>NC_065574.1:0-1472500 GCF_937616625.2 Mercurialis annua | reverse complement strand
ATCTTATAACAAGAGGAGTCCTCATCCTTGAGTGCAAGAAACTACAACAAGTCTATCATAGTAACTTGACATGAAAAAAAAAACATAATCTTTACCTCAGAATCAGATATATCATCTAACCTGAAAATTTTCTGCAGCTTTTGGGTCACCAACATTTTTATCAGGATGAACTACCCTTGCCTGTACACAAATACATAGAACCTTCATTATAAATGCAACAGATACTAGCATAATCATCATCACTACTTCTCCATCACTTTATTTTAGGTAATTAACATTTATTCTTTTGAATATGAATTTCGCAAAAGATCAACTTCAAAAATGACGACGACTTAGCTACATGTATATCAACATTACTATTGAACAGCCTGAAGTTTATTCACGATAGATAACAAGAGATGCATTAAGCTAGTATCTCAATCATTATGATCTTGAGAGTAAAATGCACAAGACGAATAATCAACGTCTCCTTTATGCATACAATTCGTTAAACTAGTTGAGACAGAAAGCAATTTGATTTTGTAGAAAAATAGATAAAATAGAGTTCTCATATTCAATATTCACTCCAATACTTAAATCAGTAAGCTAACTATACATTAAGCGAGTTATGATACAACAGACGTGGCTAAGAAAAGTTATATTACAATCTCTACAGCCTATATTTTAGAACGCGGGTCTATACGCAACTAACAACGATAAATATGTTGAACGTGAGCCATCGCGGACAAACTGTGCGATGAACCCGTTAAATAGAGGCAAATTTAAGGTTGAAAGGGAAATTAACCTTGATGTAGTAAGCTTTTTTGATATCAGCTGGAGAGACATCCACATTAACACCCAAAATGTCATAGTAGGTGGTATCTTTCACCATTTTTGGTGGCGCTTCTCTAAAATCAGAGTGTTTAGGGTTAGAAAAACCAGGACACAAGAACAACCTCATTATAAAACAACATTAACTAAACATTGAAATAAATAAGAACAAAGAACAAAACACAGAGGAAAAAATTAAAAATGAGAATCAATTTTTTTAGCTTCCAAAAAATGGAATACCTAGATCTTAAACCAATATCAACCAATTCAAACAATTAATTTAAACAGGTAATGAAAAATTTAAAACAAAACAGAAATAACAGCAATTAAAATAACAGAATTAAGAATCAAGATTCAATAAACTTACATTATAAAATTAAAATAACAAACAAACTAAAGATTAGAGTTACTACCTTATAAAATCAAGATTTAGGATTTAATATTGTTTTTTGAACTGTAAGAAAATTACACTCACAATTCACAAATTGTTAGCTATTGATTGATTAAAATGTTGTGACCTGAGCTTATCTTAAAAGTTTGGCTGATTAAAGCATGGTTTAAGGCATTAGTATACGGTGCCGTTTTGTTTTGTTTAGAACGATGCTTCGCGGTAATGAGGTGAAATGTGTCCGTAACCGTAAGTAACTAACTTTAACCGTGAGATGCAAATTGCCATCTCACGTGGTTTGTCCGAACAAAGGTTCCAAATATAAAATAATATTTAAATTTTTATTTTTATTTTTATAATTAGAGGGAGAGAGAGCGTTTTTGTGGGAGGAATCGATCCCGTAAACTAGCAGATTACTGCCCCTGCTTATACCATTTGAGTAACTCATTAGTTATTCAAATTTTATTACATTAAATAACTATATAATTTAAATGAAAATGAGATACATTGCAAATATAACGTCCCTTTTATATTTTTGATGTTTAAAATTCTATACCGACGAAATTAAATTAAAAATCTACAACATTTTATGAAGAATATAACGATCAACCGAAGAATAAATCTTCAAAAACATCCTATTAAGAATGTTCTTAGTACAAAAAGATTTTAAAGTGTATAATTCGCATGAATCGTAAAGATAAAATAGATTGTAAAACCAGTGAATTATAGTTTATAACTTCATATGGTATTATTCAAGAGAGAATTAGAGAATTACCTAAATAAGAAAAGTATTAGCAATTACCTACCATAAAGTTTGGACTTGATTTACATACCTATCTGTGTCAGCCATTTATTTTTATACCCTATCCTATTTGTTTTTATACCTAAAAATTACTCCACCTGTTTTTATCATAACAAATTTCTTCTTTCTCCTCAAAATTTTCATCTCATCTTTTCTTTTCTTTTTCAGATCTCAAATTTTCTCAAATTTCACTATTTTTTCTTCAATATTCTGTCAGATATTTTCGAATTAATGCTTCATTATTCAAATTCATAGATCAATAAAAACTGTGGATTCAGTGAAAAAAAAGGATATAGAATTGTTCAATCGAATTATTTTACAGTTTTAGTATGTTTAATTAGGTTTTAAAGATTTTCGAGATGTTTAAATAGTTTAAAACGTAATAAAAATTATATAACAGTTGCAAACTGTTTCATTCGCTTAAATTCAATTACGGTTTCAAATACAGTTTCAATTACGGTTTCAAACCGTTTACAAAGGTTTCAAACAGTGTAAAACAGTTTCGAAAAAACGCTTTTAAAGAATCTAAAAATAACAGTTTCAAACAGTTTCAAAAAACAGTTTCGAACAGTATAAAACAGTTTCAAACCGTTTACAAAGGTCTCAAACTGTCTAAAACAGATTCTAAAAAATACTTTCCAATAGTTTATAAAATAACAGTTTCAAATAGTATCAAACAGTTTCAAACCGTTTACATAAAAAGTAATAGTTTCAAACCGTTTACAAAGGTTTCAAACAGTATAAAACAATTGCAAACAGTTTCCAAAGATCTCAAGCAGTCTAAAACAGTTTCTAAAAAATACTTTCAAACAGTTTAAAAAATAACAGTTTCAAACAGTATAAAACAGTTTCAAACAGTTTACAAAGGTTTCGAACAGTATAAAACAGTTTCGAGAAAACAGTTTCAAACGATTTCTAAAATTAATTTAAAACATTTGAAAGCCAGATCAAAATATCATTAATGAAGAACATTACGATTTTTTCAAAAAAAATTGTAAAAAATTTCAAAAAAACGATGCTACAATAATTTAAAACAACATAGAAAGAAAAAAGTAGAAGAAGAAGAAGAAGAAGAACTTTCTCATCTATCACCATCATATTATCTCTTAAACTCTTTTTTTATTCGAATTTATTTGTCTTAGAGTTCATTTATATAATGTGGAAAATAGAAAAAGCAGATTCGAAAAAAACGAAGAAGAAAAAAATTGTAGATGAAAGAAGAAGAAGAAGAAGAAGAAAAGAGAGAAAAGGAAGAGATAGAAAAAAAGGAAAAATGAGAAGGAAGAAAGAGAAAAAGGAGAGAGAAAAGGAGAGAGAAAAGAAAAAAAACGAAAAAAAGGAGAAAGAGGAAAGAGAAAAAGGAGAGAAAAAAAAAAGAAAGAGGAAAGAGAAAAAGGAGAGAAAAAAAAAATGAGATATGCATGTGTTTAAAAGTAGGAGAGTAAAAATACAAATAAGTTATTTTGCTAATTGAGGTACAACTAAAAACAATAGAAAAATAGAGTAAAAAAGTAAATTTTTGAAATTGAGGTATTTAGAACAAATAAGTTAAAAAAAGGAGTGTTTTGTGCAAATTCCTCATTATTCAATGTTATCAAAACCGGGCCGGACCGGGCGGTCCGACATGGTTAACCGGGAACCGGACAGAGTCCGGTTCCCGGTTAAATGTAAAAGTCAACCTTTTCAAAAATCGGTCAAAAACCGGATTGAACCGGAAAAATCTGGATTTTAACGAAAACCGGCCAAACCCGGTTTTCAGAAATATTAGATTAAAAAGTTTCTTTTTTGTCCAAAGAATATTTGTGGTCCCATTTTACACATGTCTACATCTCCTGTGTTTATTTTTCTCTCTCTTACACACATTTTACTTTTACCCACACTTTATTTTACTTTTTATCTCTCATATACACACTTTTTTCTCTCTAATAATAACTCACAAAATTATAACGTCAGGGTGCAATTGAAAATGGGCTAAAAGGTAAGGGTTTTTTTGGTGGTTAAGCCAATAACAAAAATAATAGTCTTAACAAAGGTCTAGAGAATCAAATGCATAATGAACATTATGAATTGGTATGATTTGGCACAGGACATGTACGAGAGCATGAAATTTAAGATAGGGCATGTTCTTGAGAGAGGAGCAGTTGACGATGAATACATTAATGGAGACCAAGACCGGGAAGCCTTCTACAAATGGACCGATAAATTCACGAAACACCTACTCTTTTAAATTGATAAATTCACGAAACCGGTTTCCATTCCGGTCCACTTTTAAAAACATTGGTAGTATTCAAAAGAAAAAGACTTTATATGATATAAGCGAGCAATATTCTACTAAAGTCGTGGATTCAATTTTACTAGCGCTTTTCCTCCTCGTTTATTAAAAAAAGGTATGGTATTGTCAAAGGATATGATCATAATCGATTTTAAATAAAATATCTTTAAAATCTTATTTAACTCATTTATTTTCAATTCTTAAAATAATTTAATTAATTGTTTGGGATGTTGTTGCTTATAGCATTGGGCTGGGACATGCAGAGCACAAGAACACTGACCACAATCCATGGGCCACTTTTTAACTTAAGCCCATGGTCATTCAAAAATGTGCAACATAACACGTTTACATGCACCCCTAATTAGGACTGAGCAAGAAAACCGAATTAACTAAAATCAAAAAATTAAATCAAACAATATGATTAATCGGTGTAAAAGTTTAGATTAAAATTTGATATGTAAATTTTTATGGTTAACTCTGCTCTTTATATGTACTTTAAATTAATTATTTAATTTGAATATTTAATAGTATTAACGTTTTGTTCTTTAACATGGACTAAAGCCTAAAAATGTTATACCACGATAAACAAAATACGTAAATATATCACTTCACTTGTATCATAAAGTGATTAAATTCAAGACTCTTTAAAAATATAAAGTATATATATCATATGTTGGATACTAATTATTTATCTAAAACTGAAAAAAAAAATATAAAGTGTTCTAGATGCCTAGTGAAATTAGAATGAACGTTCACTTCACATAGACAAATGTAAGCATTAATCCTTAATTTAAAGGATACGTACAACAACATCTTAAGTTATGAAAATGTTGGCAAGATGATCTTGACATAAAATAATTTAGTAAATACTCACAATAATTGAGTTGCTTGATTCTGATTGTCTAAGCTTAATAAATTAATCACTAGACAAAGTTAAATGAGACATATTTTTGTTTTATAAAAATTTGTATGAATTTTGAATTCAAATCTCATAAAAATAGTAAAAATTAATGTTTTCTGATTAATTTATATTTTTTAAAATTTCAAATATTATAAGTGAAATTAAAATATTATGAAAATAAGAAGTTTTAAGATTTAATAAAAAGGTATCAAATTTCATTTCATATTAGATGATAACTTAAAAAAAAACTGAACACACTAATTAATTGTGTTGTTCCTTTATTCTAATTACAAATCATTAGGGTGGGATTTCACATCAAAGATGTAGATACAAAACAAACTTTATTATTGTTAATCACTTTCCTAATTATTTTTTGTAGCTACACGTCACGAACAACTACCATCTGTACTCAACTAAGAAGGCATCAAATTGTTAATTAAAGGTGATTAAGTATTTAATTAATTGAGAATTTCACTTTTCATTAATGCAAATCATATAATTATACTTTTAAGGGCCAACAAAAGCCAAAACCTAACATCATCCAACCATTAAGTTGCTTACAAATAAACCCATTTAAGGTAGCAAATCAATTATTTTAATTAATCCAATCTTCCACTTATCATAAGACTGAAAAAATACATGGACAAAATTTGGCCACCGGTGACTAGTAATATTCATCGGCGGTGGACCAATTTTTCCATGCAGTCTAGTATTTTTATAAAAACATATCTTAAATCTGCTTTTTTTTATTTATAAAAATTTTCTCTGTGGATGTTATATATCTCTAGTATATTTTATTATTTTCTTTCTGAATATAATTTGATGGAACCAATATTTGAATTATTATTGATGAACATTATGTTTTTCTAATTAGATTCGTTCGAAAATCCAAGAGTAGGTTTGCAATTTAGATAACTATTGAGTAGAGCGTACAGATGGGAATTAAATTTGTCAACGCGATTGAAAAATATTTATAAAAAAATTGTTATTTAATTGAGATTTTTATTTGGTATTTCTTGAATTTATTTTTCTATGTAATTGTTAATTTAGTTGTACTCTTAATTATTCATTAATGAGATATTTGTTACTATAAACAAAACAATATACATGGATGGATCTATATAGAACTTATCATGATAATTTTTTATCTTATTAATTACTAATATGAAGTTTAATAATATAACTGTACACAGCTTTTAAAAAAATAAAATTTACACTTTTATAGAATTATAAAGTTTATAGTATTTTAAATTTTGCTGATTTAATTATGAAAAGTTTACGATTTTGCCACTAATTATTGTATATGGAACATCTTTTTCTATATTCATGTGAATCATAAAATTAGCATGGTTGGCCACATGCAATCAACATCTCTTGGACCAATTTAAATATTTTTATTAAGTATTTATTTCTTTTGTAACATGCAACAATTTTAAAAGGAAAAAGGTCAGACGGGAGATTTCAACATCTTTATTCCTTTTTTCTTGCATTATATTTGTCGATTTTAAGATCCAAGTACAGTTCTTCATTTCTTTAAAAAATACCTAATTTTCTGAAAAAATATTGATGAATCTTTTGGAAAAATTACACTTCATATTAAAAAAGAAAAAATGTATTTATCTCCTGCATTATTTTTACAAAGAAAACAAACTCTTGTATCTATGTTGTATTTTTCGCGAATTATAATTTGAAAAATTAAACATTTGATGATCAGGGAATAAAATTGAGCAAATGTATTAATTTACACAACGACGGTTTGAGTGCTTGCCTTAGTCAGAAATGCATTTCTTGTAGAAATTGAAGTCCGTCGTTACTGATATGAAAAATATCGTTGATTAAAATTTTCATATTTGCATTTAATAAACCCTAAGACATAAGACCAATAATTTTTATAACGATCAAAACAGCATTGTTTTTGCTTATTGTCTCAAACGAAATTTCCTGATATGCTAACGGTGATTATCTGTATATAAGGAAATTTTCGTGCAAAAAATTTCCTAATATTTTTGTGTATATAAGGAATTCTCCTGATTTGTTTTTACGGTGATTATCTGTAAAAGAAACAATTTTATATGAAAAATTTCCTGATATTTTCGTGCAAAAGTAAAATTGTTTGCATGGAAATAGTAAACGCCGCCATCCATTTATCTTCAATCTTTTTATGTATTAAAATGTAAATTCCACTCATATGAAAGGTGTTTATGTCAAAACAAGAATTAAAATAGTGTAGTATTTTTACTGTGTGTAGGATCAATTAAATAAATGTTCATTTGATCCAATTTATAGTAAATATATATTATTTTATAAGTATTTAATGAAATTAATAAAATTTAATATTAATAACTGTTATACTTCAAATAAATTGCAGATATCATATGCTCCCTTTTAGAATTTTTTTAAAAGAAAATGGTATAAATAAAAATAATTAACCTTTTAAACTAATTTAAACTTACAATTTTGTACTTACACAACTAACATATTAAAAAATGAAGTTATATGTAATTCATAAAAAATTTATATATAATTTTTGTCTCTGTCTTTTTTAAATTTAGCATATCAAACTCTAAATTGACTAAGCTATTATTCAAATAGTGGATAGTTGAAATGTATATAAAATACTGGATTAATTAAGGTGGAAAAGTAAGTTGAGAGACAAAAATCCTAAAAAATATTTTACAAGCATGCGTAGTAGCAATATTTAATCCGGCTTGCCATTATGGTAATTTGTCTTAATAGATTTAATGTCGTTTTATAATACAAAGTTCTATGAATACATCAACTCATGGACCTACCCATTTCAATCATGGGTCCATTGCACTATAGTTCTTAATATCGTATGGGATCTTTTACTTGTTAGGTTTACAATTTCCCAATGATAACCCTGAGTTTGATACTTGAGCTAGTTATTTGTCTATATAAATGAGGAAACAGTAACGATCAAGTCTAGTTAGACATCTGTTAAACCGTGGGTTCAATTACTGTCTCTGTCTCATTATAATTGAAAAAGTTCTCATTGCACATTATTTAAATTTTTTTAGTAATTTGTCTTTTATATTCTCATATTACATTAAATGCTTTCCAAATTTTTTAAAAAATGCTTTTAAAATATATTAACTTATAGGGTAAAAAAAAAAAAGTAGTGTGAAAAATATTTTATAAATAGAAGTTTTCAAATAGAATGAGACACCTAAAATAAAAAAATTGGTTAATCAGAATGGGACAGAGGGGGTATATAAAAAAGTGAGAAAACGGTATATTCGATTAAAAATAATTAAATCAATTAAAATTAAGTGAACTAATTTACTTTTAAAATTAATTGGGTTGAATTATTAATTTTAATCGACATTAATTTAGCCAAATCTATAAAAATATAAAATCGAATCGGATGAATTGGTCTGCTAATTTGGTCCAAACAAGTATTTTAGAAATAATATATAAAATGAAATATAAAATGAAATATGTAATATATTAGTCAATTCGGTTAAATAGTTTTAAATTTTTTGCCGTAGTATAGCTAAATTTTTTTTGTTGATCGAACCGAATTACTCAAATTTATCAAATCAAAATAGCTTAAGATAATAAAATAAGTCGGATAAATTGATCACTTAACTTATATGATGACAAGAATCATATTTATAATTAAAGAAAGTAATTCCATGTTAACTTTCCATAATGTAATGATATACCAGTAAAAAAGAAGTATTTAAGTTTCTAAAAAAAGTATTTGCTTGTATTACCTAAATATATTTTAAGCTAATGTCTTTTTTTTTTTGTAAGCTCATCTGGTTGCCAAGGTTTGCTCTGACTAATCCGGATCCGACCTGCGTCGCCCAGTTAGCATGGTGGGCGAGTCTATTCGTGGAGATTTTCTGCATTCACAAGACTCGAACCCGAGAGCTTACTTAAGCAATAATAAACCGTTTACCACTTGCACCAAATAAATAACTAATGTTTTAATTGCATGTAATAAAATCTCATTGATTATTGATTATTATATACTCCTTCCGTCTCATTTAGTAAGTTCCATTATTATTCTTTATATATATTAAAAAAAATAAAGAATAATATTTTTATTTTGCTAATCAATTGTGCTTTGAAGACGAGTTCCTAACAATATTAGATTATTATATATGTTGGGGACAATATTTGTTAGTAATAATACATTGTAAATAATTGGAAATAGAATTTTTGCCATTTTCTTGGCTTGATACTGCTCCACCTGCCTCATAATTATTGACCAATTTGCCTGATTTTCTTTTTGTTTGTTGCTTGATGTTCTAGAAGTCTATTAATTATTTACTTAATGTGTATGTTTCACAAGAGAATTGATGGTTGATGAATATAAGTTACATAAACCATATTAATTTGATTTTTTTTTTGAGAATATATTAATTTGATTTAGTACATAAGATTGTGACTAAAATATGACAGTTTATGTCTCCTTACAATGTATTATGTTCATTTGAAAGCAAAAAGTCAGTATAGGACAAATAGAGATGTGAATAAACCATATTTATTATTCTATCATGCTCCATATATTTCTGTAAATTTGTAATTTTTTTCATTATTACACATTTCTTTTCTTACTGAACTTATTTAATGTAATTACTAATTTTTATTTACTTACATATTTCGATATGTTATAATAAACAATAGTTTGTTAATGAATTTTAAATAAAAATAATATATGATAATAAAGTTTAAAAATTTATCAAAAATAAATGAGAGTTTTAGGGAAAAAAAGTGGACAACTATATATAGAGAAGGAGAATATGTATGTATTTTATGTGGTTAAAAATATAAATTATTTCCTCTATGTGCCATTTTAAAAATATGACTTATTATTGATTTATCTTATTAATCGTAGTGAAAGTTTTTATACAATTTTTTTTAAAATGACTAGAGGAAAAATGGAAATTTAATGAAAAATGACTTAAAATATAAACAGGATTTTAGAATGGGATATTTTAAAATGAAAAATGAGATTGTTTAAATGGAAAGGAAGGAATAGCTCATTAATAAATTTCAAATAAAAAAATAAATATTATTATTTATAGAAACAGGCAAGAGTTCTAAAAACAAATATACAAAAGAAATATAAAAAATATCCATGTTTATATTGTATCCTTGCAATATTAAATGTTGCTTCAAATTTTATTTTCAAGATGCTTACAATTTATTAGAGGCTCTACAAACTAATTTCAAATTTAATAACTCTATAAAGAAAGTATTATTATTTTCATTTTAATACCTCTAACGGTATAAATGAATTTTTTCCTAGGTCATGGTATAAACGAAAAATATTATAAGGTGGATTTTTTTTAAGTAACTAGACCTATATATAATTATATTTTTTTTATCGTTTTTTAACATTTATATTTATTTTAATGTAATTTTTGATTCTTTTTTCACTTTTCACTTTTTATTTTTCATTTGTATCATTGATATTAAATGTATTGCAGAAACTAGTATTTCAATTGATTTTACAACTTTTTTTTTATAATTGGAGGGAACGCTTGTGGGAGGAATTGAACCCACGATCTTAACATTTTATGTCCAGCGTTTATACCATTTGAGCTGCAGCTCGTTGGTAATTTTACAAATTTAAATTAATCATTGGATTAACTTTTTTTTTTAACTAATGGTTGAAAACTCATGTGCATAGTTTAAAAGTAGAAAGTGGGAACTCAACCATGTTTATATTTCTTTACTTGTTTGTTCTATTGTTTGAAGAAAACAAAATACTGCAAAAGTAAATGGGAATCTTTGAGAAACCTTAACGTCTATGATGATCTCTTGGCATTTTCTTTGAACTACAATTGAAAAAATAAAAAAAAATTGTCCATTTGTCTTGTAACGAAAATTAAAGGGAATTGCATTAACTCTTTTATGTAGAGGTGGCCATGGCCGGGTCAGCTCGTGAACCGGGCCGGTCAAACCCGGCTCGGAACCGGTCAAATTCGGAACCGGACTAAAACCGGCCCGAAATTGTATAAAAGGCGGTTTCGGGCTAGTTCCAGATTTGTTGAACCGTGAACCGGCGGTTTAAGAGTCGAACCCGTTGATAAAAAATATATATTATATATTTAAAATATATATTATATTTTTATCATATAATATATTTACTTTTACAATAAAATATATGTTATATTTGCTTTAGTTAAATTTTTGGTTAATATTTTAATTTTAAAAAAAATCGTTATTTTCTTGTAATACTATCTCCGTGAGTTATTTTATTGTTACATTATATTTTTTAGTAATTAAATATTAATTTTATTTTTAATTTTTTTCTAACCCGGAACCGGAACCGTCTCTTAGACGGTTCCGGGCCAGTTCCATTTTTTCTTGAACCGTGACCCGGCGGTTCCAAACCGAAACCGCCGGTTATAAACCGTGGCCACCAATACTTTTCTGTAACTTTTACCTAATTTTAGCTAATATTGTTATCAATCAACCAATGTGTTTTTGCTCAAAAAAATAATCAACGAGTGTTCTTTTAATAGATTTTGCAATTACATTATTATGAAATTGGCATTGGCCAATGTGGGTCTAGCTTAATTGGCTAAGGCACCTCTAAATGCATCAAGAGGTTGTGGGTTCGAAACAAATCTCGGTAACTAACAACTAACAAATGAGACTCGAAATAGTCGATTTCCATCTTTGATTAAAAAAAATTGGCCTTCCACTTTAGTTGAAAGCCGATCATGATAACATACTTTTTATGTTTTAAATTGGTAGATAATTTTATTAATTTTTATGTTTTAAATCATACTAGTTTTTTATTTTTGATAAATTATTTAAAAATTAAAATCTTATTTATCCTCAATATCTCCAAATGAATTAATTATTTTTATGGCAAAAAATAATTGTACGTTGTCTTTGGCAAAAAAACTTGTACTTTATAATTTGATATGAAACGAATATTATTTTTTATACTAATGCATAATAAATTAGAATAGTCAATTTATTTGATACAGGATGTACCAATAGAATAATTAGTTATTAATATACTATTTATAAAATTATAATGTTAAAAATAAAAAAATAGATAAAAAACAATTTAAATAAACTTAACTATATTTTAGGCCATAAGGAGAAATAAAAATCAACAACTGCAAGATCTACACATTTGAGCTGATGTTTAAATACGTAATTTTAAAAAAAACATATTAATAAAGATGATATTTTTAATAGAATTAACTATAAATTAATATGTAAGTTTTGACGTGTTTTTTAATTTTAATTCATTTTGGCAATTTGAAATACGGATTATCGATAATTCACAACTCAGGTACTTTTTCAATAAATATGGATAAATAAACATCGTTTGCATTATCATCATGTTGATGTTGTGAATTGGAGTTGATAGTTTGTGATTTATCTTGATAGATTAAATTTTTATATTGATATTTCGGAATACGTTAAAATTTGTGATTCAGTTTACTATGATTTTTGTATAGCTTAGCGCAATAGGAGAAAACATTGATTTAAAATGTTAGAATTTGAACAATACTCTCATAAATTAAACCTACAAAAACATTAGGATTCGTTGGATGTTGTCAATTCAATGAGAAACAAAAATTGGGATCTTTATTACTTTCTAATTCAAGACAATAAATCTCATCTTAATGAATTTGTAAATGTCAATTTGATTTTTACTTATAGATCAACGAATTTGATATTTTTTTCCCTTTAGTTCAAATTTGATTTTTAATTACTTTTGAATTTTTGATAGCCTTTTAACTTTTCTCTAACTCAAAATTCATTATAAATCTATCTCTATTTAAAAAAATTAATTTCAGCGGAAGCAAGAGTTGTAGCCAACCTTAATCTAGAGATAGTTTCACTCCCGAACGAGACTTATTTATTAGCCGGATCATCATATTCTATATATAATTTAATATTTTAAAATCAATATTTCTCCAATTTCATTTGTAATATTCTAATGTTTGTAGCTCTTTAATCTATTTCCAAAATAAAAGAAAAAAAGTACAGGTAGACATGAATCTAAAAGTTTTGTGTATTAAATTGAGCAATAAGAGTTGAAATCGTAGCTTTAATTAAAATTAAGGATCATGTGACCTTAAGTACTTGCGCTGATGACATTGTTCAATGTTCCCTGCACGTGAGGTTTGTTCCACAAATTTCAAGGGACTACAAAACAAACCCTTTAATCATTAATTAAAATTATTAAAGTTTCTTTTCTTTGATCTACTTTTAATTCCATCTTATACTCTTTTCGTACAATTTCAAAAATCTCATTTTTTTAGGATTGAGATTCTCTCAAGTTCAAATGAACTTGAAATAAACGGTGTAGATTAATTTGATTAAAATTGTACTTTTTTAATCTACATTGTTTTATAATAAATGGTGTAGATCGTAAACATGACGCTCTCAAGTTCAAAATAAACTTGAAAGAATTCCAATCCCATTTTCTATTTTAAAATATGTATCAGTTGAAAAGAATTACTCCCTCCGTCTTAATAGAGTTGTCCACTTTGCCTTTATCACACAGTTTAAGAAAAAAATTATCGTTTGTGCGTTTTGTGAAATATTACTTACTTTTCTTGTCATACTCCTATTTAATATAGGGCCCACTGACTATTTACTTTCAATTTAGTCATTAGTGGATTTTAAATAGGGATAATATAGAAAAACTAAGTGTAAAAATTAGTTACTTTTTAAAAGTGGACAAAAATTTTAGGACAATTTTTTTTCTTCAAAATGGACAATTCTATTAAGACGGAGGGAGTATATTACTTTATTTTATTTTATTTAGAGTTATTTTAAGCAAAAAAAAATAGAAAATTCTAGTACCATTATTAAAGATAAAATATAAAAGAATGGTATTACAATAAATATTCGTTTAATTTTTATGCATAGAAAAATGAAACTTATGGAAAAGAAAAAATATTATTTAATCATATGTTAATATTCATCCATTTTTATCTAGCTTTTGAATTAAATTAATCAAAATAACAATGTAGGGTGAAACAATTAAAAATATATACATCAAAGAATATAAAAAAAGCAATAAAAATAGTGTTATATAAAAAAATTTCAACTTTCACGTTTTTACGATTTAAGTATATTATTTAAAATGTACAACTCCATATTTTAGTCTTTACAAATTTTTTATCTGATAATCTAGTGCTATTTTAGGCGTTTTTCCGCCTGAAACGATGTTGTCTTGGCCATTTTGAATGACTAAAATGACATCTGACGACATTTGCCTATAAAATGCCAAAATATAAAAGGTTGGGCTTTTTTATGTAGAAAAATTAATAATTTAAATTTTTTATGCCAACTATTAAATAATATACTTAAATAGTCCTTGATTTTACATTACTTTTGTTAGCTTTTTATGAAAGTAAAATTGAAAACTAAAGTTAAGCAAAAATGAAAACAGCTAAATGTGAAATTAAAATGCAACGTGAATTAATTGTTTTACGATAAAATTAATTAATCATAAACTCATTTAAAATTATCATTTCAACTAAGAGTGTTTATTCCATACATTATTTGTGTCATGTCGTATTTACAATAAGCCAATGAGCATTGATTTGTTGCACAAATGACATGGCGCAATAGTTGTGTGCAATAATTTTTTTTCAACTAAAGGTGTATTTATCCTTTATTTATTGGGTTGATTGTAAATTAAATTACGAACTTTATTATGATCTGCAATCACTACACGAACTTTAAAACTTGGCAACCAGTAACCAATTTTTATTTTTTGGCAAATTAGAGTATCTCAAATGGAGTGCTATTTTTTGTGCTAAATTTAGCTTAAAAAAAAAATGCTAAAATGCTATAAATAGCATAGCATTTTAATTTTTTCTCCGATGCACAAAGTTGAAAATAAATGTTATAATTATGTATTATGATAATTATCTTTTAATTTTATTAATTTTTAATTATTTAATAATTTCTTTAATTAGATATTTTAAGTAAAAATTAATATAAAATTATAATAATGAGATTTTCAAAAGAAATAATTAAGAGAATCGATGAATTATATAAAAATAAATTATTTAAGTTTTTTTATTATATTGATGTATGGTCTACTATTAAAAAATCAAATCGAAATTGTAAAATTAAAAAAAAGCAAAGAAATGTAAATGAGGAAAATAAAAAAGTAAAAAAAATATGTTGAAATAATAAATGCCAAAAATAACCGTGATAAAATTATAATTAATAATAAATTACTATTGGTTGTTGTAGTTTAGCATATGCTATAGTCTATGCTAAATTTAGCATGTGAGAGCATCTCCAATGCAATGCTAAAATGAAGTGTTAATGCCATAATTTAGTATTTAATCTTAAAATGCATCTCCAATGCAATGCTATAGTTTGTGCTAAATTTAGCATGTGCTATATCACGTGCTAAATTTAGCACAGACTATAGCATATGCTAAAATTCAACAACCAATAGCAATTCACTATTAATTACAATTTTACCATGGTCATTTTTTACATTTATTATTTTAACCTACTTTTTTATTTTCATCTTAAATTTTGTGCTTTTATTTAATTTTACAACATCGATTTGATTTTTTTAATATAGACCATACATCAATATAATAAAAAGATTAAATAATTTATTTTTATATAATTCATCGATTCTTTTAATTATATCTTTTGAAAAGCTCATTATTAAATTAAAAAAAAATATTATATAAATTTTAGTTTAAAATATTTAATTAAAAGAATTATTAAATAATTATCAATTAATAAAATTAAGAGATAATTATCTTAATAAATAATTATAATATTTCTTTTTAACTTTATGCATTGGAGTAAAATTTGAAATGCTATGCTATATATAGCATTTTACCACTTTTTCATGCTAAATTTAGTATAAAAAGTAGCATCCCATTAGAGATGCTCTGATATAGCATATGCTAAATTTAACACACACTATAGTATTGCATTGGAGTTGCATTTTAAGAATTAATGCTAAATTATGGCATTAACACTCAATTTTAGCATTGCATTAGAGATGCTCTTAGTACACCGAGTTTAAAAAATACTAGTGTGGACATTGTAATATCCAGCCATGTGTTACTGCATAATTGGTCGATGTACAAATTTGCAAAAAAATAAAAGTTGGTTACTGGCGTTGTCAAATTTTAAATTTCGTGTTGTAATTGTAATTACGCTAAAATTTGTAATTTAATTTACAATTAACTCTTATTTATTCGACATATATACTATAGTTCGTGATTTAATTTATAATTAATCTATATTTATTCAACATATATACTATTATATTAATCATCATTAATTACTATTTAATTTAACATATAAATTAATACTAATACATTTATGTTTTCAGTTTTTTTTTTATTTCAAAAGGATATTGATATTTTCAAAATATGGATTAATGATAATTTAAAGATATAAATAATTAAACTAGAAGTGTTAACAAATTTTTTAAAAATAAATTCTTATATTTTTAATTCATGTGCATAACAAAAATTTACCTATCTTTCTGCAATGGGGATAATAAATAATTAAACTAGGAGTAATATTTTTCAAGTATTGTGCATTGTCAATTTTTTTAATTAGACAAATAGCTCGATTAAATTCCTATCGTTAAAGGACATAATTGAATAAATAGAATACTGTGCATTTTCAAGTATCTGTTTTATTTTTTAATTTAATTTAATTTAATATGGATCGCTCATTTTGATTCCATATTTTGTATTTTATAATAATTGATTGGATGGAAATATGGCTTCATTTTTCCTTTCATATTGAGACAAAAACAGATTAGCTATTGTTTCAATGTTTCCTATGCCAAAACGGCAATTGCCACGGTAGTCAATAGTATTAATTTACACTATAAATTAATAAATGTAAATTAATAAAATAAAATTTATTTATAAATATGATAAAGTAATTTTTTGTATTTCAGATTTAATATCTTATTTTTAATTAATAAATAATTGTTTATAACTTAAAATAAATAAACAGAATATTATCTGTCAATTTGTATTAAAGAAAGTAATTTTTTAATTTCAAATGCCCATAATTTTAGATAATACCAATTAATATTGAAATAATTTCTTACTTAAATCTAATTCATAAAAAATTCGGAATATATTCAATCAAATATTAAAAAATCTAACACAGTTTTCTCTTCTCGCTAACTCTTCTCATTTTTAACATTTAATTGGATAGTTTCATGAATTATTCATCAATCAAATTTAGATACAAATATTTACAAAGTTTGCCAAATCATTTGATAGATTAAAAGTATAGATAGATTCTTTAAGTTATTTATAAAAAGCATATGGATACCTTTTTTTATTCCACCGAGTCTTTAATGTTTCTTAACATTGTAATTTTTTTTTAAAAATTGGTTTTTGGTTGAACCCGCCCAATCCAACAAAAAAACTGAACTTGATAGACACATTATTTTTTCTTTTAGAAGGATACTCCGAGAGCACTTACGTACTTAACTCGTTCATTTTATTTTTTTTATATTGTATTCTTCATATTTTTAATAATTTTTGTGGTTTTTTTAGCATGCTAATTATTCACACTATTTAAAAATATTAAGGATGGTCTAAAAAAACTAAAAACTTTTATGTAGTATTTCTATCGAGTGGTGCTATTTAACCCACCAATTTTGTCCCTCCTTATTGTACCACCTTACGTGGCAATAAAAGAGTGTATCAATTTAAAGAGGAAAATTGAGATATACACTTTTGGAGGGGAATTGGACGAATAAAACCTTGGCACGTAAGGTGGATTAAAAGAGTTGTGTTAAAATAGTGGGTTATAAAGCAATTTTCATTTCTAAATGACTGCAAGGATCTTTTTTACTTACAACACTCACAAAAAGGCTGCTGATTTTGTTTATTTTTGTATGCAACTTGGTGTACTGATCAACTTGTGGGCAGATGATCTCATAAGATATTGATTTTTAATATTTCTACTGCGCTCTTAATTGAATAATTACGGTGGAATCAACATCAGTGCTGAAAGTCTACTTTATCATTTTTATTAGAGGTCACTTTACCTAATTAATTTCTTAAAAAAATTAAACTTTTTTGTTAAAATACAAATAAACCAAATAATTGTCATCATATCACCAAATAATAATTCTATTTTTTATAAATAACATTCATCATTTAATTTTAGCGTTTGTATGAAAATTTGATTCCGCAACCTCAAAAAGCTTATAAAAAGTATTTACACATGTTCGAAACAGTAAAAAAATATATAATATTATATAACTGCATCAATAATTCATGATATTACATATAGCATAAACCACAATTTACAGACCAAAATCCCATTACAAATCCCATTTTGTTCTTAAAAAAAACAAAATCACCTTATTCCTTAATTAATAATTTCTTAACCTTAATTAAACACTAAACACAAAAATAAAAACACCATAATCTCTTAAATATCTCTCTTCATCTCTTCACCATTCATTCAAATCTGATTCCAACTCCGATCCAAGGCTCAGTCTATAGTCCAGCGCTGGCTCGGTCCTGCAGTCCGACCGGTGATCTAATATTGAAAAATATTATTTGCAGATGCCATTATAGGCTGATTCAAATATGACATATTCAATGGACTAAAAAAATTATCAGCAGCTGGTTCATTAAAATCATAATCTCCATTGCTGGCAGTGGTCAAGAAGCTGATAATCTCATTTAAAGAATCTAATCTGTGGCTTAATTCACCAACTTGAGCTCTAAGAATTGAGTTATCAGACTCAACATTCAAGAAATGTTGAGATGTGATATTAATACTGGTGATTATCTGCTGATTTTCTTTTCTTAATTGAGAAACTTGAGTCATTAAATCATCTAAATGCTTCTGTTTTCGCATTCTTGATCTTCTTGCTGATTCCCGGTTCGAAATCATTCTTTTTCGCTTTCTTTGATCCATTACGGCCTGTAAATCGCCCTCGGACCCGGAGTTTTGTAACAGGCTCGAATTTGATGATGTTGTTGTTGTTCCGCTGGAGGACGCCATTATTAAGAGACGAGAGAGTTAATTCACTACTAGAAAACAGCTTTTTAGCGACAGATTTTTTATACTAATAGTAATACTAATTAAGATTGACTCAAGATTATTATTATTATTATTGTAGATCTTATTATATAAGACTAATTATATTAGTATAGGGTAATTAATTAAAGAGGAAAAATCATGAAACGTAGTATAAAAAGTAAAGAAAAACAACTGAAAAAGATTGAACAAGATGGGTCCTGCGCCTATAAGTGGAATTTATCATACACCCAGAACAAAAAATTTCACTCAGAATTGGAGACATGAATCTCAAACATCAAGAACAAGATATTTAGCATCAAGATTAATCTTTAAAAATTAATCAAGATCTAGAGAGATAAAAACAAGAACTAGGGTTCTTGATTTCTTGAGATTCAAGAAACTAAAACTCAAGATCAAGATTCAAGATTCAAGAAGGTGGCTTGTGAAAGTCCTTGATTTTGGATTCAAGAAACTAAAACTCAAGATTCAAGATTCAAGAATTGCAAGAAAATAAGGTGGTTTGAGAACAAATTTCTTAAGATTCAAGAAATGGGTTCTTGATTTTGGGATCAAGAAACAAAAACTAAGGATAAAGAACCAAGAATTGCTAGAAATAAACCTAGCTTGAGAATAAAGCTAACAAAAAAAAGGAAGAGAGGAGGAGAGGGGAAAAGAGAAGAGGGATTAAGAGCATGAAAGAGGAGTGATTTATAGGGTAAAAAAAAGGAGACAACCCAACAACAAGTTGATGTCAAAAAGAAAAAGATTATGGGAAAATAAAATAAAAATCTGAAAAAGTGGGGGAAAAAATAAAAAAAAATTGGAATCTCTTCAGAGAGGAAAAGGGAAAATTTAAAAATTTTAAAAAAGAAAAAGGTGATTAGGACATGTGAGGTAGGGGAGAAGAAGAGGAGTCCACAAGTGTCCAAGATCCAGCTGGTAACCAACTATTGTTTTTTTAGGTTAACATCAAAAAGGGTGGTCATATTGTTGGCTTCTTTAAATTTACTTTTATTTTATACCCTTCATTCACTGTGGACTGTGAAGCAAAGTATTTTTTTTTGTTTATGTAGCTATTTGGATCCTTAAATTATTATACTTTTTTTTTAAATAGGTTCCTTTACTATAATTTAGATAAATTAGATTTTTATACTTTTATATTTATAGATGTTAGCTCTTTTTGTTATAAAAGTATTAAACAATGTCAAGTCATACCGGAAAAAGATTAAATTTCAAATTCATATAATTTAGACCTATCATAAAAATATATAATTGATGTATATCAAAAATATGTAAATTAAAGTAATTTGTACCATTCATTTTAAATGAAGGATATAAATTAAGTGAACCGATTTTTATTTCCATTAAAACTTGATAGCATCTCAATTCAAAAAGGAACGATATTAAAATACAAAAAGTTAATTCTACAAAACGAATAAATTTATTCGCGTTAACAATGCATAAAGTACATGGGCTTCATGTCAATAAAGAGGGATTTAATGTTTATAGATAAATAAAAATAGAGGGATTTAATTCATAAAACTATGACAGCGCATCAATTTTTTTATTTATTTTTGCCTTTTCTTCAAATTATAAAAAGTGCTAACGGTGTTAAGTTGTATAAAAAACCGTTTACCTTTAATTAAAGACAAACATAAGGACCTAATTTAAAAAAATCAATATAAAAAATGAATTAAATATAGAAATTCCATTTGCATTAATGTCTCGTGGAGATCAAGCACTTCATTTTAGTAGTAAAGAAGGGACCTACCGACTATAAAATTAAAAGTGTATATTATTAACAATTAAAAGTAGAAGGGTCTAATTTAGAAAAGTGTAACAATATAGGAATCTAAATATTTACTTTTCCTTTTTTTTAATTCAATTTATTAAGGCTTTGATACATGCTGACAGCAGCGAATTTCTTTTATTTACGGTGACGCTATTTTACTCAAGTTTTTCTCCTGGCGGCAGAAATAAATTGTCTTGGTCCTTTTGGATCAATTGGGGTAGGTTAATGATCTAATCTCTCATTAATATACTAAAGAAAAAAACTACCAGATTCTGACTGATAGTAAAAAGAATAGTAACTAAAGTTTCAAAACATTGAAGTTGAAATTAATTTTAAAATATGCAGATAATATTTTTTTTAAAAAATTGAAGCATATGATAAACTTATAATTAAAGTTAAATAAATAAAATGATAAAACTAAAACAACAGTTATAATTAAAAACTGTTTTATTAATTTAAACAAAATAAATATTATTTTAAAATTAGACACATTTAATGTATTTTATTTTTTTATAAAATACAATATTTGTATGGTCAACTTATCATAAAATGTAATTATTCATATCAAACAATTAACAATAATATAGATTATAAATAAAATAATTGCCGTGTCAGTATTTTAAAGATTAAATTAAAGTGATCAGTTCAATTGTGGATTAGAGATCAATTTAACTTGATCTTTTTCTAATAAGAAATTTTTTAAACATAAAAATTATTGAATTGATTATATCGTAAAAAGTTATTTAATATTTTATTTATTAATTGAAATTTGGTCTATTTACTAAATCGATAGATTTGAAAGAAAAAAAACTAAATCGATAGATAAATTTTGTTTTTAATTTTATGAAATTAGATGAATAAAAAATTAAAATAAAAAAGTTATATTTTCAAATTCATAGTAATAGTGATTTTGAAATTTAAATTTGTGAAATGAATATTAAACCGATTTAAACCGGCGGACGAGCACACAGATTTTAAAACACTCAGAATTTCCCTTAATAGTAAATGCTTCAACTGCTAATAACTATACATAATTATACTAATACAAATATGGAGAATCGGACTTTATAATAAAATTAAAGAATTAAATAGTGAAGCAGAATGAATCTCCTTGTTGAAATATAAAATTAAAAACTCAATTCGAGGTTGAAATTTCACTTTTTTTCCGTGGATCTGCCATTCCTATCTCGGAGGAAGAATCAGACGGCTTCTCCTCCATCAAAGTCGGTGGTCTGTGCAAAGTAAAAAGACTATTCCCAAAAGCTTACCTTTTCTTAATGTATCATCTAATCCCATGGTCTCATCGGGTTTCCAAAAAAATGAATAAAAAATCACATCAAACCAAATTGAAAATTTTTATCGATATAAGTTGCAATATGCCACCTCAACTTGTAAATAATGGACAATTAACACATAAATTAATTTTATGGACAAATTAGTACACGAATTTAATGATTATGGGCAGTTTGTCCTATTTTGGCAATTTGCCCCCTCAATTTGTAAGTTAAATGTCTACTAAATTGGCAATTTGTCCTCTTAATTTATAAGTTAATTTGCCAAAATGGGCTAATTGTCCATAGTCACCAAATTCGTGTACTGATTTGCTAACAAAGTTAATTTATGTGTTAATTGTCCATTGTTTACAAATTGATTACAAATCGCTACTTAAATCAATCTTTATCTATCAAAGTTTTAAGACGGCGTTGTATTGTAAGTTGAATAATTTTAGAAACGTATAAAGCTGTAAGTGAACCGAGCAGTTCGGCTTTCTGCGATAGAAAGTTTGATTTGTATTCGTTTATATTCTAGATTTGCCGATTTTTCACTTGATTTTATGTTTATTGGTTTAAACGAGCCGATCATGAATAAACAAGTGTTCGACTTGCTTATGTTTACAAATACCTCATATATAAATTATTATTCAAAGAGCTTTGAGCTCAATTAGAAATTAATAAAATGGCTCATATATAAATTTGAAAAGGAGTTCACAAACTGACTCGTATAAGAGTTCGATAAAATTATCGCAAACTATTTCATATATAAATTTAGTTATAGGTTTGTAATCTGTCTCATACTTATATTAATTACTATTTTTAATTTAATATAATATTTTTAGCTTACTTAATTTAGTTTGTGGTCAGCTTTATACATGTTACTAATTAAACTAATTGGGCTCGTGTTTGTTTAGTTATTAAACGAGTCGAGTTTGTAATCGTTCTTCGTATTAAATGAGCTTTAGTTTGAACTAGTTCGTATATTCCTTCATGAGCTCAGTTTATTTAATAGCTAAACGAACATATACGAGTTGAATATAAACCGAATATAAACACTTATCGCGTTCAAAGTTTGAACAAACATGAACCGAACATAAACGTAATAAGCAGAATTTCCTAATCATGTAATCCAATGGTTAGAGAAGAGCATCAAATCAAACCAAATTGGAAATCTCCATCCACTAAAATTATGAGACGGCGTCGTATTGTAAGTGGAGTAGTTTGAACTTTGAAGACATGAGTACGAAAAGTAATCAGAAATTCAGAATCCACATCCCAAAATATTGGCTGGCACCAGAGAGTTGCATAGTAAAATGCAAAATTTACAGACATAAATGTGCCCACTCTTGCACAAACTCTTGCAATCTGTGCTATGTAATTTAATTTTAGATACTGAATTGTATGCATTCTATAAAAGAATAAAGTTAATTAATGATACACAAACTTCAGTAAAAGTATACCGATTAATAATGATTATGATTATTTTGTTTAAATATGAAAACAGCATAAGTAGTAAAATGCTAAAGATAAAAGAAAGCATAATCAAATTTAAGTAAAAGTATACACAATCACTTTTTAAATTTAAACTTTTACGACTTTTAATATAGAATTTTTAATTTTGAATTGTATGCAAAACTTTTAAAGAGTTTGTATTAAATAATCAAAATATTAAGCTGGCAATATTTAAAAGAGTTGAACAATTAATTTTCTCGAAATATCAATCTCTTTAATATGTTATTGTGAATTGGGAAAATGTATGGAATGACTCTAATTTTGCCATTGAAGTGCAAAATTATTTTAATGATTTTCGAGGTATAGAAATTTACAAGTATATTTATAAAGACTCCACTGTCGTTAAGACTGAGATTTAGACCTTTATGTTGGACAATATTTTATCATATCGTTAAATTAGGATTATTTCTCCGCTCCAAAAATTTTAGTGTCATTTTTATGCTTCAGTGATATTAGAATCATTTTTATATCTTTATATTAATGTATGGAATTTGAAAGAAAAAAAAACATGGCAACAATTCTCTTAAAAAGAAATTAGATGCCATTTAATTTATGTTTTTTCTCTTCGTCTCTAAAATTTAAAAAGTAATTTAATTTGTTTTACTGCCATACCAAATGATAAATTAGTACTACAAGTTTCACACCATTCCAATATGCGAGTTCTTTTTATTCAAATAGAGTTTTTACCCGATCTTAAACTCATAAAATACTACCATGCAAAACTAAATTCTAAAGTGGTTTAATTGGATTTCAAAGGTGGAATATTTAGAATGAAACCAAATTTTATATCTAAAATGTTATGGAACCCAATGTTTTTATCAATTAAGATATTTTATAGCTCAACTTTATATATATAAAAAATATAAATATTTAATTGATAATTTTAAAAAAGAGTTGAGCAATTATTATTTTCTTATAAATATCAAAATCAAATCTCTAAAATGGAATGTGATTTTGCATTGTTAGCATAAAAAAAGGGAGTTTTAGTAGAACTGGTATTGTATTATTTTAATGGACAACTGTATGGTACTCTTTTTTTAGGCCATGATGGTGCCACTTCTCACTATTGCACGGAATGCGTCAGAGCTGCCCTTTCTGTTCATCAACATTCAAAACGATATTATTTTTTATATATTTTAAAACTAAATTTAAGTATTTTTATATAAAAAATTGTAACTACTAAACAATTTAAAAAAGTAATACAAAAGATCTGGTTTGAAAACTAAAAATAATATGATTTCTATGGTTAATTGTTTTCATTTTTACAGTTTTTCTGGGTTAAATAAATCAAAATATTTTTAATTGTTAGGAAAAAATGTTGAACCAAATTGACCTTCGATTTGTGATGGACTTGGTTAAACGGACCTGTCCAATATGTTTCTTAAAATTTAAAAGTAAAATAAAAATAGAATGTAAGAAATATTTTTTAAGATTAGACTTTGCGATGAATAAATCATCGCATGCTAGAGTTTTAATTATGCTATAGTTTAATTATGGCCAAATGATTAAAAAAGGCTAATCCTTTTATAAAAATTTCACAAAAGTTAAAATCTTCTAATTTTATCCAATTTGTCTCAAAATGCATGATTTTATTTCAATTTTATCCAATTACACAATTTTATTTATATGGCGCTGATGTGTGATATATGTCACATCAGCGCCACGTATACGTCACATGAGTAAAATTATATAATTAGACAAAATTGAAACGAAATCATGCGTTTTAAAATAAATTGTATAAAATTAAAAAATTTGAACTTTTATGAAATTTTTATGAAAGGTTTGTTAATTCGGCGTTTAATTATTTGTGTTACATAGCTCATTATTGATATTATGTTCAATTGAAAGGAAAAAAAAGGTGAAAATTGGTAGTGGTAGGTGATGGAAGATGATTTTATGATGTTGGGTCAAAAGGGTGGCTTAATGATTCATATTTTACAACACTAACTCAAGTTTTAAGGTATTTCATCACACGGCAATCCTTTTTGTTTTACCTTTGGATGTGATGTGAGTTAGCTGGTAGGGTTTGCATCTTACCTCTTATTCTTTATATCAATGAAAAAAAGTTCAATTTAAAATTTAATCATACATCCTTATAGTTTAATTTAGGCCTAATTATTTAAAAAACCCCCACCTTGTAACATTTTTTCGTTTATACCCCGACCTAGGAAAAAATTCATTTGTACCCTTTTTTTGATTTTTCGTTTTCAACTCTACCCTAAAGCACTAAATTGAACTTTTTTTCTTTAAAAAAAAGTTTAAAATAGTCCTTCGTTTTTTAACCTATATTCTAATTAGACTTTAATGTTATTATTAATACAAAAATACCTTCTTCTTTATAAAATTAAAATTATAATAATTATTAAATTTGTATTATCTATAAATAATTTTTAAACATAAAACCGTAAAATTATATAATTTTTTTTTTAAAAAAAAACAATCGAATTCTCCGTTCGGAGGAGGAGGAGCCCGCGGCTCCTCCTCCATGGAGGAGGAGCTGCTCCTCCTTGACAGCAAGGAGGAGCAGATCGCTCCTCCTTGCTGTCAAGGAGGAGCAGATCGCTCCTCCTTACCTGCCAAGGAGGAGCGATCTGCTCCTCCCTGACATGGAAGGAGGAGCGATCTGCTCTTCCTTCCATGAAGGAGGAGCAGATCTGTGCTCCTCCTCCATGGAGGAAGAGCGGCTCGCTCCTCCTTTCGAGCGACCCAGAAAAAAATAAAAAAATAATTTTTTTTGTAAAAAATTCTGTAGCGATGTATAAATTGAAAGAGTACGGTGGTTTGTCGGAAATGTTTTTTTAATTTATTTAGTTTTTTTAATAAAAATTTAAATATAATTGATTTGTTGGATTTATTTAAACATTTTTAAAGTTGAAGGACTTATTTGTATTTTTTCAAACAGAAAAACGATGATATAATCCTTCTATTTAATTATTTTTAATGTTTTCATCCTTAAATTAAATAAATTGTCAAAAAATAAAATTTTGGGGTACAGTTGAAAACGAAAAATCAAAAAAAGGGTACAAATGAATTTTTTCCTAGGTCGGGGTATAAACGAAAAAATATTACAAGGTGAGGGTTTTTTAAGTAATTAGGCCTTTAATTTAATAAAGCTACTAACTTAAGGCTATGCATAGGTTAATTTGGTTCGATTGGAATCGGCTGAAACTGACCTACTAAAATTTATGATTACTACAAACTGAACCAAATCAAATTAAAAATTTGAATCACATCAAATCGAATCTAATAGTTTGGTTCCATTATAAAACCAATATTTTCATACATTTTTTTAAGATTAATTTAAACATTCAATAGTATTGTCAGACAATTTTCTACATATGTTTATCTAGCATATTTAGCTATTGTATAAAATTTATTAACTTATATGTCATTTATAGTTAAGAAATAAAATCTTAAAAGTTTTTATATATATTTATATCAATCATGTTTTATGTTTTTGTTCGGTTTTTCAGTTATTTGGTATTTAATTTTTTCAAATCGAATCGAAAACCGAACTTTTATATAAATATAAATCAAAACTATATTCATCAAATAACTGAACCATAATTATAATTTTAGCTCGGTTCTGTCAGATTTTTATACGCTACTAGTTAGCAATATCCATAAAATGTAATTGCCTAATTATATTTGCTCATTGTATTTGTTCATTTTTTTAATAAAATTTTCATATTTTCTTTTATTAATACTACATCAATCATGAAAATAAAGTGCGTACTTGAGGGGGGTGTTAAGAGAACGTTATGTTGTCGGAAAGAAATTGAGAAGTTCCACTTATCTTCTCCCTTGTTGACGATTCTTTGCTCCGACAACATCTATGGCCCTTCATTTATATCAGTTATGAACGGTCACAATGCAAAAAAATGGGCGATGAATCAACAATTTGAAGTGCTTTTCTTGCGTTCCTTATAATTGATCTTGCCCGGGCGTGGATTCATTCGTAGTAATAGATGTTTTATTCAAATTTTACTTTAATTTTATTAGACATGAAGTTTTTATATTTTCATTTTTGAATGTATTACATTTGTATACTGATTTTTCAATGGGAATAGGCACTTTTAGCATTTTCTCATGATGAAACTATTCAATATTTATAAAATAAAAGATGTAAAGTTTCAATGTTAATAAATTAATATAAAAATTTATTGTCAAAAACAGAATGATTATATAAATCCAAAATGTATTATTCCTAAATGTTATTATAAGTTATGGATATAGATTTTAGTTTTAGCAGCCACACATGACCTGATAGTACTTGATCTATTTTTTATATTTGAAATTTTAGACTAGATATTAGTTGTTTTCCCCACTTATCAATGAGATTTTGAGAATTTCATGAAAATTATACCAAACTATTTTGTATACAAAATTATTTTTATGAAATTTGACATTTGAGATAACATAAAAAATAATATAATTTCTTTATTAATTTTTATACTTTTAGGAGCCTTATAATAATTTCAGAATTCATTTATAACTACTTCCCGGAGTTTATTGTAAAAGTATTGTTAAATATGGACTTTAAAATACTAGCATATGAATAGTGAAATTTTTAAATTGAAAAAACTGTATTTTTTAGTTTATTTTATCATTAATGATTTTTTTAATGTTATTCAAAAATTAAAAATTAAAAATAGACATATATAAAGTTTAGCAGCCACAGCAGTAAACCCACGTTGCAATTTTTCTAGGTTAGGTGAAAGCAGAAAGGCAATGCAGAACCTAGAAAAGGATAATACTTATGATAAACACTTCTATTAATCCTAATTAATTTTAAAATTTTTATTTTTTAATATAATTATAACAATGTGTTAACCAGTAACTATTTTTTTTTCTATTTTTCTTTTATTATTTAACTCGGGAAATTTGTTTTTAATGTCACTATTCAATGGATGTCACACGAATAATATTATATTTAGGAGGAATGATTATAATTAAATTTATAATTTTGTTAAATTAGACTATAACTCGTAAAATTAAAAACAAATAACTAGAATTAATAAAAAACCGTAAATGTTGATATTTCTTTTGAAAAGTAATGCACAATCATGGTACAATCGTTTTCAAATAATAAAAATTAATTTTCTTGTAGGTCCATGTCTATAGTTTTTTTTTCTTTTTTGAACCAAGACCATGGCTGTGGTTTGGTACGATAAGTTAATGTTTTATTTAATCACTGTGCCTGAATTAGAATTTTCCTTCTTGATGAAGTAATGTAGTGGTGGGTACCTTTGCAAGAAAATGAAGGGTACCATAATTAAGTTTCAACAGTTTCTTGAGGTACAGGTTTGGTGCCAATTTACAGTCCATGTAGTTACGGTTAGCTGGTGTAAACCGACCGAATCGAGTCTAAATTTGGCCACATCCGAGTTCGAGCTCAAGTGTGTTGTACAAATTCGAGGTCGAACTATGATGGATTTTAATTCTCAAGTTTGCTCAAGTTTAAGCTCGATCTCAAACAATATTCGAGCTACTCTAGCTCGATTATGAATCAACTTTAATAAAAATAAAATTTAGTAAAATTGTCATATTTAATGTAAATATTTATCATAAAATATTTTAACTAACCAATTAAAAAGATATATACTTCAATTTAAAGGTATAAAAGTTAGTATAATTAAAAGACAAAATTATCATCCTATATGTGTAAAAGGTATGCTTAGACTATTTAAGCTCACGAGTTTCATCAGTTGATACTTAAACACGGCATGAGATGAAATTTGAGTAATTCGAGTTTGAGCTCAACTCGATTTTTTAAAGACAATTTCTAGTAACTTACGATTCACCCAACTTATTTACACCCTTAGTAATGGTTGGGTAGTAGTAAATATAATCAATTATAATGAATAAATAGCTCATTTTAAAATAAATAAATGGAATTTTGGTTAAAAGTACGTTTTCTTCGAAGTGTTTAAAAATGTGTTGATTTAACTGAAATCAAATAATCTGAATTATTTACTTATAATATCAAATTAATCGAATTATCAATTTTAAGTCGTTATTTATTTCTTTAAGTTGGAAGCGATGTTTAAATATTACATATTTTAATTTTATGGTTAATTTAATTATAAATTTAACTTTTTTTGTCAATTTATTTTACTTTTACATATGATTCGACGGATACTCACCTGCAATAGTAATTATTATACTAAAATGAAATAAATTAATAAAAAATTTAAATTTATATTTGAATAGATTGAAAGCCCATCGTTATGTTATTTTATAAAGGCCGAAAGCCCAAAGCCCAGCGTTGAAACCCTATACGCCCATTTTCCCCTTTCTTCCTCAATTAGACCCACCATCTTCTCCGGCGACTGTTTGATCGTCACGGCGTGTCTCTTCGTCTTTCCGGCGGCTGTTTGTTCCTTCACGACGCCAACGCTGCCGTACTCTCTGTTAGTAACAACTCCAACTCTGCTAAACTCTCTGTCACTTAAAAATTGATGATAGAGTTTGATATCTCTGAATCAAATGCCTTGCTGTTCATGTTTATGCTTTGATTGTAGCCTACAGTTCATGTATTGCATGTGAATTTGGTTAGTTATTAGTCAGCTTTAATTTCTGGATAATATTAATTTGATGATTTGCAGATTTCAAATTCAACATAAATGAATTTCAAGAGCTTTTTAGGCTTCACTAGGTTCAGTGGCGGAACTAGAAATTTTTTCCAGCCCGGCTAATCTATATGTAGTTTTTTTTAGAAGATCACTTCACATAATAAATAAATATATACATTTATTTGTATAAAGTTTATATTATTAAAAAATAATAGTAAATATTACAATAGACTCGTATATTGATTTCGATCGTTGTGAGGTAATTGCATTCTCAAATCGAATAGATGATTCACTATACTCCACATAGTCATTGAACCAAGTGTTTTGAACACTGTTATTTTGATTTGTAAGTTTTGTTTGAGAAAATTTATGACACTTTGGTTAACATGATCTTTTAAGCACCTAAGCACATTCCACTCCATCTCTAACATTAATTTTATATTCATCAACCGAAAATTCATTGTCCGTGATCCGCAATTATATCCGTAAGATCAAACTCGATACATTCTTTTTTTGTCCCGGAATTATACCCAACACAAGAAGGATTGGCATTTTTCGGTGTCCTAAAACAAGTTTATTCAAAACCTAAACCATTATATTTTTATTAGTTTTTATCGTGCCACTTTTTAAAATATAGATAAAAAATCCAAAATGATAAAATTCATTAATTGTCAATAGTAGAAGATTAGTAGTTATCATCAAAATAAAATTAATCACCAACAAATTAATAAAATAAGAATAACTAAAAAGACTTGCTTAATATTGGAGTGGTTCATGGGTTGATTTTAAAAGAGAAAAGATTATAGGGTTGTTAGAGGTGGTAATTTTTAATTGAAGAGAAATTGAAGTTAGAAAATTTGAAAATTGTGCTAGAAAATTGGAGATTTAAATTAAAAAATTAGGTTAATTAAATTAAAAAATTGAGTAGAAAATTAAGATTATGTTTTATTATTGTTGGATTGGTTAGGTTTTTTTTTTTAAGAATCTCATCTCTTGGTATATTTACCTGTTGCTTTGTTGGAGGAAAAGGGCATCAGTTCCGTGTAAAATTTCTGTACAAAATATAACGGACTTTTGTACAGAACATATGGGGCCGAGAGACAAGTAGTTGGCCCATTTAATTTTTTTAAAAGGGACCGAACGACATGTCGTCCAGTCCCTTTAAACCTAAAAAAAAAAAATTCTTTCTGCAGCTTTCTTCTCCAGCCTTTCTTCCCCATCTAGTCGGCAGCCATGGCTTGACGAAGCTAATTTTGCAATTTTACCTCACCGTGCCTCCGTCTCTCTACACTTCCGACCTTCGTTTTTTTCGATTTCACCCCGGGCTTAAGCCTACCCAAGCCTGAACGTGGTTCCGCCCCTGTGACTAGGGATTTGGACAGTGAAGAACTGTTGGAACAATTGCCTTCCTTGCAGCAACTTCTGTATAGTCTTGTTGGTTGTCGGGTAATCTTTTGTGAAAATAAAAAATAATGAAGAGATTCGTTTAATTATTCGTTTTTATTGTTGCCTTAGTTAAGCAGCAATCATCGATCTCTCTTTTTCATCAGTTGAAGGTCATTGCCGCCTCTGTCGTCGCTGAATACACTCACCTTGATCTTGTGTTGTTGCCGACTACACTCCCTCCCACTGTGCCGTCGCTGCAACAGGTATATTAAATCTATAGTAAAAGCATCTGTTACATTTTGATATATGTCTATTGCATTAGTTGCTAGATAATTCAGAATGTGTTATATTGGTGCATTGGTCAGTTTGAATTACGTGTAGGTCTTTTTGATGTAGGGTGTATTAGCTTCTTCTATGAAACCATTTTAAATATAGGGAAGTTTAGATTGTATGATGGATTGGATATTGGTCCGTTTAGGTATTCGCCTGCGTCTACTGTGGCTATGCTTAAGGAAAGAATCGTCACCGAATGGCCTAAAGGTTAGCAGTTTTTTTTAACTGTTTTGGTATTTCATTTGTCTCTTCTATGTATGTCGTAATTTTTATTTACTGTATTTGCTTCCGTTGATTTTATACATGGACAGTCACATTTTTTGTAGTAGTAGTAGTAGTGATGAGGTGTATTTTTTAACATGAATGATTAGAAGTGTCCTTAAAGTAATTCTTAATGCATAAATTTTGAATGCGAGGATATAAAACTTGTAACCATATCCTTGTTATTCATCATGAACTAATTACAAAGATCATACTAGTTTATATACTAGCTACGCAAGACTGATGCAAACTAACAGAATGAGTCTGCTATACAAACAGAAAAAATAAACATAGAGCATAAGTATGCAAACATGCATTGTGTGTATGAAAGTAAAACTAAGCCTCAGCATTATCAACAACAATATCTTCAGCGAGCATGATCTTCATGAGTCACTTGAGTAGGCTGGTTGACTTGATCATCAAGTAGAGTAGTTTGAGCAGTATGTTTAGTTGCTTGTGCTTCATGAGTGATAAGCTCTGTTAAACGATAAGAGAAAGTCTTTGTAAAAATGATTGCCACGGTGTTTGGAAGCTTCCTGGATGGTATCTCTAGCTTCTTGCTCTATACTTAAATCATACTGTGCCTTTTGTGGATTTTGCATTCTCACCTAGATGATTGAGATTAATAGTTAATCTTGTGGATAGTCTTATGAACATGAGCTCTTCTTGCTTCAGTTGACGTAGGTGTAAAAAAAAGCATGTGACCTTAGGCTTGACTAGGGAAATTACACCAGAATGTTAAATAGGCATCTAGCTTGTGTTTTGACATCGGTATTCAAGCTATTATAGGTTTGTATTTGTCAAGTACAGGGATACCATGTGCGTGGAATATATTTTTATTATTCCTAAGCAACTAATTCCTTAAATTAGTTTAACCATTCATCTTGTTTAATAACCTTGTTTTTGTCTTGTAATTCCTTTTTAACTATGTTTCCTAATTTTCTACTCACTGTCATCATTACCATTGTTCTTTGCCTTTTCCTGTCCTTTTGGCTCTGAAGTGTATGCAATTGTTGATCAGTTGAAACTTGGTAGAAATTGTTTTGGGGCCTATAATTGTTGGATTTGAGAGTCTGCTATTTACATGGTAAATAGTGAAGTTAATTTTTTCTTGTGAAAATGTTTTTGCTTTAAATCTTACATTTTTGTGCACATCATACACAACAAACTTTTTGACGGTCCCTTCAAGAAATCTCAACCATTTCTCTCATCCATGTAGTAGACTTTCGAAGAAATAGCTGATAGAAACATTTTCCACATTTTGTTTCCAGATTTGTAACACCAAGTTATTTTTGGTTATACCTTAAACTATGTATTTTTATGCTTCTCTAAACTGAGGTGAGTTATGAGAGTGTTGTAATCTCTTAAATCATTTTTTTGATTTGTCTTTTTTTTATTGTGTGAATATGGATGTGAATTTTTTTTAACTTCCAGAGAGTCAACTTCCTACTTCTAATGATAAGGAGACAGAGGGACAGTCCTTTTTTGAAGCTCAGGATTGTGTTAATTCGTCAGTACTCCCAGTGTGCAATGTAGTTACCCGAGATTCAGTAGTTAGTAATGAAGAGGTCGTTGACAACAGCAATGTAAGGCTAGAGTTTGAGGTGAGGATATGTTACAATTGCAGAAGTTTAAATTTAAAAGTTCTTTGGTTGATCTAGTTCTCATGTAATTTGTTTCAGGAAGTGGGTTTCTTTTCTAATTTGGAAAGGCCAGATAATTTTCCTCAGTCCGACTTTCCATCTGGTATTTTTAATTTAACTAGCTTCCTAGAAAAAAGACATTGTCCTGTTGGTATTTTTTGTTTAATTCTTGGTTGATTGAAGGATGCCGTACCAGGAAGTTCCAGCCAAAACTCAAGGTAGTATCTGGCAAAGAAACTTCTGAAACTATAAACATGGATGGTTCAATTCCTACTTTCCCTTCAGATGATGTCCTTGATCAATCCTCCATGAGCTTCAGCGATCTTATTTCCCCTGGTCCTCTTACTTCCGGGCTTCCGAATGAGGAGCAGATAAACCTCGCAGAAGTTTCTCACTCCAGTGACCCAAATGTGTTGCTTCAAGAAGAATTACCTGGAGAGACTATTAAGGAGGTAATACTGCTTCTGCTGAATAAAGTGCTTTGCCATGCTGTGTTGAGCTGGTCCTAACTCCCAATCTTTTTCACTTTATTTAAACAGATTTTTAAAAGTAGAAAAAGAAAGTCATCTTCTGTATTGAGTCCTTCTCAAAAGTCTGGTCACTCTTCCTTAGATGGTGACATGGGTGGAAATGACAAATCATCAAGGCAGCTGAGAAAAAGGACACCTGCTCCACAACTTCGTGATGAACCCGAGGATGAAGCTCATGCCAATAATGAAGATGCAGCAGAAATGGCATCTCAAAAGAAAAGGGCTTCAGAAAATCCAAAGAAACCTGAAGCTGAGAAGGGGAAAAGAGTTCAAAGACAGACGAGCAAGAATGATGCGTCTGAAAAATCAGCTCAAAAAGCACACAAGAAGTTTTCTCATTCCACCCGTCGGAAAAACAGATGTAATTTCTTTAATTACATATACATGTTGGTTGATAGATAATGATGTCTTATTTGTTTGTTCTTAAATTCATTTATGCAGTGAAAGATTTGCTTTGCATGCCAGAGGAGGAAATCGATTTTCAAATTCTTCCTGTCAGAGATATACTATTATTTTCCGAGTACAAGGAGCGTTTAGCAGTATGTGCCCTATTTCTATTTTTTTTATTATGAGATTTGGTTGAAGTTAGCATGAATTGGTTCATCGGTATCATAATTTCTCGTAGTATTCAATTATATTTCTGGACCTATTCTTTTTCATTTTCTTTCTTGACCTTTATATATTCTTTCTCACAGATCAAAGAGGCAAAAGCATCAAAGAATAGTTCAATTAATCAAAGGTATGAAATCCGTGCTAAGAAGAATATCTAATTTCATTTTTTATGATTTAACTTTGTTTCTTGGATGCAAAACAATGCTTGCAAATAAATAAGTGTTTCTGCACCATTTGAATGTAAATCGAGAATTATCTCTAGTTGTTTTTGTGTTTATTAATTCTGATTTATGTCCTTTACATTGTCAATGGCTTCTTGATAGCCATTTGAGCTTAAGAAAGGTCATGTAGAGGCTTAAAGCTGTGCGATCCAGATCCAAGTTCATGTTTGTCACTGTATTTAATTATGAGCTAAGATATTTTCAAGATTCTATTTGGTTGTGAAATTTGATGAGTTGGAATTTCTTTACTTTAGGAGAATTAGGTTGGTACTGGATTGTGAACAGCCTGCACTGCAGTGTCATGTTATTTTTGCAACTCGTTTTAGATTTAGCTTCATAAATCCGCTATTATCAGTTCGAGGTGCCAAATCTTATTGCTGATAAATTAATGAAAATCGTTTTTCAAAAGAAAACAAGTTATTAAACTGATTATTATGATTGCCTATCTAGCAAGAGGTGAAGAAGCATTTTTTATTTTAATTGAAGCATGCTTTTTTTAAACTGAAACTTTTAAAACAAATGGATCATTATGCAGCAATGCTGGTTTGTTTTGTACATTGAGGCAAAATTATTTATTTAAAACGGTTGTATTTGGGGATGGCACTATGATAACTTTACAGATCTATATTTTTTATATAAGAATTCATGTGACTGAAGTATTGATCTGTGCAGTATGAAGAATTCAGAGTTGTATGTCCATTTGATTTCTGTGTCTTCTACTTTTGGTTTATGCAGTGCTGCAAAGTCTTCCAACGTGGAAGATTCTTATAATGAAGAGGATACTGTTACTTCTGAGCCAGAAAATGATCAATCAAAAGCCTTATTCAATTACCACTCCTTCATGGACAAAACACCCAAGGCAAGATGGTCAAAACAAGACACAGAATTGTTTTATGAGGTACACATGGGTTTGAATCTTCATTCTGTAATTTATTGAATTCTACACCACCTGTGACAACTCACATATTTCATTTAAAAGATGATGTACTTGTTTCGCATTATGAAGTTCAGTTGATATGCAATCTTTATGCTATGGTAATCGGACAGATGTCCTAACGCTTGTTCTAGCACTAATGTTCCGTATAAAATTACATTTGGTGTTCTGTGTTTTGGTGACATAAATTGCAAAGTTTATTATTTTGGTCAAGTTGTTGCGTTCCATTTATTTGCACTCTTGGTATTCTTCAAGTCATTAGAGGACTCAAAAAAATAGCCAAATGGATGGATATAGTATCATACACCTCCTGTCCAGAGCATGTTATCTTCGTTGTGGTTCTTTTTGCTTTTTGTTGCTTTTTCTTGAAATTTTTAACCTTCTGACGTTGACTTACGACATTCTGACAGCATTCCTAATATTCAAACTTGTAGATTGATGATGTTCTCAGCTTGGGAAGGTGGGTTGAGTTTAAGCTATTTTATGACACTCAACTATAACTGTATTAACTCTATCACCTTCCTGCACATGAATCAAATTGGGTTTGAAGTGTGAACCTTTACGTGGTCACCGTACCTTGTGCTCAAATATTTAATCAACCACAAGGATATTGTCAAAGATTGAACTCTAACTCTAAGCCTTTCAATTATAGAGACTCCAATACCGTATAAACTAATCAATTAATTTAAAAGTTTAAGCTGGTAATTTCAAGTTCCAACTATGGTTTTATTATCTATAATAACAAGTATAACTGATCAATTTGGAAATTTATAAGGCATTAAGATACCTACTGATGAAGCCTATACTCAAGAAGGAATGTGAAATGAGGATTAATTAAAAGATTCTTCCTGTTCTTGTTTTTGGAGACTAAAATTTGAGTTAGTGTACAAAGAGCAGATTTAAATTTCTGACTTTGTTTACATCCCTTTTTCTCTTGAAGATGCTTATTTCAACTTCATTCAATCTAATGCCTTACTGGGTGTTCTGCTTTCACTGCTTCTCTAATGTCTTACCTGATTTATGTTTCATTTGTGTGCTCTAGGGACTTCAGCAATTTGGTACTGATTTATCTATGATACAACAACTTTTTCCTGGAAGAACACGTCATCAAATCAAGCTGAAATATAAGAAGGAAGAACGTCAACATCCGTTAAGGCTTTCTGAATCTCTGAGCAATCGTGCTAAAGGTATGGTATTATTGAACCTTCATTTCTTCTAATTTATGATCTCGGTGTAGACAAAAATGGCTATCGTAAATCTATATATTTTTCAACGACGAAGAGAATAATCTTGTATAATTGAACGTATTATTATTATTCTTTTACTTGCTGCTTTAATTATTGTCAAAGGTTCACTAGGTTTTTTCCTAGCACTTTCAAGGGTCATTACTGACCTGCATTTCATCTCATGGATGATAGAAGAAATAGACACTATGACTGTATGAATGTCGTTTTTCTAGCATACAATAATGTAGCCCAAGTAGGGGTATGTAAAAACGGAACCAGACCGAACTAAAGATATGAGTTTCGTTCAGTGTTCAGTTCGAATTTTATAATGGGAAAACCAAAACAACTGAACTGTCCGAAATACTTTTATGTATATTGAAATGTTTTAACTTTTAGATTGATTAGTGAATTAGTTGAGTGGTAGAAGCATCTCCAAAATTCCCTAAGGCTCGCAGTTTGAGTCCTAGCGTCTCAGTTCCATTGTTTTTCTTGTTTAATTTAAAAATATTGCATACTATCCTTGGTGGGATTCGAACCCAGGACACAACCAATAGTGCGTTTGTGCCTTTCCACTATGCTACATGCTGCTGCTTGAAACATTTTATTGCTTTTAATATTTACCGGTTACCGACTGAACCGAGCGTCCGAACCAAAACATTCCTTTCATTTCAGTTCGGTTTCTTTTAGCCAAAAAAAGATCAGTTTTGTGTGCATGGGTTTGGTAACTGAACCATCCGATGCACACCGCTGAGTCCAAGGATACATATTGAATTCTCTACCAAAATTGATATGAGCATAGGAATATCTAACACGAGTGGCTTTTGCTAGATTCTTGTTGGAAGGAAGCTATTAGAATACTAAAAGTAACATTAAAGTAATACCATTAACAAATGTGTCATGATTAAAATCTTGGTGTTGTGACTTGATTTGTCTTGCAGATCATTCTCACTTTGAGAAAGTGATTGAGCAGCTACAACAAGCTGCTACGCAGGCAGAACAAGAGTCTAACAGGGATGTCTCAGCTGGTTTGATCGATGAGGAGGCAGAGGAGGCAGAGTTGAATCCCAAAACTAATGTAAGCATTTTTATATTTTACTTTATGTTCAACTGAGTTGATATGTTTGCCATGGATTACTATGCTTCTTTAGGAAATCTTCATGTTTATCTTTCCATACTATTTAATAAGTAGTATAGTATCACTTTGTGAAGCTGGGGGAAGATTAAATTACCTCCTTTGAGTATCCATTGACGTTAACTTTTGAGATGCACCTTTTTATCTGGACCGACCTGGTTGAGTTCTATGTTCTTTTTATTTTATTTCTTCACTGAATACTTATTTTGACTTGTCTATGTAATTCTCATACATATATCTTCTGCCATTATTTTGCGCCATTCCTGTATCAAAACAAATTTGCAGATTACCATGCAAATAAATTTTAATTCTTGTACAAATTCCTCATTTTTATCCTTTTGTTGTGCTCGTTGTCATCAAACTCGCGGGATTCTTGGCTGTTTTATTTTGATGCCATGTTATGTTGATGGCTCTTTCAGCAAGGCATCAAAATGACTTAATTCAGACTTGAATGACTCTGAAATTAGAGTCGATATTGGGGGACCGTTACAAGTGATCTGAGTCGTAATGATGAATGCATTAATAGGAACGGAAGATATTTGGATTTTGTTTATATATTTGTAATATATGCACATTGCAGGAGGAAGTGACGAAACCGGAGCAGGAGGAGAATGAAACGGTGAAAGCTGAGTATGCAAATGTAAATGAAGTTCATAGTCCTCCAAAATACGAAGAAGATGTCGATGATGATGCGGATCTATGGAGTTCATATAAAAGTGTATTTTAGTGATAAGAGTTGATTTATATTGCCTTTCTGCAATTTATCTATTCATATCCTAACCCCTTGTGCTATGTAGGACACGGTTATGGAGAAACGGGATACTTGTATACAAACACAGGGAAACGGCATTATTTTAAAGTATTTTATGTTAAAATGAAGTTTAGTATCCGAAACTTTGACGTTTGTGGCGCTTTTCTGTAACAGGAAATGCGTAAACATTCATATTTTTGACAGGTTTTACTAAGTTTTTGCCCAAATCATTTTGTGTCTAATCTTCACCATAATAGCAAGTTATTGACATTAATTAAAGTTTTAAAGCATGCTTGCATTTTGGTTAATTATAGTTGACTTTATCTACGCTTTGTTATAATTTAGTTGACCTAAAAGTCTTTGTTCTTATAAGATACTAATAAAAGAATTGTTCTTTTTGCATTAGAATACAGTAGATATTATATTATATCAACTTGACAGAACTCTCTTTTTATTTATTTTGATCTTTAGTCATATTTTTTATTTCAGTAGTCAGCTGCTTTTTTATGACTCACTTTTCCTGTCCAATAAATGTAGATAAAATTGCCATTTTTGCCACTCAAAGTATAGGCAAACTTGCAATTTTCTTTTGAATTATTAAGTTAAAACATCTAATTTATTCTCCATTAATTAAAATTACTTCTATTTTTTTTAATTGTCATTAATAATCATTCTGTCAATGATAAAAATTAATAGTAAATTCAATTTTTTAAAGATATACTGCTAATTTTAGAATGTAATTGGTTTTTATAATTAGGCACTGTTTGGATTGATGATTTTAGATACTATCAAATTTATGGAATCTAAATTCATGAAATGTGAAATTCGTATATTTATAAATTGTATCGTTCGTATTCATGGATGTACAATGATTCTTTTGGCTTAATTTAATTTTAAAACAATTCAATGTTCATAAAAAATAATAGATTTTAATTTTCCCACCTAACTAGGTATAATTTAAAATGTGGAACTTTTACATACCATAGGTTCTTATGGTCTCCAAACAATAAAATTCGGTGAAATCTATTTGGATTGATTTCGTACCTTCAAAATTTCTAAATCCAAATAGTGTTTTAATTATTTTTAGATTATCATAATACATAAATTAAGAGTATAATAAAAGACTAATTAAAATTAACTATTTTTAACTATTGTTTTATGCAGATTAAACTTTGTAGTATATCTTTTATAAGGTAGTAATAAGTTTATTAAAAAATAAAGAATAAACTTATATAACCAACTCTACAAGTAGATGACCAAGTCTGAATACGCGCTGACTTTTACTCGATTTCTTCTTGCCAGACCAGCCAGTTGCTTGTAAGCACAGTCGGCGGCGGCGATAATTATTTTCGGTGCTGCCTTTTATGCATTTGTTTATAATTACTCCTCATTCTTTAGTATAATTATTAATCATTCTATTTCTATTCTTTATGCATAAAAGTCAACTTCAAATTGCCAAATAGTTCATCTTTTTCACATACATATATGCAGAACTAATTTTTAAATCTATATTTAAATAATAGCTCCTATATTATAGAGCCCAAGGTACTTCGAAATTTAAGGGATTTTTTTTAAATTGAATTTCAAAAATGTACATTTTTTCAAAAATATTATTTAATAGTTTATACTTTTTTTTAAAAAATTAAAATGCTAGTTTACATATATTATATCTTGTTTAATTACAAAGACAATAATTTATTTGTTTTTTTATTTTGACTCTACTAATAGCGGTGTCATAAATTATGTTTAGTGTTAAAGTTGTTGATTTTAGAAAGAAAAAAAGAAGAAAATACGCATATAAACTAACATAAAAAAATGAATTGGGCTTTTAAAGTGGAACAAATAAAAATAAAATACGTCCTCAAATGAGACGGGACAATGCGAAACCATTTTAAGTTTGTAGTAGGCTATTATTAGAGCTTTTTAAATATTTTTAGTTCTTTTTAAAATTTTCAAAAAACTGAAGTAGAATTTAAAGAAATTAGATGAAAGTTAGTTTGGACTAGTCAGATAAAATTTAATATAAACTAAAAAAATTATAATTTACCCTAGACGGAAGACGTATTATTATAAAATATTGTTGTGGTATGTTTGTTAAATTTATAATGTTATAATTGAAACTTTCAATACTGTCTTAATTTTAAAAAATAAAGTAAACTAACACATATAATATTTTTTGAAAATGATTTACTTGCAAATCACATTGTACAAATCACACGTGGAGTGATGAAAGAGGATTTAAGTGGCAATTTGTCTCTTCAACTTGTAGTTGTAAGAAAAGACAATTAATATATAAATTAATTTTGTGGATAAATTAGTCATGAATTTAATAATTATGGGCAAATAATTCCATTTTGACAAATTAGTTTACAAGTTGAAGGGAATAAATTGAATTTAGAAAATAATTAGCTTTCAAGTTGAGAGGACAAATTGTCAAAATGAAATTAATTATTCATAATTAATAAATTTATAACTAATTTATCAATAAAATTTATTTATTTATTAATTGCATACTGTTTATAAATTGAAAGGATGAATTGTCACTTAAGTCGATGAAAGAGAGACGCAATATCCCTTGCAAAATCCAAAATTACTGCCATCATTAAAAGAATTGGATGAATCTGATCAAAAAACAATAAAAGTGGCAGAATTAATAAATAAAATCTCACTATTAACTAAAAATCGACAATTGTCCTTAATCACAATCATTAGCAAATAGCAAACCATTTAATACTAATTCATCACTCGCCGGCAAATTCATTTTACAATAATACAACCTTGTCTCTCCGTACGCCACGTGGAATTCGGCCATAATTAGGTCTCCAACTATAAACTACTCCCTCTTTTTCCCGTCTCTCTCTCTCTAAAAACGCTTCCATTCCGCCGTCGTTTCGCCGGCGATTCTAATTTATTTCTCAGTTATTATTTATTATCGTTCAAATTTCAGTTAAATTATCCGTTACAGTATCCACATTAATCTTTTGCAGCATTTATGACCGTCTGATCTCCCTCGTGATCCGCGCTCACTGTAAAATATCTCCTCGTCAGGTAAATTCTCTCGAAATCGAAGTTTTTAGGGTTTTTAAGTGATTATATAGTCTCTGTATTGTATTTGTTTAGTTGATTGATTAATTTTTTTGTAGAGAGCTGATAATCAGAGTGATATAATGTCTGGACCACTGGATCGGTTTGCTAGACCTTGTAAGTTCTTTAGTTAACTAATTTTACTTGTAATTTTACACTGTATTTTGTTTTCGTAGTTGATCCGTTGTTTTTTTGGAGAGTTAGGGTTTTACTGTAGCTGTTGAGATCAGTTTTTACTTAATTTTAGTGTAATGTATGATAAGCTGTATGAACATGTGATGTGTTTTGATATTTGATGTGGTTGTTTGTAGGTTTTGAGGGATTTTCGGGTAGTGATGAGAGAAGAGAGAGGAAATCTGATTTTGAGAACTCGGAGGATGAGAGGCGAACGAGAATTGGTTCGTTGAAGAAGAAGGCGATCAATGCTTCCACTAAATTTAAGCATTCTTTGAAGAAAAAGAGTAGTAGAAGAAAGAGTGATGGTAGAGTCAGCTCTGTTTCGATTGAGGATGTTCGCGATGTTGGGGAACTTCAAGCTGTTGATGAATTTCGACAGGCATTGATCATGGATGAATTACTGCCTCATAGGCATGATGATTATCATATGATGTTGAGGTGTGGTAACTTCAAACCTGATGTGTTGTAACTTCTGTTTTACTGTATTTGTTTGCATAAGGTGTAGCTGAGATTGTTTGAAATTATTGCCTTTATTATCTAATCTAAGCAAAGATTTAAGTTAATACCAGCAGTCTTTGAATAGTATTTCATCATAAACATTAATGCCTCATCATTACATTCATTTTAATTAGGTTACATAGAACTCTTTTCTTCTTATTGTAATAAAATAGTTACATATTAAGTCCTTTCCATCTCCCAGGTTCTTGAAAGCAAGGAAGTTTGACATTGAAAAAGCAAAGCACATGTGGGCTGAAATGCTTCAATGGAGGAAGGAATTTGGTACTGATACTATTATTGAGGTACTACATTTTAAAGTTTCCTTGAAGTTTCTGTAGACCTTGATCTTTTTTCATAGCTCATTTCATATTGTATGCTGTCCTTGCATTATCAGGATTTTGAATTTAAAGAGTTAAGTGAAGTATTGAACTATTATCCCCATGGTAATCATGGTGTTGATAAAGATGGCAGACCTGTTTACATTGAAAGATTGGGAAAAGTTGATCCGTACAAACTTATGCATGTCACAACTATGGATCGCTATGTAAAATATCATGTGAGGGAGTTTGAGAAAAGCTTTCAAATAAAGTTCCCAGCTTGTACCATTGCTGCAAAGAGGCATATAGACTCGAGCACAACGATTTTAGATGTTCAGGGTGTGGTATGTAGCATGTAACCTTGCAGAACTGTGTTTGGATTTTCACCATGTATGATTATTCATTCTTCTATTTGATTGCTTGTTTTTTAGGGTCTTAAGAACTTCACCAAGAATGCACGTGATCTCATTATGCGGCTCCAGAAGGTTGATGGTGATAATTACCCTGAGGTTTGAATCTTATTTTACCTGGTCCACTTAATTCTTGAAAAGTAGTGCACGCATTCTGCTATGGATATTCATTAGATGAATTTGTGTGCTTCTTTAATCAATGCAGACACTCCACCAAATGTTCATCATCAATGCTGGTCCTGGATTTAGGCTGCTGTGGAATACTGTAAAGACTTTTCTAGATCCAAAAACCACCTCAAAGATTCATGTATGTAATTTATCTCTATCTATCTATCTCTATCTCTTTGTCTTCTCAATTGGACGCATCTCTTATATCTGTTTATTGGTTACTTCTTAACTTTAAACTATTTTGCAATGCATTTTAGGTTCTTGGAAACAAGTATCAAGGCAAACTGCTTGAGATAATTGATGCCAGGTAAAAAGGGGCTGATATCGTACATGTTTTATGTTGTTATCTGAATTCATCTGTTTCTTACATCGTCAAGTCTATATTTACCGTCTCCCTTCCAGTGGACATACTTTGTACCTATTTGAGTCTATTATTGTCATCAGAAATTACAGCAATTTTGTGCTTCATGCAGTGAGTTGCCTGATTTTCTTGGTGGAACCTGTACGTGTGCAGATCAGGGGGGTTGCCTTAGGTCGGATAAGGGACCGTGGAAAAATACAGAAATTTTGAAGGTTCGTGATGTATATGTCATAAAATGATGTCTCATATTTTAACTTGAAATTTAAAATTAGTAAGCTTGTTGCATTTTTGTTTTGTCAAGATGGTACTTAATGGTGAAGCAAGAGGTACCAGGCAGATTGTAAAAGTTCTAAACAGTGAGGGCAAGGTTATCTATGCAAAGCCGCATTACCCCATGGTAAAACCTGCTTAATATACATGAGTTTTATATGGACATGGACATTTTCACTGTTTGAATATTACTTATAATATACTTGTTATGTTTGAATATTTTAATGCAGATCAAAGGTAGTGATACATCCACTGCTGAGTCTGGATCTGAAGCTGAAGATATTGCCTCTCCTAAAGCACTCAGGAGTTATTCACATCTTAGGCTTACTCCCGTCCGCGAAGAAGTATGTTTATGGTGTTTTAATTTGTTAGCAAGCTAAATATGTTATGAATCCAGTTTGTGCCACTGCACTTCAAAATTTATTTGCACAAGTAATTTGAAGTATCAAACAGTAAGGTGTTCCGGAAAGGCTGAAACCTCCAGTTCTGCCCCTTAATATATCATATTTTAATCAAACCAATAGGAGAAAAATTCACGGTAGATTTTCATATGCACATTATTTAATTATTTTGCAAATAGCAGCTGCATCTTCTTTTTGACATTCTTTTTGTGCCAGTTCGAACTGACAAAATATAATGAGTTTTGGTGGTTGTAGCAATATTCAGAAGTTCCCTTTAAATTAAAGGCCTAATGTCTTAAAAAACCCCGACCTTTTAGCCCCTTTTCAATCATACCCTGACGTTGAAAAATTGTCAATTTTACCCTATTTTGCATTTTTGTGTTTCAATTGTACCCTGAAAAATTAAATTAACGTCTTTTGCGTTTGGAAATTTGTTTAAAACATTCTCCATGTCTCGCATATATTAATTGTATATTTTTAAAATTTATTTAAATTTAGTTAAATTAATTAAGAATTTAAACTAGTGTTAATTTGATTATGATTTTTAGTTAGTTTTTAAAAATAAAGGACTTATTTGTACTTTTTTAAATAAAAAAGAATTTAATTTCATGTTTAGACTTAATTAATTGAATGATTTCATCATTTAAGTAAAACAATTAACAAAAATTAAAATATTGGGGTACAATTGAAAACGGAAAATTCAAAAGTGGGTAAAATTGACAAATTTTCAACGTCGGGGTGGAATTGAAAAAAAGTTTAAAGGTGAGGGGTTTTTGAGTGATTAGGCCTAAAATAAATACTTGAAAGCTAGTATTTAACTGACCAATTTTGTGCTGTTTTGAGTATTTTTATGTTTTACATTTTTGATGGAAGTTGTTCATTTTCTTGCGTGTGTTTTTTTTCCCTTGTTGCAGGCTAAAGTAGTTGGTAAGGGAAGCTATGCTGCTAACTTCTCAGGGTATGATGAATACGTTCCGATGGTTGACAAAGCTGTTGATTCTGGATGGAAAAAGCAATCATCGGCTCAGAGGCCATCTGTTTCTAAGGGTCCGTATTTGTTTAAATTCCTGTATTACTGCCAATATTGCCTATATTTGCTTGAGAATCAGGACATTCTAGAACAATTGTTGTTCTAGTGATAGTCAATACTACTATTATTAACGTCTATGGCTCCATGGAGCCCTATACAACTTTCGAGCTTGATTTTACTTCTTTAACCTGATTGATTGGATTTCTTAATGCAGCAACACTTACTCTTCCCAGCAATCAAAAGACTCCAGAAAGAATTCATGCTAGAATTTTGGTTGCAGTTATGGCTTTCTTTATGACCCTTTTCACTCTTCTCCATACAATGGTGTTTCGTTTAACTAAGAGGCTTCCCCAAACATCATCTGATTCTAATCAAAGTTTACCTGCGCTTACTTCTAATGCAACAAAAGAAGAGTTTTCTCCTCCTTCACCAACAGCTGCTTTTACAGAGGCAGTTCTTTTGTCCTCTGTAATCAAAAGGCTCGGTGAGCTTGAGGAGAAAGTTGATACACTTAAAGCCAAGCCATCAGAAATGCCTTACGAGAAAGAGGAATTACTGAATGCTGCTGTTTGTCGCGTGGATGCTCTTGAAGCTGAGCTAATTGCTACTAAGAAGGTATTGTTTCTGCTGTACTGCATTTTGCTGCAACTTGTATTTAAGTTGTTTACAAGTTTATTTGAAGTATTTCATAATGTTTTTTTTTTAAAATTAAATTTAAAAATGATAGTGCTAATTGCAAATTGATTTGTGCTTCATCTTGGACCTGAGATTTTTTTAAAGGAACCTTTAGGCATTTTTTGTTTTATCTAGTTAATTTTGCCCCGGCTTAATGTCTTGGAAGCTGACATTTTATTATTATCCGGTGGTATACTTGTCTTCATGATCTTAATCGCATACCTGATAGTACCTTACTTTTACATTTTTAGGACAAATTCGTTCTTGAAGACCAATTTTATCCAGAATGTTATAAAAATCCTACTGGATTATCAACCACAGCTTTCTACTTCTAGCAATATTAATAGAAATTTAGAAATTATTATTATTATTGGTTGATGTTTAGCTGTGTTGTCATCATATTATTTTACTCTGTTGCATAATAGGAATATCTTTTCTATTTGTGGTTATTCTTAATGTTTATGATCACTTGTTCTTCCTGAACAGTCACTTCATGAAGCTTTAATGAAGCAAGAAGACTTGCTTGCTTACATAGACGCTCAAGAAGAAGCCAGGTTCCGGGTATGTAAATTCTCTTGTATTTACATTTAGGCCATGTTTCGTTCACCGTAAAATAACATAATGTAATCACTTATATAATTATATCGCAATTATGTAAATGATTACATTCCTTATGGTCTATGTAGTACGGAAACAGAAACGATAAAACGGGAAATGCCAATATGTGAAACAACTAAATCACATTTTTTTTAAAAGAATAGGTTATAAATATAGATGTTTGAAGTTTCAAGCATTTGCAGGGCTATTAATCAACTATGGCACTCCAACTTAAGGTCCCCTATCACCAAACCCCCTGAACTTTCAAATCGGCCGCTAAACCCCCTAAAGTTTATTTAATGATCAACTAAACCCCTTTTAGTCCAAATAGACCAAAATACCCTTCAGATCAATAAGAAAATACAAACAAACCTGACAACCCCAATCTAACCAAACCTAAAATCACTTATCCAACCAAATTAAAGATAATCCATTCATTCAACCAACAAACCAACCCACCCAATTTAATCAAGGCTAAAACCACTTATCCAACCAAATTAAATATAACCCTTTTAATCAACCAAATCAAACCAAAATGAGCAATGCATCCAATTAAATACCACTCCATCGGAACGCGCTATCCGCCGCCACCAACAATTTCCAACCACCGTTACCCATCCACTAACAAAAAAAATTCGATTTTTTTTTAAATTTAAAATTTATTAATCCGGTGAACAGACCACCGGTGGGTCTGTTCACCGGAATGGACAGACCCACCACGGCGGTGGGTCTGTCAAGAACAGACCCACCTTCGTGGTGGGTCTGTTCTGTTTGGAACAGATCCACCACGAAGGTGGATCTGTTCTTCAAGAACAGATCCACCTTCATGGTGGATCTGTTCCGTTTACAGATCCACCTTCGTGGTGGGTCTGTTCCAAACGGAACAGATCCACCTCGTGGTGGATCTGTTCCAAACGGAACAGACCCACCACGAGGTGGGTCTGTTCTTCAAGAACAGACCCACCGTCGTGGTGGGTCTGTTCAGTGACACACCCACCACGACGGTGGGTCTGTTCATCACAGACCCACCTTCGTGGGTGGGGCTGTCCACTCCGGTGGACTGCCGGAGAAGACGAACGGTTTACCCGTTCGTCTTTTCCGATTAAAATTTTTATTATTAAAAAAAAAAAATTAATATGTGATATAGAAAATGATATTTTATTTAATTTTTCATTGGATGGATTTAATAATTTATTATTAAAAAAGTTATTTAATATGTGTAAAAAAAATTAATAATTTATTTAATTTTTGGTTGGATTTTTTTGATTTGGTTGAGTGGGTGAGTTTGGATTTGGGTGGGTTGGTGATTTAATGATTTGGTTGGATTATGTTTGATTTAATTGGGTGGGTGACTTTAGACTTGGTTGGATTGGGTTGGCTTAGTTTTTCTAGGGGCATTTTGGGCATTTTTGAGAAAATATGGGGCTTAGGGCGGTTTTGGACTAAAAGGGGTTTAGTTGATCATTAAGTAAAGTTTAGGGGGTTTAGCGGCCGATTTGAAAGTTCAGGGGGTTTGGTGATAGGGGACCTTAAGTTGGAGTGCCATAGCTGATTAATAGCCCATTTGCAGAAAGAGAATCTAAACGTCAAAATGTAGAAATTGAAAAGTTTCCGCATAACGTAGTTTACGGTGAACCAAATATAGCCTTATAGTAGGTTTACTTTAGTAACATATATGACTGATACTTCTATTTTTTTGTCTCCGTGCATAGCAGAAAAAGTTCTGCTGGTAAGATGTTTTGCGAGAGACGGCAACTTCTTGACCGGCGCTAAAATTATCATTTTGAATATAATGTGTGTTTTAACATACATGCCCGATGTTGATTGTACCGAGGATTACGCTCTTTAACTGATGTGAGTTTCTGTCGATGATTACACAGGGATGCATGGACTTGTAAGAAAATTATTGTATAACTATTACTCTGAAATCTCATTTTATTTTTCGGCTTTGTTTGTTCAATCTAGTGCCTTTTCTGCCCACAATTTTTTTTTGAATTACGGCATGTCGTTTCATGTTCATCGTAATCTTTTTAAAAGTTACTACAAAATGTGGAAAAGTATAAAAACAAAATAGGATAATTTAATTTAGATTATACTAAAGTCAATTGTCATTCCAATTTAGACAATTGTGAACAAGTAAAAACACTTTCACAGTGATATATATTGTACAAAGCCAAAAACAATTTGAAAATTACAACAAATATAGGGCAAAAAAGTTTCTATAATCCCCAGTATTAGTAAATTATCAAGTTAATATTTGAATCCCGCAGATCAAGCACCACTTTTCACCTCTCTAAGCTTTATGAATTCTGTTGTCAGAATCCAAAAAACTGAAATGCAAAAACAAAAGAAAAAAAAATTCCATCAGGGCCTAATTGATAAAAACAAAACTTAATTTAGTCCCTCACTTTGTATAAATTAATGTATTACCTTCTTCTTTTTCTTTTTCTTATCAATGTACTCCAGGAGCTCCTGCTGTTTAACAACTGCATCATCAAGTGCCTGCACAATAATAAGAAAATGCAAGAACTCATTAGCTCGTATAACATTGTTAACTCTATCCCGTAAAGATAGAAAAAGTTATTACTTTTATTATCCCATAAAGATAGAAAAAGAGACTATTTGAAGTGTTAGTTATTGATAAAACTAATAAACTACTGTTATAGTCTTATCATATGCATTAAATATAATGGCTTTGTTTTTTTAAGTCATTACTTCATAATAATTCAATTTAAAAATTAAAAGGGTATTATAATCCTACTTCATGAAAAATTGTAGTAACTTTTTCTATCTTTACGGATGAAGGGTGTAATATTTACCTTCTTAGTAGCAGCCAGCTCTTGCTCGAGAACGTCAGCACGCCTTACGGCAGCATTCAGCATTTCCTCTTTCTCAGGTGGCATGACTTCAGCTTTTGTGGCAAGGAAATTCAACTTCTCTTCCATGGCTGCCATGCGCATCATCATGTTCTTGTAGTCAGAAGTGGAGATTGAAGATTCTGGCAATGTGTGATGATGCCCTTTCCCCATTGGATCATCATAGTAAACCTGACCGCCATATATAGCAGCTTCAGTAAGTTTACGAGGCATGTTTCGTGTCATCCGAACCATAGTCACTATTCCCATCACAAATGCCAAAAGTCCGCTGATGAGCGGATTGTTGATTGCTTCAGATTTGCAACCACCATCCATTGGGAACATATCTGCATAATTGCAGAAGATACATAAGCTTTGATTTCGAAAGCCTGTCAAATTCGAGCTTTGTTCGACTTGAATTTGATCGAGTTTAATTTTAGGGGCTCGAGCTCCGAGCTCCTAAAATAATTGAGAATCAAGCCCGAGTGTAAATTTTCAGGCAGTTTGTACTGTATTTTCTTCGAGGAAAGGCGTCTATATGAATCCGCCTAAATAACATGCATACCTTGAGCCATGCCATATCCATGACTCTTCATCGGAGATGGCCAGGCAGCGTCTACTGACTTGTCAATCATTGGAATGACTTTGTCAAAGCTGTTGACAATCTTGGTCTTGTTCCTGATGGGATACTGCGGATAAAACGAAGAGGAATGTAAATAATATGGATTGGAGATGTAATATAGAATTTCGCAGAGCTTACATCTTCAGGATAAGGAGATAGCTTCGGATGATCAATATCAACATCTGATTCCTTAGTAAAAGAATCACATCCCTGCAAAATTGTGCATCCAGAATTTTATTGGTTGAGCGAGTTGAGAGCGAATGATAACTGAAGTATCAGAAAAAGAATAGTACTATTTTGCATACCTTGTCATATTCAGAAACTACCATCTTCTCCTCAATTCCTGACAGAGTTTTCCTGCGACATGTGGCTCCGCCATTATGAACCACCTGAGATCATCAGAACAGAAAAATTCCGATAAGGTTCCGTATAAATGAAAGGAATTGGAATTACCAAATAAGATCATAAGTACTACCTTCATTATTTCTTGATCATTCCATGGTCCCTTATCGGACCTCATGCATCCGCCCTTGTCTGCACAGTTACAAGCACCACCGAGAAACTCTGGCAGCTCACTGGTTGCAGTACACGTAAAGAAAACGTACACGGTTTAACAGAGAAATTTTCAGGACAAACTCTGAAGTTTCATGTAATCAAAAATTTAACTCACCTAGGATCAATAATTTCAAGCAGCTTGCTCTGGTATTTGTTACCAAGGACCTGACAGAAAGAAGAACCGTTTAATATAATTAGACCCCGTACCTATATGTTCATTTTCAGACAGATGACATGGTAGACAAAGTCTATATAAGTACTTTTCGGTAAACGAAATACTGACATGGATTTTAGAAGCAGTCTTAGGGTCAAGGAACCCTTTAACTGTATTCCATAAAAGCCTGAATCCAGCTCCACCATTGATGATGAACATGCGGTTCAGTGTCTGCAATGGACGGAAAAACTAAACCGTTAATTCATTAAAAGCAAGAATTCAAAGATGAAAAATTGGAATGAGATTGTAAATTTACCTCAGGGTAATTGTCACCATCAATCTTTTGAATACGAGTAATGAGTTCCCTTGCAGTTTTAGTGAATTGCTTGAGACCCTATATCACACAAATAGATTAGTGCTCAAATGTTTCAGGAAAATAAAAATAGAAATGCTGAAACTAAGAATAGTCATTTAAGACATTTTTATAATAGTTTAAATATAGAATTTTGGAAATAAAATGCCAAATTGTTGGAATGGACAAGTTTCCGTGCAATATAGGAAATACGCATTCTGTTCGAACTGAATCAAAATTTTTGAACCTATCTTAGATCAAATGGAACTGCATTTATAAATTTATTAAATATTTCAAGATGAAAACCAGAAACTTAATTTTTCTTTTATAAGGCTTAATGATTAAAAAACTAAACTTGCACGGATACGGTCAACTCTAACCAAATCTTTCAAAATTGTTGCGTTTAGTAAATTTTGCATTTTTAGCTTTTAATTTTAGCCATTTTTTAAATTTGATTATTATTTCTGCCACCCGAAAGTCCTTTAGGTGGCGAAATTCATGTTCTTTTCAATGTAGTTTGAGAAATTGCTATAATTGAAAGCTAAAAATGCATAAACATGAACATTTTTAAAAAGTTTAGTTAGGACTGCGTCCTTAAATTTTTGTGTTTTTAAGTCATCATGCATTTCTATAATATCAAATCAAACCGAACCTAACCTAACCAAAACATTAAACCTTTTATAATATCAAACAAACCAAACAAATTTATCGGTCTAGTCTAGTTAGATTATTAATTTGATTCGGTTTTTACACACTCCTGATCACAACTATAGATTTGAAGAAACATACCACTCCTTGCACATCCAAAATAGTGGTGCTCTGGTTAATGTGCTTCTTAGCTGCAACAGAACAAGCTGGGAACTTATAAGCAAAGGTTTTTTCGAACTCTCGGACATGGTACTTCACGTATCGGTCCAATGTCGTAACTTGCATCAGCTTGGTTGCATCAACTTCGCCCAGTTTTTCGATGTAAACTGGTCGTCCTTCCTTGTCGACGCCATGGTATCCTTGTGGATAGTATTTCAACACTTCATCTAATTCCTCGAACTCGAAATCCTGAAGAAAAAAAATGGAAGTTCAAAAATTATGTTAAACATCAAGCTATATAGGGTACCAAATCTCTGATATATTTTAGTTTGGTACTAAAACTCCAATTTGTATTAAAATATACCAAAGTTTTTATTTTCAGAAAATGGTAATTTCATGAATGAACGATTAAAAAGGTTCAAATTTATGGCAAAAATATTCATAACTTGTCAATTTTAGGTCAATTTACACATTTGATCGTCAAAATTGACGTCATATTACAGTATAAACCATGGTTGTCAAACCCGGCCCGGTGATAAAACCGGTGAGATAAGAGGGTCAAGGGTTAAAAGTTCAACCGAGATTCAACCGGGGTTCAACCGGAATTAAACCCGTATTATAAAAATAAAAAAATAAAAAATTATAACTATTAATAATCATATATATATTATATAATAAGAAACATAGACATAAATAGTAAGTTAGCTTGGTGGTATTGAATGCTTCCACTAAAAATATTAAAAAACCAAGGCTCAAATCCCAGCAATGCCAATGACATTTAAATTCCTTATTTTTTTTAATAAGGGCTTGGGTTTTTAAGTGATTGACCGAACCGGACCGGGTTTTCCGGTTATTTGACCGGTTAATTGGTCCAATTCAGCGGTTATCTGGCCGATTCGATTAAAAAACCGCGGGTTTGTGATTATAAGGGTTTTTAGTACAACCCGAACCGTTGATATGGCCGGTTCGAAGGTTTTCCGGTCGAACCGGCCGGTCCGGTTCGGGTTTGACAACCATGGTATAAACAGACTCAAATATAACAAATTGTGAATTTTTTTTGTTTAAAACTACAAACTTTAACTCTTATAATCTTTTGTGTCTAATTGAAAAGGCGAAACGAATTTAATTACTGAAAATGTATCATTGAAATATGTTGTCAAACTGGTTTGAATTTAATTTTTTTAATACTTTTGGTATCGAATTGAAACATGGGATTAAATTTTAGTACCATTCAGGATTTTAACCATCGAATTTTTTTTTGCTATTTACCTCGAGAACCATGTCGGTGCCAAAATCGGTCCTCCACTGGATCATATCAGACCACATTTGTTTAGCTTTCTCAACATCAAATTTCCTAGCCTTCAAAAACCTGAAAATTCATTACATACAATCAGGGCGGAACTAGATTCTTGAAAAATGGGAGGACGTAATCACATAATTTTTTTGAAGAGACGAAAGGTATAAAAATAACTATATTTTTTAAAAAGATAAAAAAGTTGGAATGTGTTTTTGTAAGAAAAAAAATGCGGGGCGGATGCCTCTTCAGGTTATATGTTTGGTTCCGTCCCTACATACATTATATTTAAAATTACAAAAATTTATATTTGTAAATTAATTTTTAAAAACTATATTATTTTGCCATTTCTTGTTTTAATATTTTCTATTCGGGTTTTTCCTGCATGAACAAGTTGTGTACCGAAAAGCTAAATTCTGAAACTTTATATTTATAACATATTCTTAGAAAAATCATCGTTTTATCGTTTTATCGTTTCCCATTTTCAGCATTTTCCGGGGGGAGCAATATCCAAACCCGACGATATTTTATTATTCTGAAAAACAAAATTAGATAACCTGAGCATCATATGGTGATCATCATGTTTAGAAGGCAAAAGCTCATCAAGGATAAGAGTTTGACGAAATGCATCAACGGCCTGCATTTCCTCAGCATTAATGTCATCCTCAATTGAAACAGACATAACTCTGCTGTGTCTGCGTCCTTTCTTAGTTAAGGAGTTTCGGAACTTGTTCGAGGCATTGATCGCCTTTTTCTTTAAGGACGCGAGCCTTGTCTTCCTCTCTTCCTCGTTGTTCTCAATTTCAGATTTTTCCATACCTGCGTAATTCCAGCAATATGAGTTTATGGAAGACATAATATCGAGCTACATTGCACGGAAACGAAAAAACGGCAGCGGAATTTTCCGACGGACTAAAAATGTGACGCTTATTGTCGAGTTAGCGACGGATTTAATGATGGTTTACCGACGAACAAATTCGTCACTATTGTCGAGTTAGTGACGGATTTAGCAATAGCCTACTAACGGAGAAAGGTTTTAATATTTTGCGATGGGTTGATCCATTGTATTTAGTCAGGAAATAAGACGCCAATTTAGAGTCAATAATTGCTGATGTTTATAGCAACAAATCCGTCGGTAAATGCGGCACTTTATATGCTACATTATTTAAGGTGGAAGTCAACGACAAACTTGAATATCCGTCGGCAATTCCCTACCGTAATAAGCATAGGCTATAAACTTATAAAGTTTTAGAGTTTAAGAAACATTTCTGAAAAAACGAATGTAATTTTAAAAATGAGACTCAACAAGTTTTCGTGCAACATAGATGTCCATGAAGGATTTTGTATGAAGCGGATTCTATGAAATCGTTACCTGCTTTGATGTGTTTATCAAGCGGATCGGTCATTGTGTCGGCCATCGCCATGATTGATAATTCTGAAAGGTTTTTCAATTGGAGATAGCAAAAATTGTAAGCACCATATATATATGAATATTGCTCTTCTAGAAATATTTAAACAAATACTATAAGCACATCAAATTGCAACTAAAATACAAACATTAGCTTAAAAATTATAACAAAGTAACAATTGATGCACAAATCAATAAGACAAAATCAAATTCTACTAAAGGGGACATGCTAAATTTTCAAAATAATACAAAAAAATTAAGAATTTATCAAAAGAAATTAAGAAAATAAAAAAAGAGAGATTACCAATTGGCAAGAATGAAAGAAAGCATAGGAGCAAAAAAGAATATAAGTTGATATTTTGAGACTCCTAAGAGAACGGCTCCAAAAATGGAGAGAGATATATATAAATAAAAATTGAAATAAATGACAAAATTAGATTAAAATTCTTTTAAAAATAATTTTAAAATACTTTATTGATAGATATTGACAGGTTCTTGAGAAAAAAGAATTATAAGAAGAAAAATAGAGGCTAAATGCAAGCCACTCCGTTGGATTTTGGTTTCTAACAAAATCTTGTTTAACTAACTTTTAATAAATAACGTCTTTTTTTTTCTTCCCGGCAAAATCTACTTGCTATTATTGCTGCCTCTAGATACATGGAATATCAATATTTCTGTTTTATTAATATACATATTTTTATCTTCTTTATACATAATCTATAATTACAATGCCTAATCATGATTTTCTTAATTACTAATCTTTTTAGATTCTAAAATTCTAACATTAGTGTGTTTGTTATATTTATGTTTCGTCTCCTTCGACTTAGCATATGATGTGGAAATGTTAAATAGTTCAACTCTACAATATATCTAGCGTTTGCAAAAACGATCGAAATTGAAAAAGTGACCCGACAAATTCGGTTTGATTTGATATTATAATATAAAGTTGGTTTTTAATTTGGTTTGGTTTTGACGATAAAAATCAGTTAAGTTTTAACGTAAACTGAATCGGAAATCGAATCAAACTGGAAAATTGACCGAACCAAATAACTCGGTTTGATTCAAGAATTACAATTTTTTAGAATTTTGGTTCGGTTTGATTTTAAAAAAGAGGACAATTTTGGTTCCATTTAAATCAAATGCATGGCCCTAAATATATCTAATTGGAACTTTTTCAATAAGAACTTTGTTTACTTGAAGCGGTCCATAATATTTATCGTATTTAACCATTTTACATAGATTAAAAAAATAATAAATATATTTTAATTTGTATATATTTTTACTAATTTGTCCATATTAACTATTACTATTTTTATGTTTGACTACTTTTTTTAATCTTATTAACTTTTTTTGATGAATAATTTTACTAACTTATTAATTATTAGGGATAAATTTGAAAAATTATCAAATGCAAAAAATATTATGAACCAGGGGAAGTAATATTTAAATTATGAAATATAGTTTGGTTAGATCTATTCAAAGTTTTACCGCAATGAAAAAGATATATACAAATTCGAACTAAGTTTTTAAAAAAACCATTATTAAAATAAAATAAATGAAAAACAAGGGAATTGTCTAATCGATATTTTCATTATATAAAAATTATAGAGGTTTCAAGTTTTAATATTCGCACAATCACGTTAATAATTTATCGTATTATATATAGTATCAGTATGGATATAATTGAGAATTGATAATAATTTTTACCTTCATTTACCTTCATTAAATTTATTGTACTAATCCATTGAATGTAGGAGAACGAGTAAACTGTATTTAATTTATAAAATAGTAATATCTATTTTAATTTTTCTAACTAATTTTTTTATCTGATAATTAGGTATATTAAATTATAAAAATTGCATTATTGAGTTGGTTGTTTAAAGTATAGGGACCCAGGTGACAGGTCAATTGGTTGTTAGAGGTGCTCCACTAAGTTATGAGCACGTATTTTTGTTGCTGCTTGCTAGAAATTGAAGATTGTAACATTTGTTAATATTATCATGAAATATTATGATTTGCAACAATCTTAAGAACAAGTTAGTATAAAATCTCTACATTTCTCATAATTTATATTTTAATTTTTTTATTTAAAAATCGAATAATATAATTCCTTAACTGTATTTACATCAACCGTTTAGTCCCTCCGTCCATTTTTAGTGTTAGTTAATGAAATCAAATGATTTAGGGATAAATTAATTTTCAAACATGAACGACGCAATCGTTGACAGAAACAAAAATGAGGGACAAAATCGTTAAAAAAAAAATGAGAGACCATATAGTTTTGCTGACCCAGTTTACTAACTTTAAAAATAGATGGAAAGAGTAAATTGTTGACAAAAATAAAAGTGAGAAATTAAATCGTTTGATTTTTAAATAAAAAAGATTAAAGTGTGAATTATAACAAATATAAAAGACCTCATGATGATTTGCTCCAAATTTGATCATTATTATTTTCTGGTTCCAAGGCAATATTATACTCCCTCCGTTCTTTTTCAGTTGTCCATTTAGCCAAAATTACACATATTAAGATAATGGAATTTTTGTCTTAAATAATAGAAGTAAATACTAATATAACCCTACTATATAATAAATGCTTTGTAAATTGAGTTATAGAGTCATTTATTAGGAAGGGTTAAATTTGGAAGATAATAGCTAATGATATTTTGAAATTCTAAATGGACAACTAAATGTAGATAAATTTATTTGGTTAAATGGACAACTAAAAAAAACGGAGGGAGTATATGATTTCTTCATACTTTCTTTCACTTTCTTGATACTTTTAATTGTTAAATGATTTGTCCAATGTAATTTTATTAAGAGTTAACAATGCTTAGTTCTTTTTTAGAAAGTGTTTGTGAAAATTTATTCAAAAATGACATGACCAATAATGGAAGAATACATTTTAAAATGTACCGACATAAATTTAATTTTATTAGTTCATGCCCAAGTTAATAAATAAATAAAATTACTTGAATTGAAACACAAATTAATAATTATTTTGGTTCATATGCCTTTTGAACATGTCAAAAAAATGAGGCATCATATTTGAATATTTTATGAACTCAATGTTGAGAACCCAATAAGGATACATTTAGGGCAGAAGGATTCAAATTTAAACTTTAAATATCTAGTTTAAATTGCAACTTAACAGAGGTTATTAATAAACTCGAGACCAAAAGCATTTATATATAAAATTCATGATAAAGTTGACGATCTGACAACAAAATAGAAGTTTATTCTACAATTATAAATATTTTAACTTGCAGATCTGTCTTAAAACATCCAAAGATGAATTAAATAATTGCGATCAAGCTAATACAAATTTTAATTTGAAAAATGTGCAACTTAAAAATCATTGAAAAAATTGTTGAAATTAACTTAGATTCGTAACAAACAAACTTGCAACATCACAAAAAACTTAAACAAATAAATAAAGTGTCAAAAAATTGAAATTATAACAAGTGATCGTCCAAATTAATAATGGAAGAACATTAATACAACAAATTATCATCTTATAAACAACAAAAACTTTTTTTAAACTCACCAAATAAATTAAAATCGAGCTATAATAAAGTATTGAACTGAAAAATATATAGATATAAATACATTTAAGTGAAGAAATCATAATTTCGGGCGGAAAGTCGGAGATCGTCGTCCTTCACTATAAGGAAACATTGAAAATCTGATAAAAAAGAATGTAAAAAAAACAATAAAGGGGGGGGGGGGGGGGGGGAGGGGGTTATGATAATGAATATTAAGAGACGACTAATATATTAAGCACTTAATTATTTTAAATTTGTTTAATAATCCAGCTTATTACTTAAATTAATATATTAAGCACTTAATTGTTTTAAGTTGGTTTGATAACTCAAAAAAGTTCAACTTAATTTATTCAGTTAAGCCAAAAACCACTTAAAATAATAAGTCAAAAATTTTGACTTATTTTTTTTACTGAAAATATTAAGTTATTAAATATTACTTTTATCATTGAATAAATTTCATATTCTTATTATTTTCAATTATTATCCACAAATAAAAATATTTTATCTCATATATATTTTTATTTTTATTTTTTTAAATATCACAATGAGTGTATTATATTTAATTCAGCACTTAAAATTACAAAAGTACTATATTTTTCATTAGTAATATTTAATTTTCTATCTTTATTTTTTTATAGTTTATATGCCATTTATTTAATATTTCCGCTTTTTAATATTATTTGAATTTTTGTTTGTAATTGATGGAACCCAAACTTCAACATAACTATAATAGAACCAAGTACGTGATGTATCTTTGTAGTAGAATCCTAGCACTCGCCTAAAAGGTGAAAGCCTGATGGTATCGACATCCGATTTCATGAAATTCGCCAAACTTGTAGATTATCAGATTTAAACTATTTTTCAGAATTTTAAAAAATGGTATTTTATTTTAAGGGCTAATTTTCAAGTTAAGGGGGAGGATTGTTATAATCTTGAAGGACTAATTATCAACATATGCAACCAAATTTTCATATTTTTATATTTAATATATATATATATTATTCATAATACTTTTTTATATATTATTTATATTTATTTTAAAAATTTAAATAATATATAATATATAATTTATATTTAGTAATTTATTTTTAAAATATTTCATCTTTAAAGGTTTAATATATAAAAATAATAATTTCAATAATATTCAGTAATTGCAGACTTGCAGTTATCAAACAGACTTATTTAATTCAGCACTTAAAAATCAGCAATTATTATTTTCAACACTTAATATTCAGCATTTAATTTTCAGTTTTATCAAACGCCACCTTATTTCACGAGTCCCTAGACTTACTTGCCACGTCAACCATTCGGGTGCGATATATATATAACGGGAAAGGGGCAAATATGCCCTAAGTATGATGTTTTCACTATTTTCTATTAAGCAAATTGTCTTTCTATTTTTTGTTTTGATGAGTAATTGTCTTCCTATTTAATAGTTCTTATAGGTCATTAATTTACAAGGTATATACATGCATTTTAGAGGTCAGTAAATATATCACTCACATATAATAACACAAGTATTTGATAAAGATAATGATTTTACTCAATTAGAACTAACAATATGATCTAAAAGTTATGATATTTGATGAGAAATTTCACATAACAAATGAGCTCCAAAAACTACAAATTTCAAAAATCATCTAGAAACTGCAAAATTAAATCAAAAAAATTCACGAGAAGTCGCATACTAATAAGGAAGTTGATTGAGTTTGTAAAACTGTTCAAATTGCATAATTTTCTATAGCCTACCATACTCCAAAGCATCCACTATTCTGTGCTCCAAGGTGTTTATTGCTCCGCTCTAGGGTGTGAATCTCAGCCTATACAACATATAAAACTACAAATTTGGAATAGAATAACAGAAAAATTATACTGAATTAAAACTTAAACTTACGGATCAAACGATCGATTTCCTTTTCAACTTCAATATTTTCAGCCGGAGATAATTAAAGATCAAGGTCATACATAATCTCTTTTTTGTCTCACTCTAAATATCTCCGAGCATAATACATACTCAATACGTCCAATGTTGAATGTGTTGGCAATTAATCGCAAGTATATGATATCGCTCAAGTAATATATCTAGAAAAACTAAGTATCGATCCCACATAAATAATGGATTAAACAACTAATTTAAATTACTCTTTAATTGGCTAGTTAGAAGAATCAATTGAATTTTGTAATTTAAATCTAAAGTAAATTAATTCAAATATTTAGACTACTATAAACAGAAAACAAGTAAATAGATGATGTTTTAAACAATAATGATAAAGTAATTAATAAACTAAACTCAGTCTCAGCATTTAAAGAAGAAAAGAAGATCAAGAAGAAAAGAAGAAATCTGTCTCTGCTTTACTGTTAGAAAGTTGTTATCAAATTATAGCCGTTAAGGCTTATATAGCTTGTAACCAATAGAATTAAAACACGTGTAAACAACTGAGCTGTATAAATACACACAATCATCATTGTACAATTTACTGAGAATTTTTCTCAATTAATAAGAATTACATTTCTTTACATGGTATCAGAGCAAAATTAGCTTCCGTAATATTTCATAAACAATCAGTGCAAAATCACACAATTAGTGTGTTTATTCTCTCAGAAGAAAACGGTTATTTCTTCTTCTTCTACATTCAGAGTTATTCTCTGCATTTTCTTGTTAAGCAAACAGATCAAAACAGTTATTTCTCATCTTTTCTCTTTTATTTTCTTTTTGTATTTTCTTGACAAACAAACAGATCTTGATACTTCTTAATTTCTTTTGTATTTTCTTGTTTCTTGATTCAAATTTGATCATGTCTACTATGAATTTAGAATTTGAAAATCCTTCGAGTCCTTATTACTTACATCCAAGTGAAAATCCCTCTTTAATACTTGTTTCACCATTATTGAATGGGCAAAATTATCATTCCTGGTTTCGTTCTATGAGGATGTGTTTGTTATCAAAGAACAAACTTAAGTTTGTTGATGGAAGTATACAAGCTCCATCAAAAGAAGATGTTTTGTTTCCAGTTTGGGAACGCTGCAATACAATGGTACTTTCCTGGATCTTGAGGTCTTTATCACCTTCTATAGCACAGAGTGTTTTGTGGATTGATAATGCTCTAGATGTTTGGAAGGACTTATATGATAGGTTTTCACAAGGTAGTGCTGTTAGACTTTCAGATTTACAGGAAGAAATACATGCTTTTAAACAGAATGATCTTAGTATTACTGATTACTTTACTCAAGTTAAAGTTTTATGGGATGAATATTTTAATCTTAGAATGTTACCAGTATGTTCTTGTATTCCTCAATGTCACTGTGATGCTTTGAAAATAGTTAAAGATCATCAAGATGGAGATTATGTTATTAGATTCTTGAAGGGGTTGAATGAGAATTATTCTGTTGTTAGAACACAGATTTTAATGATGGATCCTTTGCCTAAGATCAATAGGGTTTTTTCAATGGTTTTATTGCATGAGAGGCAAATTGGTCTAGGTAATCCTGTTTCTATGAATGTTGAGCCTGCTGTCTTTGCTGCACAGTCTTTTAGGCCAAGAAATTTTAATAATGGCAACAAGTTCTATAGACCATCTAGTTCTGATAATTCTGGACAGACTAATTTTAGGCCACAGGCTGATAATTCTGGACAGACTAGTTTTAGGCCACAGGGGGGAAATAAGAGATACTATTCTGCTCCAAACAATGGAAAGCCTTTATGTAGTTTTTGTGGAGCATCTGGACATAATGTGGATATCTGCTTCAAGAAACATGGATATCCTCCAAGTTTTAGACCTAGGTATAGACCACAGTCTTTTGTGAATCAGGTTGGAGAGGTTATGAATACTGATAATCAAGGGAATGCTTACTATTCTTATGATCAACAACAAGGTTATGAGCATAATGGAAATTTTGGATATGGTCACAATGAAGTTGATTTTTCTTATCAGAATGTTAATGATGATAAATCTGGTCAGCAGCATTCAAATTCTATTAATCCAGTTATAACACAAGATCAGTATGCACATTTGGTGAGTTTGTTGCAACAAAGTCAAAATACTGCATCAACATCAACAAAAGCTGAATCACCAAGGGTGAATGCTATCTCTACTACAAGTTTTTTGCCTGCAACTGAAGAAGAAGGTACTTTATTTACTTATTCTTATTTTAAAAAATTTGTGGCATGTTCTTATGGATCTTATGCTAAAAAGCCAGAATCATCAACATGGTTGATTGATTCAGGAGCTACTGATCACATAGTATGCTCTTTAAGTGCTTTTTCAACTTATAAAACAGTTAAAAATATGTTTATTACGCTGCCAAACTCAGAAAAAATTCCAGTAACTCATATTGGTAGTGTTTGTTTTAATCAAAATTTAGTTTTACAAAATGTCTTATATGTGCCTGTTTTTGCATTTAATTTAATTTCAACTAGTAAATTGATTGACCAATATGATTACTGCTTCATTTTTCAAAAGAATTTTTGTCTAATACAGGATCCTACCAAATGGAGGATGATTGGATTAGCTAAACAAGTTCAAGGACTTTATCATCTTGATAAAGAATACTTTGCTGATTTTAAGAATTCTGGTGTTATTTCCATTAAGAAGACTAATGTTGTTAATTCTGTTTCTATTGATAAAACTGTTGTAAATACTGATACTCTATGGCATTACAGGTTAGGACATTTAGCTAGTTCAAGAATCAAATGTTTACAGTCTATTGATAGTTCAATAAAAGTACCTATTGAAACTCATTACAGCACTTGTCATTTAGCTAAACAGAAAAAATTGCCTTTCAATTTAAGTAATTCTGTAGTTGATAAATGCTTTGACTTGATACATATAGATATCTGGGGTCCTGCTAAGACTAATTCATTTTATGGTCATAGGTATTTTTTGACAATAGTTGATGACAAAAGTAGGTACACTTGGCTATTTCTTATGAAATTAAAGTCTGATGCTAGGGATTTCATTAAGAATTTTGTAAACTTAGTAGAAACTCAGTTTGACACTAAGATTAAATGCATAAGAACAGATAATGGAGGTGAGTTTAACATGGTTGATTTTTATAAAACAAAAGGTATTGTACATCAAACAACCTGTGTTTATACACCAGAACAAAATTCAGTTGTAGAGAGGAAGCATCAGCATATCTTAAATGTAGCTAGAGCACTGAAATTTCAGTCTTCTGTGCCTTTAAGTTTTTGGTCAGACTGTGTTAATCATGCAGTTTATCTTATAAATAGAATACCTTCACTAGTTATAAATAATAAAACACCTTTTCAATTATTATATGATAAGTTACCTATTTTTGATTGTTTAAAGGTATTTGGTTGCTTGGCATATGCTTCTACTCTTCCTCATAACAGGCATAAATTCACACCAAGGGCAACAAAATGTGTTTTTCTTGGTTTTCCTGAGCATACTAAAGGTTTTAGATTGTTTGATGTTACTTCTAGACAGGTTATTATTTCAAGAAATGTCAGGTTCTATGAACATTTATTTCCTTTTCAGGAATCTGGTATTGCTCCTTTACCTATTTCTAATCATGTTTTGCCTGTTTCAATTGATAATTTGGATAATTTTGTTGATATATCTAGAACTCTTAATGAATCTGTCTTAACAACTGATAATACTTGTTCTGTCACTAGTAATCCAGTTGAAAATCATAGTTTAGAACAGGTTTCTTGTCCAATAAGAAGGTCTTCTAGGGTCATTAGTAAACCTGTTTTCTTAAAAGACTATGTTTGTAATGCAGTCACTAAGACTACACCTCATGTTTTATCAAAAGTATTTTCATATGATAATCTTACATTGCCTCATAAAATTTTTTCAGTTATAATTGATTCAACTAATGAACCAAAAACATATAATGAAGCTATAAAGTCAGATTGCTGGAAACAAGCAATGAAAGCTGAATTAGATGCTTTAGCTTTAAATAATACTTGGACATTAGTTAGTTTACCTAAAGATAAAATACCAATAGGTTGTAAATGGGTATTTAAAACTAAATACAGAAGTGATGGTTCCTTAGAAAGGCATAAAGCTCGTTTAGTTGCAAAAGGTTATACACAGATAAATGGAATTGATTATATTGATACATTTAGTCTTGTTGCAAAGATAACTACCATTCGTGTTTTGTTAGCAATAGCAGCTTCCAACAATTGGTTTTTACATCAGCTAGATATAAATAATGCGTTTCTTCATGGGGATTTACATGAAGAAGTATATATGCAGCTACCTCTGGGATTAGTTAGTTCAGACACAAATCAAGTTTGCAGATTAAATAAGTCTCTTTATGGATTAAAGCAGGCTAGTAGGCAGTGGAACATGAAATTAACAGAGGCATTACTTTCACAAGGTTATGATCAGGCTATATCAGATACATCACTTTTTACAAAGAAGAAAGGACAATCATTCACAGCATTATTAGTATATGTGGATGATGTGATTCTCACAGGCAATGATATGTCACAAATCCAGTTTATTAAAGATTTCCTGGACAAGACATTCAAGATAAAGGATATAGGGGAGTTGAAATTCTTTTTAGGTCTGGAAGTAGCAAGGACAAAGGCTGGAATAAATTTGTGCCAAAAGAAATATGTACTTGACTTATTAAGAGATACAGGTTACATAAATTCAAAACCAGTCTCAACTCCTATGACTTCTGCAACAAGACTAACAAAAGATGATAGTCCACCATTCACAGATATAAAAGAATACAGAAGGTTGGTTGGCAAGCTCATCTATCTCTGTAATACGAGGCCAGACATTTCATATCCTGTTCAACAACTTTCTCAGTATTTGGACTGTCCAACTGAGGCACATCACACTGCTATTTCTAGAATCCTTAGATATCTAAAGAAATCTCCAGGCCATGGGTTATTCTTTTCTGCTACATATAACATGAAGCTTAGAGGATTTTCAGATTCAGATTGGGGGACATGTCTGGATAGCAGAAAGTCCATTACTGGTTTCTGCATCTTTTTAGGTGACTCTTTAATAACCTGGAAGACGAAGAAACAACCAACAGTATCAAAATCAAGTTCTGAAGCAGAATATAGAGCAATGGCAAACACAACTTGTGAAATCCAATGGTTAGATTACCTTCTTAAAGATTTACAAGTACTTTCTGCAACACCTGCCTCTCTATATTGTGACAACCAATCAGCAGTTTATTTGGCTCATAATCCTGTATTCCATGAGCGAACGAAGCATATAGAAATCGATTGTCACATTGTCAGGGAAAAGATTCAGTCTGGATTAATTCATCTCTTTCCCATTGCTTCAGAACATCAGCTTGCAGATTTTTTTACAAAACCTCTACCAGCACCATCTTTTCTTCATTTTGCAAACAAGCTGGGTTTACACAATGTGTATACTCCATCTTGAGGGGGGATAATAAACTAAACTCAGTCTCAGCATTTAAAGAAGAAAAGAAGATCAAGAAGAAAAGAAGAAATCTGTCTCTGCTTTACTGTTAGAAAGTTGTTATCAAATTATAGCCGTTAAGGCTTATATAGCTTGTAACCAATAGAATTAAAACACGTGTAAACAGCTGAGCTGTATAAATACACACAATCATCATTGTACAATTTACTGAGAATTTTTCTCAATTAATAAGAATTACATTTCTTTACAGTAATCAAGGATTGATAATTCTAAATAAACTAGTAAAAGAATGGATTAAGACTTATTAGTGATTTTATCGTGAATCGAGTTATTCTAGTGCACTGAATCCCGCACTCTCAAGCCTCAAAAATTCGAATAAAATCACAGTCTAATTAACTAATCAATTATTAACTTGCTCTCATAATATTAAAACTCAAATTATGATTATGAAGTAAACTCAACGACTACCTAAATTTCAACCCGCTCTCACGGTGTTTTCCTCTAAGTTCTTAATTATCTATCTCTATTCAATTAACAATCTCTCAATTAGTTAATTAAACATAAAATCATGAACTAAGTAATCAATTCAATTCAAACATTAGTTATAGTAATTAAAACACGATTTACTCACTTAAGAAATCCTAATCCAATTCAGAACTAAGTGTTCATATCAATCCCCGAATAAGGGGTTTAGTTACTCATGCTTAAACTTAAATTAAACAAAGAAGAAGATGAAGAATTAAAATAATTAAAACAATAAATACCGGAGTTTTCAATTTTGGAAAAATCGTCTTAATTAAACTTGAAATCTTAACAATCGTTCTTTGCAGAAACTACTTATAAACTGCTGGAAAAAGAAGCTAAAACGCTATTTTAATAAAAATTAAAATATAACTAATGTAATCTAATGTGTTAATCTAGGCTATTACAAGATCTTTATATAGTGGAGGAAGCCCTGGAGTCTTCTAATTCTTTTTACAAAGCGAATTTGTAAACTGCTGGTCTTTACACAGACATTCCAGAGCATTTAATCTAGCTGCTTCATACTCCAATTTAACTCCATACGATTGGTTTTTAAAAATATGTGAAGTGAGCAGCCACAATATTGATCTTTGATGTTATAACATTAGTTGCTCATTTCACTCTCATTAATTAAGATGTGCGAGCAAGGCATAATCAACATCTTGTATTTCTATTATTTACCGTACAATTTCAATATTTATTGCATTCTAGTGTATTTTTATGTGAATATTAGTGGTAGCGGGACTATAAAATTAAATCTTATTCTAAATTTATTAACTAGAAACAACGTGTAAATTTATGCCACGAAATATTATGAAATAATCAAAACTAAAAGACCCCTCAATTGTTTTAAATTTTTATTATTTCAGATACACTCAATTAAATCAAATTTCTTTATTAATTTTTATTATGTCATGATATTACGTGAAATTTGTTAAACATTTTTATTTTATATAAATTATACTAATTTTACTTAAAAATGACTTAGTTCACATAAATGCGATTATTTCACATACATTTATGTGATTTTTTTGTTATGCTTTTATTTTTTTAAAAAAAATTACACTATGATCATATTGTAATGTTTCCGCAGTTTATCTCGATTATTGCCTGAAATGTAATTTTTTTTCTCAAACTACTTGTTGTTATTAATGTTGCATACTCTTAAACAAAAGTAATTAGCAATTGATAATATCATAAGTTTCATATAAAATGATGAATTTTATATCTAAATTAAATTCATATAAAATGCAATAATTTTATGTAATAATTGATATATTTACATAAAATTGATTACTAATTGTTTTAAATTTATAAAATTTATTATACTAATGACATTTTGTACCATTTCAGCAATTTATCTGGATTGTTGTGTGAAATATAAGGAAATCTCATATATGATTTGAGATGGTGAGTTTTTCAGTTAAATATCAACTTCACATAAATGTGACAATTTTATGTGAACTTCCAAACTTTATAAAAATCATTATAAGAAAATTAATTTGTAATATTTCAGTAACTTTTCTCATTTTTTGTTTGAAAATATGTAAAAAATCACTAAAGATGTTCATAAAGATGCTATGCCTACTGTTTATACACATTCAATATCTTATTACAAATACTTGGTTTCTTAGTAGAGTCTATTATATAGTTGGTATTTCTCTAAGTTTTTCACACATAAAACATAGTATATAATGTTATTGTTAGTAAAAATTACAATATCTCCTTGAAAATAAAATGTGCGAATTTGAATACAATTGTCGATTTTATAACGTCGGGATGAAATTAAAAAAGGGCTGGAAATGAGGTTAAAAGGTCAATCTTTTTGGAACATTAGGTCTTAAATTTTTATTGTTGTTTTGTTTCTTTTCGTAAATCAATCATAAAGTCTTAATTTTTTTTCTATAATTTTTTTTATCTACGATCTACTTTGACGGTTTAAATTGTAAGCTCAGTTATTTTCTTTGATAAAAATTAATCCGCTCTTGATAAAAATTACTCACTAAAGTTTAGTAGGAGGATCAAGATTGACTTAAGCAGCAATTTGCCCACTCAATTTGTATGCAATGAGCAATTAATATATAAATTAATTTTGTGGCAAATTAGTCACGAACTTGATAATTATGAGAAATTATTTCATTTTGGCAAATTAGTTTACAAGTTGAGGGGGAGAACTGCCAATTTGAGGAACTATTAGTTTATAAGTTGAGAGGGCAAATTGCTAAAATGGAATTAATTTTTTATAATCAATAAATTTGTGACTAATTTGCTCACAAAATTAATATATATTTAATTGTTCATTGCATACAAGTTGAAGAAGCAAATTGTCACTTAAGTCAATTACGAGTCAACAAACTAAAAATTTAGAATTCCCCATCTCAAAATTTATTAATTGCATTCAAGTACAGAACACCACATTTTAACCAATACATTATACAACACGTGACTAAACTGAACCAAAAAAACATTTAAAATCAATTCAACAACTTTCTACTGTTAAGTTCATTCTAAACCCTGAAAAGCTTGCGTTTTTTTCACTTCCAGGTTCATCAATGGCGGCTACAACAACCCAACTCACGCACCCGCCATCTCGTCCAAAGAATATAACTTTTCACTCGTTAAAGCAAAACCCATTTCTCAAAACTTCAATTTTACATTCAAAAATCTCTCCAAAACCCATCTCTTTAACTCTTAAAGCAGTTTTATCTCAAACCCCAATTCAAACCCAACAAACTGCTAAATTTAAGCACTGTTTTTCAAAATCTGATGATGGGTTTTTATACTGTGAGAATCTTAAGGTTCATGAAATCATGGAGAACGTTGAGAAAAGGCCCTTTTATTTGTATAGTAAGCCTCAGATTAGTAGAAATGTTGAGGCATATAGAGATGCTTTGGAGGGTTTGAATTCTATTATTGGCTATGCTATTAAGGCTAATAATAATTTGAAGATTTTGGAGCATTTGAGGCAGTTGGGGTGTGGTGCTGTTCTTGTTAGTGGTAATGAGCTTAGAGTGGCTCTTCGGGCTGGATTTGATCCGACAAAGTATGCGTTTTTCAGACTTTTGTTTCGCTTGGTTGATGCAGTTTGATGCTAGCACTGTTATAGTGATTAAGCCTTTTGTTTTTGAAGTGTATTGCGTCTGGTTCTAGGTAGCACGGCATGGACACTGCGAAACATTGTTATTTTAAGGTCTCCTATGTAAAAAATGAAGTTTCATGTCCAAAACGGTATATATTTTAAGGTTTCCTATGTAAAATAATGAAGTTTTGTGTTTGAAACGTGAGTGTCCGAAACGTTTCCGAAACGGGACAATATTGATTGAATTTAGTGTCCATGCTACCTAGGTGTGGTTTATTGCTTAATCTCTAATTTTCACAAACTGATGTTGGTAGTGTGGAATTTGTCAGCTTATCTTGTTTTGGTTGATGTGTCGATATGCAGGTGTATTTTTAATGGAAATGGGAAGCTCTTGGAGGACTTGGTTTTAGCTGCTCAAGAAGGTGTTTTTGTCAATGTGGATAGTGAATTTGATTTCGAGAACATTGTAGCAGCTGCTAGAATTGCTGGCAAAAAAGTTAACGTTCTACTTCGAATCAATCCGGATGTTGATCCTCAGGTATGTTAGTGGTGTCACTCCATAGAACAATCACTAGAACTCGGACTTCATTAACTTACCTATAAAACACTTTGTTGCAATGAAGTTGTTGGTTTATATCTGTTTCTTGACGATTAGAGTCCAGAGAACTTTTTTTTTCCGAGGAAGTCCATAGAACTATTTATGGTTTCTCTTTCCGTTTTTTGGGCGTGTTTGGAGGATTTTAATTGATTAACATTGCTTTGGTTATAGTAGAACTTATTTTCGTAAAGCCAACCTATTTTATTGAAACCACTTTATATAGCTTTTCTAAGTTATGGTATACTTTAATGAAATGGAACTGATATTGTTCACATGATCTCTGTACGACTTATCCACATGATTAATACAGGTACTTACCCTCTAAGAATACTTATATCGGATTTCTGTAGGCACTGCTATGGAATCCCTTGCTCATTTCAATCCACTACTTTTTGTTTTGTCCCTTTTGGCGTGTCAAACTGTAACTTGTCATACAATCTGTTGTATTTAGTCAGTGCCCTTGTTTTCCATTTTCCTCCCTGAACTTGTCCATAATAAATGTTTATTGGTGCTATATGATTAAGTTTAGGGTATTATTGGACTTTAAGCTAATTAGTTTCTAAATAGTTGTGATACACATTCTAGTTGAAGTTTCTGCATTTAAATTCGTCTTGAATATCAAATATTATTTGGTGTAATGATTTGTAGGTTCATCCTTATGTTGCCACTGGGAATAAGAACTCTAAGTTTGGCATTAGAAATGAGAAGCTGCAGTGGTTTTTGGATGCTGTAAAGGCACACCCTAACGATCTTAAGCTTGTAGGGGCACATTGCCATCTCGGCTCAACTATTACCAAGGTATTGTATCAGCGATCTTATTTCTTCTTTAATGCAGTAATTTGCAATTTTTTTTTCTATGGCATGGATGTGGAAAGTGACTACAAGTGGTTGTTGAAGAAACATGGTATAATTTTTTGTTCTGACATGCATTCATCTTGATGGACATTGTTTATGTGCAATTGTGTACTCTATCTGTTTTTTGTTTTTTAAGAGAAGTGTATTCTATCTGTTTACCAGTCTGCAAATCACGAGTATGTAGACGACTGCATGGAGTTTGTAAATTAGACCATTATATTTCAGGGAGAGTTCCTTTCTTTTCGAGGTTCCATAGTTATGTCTTTCAAGTTCCCTAATTCAGCCGACTGTTCTCAATTATCAACAACTGAGTTCAATTAATTTTTAATGCATTTGTTTCCCTATGAACATTTTTAATGATCTGTCTGATCAGAAGTTTAATCATCATAAATTTATAATACTCATCATTTTATTTAAATAATTTTAACTCTCAATCTACGTGTGATATGGTGAATATAGTTAACTAATGCATGCAAGAATTAGAAAGATCACGTCTTTTCTATATACTAGGCGAGGGCCATGATGATCATTATGACTGTTTTGACATCTCTCTCCAACGTGTCTGATTGTAGGGTCTCAATATTACAGCTCTGTGATCTTATCATTCCCATTTACTCTTGTTAATCTTTTTTTTTTTTGAAAAGCATAGCAACTCTTCATTAAATAATATTCGACACAATACTCTTGTTAATCTATTCTCCCATTTTATTGGTTATCTATAGAAGCTCGACTGTTCAGTTTTTATCTGTAATGATGTTTTGTGTAAACCTTTTATTGAATCAAATCTCTCTTTTTAATGTGTAGGTGGACATTTTCAGAGATGCAGCAGTTCTTATGGTCGATTACATTGATCAAATCCGAGCTCAAGGTTTTGAAGTTGATTACCTAAATATTGGTGGTGGTTTGGGTATAGATTATTATCATGCTGGCGCTGTCCTTCCTACACCGTTAGATCTTATTAACACTGTGAGAATCATATTTCTGCCACATGCCTTCTATTGTACACTAGTTCTTGTATGATGCATGTTTTGACTATTCCAAACCGTAGACTGTTGATTTACTAATTTCTTAAAAGAAAATTTTTATGGACTTTGTCAGAATGATATTTTGTTTGGTTTTTAAGTTAAAAGCTCATTTTTTTTATTTCTATAGTTTTTTAGCGGGATATGGCATGCTGCTGGTATTTTATTTTGATATCGATCAGCATCATCTCCATATCGTAATATTGAGTACCCATCTGCTAGCATTTCTGGACTTCTGTTATCAAATTTCAAGTAATACTTAAACATCATTGGTTTTCTATTTAGGTTCGAGAATTGGTGCTCTCGCGGAATCTCAATCTCATTATTGAACCCGGGAGATCATTAATTGCAAATACCTGCTGTCTGGTCAACAGGGTAACTGGGGTGAAAACTAATGGAACAAAAAACTTTGTCGTGATCGATGGTAGCATGGCTGAACTCATTCGACCTAGTCTTTATGATGCTTACCAAGTAAGTATCAGGGAATAATGAACTGCTTTTCATATTATGGTCGTTACCAGCTGACCTCTTGCTGTTACTAATGTTTTTGCTACTTACTATTTCCTCGTTGCGTCAAATTAATTTCGAAATGTTTCATTGCAGCACATAGAACTTGTCACTCCCGCAGCACCTGATGCTGAAGTGGCAACTTTTGATGTTGTTGGTCCTGTCTGTGAATCTGCCGATTTCTTAGGAAAGGGCAGAGAACTTCCAACACCACTGAAGGTACTACCATATTCAGCTTCCGTGTGGCAGCAGGTTTAGTTACGGTATTGTTTTTGTTTTCTGATTGAAGTTGTGGTCTGCAGGGAACTGGCTTGGTTGTTCACGATGCTGGAGCTTACTGCATGAGTATGGCATCAACATACAATTTGAAGATGCGCCCTCCTGAATACTGGGTATGAATTTACATTCCGTCTTTCCTTCAAGTGACGATCTTTTTCGGATAATATAAATTTATATTTCTCATGATTGTGCTTTTGGAATCTGAATATGTTTTAATTTATCAGGTTGAAGAAGATGGATCAGTAACCAAGATAAGGCACGCGGAAACATTCGAAGACCATATGCGGTTCTTCGAAGGTCTATGAAGGCGATCATCGACTATTTGTTTTTTTGCTGTGTAGCGAAAAGACTTCGTCTGTGCTCTTATTTTGTTGTCGACACTCGACATAACTTGTAGTCGGATTGTGTTGTTTCATTCTGTATCATTTGCTAGATGCTGTTAAATACTCATTCTCTTTGGTGAATTAATTTCAGAATTGGAAGAAAGACATTCATTGATGAATGAATTATCAAGTGAAAAACTAAACTATTTAAAACTATAATCATTTGAATATTTAATATTTAAAAAATAAAAGTTTCTTTAAAGAGGAACAAACTTGAGTTACTCCGTCTTGCTATTTGCTTCTCCGTCGCTTTCTTTGTCGGCTATTAGATCACACAACCAATGTTTTTTTAAAAAAATTCTCTAATTTGATATGTTTTTCATTTCTTGTTGGCTGTTAAATCAAACTTCAAAGAGATACAGTTTTAAAACAAAGTTTGATTTTGATTTTGGGTATTGACGGCATAAAATGAAATTCTAAAATTCTAAATCAAGTTCATATCGACTAAGTTACCCCTCCTATCTTTGCATGAATCACGTTATTACATTTATATTGTTAATTAAAATAAAAACAAAAGTTTTTATTGGCGCTTAAAATAAAATGTATTAATTTGAGGAGTGAATTGATCTTTTATTCCAAGAATATATATACACACACACAACAAAGGTTCATTTTTGCCCCCTCAACTTGATTCAAAATTTTAATTAAGAAAAAATTTATGTTTTTGGACAAAAATACTCACAACTTGGCTAATTTGGTTTATTTTACCTCCTTAACTGATGTGACACAAAATAATTGGAGCAATTGGATATGTGGTACGAGTCTTAAGAACGAGAATGAAAAATTTATTAGATATGGCAATTTTAGTAACCGTTTTTTTTTTCTTGTGCATTAATTCAGAAATTGGAAGCTGAGGATGCAGCGGAAAGACAGAAGTCTGCAAATGATAAAACAAATGGTCAAGGTGGTTTTGAAGTTTCTCGACAAGGAGCAAAAGATCTTAGGGAGAACAACAAGACAGTCAAAGATGAAGTAAAAGCATCCACCTGTTTCCATTGTAGAACTGGATGTTTTTGTACAACCATACCTATCCACCTGTTTCCATGGTGTCTGTAAAGTGAGTCATTTGTTTGGATGGGGTGAAGTGAAGTGTAAGGAACAGTATATGTAGGAAGTAGGAACTGAAGGGAAAGGAAGGCAAGTGTACCCTTGTCCGTGATCAGAATTATAAACTAGTGTAAAATAAACACTTTAATTATGAAAGGCAAAGGTCAAAAAAAACCATCCAGTTTTTTCAATTGGTACAAATAACCGTTTATACACTTGAATTTGATTTTTTAATACAAATAACCCATTATCGCTAACAGAATTTTATCTCTGTTATAATTTAAAGTATAAGGTACAAGAAAACCATTCATACTATTAGAAAGAGCAAATATAATCCTATAAAATATTAAATCTCATATTTTTTTAAACATTTTTATTATCGCCTCAAAAATGCTATATATTTGTTATAATTTTAGAAAATACCATATAAATTATATATACAGTATTTAAAATATAAAAATATTTGTCATGCAATAATGTCTTATATACATTATTAATTTTTACACATCTATCTATATCTATACTATATATAAAAACACGGATGGGGGACAAACACATTTACCTAATAACCCTTTTAAATTTATAGCTAACTGATCATTTAAATAAAGTCTTTTGAAGTGGGATTCGCCTAAAATTGGTTCTAAAAAAGCATTGAAGGCTGCTCTTGGTATTAGCTATGACCCAAATGCTCCATCACGCTTGCTTTCTATCATTGCAGCACTATGGTGGTTGTTGATCAGTTTGCATGGCAACTCAGTCCGTACAAAAATAGTTAGCTGCTTCTTCTTCTATTTTTATATTTACATTTTAGTTAGTATAACTATTTTATCATATCCATGGCAGCCACTCACTTCTGCAATTCTTTTTAATTAATTTATAGCATTCATTTTATTTATAATTATAAATATATTGTTATTTGAGTAGAGTTCTAATTTGAATATTATTGTTTTATATATTTCGGACTCCATAGAGTTGCAGTGTTCTATTAAAAAAAGAAACATTTACTGTATATTATATTTATTTTTTTATGTAAGTGTTTCTAATTAATTTAATATCATAATTTATCAATTTTTGGACTCTTAAAAATAGAAATTCAAATCCGATTACAAATATTATTAAGACAATAGAGGTTAAATCTAAATGAAAATTCTTAATATAATTAGGTTAATTTTATACGATATATAGAATCATTCCCCTATATATTTCATTATTTTCTACTTTATATAACTATTATTCTTTTCATCTATTGCATTTATAATACAATGTCGTTGTCTACCGTCGATACTCCGCCGTCTTCTTCAATTAACGATGAAAGTAAATATTTGTACCTTTTTTATTTATAATAATTTTCTTAATTTATAATATAAGTGATGGGTTATATAATAATTTTTTTTCCAACTAAAATTAATTCTTGAAGTCGGTGATAAAAAGTGAAGCATAATTTTTTTAGTTCTTCGCATATGTGATGTCGAGATATTTAAAAATAACAAACAAACTAGAAAAATAATATTGTTTGATAGTAAGGTAATAAATTTGCTATTTTTTTAATTTAAACACTGTTATTTTTTATTTATGAGTCATTATCATATTGTTTTTATTGTGTAATAGAATAACAACATACATGAATAGACTTTGACATGTTCAACGTTTTCCCTTTATAATAAAAAAATTATAAAATATAGGACATAAACCTCTTATAGAGATACCAAAATTTTATATTATCACATATGATTGTTTAATCATATATCATGTGGCTTAATTTTCACATAACAGATTTAGTGATCTATCTATACTATATATAAAAATACGGATGAGGATTTACAAATTTACTACATAACCCATTATAAGATATTACTAATTGATTATCTAAATAAAAGTTTTATATTCATTTTTTATTAATAACAAATTAATATATTTATTTAATTATAAAGATAAGGTACAATTAGAGTTTAATTGGGATCTATGTATTATCACAGTTTTTTGACGGATTTGTGCTGACGGAGTTTTAGAAATTTCAATTTAATACCTGTTTTGAAAAAAAATAAAATTTAATGCCTGACCCTACGCAATTCGCGATTTTGAATCGCGGATTGTATGGGAATCTAATGTAATCCGCAATCTTAGATTGCGACTTGCATTCTCTCCCCGATGATTGGGGAGACAGAATATAACATAAAATATATTGATATAATTGTAATAAATTTAATTAATAAAATAAATTATAAATAAATATTATTGACGTCAACTAATTAAAAAATTAATTGAAGTATTTTATTATTGCTAACAAAAACTCTAATTAATTTAACATTGATTATAAATAATATAAATTTGTATAATTATAATAAATTTAACTAATGCATAAATTGACGAGTTACATCACGAGCAACGTGCGTAGCACGTAATGCGAAAATAGTTCTTAAAATATCTATTTATATACTAAAATATTCCAAATATATAATAATATTAAATTCTAAAAATATATATTATTTTATATATTAGTATTATAAAAAATATCTATAATTTATAATTTATATTTAACATTGATTGAAAAATATTTCTATATTTTTATACACAAACGCGCGCATACACACCTGAATGTATAAGTACTAAAGTTTATAAATATTAATACGAGATGTTTATTAAAAAACTAATCATATGTAAATTTTAAAATTAATATATATTTGTACTAAAATATTTCTAAACTTAAATTTAAATATAAATATATATTAACAGACTAGTCATATATAAAATTAATATTATATAATATATTTTTTTATAATTGAGGAAGGGCATGCGTTTGTGGGAGGAATTGAATTCACGACCTTGACAATTTTATTGTCCAGAGCTTATACCAATCGAACTACAATTTGTTGGTTATTATATAATATTTTTATTAAAATAATTGTAGTATATTATTATTATTATTCCCAGAAATAATACTATTATTATATATTTATAATACTTCAGTATATACATATAGTTTAAAGAATGTATAAAAAATAATAATTTATATAAGTTATTATTGACTGAAACAAAAATTTATATTTCAAATACTATATATGTAATTTATATAAAATATGCTAAATTATGATGGATATATACCTTTATTATAGTAATAATATAATTGTCTAAAAAATAAATATAAGGTTTAATATTTTATAGGGTTATATTTGTTTTTTTTTTAAGTATAATGGTTTCTTTATACCTTTTACTTATAAATTTAACGGATTTAAAATTCTGTTAGCGGAAGTGAGTTATTTATAACAGAAATTCGACTTCAGGTGGTTATATATGTTTTTTTAGTACAATGGGCTATTTGTGTCACGACCCATTTTCATGAATCATGACCGGCGCTAGGGTATAGGTATGCTTGTACAAAAACCCGTAGCTAGCCTTGCGGATAACCAACTTAACACATTTAAAACAATGTACCTGCATAAAACCACATGCTCGAGAGCAACCGAGTCTTCAGCCTAATCTAGCTGTACATATAAGCACATATATTTAAAGTACGCTTATCTCAAAATGATATCCAACAGCATGGCAACATATAAAATACCATAAACAATGTAATCATGCCAAAGCTGATAAAATAATAGTAGAACCAATACAACAAACGTAAGACTATAACATGAATAATCTGATACTGCTACTGCGGTTTAAGAGTTTAAAATAGTTCGACACTTTATTCTGAAATAAATAAGAACCTCTGAGAATAAAGAAACGGAGATTGACCAAAGCTCAAATCATAAACCTGTAAAATTTGGAAAAACAACGGGGTCAGATTTACTGAGTAGAGTTTATATAACCATTTACGTTTATCAAGTTAAAAACCTTTAAAAAACGTTTAATAAAATATTTTCATTATGGATTATCAATGAAACTCTAAAACACAATTATAAATCCATTGTCGTGTCGGTGAGACATATCTCAATAACCGATCCCCGACTATCACTTAATAAATAGTGAGTCCAGGAGACGTATCTTCCACCGGTACCCTCACTAAGGTGAGACGTATCTCAAACCTACCTCAATACCATAATCATTACCGGTGCACACATATACACACACACAAAATATAACAGTTGCTTAATAAAGAGGTAAATAGCGATATAAACTCACTGCTTGCTATTCCACGTGAAACTGACAAGCAATCTAACTCTGATTTGCCTCTGAAGTACGAACAGTCGATAGGTCTAAAAGATAATAAAATCATAATTAAAAACAGTCGACGGGGCTAGACCTCAGAATAAGCATGTGCTTTCTTTTTCATACCTTGCGCTGCCGCAAATTGCATATGCGCCACTGTCGTCCACTATACATGTTCTTTCATGAAGTTAGCCTGAAGATGACGGTTACTTCTAATAAAGAAAATCATCACATGCATTCAATTTAGTGATGATGGCCGGTTTTGGAAGCCACAATTATGACCCTTGATTCACTGGCAAAATCCTTGGTCATTTAAATATAAATTAAAAACCAAAAATTCACTTTTCTTTTTTCGTTTATGGTGAATGCGAATTTGTCAAAATCATATCAAATTTGATTTATAATTTAAGTTTAAAACCACTTATTAAATTAGTTTCCTAGAAAACAAGAAGATGGTTTTAATTATTTTTCTGGAATAAAAATATGGGGATTATGTAAATAACTGCTTCGCCATGACTATTGTTTTATTGTGTGGATACAATGTTTCCAAAACTTGGATTCTTTTGCCTCTGGTTTTTATTCTTCTGTGTTCGAAGATCAAACAATTTAACACAAACTTAATTGCACATCCTATAAATAATCTCATAAATATCAAATTCTTGACAATTACTTAAATTTTATCATAAACATAATGAGTCAAAAAACTGAAAATGAGAGGGTTTAAACATATTAAATTCTTGCATTGATCTGCATAATTGAATTTTAAGTATTGGAAATTTGATAAGTTGGTCCTTCCAAAAAATCATATGATAATGTGGGTGTGCATGTTTGTTATGGTTTAATTTTAATTATATAGAAAGGAATTTTATTTTTCTTTCTAAAACACGGTTTGAATATTGTCAACATTAATTTGTTTTGGGTTTCCTTATCTTTTCACTAGAATCAATTACCAAAAAATCATAGAATTAATACAATTATTTCCCTTTATGGGTGTATCCAAAACAGTCCAAATGTTAAAAAAAATATTAATTTATAAATTCTAATTGCTACTAATATTTTCTTTGTTTGTGTTTTTTGTTTTTTTAGACATATACTTATAAAAAGAGACATCTCAAGCACTTCTTACTCTCCGTCGTCAATTGGTGGAACGCATCTATCAGGTAAGATTAAATTGAATTTTTATTATTTAATTTAAATGATCAGGTACGAGCTGATGTGTCTTGTTCCGAATGATCGCGATATTTGTGTTCTACAAAATCAAGGTATACTTATATCACTTTACTCGCTACTAACAGTAAGTAATTTTAATTTTTAAGTTGTATCATTCTATTTTGCTACCGTTCGTTTAACAAATTTCCACTTTTTGATATTAATCTGTTAAACGAATATGTATTTGGATGGCTCAATTAGTAGCTGCGAAATCCACTTTTATTTTCTTTGCTCAAGATTGATTCATCATTTACATGAGCTGACCTTTCTTCTTATATATTTATATATTGTTATCTCTGGAAAAAAAAAATTGTACCCCAAATTAGAAATTTTTATAATTTAGATTTTAAAAAGTTATTGGATATAAATTTTGAAAGAATGATTTTTTACATTATTAATAATATTAGCGTTTAATTAGAATATAGATTAAAAATGAAAGATTATTTTAATTTTTTTCATGTGAAAAAGAGGTCAATTTACTACTTTGGGCACAATTGAAAAAGAATGTAAAAGTGGGAGGATTTTGAAAGGAGTCGGAGTGCAATTGAAAAAAGTTTAAAGATGAGAAGTTTTTGAGTGATTAAGTATAATATAATGAAACATTGAAGATGTAAATTTCTGATTGCAAAGTGCACATATAGGCTGATTTTTAGGTGTTCTAAATTATAGATATAATTTAAATTTTAGAAGTTTGTTAATTAAATTAAATTGATTATGGCTTTTATAAATAATAATATGATAATTTGAACTGCCGAGTGTGATCATATCTATGAGGAAAGGCACCCCCAGCAACTTTTGGACAGCCACGCCAAATCTTTACTACTTTGTCACACAGGGAGAAGCTGACTCGTCTTTTCTTACTCACCCGGCTATCACGGAAAATTAATGACATACTAGTTTAAACTTTAAGGATGTTTTTGTTTAAAACTATGAAATTGACCTTATTTGACCTTTTGTTTCAAGTTCAAGGGGCAAATTGAACCTTTACGAGATATATATAGTTATATACTTATCCTTAAACACGGATATAGCGACACTAGTATCCAAACAGTATAAATATTTCCAGTCCTTTCCGTTAAAATTTAATTTTTTTACTTTGAACCAAATTTCAATCGCCGAAGAACAGAGCCGCGCTAAAACGATGTCGTTCGTAGAGGGCTACGCCGATCAACCACACCAGCACCAACAATACGACCAGCAATCTTCTGGTTCGTATAATTTTCAGTCGCATTTGAGATTAACCAAAAAAATTCAAGTTAAGCACTTAATAATTTAATTGGCTATGAGGTTTTTAGGTGCAATTAGGGTTTATTTTACTAATTATTTGTAAACTATTGATGATGAAATTGAATTTAAAATCTGATTCAAAGCTGTTTGTATAGGTGGAGAAGAAGTAGGTTGGTATATTCTCGGTGAAAATCAGCAACATGTTGGACCTTATGCTGTTTCTGAGCTACGTGGTGAGCTTCTTTTTTTATTTTATTTTGCTAATTCAGTGTGTAGAAAGTTTAAAAAGTACAAGGAATTCAAATTAATTTCATGCTTTTAGTTAAATTTTTATGATTGTTAGTGATAATTGCTAGAATTTATCCGTTTTAACTTTTAGACGGATAAGGCATTTCGAAGAACTAATAAGTTTTGTGAGTGGTTGAGGTTAGAAGTATTCAATTGTGTGAATAGTATGGAATATTCAGAATTCAAAAAGGGTTAACATTGTATATTGAATGAAGAAGTTAGGGTAAAAAAGAAAAATTTAAAAGAAGGGTTGCTGTTATAAAATGTCCCCACCTTTCGTGTTTTTTTTCTTTTCGAATTAAGCACAACACAACCTACCAAACGTCTTCGTTTTGGCTGTTTTGAATGGCGAAAACGACATCGTATAAAGCATTTTGACTATAAATGCCAGAAAAATGAAAAATTGAGTTTTTCTATGCTAAAATAAGAGGTTGGAATGTGTGGTGCCACGTGTGGTAGAATGTGTTTAAATCGAAAAAATGCGAAAGGTTAGGTTATTTTATGACAGTAGCTGTATTCTTTTAAAATTCTAATTTTCTTGTTTTGGGTTGCTGTAAGAGCTTAAATTCAGTCAGGTGAATGTTTTTTTTTTGTTTGGTTTTGAATTTCAGTTGTAGCAGTAAATCAAATAGCACGCTTTCAGGACATATTGTTCCAAATTGTAAACTTGTTCATTTGGATCTAATGAAAATGAGCTATTGAAACATATGATTCTACTTTGCTTCTTTACTGCGGTTGCGCAGAGCATTTCTTGAATGGATATCTCTCAGAAGCTTCACTTGTATGGGCTGAAGGAAGAGCTGAATGGCAGCCATTTTCGTCCGTACCTGAATTGCTTTCAGTAATTTCTGAACAGAGATCTGATTCCTCTATAGTAGGTGAATATTTTCATATTTTCTCTGTTTATTTTGTTATTATGGAATATCGATACACTTAAGCTCATGTTTTAATTTCCACGTCAGTTTAAACACTTTATATCTAGTAGTTCAATGTCTCAGTTGAGGAGGCTTACCATAATATATTTTGGCCAGCAGCTGTCAACAATGATAGTGTGTTGGAGAACCCGGGTGAAGTTAGAGAGGAGGATGAAGGCATTGTTGGCTTGCGAAATGGATCTCAATCTGGCAATAAACCAAAATCTGATAGCTCTTTTGCAGGTGAATGATTTTTATCATTCTTCATTCCTTTTACCAATCCCTCTCCTCCATGTCATTATATTATTTTCATTAATTAAAAGGGATAGTCGTCCCAAGTACATGTACCGTTTGAAGAAGGTTTCATATGTTTTGATACATGTGGCAGAGCCCTCCAATGATAATGAGGATGAGTTCGAGAAGTGGCAGAGGGAGATAGCAGAGGCGGAAGCTGAAGCTGCGGCTCTTATTGAAAGACGTCAGTCACCACCAGATGGCGAGGAAGAATTTACGGATGATGATGGTACTACGTACAAGTGGGATAAAGGTCTTACAGCATGGGTTCCTCAGGTAAGTCATGATTGCATTGCTATCACTCCCATTTTAAAAAAGTTCATGCTCCATGTTTTTATGATTTTCTACTTGACCATCTTGCCTGAGTCACAGATTAAACATGTTTTATTTGCTTGTCTTTGTTTTGTGTGTGTTTATTTTCCTGTCCTTGTATTAGCATATCATGATTTTTTGCCAATTAACTTCAATTACTTCTAGAACTTTAGTTTGCTACAGTTAGCTTCTTTAAAAAATGGTTCTTGTATATCTGTTTCAGTAGGTGATATAGGCTGCTTGTGATGTTCATGCATCTCGTGACAATTTGTCCCTCATTAGTCCTATTAAATCTGCATTTAAAGCAATTAGTTCAGATAAAGTGTCAGTAAAAAGAGTAGTTTTCAGTGAATGTTAGTCTGTTCTTGTGAAAGATTACTTCTGAAACTTCCATTGGCACTGTCGGAATGGTTGGTTCTAAGCTTATCTTTTTTCTTTATTTCTGTGCACTCAGACATGCAACTAAGTCCATATGCAGTGTAGTTATATAGGTGGAATAGTGAACCTCGCATCAGGGAATATATTAATGAATGACCATGCATGAGCATCATATTTGGACTGATCCTGTGGATTTTGATTTGTTTGACAAACTCCACATTGTATGTGGATATCGCCTTATTGATGATGTTAAGTGCATATTAGAAATTCATTAGTAATTGAGTGATATGATATCTACAGGAAAGCACTTCAAGCATGACTGGGCAATATGGCTTAGAAGAAATGACCTTCTTGCAAGATGAGGAAGTTTTTTCAACTTTGGATATTAAGACTGCAGCCTCCAGGGAGGAAGTTAATGGTAATGGTGAAGGTGAAAAACTGGGATTAAAACATAATGGCAAAAGGAAGCTGGAAGACATGCAAGCTGATAAGAAAGAGACATTAACGGATAAAAACACAGAAGCTGACAAGAAAGACAAGGAAGATAAGAAGGTCAAACCGTTTCTTTTAATCCAACTTCTAGTTTTATGTCTTAAAACTAGTGGGAGAAGGCTCTTGTCCTTTTTTCATTTACCTTGTACTTGAAATCTTGTTTGTATTATGATCGGAAAGTAATGCTTCAGTTTCCATGGCGGGCTTTGTGCGTTGGTTTTTCTTGTTGGATTTGTTGTACTGACTCCATTATTTTAAAACTTTGTAGGAACCCAATAAGCCGCCGGATAGTTGGTTTGAATTGAAAGTCAACACACATGTATATGTTACTGGGTTGCCTGAGGATGTCACATCTGAAGAAGTAATATTGATTAATTCTTTGTTTTTTTTTATTATTCTTGGCACAATATTCATTTTGGCAAATTTATTGCAGGTGGTGGAGGTATTTTCCAAGTGTGGGATAATCAAAGAGGTAGCGTGCACATCATCATTATTTGCAATTACTCGCTTCTGTTCATGTGTGCATGGATCTGATTCACACTTGTGTTGCTTAATTTCTGCTATTGGAAACTGGTGAAGTGTTATAATTTTTTTTCTATTGTTGTATAACTTATTTCGGTATCTTTTTTTTTCCTGGTCTTCGTCTTTTTGAATGCCTTTTGTAGACTATCTTACTAGGGAATGCTGCACAAGTATCGTTGAGGTATGATATTGGGAACCGCATGCAACGTGCAGTATGTTGAACTGACATCTGAACATTCATGAATTTGATGCCGTTACAGTATTTGTGATGTATATCTAGATGGACAACTCCATTCTCTTTGTTTCCTTTTTGTTTCTCTCTCTCTCTATACACAAGAAAATTCATATGCACATAAAATGTCATACAAAAGAATGAAACGAAAGAACTACATGTTTTTCCTCGTGTTCCTGTCCGTTTCAGTTCTTAGGAGCTTCAGTCATTTCCTCTGAACAGATGTCAGAGAGTTCAATTGGTTAATCTGTCTGGCAACTTATTGAATGTTTAAAATTCTATGAGAAGTGTTTTCTGGACTGGTGATCCTATTTTATGTCGAGTCCTCATATAGTCGAAGAGGATTGCTACTAGTGTTACGGGAGATTTTTGGGGAACTTTTAGAATGAAGAAATGCTGTTATGTTCAAGGTTTTACATTTTCATGTATTCTAGGTCTATACATTGCAGTTTATGAGTTATTCATCTGATGAAATAAGTTGTACATTATACAGGATCCTGAAACAAAAAAACCCCGTGTGAAGATCTATGTTGATAAAGAGACAGGAAGAACAAAGGGGGACGCATTAGTTACATTTTTGAAGGTAATTCAAATGTTTTGCTCTTCATTCAATGACTCTCACAGATCCAATTCTTATGCGTCTGTATGTTTATGTATGATTGCATTCTAGGAACCTTCAGTTGATCTGGCTTTGAAAATTTTGGACGGTGCACCTTTTCGTCCTGGTGGCACAATCCCTATGTCTGTCAGCCAAGCCAAATTTGCGCAGAAAGGTGAGAAAATATTTTTAAACTTCCTGTTTCAATTATTTAAAAGTGAAAAACTTACTGTTTTTTGGAAGATATCTACATTTAGAATTGTAACTGTATACTAGAGGTTTATGTTTTTATCAATGAGTCTCTTATGCTTTATAGGGGAGAGGTTTATACCCAAACAAGCTGATAACAAGAAGAAAAAGAAGCTAAAACGGGTTGAAGAGAAGATACTTGGTTGGGGTATGTTTTAATCTCTAATATCAATAATTGTAGTTAATATGGCCGCTATAGTGCTTATCTAATTACACTATCTTGCTGCATGGTATTTGGTAATTTGTATTGCTTTGTGATATGATTTTGCCATTTGCTGTATCTGAAGCTTCGTATGTAATTTGATAATGTTGCACCCAAGTTCGTTATTTTTTTTACCCCCTCAACTTTGGAAATCTTAAGGTTTGATTATAACATAGTTTCTTAATGCAGTTTCTACCATTCATGTGATTTAGAATCATTGCTGCTTTCAAAATTGAAGTTTAACTATAGCCAAGCAAATCCCTGTAATCTCTGCCTAATTTTTTCATACATTCCAACTTTTTTTTTATTTATTTCTGGAGCACGGTACAAGCAATTTATTGACTACCATGATGATTTTTGTCAAAACTGAGTTTGAAGAAATCAGACTCATTCCTATTTGGAGTGAAAACTGAACTTGGAAATTTATTGGTTAAAAAACAATTTTGTAGCTATGGTTATTTCAACTTTCAAGGGTGTTGGCAGTTGATAAAAAAGAAACTGAAGTTGTTAAGGTCTTCTTCCTTTTGAAGCTAAACCATTATTAATACTGGAGTTTGAAGAGTTTTTTTTTTCCAATCAGAACAGACATTTTAATTTTCTCGGAGTTGCATTTGCTTTTATATGTTTTTGGGTCTGCATTTCTTTGAGATGATGTAGCATATTGTGTATGCTACACCATGTCTTGGCTCATTGAATTTGAAAAATGTCTAGCCCTTCTGACATAATAAGTTTAGTTTTCATTTTTTTTTTCTTGTTGGAGTTATTGTTAAAAAGAAAAAGAAACATGGAAGAGTTCTTAGAGTCACACCGATGAATTTAGTTAGTTGACACCATGTGCTCCATTTGTGACACAGGTGGCCGTGATGATGCAAAGGTGTCAATGCCAGCAACTGTTGTTCTTCGTTACATGTTCACTCTTGCTGAAATGAGGGTAAAACTGAAGTTCTTGTTCTTTCCACCGAGTTTTTGTGATAACATTATTTTGGTTTGAACCTGTGGCACAATATTTTTATTTTGACTCTAAATGTTTGATTGTCTAGAAAATCTTGTCCAGTTGTCCTAATTACACTGGTCACACATACCAATACTCGTCGACCAATAAAACTAAAAAACGTAATGATTTACACTGGATTTAAAAGTAGGAGATGGACCAAGTTCTTTCGCATTGTTTGTTGCTCCACAAGGAAACCTTTTACTCTTTCTATGTGGCGGTTCTGAATATTTCTATGTGGCAGTTTGAATCTTACTTATGTGTAGAGATAAAAGTTTTGTTTTCCTTTAAAATTCTAATGAGCTATAAAAATATATTATCTTGATAGAACATCCGGGGACTTCTTCAGGCTAATATCATCTTTTACATGTTTTATGGGTTTATTTCTATTTTATCTCAGAAGTTTTAAATGGTGCTTTTTTCGATGTGAATGCATTTTGTCCGTCAGAAAAGCAGCTTAAGTCTAACAAATTATGCTTCCACATTTAATTACATACATTGCAACACAAAATTGTCCACCACTCATTTTATTCTAGCTATGCTTTCTATTTTTTATAGTGATTAATTTCCTTAAAAACTCTTACAATTACCAATTATCAAATAGTTCCACCAAAATGATATGTTAATTCTAAAAGTTCAAACAAACAGGATTGCCTATGATGTTTCTTCAAGCAATACTTATTCTTATTTAGATATCTTCTGAACTCTAACATGAACAGGCCGATGAGGTTTTACGTTCAGAGCTGGAAGTGGATGTTAAAGAGGAATGTGGAAAGCTTGGCCCAGTTGATTCAGTCAAGGTACTGAAATGATTTGGCTCTCTCTCTTTCCCCACTTTTACTGAATGTGCATTCCCCACAATACACCTGAAACTGATAATTAACGTGTATTTGCATGGTTTAAGATTAACTAGTCATGGAATAGAAATTTTTCATTGATTTGTGCAGTCTCAGCAGGTTATTTCTGTTTTTACTGTGGAAATTTCCTTTATGCGCCTAAACAGATTATGTTGAATTTGTAATGATAATTTCCTTTTCATTAAAATTTGTGAGGCGAAGTTTCTTTTTTCTTCACCTTGAGCTTTTCAGCAGCTTCATGTCTAAAACGTGGACTTCATCATTATTATAATGTTTGCTAGGTCTATATTAGTATTCTTAGTCCTGCTTTTGCTGTTATTTTGTTTTATCAGTCTTCTATTCTTCTTTCCTCATTTTATTTGTCTTGGTCTTCTAAAACATACTTTGACGACGAAAGTGGGTCTAAAGCATGCTTCTCCTTTTCTTGGATGGATGAAAATTGTTTTTTTATCTTTCTTTGATAAATTTCGTTACATCCTGGTTAGAAGCTTAGTTAATATCTCTATCTAATGCTTTGTACAAGTTTGTAGAAAGGCTGCATCTTTACATAGATCTAGCCTTTTATGGCTTTTTGTTTCATTGGGGAACTATATTGCAATTTTGAAAATAAACATTTTTGCTGGTGGTGAATTATATCAGTTTCTTCCTGAGTTGTTGGTAGGGTCACTTTTTTTGTTTGTTTTGAATCTGTTTTTATGTGCTGTTTACTCATGGTTTTGCTTTGCAGGTGTGTGCAAATCATCCTCAGGGTGTTGTCTTGGTAAGATTCAAGGACAAAAAGGATGCACATAAGTGTATAGAATTGAATAATGGACGATGGTGAGTTCCTGATTCAGTGGTAATGGGTTTACATATCACATTCATCATAACGATTAGGCAAAATAAATCTATTTACCGAAAACTATGGCTTATTTTCTATATATACACCATGATCTTTAAACTTTGGTAGTTTGGTTTATTGTTTTTTTGAGCATTGCCAGATATACTCATGACTTGTTTGAAGCTGATGTGATGCGATGTTGTATACGCCGGGCAAGATAAATTTTGTACACGTAGACGTTGTGGATATATCTGGCTGCACTAGATAAAATAATAGACTAAATTGGCAATGTTTAAAGATCATGGTATATATAGCAAATTGGCTATAGCTGTTGGTAGATAAATTTATTTTGCCTAGAAATTTTAGAAATATACAATGTACCTGTCGTGACGAAAATTAGCAAGTTCGGTCCCTTTACAAATATATTATATTCTGATCAAGGAGTACTAAAATTAGCAAGTCGGTCCCTTAATTAGAATGGTGCTATCATTGCTCAATATAATGTTCTATTTATAGTTCTATAGAAGGATCACTCCTAATATGCTTAACATCCCGAGCTTGCTCAATCCTGATATCCGTGCCATGTTTCTGTTCTTATTTTCAGGTTTGGTGGTCGACAGATACATGCTAGTGTGGATGACGGATCAGTTAATCATGCTTTGGTGCGGGATCTTGATGAAGATGCTGCACGACTAGAGCAGTTTGGCGCTGAACTTGAAGCCGAGTGAGTTATTCTATAAATTTCAACGACCCTGACCCTGGATATATGTTTATGATGCCAAATTTTGCTCTGGTAGTTAGAGATTGGTTTGATTGTCGCTCTAGAAAATGGCAGAAAATTGAAAAGCTTTTTAGCTGATTCCTCCTTGTAAATTTTATATATAAACCAAATCGTGTAATTTAACGTTAGTGATGCCTTTGTTTCGTTAATTCGGGATGTTAATGTTAGAGATGCTTTCAAATGCACTTGCTATGGAGAAAACATATGGCAGGCTATGCTAAAAAGTCTCCAAGTTCAAGCGATAGCCCTAATGATGTCGAGTAACCGAAGTAGATGAGCGGAGTTTTCGTGGAAAACAGAGTTGGTTGGTTATTCGGGAATCAGAAATGTGCTCGTTGAAAGATGTTCTTTTTGTATTATTTAATTGATTAGATTCTAATGTGAATTTTATTCAGTAAAAAAATGGAGCGCCGAAACTCCAATGAGATTGATGAGAAATTTCTGATTTTGAGTTCATTAATTCTTTGCATATATCTGGCCCTGTTAAGGAATCTCCCTACCACTTCATAAAAATTCTTGTTAAACATTCTTATAAAAATTTAGTTTGATTACTACCGGTTCATATTATAATACTAACAGTTTCTGATATTTTATTATTGCCTATAACAATTATACTATACATGATTTTCAAATCAAAACGACATAGGGTACAAAACGGCACTAACTTTATGTATGGAAACAAAACAACAAGTGAAGAATGCAAAGAAATTGCTGTGAGCCTTACCGCCTAATAAGTTAAAGAAACATGGCAAAATATCATAATAGCTTCTTATATTTATTAAACCTTACAATTCAATCCTTAAATTTTCTTTTATTAATGATTAAATTATTTTGAAAATCATTAATGTGATAAATTATGACATCTTATAAATATATAATAAATATATTTTAATACTATAGTATATAAAAAGTTATTTTAAATATTTTTTTCATATAGAGTCACTTTAATTTTATTTTTATAATTATAGATAAATAAAGGTTACAGTAATACTTCAAAAAATCAGTAAAAAATTATGAAATAACTTTTTTTATATCAAAAGTATGAAATTTTTCATAGTTTATTTTGAACGTTATAAAAATATATATATTATATATGCATACTTTTATATGTGTATTCTTAATTTTAAGATATATAAAAGAAAAATAATCTTCTAATTTGAAACTTCCACTCACTCACAAATTTAAAAAATCGTTATAGTGATATAAGTATAAAAGATAACAAAAACAATTAACGGAGCATGATCTTTAGTTGTTTTATTTATTTTTACATATATTGTGAATTATCTTTTAATTAGAATAAATCATTTTCACGAGTTTTTTTTCATTCACAATTTCCTTTTAATCACCATGTAATTGTTACAATCTCAAAAATTCAAATAAAATAGTAGTTTAATATGATATTATTCTACAAATTAATTATTATATTAAACATATTTAAATGTAAATATCTTTTTCTATCAGTAACTTTATCTTATATTAAGTAAAAACAAGTCTTTAAAGAACAATTAAATGATTAAGTAATTTTTTATATATAATTAGTTAAAACTTAATACAAAAATGTCAACATCATTATGTAATTATATTCTTTTAAACAAATACTAATATTATTTTTACAAAAGTACAAATAATTGTTTATTCGATGTTCAATAAAATAATAATTTTATTAATTAATGTTTTGAATTTAATAATAAAATTTTAAAATTTTGTATGTAATCATTTTGATGATAAAATTATTATAGCTTTTATAATTTTTAAATTAATAGTTAAATATGATAATTTCAAATAATTTTGTTATATATATATATCAGAATAAATTATTAAAACCCCTTTGAGGTATGTTAAAATGTATTGACTCAACCATCGGTGTTTGTAAAAATATTATGACATGTCTCATATTTTATTTTATTCTATTGTATATAATATTATATTATGCGAGTCAAGAGTTTTTTTGTCATATTAAACAACCTAATTGTAGTTCTTCCTAAATTGACCTCATGTAATTGACACTTATGATCTTTTAGAAGAATTTAATAAATTATTATCCTTTTAATTGATAAGATGGATACAATATATATTAAGGTTTAATGAATATGCAAATGAAGTTTAAAGTTATTTTAAAGATATATGTAGTTATTTTTTATAATTATATAATAAATAAAATATAATAAATATACATTTAATTTTATTTCAAATGTAATATTCATAATTTGTATTATTTATGAATGATTAAATTATCATACAATGACATGGCTGTAATTTTTTTAAACCATAGACAGGATCACATAACTTTAAAATAGCTCATTTATGGGTGAGAAAAGTCGTAAGTGCGAGTAGAAGAGATGAAAAAACAGCATAAGTTCAAAGTCGACAATAAAAAAATAAAAAAATAACAAATTTATTTTTCCACTATCTTTTCACCTATATATATATATAATTTTCGTCAAATAGTTTTTTTAATTTTTATTGTTGAATTTTTCAAAAGTATGATCATATCAATTTTTCATTATAATATGTTTTTGATCAACATGAGATTAATTTTATAAATATTAATATATATGAAATTACTAAATAATAGTTCTTAATTACAGTAACATAATAAATATTACAATTTAACACATATATTTAATTGTACAACGGAACAGAACATGAAAATAGTCATAATGTATATAAAAATCATATATGTTAAAATAATACGTTAATTCAATATTAATTATTTAATTGGTGATAAAAAGCCAAAGCAACGCTTGGCCAATCTGCTAGTTTAGTTTGATTACTAAATTTAAATTTAAAAATTATACATTTCTTTGTGGTAAATTTGAACCTAAAATTTTCTTACAATTGAAATTTAAAAATAAATTTATAGGATTTGGAAGTGACATTCATACTTACCAACATATATTTATCTATATAACCTAACTTTTTTTGAAAGAATAAAACGTGCACGATAAGTAGAACAAAGACATTTGTGGTAAATGAATGACCCACATAAAATTTCTTATTTAGTTGGTAACATGTTTAATCAATATTATTCTACTAATTAGACTATGACCTTATGGTTCAAGTAAAATAAGATAATGACCTTTGGATAATCAAAGTACAGTTTAATTCATTTGTCAAATCAAGACTATCTTATCACTTAATTTCTTCATAAATTTCAGAAAATATTAGACTAATCTATCCTAATATTCATGCATTACTAACTTTTATTTCACTTAGTTTTTAATAAATGTTTTACATTTAAACAGTTTTCTAACTATTTATTTTGAATTTCCGTAGGCTTTTCTTTTATGAAACTTCGCCGTTTTGATTGGCACGGAACGACAATATTTTTTGTAATTTCGTCCATAAAAGTTAAAGAATCACACGAGTACTTGCAAAATAATTATTAAAGATCAAGTGACATGAAGGCTAATAATATAGAAATTTTGTGATGAGTTTAGTTGAAATATTATTATTATTATTACTTATTGATAGAATAAATTAATCATTTTCTTGGTATGATTTGATTGTGGAGCCTATATGCTGTAGGCAAGATTCCAAGCAGATTAGAAAGGCATCATAATGATTTAAAACAAAGAAAATGTTTAAAATGGGCCAACAGAAGAAAACTTCTATATTCATTGACATGATGGGACTCTCATTTTTCAAAGGTTCCATATATAGTGTAGTGTTAGCAGGAAAAATAAATAAAACTAGTGGCAAAATCAGAAAATAAACAAAAAGAAATGATCAATGACTATAAAAAATTCGGATTAAAATTTTAAGAGAGCGTTGAAAAAGATAAAAATAACCAATAACTGACGATAAAAATGATAATTTATTTTGTTATTTTAATTCCGCCGCTGATTACAAAGTGACTTATTTTTTATGGATGCATACAATGACTATGACTGATTTAAAACTTATCATACAATATAGTTGAAGACTAATCATGATGATTTAATCTTTGACTTTAATTTTTTTTTTACTTTATTTGTTTAAATAAAAAACTTTATTATTAATAAGTCTAATTGGGCACTGAATGTGCTATTTTTTTAATTAATTGATAGATGGTAATATTATTTTACACCACTAAATAATGGTCTGATAATAGCTTAATTACCTTAAAATACAATGAAATAATCACATTTACTTTTTTAGATTATAGTATTAAACTTGAACGATGTTATATCGATAGATGCATATTACCGAGTGTACGGGTGGATCCATTTACACCTTCCATTTTGATCTGATAAATAATTTATGGCAAATATAAATATTAAAAAAATTAGTTTATTCAGAGAAAATTAATGAATTCATAAAAAATTGACTTAAATACATAAAAATTCACCAACTTTCGCATGTTTTTGGTATTTAACATAATCTTTTAATTTTGGCATATTTAACATGAAATTTCTAATTTTTACAATTAAGATCACGTGTGTTTTCCTTTTAAAAAATAGAGTCATTTTATATCCGAAATAGTGCCATTTTAATCTAAAACAGTGCCATTATATATCCGAAATGGTGCCGATATCTTTAATTGCAAATTTTTGAAAGTTCATATACTTTTTTGCCAAAATTTAAAGATTATGTTAAATACCAAAAACACGTAAAAGTTAGTGATTTTTAGTGCATTTAAACTTAAAAAATATCACAATTATCATTTGATGTAGTAGTAACTTTTTATCTTTTAACATTTCAATTTATTATAATTTGAAGGCGCATATAATAAATACTATTCAAATAATAAATAATTGTCTAAACATTTAAAATAAAAATGTAGCACTTCTTCCATTTATTTTGAGTTGACAATTTAAATAAAATTACTAATATCAAGAAAGTGTAATGTTATTCATGTATTATATTAGTTGACGTATAAAAAAATATTGTAGAAATCAAAGTTGAGACGACAACAAACTATTGAACTATTTGAAAATGAAGAGCTAAAACGAGGCAAAATATATTTTTGTTCAAAATCACTGAAATTTGTTGTATTTGATCTTTTGTCCAAATTTAAAGGGTAAAATGAACCTTTGTTGGCAAATTTGGTACAACTAAGGCCATTTATATTTTGATAATCAAAGGATATTGGCTAGTTAAATCTATTTAACCTCAAATCAATGATCAATCTAATTAGATTATCTTTTTAAACATCAAATCAAAAATATAAATCAATCTCTCTCAACCGATACAAATTACAAAAGATCAAACCGGTTAAATTGTAAAAAATATACAAATATTTATTTATCAATTATACGGTAGTTATTGGCGCAATGACCAAACAAATTCAAATATTTTGTGATAATTTCAATCTACGGTCGAATCAATAATAAAACCGGTTAAACCATAAACCGACCCAATAAGTTCATTTTTTAAAACACCATAAATTAAAGTTGGTGAAATTCAAAACAAACATTCAATGAATCACTTTACCAAGGTACTACTACTATAAGCCAAATGGATAATTCTTAATACTTGTCGTTAAATACAATTAGAAACTTTAAATTATTTTAAACAAATTTTTTCTGTATACTTTTGGCGGCACTCCGCGTAAAAACCTGCTTTTTAGATTTTTTTTAATGTACTTTTTTTGTTCTTTGTTTTTAATTCACATTTTTTTTTTGAATATATAGCTTCTAAAAATTGGTTCTTCCATTTAATTTTACAATTTTAAATTTCTTTGTGAAGAGAGTTACTGTTGAGTTTCTTCTACATTACACTTACTCTTCCATTTTGATTCCCTCACTCAAAAACCCTAATTTTGTTCTAGTTCTTAAGATTTTAACAGTTACTCTCAGATCGGTTAGTTTATTGCTTTGCATTAGTTTTTTAATTAATTTTTTCCTTGGATTTTGTAAGTTTATATCTGTTTAATTACTCTAATGTGTAGAAATTTTTATTAGTTGTATTTGATTGTGGGTTTTAATTTAGTAGTTGCATTGTATGTTTAATCACTTGTTTGTATTTTAATCACTAAAGATTAAAACTTTATTGAAAAGGAAGAAGATATTAAGTATAAAACAAGGGGGTAATTTATAATTTTGTTGCTTTAGTTTGGTTTAGATATGGGTTTTCTTAATGTTGATGTGAAGTATTAAACTTTTTTATGTGGGTACTTCACTCAATCAACTGTGTTTTCCGTTTCGGAAACGTGTTGGATATTTGGTGTTTCGGACATGAAACTTCAATTTTAACTTGGGAAACCTTAAAATAATGCTGTTTCGCTTTGTCTGTGTCCCCGTGCTACCTAGTTTGCTTTAAGTGTTTTTACTAATATATGGAAAATTAGGATACTTTTTGTGTGTGGTATTATGGTGGTGTTTAGTATTGTTTTTCAAGTCTTATTAGTCTCTGCTTTTTCAGAAGTTATCATTTTGTTGTGTTATCTTTTTTGCATGTTTTAAGAATTTTTGTTTTGATCAATTTCAGGTTCTGCTGCACATCAACAGAAGTTGGGTGTGCAGTTCTAATTCTAGACCAAAAGCTTCGAGTTTGCGTTTTCGGGTTTTGTTTTCAGTCATGGCCGGTGACTCCAAGGCAAATCTTTCCAATGGTAATGCTCATATACAGCAGCCTGATCCTCAAAGAACTTATCAAGTTGTGGTGGCTGCAACTAGGGATATGGGAATTGGTAAGGATGGAAAGCTCCCATGGAAATTACCTTCTGATCTTAAATTTTTTAAGGATATCACTTTAACTACTGCTGATTCTGGGAAAAAGAATGCTGTTATAATGGGTAGAAAAACATGGGAAAGTATTCCACTTCAGTTTCGGCCTCTTCCTGGCCGTCTCAATGTTGTTCTGACTCGTTCTGGTAGTTTTGATATTGCTACTGCTGAGAATGTGGTGAGTTGTGGAAGTTTATCATCTGCTTTGGAATTATTGGCTGCTTCTCCCTATTGCCTCTCAATTGAGAAAGTCTTTATTATAGGTGGTGGTCAAATTTTGAGGTTTGTGATTCTTACTTGATTGTTTAATCTATGATTTGTTCCTTTTTTCGAGTTTTGGTCATTTGTTTTGATTGCATTCAATGCAGAGAAGCTCTCAATGCTCCTGGATGTGATGCTGTCCACAGCACAGAAATTGAGACTAGCTTTGATTGTGATACTTTCATTCCTCCAATTGACTTCTCTGTATTCCAACCCTGGTATTCATCCTTTCCCTTGGTGGAAAATAACATAAGATATTGTTTTGCGTCGTATGTTCGAGTAAGGAGTTCTGCACTTGAAACCCTTGGTCAAAATGATGGTTTGATCTCTGATAGTGCTTCAGAAAACAATAAGTTCGATGTCAAAAAGTTCTCATTCCTTCCTAAGCTGGTTTTTGACAGACACAACGAGTTCTTATATCTGAGACTTGTTCAAGACATCATCTCTGATGGTAATTTGAAGGATGACAGAACTGGAACTGGTACTTTATCGAAATTTGGCTGTCAGGTAATGTGAATCACTTTTTTTTTAATGGTTTCCATTACCCTTGTTTATGAGGCTTTCGTTTTATGAGGCAATTTATTGTTTCAATCACTGATGGACGGCTGCTCTCATCCATTTTATTCACAGATGCGGTTCAACTTGCGCAAAACTTTTCCGCTGCTTACAACAAAAGTATGATGTTTGAGGAACTTGCCTAAGGAAATTTTGTTTTATATTTTTATAGTTTGCTGCCATTTCTGGTTTCATTTTCCTTCCTCTTCTCCTGAAATAATCACTTTATGGCACAATGAAATCTGATTCAATTGGATGTTGCTATCATTTGTTTGTAGAAAATATTCTGGCGTGGGGTTGTGGAAGAACTCCTATGGTTCATTAGTGGCTCGACAAATGCCAAGGTAATGATATAAATTATTTGAACATTTGATTTGTTTTCTTTTATATATGCTGTATGTTTATGATGTCCTTTGATGATGGCATGGGGAAATGAGTCATTTACCATTTGAAATTTGTCTGTTTTTTTAAAAGAGTAGTATAAGAAGTAGTTGATGTACTATTATTTCCTCCCCCAACTAGAACTGTAGCACCGGACTTGCTTGTTTGCTACTTAAAAGACGTAATATTGTCCCCTCTGGATTAGTCCCTTCATGAGTTATTTGAATATTATTCAGTAGTCTTACTTCTTCTACAAATTTGAGATGCATAGTGCTGCAGAGTTTCTTTGGTTTGTACCAGACTAGGTTGAGTTATTTTTTATTTGCTCGTATAAAGAGACCATTGAGTCTAGATTATCCTTAGCACATGTACTAAAGGTGGGAGTACAAGTTCATGATATTATGATGTTCTTCCTATTGTTTTTATTGTTTTCTTATCCTGCAAAATATAATCTGAGTGCCCATGCTTTTGCCATCAATACTTTGTTTTGTCAAATGACGACATCTGGTTTGTATCAGATGTTCAGATGTCTACATTTTTCCCTTGGGGGTTACCTTATCTGGTTCATATAGATACAAGAGTACTTTCATTATGAGTTGCTTTTCTATATTTTGTTCTCGCAGGTTCTTCAGGAAAAGGGCATTCATATTTGGGATGGCAATGCATCTAGAGATTATCTCGATAGGCATGTTATAATAAATATATGTTCGCTTTTCACCGAGTTAAATGATTATTTTCATGAAGATCCTTTTTTGATGTTTACTATTTGCTATTTCAGTATTGGGTTAAAGGACAGAGAGGAGGGTGACCTGGGACCTGTTTATGGATTTCAGTGGAGACATTTTGGTGCTAGGTCTTGAATTGCTCCTTCATATTATACTAAATGGAGGTTATAGTTATGGGTTTTACCTTCATTTCAATTTCTTTTTTTGTCTTCCGCTGTTCAGGTATACTGACATGCATGCTGACTACACTGGCCAAGGATTTGATCAGTTGTTAGATGTTATTAACAAGATTAAGAAAAATCCAGATGATCGTCGAATTATTCTTTCAGCTTGGAATCCTTCTGATTTAAAGTTGATGGCACTACCTCCATGCCACATGTTTGCTCAGGTTAATAGCAAATTTATTGTTCTGTTAATAAATTCTTTTCTCTTATATATTAATCTGAATATTAATATTGCAGTTCTATGTAGCCAATGGGGAGTTATCATGTCAAATGTATCAGCGATCTGCTGACATGGGCTTGGGTGTGCCATTCAACATTGCATCATATAGTCTCTTGACATGCATGATCGCTCATGTTTGTGGTATGCACTGTCTTGAAAAAATATTTATGAACTTCTTGTGCTAGTTGATAGGGTGTATCGATTAATATTTTATTGATTAAAAGATGTCCCAAAAACATGTCCTAATTAAAATCTTTTGTTTCGTACAGATCTCATCCCGGGTGATTTTATTCATGTGATTGGGGACGCTCATGTATATAACACTCATGTCAGGGCTCTTGAAGAGCAGCTTCAGAAGCTGCCAAAACCTTTTCCAGTTAGTATATTATTTTGTAGGTTCAAGTTTCCTATATTGCTTCTGTTATTCTATCATAATCTCTTACAAGCACTTTCATGCAGATTTTGAAGATTAATCCAGAGAAGAAGAACATAGATTCTTTTGTGGCAGCTGATTTCAAACTCATCGGATATGATCCTCACCAGAAAATTGAAATGAAAATGGCCGTGTAGAGCTTCTTAGTAGTTAACAAAGTTGGACACACTTTGGACCGCCCCTAGGCAATAGTTTTCTTGTAGTTTTGAGTCAGGTATGTGTTTCTGTAGCAACTTACTGTTATATCTAGTGATGATATATTAATTATATTAATCACAAATCAATTATTCTATTAATAGCAATTAGCAACAACTTATGAACAAGTGATTCAACTCGTAGTAATTCCCTTACTTCCAGCTCTTTCAGATGCCTTTCTCCTTTTGTATATTTTAGTCCTGATTTATGCAAATATCAATTCCCTACAAAAATTAGATCAAATAAATCTCATTCTAGAAGAAAACCCTTTCAACTAATTAAAAGCAAGCCTAAAATTATTGAAGTTCAAACTAGCACACATCAATATTTCAATATAATTATGTAATGCAGATTTCCATACTTAAAAGCACTCGCTAATCCTACAAATTGTTCACAAATCCTACTTAACATTGTAGAAATTGTGCGAGCTTCTATAGGGTGTTGGCTTTACATCATCTTGCATGATAGAGTGTATATGTTACTTCAGATTAATTTTTTTTTTTTTTAATGAATAGATCTTTAAGATACTGGTATGTGCTTCAATCCGTAGTAATCAGGCGTGTTATGATGACGCTTTGATGTTCTCTAATGTTTCAGGCACAACTATGGCAGGGCTTACCTTGACTGAGTGTTTAACAGCTGAAAATAAACTTTTGTTAGTCGGATATACGGCAAGCTTTTCTCTTTTAGTAAGAATCCTCTAGTCCCACGGTTTTGGTGGTACTAAGGTGATTTAGTTTATCTGTATCTCTATCTTCACAATTTTAATTTATACCCTGTGAAACAGGTATATTACTGAACTATAACATATTATTAAGTCTACTGTTTTAGTAATGGATTGGAATGTGGATTATTTTTCATTGGTCATTAATTTCATGGATTGTTATTGCAGTTCAGTATAGACACTTGAAAATGAAGAACTGAACTTAGTTTAAACGAGCTCCATGAAAATGAACTAAAATGGGACGAACTACCTAATACCATGCTTTGTTTCACTTAATATATATATTTTTGATACTTAATATTTCTTCTAATTGCTTTCTTTCTCCATTTGATCGGTCTTTTGCGATGTATCCGCTTCTGATCTTTCTGACTCTTCCTTCATTTTAGTAGCTGTTCTTTCATCACTCTGTGTCTTCCTTTTTGTGACCGTCTTCTTCTTTGCCTTATCTTCTTCAGCCTTCTTGTGCTCTAGGAACTCAATGAGCCCTCCAAAAGCAATCTCAGGTTCCTCATTTTGCATCAGTTGCTCACCTATTTCTGCAGGAGTTGCCTTTGTTATCTTTATCAGCTCCTCAATCCTTTCGAAAGACGGGTGCTCTGTGACTCCCGAGTAGTTGGATGCCAGAATCTTGAATCCATACGGGGTACAATAAGACATGTGAATATGCATGTCCATTCGACCTGGGCGTAACAGTGCTGGGTCAAGCTTTTCTTTGTGATTGGTAGTGAAAATTATGATTCTTTCATCTCCACAGCTCGACCACAATCCGTCCATGAAGTTTAGCAGCCCTGATAGAGTCATCTGAGGCTGAAATGAACACAAACTAGCGGTGTTAAGTTAACCTAACACATTTGCAGATAGAACTCGAACAATGCCGTAATGTTTTAGCTGATCGCATATCATAATCCCAAGTTATTCATGCAGATCAAGGAACATAAATTAGGATAGCTGCAATGTCAATCTAACCTTGCATGAAATACAGACGTTGAAATGATATTTTCCATACGAGTAGGCCATAAGTTTAAAGTCTCGGAGTTTAAGAATGCCGAAACATAGGACTCGATAAGTTTTCGTGCAATATAGAATCTCACGAAATGCTTTTAAAAGAATTTGTTATCAAGCACTATCAACATGTTATGTAGCTCAGACACAGATACGGAAATTTAGATACTTGGACACCATAAAACAATGTTATTTAAGGTTTTTTTATATTAGAAACGAAGTTTGTGTTTTAAACGCCGGAAATAAATGAAGTCCCTGTTATTTAGTCGACGTGAATACCTGCTTTTCCGAAGGAGCAGGACCTTGATTCAGACGATGAGGAACAGGAATAACTCTTGATTCTACACTCCTATTCTGCAACTGAATTGAGCAATCAATGTCTTCAACGACAAGTATCGACTTATTTCCGGTCGAAATCAACAACTTCCTCAGATCAGAATTAACCTTAAGATCAGTCAGCTCCAAATCATATATATCAAACTTTAGATGATTAGCAATTGCAGCAATCAAACTCGATTTCCCAGTCCCGGGCGGTCCATACAACAAATACCCCCGTTTCCAAGCCTTACCAACTCTCTTATAATAATCCCTCCTCTTCACAAACTTATCAAGATCCTTAATGATCATATCCTTCAACTCCATATCCATTGCTAATATATCAAAAGTTGCAGGGTGGTCGAAATTCGCCGGTTGCCATACATTTCCTCTCCGAACCATCGCCATATCTTGCCTCAACGTAAAAATCTTCAATTTCTTTTTCTCAGCTCTAATTTCTTTAGATTTTTGAATCACATTCTTTATATAATCATCAAGAACCATGTCCTTGTGCTTCCTGTGAAAACTCAATTCAAAATATTTATGTTCGGTTACCTGCATGGACCATAAATTTTTTATAAGATGGACAAGACCGGAAGTGCATAAAGTAGGTAAAATTGGCAAAATATAAATTTTCCGGTTAATTCGCCCGACCTGGTTTTTTCCTCACCCTAGACATATTATAAAATTTTAATATATTAATAACATAAGCTCTTTCTAGATCCGCCTCTGGTTACCTGGTTAGAACTACTCGAGCCCGGAACATGATTTGCACGTACTTCTCTCGATACCAACTTCCATTTCAATGTGATTCCTCTGAACGTATCAAAGATTTCTTGATTTTTATCTAAAGAAACCGAGACTTTACTTTCCGATAAACTCGGCAGTGAAATCTTGAGCCGGTTCGTGTTCGGAGAAATAATGGGCTCAAGATAAAGCTCTGCAGCTTTAAAAAGATGGCTATGGTTCAAGCTATCGTATTCTTGGATAACTAGGGTTAGGGTTGACGAGAAAAACTGCACAAAATTGTTGAGTTTGTAGTAAATATAGTTACGTAGCTCCGTTGGCAGACAGTCCCTGGCGACGGTGCGGATGACCATGACCGTGGCCGCGGTGGAGGCGGCGGCGGCGACGATTGCTTTGGTGGTGGACGGCATATCCTTGGCGACGGTGAGGATCTTCATGATCTTTGTGTTGTAGTGCATTATGGTAGGTTACTATTTTTTTTAGTTGAGGCTTTAGAGTGTGAATTAAGGAAGGGTATAAATGGAGAAAAATTCGGAGTTGGAAGTGAAAAAAATTTGAAAAATTTTCGTGATCAAATCTTATATATCTTTAAAGGACGAAATTGCACGTAAATAGAACTCTGTATAGGAAAGTCTGTAAATTTACAGAGTTCTATTACCCTATTATCAGCTTCTTTTGCCTCTATCGGGTAGGAGAAATTCTTGGGTAGAGATTATCAAGTGAATTTACTGCATGCGATTTTTTTTTTTACTTTGGAAAAAGTTACGTAAATTATCTCAAGTTTTCATATATTTTCCTTATATTTTTTAAATTTAAAATTAAAGTCCTACGTGCTAACTTTACCATAGCTCTGCCTTGTTTTGTTTACTACCATAATAAGGGTTTTATGTGATATAAATTAGGGCTGGCGACCTAGTGACCAAATACACCAAATCAAAAAAAATCTTATTAAAAATCTTTCTTAAGTAGGGAATTTTTTCCCTTTTATAGTTTTAATTCTTCTCTATTAAGTAATCGATAATTCAGTCACAAATAAAGAAAAGGAGAGTCAATGAAAAACTAGGGAAATCGACGAGATTTTTCTAGTAAAAACCTGTGACGAGATCATATTTGCGAAACCATATCATCTTGGTAGTAGAAGTGGTTGTCATGGCTGATCAGAACCAATTGTTAACCAAAGTCGAAGGTTTAGAACGGAAAATGGTGGAATTGAGTCAGGATATTCGCGAAATAAGCGAGAGCGTCAAAGCAATACAACGCATGATGGAATTACAGAATAGTAAGGCCGAGTCAGGGTGCAATATACAAGAGGCGGATCGGAACAAAAGACGGAAGCAAGCAGCAGCGGTGGACGTGGATGCGGAATTTCTCTTAGATGTGAGGACGTGGAATGCAGAAGGGGGTCGGATTGAACGCCATTATTACACTGCTAAGGTGAGCAACACATCATCTTCTCTTTCACCCCGTAAATTGTGTACGGTGCCTCAACATTTTGCCAATTATGGCATTTCTGCTGTGGTGGGTTCATTCATATACCATATGGGAGGCTCTTATTCAGCTGAAGACCTTACATCGGAGGTTTATCGTTGGAACATTCGTTATCCTCATGAGGGGTGGCAAAGCGTCCGTTCCATGAACACCGAACGCCGTGAGTTTTATGCTGCGTCACTGGCCGGAAGAATTTATGTTTTTGGAGGCAATAACTCTGAAGGTGCACCCATGGGCGAGGTTTACAATCCATCTACTGACACTTGGACCATCTTCCCGGATCCTCCACCTGGATGCTCCCCCGCCGGCATCCGCATATACCCTTCTTCTCCGGACAGCCACTTCATCATGGTAGAAACTGCTATTGGCCTTGTTGCTTTCCACGCCGAGTCTCTGTCCTGGTCACTCCCCCCTGTCCCCATCGAGGGTCATGATGTCGATGTCGGTTTCTCGGCTATGTTCATGGGTGATTCCATTTATTCTTTCCATTACCGTGGCTGTTGTGTATCAGACCTTGTGGCCGTGCAGTTGGAATTGTGGGGCTCCTATCGAGTTCTTAACAGATTTCAGGTCACGACTGGGACTATGGTGTCTCAGAGTTCTATATACTTTTTAGTTCCTTTGATTAATAGGAAGATCTGCTTGGTCCGAAAAGCTGATTTTCGCGGGACTTGCTGGGATGCCTGTGACACTTACACGCTGCAACTCTTCCAAGTCGTCGCCCCTGAGCGCAGCGGTAAACTCGAGTTTTCTGCTACTTTTACAATCGAGGAATGTAACGCTCTCGTGAATGTGCTTCCTCTCTATGAAGTTTAAACGAAACTAAAATTAAAGATTTGCAGCAACAGTCTACTTCGAGGAATTGTAATGCTTTGCTCCCAGGTGCCACTGTGATGTTTTGCAAGAAACCTCAAGCCTTGTTATTTTCAGGAATTATTACTTTACTTGTCAGTGTTATGCTTATTATTTCACTGTTTTGAACTGCTTCTGTTTACTATCTTTCATGTGATCTTTACTATAGTTCGCTATCTTTTATGTGAGTGTTTATGGTTCTTTTTTTTAGTTATCTATGATGTTTAGTTGATCAATTTTTTTATTATAATGCGATTTCGAAAGATACTGTAAACTTCAGAATTGTATGATCTTCAACATGGCATAATAGTATGCTATTTATCATCTTCAGAATTTTATGTTGACAAATTTAAAAATCATAGTTTTATAAGACACTGATTTTCTTTCGGGAATTTATTCAAACACATGCATTAGCTTCATCTATGTGACGTGCCCTACAATACCCGTTAATCAAAGCACTGCAAGTCACAACATCAGGTTTGACATGATTTTCACTCATGTAAGACCACACCAGCAATGCCTCTGCAAAATTCTCTTTTTTTGAAAACCCGTCTATAATATTCGTGAAAGTCATCAAGTCCGGTGCAAAGCTCAAAAATGAAGAGTTTTGGGATTAGTTGCTCAAAAAAGCATAAATTGGATTAGATGACCCCGAGTCAGGGGGTGCTTTGTTCTAAACTCATGACCTATTGCATTATTTTCATTGAAGAAATTTGAATAAGGCAGAATTTGTGACACTTAACTTTATTAAACTTGATAAGTGTATGAAAAATTAACCTAACAAAACAATTTCACTTCCCATGAAAATCTGCAAGTGTATCATCCTTAGACAAATGCAATTCAATTAAGCTTAAATCTATTGAAAAGAAGCTAAAAAGCATAATTGGGGAAAAATAATAGCCTTACAGCTTCAGGTATTGATCCTAGCTGGCATATTTCCAGATTGGAGCTCAATGATTCCAATAACTCTAGTTGGTGCCCTGAAAAAGTATAATTGGGGAACTTTATCTTTTGATATCAAAGTATGCAAAGCAAATCTTCCGAGTAGAACACCAATGCGCGGCCCCGGACAAGTGCAAGCTACATTTATAGCAGAAGCCGTAATTGAACAAGTCGCGTCTTATCTTTCGATGAATGTAGATGTTGTAAGAGCCGTAAATCTCCATACATATGATACTCTGAAGTTATTCTACGGGGATCATTGCGCTGGAGAGTCTCCGGAGTATACTTTGATTCCGATATGGGATAAACTAGCAATAACTTCAAGGTTAAACGAAAGAACTGAGATGGTAAACGAGTTTAATAGTCGCAGCGTGTGGAAGAAGCGTGGGATTTCTCGAGTTCCGCTCATACACGAGGTGATGCTGAGTCCATTTGCAGGGAAAGTAGGAGATTTAAGTGATGGATCTATTGTAGTTGAAGTTGGAGGAATAGAGGTAGGCCAAGGATTGTGAACAAAGGTGAAACAAATGGTTGCATTTACTTTAAGTTCAATTAAATTTAATGGAGCAGAAGACATGTTAGATAAAGTAAGAGTAGTACAAACAGATACTTTGAGTTTAATTCAAGGTGGAATAACTGGTGACAGTACTACATCTGAGTCAAGCTGTGAAGCAGTTAGACTTTGCTGTAATATTTTGGTTGAGAGGCTTACACAACTGAATGAGAAGTTGAAATTGCAAGTTGGTTCTGTATCTTGGGAGCTGCTTATTCACCAGGTAAACATAAATGTACATCTTTAATCTAAGTTACATGGAAACGGAAATGATCATACGGGAAACTCTGCAACAACAAAACAGCGGAACAATGTTTTTTTATGAGAATAAGTTATAAATATAAAGTATTTATGTTTCAGAAGTATTTCAAGAAACAAAAACGAAATGCTGAAATGTATGACTTGATCCACAAGCTTCCCTGCAATGCAGTCTAAAATTGAAGAATAACAATAGTTTTTTCTATTTGCAGGCCTATTCTGAATCTGTAAATTTATCAGCAAGTTCTTTGTTTGTTCCTGACTCCGCGTCGTTGCATTACTTAAATTACGGAGCTGCAGTGAGCGAGGCAAGTTTGTTAATATAATCCAAAATTTATATTAAACTATGTTAAGTATGTACTCAATATGAAGCCAGGGTGATACAGGTTGAGATAGACATTCTGACAGGAGAAACAACAATTCTGAGATCCGATATTTTATACGACTGCGGAAAAAGTCTCAATCCTGCTGTGGATTTAGGACAGGTTAGATTGCTTTTTTCTTTGACTGTAATCTATGCTTTAAGGATGCAAGTATTCGGATTCGATCAAATTCTATCTTTTTATGTCGAAGATTGAAGGAGCTTTTGTCCAAGGAATTGGATTTTTCATGCTTGAAGAATACACAACAAACTCACAAGGAATGATAGTTCAGGATGGTACATGGAATTACAAGATTCCTACCATAGACACCATTCCGAAACACTTCAATGTCGAAATACTTAATAGCGGACACCACCAAAAACGTGTTCTCTCTTCGAAAGGTATTCTATAATATACACTTACATGCTATCTATGCTTTAAGGATGCAAGTATTCGGATTCGATCAAATTCTATCTTTTTATGTCGAAGATTGAAGGAGCTTTTGTCCAAGGAATTGGATTTTTCATGCTTGAAGAATACACAACAAACTCACAAGGAATGATAGTTCAGGATGGTACATGGAATTACAAGATTCCTACCATAGACACCATTCCGAAACACTTCAATGTCGAAATACTTAATAGCGGACACCACCAAAAACGTGTTCTCTCTTCGAAAGGTATTCTATAATATACACTTACATGCTATCTATGCTTTAAGGATGCAAGTATTCGGATTCGATCAAATTCTATCTTTTTATGTCGAAGATTGAAGGAGCTTTTGTCCAAGGAATTGGATTTTTCATGCTTGAAGAATACACAACAAACTCACAAGGAATGATAGTTCAGGATGGTACATGGAATTACAAGATTCCTACCATAGACACCATTCCGAAACACTTCAATGTCGAAATACTTAATAGCGGACACCACCAAAAACGTGTTCTCTCTTCGAAAGGTATTCTATAATATACACTTACATGCTATGTTGCACGGAAATTTCTCGAGTCTTGATTTTTTATTCTTTTTTAGAAACGCGTCTACTATATGATCAGAAACTCTATATTTTCAACATATTCCTAGAAAAAATATTGTTTTACGGGCAACTTCCGTTTCAGCGTTTTCAATTCCGCGATTTTATGTTCTTTGTGCAGCTTCCGGTGAGCCACCATTGCTCCTGGCAGCTTCGGTTCACTGTGCTACGAGAGCTGGAATTAAAGATGCTCGACGACAGCTTCATTTGTGGGGTTGTGTAGATGATTTTGATCCGATATTTCAGTTGCCAGTCCCTGCCACCATGCCTGTTGTCAAGGAGAAATGTGGGCTGGATAGTGTAGAGAGGTACTTGCTATGGAAAATGAGGAATAAATTAACTTAACTTAAATTAATTAAGTTGGTCTTTATTTTGCTTGATCCTTAATAAATATTTTACATTTAAGTAGTCCTTTAACTATTTATTGTGTGCACTCGCAGTCCTTTTTTGCATGAAACGTCACTGTTCATGCAAATCAAAGCGACGATATTTTTTGTAATTCCGTCTACATAAGGACCACATGAGTAAAACACATATAGTTAAGGGACTATTTAATTAATTATCGACTAAATAAAATGAAAGTTAATAGTATAAGAATTTTGTAATGAATTTAGCCAAAATATTCAAATTATTAACTATAGTCTGTAGCTTAACCGAGCTAACCAAAATCAAATCAAATTAAAATTTTGCTTCGGTTCGACTAGCTAGCGATGATGGATTCTCCGAGTTAGTTTTACTAAACCTTCTCGAATTTTATGATTCGGCGTTTTATTTTTATTTTTATTTTTGAAAAAACTTACAAAATTTCAAAATTATTTATTTACGACATATCAAAACACAACATAATCTTAATTATTTTTTTAATTTTTTATTTGCCATTTCGGTATTTCCGTTTCCGTGCTATATAGAAGGGAAAAAGATGCTCCTAAATGGGGCAATTATCAATCATTATTCTTTTGCATGGAAGGCCTCACCAGTCAAAACACAAACACCTTTATATTTTGTTACTTTTGTTTTCTTTTTGGTGTTTTAATTCAAAACAAAAAATGAGTAGATGATGACCCAGTAGGCAATTCTGGAATCAAAGCATAATATGATTTATTTACAGCACAGAATTTTAGAATACAATTCCAAATAATTTGCCATATCTAACTCCCATGTTCTATAAATTCCTTTATCTGTATAGACTCCATATCCAGCAAATCTATTCTCTTTGAAATTTGATTACCAATAGTTTTCCATCAGCATCTTTCTCACATTTCTTGGATAATTCATGTACAATGCATGCATAAAATATCAACAAACATTGAATTTGCCTTTCGAATTTGATACAAAAATATCCAATAAGACTAGCCTCATGTTTTGGGAAAAAATATATTTAAACTGCGCATTTTGACTCGTTTTACCTCCTTAGATAAGTTGGTAAAAAAATTAGCACTTGGCCTTATATTAAGTTTGGCAAAAATAATTAGCGCATGGCAAAAAATTATCACATGAAAGAGTAAAACGAGTCATAATATTAAATTTGGGGAATTTTTTATAGTCACGAGTTTGGCCTTATTTGATATATTTTGCATTAGAGAAAAAATGAACATTTATGATAGGTCAAAATTACTGATTTCCCCCTAATCTTTAAGAACTCACTATTTACTCCTAGTATTTTTGTTGCATTTAAAGGAAACACCTTACAATAGATTTCAGTTATCTAATACCTAAAAGAATCAAAAACATAATAATCTTAAAAATTTAGAAAGAAAATAGTGATTTTGATCTAATATGAGGACACTAGAGATCTTGGCATAGTAATTATCTCTATTATTTTTGGAGTATCAGAAATTTTTATTGGCTGTCAGGATTTGTAAAATTTCTTGCACTATGAACTCATAGACAATATGACTACTGAGCTAAAAAAAAGAAAAATAAAAACTTCAAACACTTGGTGTAAGAAGAAAAATAGAATAATCTACAACATTGCATTAACTATATGGCAATGTACAGAACACACCAATACTACAAAAGTTGAGTTTAACAAAAAAAATACAAGAGATTGAATTTATCTACACAGAATTTTCTTCATCTCTTCTAATCCTCTTCTGTCTTGCAATGAAATCCTCGACGGCGCTCCGAAATTCTTCATTGCTCATGTTATCTTCGGGATACGGAATTTTCATCCATACTTCACTACTATCAACAATTTCCCTGCAATTCTCCGACGCTATGCGCCTCAATTCTCTGCATGATTTGTTCCGACTAGCTTGTTCGAGTTTTTCGGATTGACTTCTTTGATAATTCTTGATTTCCAAAGATGCGCAAGTTTTTTCAGGAACTATTTGCTGCACATAAGTCCTCTGTTTTTTTCCTCTGTTTTCATCTTCGTATCGGTGCATCACCTGACTCTTTTCGCTATTCTGAACAAATTCTTCGTAGAAATCGGTTCTTGAATTCTCTCCATTGGAATCTTGACCGGAAAAATGACCTGATTTCACAAAAAGAATGACGACTATCGCGTTTCCGAGGATGAAAATAAAGCGAGGGCTTACGAGAAAAACCGTTAAGTCCTTGAAGTATTCGCCCGAGTTCTTGACAGCAACCGGTAGTTTAACAGAAAACCTAGAAACCAAAGCAAGAACAAGGCATATTTCAATGAACCTGAAAAAGGTCGCAATCTTTTGAATCTGGCGATGCTTCTTGATCGCGTTTGCCTTCTCGAGTTTGATGTTGCTGATATGGAACGAATCCATTTTCTTTAAGGAAATGGAAGATTTGATGAATTCGTAAAGATGGTGAAGAAGGTATAGGATTTCGGGTTCTCACTCGAAAGAAGATTCGTCAAGAATAAAAGCATTAGTAGCAGCCATCTCCCTGAGCTTCGAAAAATTTGATACTAACATAATTAATAATTTGCTCCAGATGAACAAATATAAGTATTAGAAAAGGCGAAATAGGTTAAAAACAGAGCAAAACAGAGTAAAACAGAGGAGCCTCTGTTTTTTTCTCTAGTTTAGCTTATGCACTAGAAAATGATGCTATTGTTGTTGAAAACTTTAAGTTGTGTAGGTTGCTATTTATAGATAGTGAAAAATATTACATTATTTTAAATTATTTCATAATTTATTTTAATTTAATTTTTAAAATTTTAAAATGTTTTGAAAAAGGAGTATTACATTCCATCCTTTAGCTTTATGAAAAATGTGCAAGTTGCTAGATTTTGCAAGCATTATTGTTCCTCTATTTAATCCTGCCTTATTCCCACACACCATACCTAAATTATATTCACCAAACAATATTTTTCCATCAAGTGTCAAGCAGATTGAGTTCACAAGTAGATTAGATTAAACAATAATAAATTATGTTTTTCTAATTCATTTAACACCAACATCAAAAAATAAAAAGCAAGCATGTTTAGCCTTTCTGTGGGGTATTATTCCATAATTATATACCTAATTCTTTTGGAATATGGTTATTGAAGAGTGTAGAAATCAATTATCTATGTTCTTAGCTATATCCATATCCTAACTACATTCTTTATCAATAACTCTACTTCCAAAAGAAAAAAACTAGATCCATTTCCTAACTACATCCTGTATCAATTTATTATAGTTATTTTTAAATTAATTTTGATAAAATTGGATATAAAAAATTATTATTATTTATATAGTCTTTGTAGATACAACTTCAGAAATATCCAATTGGCACCTTTTTAGAGTTAAATAAAATCATAAGCAATAACTAATAATAATTAAATTAACGCAAAAAATCTGATATAAATAAAAGAAAATGGCGATTTATATATGTATTTTCTAAAGAACAATGTATATGAATGTAAAGTGTTTGATAACACCATTAATTTTGTAAATTTGTGAAATACTTTTACTTTTTTTGAGTAAAATGTTGGAATATAGAAATCAAGATATGCACATGAGCATTTCAACTAGGTTAACACCCTCTTAGTGTTTACATCACGCTTCTATAATCCATATTATAAATATATTGATTGAAATTTTTTCTGAACGCATGTACTTATAGCATCATCAGAGATTAATGAATTTTATTATTGTCAAAATAATCTTGTAAATCTATTTCTATCATCCCAAATGATTACTTGTTCTTTAGCGATCAAAACATGTATATAATTTTACAAACTATATAAATGCATCAAACACAAAATAAAATCTTAAAGTTTTTTAATTCAATAAAAATTTAAATCAATAACAATTCATTAAGACGGAACAATCATTTACAACTTATGATTCATCATATCTAGATTAATATATTTAAGTCACAATGATATATGATCTATAAACAAAAGATAAAGAGAATTATTTTTATGATAATTTTTCAATTTTTATTCTTTAATTATGAATAAATTGTAATTGTTTTTCGTTTATGTGCATAGAGAGAAAACTCCGAAACGAGGGTTTTTAAACAAACATGTCTTCATGAAAATTGTAGATTTAGGGTTTACCTAATTGCGAGCTTTGAAATCACTAGATAATATTTTACATAACGCACGAGATACGACTAGCTTAGTATAAATATATGTTTACATCTTATTACTGAAAAGACTATCAAATTTATCAATATTATTTACATGCCATATAATTCAAACTTATGTGATAATATTTTTAATGATGTTTTAAGTATTATTTAAAATTGATATGTTATTAGATTATACGTGGACGAGCATGAGTAAGAAATATATAAAAAAAAATAAAGTGCAGGGTAATAAAGGCAGTGGCATTGAGCCATTTAACCTATTTCTTCCATACTAAGAAAATGCCACGTAATAACCAACTTTTATTTATGCAATTTAATATTTACTTTTATTAAGTCCCCACCAAACAATAATGGAGCTTCTGGTCTTTCACTGTAACCCTAATTTTCATGTCACGTGTCACATTATTGTCCTCATTTGCTGTTTAAGCCGTATAATCGTATCCAACTCCCTCCACATTGGGAGCAATCCAACAATTTTAAAAATTGTCCCTAGTAAATTTTAAAATATATAATCCACTTACTATATCTCTCAAATTTGCATGGAAATTTAAAATTAATGGACTGCTTTTGTATGGTATTATAAATCCTATAAAAAGTAAAAAAAATTAAGAAACCTAAAGGAAAATAAACAAATTATATAAATATAAAATACTAATTAGAAATCAAACATATAAATTAAATACTAATGATTTAAAATAATTAATAAAAATGATTGTTGATTTTTTTTCTTTATTAAAAGAGGTAGATAGATTGATAAGAAAGATGACAATATAGCCCTAATGCAAAAGCATAGAATGTTTAAGTTTTGTACAGTTTTGTCGTGTGTATATATAATGCAGGAGTAGAGACATATCATTTTAGTTTCAATTTTTCATTATAATAAAAACAATGCATTCCCAATAAAAATATTTATGCACTTTAATAAATTTGGGGAAAAAAAGCCTCACTCATTAATCGGCCTTTTTTTTTTTTTTTTTTTGAGGAAAAACAAATTCTTGCACAGCAAGACAAGGAAAAAGCAAAAACAGGAAATTAAAAGGTACTAGCTAGATTAATTGGATGGACAGCAAGTCTATCATCCTCCCAGATTTTCTTCCATTGCAAAGGCATATCTTCTATCCATACTTGAGCTTCTCCAGATTGAGCATCTGCTGCAATTGCATGAGCTAACTTGTTAGCCTTTCTAGGAACCCAACTCCAATCCACTTGGGTGAAATCTTTTGCCAAAGACCTGATATCATTCAAAATGGTTCCCAGGTCAGTTAAGTAATCCTGATTTCCTCTCAAGGCTGATATCAACTGAGCATTGTCGCTCTCCATTTCTACCTTCAAAAAAGAGCAGTCCTTTGCGGTTTCTAAACCCCACAGCAGCGCTTCAGCTTCAGCTATAGCAATGTCTAAACCCGCCTTCCTTTGAGCGTTGCCTATCACCATAATATCACCGTTGCTATCTCGACCAACAAAGCCGATGCCCCAATTACCATCTTCGGCCTTACCCGCGTCGGAATTTATTTTGATACATCCTTGCACTGGTTTCTGCCATTGAGCTTCACTAACATCTCCGATTTCTATCTCACCCCTAAAGACTGATTTGAAATCACCCAAGGTCTTATCAATGAGATTAAGAATCACTGGATACGGAATGTTGTTATTATTGAAGCAGAGTTGATTGCGCGCGTACCAAATTCCCCAGCAGGTTATCCAGAACAGCTCTATATCATCCTTATCCAGATTTTGCCAGTGTAAATTTGCCCATTGAATAAAATCAACATTCGGATATCGATTTGTATCAAGCCCCAGATTGCAAGCGAACCAGACACCACGGACCCAACCACAATCTTTGAAAACGTGATTTATGTTTTCTGTCTCCCTGCATCTAGTGCATAAGCCATCTCCAATGTTAGTGCGATGTCTCAAAGCTCCTTTCGTCGATAGACTGTTAGTTAAAACTCGCCACGCAAAATGTTTAATTTTTGGAGGGATCGACAACTTCCAAAGGTAATTCCAGGATTTGCATAAATCTGAACAAACAGGTATTGATGGCTCCGGGCTGATCCTACTACCCATTTCCAAGTGGTAAGCGCTTTTAACAGAGAAAAATCCATTCTTCGAGTAGTGCCAAGAAATTCTGTCCGGAACCTCTGATTTTCGTCTCACCCAGTTCTTGATAAAAGCAGCATCTTCTAAACTGCACAAACTATCAATCCTCTCCTCATCCCAACCTCCAATCTGCTGGTCAAGAATCTCGCTAACAGTTAAGTTAGTATCAACGGAATTATCAACTGGAAAAGCAAAAAACCGACCTTCTCGAGGCAGCCATGGGTCCTTAAAAATTCTGGTAGACTCACCATTACCAACATTCCAGCGAGTGCCTCGCATCAGCAGCGGAATGGCTCCATGGATGCTTCTCCATGTAAAGCTCGATTTTGGGGATAATTTGGATTCAATGAGAGAATGCCTAGGAAAGTATCTAGCCTTTAGAACTTGAGAAACCAGCGAATTTTCTTCGTGCATGATACGCCAGCCTTGCTTAGCAAGCATGGCTGAGTTAAAAGCTGAAATGTTCTTAAACCCAAGGCCTCCGCTTGATTTAGCACGGCACATCTTTTCCCATCCGACCCAATGCATACCTTTTTCCTTTGAGCCATTTTTCCACCAAAAATTTGCCATAAGACTTTGAAACTCTTGGCATATGTTTGCAGGCAGCCTAAAACCCCCCATAGCGTAGGTAGGAATCGCTTGAATAACCGATTTAAGGAGCACTTCTTTTGCAGCCTTTGAAAGTAATTTTTCTTTCCACCCACTAAGTTTTTTCCAAACCCTTTCGAGGAGAATATTAAAAATCTCTCGCTTCGATCTTCCAACAAAAGTTGGTAGACCAAGATATTTGTCGTGATGAACGACTGAGCGAACCTTTAGCAAACCAGCAATGTTCCGTTTGTTAGCAGCCCCGACATTCCGACTAAATGAGATAGATGTTTTCTCAAAGTTTATAAGTTGTCCTGAAGCTTGCTCATAACAGCGGATGAGCGTTTGGATCTCTAAAGCTTCCTTTTCTGAGGCACGACTGAAAATGACTGTATCATCCGCGAAGAATAGATGCGAAATAACCGGGGCTGATCTAGCAATCTTGACCCCATGAATTTTACCTTCTGCCGACGCCGCATTTAAAAGGCCAGAGAATGCCTCTGAACATAAGATGAACAGGAAAGGCGAAAGGGGGTCGCCCTGTCTGAGTCCACGACTCGGAAAAAATGTGCTTTGGGGATTACCATTAATCATGACTGCGAAGGAAACCGATGAAATACACTTCATAATCAGGGATCGGAATTGAGCTGGAAAACCCAATTTATCTAAAACTGCCTCAAGGAAACCCCATTCTATTCTGTCGAACGCTTTACTCATGTCGAGTTTCATGGCCATATAACCTTTTTTACCCTTATTTTTTTGATGCATCCAGTGGAAACATTCGAAAGCTACAAGGATATTGTCGGTGATAAGCCTATCTTTAACAAAGGCGCTTTGAGTAGGAGAAATGATATGAGGCATAATGTTTTTTAGCCTATTTACGAGGACCTTAGAAACAATCTTATACAAAACGTTGCATAGACTGATAGGCCTATAGTCTTTCATGGTTTCCGGGTTTTTTATCTTCGGTATTAAGACTATATGAGTGTGGTTTAATTTCTCTGGAAAAGGAGCACCATTCAAAAGGCTAAGAACAAAACTGCACACATCGCCTCCAATAACATGCCAATATTTCTGGAAAAAAAGAGGGGACATACCATCCGGACCGGGTGCCTTGTGAGGGTGCATATTGTTGATGGCCTTGGACACCTCTTCCCTAGTGTAGCTTCTCGACAATTGTTCAACCAGATCAACAGACAGAGAGTTGCGAATACCTCTTAAAGCTGCTTCAAAATTCAGCGGGTTCGATGATTCAAAAAGCGTTTGGAAATAGTCTCTAGATATGACGTCGAGCTCAGCAATCTCTTCACACCAATTACCGTTTAAATCAAAGAGACCAGAAATAGTGTTGCGTTTGCGACGTTGTGAAGCTTTCCTGTGAAAGAACGCAGTGTTTCTATCTCCTTCTTTAAGCCACAGAGCTTTCGATCGTTGTAACCAGAAAGTTTCCTCGCAAGTTAGAAGCTCTTCAAGCTCTAATTCCACCTTGCGAATAGATTGGAAAGTTTCATGATCTGCTGCTTGAAGCTGGAGATTAAGAATTTGCTTTCTTTTAAGTTTGATTTGTTTTGCTACACTACCCACGACTTCTTCATTCCACCTATGGAGCATATTCAGACAATTGCTAATTTTTCCCATCACAGAAGAATCACCAGTTTCTATGTTTGCAGCCCAGGCAGATTTGACGACACCTTCGCAGTCACTACGTCTAACCCACATTGATTCAAATCTGGGAATTTTCTTTCTTTTATGATGATTTCTTTGCTTCTTTCCCTCAATCTCTAGTAAAATAGGAGCATGGTCCGATGATTCACGCAAGAGAGTTAAGACTGAAGCGTTTGGATATAAGTCTTTCCATTTCGGGTTACAAACAACTCGGTCTAAGCGTTTGGATATAAGTCTTTTCATTAATCGGCCTTTTTAAGTGATAGTTGATGTGTTTGATTTGATACCAATACAAATGTTTGTGACCTTAAACGGCGCTCTACTTTTATTTGTCCTTAAAAGAAGACAAATCAACTTGGCTTCTCATCTATGCTCCAAAATATGGGTATACTTTTAGCCTTCCACAAAAAAGAATTGATATTTACATATTAAAATCATATATATATATATATATATATATATATATAATGAATAATATAAAAGAAAAAAAAATCTCTTTAAAAAATTATTCTCTAAAAATCTCATCTTCGCTTGATCTTATAGAGGGTGGGAGAAGGTGATTTTCAATCTTTATCGAAAAATCATCTTCCATCCACCTAAATTATTGCTATTTCTAAAGTTTTCTTTATATTTATGTCTGTTTAGATCTATAAATCTTTTTAGATTTAGAATTTTATTGATTCTTGTTATAGTGTTTGTTGAATGTTCTTGGTGATTGATAAGGTGTTTTGAGAATAAAAATCTACTTTTTTATAATTTTTGAAGATAAAAATCAGACAACATAAATCTTCAACGGATCTAACGTTTAAAGATAATTTTTGGATATATTGAAGATGAGATTTGAAAATTTTGACGTTTCAAAAATCAAGGATTTCAAAATCTTAATTTCAATGTTTGAACTATTCATATATTTGGATAACTCTCATCATTATTTTACATTAATTTTTTCAATTTGTTGACTATTTGTTTTTACGTAATTTTCATTTTCATCAATGGAGGTTTTAGCTTTTGAAAATAAAATTAATTTTAGATTAAACTAACCTACATTTGCAATGTATTTGCGCTTCTAAAAAAAGATTGGGGTTCAAGTCGTCCATATTTTTAAAGAAGCGAAATTTATTGCTAATCACCTCACCTCTTTGAGTGATGATGGTTCAGTGGATTGCAGAATTTATGAAGATCATATGTAATAGAGATGTTAGTTTTTAAATCTCAAAGCGTAGATGAATTGGTAAAGCGCTCGTCTAACTTAAGTGAGGTTGTGGGTTCGACCCGTGCTCATGTATGCAGCCGTTTAAAATTTAAAGGCAGAGTTTGCCTCCCGCAAGAGATCTACACTGTCCGAATGAGGATTAGTTTGAATGTGGAAGGCTTAAAGGTGTCGTCTTATAGTTGAGATCCGTTCAGAAAACTTCATGAACCTTGCACCAAAAAAAAGATGTTATGTTATTTGCCATGTTATTTGTTATAAAAAAAAATCATAGCGACGAAATTATAATAAAAAAATTGATTTATTAATTCAATTTCTTTAATATATAATTTAGCATCAAATTAAAATATTTATTTTAAACCGAATCATTTCAAACAACCCTAAACATTGAGTTCTTATATGCAAAAATCAAATTAAAAGATATGGCGTATCAGATGCTTTTTGTAAATTATTTATTTATTGACCAAATATATATTTATACTCCTAAATATTAACATTTGATAATTTATACACATGACTTTCAACAAAAAAACCATATGTAAACCTAATTTTTTTATTATATGTAAACTTAATTTTTTAAGTCACCATATTGGGCGTTCTCTCTCTTTTCATAATTTTTTCTCTTCTCATTTTTTTAGCATATGATTGGATAGGTTTATGTTTTTTTTTTCATAAACCGGGTCTAGATAAAATTTCCCGTGACACATTAGAGCTTAAAGAGAAGATAAATTCTATTTGGATTGGAGTTAATAATATTTTTTAATATAGAAAAAATAATAGTAAGTCATTAATATTTTTATAAAAAAAAATTACAAAGCACATACAACTAACAAAAAAATCTTGGTAACGAAATGAAAATATTGTTAATCATGTTTTATTAAACAAATTATACATAAAATTTAATTTTCAAATTTTATAAAAGAAGTTTCAGAACTAACTGTAAAAAAAAATTATATATTTTTTGTTCAGAATAGAAAAATTTATTAAAATACAAACTTCAAAAAATATACATAAAATACTCCTAAATGGTTTGATTTTATGATACTTTTATTGTTAAAAATATGTATAAATTTATACATTAAAGAGAGAATTTGGCAAAAATTGCAATCGTGGAAGGAAAATCTTTTTCCAAGCGGAGGTAGAGAAGTCTTACTGAAAGCGGTTATTTACGCCATTCCCACATATTATATGAATTGTTTCAGGATTCCTAAAGGCCTGATTACAGCTATTGAAGGTCTTTGCAATAAATTTTGGTGGGGAAGCAGTACAGAGAGCAGGAAAATTCACCGGGCAAAATGGAAAACTTTGTGCAAACCTAAATGTATGGGAGGTATGGGGTTTAGGGATTTAGAGTGTTTTAATAAAGCTCTATTGGCAAAGCAAGGATGGAGAATTCACAGTAACCCAAACTGTTTGTTGGCCAGAATATACAAGCACAGGTACTTCAAAAACTGCTCCTTTTTGAATGCATCTTGCCCAAGAATGGGGTCCTATACCTGGAGAAGTATCATGTGGGCGAAGGATGTTTTAGTAGCAGGCAATAGATGGAGAGTTGGTGATGGGAATGATATCAATATTTATGCTGACCCTTGAATCCCAAGGGAATCAACTTTCAAAATCCAGAGCAATCACAAGCTGCCTGAAGATACTAAGGTTAGTCAGCTAATCTCTGATAATGCGTTTTGGAAGGTTGAGTCCATTGTTGACAGTTTTGATGAAATAGATGTAGAAAGCATTCTGCAGATCCCTTTGGCAATAACAAGTCAAAAGGATTTACTACGATGGCACTATGACAAAGATGGTGAGTATTCTGTGAGGAGTGGATACAGATTGGCATGGAATATGAAGGGGATAGCTTCAAGCTCTACTGTCTCAGCAAACTTAAAGTGGTGGAAATCATTGTGGAAAATGGTTGTTCCAAATAAGGTAAAAAATTTCATATGGAGAGCTTTTCAAAATTGGCTTCCTGTGAAGACAAATTTGGCTCAGAGGGGTATGCAGGTGAACAGCTTGTGTGAAGACTGTGGAATGGATATTGAGAATCAAATGCATGTTTTCTGGTATTGCAAAAAGGCGAAGAACACATGGAAGCTTTGGAGCTTATCAGAGAGCATTAAACCTGAAAGAAATTGGGGAGTTCAGGACTTCTTCTTACATGCTTTCAGAATTCTTAAAAAGGAGGAGTTCCAGATGTTTGGTGTGATATTGTGGTTAATTTGGAGCAATAGAAACTGTTCAGTTTTTGGCAGCATTGGCAAACCAGCAGACCAGGTAGTCCTTTGGGCTTAAAACTATATTGAGGAGTTTGAAAAGGCAGGGAAAGAAGGAAAGTATCTGGGAGCAAGAGCAGGAAGAAGGATTCTGGCTGAGGATAAGAGGTGGATACCCCCAAGAAGACATACATACAAAATCAACGTTGATGCAGGTTTTGACAGCATTAATAAGTGCTATGGTACTGGAGCAGTAGCTCGCGATTGGCAGGGACAAGTTATAACTTCTGGCTACTGCAAATATAGGGGGTTAACAGATGTGAGCACAGGAGAGGCAGTGGCAATCAGAGATGGAATTATGTTGGCACTAGAGGAAAATCTAATTCCTTTTGAGATCAATTCTGACTCAAAAGTTGCAGTGGATATCTTCAAGAATGATGTGGTGCCTGCTAATGACATTGGTCTGTTTGTCCAAGACTGCAGGAGTATGCTACCAAGTTTGCAGTGTATGAGTGTGAAGTATGCGAACAGGCAATCAAACAGGGGAGCACATCTTCTTGCACGAACAGCTCTTAAATGTGAGAGACACAATGTAAAATGGAAAGGAAATATTCCTTCCATAAATTTTTAAAATTTAGTTAAATTAATTCATTAATATAAACTTATGATATTTTTTAGAAAAACTCTGTCATTTTGGAAGGATTCACGTATCTTCCAAATAAAATTAAAACCATTAATTTAACCTTATTTCTCTTTTCTTAACCTTCTTTTTTCACCCTTTTAACTCGTCCACTGCCTATCAGGGGTGGGCAAAAAAACCGATCAAACCGATTAACCGAACCGAAACCGGAAAATCGAACCGGAAAATGTGGTTAACCGGTCCAACGGTTTAGGTTTAGGTTTTTGATTTTTAATTTTCATGGTTAATGGTTTAGGTTTAGGTTTTGGATTTCTAAAAAAACCGTGGTTAATCGGTTAACCGGTTTTTATATATATATATATATTCATATATTTTTAATAATTAATAAGGTATATTTTATGATCTATAAAATAATATGGATTTTATAATATACACAATAAAATCTAAATATAAAAATATATTGATAGATATTTTATTTAGGAATATTTCTATATTTTAGGAGAATCTATATGTAAAAATATTTTGATGTTATTTATAAATTATTTGTAAATAATAATAGTTTTAAATATTTGCATTGACTTAACTATTCATAAGATAGTTTAGATTTATATTTTTAATATAATTTGAATTTTTATGGTTTTTTTTGTTTGCTAAAAAATTAAATAGAATTAAAATTTTATCTTTTTTTGTCTTTAATTTTTCTAATGGTTATATGGTTAAAAACCGTAAAACCGAACCATTTTTGATGGTTAACCGATTTACCGGTTAACCGTTTAAAATTTTAGGTTTAGGTTTTTAATTTTAAAAACCGTATTACAATGGACCGGTTTACAAATCACCCTCATGGACCGGTTAACCGGTCCATGCCCACCCCTACTGCCTATAATCTATATGATCCTTAATTGATAATTAAATTAGTAATCTAGAATTAGTGGCACTTAAACTATATCCAGATGGCGGCCGTGGGTGCTAATGGTGTATCTAAAAAGATGATGGTTACTGCTTAAAGGAACTCCATGAATCCCACTTTAATACATCGCAGACAAAATATTTTATTATATTATATACTATAGTATTAAATTAATTTATATTATTTTATTATATTGTATATTATTATAAGAAATGTGGGCTTTATAGGTTCTTCTTTAACTGAAAATGGACCTACGTAGAAAGAAATCCACAGATTGAGACCAAGGTGGGGTTGCAAATACCCTTTTTAATACAAATTGAATTGATGGGTTCCTAATTGCAAAGCAAAAAGTTTAGCTACATGATTTTGAGATTTTATTAAAATTCTCACCATTATATTCCTAAAATATTATTTTATCTAAAACGAATACTTTATAATCCTTCATATAAAATTTTACTAAAATTCACTAATATAAAAATGTTCATGAATAACTGATAGTCTTAGTTGAGTTCAAAAAAAAAAAACTGACAGTCTTAGTTAAGAAGAAGAAAAAAGCAAAATATATTTATCTTCTCATAAATACAGCTCGTTATATATTGTGATTTTGAAATTTTATTAGTTAGTTTGTTTTGTTTAACCTTTATCAAATATATTCACATCTCGTTTAAAATTGACATGATGATATATTATTATTATTATTAATCCATGTGTACAAAATTTCATTCTACTACATTATACAAACTAAGCATAAGTATATTTACCAACACACTAAAGATGATGGATAAAATTTTAAAATTATGATATATGTAATGATGGAGCTGCCTTCTGAACCGGTGAATGAGACCTGCAAAATATGGTAGAAGTTAATTGGACGGTGGTTGTCCGATTAACTCTCCGATGCTAAAGTCAGTTTAGAGTTTTGAGCAGCGTTTTAGTATATGAATGTAATTGTGTTTCCAGTCATACCTCATGCTCCTTTTATAGTAGATGATTGCATACCTTATAGAGTTGTAGTAGGTAAGTGAATCCTACTTTGTAGGGATTGACTCTGATTTGGCGTGATCTGCCTTATTCAGACATGAGTCCTATTTAGTAACGTCTTCCTAAATAGTCTCGTCTTCCTAAGTTAGAGCTTATCTTTCTCAGTTGGAGTTTGTGTCTAAATAGGAAGGTACTTCGAGATATTATAGTAGATATGACGATCTATCCGGATCCCAGGATCGACGCACTTTGGGCGGATCCTAAAGGATTCGGTCTTCGTCTTGTTGAATGATACATCGGCGAATCCTATGGATTCGACCGTCTTCATCGTATATTCCTTAACAAATGTAACAAATGAGCTATAATTGTCAATAGATAGATAATTTTTCTCCTAACAAGGACTTGCGTATCTCACAAACGGAATAATTTTATATTTAAATACCAAATTGTCCCTTCAACTTATATGCAATGTATAATTAACACTAAAACTTTGAATCTATTATGTTACAGTAATTAGTCCATATTTCGATCAATTAATTTTCCGTGGTTATTTTTAAAATTGATACATTTGATGTAATTGAAAAAAAAAATCAAGTAACTAATTGATAAATAATAATTTTGTATTAACTGTCCATTGCATATAATTTTAGTGAGTAAATTGGTATTTAAGTTACAATTCTATAATCACTTTATTATTTTTAAGTAATGGCAGTCACATTGAAAAATAAATTATGGTCTAATATTAAATTCAAGTGAAATTAAAACTTTTTTTTTGCTTTGGGATGCATTTAAAATAAATACACGTATAGATTGTAGATAAAGCATGAAACGAAAAAATTGCTATTTTGATTAGATAATTGATTCTAAAGTTTAATGTTCTTTTCATGTTGATTGAGCTTCAAACTCAAACACAATTTTTTTTTATTTAATTGATTCTTATACGATTACACAAGAGCTAAATATTCACTCTATATTATTCCTTTTTTTGAATATCACTCTATATTATTCCTATTTCATCAATAAAATTAAAAGTAAAAAATTCCAACATACTTTAGCTAGTTAATTATGTGCATGACATAATTAAATATTCCCTTGGTTTTCTTCTCTTTAATAAAAATTATTAAATTTTATACACTTCATTTTTGCCTACATACCCACACGTTGGATTCGAAGATTATTGAGTCAGAATTCCACAAACTGCATTTATTCCTTCATTATTTTTTATCTTTAGCAGAAATATTAAAGTTAATTAATTCTTTTTTTCACTTTCCCGAATATTATTAATATTTGTATTTTAAGTATACATATTTAGAGAAGGAGAAGAGAGTCAACTATAAATAAAGACTTAATATGATTTCATACAATAACATAAACAACAAGTAATTAGAATATTAGTGAAAATAAACACTCAATTTATGGTGTCTTATCAGTCTTGCGGATTTTACCATTAAATTATTATTTTATCATAAAATAGTTACTACCACTAAGATGCTATATATGTTCATAATGATATATTCTTGAGGTAGTATTAGATTCATAGAACGATTTTAAAAAAATAAGACAAAATTTATACTTTTTGCAATATATAATGGCGTAACTAAAAAATAAAAGAGCGAGAACATGATGAAATGATTTTAGAAAAAAAAAAGACGTCGGAAGAAGTGAGCGAACAAATGCAAAATTTCTTTTAGAATCATAATTCTACATCAAAAATTTATGGTTATTTTTTTTCTCGATCAATATCTACCTGCTATGAGCGGTCACATATTTCGATTTGTAATGATCCATTTTTTTATATATTTCTTGGTTTTAGTTGATCCGTTTGTGTATTAATTTTGAACTCGCATGTTGCTGATTGTTGTTGTTTCATAATTTTTTTGACTTTTCAAGTTGTATGTTGTGTGTCGTTTCTTGATTGATCGAATTTTATCTTAACTTCAACACAATCATTTAATTCATCTTTTATGGTTTGTAAGACGAATCTGCAATTGATCGTAGCATAGGTTTTTTCCGACGATAACGCATATTTGAGTTTCTGCACTATCATACTTTTAACAATTGAGTTCATATACTAAAAAAGCGTCCATATAGAGTCCACTATATATGTCTATTTTCGTTAAAGATGAACTCAGTGTGTTTGCATGGACAAAAATAAACAATATTAAGAATTTAATTTAAATAAAGCTGATGAGGACATTTTTAATACAAAAGTTCAATCATAAAAAGTGTGATAGTGCATGAATTTAAATATGCGTTAAGCTTTCTTTTTATCATATCATCAAATTTACTATTAATATTACTCATATAATTGTCGTTGTTGAGTTAATACAAAAGTTGACATATTTGATAATGTAGTGATAACACATCATAGCGATCAAGCAACCTCACCGATATGTGATGCCGCTAAATCAAACGAATGACCGATATACTCTAGACAAATCTATCAACATATTGCAAATAGTTAGTATCCGAGTAGAGACTACTAGAGATATACCAAAAAATGACCGAGATACAATACGTAGTCTTGTATCTTGGCTCATCACAAGCTAAATAATCAAGATACAAGACCATAACAGGTATCTCGGCTAACACTGTATGTTGGATAGCATGCGCGCCAAATAACTTATGGGGACCATAGAAGAATCTCTAACACATGAGAATGGTCCCTACGTTGCACACATCTGACACGTAGCTCGAGACATAACATAATATAGGGGCTAAAGAAGTTGAAGGGAAATTTCAACAAAAGTTTGCACGAGTTAGTTTATCTAAACCATCTTATGTGCAAACTCTAAAGGTAATTTCTTACTCACCCTACTGTACTCTTTTTTGTTTTCCTGTCCAACTAATTCTAGCTTTGGAGCGAACAACCGTTAACTCTCCCTGGTGTTTCATGTGACCTCCATTTTCTTTTTGTTCCCTGTTAACTCGGAATTCAGTGCTTAAGTGATTTATCAATATTCATCAAGAAAATTAAAAATTTCAAACTTTAAAATTTCTATCCAGCCCGTATGCATAATAAACTAATGAAATTGCATATCCAAAACATTGGTAAAAAAAGAATCCGACCTGCCGGATTCGAACCAGCGACCTAAGGATAACTATGGACTTTCCCCACTACAGTCCTCCGCTCTACCAACTGAGCTAAGGTCGGATATGAATTGATTGCAAATAAATATTTTACACTAGTAACTACGTATTAAACAAAAACACAAAAATTCTTTTTAAAAAGGAAATCTTGCATTATTGGATCTAATTTATCATGGAGCCTATAATTTAACACTTGGCAATTAATGCTGCATAAGAGGGAGTAATGCATGTGGGTTTCACATTTTTTTCTAACAGTATATCATCTCAATTGTTGAGCCAAATCCTTGGAAAGTCAGCTCTGCTTATCCCTTTAATTAGTAATTTTTTTTTTCTGCATTTTAAATTAACGGAAAATTTTACTATAAATATAAATATTAAAAATGATTAAATTTTAGTACATTTTCTGTTTTTTAATTTATTCTACTATAATTAATTAATTCGGCAATAAATAACTATTCATAATTTAAAATAAATAAAATATTATATTATATATCGATTTGAAACGAAAGAAGTATTATAAATTTAAAAAGAGTATAATATAATTTTATATTATTTGAATTTGAAAAGTTCTAAAATTAGAGCAGCTCTTGTTATTACTTTTATGATTTATCTTTGACCATCTTTAAAGTCTCAACCTTCTTATCAAACAGGATTAGTTTTTGTATCCTCAATCAAATCGATTGAATCTAGCTGCTAATCCGGTTTGATCTTTAAAATATTGCATAAGACAACTAGATCCTTAATTAACGGTAAAACTTTTTTATTTATGATATGTCATCATGTAAAAAATTGTATGAAAAGTTTTTATAGCTGACACAATAAGTAATGAAATGTGCGAAAAAATTAAAAATTAATTATTTCAACTCATATAATCAACGGAATATACTATTAATTTTTAAAAAATATAATAAGCAAATAATTTTATAGTTTTATATATTTTATAGTTTTAACAAATATATACTAAAAAAATAGACAGTTCGATATATAAATTTTACGACTTGAAGTAATTATTTATATTCAAACTTCAATCAAATATGCAAGTTCCAGTGTTAATACTCGCGTGGAGTGTCTCTTTTCTTGTTGGACTTGATTAGAATTTAACTATAATTATTCAAACTCGTAAAATTAATGAATAGACTATTGTATTCTGTTTACGAGAATGTATCTATCAAAACGACCAAAAATCGTTAGCAGATCTATCTTAAGGTTAGGATAAATTCTAATTCGGACTGTGTTAAGTGAAGGAGGTATAATTTGTAGTGAACTAAAAATGAGAGAGGGGTTAAAACTCCAACTGTTAGAAGAGGTGGACTCAAGCCACTCAAAATTAAGTCCGGGACTGGAAAAAGAAAATTATATATGGTTCCTCCGATCAAAATTATGGACATATATACAAACTCATTTTGACTAATTAATCAATTGCATTCATGTTTATTAATCTTATCTCTGTTTTATCAAATTACAACGTTGTCACCACTAAATTAGTAACTATATATCTACCCATAATATAAATGTTATCTTGTAATGCAAGTCAACCATGCACATGAAGGATCCATTAATCAAGAAACTTAAAGTACTATAAATACCCCTACCCACTTCTCTACACTGCACAACTGATCAGATAAAAGAAATCAAATCTCTCGCAATCTATAATGGCCAACATTACTCTCAAACCTGTTTATTTTCTTGCAATCTTTTTCATCATCCTCCTCCTAGCAAATGCAGGTAAGTTTGCTTTTGCGTAATTAAAATATATGGATAAAATGTATTTATTTAGAATAACTATGACTCGTTCAATAAATATATATATAATAATTTACAATACTATCAATTCGGTCCATTACTTTTCTGAGTGTTGCCAATTATATTCATTTTTAGTTTATAGCTGACATGATGCGATGTTATAATTGTCAAGTAGGATAGTTATGTACGTGTGGAGGTATAACATTGCACCATAAGCTCGATCTAAATGAATTGTGAATATGTATTTGGCAAAAATCGGAAAACAATGATAGATGAAACTGGCAAAGTTTCATACTAGCGAATTATAATCGTTGTTATATAATTGTGGTAACTGGATTGAATATTATTGGTGCATGCAGAGGAGACAGATGCAGCGAAAAAAGTATGCGAGAAGAGGAGCAAAACGTGGTCGGGAGTATGTACGTTATCGTCACACTGCGACAATCAATGCAGGAAATGGGAGGGAGCTGACCATGGAGCTTGTCACCAGCGTTACTGGGTTACTCGTGCTTGCTTCTGCTACTTCAAATGCTAATGTTTTCTTACAGTTACATCACTCCAGATTTCCCAGGAAATTATTTAATAAAGTTCGTGTGTTTCAATTTTGAATGTACTTCTACTATGTTCTTCGTATGTATTAGATCGATGTTTTCATATGGCGGAGCAGTAAGTCCGCCCTAATCGGAGTTGGTCGAAGATGCAATTTTTTCGAAAAATTAAGTCTCAATACTGCGATTAATTTGTCCTGCAAGGCTAGAGCCAAGATTGATACTCCAATATATGGGAGGGCCAATCATATTCAGTAATAATAAATAAAAAAAATATATATTTCAGAATAAATAATAAATTAGTAATTAATAAATATCTAAAACTTATTATCGCAAAAACTTATACTACATATTGTTAAAATTGCTCATTGGTAGATCGAACTACACCAACTTACAAATTCTATTGGAATTTTTAAAGCTAAATAAAGAATAAACAACTCGACTGTGTGATAATTGAACTTATTATTCAATTTTTGTAATTGAAAGTCGATTATTGCATTAAAAAAATATTGAATACTGAGATAAGTATATTGACAGCTTCACAATGTTTTTTTACTGTTACAACTAATTATTCCCAACCATCTTTTCTTAATTTTTGAATGAGCACCGTAGTAGATTTTAAGCGGATTCTGTTTACATATTTATGAATTTAATTGTGACTAATTTTATTGTTTATTGGAATAATAAAACCTAAAAAAACTTATGTTTTCGCAGATTATTGTTTAAGAAAGGCAGGACCAAATATCAAATAAAATTAAAAAAAAATAAGAAATACATTCAGACCTGATCCTTATTCATGAATCATTTTTCAATGCATAAAAATTAAATTACTCTTTTTTATGATAAATGATGATTAAATTAGCACAACTACAAAAAGTGGAGGACAAAAACGATTAAAATATTAGCTCCAAACAAAGAAGACTAAGATTTAAATACATCATTGGTATTGTAATGAAAATTAGGTTTGTGAAACTTATAATGATTTACGCCTTTTTAATACAAATAAAAGACAAGTCTGCAAAATCCGTAATTTCTTCTTTGAAAATTCTCCTGTTACGAGCCTTTTAAGGCCTCGCTTGGTTCGTTTTATAGCAATTCCTGGAAAGTAACTTCCCGGAAAGTGTAGTTTCCGGGAAGTTAACTTCCCAGGAAGTTTGTTAAATGTTACTTGTTTCAATTTTTACTTCCCGGGTAGTACAAAATTAATTTTAATATAATATACTATATTTTTAACTAAAAGACATAAATGTCCTTTGATAATTTTTATATTATTAAACAAATAATTTTAATTTAAAAATCGAGTAATAAATAATTTAATTTTTGCTTATTATCTCTTATTTTACGATTCACGTACTATTTAAGAGAGTTTTAAATATTAAAATTTAAAAATTATATTTTTTTATTTGAATTTTACATAATATAAAATATTTAATAAAAATATTTATTTATTATAAATAACAATTATAAAATAATATAATTATATATTTTGAAATAAATAAAAATATTTTATATGAATTTTAAAAGAAAAAAAGAAAAAAATTAAGGTTAAATTAGGAAAAACCAACAAAAGTGCTAGGGAAGTTCTACTTCCTTGGGTTTTGCTAGGGAAGTTACTTCTCTAGTCAAAGGGAAGTCAAACGTCCAACTTCCCGGGAAGTAAAATGTAAAAATTGAACCAAGCAAAAAAAATTTGCTACTTTCCGGAAAGTACAACTTTCCTAGTCTATTTACCTCCAACCAAGCAAGGCCTAAATCTCTCAGACACTGAAAAACCAAATGGTACTCCATAATTTCCGGTAATAAAAATTAAATCACTTAGAAGTTTCTAACCCAAATTATGATTTTAAAGACTGATAAATTGCATATTGCATTTGCTTACCTCCAAATTTGACTTTTTCTTATTAAACGAGTATATTATATTTCTCAGATACCTTTCATTAATTCATGTTCTTCATAAAACATCTTTTCAATGAATCAAAAATTAAATTATTTGGAGGTGTTTACAGAGAGTTATAAATGATTGAAGTTGATAGTTGGACTGAGGTCATTATATCGTCGAGCTGTTGCATAGCTCGAGTTGAGATGCTTATGGAGATATATAAGATCGTTAAGCCGATCTTCGGGCTCGCTTGGTTAATTGGGGGTAAATGAAACTTGTAATTTTTTTTACTTGATTCAATTTATACATTTTATTTTTCGGAAAATTACATGTTTGACTTCCTTTAATTAAGGAAGTAACTTCCCTAGTAAAATTCAAGGAAGTAGAACTTCCTTACCACTTTTATTGGATTCTTCTAATTTAACATTAACTCCTTCTTTCTTTTTCTAAAATTCATACAAAAAATATTTTTATTTACTTCAAAAAATATACCTATATTATTTTATAATTATTATTTATAATAATATTAAATATTTTTAATATTCTTATCGACAATTTTTATATTATGTAAAACTAAACTAAAAAAAAGTATAATTTTTAAATTTTAATATTTAAAAAACTCTCTCAAATACTACTTGAATCGTAAAATAAGAGTTAATAAGTAAAAATTAAATTATTTATTGCTCGATTTAAAAAAAATACTGATTTGGTTAACAATATAAAAATTATCAAAGGACAATTATGTTTTTTAATTAAAAATATAATATATTATATTAAAATCAATTTTGTACTTTCAAAAAAATAGAAATCGAAACAAACAACATTTATCAAACTTTCTGAAAAGTTTTTCCTAGAAACTATACTTTCAGAAAATTAACTTACCAGAAATTGCTATAAAACGAACCAAGTGAGACCTTCTAGAACACATTGAAATACTTCTTTAAAATCAATGGGTTCAACCGAATCAAATATAGACTTATACTATATTATTTTGAAGAACAAATTATTTAAGCAGTTAAATCAAGTTTGATTTTTTCTTTCTTTCTATGTAATTATGCGGTTTATTATTGTTTTGTTTACTTTTATTATATTTATCTAAATTTATTAATTAATAATATATTAGTAGTATAATAATTAAATTGAACTTCAATAAACTATTTTTTTTTCATATAATTTTTATAATTAAACTTATGTTAACAATTGGTCACTTTGCCTGTTCATGAGTTTATTCAGGGAACAACCGGTCAAACATTCACTTTATGGTAGATGAAGTCGTACTGTTCACATTATATGACCTATGTGAATAACTAACTTTTAATGTTTTAATTATAAATTATTGTTTATTTCATTTACTAACTCGTGTGAGATGCAGGTGACCTGTGGCTGTAGTGATAGAAAATGAATTTAAGATATCATTTTATAATTAATAAGCTAACATCATCTAAGATTAGAGGATCAGTTAATTAGATCTATCAATGTAATATAACAATTAAAATTGATTGATAAACATTAAAAATTAATTCATTAAAAAATTTATATAAAAAGTAATATTCTACATTATTTATTATCATTATTCATCCTTTCATTTTAACTTTATATTTACATAAATTTTAGTTAATTAAAATCTCAATTTCATAATTATTTTATTTTTATATTACCTATTGACGATATTATACACTTACAATTTCTCTTTTTAAATACTAAATTCATCTTACATAAAGCAAAGAAATTCTTCCATATGTCAATAAATATTGTATGGGCCTGGGCTTCAAAAACGTGTTTGGACTTGGATGAAGAAATTGGATAACAAATTGAAACCTCAAAAAGAAAACAACAAAACGATATAATTATAAATAGAAACCCTAGATTTCAAATAAACAAAACCCTAATCTCTGCAGCCCTTCCTCTCATTCATCTCCAAGCAGCAGCCACTCCTCAGTCTCAGATCCAATGGTAAATTTTAAACCCTAGACTCAATTTTCTCAACTGTATCACTTAATAACTTGATTTTTAGCAAATGGGTATATTTAAATTTTGTTGGTTTGGATTTGAAGGCACCGAAGAAGGAGAAGGCACCGCCGCCGTCGTCGAAGCCGGCGAAATCGGGCGGAGGAAAGCAGAAGAAGAAGAAGTGGAGCAAGGGAAAGCAAAAGGAGAAGGTGAACAACATGGTGTTGTTTGATCAAGCTACTTATGATAAGCTTCTCTCTGAAGCTCCTAAGTATAAGCTTATCACTCCTTCAATTCTCTCTGATCGCTTAAGGGTATGGATTCTTTTATCTTTTTGGCTTTAATTAGTTTTTTAATATTACGAATTTGGATTATTTTTAATTGTTTAGGTATTTAGTGAATGAATAGTAAATGATTGAATTTGTTTTAAAATTCATTTTTGTTGGTTTATTTTGCTTAGGGTGTATAGTGTTGAAGAGATTGATATTTATGTGTGATTATATGAATATTTAAGGCTGTATTGTCATGCTTACTGCTTTGTACTTGGATTTCATGTCATTTCAATTGGTTTTGTTTCGATTCTCTTCTGTTTTTTTTTCTAGAATGTTGTTTTTGTTCGCTTAAGTTTCATGTTTTCTTTTGTTTCTCTTAAACAAGTGTTGTTCCAGACATTTTTCCATTTATTGAATTCCGGAAGTTGTTTGTGTTTTGATATATATAAGAAGTTTGGAAGAAGTGCCTGACTCTAAATTTCAATGACCAGCGACTGAATGTCGTCTCTGGGATGTCTACACATTTTAGTTATTACAATGATTGCTTTTTACCCTTTTTTGAAAAAGAAAAAAAATCTACTTAGCCTTTTGTGTAATTGTATTTTACTCTTTTTACTGGCCCTTGACCAATTGTTTCTGTGAATAGTCATTATTTTAATGTGTCAAGAAGCAATCCTAGTATGATATTCATATCTTGTGATGTTTTATGAAGATTCTCAAATTAGTTTTTTTTTCCGAACAGATCAACGGTTCACTCGCAAGGAAGGCAATAAGAGATTTGATGGCAAGAGGTGTCATCAGGATGATCTCTGCCCATTCCAGCCAGCAGATTTACACTAGGGCAACAAACACCTAGATTTCATTCTTGTATGCTTATTTAGTTTTTTACATAGTGCTTTTTTTGCTGATAAATACTATTATGTTTTTTTATCCGGAGATTGTTTAAATGCTTGAGTTGCAATCTTGGACCTTTATCCTTTGCCTTTGATGAATTTTATAAGATTTCTTGGATGTTTAATTTGCCTTTTCAGCAATCTTTCTCTGGCCTCTAAAACTGTTTTTATGTTGTTTCCAATTCGCCTTTCATGCTGAATTGTAGTTTCACTTTTAGTGCTCTAATAATTATGGCTATGAATTAGATCTTAGGTCTTCCTTATTAGCTGTATGGTTAGTTAGCTATACAAACCCGGTATTTAATTAGTTATAACTTACCTGTTTAGTTATAGCAGCATGAGGTTTTACAATTTTATTATGAAAGGCTCTATAGTTTGATGAAATTCAATCTAAGTTATAGCAAAACCATTCGAAAGCTACGTGGGTGTCTTTTGTAGTATCATGTCGAGCCCTTGACCAGTTACTGATTATTTGCTTTCTTCATCACTACTGTGCTTTTCGCTCGTGCTTGATTGATTACCTACTTGATGAAATTCTGTTTGTATTCTGCATGTGATTATTGATGCTGCATTAGCTTGGGCCATGTACAGTTTCACTTAGGTAAGAAGGTTTTATATTTACATGGATGATCTTTCTAGTATTGAAGCATGTGAAGCGAAAAATATAGAACATGAAAGGGTTTAGAAATTGGTACTCGAAAAAGTATTCGGATTTACTGTTGAAATCTTTAAAACAATACGTACGCTCTCGTGCTTGATTGATTATCTACTGTTTGTATTCTGCATGTGATTAATGATGCTGCATTAGCTTGGGCCATATACAGTTTCACTTAGGTAAGGAGGTTTATATTTACATGGATGATCTTTCTGGTATTGAAGCATGTGAAGCGAAAAATACAGAACATGAAAGGGTTTAGAAACTGGTACTCAGGAAAAGGATTTGGATTTCCTGTTGAAATCTTTAAAACAATTCGCAGGAATTGAATCTTAAATCTTTAAAATAATGCTTAGTAATTAAATCTTATGTTATGCAGTAAATCAATTAGTTGATTTGCTCTTGCTGAGGATAATCTGCCAGTGATTCTCACATCATATTTGGCACCTTGGCCTAAGCTTACTTATAATCTACAATTAAGTCAATTCTGATTTTCATAATGAATTGATCTTTAAGTTTTTTTATGCTATTGAGCTCAAATATAGCTCTTTTCTTGCACCAATGCGATGCTCATTCCTCGAGTTTGGGTTATTTTAATTTGTGAACCGGCAAAGAATGTGGCTTGGCTAATCGATTTCTAACATTTGATGTACGATTTTGACGCAAACAAGTTATAGGAAGACAGATCTTGAACACTAATTCCTAAAGTTATATTATAAAATTGTTAGAAAAGGAATGTTTTGCCTTTATTGATATGATATAGCTAGCAGTATGAGAGCCAGCTCGTCGTCAGCGGCTTTGTGCCACGCTGTAGTATTGGTTTTCAATATGTGGTTCTGTATGCTCGATCGCTTCTCTGTTCTATTCTAGGCTTACTTAGTTGTCCCTCCGTTCTTATCAATTATTGGCACGTCGAAACCTTTAGGTTTAACTAAAATATCAAATCAACCGCTTGAAAATTTATATTATCGACCAAGGGAAATTAGCTTCAAATTTGGTATGTGCAAAAAACCTATATACATAATGACGGAGGGAGAGGGAGAGGGAAGCATGGGATGGCCATGGTCCCGCCAACTTAAAAAAAAGTCAAAATTAGAATAAATATATTTTTATTTTATAATTTGACCCCTTTTAATTTTTAAATTTCTTCTTCATGTAATACATATTGCAATTTGACCCGTCTAATATTAAAATCCTAGCCCCGTCAATGTCACTGCGTACTCGAGTGAATCTGCAATCGACTAGGCTTGACTGAATTGCTATTGAATTGATGCATACACGGTCCCCTTGTTGTGAAAGAAGAAGTCACGGCATTAATTGTTGCATGTATAGCTTTCTAGAGCAAAGATATATCAACGCATTATTTAAATATTTTATAATTGTAACTAACAATTGATTTACATTTTAGCTTTAGCATTAAAAGATTGAAGTTGGATTGTTTTTTGCTTGTAGAACTCTAAACCTCAACTGAATTTAAAACCCTCGAAACAAAAACGTATCCTAGGACACTGCTAAGTAAAGAATGTCTTAAGTGCATTGGACCTATTTTGAGCTTGTTCACATTTATGAAAATCTTGTGTTGTCGATGACCGGAGTGAGCACATGAAGTTGCAATCAACCTTCCGACAAGAACTCTATCATCTGTCAGTCGTCACCCTGATAAATTATTATTTGGCATGAAATGACACTGAAAAAAATGAATAACATGTAAATACTTCACCAATTTGGAACTTGTGGGTGTTGGTACTCGCAAATCTTGATATTCAATTCAAATCTAAATGAATCACATTGATACTGCCTTATATTACGTGTAACGTACAAGACATTCTATTTTTTTTTCCGGAGAATCTTTAGAATTACCACTGCCTAATTTTCAATTCGACTCTGACCATCAAATGAAATGTGAATAACACGCCCTTCTCTCTTTTAAAACAAGGTATTTCACGCGAAAATAAAATTGCTAAAACGATAAATTTGAATCAATAGCGAGAAATGGCATTCTCTACAAAATTGTTTACAAATCTAAAATCTTGAAGATTTACAGTCATTCTTTTATGAAACCGAACCGTCAAAACGAGTACAATGCGGAGTTGTTGAAGACGAAAAGGGACAAGGATCCCACAAAACACAAGAAGATTTGAAGTGTTGATAATTGAGATATATAGCAATCCACGTGAAGAATTTGGCACCTACTACATTGTTTTTATTACATCTATAGTTGTTTCATTTTGTAGGATTCTTTTTTATGTTACTGAGGTTGGGGCCATTGTCAAAATCTGCCTCAAATTTGTTATGGTCTTTATGCTCCTCAAAGTATGGTCTGTGGTTATGGTGGTCACTGCCCAGGTCCCATTTATTCTGCTCATACTTTCATTTGGTTTCATATTTTGTTTTTATTGACTCTATTTAGAATTTAGAATTTAAATTAAAAATTTACAGATTAATTTTAACTTAAAAATTCATATATTTCTATTGTGAAATAACCAATTCATCCAATAATTAAAGCTTTTGTTAATTTAACACTCTCATACGTAAATTTCTATTAAATTTAAATCCCGCAAGTGAATATCTATTGAATTTGAAGCGTAAATAAATGAACACACATGTCTACCTCACCTTATACTCGAATATTTTAATTAATCAAATGAGAGTAGTCAAGAAAGTAACACTACTTTTTTCGATGATAAAGGCTTTAATATCAATGATAAATAACTGATTCACTCAATAATTCAAGTTGGTAGGTGAAACTCTAACAATAATTTGTATTATGGTTTCTGCTTCTTTACGGTTTTTTGAGTTTAAAATGGTTGAACCAAAAATCTAAGTTGTAAGGTATAATTGAACGTGATAGGCTACCGATTTTCGGTTAAACTGGCCAGTCCGGTTTAATTTTTAAACCATAAATGGTGGTTAGAGAGATCATCCATTCTACCTATTGATTCCTTCCTTTTGCAAATGCCATTAGCTTATATTGGAGTGACAAGTGTACGAACAAGAAAAATTAACCCTTGAGAAATAATAATTGAGTAAAAAACATAAGTTGAGCATCAAAATCAGAAAAATCCATCACCATCATGTGCTTGGAAGTATCCAAATGGAGATTAAGTTATCATGATAAACAAAATTGTCAATTTTCTCAATAATATTACTTCTTTAAATACCAACTTTAAAATTAGTGGGTCCTGACCAAAAAATCTTTGACGGTCCATTACAAATATTGAATCATATCATATGCATCAACTTGTTCGTAATTTTCTGATATTTGAATAAATATGAGTATGCATATGATAAGCTGCATGACAGCTACTGCTGAACTAGATCGTGTTAGTGATAGGGCACGTTGAATAGTGAATGCTAAGAGCCGTTCATTCACTGTCTAGGTTCAGTAATGGTGGGGCAATTTCGATCAAATTATAATCGACGTCTTTTGTTTTAGAAATATATCAAAATTTTGACATTGCGGATATGAAACTTCGTTTTTTTATATAATCGACGTTTTTCGTTTCAGAAATGTATCAAAAATTTGACATTGCAGTTATGAAATTACGGTTTTTTATATAATCGACGTTTTTCGTTTTAAAAATATGTCAAAAATTTGACATCACCGATATGAAACTTCGTTTTTTATATAGAAAATTTTAGAAAAAATACTGTTCACCATGTTTATGTCTATGTCCGAACTACATATGTTGTGACTTGTTAGTGATAATTGTTAGGGAGGATTACTGAATCAAAACCATTAATTTCAATATCAAATCCATCACGGAATATTTTAATTTTTATTCTCACAATTTCATTTAATGAGAATTTATATATAATCTTCATGCAACTATGATAATTTGTTTAGGTATATTTTTAATTTAATATTATTAAACAGTCGAAAGAGATTAAGTTGATATATGCAGAGAAGATTTGTATTTAATTTTTAAACAAATTTATCGGTTTAGTAGGTTGTGATATCAAGACAAATTGATGTAGCGCAATGTGATCTTAATATAATATGGCGTTATATGAATTAAAAATCAATCTTATTATTCATACAAATATCCAGCTCGAAAGTATTTAAAATAAAAAAAGAACTGAAATTAAGAGACGTGAAAATTATCTTCCTATACGGAATACCATCTGAAAGAGTGAAGTCAAGCACCTGATTTTTTTTTTCAAAATTAAGCAAACCAATTCTTAATTTGACATTATTGATCCCTATAATTTGTTTGAGAACATTTGATGAGCAAGTTGTAAAACTATTAGTGAAGTCATTATCATTTGATTATGGACGTTCCAAATTGGCGGGAAACATCTAATTCCAACAGTTAAATGTGCAAAAAAATTGCAAGCAGCCAAAAATTGTAGAAAAATACAGCCAATTGAACAGAAGGAATCTTCTTTTATTAATCTTAATAATGTTATCATAGTCTAATTAAAAAAGAATTTAATTCTGAACATTCAGTTACCCTTCAGCTTAAAATATATAGTAAAAAATCACAAATATCTCTAATATACAAAAAGGTCATTTATAGGAGTGTGCAAAAATCAACCGAAACTGAAAAATCAAATCGAACCAACAAATTCAATTTGGTTTGCTTGGAAATTGTAGAATTATTTTGGTTGGTCGGTTTAAAGATTAAAAAAATTCAGTCAGATTTAGATATAAACCGAACCAAAAAAATCGAACTGAACCGAAAAATCGAGCGAACCGACAATATCTGTGCAATTTGAATTTTTTTTTCTAAAACTTCAGTTCAGTTCAGTTTTTTTAAAAACAAAAAATTAGTTTCGGTCGTTTTGGTTTAACCGATTGCACACCCCTAATTATTTGTGTATTAAATCTGAACTTTCACGTTTATAGAAATCTAATGCATTTTTAAAATGTCGCATCATACGTCCCGATCTTTTAATTTCTAGCATTGTGCAATACATTTATGACGTCTTTTATATAAAATGTTGATGTTTCTCCGCATATCTTTTAGTTTTAATTTGATGAAAAATAAAAATAGACTATATAATATAAACACACGCAAAATTGAAATGTGCGATGTTGTGTTTTAAAAATAAAATTAAATCGCTATAAACGTGAAACATCGGAATTTAATATTCCGATGCTCCTATATGAAATGGACATTCGGCATTGAAGTAGACAGGTGTTAGCTCTACAATGGCCTCCTTAAATACAAGACATGTGGAGTATCATAGATACCTGCATCTCTGAATCAAAGCCGTGGCACTTTGAACTCAGACAGCTTCTATATAAAGAGATCAAAACTACAAATTTTAGGTAAAAATTTTAATGAAAAACCCCCAAAACACAGGATTTCTCGTGATATTATTAAATCTTTAACCGCAAAGGTATCAACTTTCAACCTCATTTCACGCATTTCACTCTTAAAAAAGTAGCCTCATTGATAAATTTTTGTGATTGAATCTATTAAATAACTTTATGGTATGTGTTTGATTATTCAAAAGTTTGATTCTTTAGCTTCTGGGTACTTTAAATTCTTGATTCTGAAAAAAATTTATTTGTCTGGTTATTACAAAGATTCCATCTTTATATAAATTTTGCTTTTGGGGTTTGCTTAGATTTGGTGTTTTTATATTATTTTGTTGTTGAGTGAAGAGTGAGGATACAACTGTCATTTATTTTCTTTATGTGAATTGGTACTTTACTTGATTAGTTGGTTACTTTACTTAGCTTGTAATTCAGTGACATTGGGATTTGTGTTCCAGTAATCTTGGGACTGATACACTTTTTTAAGTGTGATCCATCATCATTATCATTATCATCTTCATTTTGGTGAAAGCTTGGAGACTGTTGCAATGGATTCATGTTGTATGGCTTTGAAGACCAGTGCCAATTTGGGGAAAGGTGGTTTTAACAATGGAGATAAGGAGTTCTTAGGGGAAAGGGCCAGAGGGAGTTTAAATTATAGTGTTGGCTTCAATCAGATAACAAGAAGCTTAAAAGCTGGTTGGAATGTTAATAATGTCAAGCCTAGTAATGCTTATGCTGTGTTAACATCAAATAATCCTAAGGAGATTGTGGTGAGTTTCATTTGGATCATTTTATGTTATGCTTCCTATTATAGATGTTATAGTTTTTGAACATGATCAACTTTTTGGATGTTAATGAATTGTGTTTTGTATATTAATTTTAGTCTAATATTTCTTGTTCGGTGTGTTATTTGTGGTATTTGATTTTAGACCTTGCCATCACCACCGCGTTTGGAGAGGCGAAAAGTGGATCCGAAAAATGTAGCTTCAATCATATTGGGAGGAGGTGCAGGGACCAAGCTATTTCCTCTTACCAGAAGGGCTGCAACACCAGCTGTAAGAAAAAAATTCCGGTCTCCTTAGTTTTACAGTTCTCTGAACAGATCAAAATTTATATGATAGATATGAATGGCTAGTTATGAAACTATATTTACTGTTAAATAAAGTTGATGTAGTTCATCTTATATTGCAGGTACCTGTGGGAGGATGCTACAAGCTTATAGATGTTCCTATGAGCAATTGCATCAATAGTGGCATTAATAAGATTTTTGTATTGACACAATTCAATTCTGCTTCCCTTAATCGACACCTTGCTCGCACATATTTTGGAAATGGAATCAATTTTGGGGACGGATTCGTTGAGGTATGATTGCTTTCTTTTGGAAATACTTGATGATTTCTTCTTGATAAGTGATCGATGGCGTATTCATATGCTAAACAGGTTCTTGCTGCTACTCAAACACCTGGAGAAGCCGGGATGAATTGGTTCCAAGGAACAGCTGATGCTGTGAGACAATTTACATGGGTTTTTGAGGTGAATATATAAGAACTTATGCTTGCAATTACCACTATTAGAAAATAGGTAATCTACCGATGGATTTTACCAACAGACTACCATCCATTGGTAATTTCGACCAATGGCGATGGAATAAGATGGATAAATTTATTTATATTTCCCACAAATTTACCGATGGATAGCCGACGGAGAAGTAGTCGGTCACCAGGAATATTGGTAGGACTGTGGTGATGTGTGATCTTGAGTGGATAAATTAATTGTCTTCAACATAGTTCTTCAATTCCTCCAAGAACTTAAATCGGAATCTTATAAAATTTCCTGGTTGTAGGATGCCAAGAACAGGAATGTAGAGCATATAGTAATCTTGTCTGGAGATCATCTTTACCGCATGGACTACATGGACTTTGTGCAGGTATTCCGTTAACCCTTAATAAAATTGACTCATGCTATATATTAATTTTTGAAATTCTTGCTTATTTATTCGCTATGGATTTACAGCATCATGTTGACAGTAATGCTGATATTACAATTTCATGTGCGCCGGTTGGTGAGAGGTTTGTTCAGTCTTTATGTGTGCTTTATTCATTTTTTTCCATGGCCTGGTTCGTCCACTACAAGCTGTATTCTCTAAATTTGCATCTAAATTTGATGTGTATTTTGCAGCCGTGCATCAGATTATGGCTTGGTGAATATAGACAGCAGAGGCCGGATTACCCACTTCGCCGAAAAACCAGTAGGAGCTGAACTGAGATCAATGGTGAGCCCCACATCCATCACATATAAATAATTGCAGTACCTGAAATCCAACTTCTGGCCCAAACTGATGGTTTAATTTTCAAGTTTTTTCTTGCCGAATGCCGATAAGACTAGCTTTATGATTACTGTGTTTCCCATCATAAGAATTCCATGCTAAATGATTTAAATTTACTAACAGTTTTCATGTTTAATTCCTTGCAGCAAGCTGACACAACTAATTTAGGTTTGTCTCCACAAGATGCGGTGAAATCCCCGTACATTGCATCGATGGGAGTCTATGTGTTTAGGACGGAGATTCTATTGAAGCTTCTGAGGTGGAGATTTCCTACATCAAATGACTTCGGATCAGAAATTATTCCTGCTGCTGTCATGGAGCACAATGTCCAAGTAAGAATAGTCTAAAATGTTATTTTCTTACTTCTCTCATTATTTGTTTCTTGAAGTTTATTTTTTGCCTAAAATGTCCCTTAATTTTATGTACTCATATCATCTGTGTATAATGCTGGATATATCGTGCGGGATTTTCTGCAGGCATATGTTTTTAGAGATTACTGGGAAGATATCGGAACAATCAAGTCTTTCTACGAAGCTAACTTGGCTCTTACTGTCGAGGTCTGTATTATCTTCATTTTACTAGCGACAATTCTTGATTTTATATCCGTTCTGTTATCTGTGCAAGTTGATTAATTATACATCAGCGTCGCACCGCAAAAGAAAATGAGGGTAAAGTTATGCTGTTGCTCATGCGTGAACAACGTAAATGGTTAATTCTAAATTTGCATTAATAGGGAAACGTATGCTTTTTTGTGTTTTGATTGTGATATGACCGACAATTGTCGATTGACTAAATTTCTCCTGCAGCCTCCTAAGTTTGAGTTTTATGACACGAAGACACCCTTCTACACATCTCCTCGATTCTTACCACCAACAAAAATTGATAAAAGCCGGGTATGTTGATATTCTGTGGAAAAAATTTGTGGCCTTGTCGAGTTATCTTGCTGTTTCATTTTAATTTTGGCTTATGCAGATTGTAGATGCAATAATCTCTCATGGATGCTTCTTGCGAGAATGTAATATCCAACACTCTGTGGTTGGTGAACGCTCACGTTTAGATTATGGTGTTGAGTTAAAGGTGATTTATCTTCATTCATTGCTCAGCCATATTTTTTCGCTGATGAGCGAGTTGTGAGACTGAGCATTTTTCTTTCCAATTTTAGGACACTGTGATGCTGGGAGCAGACTGCTACCAGACTGAAGCTGAAATTGCTTCTCTTTTAGCAGATGGGAAAGTCCCCATTGGCGTCGGAAGTAACACAAAAATCAAGTACGGTGCTCGATTGTTATCGATACTTGCATAAAATACAAAAAATGCTTTTCTTTTTCCCCTTGTTATTGGAACTATGAATTCTTAAAATTAGCTTGTGATTTTTCTCTGAAGGAACTGCATAATTGACAAGAATGCGAAAATAGGAAAAGACGTTCTCATCGTGAATAAAGCTGTAAGTAACATCTCTCAACTATCTAGCACAGAAATGAAAATTCTGAAATGAGAAACGTCAAATCAAAAACAACAAAATGATATTTTATGCAAGAATATGCTATAAATATAGAGTTCCAGAGATTCCTAAGCGTTTTCAAAAACGAAAATGGAACACGATAAATTACAGTGCATCATAGGCTCTCAATATCAAATCCAATGAATCGAAAACACATGTCTGCATTGCTCTCGTAGTAGAGTATATATTATTTTAAAGACAGTACAAAGTGCATCCATAATCCCGAACTCTCGGATTTTTGCAGGGTGTGCAAGAAGCAGATAGACCAGAAGAAGGGTTCTACATCCGGTCAGGAATCACAATTGTTATGGAGAAGGCAACAATAGAGGATGGCAAAGTGATATAACTAAATCTCAAGAACTAGCTCCAAACCCATGTTCGCAGAGGTCAATTCCGAAACAGTCAATCAAGTTCAGCCTACCGAAGAAACGAAGCTGACATGACGATAATGGCAGCATTTTGATCCGAGGAAGAAGAAATTAAAGCAGCTGTTCTTTAGCATATGTATACTAAGAGCTCCGTCGAGCTTCCTTCTAAAGTTATGGTCGCTTACTTAGTTTATTTCCTTTCTAGATTACATATAATTATAAAGCTTGCACCTTTAGCAATTAATAATACCACAAGCTGTATTAGAACTTCTAGCTATGTGAATATATGAATAATAAGGCTCTACAATAAGAATATTTTTTTATGAATTTTTCTAATTTTTTTGAGGCCTTATGGCGCTATATTATATGTGTATAAAATTTATTTTATTTGGTGTATACAATATAGCATATATTTATTAATAAAGATCGAAAAGATAATAAATCAAACTCGTACATAAAACCATAATTGCGTGGCAAGAAGAGACATCAAGCAATTCTTGATCTGACACTTGGAGCTTTGTTTACACGACACAGTTTACAGTTTGCAGAAAAAATGTATGGTGATTCTTATAAAAAGGCATGACAAAAACGAGATAAAAATGCATGTAATAATGCAAGAAGCAAATAAAATGAGTTCAAAGCAAGTTAAAGATGGATTGAAGTGTCTAAAAGATGAAAAAATAGTTGAAAATTCGAACATCAAGAATCAAAAACATCAAGAACTTGACCATGGCAGTGCTCTGCAAGTTTTTCTTGATCGAATCCCTATTAATTCTATCCCTGGCATCAGAAATTCTCCTGGTAAACTATATAATCTTTATTTTCTTTGAGAGAATTGTATCAGAATTTTATTATTATATTTTTATCATTCGGACCTTAGCAGACTGTTGTTTAGCGTTTATATCATTTGAGTTATAACTCGTCGGTATAGGAATTTGATTTAATTTGTTTGTTTGTTTTTTGTAGTTGTGGAATTGAAAAGTGGGGATAGTGTAAAAGATGCAATCGAATTGTTGTATGAGAAGAATGTGTGTGGTGCTCCCATTGTTGCTGACGTTGTGAATCCTGAAACTAGTTTTGGAAGATTTTCAGATCAGTATTTAGGGTTTATTGATTTTTTCAGCTTAGTTCTTTGGTTTCTTGAGGTAATATTTTCATGCATTTTTTTAAAGAAACAAAATATACTCATTTTAGGGTTATACAATTTACTTTTCACCAATTAGAAATTAGTCTAATTAGTATTATCGCTCACTATGTGAGAATTGTGGATAATGAGAATTGTGGATGTTTCGAGTTCGAGCCTTCATACTGTCATATCGGTTTAGGTAGATGAGAGTTTTCAGGATTGGGATTCCCTCAAGTTTAAAATGAACTTGAGGGGGTCATGTTCACGATCTACACCGTCCATTACAAAATGAATGGTGTAGATAAAAAAAGCACAAGTTTAATCAAATTAATCTACACCGTTCATTGTAAAATGAACGGTGTAGATCGTGAACATGACCCCCTCAAGTTTAAATGAACTTGAGAGAATACCAATCCGAGTTTTCACCTTTGTATAAAGAGTTTTCACCAATGGACATCCAATGAATCAAGCAAAAATATTTTTCTTTAAACCGAGATGGATTATTTGTTTAGTTTGGTTTGGTTTGTACTAATAACTTAACTGAAATTTTATTATTATCAAAACCAACTTGACCGAAATATTTTTTTTTTCTTGTGCTGTTCAATTTGGTTTGATTCAATTTTTTTACACCCAAATTGTAACTTCTTTTTTTTTTTCCTGTTTTAATTCCAAGGAATGTGAAAAGGCCAATCTTCAAGCTAAAGAAAATAGTGGTGGTGATACTGAAAAGAACAGCTTTTTAACCCTACTAGAACAGAATCCTGAAGTTTCACAAACAAAAGTAAGATCGAAAACGGGCGGATTTTGATTTGATCGACTTCGGTCATTGCAACACTATGTTTTAAGATATTGATTAGATTGAGCTCATGGTGAATGAACAGGTTGGTGAGTTAGCTAAGTGTTTCCTGTGGGATCCATTTTTCCCAGTACACTTTGATGATACTTTATTTCATGTTCTGCTGCTCCTCTCCAAGCACCCTCACCTGCAGGCGGTGCCTGTTATCGAGCAATCTGACTTTCAGGTCACCGGCTTCATAACACAGGTACTTATCTTGCTTCAACTTCGCATTTTATTTTGTAATACCACCGAACCATATCGGAATATCAAACTGAACAGAATCAAATCAAAATTATAAGAATGGTTCTGGTCATATGGTTTGATTCAGTTTGTATTCTTGCAAATGTTCGGTTATCGGTTCGATTTGAATGATTAAAAAATTTGAAGCAATATTTGAATTTATAAAAAAAATTAAAAAGATTTATATGAATGCATGTGCATAATCAAAAGAATTCGCAAAAGCAAACCGAACTAATCTAAGTAGCACGAACACTTTATTCAATCAACTTTTCAGTTTCGAACTTCATTTTTAACAATAAACCCCTTAAAAATAAGATTGTTTCGCTGTGTCTAAATGTTTCGTTTATCCGTGTCCGTGTCCATGCCACGTAAGAACTAATCAATAATTCAGTTCAGTGTCGAGACTTTTGATATATTACGATTTGATCAGTTTTGGCTGATTTCAGACTAAACCAACCAATACTCTTAACCATCATTTAAACTATAATTGAAGCACCACCTAACAATTCGAACAACTTAGAACTCTATAATTGGGAGGATTTAGAATTTGATCGTTGGTAATTTCATCTGATAAAGGTCTAAAATTCGATCTTAGCTGTACTATTTTGAACTTTTCGCCTATGCTTCGGAAATATAATGGGTTGATGTTTTGGTAGAATGCAGTCATCCAGTTGTTGCTACGATCAAGTGGACTCGAGTGGTTTGATAGCATGGCTGACAAAGCTTTATCCGATTTCCAGTATGTTTTGTCGAAACATTCAAATGTTTAGTTTGTTAAAAACTATAAACAAGTAAGCTGTTTATGTTATCAATCCTTTGTTTTCGACACAGCTTTGAAAGTGAGGAGCGAATAGTTACTGTGAGCGGTGATCAGAACTTGGCAGAAGCTCTGAAGATGTTATGGAAATGCCGACTAGGTGCAGTTGCAGTTGTTAATGGAGAAACTGATAAGATCATCGGGTGCTTTAGTAGCAGCCATGTTTATCTTCTTTTGGAGAATCATCAACTATTTAATGATAGAAAGTAAGTATAAAATTGGAATCCTTTTGAAAAAAAAATTAGATTTGGTTCACTTTGATTTTAAAAAAAAAATAGTTTAGTTCGATCAGATTGCGCACTCTTCTATTTCTAATTCAGACCTTAATATATGGTTTGACCACAAGCTAATAGCTTGAACATGACAAATGTAATGGGATGAATGCAGGACTTTAACGATGCAGGAATTTGTTCACATGAAAACCGGAAAAGAAGAAGTCGATCCTACCATCGATCAAGACCTGGGGGCTCTCTTGACAGCCGGTGCTCTTCGACTACGGAGCAGCTTACATCCGAAAATGTATTCTCCAGTCACGGCAGAAAGAAGCAATACTCTTAAGCAAGTAATGAACAAAATAGCAGAATCAAGAGCAAATTTTTGCTTTCTAGTTGATGATTCTCAGCGGCCAGTAGGAATGCTCACATTGAGAGAGATAATAATTCAGTTTGCTCCACCTTGTATAGATTCGGGTATTCATGGCGGTGGCTTCTTTGAATCTGCTCTAGAACAAGCTGGATGTCAGATCAAAAATGGGACCATGATTTGTGATCATTAAGCTGTACCACTCGGAGTGAATGAATTGAGCTACTCGCAATTATTCGAGATCATGCTATTTGAGTTAATCTCGAGGCTAATTCAATATCATATAAAGAGGCTAGTGAGGTGTATAACATTTTTGTCAGTTGAAGTTTATAATCTATAGTAAAAACAAATTAAAAATATTACATATGAGAATCTTTTGGATATTTATTGAACTCGAGCTCAAACTCGAATAGCTTGAATATCATTAGATTTTGAGTTTGAATATTTAGTCTCATTCCAGTTTGAGTTTAAGCTTGAGTTTCGAATAATTCGGATTCTTGTATATTTACACCTCTGATCACATTCAACTAGGTGCAGGCCAACTGAATTTTTCTTCCCTTCGGAAGGGTCTCGTTAGCAAGAAATTTAAGTACTATCAAATTTACAAATTACAATAATTAAGTGTAGAGGGTGATATTGCCCTCTGAAATACCTAGGGCGACCTACAACCATGTCGCCGAATATTTCATGGACGACCCATTTCTGAATATGATCCATATAAGGCAGAAAAACAAAATAAAATGAGCTTAAACTTAGTCAAGGTGCATACCAGAGCTACATTTAGGCTGTACATGCTCTTCATTCCGGTCACCAGTATGTCTATCGCAAAGAGTAATTAGTTTACGAGCAAAGGGTTATCGCGGTGCGTCATAATCAATTGACTCACACTTAGTTGTCTTAATCAATAAAGACGTTATTCTTTATTTTTAGGTCAATTAACTCTCAAATTGTGCAAAATGAACGAGTTCATCAATAACGGCCCAATTTGAGGTAAACTGGCCTAAATATATAGAATAATTGTTCTAAATTGATTAAAATGGGTCGGGACTTACAATTCTACTTTGATTTTGATATCAAAATTCTTTTACATCCCAGATTTTCCCACACTTCAACAAAGAAGAGCATTGTCTGGTTAAGTGTGAGATAAATTGACTGTGATGCACAAGTTCAGGGACCGGAATAATCCTTTGCTCGTTATATTACTCCTCTAGTCAGAACAACTTACTTCAATCCTCTGGTATTCCAAACAATAGAAGATCCCCTTTTCCTGAATTCACATGCTTGAAATCCATTCATGGCCTTTCCCATCAAAGCCATGGCACCAATGCTTGGAAACTGCCTCTTCTGAGAAGCGTCTTCATTTGCCTCTGAATTCGGTTTACGAACCACCACCGCAGATTCTGCCTTCCATTTTGAAGATGCAGCTTGGTTATGACACCACCTTCCGATCCAAGCATGCGAAATGATTTTATCTTGACTTTTTTGCACTGAATAAGTGTGAGTCGATTCAATGTTCCTTTGTAAGTCTATATTGTGATCAGCCACCACATGTTGTTTCCCATAAGACTTGAACATCTTTGGTTCTGAAGACTCCGAACTAGTTTTGCCATGGTTGAGTATATTACCGAAGAGTTTATTAATTTTTCCATGAGAAGAAGCTTCCTCCATTTTCATGATCTTAGTTCCCTGAGCAAAAGAATCTGAAGTACTTGTTTTGAGACGTTTAACCCATCTGCAGTATGGATCCAATCTCAAAGAAGTATCGGAACAGCCACTGGATCTTGATTTTGTGGGATGTTCTGCAGGGTGAAGAAAGTGTTCGGCATCCAGGCTCTGGGTTCTTGATGTGCTTCCAGGCCCATCATCAGATGAACTTGCTACGCCTGGGTTTTCTGGAACTTCCTTGTTAATGTCAGGTAACTCTATAGTTGGCAGTCTGATTCCGGTCTCTTCTCTGACTGACACTGTTGCAGCTTCAAATGCTGGGGACTTCTGAGCCACGTTGACGTCCTACAAAATTGATGATTGATGATGATTGAGCAAAGTTCCACCAAGTAAACTAACAGATTTCATTATGCACATAGAACCACTACTGATGAAACCAACAGAAAAGCTAACGAGGCCGGGTTAGGAGATCGAGAAGTGGCCAAGTAAGGCTTTGACCTTAAAATTTAACATTGTAACCTGTCTTTAGAACAGTAAAAACAAAACAGAACCATGTTGCCTTTTTGAGGTGAGATAAAATATCAACTCCGCAACTTATAAATAGGAAAAAAAAGAGGAACATAGAACACTAAAAAAATTGCATTAGTGAATAGAACATTGAAATTTGAAAGGAACTTTAAATCAACAATATTGCTAAGTAGAGATAACATCATAAAAAGACATAAAAGAAAACAGAGCTAGCCTGAAAATACACTTAAACCAAAGACCAATTGATTCATGAAACACGCCAGTTAAAAGATGAAACAAAAATTACCTTGTTGGAGACAGATAGAGCCGCACCTGCAATAGAGAAAAAAGGTACAAAACATGAATTTACTAGTCAACTTTGCAAAACAAGTATTTGTTTAATTATATTAGTAGTTCTTACTAAGATCAGCTATAACATAAAACCTATGCGCAATCAAAAAAAAAAGAACTATCTATGTCCACTTGATTGAGGACACCTGTGAACTAAGGACTAAACATGCGATATAAAATGGCCACTTACCAGAAAGACGGTTCACACGAAGAGTATTTACGTCCATGGTGTCAGTTTCAGCTGATGATTCATTCTTTAAATCAAGGGCGAAAGTATGCACACTTTCTATATTTTCTTTGGTTTCACCATCTGTGGAGCTGTCCAAAGCTTGCAGCTTCACTCGTTTCTTAACATTAAAACCGAAATCTGAAGATAAGCTAAGGAGCTCACTCGGTTGATTCCTTTTAGTATTGGTGGATATTGTGGGCGCTCTGAGCATTTGACCTCTATCAGATAAGTTTACATCAGCCTTGTTTGTGATTAAGAATTGGCGAGTGGTCTGAGAGAACTTTGGAGGACAAACAGCAAACTCTTCTAGAGAACCTATAGTTGCACATATCCTCATAGTCTCCGCATTACCTAGCGAAGGGGAACTTCTCGGTAGTTCAAATGATCCATGGTATAAGCTTGACGTCGCAGGCATTACGTTGTTGGGATATAAATTAGCAGCAAAATGATTTGGCTTCCTCTGGTTCTGTTCACCAAGAAAATCTCTTAGCTGATTACTGCTTGTTGAGGGATCATCTATCGACAGAGTTGCACTGTTATTTATTTTTCTCTCAACCAAAAATGTACTTTTTGTTTGATTGTAGTCTAGCCTAGGGAAAAAAGACTCGGTCGGAATCCTTCCACTTCCGTATTCTGATGGCACAATTCTAGAAGTTGAGCCCAAAAACTCACTCTTTACTGGTGTTGATATAACCATTTTACATTCTTCAGGCAGATTATTTGACATGACCTGATGATCTGAGTTTGACACAACACATTCTATTGATTGAGTCTTTATTTTGGACGGAGTTGATGCACACATTGAGGGTAAAGATTTGTTGATTTGACCTGGAGAAACATCATAGCCAGAGATAGGACCAATTTCTGACCTTAACAATGGCTCTTGAAAACCAGAGGATTCATCATGTTTCAGCGATAAACTCCCATCTCTATTCTGCGAAGATTTAAACATCGGAAAATGCTGGCCTTTGGATGATGTTTCATGTCTCGATTTCCCCAAACTTGTTGTCAAATCCTCATTCTTAATAGTCTTGTGCATTTTTCTAAATTCTTTGACAAACTTGGAGCTTCCAGATTCTACCTCTGTCTCAGTTCGGGCTTTCTGATACTTACTTCTCTGACTATTTTCTCCAGAATCGGAACAAAGTGGTAAATCATATCGAGCATCATCAACTTGCTTGCAATTCGTGCGCGTCCAGTGAGACATCCAAGCAGATTGGAAAGGAGGCTGCATCATAGAACTTTGAGGATTTTCATCCTTATCATGATCCAATTGAACTCGACGATCAGACATGACAAGGTAGACGAAAAACGGCTGAACTTAAACTATTATAGTTTAATACTCTGACTAATTCTATCAATTGCTCATCAAACAAAATCCACCTGAAGAAGCAGAAACAGTTTAAAACCAGTACCTTTAAGAACAAAAAGCAAGCTTTAAAAATGAAAGATCACTATTAAACAGTAAAAATAAAAGGAATAAATCCGCTTATCACTCATCCTAGCACGGACACGGACACTCGGTTACGAACAAGGTGAAACAGTGTTATTTTAAGGTTTTATCTGTAAAAAATGAAGTTTTGTGTCCGAAATGTTTAAAAAAAACGGGACACGTTAATCGAATGAAGTGTCTGCGCTAAGAACACTCATAAAACACACAATTTTTGATCTAGTAGTATAGAAGTTCATTATTTATTTATTTTGATAATTAATTTCATTAATTTTTTTATTTAATTATCAAATAAGCATACACGAAATTCCAAATTTCATTCATCCCTAACAATTTACGTTCATCAATTTTAATTTACTCTGCAGCATCAAGATACTGAAGAAAAAAAAAAGCAAAATACAGCAAAAACAAATGATTTTGTCAAATTACTTTCTAAAAGCAAAGCATAGACAGTACAAAAACAAACACGAACACGACCGCACAGCTTACCGGCGGCGAAGGTGAATTCGCGCAGATCGAGAGTCCAAAGAGAAATGAAAAGAAGTGAAGCAAGATAAATATTAATGATTCCTTGAGGAACCTGTGGACGGCGAAGCTTAGCGACGGCGGCGGCGGCGGTGGTGGCGATGGTAAATGAGAGGAAGAAGAAAGGGGAAGCGTATACATTAAGATTCCAGCATAAGGAGTGAGCTAAGCACTGAAAGCCGAAGCTAACTTTAGCCTCTGCTTTTTTTATTATTCGATTTCTGTGATTAGCTGAGAATTCATAAGCCGACAGTGTAGTGATTGGCCCCATGAACATGCACTTTTTTTATTTTATTTTTATTATTTATTTAAACTCAATTAGTATCTAAAAAATTACTTTTGTAACTGTTTTCTGTTTATATAATATCACTTTTAAAAAAAATAATTTTAATCTATTTATCAATTTTGCAGTTTCAATTATAACTGTTTGTTTAAATAAATTTTAAAAAATATTTAATTATATTCTTATATTCAATCAATTTAATCTAATAAAAAACATTATACATGTTTAATTTAAATTTTATCATAAAAAGTTAGTGGACCGCGATGATAAAATTTTAAAATTAATTGATTTAAAAATAAAAATATATATTCTAATTGATGTAAATATATAAAACATTATTTTTAAATAACTAAAATAAAAAATAATAGATAATTGATCCTGGTGCATAAATTTGGAGACTATGATAATTTTTTATTTAAAGAAAAGGGTAAAATCTAATATCAATAATCAATTTTAAATACTAGTTAACTAAAAATATATTATTGAAATATCACTATCAATCTTTAGATTTAAAAATTATTGAATATTAGTTTTTAAAAAAACATCATTAGTTTTTGTTTATTATAATAGGGAGACAGAAATGGATAATTAATATGGAGTAATACTTTAAAATGGATTATTATATATAAAAAAAAAACTCGTAGATATTTATAGTGGATAGATATTTTATTGTTTGCTGGCTGGCAACGAATATTTTGCAAATGTATGACCAGAAAAAGGGGACCAGTAACTGGTTAAGATATGTTAGGAACCGGACCGACCAAGTCAATGTCAAACTAGCCAAGGCTCGTGTTATGTTAATCAGCTAGTACTATTTAACGAAAAATTATAGGCCAAACCCATATAGAGGTCCCTGTACTTTACACTTTTTTTTCTATAGGTCTTTATACTTCATTTTTGTATTATCTGGTCCCTCTACTTACCTATTTTTGATTTTCAGGTCCTTTGTGAGTTTTTTCCAGTCCCTCTACTTACAATTTTTGTTTCCTCAGGTCCCTCTACTTACAATTTTTGTTTCCTCCAGCCATACAAAAGGACCGAAAAAAACTCATAAAGGACCTGAAAATCAAAAATAGGTAAGTAGAGGGATCAAATAATACAAAAATGAAGTATAAGGACTTACGGAAAAAAATGTGTAAAGTACAGGGACCTTTATATGGGTTAAGCCAAAATTATACAATACAATTATTGCGCCATATCATTCGTTCATTAAATTAATATTGTATTAGTCATGTAAAATACTTTTTTAATAATTAAAAAGTGAAGAGTACTTTTAAAAAGATTGAAAGCACGATCTAACAGTTTTTTACCCAACGCTTATAATATTTAAGTGAAAACATAAGTATTAATAATTAAAGGATTTTTTTTATTACAAATTCTCTTATTATAATATGATAGCACGCAACGTCTGTGTAGAATAAATTATTGGCTGAATACATAGTTTGACCCCTGAACTTATACCCTTTTACCCATCTAACCTCTAAACTTAACGACTCACCTATCGAACCTCTGAACTTGTTAAATAATCCGATTTGACCCCTGAACTTGACAAAAACGTAAACATTGAACCCCTCCGTACACAATTTCTTCTAGAATGTTTCAAGTGACAGGTGGCGCGGAGGGGTTCAATATTTACGTATTTATCAAGTTTAGGGGTTAAATCGGATTATTTAACAAGTTCAGAGGTTCGATAGGTGAGACGTTAAGTTTAGAGGTTAGATGGGTAAAAGGGTACAAGTTCAGGGGTCAAACTATATATTAAGCCATAAATTATTCTATTTAACAGGTCGAGTGGAGTTGCTAACCAGCCCAAAATTAATTGGCTAATAACAGTGTCTGGTTGGTTCCATAGCCACGAACCTCCTCTACTTACCAATGGATTGCAAGTTTGGCTGTTGTTTTTCCACGTCTTGTATTTAGTTTTATTTATTACTATATCATTTGTCAATAAATCATTTTCCAAAATTAAAGAAATTGTCATTGTTGTACATAACACTCCAATGATAGTAGTTATATCTTTTTAAATCGACTAAATAGATAATAAAATGATAAATTTGGTTTGATAATTTACTTATCATATAAAATATATTTTAAATTATTTATTCATTATAGAATACAATATAATAGAAAAATCGAAGTTATATTAAATCTAATGATTAGAGCTTGCTTTTTTTTTTTTAATGGGATCTATAACTCAAACTTTATAGTAGTTACTATTGAACAAATTCATATATTTATGGAAATTGAATAATAAGTTTTTAGTGCTATTGTCGGAGAAGATAAAAGTTCTTCTTCTATCACTAGAATTAAGATACTTTGACTTGATTTAATATATTATTTGTTTTTGTTTTTCTTCTGTTTTATGCCGTGGATATTTGTTGATCTATCTCCAGATTCTTTTCTTATGTTATATTTAGCATATAATTAGCATAAATATAGATTTAAAAATAAATTGTATTCAAATCATAGAAAATTAAAGAAAAACTATATAAACTAGGAATACTTAGTAAATAATTATTAATTAAATTTAAATATACTGAAATAAAAATTAAAATATATAGAAAACAAATGTAATTCCATTTACAATAAGTTTGTATCCAAAATATAAAAAAAAATGCAAAATAAGCATAAAATAAACGTTATTATATGTGAGCAATCTGCAAAATTAACTATAAAAATGGAGTAAAACTATATTCTAGCCATTTCATCAGTTTAAAGTGGAAAATCCAAATCAAATTAACAGTAATCAATTTTATAAATATTTGCAGTCAAATCAAAATACTTATTGGTTTGTTAGATTATTTAACCATATAGTCGGTTCGTTTAATCCGTTAGTTCATACCAAAAACCGAATCTAACCGAGTTAATCAAAGGACAATTTGACGTCCTTATTGACTTCTAATTAAGAGTCCCACCATGAGTAGTCAAAATGTTTAAAATTGTTTGATTTTTTAAAAGATCTAAAACTAAACCAAACTAAAGAGGAAATTTGGTTCAACTTATTTCGATTTCTTAGAATTTGGTAATTATCTAAAGTCATTACCTAGAGACGTTTATCTAACTATCTATGTAATACTATTAGATATAATTTAATTTAAGTATATATGAATTTCTAAAATAAAAATTAGTAGGATCATCTACAGTAACACAGGATGAATGCTTGGATCATGAATGATTTGAATTACGGGCCCGTGGACCAGAGGTGTTCATTCGACCGAACCAAAAAATTAACAGTAACCGGTTTTTCAAATATTTGTAGTCAAATTGAAATAGTTATTGGTTCGTTTGATTATTTTGACTAGCCATATAATCGAATTTTATTAATATTAATTATTAAAATAATAATTCAAATTTAGTGTTATTTTCTATTTTTATAAAGAATTAGAGGATAAATTAATATCTAGATTCTATAAAAAAAATACAAAAGCAATATTATGTGTATATAATTTGGTTAGTTCAGTCGGTTCACTTAATCCGTTAATTCGTATCAAAAACCGAATTTAAGTAAGTTAATCAAAGTTTTTCAAATTGGATGCGAATATGAAGGCCGTTTTATTTTTGAAATGCTGTCTGATTCCTAACAGGATTCGGAATGAATTTTGTTTTTGAAATGTTGTCCGATTCATAACAGGATTCGGAATGAATTTTTTTTTTTGAAATGCTGTCCAATTCCTAACAGGATTAGGAATAAATTTTTTTTATTTAAACAGAGTTGATCAAACCCTCCTCTACAAATTGATCAAAGCTCAAGAAGTCTCCGCAATGACGAAGAAAAATAACGGTGATCGCCGACACCAGCAGATGGTGATAGAAGATGAGACGGAAACGGATGCTGTCACTTTGAGGCGGACTGTGTACCTAACGATTATGGAGAGTTTATCATTCGAGGAGTGCGGGCATACGTTGCTGAAAATGAAACTCCAAGCAGGGCAAGAGATGGTAATCTGCAGTATGATAGTGGAGTGTTGCAGCCAAGCGAAATTGTTCGACCCATTCTACGGTTTATTGGGGCAAAGGTTTTGCGGGATCAATACAGTTTATCGGGATTATTTTGAGGAGTGCTTCGTTCAGCAATATTCGATTGTCCATCGATTAGAAACAAACAGGATTCGGAATGTGGCAATGCTTTTCGCCCATTTGCTTGCTGCTGATGTTCTTCCTTGGCGTCTATTCTCCTACATACTTCTAACGGAAGACGACACTACCTCATCTTCTCGTATATTCCTCAAGTTTCTCTTCCAGGACTTGTCCGATCGTCTTGGTATTTCTGCTTTGAATAAGCGCCTTACTGCGTTTCACTCTATTTTCCCCAAGGATAATCCGAGGAACACCCGATTTTCCATCAACTTCTTTACCTCGATCGGGCTCGCTGGCATCACCCAAGATTTGCGCTGTTACTTGAAGAATATGCAGCAGCACTCAGATTCTGTGGATAGAGCTACTTCATCAGAGTCCGACACTGGTAGCTGCGAGTCAGACGGCTCAAATTTATCGCGTTCAAGTTTTGGCAAGTGCAGCAGAAACCATGGGCCGAAAAGAAGGAAGCTAAGCTTAGGCTGCATGAATGAAATTGTTTAGCTCATATGTAAAAAAACTATTTTAATAGGATGTCTCCTTTTGTTATTTTATGCTATTAATTCAATTTAATTGCTTAAGCTTATTTTGATTAAGAAAAGATTCCCCATATGAATGAAATTGTTGTTTGTAAATAGAGATCTAGTATAGTTATGCGAAATTTGTTACTTATATACTAGAGTCATATGCGGAATTTAATATGAATCAATTACATGTCAGCTTTTTCGCATGAAGCCATTGAAAAAAGGTGGAACATCGTATCTGAATTCATTATCAATTATTTAATTTATTTTTGTGTTGGGAGTAGAGAATCATGATGATTTCATTCATAGGTAACGCCTCTTCTCTGGTCGACGAGTATTAGTTCTGTGACGCGGAATGCAGAATGCAGTAGGTTATTACAAATGTGCATACTTTCTGTTGTTTTGCTATGTATTTGTGAGTCTTGCCAACAACCCGTCTTGGATCACATTACAGACTCTGTTTAAGGGTATTAACGTGTATTGTTATGGGATATATGCACTGATTGTTAAAGCGAAAAATACAGTTTTCCCCAAACGGTTTCCATGTACCTTTACGAGGTCATACTAATTTGTCATTCTTATTATACGCTACCGTTAGAAACCGTGGTTCCGAGTTTTGATCGCGTATAAAGAAGAGCTCATCCATTGCTTTAATTGTGGTTCTGTATGTATTTCTTCCAAGGGGGATAATAAACTTCCCAACACATTGTTCAATGATGCATCAGTGATCTATGATATTCTTACACCATCTGCTGTTTCATGTTTATCAAAAAAAATTCCTTTTGTTATCTTTATGCTATTAATTCAATTTGATTTGTTAAGGTTATTGTGTTTTATTGATTAAGAAAAGATTCCCCATGAATGAAACTGTTTGTATGTGAATCGACGTCTATTTATCGTATCTAAAATAATTTATTAGAATTTACAGTACTGAGATAAAAATATAAACAGAAAATCATTAGAACTAAACTAAGCAAGATTATAATGAATGTAAATTAAATTTAAAATAATGCATGGTATACGACGAAAAGATAAAATATTGACAAATGATGCATTATTAAATAGAAGGTTATATATTTTATACAACAAATATAAACATTAACAAGTCATTGATTTTATGGCAGAGTATTCTATTCCTATTGTTCATGAAATGTAATTTTTAATTAATAATTTTAATTAACGATTAACTAAGATTGGCCGATCTGAATTGACCGCTAGTGGACCTTCGCCGGACCGGATGACAACGAATTTGGTAAGTTAGTAGATTGGGATGATAACGTGTTGATTCTCTTCTGCTCTCGAGTTATTGTTGCGTCTTTAAAATGAGTTGATCTTTTTATTATAAAGTTAGTTTTACATGTAATTGCTTGCTTATTTGAAGAGAGATTTTTAAGTGGATTCAGTCTACCACGTATGAAGCCTGAGCCGGATTCAAATCATAATCGGACTTACATAAAAAAATGAGTTAATTAGACAAAATACTAAAACTTCTCAACTTAATTAGACAATTACGTTCATATCTTTCTCTTTTGAAAAATACAATTTGTTCTTTTCTTTTTTGATTTTTATACTTTTAATTTTACACATATATCAAATGCTCTTCTAATCTTTTCATAACCTAATTTCTTCAAATAAAAGTCATGGCAGTCAAGAGTAAACAGAGAGGAAGCAACTGTTGAACCACGTGAGATGACCGCCGGCAATGAGACCGACAATAGCAACGCCGATGTGGTCATCGACTTTGAAGATCTTCTTTTGGAGAGACGAGAGCTCAGAATTAGCCCTATTAACGCACGCGAGAACCACATGAATCTTATATCGGAGTCCAATTGCCGCTGAGCCTTGCTTTACGGCCTCCATGGCATACTCTACCTAGAATAGCCGTCCGGCGGGGCTCCGATTTGGTTTCCGGTTGGGGTTGTTCTATTCTTTGTTGTGGCTGGATTCTTGAGTTTTTGTTGGGTTCATTGTGGAAGTTTGTAGTATATTGTCGTGATCGTATATATAGAATCAATGTTCAGCCTGCACTCTAGGTGTTTGAAGAAATGCTTATGAGAATTGTAATATTTTTGGGTGTTGGATAACTAATGGTTACCACTGGGTAAACCGTTGGATAACTTTGTAATAAATTTTATTTTCAATATATTATAAATAAAATCGTTAGTTAACTGGTTGTCGTCACCGGAGGTAGCGGACCTGTTGTGATGAAATTTATTTTGTTGCTATTTAACCAATCGTTAGTTAACTGGTTTTTTTTTTGTGAACAACGGTGGCGATATGGTGGTGGTTCGATTTTTGGTGTTGCATTGCCTGCACTCCAAGTGTTTGAAAAAATGCTTATGAGAATTGTTATGTTTTTGGGTGTTGGATGACCAATGGTTAACATTAGGTAAACCGTTAGGTAACTTGTAATAAACGTTATTTTGAAAATATTATTAATAAAAACGTTAGTTAATTGTTGTTGAATTTTATTTTGTTGCTATTTAACCAATGATGTACTAAAGGTACACCAATGGCCTTATTTTTAGTACACTGTTAGTTAACAAATGGTTAATCAGTAATTTAGATTTAAAAAGAGACGATTTAGGTTTTATTTGACGGTTGCTCCTGCGGTGATGAAGGCGGAGGGGTTTGTAATAGAATTTCAACTAGTTTAATAGAAATTGAGGTTTAAATTTATAATAGTTTTGTTTGTTGGTTAACCAACAGTGTTAGTATACCGCTGGTTAACCAAAATCGTATTTCTGAGATTTTTTTATTTTTGAGAATAACAAAAGTCATTTTTGCAAAAAAAAAATACAGATTGTATTTTTCAAAAAAAAACTTGGAGGTAGTATTTTTAAGAATATTTTATCTTTTTTTGGTATTTATCTAAAAAACCCTAAAAAAATAATAAAGTCCGATAAGCTCGGCCCGAACCAGGCCCATGAACAGGCGTAGACGGACGGCAGAGTAATTCTAAACAAAATCAACAACGCTTCAGCCGCGTCAGTGTCCGTAAGCAACAAAAACTTCTCCCTTCCTATTTCTTCTCAATTCCTTTTATTTTATTTTCTTTTCTCTCTGACCTTTAATTTCACAAAATAGAAAACAAAAATATCAAAATACCGAATCTACCCCCAAACCGGCCTTTTTCACAGATCTGTTCTCCATTCACAATTTCGCCTCCATAAATTTTCAATTTCGTCCCTGTTCTCTCTCTGCTAATCCGTTTCACAGTCCTCCTAAGCTGATTAATAGCTTAGACCATTAAAATCAGGGTCAGTTTTCGGTATTATATTTTGTTTCTGATTTTGGGTATTATTGTAATCTTGTTGTTGTTATTATGAGATTGATTATCAATTTGGAAATATTTGATTTGATTGTGTTCTCAGATCTGTTTCCTGGAATTTGTTTTGATATTTGGGAAGTAACCCTAATAGTTAATTTTATTTTTTTTAATTGTTTTTAAGGAATTTTATTAATTTTTATTCGATGTAATGTTTGTTAGCTGCATTTTATTCTTTAATCAATTGGGTTTTTTGGGTATTGTTTTTTAGGGTTTCTTTGGGTATTGGGTTACATTTAAGCCATTGATTTGGTGATGATTTTTTTTTTTTTTTGTGATTTGTGTTTATTTTGCGTAATATGCAGGATTGTGAAGCTGATATTTGATGGAGGGAGTTGGGGGTGAAGATGCGGCGGCTTCGTCACCAGTAGCGCAATGGGGACATGAAGTATGGAGAATGTTTCAGTATTATTTGGATAAGACTACACCTCATACAGTCTATAGGTGGATCGGGTCTGCTGCGGTTGTGGCTATCTACTGTCTGCGGGTTTTTTATGTCGAGGGATTTTACATTGTTTCCTATGGTCTTGGAATATACCTGCTGAATTTGCTTATTGGGTTTTTGTCACCTCTGGTTGATCCTGAAATTGAGCATTCGGATGGAGCTCTGTTGCCTACTAAGGGCTCTGATGAATTTAAGCCATTCATTCGCCGCCTTCCTGAGTTCAAATTCTGGTGAGTGGAGATAACAGTATTTAACAAGTATTTTATAACTTTTTTGTCAATATTGTTCTTGCAAGTTATAAAGTATTTCTATAGTTTGAATTCCTCTTTTTATGGTTGATATGCATCACCTATGGTATGACGATTTATATTTTTGTTTGACTTTCGAAAATGGGATTGTTGTCGTGGAAGAAACTTGTCTCTAAGATTTCAGCTGAGGTACAGAGTGAGTAGCTCGTCATTGTGTCTAAGTTTGGCATTTCTTGGTGTGAACCTGCCTCTACTATTTGCAATAGATAGCTTGCACTTTTTATTTTGGAGAACATTACAAATTTGGAATCTTAGTGTTATTTTGCTGAACTAACCTGAGGTTAATTTATTTGGTCCTAGAATGGAAGTAGCCTCTTTGAATGGCTGTTAAACTTACTTTTCATATATACATATTGGACCTTATACTTTGACAATTGACATCATTGTTTGGAAAGCTTATTTATTGGAATTTACTTGAGCAAAATATCATGATCAGCTTTTAGTTCCTTAAATTGTTACACTAGATATTCGGATATGCTAGTAGATTGCATTTGCATGACTAAGGAAGTCCGTGCATGGGTTGAGTTCTTGTCATGTACCAGATGTTTATTAATTTAGAATTGTCACAACCCCAGTAGATATTGCTTCTTACAAAGAGCAGTAGATGATGTCTGAACTTATCAGTATTTCATATCCGCTAATGGTACATTTTTATCTTTTCCGATGTGGAAGCATCTGCATGACTTTAAGCATAATATTAACAATGGTTCAATGATTTTCAGCTTGTTATATAGCTTCTTTGGTAGTTGAAAATAAATAAAATTGTGCATGTGCAACCAGTCATTATTATATGGATAATATGTGATCCTTTTGATACTTTTTGTGATCATTATTACTTTTCACAAGTTAATCAGAGAACTGGAAGGGAAAGGAAATGATGCTCAAAGAAAACCAAGCTCAAACCTCTGTGTGGCTGACACTAGAATATCGCTCATATGGTATCTACATTAGTAAAAAGCTAACATCACATATTCAAATGCATGTGTTGAAGGGATGTGGCTGACGGTGTATTTTGCCATGTATTTGTTCAACAGATTTTGTAAATTTGATGTCGAGGAAAATTTGGCGAGTCATGCATTAAATTGGAGTTTTTTGCTTGGAAAGTATAGTGAATGCTTTTGATTGTACCAAAGTTTGTTGATTGGAAAGTATAGTAGATACTTTCTATTATACCAGGCATGTTTTTGTGACGCTTATTAACTTCGATTTTTCTTGTGCTTGTCGGAAGTTAATTTTTTAATAATAACGTAGTTCTTGCATTTGCTAGAGGAATAATGATTTAACTCTGCTGTTTTAGTTACTTGCCCAATTTTCCTGTGGAATCCTGATAAGCTATATCCAGTTGCTTTCGACATAATAGTCATGAACAGAGTATCCATTTGTTCATTACTAGTTTGTTTTTAGTGATATATAATCCATCATTGCCAAACTTGCAAGGCGTGCTAGTGGTTGCTTCAGTGTCTGCAGAATTCGTTACATTCAGTAATAAATATATTTTTAAGTATAGTTGTGGGGCTTCTTTGCAAGTGCATGAGAGTAATTAGATGTTTCTGTTTTTGTTTCCAGGTATTCCTTCACTAAAGCATTCTGCATAGCATTTGTCATGACTTTCTTTTCCATGTTTGATGTCCCTGTCTTTTGGCCTATACTACTCTGTTACTGGATTGTCCTTTTTGTCCTTACAATGAGACGCCAAATTACACACATGATCAAGTACAAGTACATACCATTCAGCATGGGAAAGCAGGTGAGTTTCAACTGCCTCATCTTTGTTTCTTCAATGGAAATAACCTGTATGATTGTCTTTTATTTATGATCAAGTACTTCACTAGAAAGGGATATGCGGTGGATAACATTCTACTTTTGTTTTCTTGATGTTGTACAGAAGTACGGTGGTAAGAGAAGTTCTGCAAGTAGCAGCGGCTCTCGTGGGGACTAAACACCTCAACGGCGGGTTGATAGGGTATGTAGGAGACTAAAAAGGTTTTGATGGGTCGCAGACGGAACAATTCATGATGATTGATTTAATTCATTTCGAAGGACATGCATTATTGTTATGATGGATGTGTAATAGGCAGTTGGAATTGTGGCCTGGCAATTTTAGTTTGACAGAATGGTGATATTGCAGATTGAAACTTGTATTGTTATACATATATTAAGATCTGCCAAAGATGTAAACTGCTTGAGCAGTGTTTATTAGTAGTTCACTTGGTAGTTTCTTCAATCAAAAATGTCTGTCTGTAGCAGTTGGTGTGGTGAAAGTTTCTTGCTTATCAGAAGCTTTAAAAGCCACTTGAATACCTTTTTTGCATTGCCAGTTGAAAATTCAATTTTTTAACTTCCCGTGCCTTTTCATCCTTTAATCAGTGCTACCGTGTTTTGTGTTTTCGACTTGTATCATCAATCTAGCACAGAAACAAACATGTCGAAATGTGGTATAAGAGACAATGAAACTAATATATTGTAACTAACTATGGAGTTTTTTGAAGTTTCAGAAGTATTTTTAAAAATGAAACATCAAAATGTAGATTTTGACAAGCTTTCTTCCAATATATAATATAAGAAATGTCAAACTCAATAAGTTTATATAGGCTTAATCACCAAAAAAAATCCTCACCTTTTAACCCCTTTTCAATTGCATCCTGACGTTGCAATTTTGTCTGTTGCACCCTAATTCGCACCTCTGGGTTTCAATTCCACCCTCAAAATCAAATTGGACTTTTTTCACTCGGGAAAAATTCATAAAAAACCCTTATAAAGTACTCGTTTGAATTCTTTTTCACATAAAAAGTTAAAAATGGATGACTTATTTTAACTTTTTTCAAATGAAAAAGAGATCAATTTAGTACTTGAAGGCGGAATTGAAAACCAAAGGTACGAATTAGGATGCAACTGACAAAATTACAACATCAGGCTATACTTGAAAAGGGGTTAAAAGGCGGGTTTTTTTTGGGTGATTAAGCCGTTTATATAAGAGAGATCACATTTTGAAAACTCAACAGAAGGAGAAAGGAAAATATATAGAAAAAAAATGATAAAAATAATCTAAAATTGGTCGAAAATTAGAGATGCATTGTAAATGTGTCAATGATGTGTTTTTGACATGTCCGATATGCACTTGCTATGTATTTTTGATACACAAAAATAAATGAGTAAAAAATGTTTTGTTTAGGTAAAGATATTTTTTGTACTTAAAGCTTAATTTTGAAAATTAAATGATATTTTTAGATAGTTTTACGGATAAGATATGTTCAAGATGTGGGCTGGTCAGGCTGCAGAACTTTGGACCGACCCAACCCAACTATATGGTTGCTCTAATCTAAGGCCTAAAGAACCCACCCAAATCAAAAGCCTATTTACTCTTCTGTCCGGCGCCGTTTTAATAACCTAAACCAATTTAACACTTCATTTTCTCTTCCCCTGTGTCTCGGCTGCTAGAACTGAGAAACCACAGTAGCAACCAAAAACCCTGATTAAACCCTAGCATAAGCCATGGGCAAGGTCAAAGGTAAGCACCGTTTAGACAAATTCTACCGTTTAGCCAAAGAACACGGTTACCGATCACGTGCCTCATGGAAGCTAGTCCAACTCGACGCCAAATTCCACTTCCTCCACTCCTCACGCGCCGTCCTCGACCTTTGCGCCGCTCCCGGAGGTTGGATGCAAGTCGCGGTACAGCGCGTGCCTGTTGGCAGCCTAGTACTCGGTATAGATTTAGTTAAAATCGCGCCGGTTCGCGGTGCGGTTGCTATCGAACAGGATATAACGAAACCGGAATGTAAAGCTAGGATTAAGAAAATAATGGGGGAGAATGGAGTTAAGGCGTTTGATTTAGTGTTACACGACGGTTCGCCAAATATCGGTGGGGCTTGGTCTCAGGAAGCTATGACACAAAATTCTCTTGTTATTGATGCTGTTAGATTGGCTACTCAGTACTTGGCTCCTAAAGGAACTTTTGTTACTAAAGTAATTAATTTTTGACTAATTTTAATTAGTTATTTACTGTGAATGATAGTGTAATTAACTGTTTTTTGGTGTTTTCTTTCAGGTTTTTAGGTCTCAGGATTACAATTCGGTTATTTATTGTTTGAATCAGGTGAGTTTTCATTTCCTTTCGTTGTCAAAAATTTGTGTACATATGGTATTGTTATAGGTGTTAGAATTGGAAGGCATTTTGAAAGAACTAGTGATATGATGTTGCAAGGATTCAATTTAGTTGGATTATTACTAATCGATAACATTTTAGCAAGTCTAAACTTTTCTAACATGGGAATTGGCGGAGTTGAATTCCATTAAGTTGAACCCTTACGTCTCTGAGACTTTTAAGCACATTTCAAAGTTATAATTTGCTGATTTTAGATTTTTAGTCAACTTGGAGTTTTGTTTCTTCTGCAGTTGTTTGAAAAGGTTGAAGTGGATAAACCGGCTGCTAGTCGTTCTGCATCTGCAGAAATATTTGTGTTGGGGTTAAAGTACAAGGCTCCTGCGAAGATTGATCCGCGTCTTCTTGATGTGAAACATCTATTTCAAGGTTCCATTGAACCTCAGCGAAAGGTTCTGTCCAATCCTTCCCTTTTCTCCCTCCTTTCTCCTCTTTTTGTTGGTGTTAACTTGATTACAATGTCTTGTTTGTATTTTTAATCCTCCATGCAGGTTATTGATGTACTCAGAGGACAAAAGCAAAAGCGACACCGTGATGGGTAAGTCATCTCACAGCTGCATAAATCTAATCACATTTTACAAAATTAAGTTTAAGTATAGGTTGGCTGTCACTGTTTTCTCTTTTAAGTTAAAAGTGTTCCAAATGCATCATATGTCATTCCTAGAATGAGGCAAACATTATGCCTGATTTATTCTGATTAAGCACTTCCATATGAGAAATTAAAATTAGTTCATCAAATGAACATAGAAGTATGTAAGCTTGATTACTGAACAAAGCACAAAAGTATATAAGCTTGATTTTATTTAATTGCTGAAAATCCAATGACAGGTACGAAGATGGGGAAAGCATTATTCGGAAAGTGTCTTCAGCTGCTGATTTTGTTTTTTCCAACACCCCTCTTGAGATCCTTGGTTCAGTTACGTCTATATCCTTTGAAGATCCAGCATCTTTGCCACTTAAGGATCATGCTTTAACAACAGAAGAGGTGACTTTTTTTTATTTTCTTCTTTTAGAGTTATTATTTTTGCTGTCATAGCTTTTTAACTAGTGAATGATGATTGTTTGGCCAGGTTAAAGCTCTATGTGATGATCTTCGTGTCCTTGGAAAGCAAGACTTTAAACATCTATTGAAGTAAGATACACACTCCCCCCCCCTTTTTTTTTAAACTAGAAGTTGTAAAATTGGCATCTCCAATTACATAAAAATCTAAAGGACGATAAATGACTAATACTCTAATGGGAGTATATATCATTTTATGATTCATCGGTAGCTCAGCAAATTGTAGAGTCCATTATCCTCATTGAGATTTGTCTCATCATTTTGTTGGGTTTGCGACCTACACAATATTTCATTAGGCTTTAACATATAGAGTGACAAGAAAGACATGCTGGTAGTGTACTTAATCAGATGCTACCAATTCACCTATCACCTATGTAAGGGACATGGTAGTAGTAGAGCTTTTTTTGGCTTCTGCAATGAGAGAAAAGGTGATCTAGTAAAGAAACAAATTATTGCTCTTATGAAAAGATTTATTTTCTTTTAAATCATAATATCTACTTAAGCTTAGGTTGGCATGTCAATTTTTTAATTGGTAAGTTATTGAATTATTGAAAAATGATTTGTAAGACCTTTAGCTACCATGAATTAGAAAAATGGAGGAAAGCTGCCACCAAGCTTACTTTATATTTTTTTTATTTTTTTTCTTTACATCAAAGAGGAAAATATTTACCATTTCTTTGAAAAGTGTAACAAAATGTTCTGTGCAGGCCTATCGTATATACATGGGTAATGCATATTATATATCTTGGTAACCATGCATCGCATGCATGTTATACATGCTTCTCACAATGGTTTCATCATGCAGATGGAGGATGCACATAAAGAAGGCCTTGTCTCCTTCTCAAAAGGCTACTTCTACCACTTCCACAGATGGTGAAGAAAAGACTGTGGAGGATGAGGATGATAAGCTGCTGAATGAAATGGAGGAAATGACTTACGCTGTGGAGCGTAAGAAGAAGCAGGCAAAAAAGCGTGACGCAAAAAGACGAGCCAAGGTTGGTACCATGACATCTCCTTATAGAAGTGTTACTGTACAAATGTCTCTTTGAGGTGTCGAGTACATGTCTTGAATAGTAAATTGGCATAACAATTATATTTAACAAGTTAACAGACTGTTGTAGGTGATTATGTTTCAATTTTAAAAGATTTTTGGCTCCATTTTGAGTTTTCAATTGTTCATGCCGATCCATACTTATTTTGTACCTTGCACGATTCTTAATTATGTACATATATTACAGGACGCCAATGTGGGCCTAGCTTGAATGGCTAAGGCGTCTCTAAGTGCATCGAGAGGTTGTGGGTTCGAACCACGCCTCGGTAACTAACAACTAACAATTGAGACTCTAAGAGTCGATTACCATCTTTGACCAAAAAAAAAACATATATTACAGGACAAGACACGGAAGGGAAAAGGAATGCAAATAGATGCATTGGAAGATGGCTACGTGGATCACGAATTGTTCTCTCTTTCTTCCATCAAGGTAGTTTTCATACCTTATTATTCTTTTGCATAATCTTTTTATGCAAAATCAACAATCAAGTGCTTCCAATTTTCTTATCATGTAGTTGGGTTCCGGGAGAGGTTGGACTTGCTTGTTATGTTTTAATCCTCCTTATTTTGCATACTTTTAATATAATTTTTTATGAATTATTCTTCTAAGCTCGCTTATATCTCTTGCCTTTTGGAATTTTGAACTGTAAACAATTTCTTTTTGAACTAACCTCAGGGGAAGAAAGATTTGGTAGCTGTTAATTCTGCTGAAAATGATGACGATAATGGTGAGTTGGGAGACAGTGAAAATGAGGGTAGACATGATCTTAAAGAGCACTCATCCAGTGATTTAGATTCTGATGAAGAACGAATGAGGTTATTTCTTGCATCCCTACATTACTGCTGGTATTATTTGGAGCCATCCAATCATTATAGCCTGTCTGCAATTTCATGTCAGGTATGATGAAAAAATGGAAGATTTTCTCGATCAGGTTTATGAAAGGTTTACTGCCAAAAAAGAAGGAAGTGCTAAGCAGAGGAAACGTGCAAGGAAGGCATATTCTGAACTTTTGGAGGTGTGTGAAGCTCTGCCAGAATTTTTAACTAGTGAAATTTTAGATATATTACTGGACTAAACCATAGAAACAATTGTTTGTTAGTAATTCTGTAGTTTCTTATTACGTTATCAGGAACCATGTAAGTTGTTTTGCAGAATTATCCTTTTCTATTAATCATGAACTTAATGGTTGTTTGCTTCATTCAGGGGGACGACAATGCTGAAGCTGTGCAATCAGATTATGATTCTGATAAAGACCAAGGTGATGAGGAAGTAAATCCTCTCATGGTACCATTCAATGACGGAGAAGTGCCAACAGAAGAAGAGATCACAAATAAATGGTTTGCTCAGGATGTCTTCGCCAAAGCTGTTGAGGATGGAGATTTGGAGAAGTCCGACAGCGAAGATGAAATGCAGATAGATAAGAAGGAGAAAAAGCATGATATGCCATTAAAGGTAGCAAATGTCGCAGTGGGTCCTAAAGACGCTCAACCTAAAACTTTGAAGGGAGAGGAAGATTTCGAGATAGTCCCTACTGCAGCTACGGATTCTAGCGATGATTCATCCTCAGATGATTCCGACGAAGAAGACGTTGAATCAAAGGCTGAGGTACTGGCTTATGCTAAGAAGATGCTGAGGAAAAAGCAAAGAGAACACATGCTTGATGATGCATACAATAGATATATGTTTGACGATGAGGGTTTGCCGGGCTGGTTTCTGGAAGAAGAGAGGAGGCATCGACAGGCAATGAAACCAGTCACCAAGGAAGAGATCGCTGCAATGAAAGCACAGTTCAAAGAAATAAATGCACGTCCTGCTAAGAAAGTGGCACAAGCCAAGGCTAGAAAGAAGAGACTGGCATCAAAGAGGCTTGAGAAGGTTCGTAAGAAGGCAAACACTATATCAGATCAAGCAGACATATGTGATCGTTCAAAGAGTAAGATGATCGAACAACTTTATAAGAAGGCAGAACCTAAAAGGCCTAAGAAGGAATATGTTGTTGCCAAGAAAGGAGTTGCGGTGAAGGGTGGCAAGGGGAAAGTCGTTGTCGATCGACGGATGAAAAGTGATGCAAGGAAGCATGGTATGGGTAAACGAGGAGGAAAAGGGTCTTCGAAAAAGGGGAAGAATGCAAAAGGTGTAAAAGGTAAAGGACCCGGGAAGGGTTCGGCTAAAAATGGAAAGAGCGGAAATAGAGGGAAAACAGGAGGATCACGTGCGTGAATAAGACTACTAGACTTGCATTTCACCTAGCAGGTATAAACTGTTTAGTCTTTTTCTTCCTTATTTTTGACTCTTGGCCAGTGAAAATCACTGAGACTCAAATTTTGTATTAGTAATTTTGTAATGCTTCGACGAATTCTTAAATCTGTATTGGAGAGTGAGGTTTTGGATGACGACATGATTAGCCGTAGTTTGGCTTTTTGGATTTTCGTCTTAACTGGTTCAACTGATGAGGCCATGGGAAATAACCTTATTCCATTTTTCCATTCAATCACAGTAGAAAATTCATCATTAAGTTGATTTTCTCAAACAATAATGCAACTATTGAGTTTTTGATAGGTAAAATAATAGTGTGAAATAGAGCACCACTGAGTAATATAATATGCATATAACATAGGAAGATACTGACGATATCACCAGCAAAGGAGACTTCCTAAAGACTAGGTCATCAAAGACCTAGACAAATTTCACCTTCAAGATCGATACTATAGTTCATCATGCTTTTAATTTATCATTTAATACTCTCAATTACTCCAGCGGTGTTCGGTATGTCGAGTCTTATGCTAACAACAGTTTAAAAAAAGGTAATGTTTAAGATTGTTCTACACAGAGGGCTCAAACAAATTGATTAAGGTACTCATCCACAGTGGTATATTTGACATCAGGGTACAGTTCTGAAGCCTCTACTCCAAATGATGGCTCGATCTGGAAGTTGGTATGATCTCCTTTCACGAACACTGAGTGGCAGATTGATAGAACCACATTTCTCGGAGGTACCGCTTCTGCAAGTAAAAACAAAGAAGCAATTTTAATACCCGCAACTCTGCTGTGCAACCAATTTAAACAACTGAATTTTATTCAACAACAGACCTTGGATATCCTTTAGGAGTTGCTCCTCTAAAATGTAGACCTTCTCAAGGGTTTTGCCAATTTTCTTCTCCCAAAGAGAAGCGAGATCGTTGAACGAATAGATATTGTTTTGGGGTCTAATGTAGAGGATTTTGTTCAATGTTCTTGGATCATCTACTGCTTTGATCGTGTAAGTGCCGATATCATCTTCCTTATTATAAACAGCTGTGGATCAAAAGAATAGAAGTTTAATACTTGCTTTAAACATTTATCGAATCTTTAAAAACTACGGTAGATGCAACAACGAATCTAGTTTCTCTTATGATACACTCTGAGTTCCAAACTATGGATCTATTAATCCTATTGATCAATACCTAAAGATGAGAATAAAATCTTCAACACAAAATAGTTGCATAATTACATAGGAGTGATGTTTATCATTTTGGTTGAGCAAAGAGTTCAAAATCGCAACTCTATGGTAATATAGACATGGATGGATCTAGGTGCAAGGCAGGGCGGGCGGCTATCTCTAGTCATTGGCCGCTCCTGACCTCTTTAACCCGATTATTGACATTCTCGTCATTTTCCGTCTCCCAACAATAATTGGTATTTCCCTTTCCCCGTTCTCTTAGTGACCAAATGTTCTTCTATAAATAACATCTATCTCTTAGTTTTATCGCTTACACCAATGCCTACCGACAACCATACATAGCTCGCTAGTTCAATGTGAAGTAGAAACTTGTTACCTTTGGGAGTTCCATCGCCAAGGATGACAAGTTTATCTCTTGGAGCAACAGTAGCTCCGGGTTGGTTGAGAGTAGGAAGAAAGTATCCAGCAAAAAAGTTGGATGAAACAAATATATAAGGAATTCCAGCAGCCTCCGTAGCTCGCCGGATATTAGCCTTAATTGCATATGCCGACTTTACTGGCTCAACAGCATGCACTCTATCCACATCATTTCCAAACTCCGATGGTAAAAATCTCTGTATCATATCACACGGTATATACATATGTATATATGTATATATATTTTAAATTAGGGCTAGATACACAATTAATTAATTTTGCGGATACCAAACTATAGGCCGTTTAGACTTCCATAGCCAACATCTCATTTTTTACATTTTGGTAACCTAAGTAACATTTTCGTTACAACATGAGATTACTCATTCATTTCAGGCGAAGTTTTACTTACGAACTTCGCTAACAAAAGTGAAAGTTAGATTACTAAAACATAACAAATGAAACGCGGGTTATCAAGACTAGAGTTCTATAACCGCAAAATATTTTAACCCGCTAAAAATACATACACATACTTTGACATTTCCAGCTTCTTTAATGGCAGAAATGATCTTATCTTGATCAGCTAACAGAGCATGACCGACCGTTGATATCACCACATCCACCTGCTTTATGGCCTGCACCAAGCTCCCATGATCATACAAATCTCCCTGCAAAAACAATAGATTTTATCATGATTTTAGCGGCTTTCTAATTAATCAAACCAAAAGAAAATGCACAGTGCAATACGTACACTTATAAAATTAACGCCAAGGCTCTTGAAATTATTGATAATTTTGGATTTGGCAGGGTTGGGGCTAGAGAGAGTGGAGTCTCTCACGAGAACATACGTAGGGTGGCCGGCTTTTGCGCTGGCTTCGACGATGAACTTGCCGATATATCCAGTACCGCCGATCACCAGAATCTTGCTTGCTACGGCCATAATTTGAAAGATTGTTACTGAAAAAAAAGAAGACTGAGATACAATAACTGACAGTAATCGTTATTTATAGGGTGGTGAAGTTTGGGATAACAGAAGTAGTTGGCTATTTTCCAGGTCAGAATCTTGCGGTTTTTTATGAGACAGTGAGGTGGGCATGATGAATCTACTTCTGTGTTTAGTCTCATCTTTTTAAAATTAAACAAATCATATAAACTTCTGGAAATATAATTGGCCAAATATACATACCGGAACCTCGCGTTTGGTTCGGTTTTGAATTTGGACCCTAATGAACTTTTTTTTTCAATAGAGGTACTTAACGTTAGTTCAATGGCGAACTCAGTGGTAACATATTAGTTCAATGGTTCATATTGGCCAGTCAATAACTGACATGTGGCATTTTAGGTTCGGAGGGTCTAATGTGAATTTTTTTTATAACGTTAAGTATCTTCATTGAAAAAAAAGTTCATTAGGGTCTAAATTCAAAACCGAACCAAATGTGAGGGTCCAATATGTACATTTAGCCAATATAATTTTAGTACTTACAATTTTTTTGAGTAAAGGATAAAAAAGAATCTGAACTTGGTACGAAATATCAAATAAGCTCAAGTTCGTAAAAGTGGATCAAATTACCCAAAACTATTTTTACAGAAATAAATATACAAAATATATACTATTATATTTACAAGATTGATATATACTAGTGGTTACAAATATATGCAAACTTTTTAAGCCATTTACGCCATCTATGCTATGTTATGTTGAATATATCGCCTTAAGTTATGAAACTCATCATCATGGCGGAACAATGCCGCAGCCGCCGCCTCCAACGCTTGTAACTTTCTCCAACACACCCTTTCATAAATCTTCACCTTCATGTCTCCATGGGGGGTTTAATCCAAGACCTATCGGTCCTCTATAAAATATAGTATCTACATATGCTCCTACTGTTGAGTGTTAATTTTTAAATTTTTTAAATTAATATTTTAACTTTTTGAAATGTGTATTAAATGAGTAATTTTAGTCAATTTTTGATAATCACACTACTAATAATAATAAAAGAAGTTTTAAATTTATTAAGATTATTTGTCATGTTAATTTCACATATATAAACATATAATGCACACACTAATATTATTATTTTTGCTAATAAGACCAAACAATTTAGATAAGTATGTTTTTTTATTTAGCTATTTAGCAGTCCGACGATGACGGAAACATAATTAAAAACACTTCTTTGATATAGTTTTTAAAGTTAAAATACTATTATAACAGAAATAAAAGTTGACAAATTTAGAAAAAAATTCAAATCATTGGGCATTTAATTCTCCATAAATTGATGTATCAGAATTCAGTTGTTAACGTTTATTCAATTTAGTGCAATTTCTTCTTTCTCAATAACTTGATAATGGAAATTATGGGTTGGTAAATACACCTATCAATTAACTAGATATGGCTATTTCTTGAAATAAACGGAAATTGTTTAATCTTCAATTAAACCGCAATCGTTGAATTTTATGGTTACTTTAAAGTGGCAAGTGATATTGACCGAGTGTAAAATACTTGAAACAAAAATAAAATTGTGAAAGGTTTTAAAGTTTATTCCTCAGGAATGTAAATCCTGCCAAGGGTTTTGCCATAAGTTCATTGAAAGAAGAACATAGAGAATCCTGTTCAGTGTTCAGAGTTCTTGTACGTAAATATTAACAAGTTCATAAACTAGAAAACGTAAAATATAAAAATCTATTAACCACTGATTGCACGGAAACTTCTCGAGTCCTATATTTCAGCATTTCACTGCCGTTTGCGGAAATGCTTTGAAATTCCAAAACTCTACTTTTATAATCTTTTATTGTAAAAAATAGTAAAATACCGCTCCACTGTTTCTCGTTCCGGCATTTCCCATTTCAGTTTTTTCTGCTTCAGTTCTGTTTCCATGCTATATACGTTTAGTGATACTAGGGCAATTTTGATGGTATTAAGTTCGAGTATCAGTCAGAGCAAGCGAAAAGAGCAAACAATTATTACCTTAATGTTCCCAGCTTCTATAATAGCAGCAAAGAGCTTAACTTGATCAGGCAATGATCAGATTCTTGCTCTTCGCCGCCATTTCACGAACTTTTCTGCGTCAACACTTCAATAATATACAGAATACACCCATGTTTATACCGTTTCAGTTCTCTAATAGACTTTCATTTCAGAGTCTGCTGTATGAAAACATAAATAAAGATGAACCTAGAAAAAAAAATCCACTCTCTTTCCACCTTCACATGAACCGATTTATTTCAACTTTTCAAGAAAACAATTCAATAGAATACATGACTTACAACTCAGTCTAAGTGATTCACAGATTATTTTTAAATAACATCACCTTAAATCTCAAGCAGTATAAGTAGTTTCCCTTGCAAAAATTGCTTCTTCTTCCAGTTCCAAAATTAAAGGCACCAAGCCGATAAAGATGTCACAAGTTAGAATCACTCCAATGTTATACTAAGGTCTTGAGGTACTCGCTGATAGTAGTGTAGTTTAAAGGGGGGTAAAGCTGTGTCCCATCTAACCCTCCGGAAGATTCAATATCAAAGTATGTGTGATCTCCTTTGACAAAGACCGAGTTTATAAAAATCAGACTTGCATTGTCTGGATTTAAGAAGTTGATCTTCCGGTACATAATTCCTTTCAAGTTTTTTTTTTCCAATCTTGCTTTCCCAGACCTCTACCAACTCATTCAACGAGTAGACATTTCCAGGTGGCCTCAAATTCAACGTCTTGTTTAATGTCCGTGGATAATCAATAGCGTAAATGGTGAAGGCAGCAACGTCTTCGTCCTTTAGAAAGACACCTGGAAACAACCCTACAAAAACACTCTTTTCATCCTCAAAAACACTCTTCTCATCCTCCAAACAATCTGCAAAAATTGGAAATTTGCAGATTAAACCTCATAATTAGACATTAAAAAAGAAAACCCAGAAAGGTTAAAGAGAAAATGAGTGTTACCTTGAGAACAATGGCACCAGCATCAGATAAAGATTTGGACCGTCAAGCTCTATGTTTCCGTCGACTCCTGCGGTCCGTTCAAATTTTACAAGAATATTTGTTATTTGCTTGGTACTTTCAGCATTTTGCAGATCTCTCCCTTTTAGTAGTTTTCTAACAGCTATAGTTTCAGTTTTCAAGTCTGCAATGGTATGTAGTTCTAACTTGTTGGCCAATCTTTCAAGTATCACACCATCACTTTCAAATTATAGCTGGTTCCAACTTTTAACAATAAAGCAATAAAAATAATCTTGTAACAGGGCATATAACAATACATGAAAATTATGTTATGCCAAGCAGTCCCACTTCAACATCAAGGACAACACTAACAATTAGCAAGCTTTACACATGTAACTATTTTAGTTGTTGGTGCACTGAACCAAATTAACCGAAAAACCGAATCAAATCGAAAATGGTTGGTTGAATTATAATTAAAGATAAACATTTATCCAGGAAACAGTAACAATAGTGTTGAATTTACACAGTAAATAAGATAATACCTTAGAAATTATAAATTAAAAAGAAACAATCTACTCTACTAAGGATAGGAATGTAACCAACTGATCAACAGAAATACATCAACACTTCACGTTTGTCATACATTACATATATAAGTCAATCTTGCAGGACTCGATTACACCCATCGCCAAGAATCAAGGTCTTCCAATCAGTAGAAGAACTCCAGCACTCTACATATGTCATATATTACATACATAAGTCGATCTTGCAATGTTTCGACGAGACACAATTACATCCGTCACTAAGGGTCAGGGTCTTGGTTCGATCCATTGACTAGAACAACGATAACCAAAGTCTGCCTCAGTGAAAAACGGCTCGTATGATCCATCAATTATGCTGTAAACACCAACACTCCCTCCACTGCCACACGAAAAAGTTTGTTGGCAGTTTTCAGCAAAGTAAATGTGATTGGACTTAAATCTTGACTCATTCGATACATCAACCAAGAAAAGAGAGTAACATCCCAAAAATAAAGCTTCATCTCCTAAATCACTCACCTTTTTACATTCTCCTTTCTCAAAGTCAATCTCTTGAACTATAAACTCAAAATGCGGAACATGAGAATAAAGATCCCCGACAATATTCCCATCCTCATCTATAGACGCATGATCCAATCTCCAGGTGACTATCATCAGCGCTTGAGATGATCCAACTATCCAAGATGGACTACCAATATGAGTAGAGGGAAAAAGATTGGCAAATGACTTGCTGCTTATCGAAACAGATTCAGAATTTTGAATGTCAATTTCATGAACAACAAATTCTGCTCCAAATTCAAAACGGCGGATAATATAGAATCGACCATTGTGGTATGTGATATTCGAATCAAATGTACTAAATATTAGGTCTATGTCAGTCCAGTCATGATCTCCATTTTTCCAAAAACCTAATTTTACATCTCTCGTAACAAATGAATAGTAAACTATCAATATCACAAAATCTGATGCGACGCTTGGACTGGAGGATAAGGCAAAATTGAGTAATAATATATAATTTGAGCAAAGAAGGAAAGAATGTGGCAGAGTAATTCTGGAGAGCGAAAAAGGATTCGAAAGACATAATTCCAAATGATTCTCAACATTCAACAACCATCCTTTTGAAGAGTAAATGAAGCCGTTACGAATACTAAAATTCCCAAAATGACATGGACTATTACGAGATTTTGGTAGATTGATTCTGTAAATTAAATCTTTCGAAAGGTTGAAAAACTTACGGGGGCTGTGATAATCATCATCTTTATCAAGCAAAAGCCACGGAACTTTGGTCGATTTGTTGAATTTCTCCGCCGAAGCTACTGATCGCCATGACCTGCATACCGCGCCAAAGATTATATAATCTCGCAAACAATTAATTCGATCGGCGATTTCAGATAAAAGATCGCGATCCAATTCTGACCAATTCTCCACCGTCCGGCGAGGACTCGTCATAATTTCAGGAAGAATTGAAAGGAACCCTAAACCCTATCTCCTCTAATTTGACGAAAATTAAAGAAGTTAGGGCTGTTTTATTTTGCACTATTTACAAAATAACTCCTCATTTTTAGTAAATATACATATTTAATTATAAACTTTCAAACTTAATGATTATTTATATGAACTTGTAATCTTTTATTATTGGAAAAGGTGTAAAAATAACCCTAATGTTTTATCTGTGTCTCGCCCTGTACCACTAATGTTTTTTTATTTCAAAAATAACCTTAACGTTATAAAAGTGGGGATAAGGTACAAAATAACCCTAATGTTTACTCAAAATCTCACTTGACCCCTTTATTTTTTTGGATCTTAATTAGAACCCTTATAGTTATGTTGCCACCAAAGTGTAAAAATGACTCTAATGTCTTGAAAAATAAAATTTAGACCTTTTTGTTAGACATAATTAAATTTCACCGTTAAACTGAGTGTCATTTTTGCACCTTTCAATTCATTAGGGTGTTTTTACACCTCAGTGTCAACATTAGGATCATTTATGTATCTTTCAGTTGATTTTATATCAAAAAAATAATTTTTTGAACATTTACATCAAACTTTTCATGTAAATATTTTAGCAATCAAATAACTTTTTTTTTAAATTATCGACCTTTATTGTTTTTATTCCATTTTGTATCCACATAATTAAAGGAAGACGCGATCTATTGAACTTGTCTTTCACGGGGAGGACGAGCGGCAGCGGGTCCGACAAAGACAGTGGTGGATTCGAACATAGGAGCTTAGAAATATCAATTTTTCTTTAATTTAATTTTTAATAAAATTTAAAAATTAATATATATATCTATCTCATTCATTTTTTATTTATTTAGGATGCTATTTAAAGCTAAAAATACGAAATAAGATAATATTGACCGATAGACAACGTCAGGGTATAATCGAAAAGAAGTAAAGGTCAATAGTTTTACTAACCAATTATAAATTATCCATTAATTACGTGGCACGCGATATTATTGAATATAATTAACCAATCAATAAATAATGTAAAAATATAACAAAAAAATGTAATATTTATTGATTAGATAATTCCATTCAACAATGCTGCATTCACGTAATTAATGGATGGTTTATAATTGAATGTGACTAACTAGGTTATTGTAAGAATTTTTCGGTTGAAACACATTAATTTTAAGCCATAGACGAACTAATTAAGGTACTTATCCATAGTTGTATATTTATTAACATCAGGCTGTAGAGCTCTGAAGCTTCGACTCCAAATGTTCATAAACTATAAAATGTAAAATATTTAAATGAAGCAGAAAAATAGTAACCATTGAGCTTAGCTTAGTACAATATTGCGCAGAAACTTCTCGAGTCATATATTTCAGCGTTTCATTTCCATTTCTGAAAACGCTTCGAAACTCTCAATTACCTTAATGTTCCCCAGATTCTTTAATAGCAGCAATGAGCTTAACTTGATCAGGAACTTCCAATGATCAGAATCTTGCTCTTCCCCCGCCATTTTGCAAACTTTTCTGTCTCGACACTTCAATAATATACAAAAGACAACGGAGAGATGCAAATGCGAATCAAAATGCAGTTGATGAGAATTAGTTGTAAAAGGAAATTCCGAGGGCAATGCCTTATGAATAACTAAATAAAGATGAAACTAGAAAATAAATTCCGAACTCTTTCAACCGTCACATAAACCGAGTTATTCCAGCTTTTCGAAAAAAACAATTCAATAGAATACATAACATACAACTCAGTCTAAGTGATTCACTGATTATTTTTGAATAACATCATCTTAAAACTCAAGCAGTAGAAGTGATTTCCCTGGCAAAAATTGCTTCTTCTTCCAGTTCGAAAACCAAAGGCGCCAAGCTGTTAAATAAGTTACAAGTTAGAATCACTCCAATGTTATACTAAGGTCTCGAGGTACTCGCTGATCGTAGTGTAGTTTAAATGGGGGTAAAGCTGTGTCCCATCTAACCCTCCAGAAGATTCAATATCAAAGTGTGTGTGATCTCCTTTGACGAAGACCGAGTATATAAAAATCAGACTCGCATTGTCTGGATATGGAGTCTCTTTAATTCTCTTAAGAAGTTGATCTTCTGGTACATAATTCCTTTCAAGTTTTTTCCCAATCTTGCTTTCCCAAATCTCTACCAACTCATTCAATGAGTAGATATTTCTAGGTGGCCTCAAAAATAACGCCTTGTTTAACGTCCGTGGATCATCAATAGCACAGATGGTAAAGGCGGCAACGTCTTCGTCCTTTACAAAGACACCTGCAAATAACCTGCATCTGTTAAGATTCCACTGGTAAGGATTTCCTAAGGAGTATAAATTAATTGATTCTTTAGATCTTGAAAATTGAACCTTTAACATTCCCATCTCCAAACACTGTGACCTTGTCCCTCGGTGGAGTTGTTAAACCAGGCTGAACTAATGACGGAAGTAAAATTCTCATCAACAAGTTGCAGCAGATGTAAGTATAAGGAATGCCTTCAGCTTCTATGAGCCGCCGAATCTCAGATTTCCATGAATAGCAGTCATACCCCATTCCAGATATTTGAACTTTATCCGGATCTGCTCCAAACTCTGATGGAATGAACTTCTGTAACAATCAACATACACATCTATCTTATTGAACAAGAAAAACAACCTTCTAATAGAAACTCCTCGCATATAAACACATGCTTCTTTTTATTCCGATACCATTTCTCGATCAAAGCTTCATCATTAGTTGATAGTTCTTAGCTTATGGTTCTACCATCTACATTCTATTCTATACACAAGGTATCAATAAATGTTAAGCTTATTCATGCACTTTTTTCTTTCAAATTCATATAGGCTAGGTAGCACGGACACAGACACATGGAAACCGGATACTTAGTCATGGACATGACGAAACAGTTTTATTTTAAGTTTTTCTACGTTAAGAAAGAAGTTTCATGTCCGAAATGTCAAATGCTCAAAACGTTTCCGAAATGAAGACACTTAGATTGAATATCCTAAATCATTTCACAAATTTAAAAAATGAAACAAACTAAGAAAGCAATTACAACCTTGATGCAGCCAGATTCTTTAATAACTCTAATAAGAAGCTTCTGATCAAGAGCCTGTTTTGATGGAATTGAACAAATCACCACATCCACTTGCTTCACTGCCTCAGCTACACTCTTCTCATCCTCCAAACAACCCTAAAAAAACACTTTTTTTGTTCAAAAATTGAAACTTTGCAGATTAAACCTCACAATTAGACATTAAGTATGAGTACCCAGATGGGATTAAAAGAGAAATTGAGTGTTACCTTGAGAAGAATGGCACCAGCATTAGATAAAGATTCAATCTTTTGTAATTTGAGAGGGTCATTGAAAGCAGAGTCCCTTACAAGAATATAAGTTGGGTGACCAAATTTGATACTAAAATGTGCTAAATGGAACCCTAGAGTTCCTGTTGATCCAATTATCAGTACTTTGCTCTTCTTCTTCTCCATTTTGATTCTACAATTTTGGTTGTTGGTTGATTTCAGTTAATAAATCAGTCATTTTAGTTGCTGACTGAACTCAAGATTTGGCTAAATGATCAATTTGCCCTTCAACTTACGAGCAATTATCAATTAACACAAAATTTAATTTATGTTCAATTTCTCAACTTTCAAGCAATTGTTAATTAACAAAAAAATTAATTTTATGGTCAATTGCTAGTACTTGTTTTTTTTTATCAATTTATTTCATTTTTACATCTAATTTGGCATGTGTTGCTTACTTCTTATAAATAGGGCAAATGACCAAATAAATCCAAACGTTTAAGGTGAATATTAATTATATCGAGACCTTCAATAGTATAAATTATAGCAAAATCTAATTTATTTTACTTCATTAGTCAATTGAAATAAAAGAAATTCAAATGTTCGAATGAAATTGGCTATGACTAAAATTAAATAAAATAAAATTGACTATAATTGATAAAAGTGAAAAATTTGAATATAATTGATAATTTTTTAAAATGTTTGAATTTTTTTGTCATTAAACCTAATAAATATTATGCTAAAATGTGGAAATTCGATAGAAAAATAAATAAATTTATAGCAAGTGGGTATTCCTCCTTTATTACTGGGCAGCAGTTTTGTTGATTGGGCGAGCTGCTGGTTATTTTCGCTGACTATTGAAAAGAGGGCGTTGGTGACATTGGTGTGTTGGTTTTGTCCATAAATGAAAGTGTTTTTTCCGCAAATATATTTTTATATTTGTTATAGATATAGATATAGATGATAGATAGATTTAGAACAAAGAGAACTATAATTTAAAAAAGTTTAGAGTTTTGATTATTAAAAAAAAGTACAGTATAGGAAAGCTAATAATTTAATAACTCAATTATCTAAATAATTTTATTTTATAGTTATATATATTCAACTTTAAATCAAAAGATATAAGTTCAATTTTTTTCTTATTAATTACGAAAGATCATGCCCATGCATATTATTATGTGGTAATTAGACTAATGAACTCAAGTTATGATATAAAAGAAAGACAAAAAAAACTGTAAAAATAATAGTTTAGCTTATTTAGTACAGCAGTGCAATAATGTACCTTGTTTCGTTATTCTAGTTGCGGTAATTTATCTTGTTTTGTATTCTAATTAATTTATAACTGTAATACTAATTAAATAGCTATTTTAATTATAATCAATTAATAATTATTAAAATCTCTAGGCTATTAGGTAAAAGTGCTTGTACCCCCTAGCTACTTTATATTGTGATAAATATTAAAATACAGTGTAAATTAATTGATATATTTTTTCTTAAAAATAACTAAACAGAACTAATAAAAAAATGAAATAATAAAACATAAATTTGAAATAAAATTTTAACGACACTAAACATGTAAAAATTCAAATGTTACAAATTTCCTGACACTTTTAGAAGTTCCATATTTTTCACGTTATGTTTTAGCTATACTTTAACAACTTCATTAAAACTAAAATATCTTTGATTCATTTAAAATATTGAACTTAAAATGCGAACAAATACGAAAAGATTTAAACGAATCAAAGAATTTGAATCATCAAAAATATTAAATCTAAGGCACGAATAAATACTATAAATTCCTAGCCGATTCCAATATCTACCCATACTAGCTAACAATAAGGGCATAAAACACACCAAAAAAATATGAAATTCCAAAACGGTGCTATTTGTTTCAGATAAAAAAAATAGTTAGTTAATTTCTAATAATTAAGAAAGAAAAATATTACTGAAAATATAATTGTAATGTTAAGATTTTAAAATTTTAAAAAATATTACTATAGTTTTTAAAAATGCGTGTTATGTATTTTAGTAACTAAGCTTTGAATTTACTAATACTTCTATACATAAATAGTACACCAATTTTGAAACATAATAAAACTTTAAACTATTTAGTTTACTCGGGTGCAAATTTATCATTTTTCTTTGCTTATCTAACAGTTTAGAGATGGAGGGTATCTTTGGAAATATTTTAAAAGTTTTGTGTCTATTTTGTAATAGAACATTCTATAGGATTTGTAGTTACCGCAAGAACTCAAATTCAGGTTTATGGCGGCAAGTTCCTGTTCCAAATCTATATAAATAAAACCCTAAACTCCGCCACTTCAGTATACTGAGCTTACTTACATTCTTAAAGTTTTCAGTTCATTAGTTGTTCTTTAGTTCAGAAAATTCTCTTGTCTTCATCAGTAGAAGAAAATAATATATACAGAGTCATCATGATGAAGAGAAAATTTGATTTGAATGCGATACCGGTACTATTTGATTTAAATACGATACCGGAAGAAGAAGAAATACAGTTTGGTTCGGCTTATAACAATGGAGTTTCTTGGTTAAGAGGCTCGTTGCTCGGGAAAGGAGGATTCGGGTCGGTTTTTATTGCTAAACTGAAAAAACCCAGCTCAGTTTATCCTCCAACTGCGGCGGTCAAATCGGCCGAGGTTTCTGAGTCAAGTTCATTGCACAAGGAGAAGGAAATTTACAGCAGTCTTTATGGTTGTCCTTATGTTCTTCAATGTTTCGGCGAAGAAACGACTACTGATCAGTATGGTAATACGTTCTACAACATTCTGTTGGAGTACGCTTCTGGCGGAACCCTACATTCTCTGATCAAGAAATCCGGCGGCTGCGGGTTGCCTGAATCTGACGTCAAGCGGTACACGAGGTTTATTCTCAAAGGAATTGATTATATTCATAGCCATGGCTATGTGCATTGTGATTTAAAGCCTGAGAATGTGTTGCTTGTGTCTACTGACGCCTCTGTTGGTGGCGAATTTGTTCCGAAGATCGGCGATTTCGGGTTGGCCAAGAAAATTGGAGATTCTTTCACTGGAGGGACTACTTCGTATATGGCCCCGGAGACTGTGGGCTACCGAATTCAGGAGACTCCGTCTGATATATGGGCGCTCGGATGCATTGTTTTTGAGATGTTAACAGGCAAGAGGGTTTGGGATTCAAGTGCTGCTTCCTACGGATTTCCCCAAATTCCATCTCAGGTTTCAGAGGACGCAAAGGATTTCTTGAATGCTTGTTTAGTGAAGAGCCCTGCTTTTAGACTCACTGCTGAGATGTTATTAGATCATCAATTCTTATCAGGACTCGGTGATGATTACGAAAGGCGTGGATCGGAGGATGGAGAGTTGATGAATTCAGTGGAGACGTTGTGTGATTCGGATATTGAAGAGTCGATGAATTCAGTTGACATCTCTTGGGCTTCTGACAGTGACGAGTGTTGCGGTTTTAGCTTTTCCGAGGAGCTTGGAAACTACGCAGATAAGGATATGCTTCATGCTGCATTCCATGCCTCTCCTATAACAGTGATCGTCTCATGAGATGTTTTAGTTCATAGGATCGTTGAGTCATTTTTCAAAGCAACATTGGTTTTTTTTTTTTCCAGCTAATGTTTATCATTGAATTATACAGCAAAAAAAATGTATAGTTGAGTACTGTTATATATATACTAATTGTGCATTCAAAGTAGACTGATGTGAATCATTCAATTATGTTTAGTTCTTATAAGCTCGTTTGCTTGTAATGTGAATCATCTACATTTTTGTTAATGAGAACCTTGTTCCCGTTCCATTGTTTAATACGACAATTGCAGTGTCGTGCAGCAGAATATCTATAAACAGAAACGCTAAAACGACAAAACGGCATTTTTTAGGCTGCGACACCGACTACTATTGGATTCTACAGATTTAGCATAGATGTTTAAAGTTAGAATAAATGTATTTGAGCAAATTATGGGAGAAGAAAAACTTGTCTTCTGATTAAAAATATTTTCAGTGCCATATGACATTGGGAGTATTGGATAGATGCCTAATATTCTTCAGAATGTGTTCTTCAGGAATTTAAATCCTGTCAAGGTTTTTGCCAATTTTCTTTTCCCACAATGACACAAGTTCATTGAAAGAGCAACATAGAGAATCTTGTTCAGAGTTCTTGGATGATCCACAGATTTGATAGTATAAGTGGCAATGTCATCTTCCTAGTTGAAAATTGCTGCGAGTCGGAAACAAAATTCAGTAACGTAACATATATAAAAGCAGAATAATAGTAACCATTAAGCTATAGCTTCGTACAAAATTGAGCGCGGAAACATCTTCAGTCCTGCATTTCAGCGTTTAACTTCCATTTATGGAAACACTTTGAAACTCCGAAACTCTACTTTTATAATTTTTTTCTTGAGCTGATAGGCTTTCATTTCAGAATCCGCTGCTGTCTGAAAGCTATAAATAAAGATGAAACAAGAAAATAAATCCAAACTCTTTCCACCATCACATGAACCGATTTATTTCAGCTTTTCAAGATAACAATTCAATAGAATACATAACAAACAACTCAGTCTAAGAAATTATTTTTATATAATATCATCTGAAAGCTCGAGCAGTACAAGTACGTTCCCATGCAAAAATTGCTGCTTGTTTCAGTTCAAAAAATAAACACAGCAAGCCGATAATGATGATACACCAGCATTATACTAAGGTCTCGAGGTATTTGCTGATCGTAGTGTAGTTTAAATGGGGGTAAAGCTGTGTCCCATCTAACCCTCCAGAAGATTCAATATCAAAGTATGTGCGATCTCCTTTGACGAAGATCGAGTATATAAAAATCAGACTCGCATTGTCTGGATATGGAGTCTCTTTGATTCTATCAAGAAGTTGATCTTCTGGTACATAATTCCTTTCAAGTTTTTTCCCAATCTTGCTTTCCCAAATCTCTACCAGCTCATTTAACGAGTAGACGTTTCCAGGTGGCCTCAAATACAACGTCTTGTTTAATGTCCGTGGATCATCAATAACGCAAATGGTAAAGGCAGCAACATCTTCGTCTTTTACAAAGACACCTGCAAATAAACTGCATATTTAAGATTTCACCGGTAAGGATTTCCTGAAAGGCTAGATCAGCAATAAATTCATTGATTCTTTAGATCTTGAAGATTGAACCTTTAACATTTCCATCTCCAAACACTGTGACCTTGTCCCTCGGTGGAGTTGCTAAACCAGGCTGAACTATTGACGGAAGTAAAATTCTCATTAACAAGTTGCAGCAAATGTAAGTATAAGGAATGCCTTCAGCTTCTATAAGACGCCGAATCTCAGATTTCCATGAATAGCAGTTATACCCCATTCCGGATATTTGAACTTTATCCGGATCTGCTCCAAACTCTGATGGAATGAACTTCTGTAACAATCAACATACACATCTATCTTATTGAACAAGAAAAACAACCTTCTAATAGAGACTCCTCACACATAAGCACGCAAGCTTCTTTTTCTTACGAAAAGAAAACATTACAATAAACAGTGACACAAAAAGCAAAATTCCGATCCAATTTCTCTAATAAAGCTTCCTCGTCATTAATCGATAGTTCTTAGCTTATGGTTCTACCATCTACATTCAATTCTACACAAGGTATCAACAAATGTTAAGCTTATTCATGTAATTTTTTCTTTCAAATACACATATAGGCTAGGTAGCACGGACATGACACGGGAAAACGGGACACTTGTTAATGAAAACAATGGCATCGGCATTAGATAAAGATTCAGTGCCCAAAACATGTCCGAAATGTCAAGTGCTCGAAACATTTCCGAAATGGGGACACTTTGATTGAATATCCTAAATCATTTCACAAATTTAAAAAATGAATCAAACTAAGAAAGCAATTACAACCTTGATGCAGCCAGATTCTTTAATAACTCTAATAAGAAGCTTCTGATCAAGAGCCTGTTTTGATGGAATTGAACAAATCACCACATCCACTAGCTTCACTGCCTCAACAACACTCTTCTCATCCTCCAAACAACCCTAAAAAAAACACTTTTTTTATTCAAAAATTGAAACTTTGCAGATTAAACCTCACAATTAGACATTAAATATGAGTACCCAGATGGGATTAAAAGAGAAATTGAGTGTTACCTTGAGAAGAATGGCACCAGCATTAGATAAAGATTCAATCTTTTGTAATTTGAGAGGGTCATTGAAAGCAGAGTCCCTTACAAGAATATAAGTTGGGTGACCAAATTTGATACTAAAATGTGCTAAATGGAACCCTAGAGTTCCTGTTGATCCAATTATCAGTACTTTGCTCTTCTTCTTCTCCATTTTGATTCTACAATTTTGATTGTTGGTTGATTTCAGTCATTACAGTTGCTGACTGAACTCTCTATTGGGCTTAAATGCCATTTGCCCTTCAACTTGTTAGCAATCGTCAATTTCATTCTAAACTTTTTTTATTAGTTCACTTCAATTTTATACCCGAATCGACGAGTGTGGCTCACCTCCGATAATAAATATGGCTAATGAACAAACAAATCTAAAACATTTAAAGAGAATATAAATTACATCCAAACTTTTCAAGTTTATTAATTATAGCTAAGTTTAATTTATTGTGTTTTAATTGTATCCAATTTCATTCAAGCGTTTGGATTTTGTCAATTGGTTGTAATTGATATAATTGATAGGTTTTGATATAATTAATATTTTCACTAAATATTTGGATTTTTTTAATCTTGAAACCTAATAAATATTATGCTGAAATAGAACTAATTGATAATTTTTTTTTAAATTTATGAGTAAATTGATAATATAATTAAATTATGTTCTATTACCTATCCTAAGTTGAGGGGGCAAATCGTAACTTAAGTCTTCTCAATTCACACACATAAAACGGCCTTATTTTGTTTTTTCATTTCTCACAAAAACCTTTAAATTTCAAAATTTGAATGAAACCGTAACAGAAACCAGAGCCATTGTTGATCTTTATAAGTCCCAAAGATCCTATCTTTTTCTCAAAATCTTCCAAACCCAGTGTTCTTTATCAACAGTTTCTCTTAAAATTTGCTTAATCACTCAAGAAAAACAATTTTAAAGATCATCAAAGGTTTATTCTGATTCTTGTTTTATCCTGGTTTATGTTCTTCATTCCTTACTCTTTGAATTACGGGAAAAAGATGTTTACTTTTTAATTTTGTTTTTTCATTTCAGGTTTCTAGTTGCAGAGGATCATCATTATCAATTGATCTTTCATTCTTGAATTCGAGGTTTATTTTTCTCAACTTTTCTTTCAATGGCTTCTTGATTTAGTAGGTTTATACTGATAATATCAATGTTAGTTCAGTTCTTGAGAAATTAACATTTTTTGGCAGATTATACCAAAGATGAACGATTTAATGACTAAATCGTTCCTTAATTACGTAGAACTCAAGAAACAAGCCATGAAAGACATGGAATTTGATCAGCCAGATCTTGAGATGGGTCAATTAGACCCTACTGATGAGAAAAACTTGTCAAGATTCTTTGAAGAAGTGAATTTAATCACTACTGAAATGGAAGAGATCACTAATCTCCTTGTTGATCTTCAAGACCTAAATGAAGACTCAAAATCCACTCACAGTACTAAACTACTGCAAGGAATTAGAGACAGGATAAACTCGGATATGGTTACCATTCTTCGAAAAACCAAGAACATCAAGTCGAGATTGGAATTGCTCGACAAGTCTAATGCAGCGAATCGGAGTTTGTCAATGGCTTATAAAGAAGGTACCCCGGTTGACAGAACAAGGGTTTCGGTGACTGATGGATTGAGAGTTAAGTTAAAGGAGATGATGCATAATTTCCAAGCATTGAGAGAAAAAATTCTGAAAGATCATAAAGAGGGACTAAAAAGGCGGTACTATAACGTGATGGGGGAGCATCCGAGTGATGAAATGTTAGAGAAGATGTTGTCGGGAGGCGGGTTGATGAAAGTGTTTGAAGGAAAAGCAGAGATGGTGTTGGAGAATAGGGAGAGACATGAAGCTGTGAAGGAGATACAGAGAAGCTTGACTGAGTTGCATCAAGTTTTTCTTGACATGGCTGTATTGGTGGAGACACAAGGTGATGAAATCAACAATATTGAAGACAATGTTGCTCTTGCTAAGAGTTACATTAATGGTGGAACTAATGGATTGTACTATGCTAAGCAAATGAAGCAGAAGAAATTTAATTGGGGTTGCTGGCTTGGGATTGTTCTGCTGATTCTGTTGATAGTTCTTGTTGCCACACTAGCTTCTTAATGACTTAGGTTTTATTTTTGTTGCCTTATAGGAGAAGTTTTGTTCTTGTGAAGTGGTGCTTATGTTTCTGTCATTTAGGGTTAATCTGTTTTTCAACTAATTGATTACGGTAAATTGGATCGAATGATTAGTTACGGTTTTTGAATCCGTTATTATATGTTTGCTCTAGTTTTTGTTGTTTAGGATGAGAGATTGCTTAAGATACAAAAGTAATATCATGTTGCCATTGTTGGCCAGCAAGTTTATTGAATAAGTTGAATTTGAATTTTACAATGTTACAATTTGATAGACATCAGCCTCCAATCTAATATCTGCACACTTTTTCAAGAAATTGATGCCTGAAAGAACAATAAATTGGTAAAAAAATCCTTTAAGAAATCCAAATTCTGTATTTTCTGTTTGGTATCAGAACTGTTAACAAGAAGGAAGATCCTTGGGTGGAGGCAAAATAGATTGATCTGGTCCTTTTCCATTCTCAACAACAAATGCTGTTTTCAGACCCCAACCTGTATGCAACTCCAAATGACAGTGCATGAACCATACCCCTATCAAAATAAACAAAAAAATAAGAACCTTAAGCACCAAGAAAATCAAGAACATTTATGTAGTAAAAACCAAGAAAATCAAGAAAATTTATGTAGTAAAAACCAAGAACATCTATATGGTAAGAAGGGTTATTTGCATATAAAACTTCCAACCTTTCGAGTTTGTAGATATTTAACCATAACTTAAAACTTGGCATAAAAAAGCCCGACCTTTCATTTTTGTGGCATGAAAAATTTTAGGATTTCATTTTTTTTTTGACATTTCACAGCCCAAAATCGTTATCCAATGTCGTTTGTTTTCGGAACGGCCAAAACGTCACCATTTTCTGCCAAGTTTACAAGTTGTGCTTAAATCGCTACAAACGTATGTGGTTGAGATTTTATATGCAAATAACCCTAGTAAGAACCAAGAAAATCAAGAGCATACATACAGTAAAGAACCAAGAAAATCAAGAACATTAATATAGTGAAAACCAAGAAAATATAGTAAATTTTCAGCTCATACTTGGATTATTTGTCCTGAACCTAATGGCAGTCCATCCCCCAGTAGGAACACCAACTGTATTTCTTTCAGGAGGATCAACCAAGTTAAATATCACAGCATCTTTATTCCGATCAAAGTTTCCGATTCCAATTCCGACAACAAAGAAATTATAACCATGCAAATGAAAAGGATGCGATTCAACGGTTAAAAGATTCGTATCTTGTAATACAAGTTCCACAGTTGAATTATACGCAATTTTACTCAGTCTGGTTCCTAATTTCGTTCCAAGATTCGCCGTCAGAGGTGCACCCGTGTAATTAAACGGCGTCGGCGGGTTATCAGGAAAATCTGTAGTAAAAACTCCATTGATGTTGAAGTAATGAGCTTGAAGCAGACCAGTTTAAGGCATGACAAAGTTTATGTTATTCAACGAAGCAGTGAGTTTGGCTCCGTTCAAGCAACTCGGACACGAGTTAATCCCTAACCCGATCGTGTAAAAAAGATGTCTGTCAACTTTAAGCGGCACATTCGCCGGAAACTGCGGTGTGTTCAGGCTTTTCAGCTTGGAACTATAGGTGAGTGCGAATGCGGTGTCGTTCTTTATGATTGTCGTACGCATTGTTGAAGTTGTTTATCGACATTGCTGCCCCTGCTAATACTGCAATGCTCTTCTAATTCATAACCAACTATTTAGTCAATTAATTTCCATTTGTTATTTTATTTTAGTTGACATTGAGAATTAATTGTCATTCAGATTTTAGTATTTGAGGTTAGTAAAGTAAGGTTAGAATAATATTTAATACAATAGTAAACGTTACAAATAAGGTTAGTAAAGTAAGGTTAGAATAATATTTAATAGTACAATGTTCTTTTTTTTTAGTGTAAAGTCGATTATATTAACTTAAATCAGAAGCGACAACAGCCGTAAGAAATTCAGGCAATTGGTTAAACCAATCCTGATGACCTGACATGGAACGGGCATAATGCGCTAAACAATGCGCGGCCTGATTCGCAGATTGCCTTAAAAAACAAAATTCAAATTAGGAAACTGTTTCACTAGACTCACACAGTCTAAAATCAAGAAATCTGACTCCTCGCAACTCTGGTTCCTTATAGCGAGAACAACCTCCATAGCATCTGATTCAATCACTACCTTTTGGTACACCTTAACCCAACTCAGAGCTTCCCTGATGCCCATAATTTCAGCCTGTGTGAGTCTAGCGAATAGTACAATGTTAACAAAAGAAAATAAAATATGAGAATAATTTTCTGTATGAAAGATTACCGAAAATAAAAAGGCATAGAAATGAATTAGTCTTGTGCAGAGAATATAAAAATGTGAGATGAATATATAAAATATTTGATATTATGTTTTGTGGCCTTTATGCTTGTTAGTATATTTTATCAAAAATGTTTTAAATAAAAAAAGGTCATTTCATTATTTTAATTATAAAACTGAATTCACTATTTAATGATTATCCAAATTAGAATATAGAATTAATCAAAAAAAAATAGAATATAGAAAGAAGGTTAGTAAAATAATTAATGTAACCTATTCAATATTTAACGACAGACCTATAATTGTAAAAGAAGGAAAGAATAAAAATCATTTGAAAATGGGAGAAAATTGTGAGAATAATCATCACTCCAGGTATAGCAACAATACAGTCAAGCCACATTCAAGTCAATTTTTGCATATTCATATAGAGCAAACTTTAGCAACACCAGCATTACTCTAGAGAAATTTGCATGTATGTATGCTTGTGGACGCTGCAATTTCCTCAAATAAGCATACAACGGAATAGACCAGCGATATTTTTTCAAAAATAGAGTGCATTCTGAACTACCATCATCTCGATACATAACTAGGCGCAGCAATATCTAGATGTCAAATAAAATCAAAAAATGATAATGCGATTCAACAATTTAAACTGCAACACTCTAATATCCAAATTAATATCCAAACTCACCTTTACGCTACTGCACAACTCTCAACTTGGTGCACTACATCTGGGTTTGGTCATATTAACCACCTTGCTGAGGATAGCCAGTGCCCCAACCCGGCATTGATTGAAATGATTGCTGCTGATAACCACCTGTGAGACGTGGGTCCATCCAATCCTCCCAGAGAAGAGTAAGTAATTAAACTAAAAAAATGAGACGATCAACTGTTGCTACAATTAAATAAAATTATGGATGTAAAATATGACTAACTATAATAATCAGCACACAATTAAAATAGGTGATAAACTTAGATGGAAAAATAAAATACATAACCAATGATATTATTTATTAATTCAAGAGCCTTTTCAAAAGTAGAATTCATCGGAATTAACACAACTCTAATAACTTAAGACATCTTTACCCTAATTATATGCCATCCTAAATCATGAAGCATGTTCACTAAAATAAACATAACTAATATGAAAGTTAATAAAAGAATAATATAACAATGAAATACATGCAATTCAACTGAAACGAACTAGCCCAAAATTCATGAGGAAATAGAAATGTATATAACAAACCCGAGTCGCAATATCCTGTACCATTGCCCTTGCCATCTCAATTTTCTCTCTATTACCAGTCAGTCGCACTGTCCATTTTATAGATCCATCTAGAAAATCTTCATACGACAACTAAATGAGTGCGGATGACAGTTGTATTAGTATGTAGCGGACAGCTAAACAAATCTATTTACATGCTTAAAACAAAATGCTCAATACGTGCCTTCGAAGGCATTAATAGTATCCCCTCCTCTTCCTAGAAGCAAAGTTACCTGGAAACAGTCAAGATACAAAAATGTTAAGAAATAAGCATGCAACTACTTATAAGAATGACAATAAACATTTTCTAGATTAACAATGTCAAACTAACAACCCTGTCATTAGGAAATTCCATCTCAATTTGATCTCCCACTTCAATAGTCTGAGTCCGAGGAAGGCCCCTAGCTACAAGACAAGGGGAACCACCAGAATCAGCCTGCAATAGAAGTGAGAAAGTGAGGAAATGCGAGAAGATTAAGAAAAAGAATTCCTAAGTCTATAAAGAAACTGATAGTATGTAAAACAAAAGCACAAGATGAGAAACAGAAAACACAGAATAGTATACGACAATTTAATTTCGCTACCTCTATGACTATTATCAGCCTTCGTGTCGCGAACTTCCGCATTTGATTCGTCTTCTTCAGTTACAGCTTCTTCAACAGTATCACTCTCTGCTTGCACAAGATGACTAAACATTATGAACTATTAATATTAATTTTGAATTTTAATTAAAAATGACTAGTTCAAATACTTTTGTCTTATAATATATAGATTAGCGTGTTTAATCTATATGGATAATTTGAAAATATATTACTTAAATGATATTTTTAATGTTGTTAATATGGTTAAATAAAAAATCAATGTTTTTATTAATAAAAGTCGGGTATCGGAGCAGCTCCTTCTCCAGAAGGAGCAGCTCCTTCTCCAGAAGGAGCAGCTCCTTCTCCTTCTCTAGATTGAAAAAGGGGCGAGCTGCTGCAGCTCGCTCATTCTCCAATGGTTATGATTTAGATTTTAAAAATTAAAAGTTTTAGATTTATATTTTATGAATTTTTATGAAATATATAAATAAATATTTAATATTTTTTGATATATGCACTTTACTTCGTTTGGGCGAGCACTTTTTTTACGTTTTCCGTCTCAGGCGATAAAATTTCAGATATTTTCATCCATTTGAATTTAGTTTAATTTGATTTGAAACAAATGGATTAAATTTCAGTTTGATTCGGTTCGATTAGTATACATATTTTTATTCACCAATAATGGAGATTACATCCTTGATTTTTTGAACACATTTTGATTTAAAAATTAAAATAACCTATAATGGAGATATATATATCCTTGATTTCTTAAACCCATTGAGAAATAAAATAGTAAAATATTCTTTTGTCATTTATCATTTCTTTCCAAATTGATTACAAATCAAGTAATTTTTTAGTTATAGGAATATATGAGTTATAGAAGAGAGTTTTTTTTATTATTAAAGATAATAATCGACTGTTTCGAATCTCAATTAGTTGTTAATTACAGAGACGAGTTTCGAACTCACAATCTCTCAATATATTTAGAGGTGTTTTAATCATTCAAATTAGACCTACAATGGTATGATAGAATGACTTTATCATTTTTACACAAATTTATTTTTATCTTTTTTGCCCTATAAGTTCATTACTTTAGAAATGATGATAATTATGATGGAGAGTGAATAAGTGTGTGTTGGTGGTTGTTTTAGTAGTCATATGTGTTTCCTATCATGGAGACAAAATAGGTCCCTTTTTTCAATGCTATTTTTGAATTTATGTTCACATCTCCCATTAATTCAAACCTTCAAATGGAAAAATGTCTTTTCTTTTTTTATATGATTGCTGCATGGATGTATTTAGATACTGCTGTTGAGGTGGCACACGTGGAACATATGTTTGAGGTGGTCCCTTTGATGGCATTCCATAGGATGATTGCTGCTGGGTGGCTATGGGCTGTTGGTAAACTGATCCATGATTGTATAGTTGCTGAGGATGGATCATAACAGGACAAGATCATGAGCATGTATGGTCTGTTGGTAAACTGATTGAGGATATCCACGCCCGTATACCAAGGGCAGGACCACGAGCATGTGAAGAATTGAGGTTAGAAACTGGGACAGATGGTTGGCTGGGGAGCTGTTGATAATTTCCATGCTGTGTCTGGAAAATAGTAGCTTGATGGCCTGAACCATGTGGCTGTGCTTGTGGAGGATGGCTTATACCAGGGGCAGTAGGACCAGGTAAATAATTGGAGTTAGAAACTGGCATCTGCATATGCAGTGGTGGACGACCTTGATGACCCTTGTTGGATGAACCAATAGGTGTGGGGGGTTTATGTGATTTTTTTTTCTGATTTTTGGCATCGATTGAAACGATTGCTGCCTACAGCCACCGGTGAGACGTGGGTCCACCCAATCCTGCCAAAGAAAAAGAGTAAGTAATTAAGGTAAAAATCATGTTTGGTTTGTAATTTTCCAGGTTTGGTTAATTGTTTGTTTAAAATGTCTGTTAGCCATAGACCGGAAAAAGCCATATCAATTTGACGGTGACCTAGTATTAAAGAAGGGGAAGATTGACAATGGAGCTGCAGGCATAGGCAAACTAAAAGCCAACTGGGATACCGAGTGAAAAAAGTAGTGGGAAAAGTTGCCTACAAAATAGCATATATAGGTGGAAAACCACTACCTAGAACATGAAATATTGAAAATCTGAAAAAATAGACAATTTTAGAAGTGAAGAGGCATATAAACAGAGACGGATGTAAGGTATGGCCAGGCAGGGCCTGCACCATACCTCACTTTTGAAAATAAATTACTACCTAAACTAAATTTAACTTTGCACTTTAATACATTACCTGGACATTTGGATTTTATAAACAAAATTCATGGACTTCATAAAATAAAATTATTTAATAAAGTCTATGCAATTTGAATAAGCCTATAATATTATTTTTTTCGATTTATAATATTTATCGCATTTAATTTTAATAAAAAAATATTATATTTTAATTAATAAATATTATTACTAAATTATTTCTATCTTAAAATTTGTTGACATTTATAATATTTATTTTTGTTTATATTATTATATTTTTAAAATAAATTAATAGGAGGTAAATTTGAAAAAACAATCCAATATTCTTTTAATATTTTAAATCGACAAATATATATTATGGACCAAAATATTTCTTAAAGACAATAAATATTATGGACCAGAAGGAATATTAAAAGTGAGAAAGTGTATGTGAAAATCTAATCATTATATAAATCAATTAAAAAACTTTCCCACGTTGTACAGCTTCTATCCAAATTAAGCTTTGATTCTAAAATCTTTAGTATTATTTATTAAAAACATATTATTAATTTTTTAATCATTTTCATAACAAATTTAATAGGAATATTAAAGGTGATAAAGTGTATATGAAAGTCTAATCATTATATGAATCAATGTAAAAAAACTTTCCCACGTTGTACAGCTTCTATCCAAATTAAACTCTAATTCTAAAATTTTCAGTATTTTTCTATTAAAAAACATATTCTTAATTTTTTTATCCTTTTCTCGGAAAATTTAATGTGTTTTTTACTTTTTATATTATTTTAAATTAAAAAATTAAAAATGATACATTTTGGTGTATTTTTTAGGATTATTTTTCAAATATCTGTTTTGGGTAAAGTATTTGCAACATTTTGTCCCATTTTTTACTCTTATCCTATGTTACCTAATAAGCTAACTTATTTACAAAAACTACCTACTATATAAAGAAGTATTATCTCATTTTAAATTAAACTTTTACATAACCACCTTTTTTTCTCTCTCTTCTCTCTTTTCTCTCTCTTCTTCTCTTTTCTTTCTCTTCTTCTCTTTTCTTTTCTTCTTCTTTTCTTCTTCTTTTTCATTTGATTTTCAGATTATCTCATCCGATTACTTTTTCGTTCGTCTTTCCGGTCGCGCTTCCGTTCGTCTACTTCCGATAGATTTCTCGTCGTTTCCGGTCGTTTTTTCGTTCGTCTTTTCCGTTCGCGCTAGCCCGTTCGTCTTTTCCGTTCGCGCTATGGATTTATCGACTCGTTTTTAGATTTGTGTAATTTTTTAGATTTTTTGTTATGATTTAAATATTTTGTAAATAAATTATTGTAGATCTATAATTTTTTGTTAATAAAATTGTTCTATTATTCATATAATTATTTATTTTGTCTTCTCTTATTCATTAATTTTTTTATTGCTACTGATTTTGTAAAGAAAATATTGATTTATGGTGCATTTATAATAATTTTATAATATCTTTACGTTTTAGTGTATTTTTGGTGTATTAATAGTGTATTTCTGCCGTTTTTTAGTATATTTATGGTGTATTTGCAGTGTTTATGGTGTATTTGCAGTGTTTCATGGTTAAACCACAAAAACACTACAAAATTCCATAAATACACTACTTATACACTATATAAACACCATAAAAACACTATATAGCTAATTTTAATTATTGTATTTTAGTTGTAATCAATTCATTCAAGCATTTGGATTTATTTGATTTCGATTTACAATTGGAAGAGAATAAATCAGATTTGGCTATAATTAATACCATTGAGGTTTGAATATAATTAATATTCTCTCTAAAAGGTTTAATTTCTTTTAAATCATTAAACCTAATAATGTTATGTTAAAATGGAGTAAATTGGTAAAATAAATTAAATTAATGAGTAAATTGATTATAAAGTTAAAACATGTGATATTGACAATCGCTTGCAAGTTGAGGAGGTAAACTGTAACTTAAGACTTCTTGATTTCTTACTCTTTGAATTACTTCTAATTTTGATTTAATGACTAAATCATTCCTTAATTACGTAGAACTCAAGAAACAAGCCATGAAAGATATGGAATTTGATCAGCCAGATCTTGAGATGGGGCAATTAGACCTACTGATGAGAAAAGCTTGTCAAAATTCTTTGAAGAAGTGAATTTAATCACTACTGAAATGGAGGAGATCACTAATCTCCGAAATGATCTTCAAGAACTAAATGAAGACTCAAAATCCACTCATAGTACGAAACTACTGCAAGGAAGTCGAGACAGAATAAACTCGGACATTTAGGATTCTTCGAAAAAGTCAAGAATATCAAGTCGAGATTGGAATCACTCGACAAGTCTAACGTGGCGAATCGGGGTTTGTCGATGGCTTATAAAGAAGGTACCCCGGTTGACAGGACAAGGGTTTCGGTGACTGATGGATCGAGAGTTAAGTTAAAGGAGATGATGCATAATTTCCAAGCATTGAGAGAAAAAATTCTGAAAGATCATAAAGAGGGGCTAAAAAGGCGGTACTACAACGTGACGGGGGAGCATCCGAGTGACGAAATGTTAGAGAAGATGGTGTCGGGAGGCGGGGAAGCGAAGGTGTTTGAAGGAAAAGCAGAGTTGGTGTTGGAGAATAGGGAGAGGCATGAAGCTATGAAGGAGATACAGAGAAGCTTGACTGAGTTGCATCAAGTTTTTCTTGATATGGCTGTTTTGGTGGAGACACAAGGTGATGAAATGAATAACATTGAGGACAATGTTGCTCTTGCTAAGAGTTACATTAATGGTGGAACTAATGAGTTGTACTATGATAAGCAAATGAAGCAGAAGATAATTAATTGGGGTTTCTGGCTTGGGTTTGTTTTGCCGATTCTATTGATAATCATTGTTGGATAAGTTTTGTTCTTGTGATTACATCAGTAGAGATTTTCTCTTAAAAGTATGAACATTGTTCTGGTGAAATGGTGCTAATGTTTCTGTCATTTAGGGTTAATCTGTTTTTTTTAACTGATTGATTACGATAAATTGGATCGAATGATTGGTTGCGTTTTCGAATTAGTTACCATATATGTTTGCTCTAGGATGCAAAAGTAATGACATGTTGCCATTGCTGGCCAACAAATTTATTGAATAAGTTGAAGAATTATACAATATTACAATTGATCAAATGTTTAGTTGTTTTCTTCTGTTTGATAGACATCAGCCTCCAATCTAATTTCTGCACACTTTTTCAAGAAATTGATGCCTGAAAGAGCAAACAAATTGGTAAAAAATTCTTTAAGAAATCCAAATTCTGTATTTTCTGTTTGGTATCAGAACTGTTAACAAGTAGGAAGATCCTTGGGTGGAGGCAAAATAGATTGGTCTGGTCCTTTTCCATTCTCAACAACAAATGCTGTTTTCAGACCCCAACCTGTATGCAGCTCCAAATGACAGTGCATGAACCACACTCCTATCAAAATCAACCAAAAAATAAGAACCAAGAAAATCAAGAACATTTATATAGAAAAATCCAAGAAAATGAACATTTCATATTTTTGGCATTTTACAGCCAAAGTCATTATTTGAAGTCGTTTTAGTCATTAAAAACGGCCAAATCGGCATCATTTTGTGAATAAAAATGCTTTGCTGCTAGAAAATGTCAAAAAATGAAAGATTGGGCTTTTTTGCGCCAAATTTTACAAGTTGTGCTTAATAACCGCTGTAAACACGAGAAGTTAAAATTTTATATGCAAATAACCGTAGTAAAAATCAAGAACATTTATATAGTTCAAATCAAGAAAATATAGTAAATCTTTAGTTCATACCTGGATTATTTGCTCTGAACCTAATGGCAGTCCATCCACCAGTAGGAACACCAACAGTATTTCTTTCAGGAGGATCAACCAAGTTAAATTTCGCAGAATCTTTATTCCGATCAAAGTTTCCAATTCCAGTACCAACCACAAAGAAATTATAACCATGCAAATGAAAAGGATGCGATTCAACAGTTAACAGATTCGTATCCTGTAACACTAACTCCACTGTAGAATTATACGCAATTTTACTCAGCCTGGTTCCTAATTTCGTCCCAAGATTCGCCGTAAGAGGTGCACCCGTATAATTAAACGGTGTCGGAGGATTATCAGGGAAATCCGTAGTAAAAACTCCATTGATATTGAAGTAATGAGCTTGAAGCAAACCAATCTTAGGCATAACAAAGCTTATATTATTCAACGAAGCAGTGAGTTTGGTTCCGTTTAAGCAACTCGGACACGAGTTTATCCCTAACCCAATGGTGTAAAACAGATGCCTGTCAACTTTAAGCGGCACATTGGCAGGAAACTGAGGCGTGTTCAAGCTTTTCAGCTTGGAGTTATAGGCAAGTGCGACTCCGGTGTCGTTCGGTGCCGGAAGTTGAGGGAGGAGAGGGACTACGGTGGTTGGTACGCCTTTGTATTGGAGTATTGCGGTGGCGGTTTTGTTGTCTACGGTGAGTGGTACGTCCATGAATGGCCTTGCGGCCATGAAATATCTGTTGGGGGGTTGGGTTGCTTGGACTAGAAGGTTTGTGGTTTGGCCTGGTGCGATTAGAATTGATGGAGTCGTGAAGGGTTTGGTGTAGACGGCGTCGATTTCGACTACGGTTAGATTGTGGCCGGCGATTGCGAAGAAGAGCTCGTCGTTGAGTGCTGCGTTGATGACCCTTAAGAGGTAGGTTTTTCCTTGTTCAACTTCCATAGCAAATGTGTCTGCAACAAAATGCAGAATATCAGTATCAATTCGGATGATATGTTGCTCGAAAATTTGTCGAATCATGCTATCCTATGTTATTTTTCACTAAAAATTTAAAATTCCAAATTTTTGTACATATAATTTTAGATACTTTATTCAATTCGTTTCAAAAACGTGTAAGAAAGCTTGATGTTTGTCCGCTAAATGTTTGTCCGTCATTATCTGACAGTGTAATTTAATGGTAGAGACGTTATAATTCAAAACAAAAATTTCAAATGCGATTCCTCTTTCGCTTTAATAAAACAAATATAAAATTACTCACGTTTCTCGGAGCAAGGGAAGAGGGGACCAGGCTTGCCATTAATGGTATGAGCATCCGACGAATTGGGAGGCAATCCTAAACTATTGCCTTGCTTGACAAGTTGTTCCACATCAGTGTTCCACCATTCCCCTATTCAACACATTTCAACAGTTCATAACAAATTCAATAATACCCAAAAACATCATTAAAAAATGCTAATAATACCTAAAAACATCATTAAAAAATGCTAATAATCAAACCATAAACATTAAACCCAACCTAAGATGATGAGTTCTTCTTTGTAGGGCTGAGGAAAAGGAAATGGAGTGGCTAATTTAGGCATAATAACAATGGCACCATAAACAGTAGCTCTTAGCCAAAAAATATGAGCATGCCACCATAATGTTCCTCGTTGGTCTGTCACATTAAAGTCATAAGTATAAGTATGGCCTGTCTGGATTGGACATTGGGTTATATAAGCCGGTCCATCTGCCCATCCGTTTCTAAACTGCTTTAGTCCATGCCTGCACACACCAAACATATCCACTTTCCATTATTGCACCACCCTAGTTTCACATTCAATTTCATAATAAAGCCGCAAGTTTCAGAAAAATCTGGTATATATCCGGTTCGTCACATGAAATTATAATTTTTTTTTTGTGTATGTATCACATTTTAGTTATACATTATATTATAATTTTGGATAATTGATTGACGGGATTACTAAACTATCGTCTTATTTTATTTTGATGCATGAAAATTTCTTGATCAAACGTTGATTGTTTTCATTTTGAATATTAAACATTAATTTCATTTCAACGTGAGATTTTCAAACGAAAATGAACATGTGGTAGATTTTTACTTGAAAGGATATGCGTATGTGACAACCGATTTTTTATAGACTTTTGCTTGAAAATTTGTCTTGTATGCTTAAATTGGCAAAGACCAGTAAAAACGAAAAGTTTGTATATAAATTTAGTGTACCACGTCATCCCTAAATTGAGCTAATCACGTTATAACACGTCATTAAAATGAGGGCATGATTGTAATATTACTATTAAAAAGTGTAAAAAATAACAAACGAAAATATAATAATGTCCTCATTTTGATGACGTGTTATAATGTGAATAGCTCAATTCATGTATAACATGTTAGACTAAATTTATGTAATAATTTCCCAGTAACAATCGATTACCACATGAAAAAAAAAAAAGTGATTGCCACATGCATTTCGGCCTAAATACTTCCGGTTAATAAATCCGAAAATCCATTATCCCATAATTTTCAAAAAAGATAAATTTATATAACCGGGTTTATAATTTTATATGGCAAACTCGATCAAGCGGAAAATTCGGGAGACTTGCATGCATACAACATTAATTGATGAAAACATACCAATGAATGGACATGTTATAGTGAGCGTTGTTGGTGACATTCACGAGAACCCTATCTCCTTCTCTAACGTAGATAGTTGGCCCTGGAAACCTTCCATTTACTGTAACAATGGGCTTAGCGTGACACAATCTACTTACATTTTTCACTTCAACCTGACAAAAATTCACAAACGATCACTATTTATTTTCATCAAAGCTGAAACCAAAACACAACAGAAACAAAAAAAAAACATATGCAACACTCACATTAAACTCATATTTCTTAACCGCGGCTTCGACCGACAAAGCGATGAATCCGATCAAGAAAAGAACAAGAAAATGAGCTCTTGCTGTTAGAGCCATTACATATGATGATGGTGTTGATGTTATGAAGTTTGAATATGACAAAAATGGTGTCTGTGACTGTGTTTTATAGATGTTCAAAGAAGAAGAAATGAAAAATTTGTGTTGCGGGTGAAAACCAAAGCTTGTAAGCAAAATTTTGATGGAGACTGAGCTTGGATTAATGTTTTAATGAATAGTAAAAGAAAATTTGAGAGGTACTGCTAGCCAACCGGGAGTTTAGAGTTGAGCTTTACGGTTAAGGAAAAATGAAAATGTAAATGTAAATATAATTCTTGTTCTTGATTTATATAAATAAATGGAGAATAAATTGGATTGAATGTTACTACTGGTTTTATTTTCCTTTCTTAGCAATATGGTTATGTTTGATCATCAATCAAGAACTTTGCTTCTAAGCTTTTATATCTTTCTAGCTAGCTTTATATTAGTAGTTGTTTGTTGGAATTATTTTTATATTTAATATGTGAAACATAAATCAGCTCTTTGTAAATATTTGGGGTAATTGTAAAATACATTATAATTTTTTAGTATGAAAATTCAAATTATATAGTAATGTCTGATGTTGGAAGAGTGGCATCGTAATATATATTATGCCGTCCATATTACTATATTTTTTTATTAAAAAATCAATTGATATTTCTAGTTATAAAAAATAATGATTCTGCGTGTTTTAAATTATAAAGTTAAAAAATTATTTTGAAATTATATAACACGTTAAGGTTTCATTTCGTTTAAAGATTAACACTAAATATTTGAATTTGATTTCTCATGCGCATTTGTTGGTTTAATCATCCAAAATAATTCCATCTTTTCAACTTTTTCCGTTAATGGCCTAATTTTTAAAATTGTTAATTTTAGCTCATTTTTTAATTTTTCATTTCAATTATAAAGTAACCATTTGTTCAAATTAGAGTGGAAAAAAAATTTAATATGTCTTTAATATTGTTTTAATTTATTTTTCTATCACTAAAAAATCTAAATATAAAGGGCATGTTTAAATATTTTCCATTCTAAAATATACATATGAAAACTAGAATTAAAAAATGAGTTAAAATTGACAGTTTTAAAAGTTTGGTCATAAATAAGAAAAATTAAATCTTTTGATATGTAATATTTACCAAATTTATTTGACATGTAAAATTTACCAAATTTATCAGTTTAATTGCATATTTTTTATTTCTATAAATATTTCAAATCAAATTTATTTGACATGTACTATCTCACTTCATTTCAAATGATGAGACTCTTTAAAATATTACAATCATATTTCAATGATTTGATGGCCAAATTTATTACATCAAATGACAGATAATATAAATCATATCTGATTGTGGTGACTGACATCTGGCCTGTATGCTACCACCCAGTGAAAAAGAAGAGAACCAATTTCCCTGAATAAAAATTATTCTTGTACTTTTATTTATAGTTTTCGATTCTTGAATTTTCATATCAAGATTAAGTTCCGATTTAAAGAAATTTATAATTGTTCCTAAAAAAATTGCAATTGTACATTTCTTGAAAAATACATCAATTAATAAATAAATCTGTTCTACTTGACAAAATTCAGGTAGAAAATAGGCTAAATTACCCAATTCTTTCCATATATAGCTAAATTAAAGCTTTATAGACTATTTTGAAAATTAATAAAGATCACGGGATCCATTTGGATTAAAGAACGAGAGGTAGGAGTTGATCCAATTGGCTGAAATTGGCACTGGTAGTGAAAAAAGTTTAAAAGAATTGTTAATTGGTTATGCACTTATGCTTGATAAGAGAATATATTAAATATTTTACTCCCTCCGTCCCAATAGAGTTGTCCATTTTATCTTTATCACACAGTTTAAGAAAAACAATCATTGTTTATAGTTTTTGTAAAATTTACCTTATTTTTCTTGTCATACCCCTATTTAATATAGGGTTCACATATAATTTACTTTTATTAGTGGCCTTTAAATAGGGGTAGTATAGAAAAATTAAATGTAAAGTTAGTTATTCTTTGAAAGTGGACAAGTGTTTTGGGACAAAAAAAATTCTCAAAGTGGACAACTCTATTGGACGGAGGGAGTATCAGCGACAAAAAAATGTTATAAAGGCCACCAAAAAGAAATCAATTTGAATATATCACCCCCAAATAGTAACTAGATTGCCACATTAATTGATCCTAGAAAACAGCTTATTCATCAAACGGATTTTTACCACTGGATAAAATCCGTCGATAATTTATACTTTTACAAACGAATTTGACAAGACATCATTTGTGATTATTTAGTTTTACCGACGAATGGCCAGTTGGTAAGCATTTTACAAAACGTTGTTGACACTAATCAATTATCCACAACATAAATTGTCCATATGAAAATAGTTGGATGTTCGTTGGTAACTTCTATCGGTATTGATAATAATTTACCGACCAGTTCATCAGCGATGCATTTTATCCTCCGACAATCCATCAGTGAAGCTTATTATCATTAAGATATGGATCATTACCGAGAGAAAAGTCGCGCCGAAAAACAATTGTTTCAAGCATTGCGAATCAAAAATGATAAACAATACAAAAATAAAAGAATACATTTTCCACAAAATCTATATATTTATATATACATTAAGAAACCAAATGAAAAAAAGATTCATTTTGGTATTACATATTTACATGTAGGAAACTGACTTTCTTAGGTATAAAAAAAAAAAAATTGACTAAGTAAATGTAGATGAATTTGTCTAGCTGTGGCGAAGGTGAGACTTAATAGTAATGGAGCCACTTTTAAAGTATGTAGGATTAGGTCTAAGCCAATGTGGACCGCCGATCATGTCCTTAGACAAGAATGGTGCAACCTCTTCGGCTGCTAAATTGTGTGACCATTGGACCCTCTGTGACCTATCTGCTCCTGCTCCATAATTCTTGTATTCCCCATAATACACCGTACTATATAATAAAAAATTATTACTCAACTGAATAAATTTCTTAAATATCAATAAAATTGGAAAATTTTGCAATAGTAGTTCCCGTCACAATTTTATGTGATGGAACAAAATTCGTCATAAATTTTTTGACAGTCAAAATTCATCATAAATCTGTCAGCAAATTTGCAGTGAAATTTGGCTATTTTTTTTAATGTAATGACGGAAAAAGGGATGAAGAGTGGCGATCAAAATAACTTGACAGCCATCATTTTTTTTATTCCGCCGCTGATTTAATATTATTTTTTTATATATGTATATTATATAATACCTTTGTTTGGTTTGACCAGACCAACTATCCCATCCAAGTGGAACTATAACGCCAGACATATAAGATAGGGCAAACACCACTCTAGAATAAGCACCCCATGGCCTTCCTAAATAGGCACTTCCATTTCCAGTTATCTTGCAACCCAAGAAAGTAAATCCTGTATTCTGCGACTCTGAATCTCTATGCTGAGCCGTTATCGATCCGTTATTCTTCGAAATTGAATGCACATGGCATCTCTGTACATATTAATTAAATTAGTACATATATAAACTAATCGACTCATCAATAATTAGTGATTTCTGCTATTAGTTTAAATAAATGAAGTGAAATTCAATTGATTACTTGAAAGAGTGAAGCAGCATTTCCACAGATGAAATCAGTAGCCCCTTCGATATAGCAATTGCTATAATAATGTGATCCGATTTCGTCTAAGACGGTATCTTGATAAGACAGAATTCTACAACCGTAAAATGCAGCTCTGTCTCCTGATACCCTTAATGCAACAGCTTTATCTCCGCTCCCATATGTATTCTAATCATATATTTAACAGATTAGTTTATCGATCGGCAGTTTTAAAACTGTTGCGATATTATATTAAACCGACAAAAAAGTTAATTACAATTATAATTTTTAGAAAATTAAGGAATCTGCTGCAGGTAAATATAACAGATTCGAAAACCATTCGTCATTATTATTGTCGGAATCCATTTAGAGAGACCGGGATAAGAAAAATTAGCACCTGAATAGTGAGATATCGTCCGACAAAATCGGAAGCCAATACAGACAATGTTGGAGAGTCATATATGTCCCCTCCGTCGCTCCAGCTTATGATGGTCTCGGATGCCTTATTGTTAGTGCCGCTCAATGTTATGAAGGGCTTATCAGCAGGCACCACAACTTTTTCACTGATTTAATTAAGAAAAACTTGGATTATTTAAATTGATAAACTATATAAAAATAATCGAGTTACAATTATTTACGGTTGCTGAACTATATTTTTTTACAAAACGGTTAACCACTGATTTATTTGTTATATTTTGAGAATTGAACTTTTATTTTTACATCAACAAGATATTACTGTAACAATACAAATCAAATTGCTCATATGGCAATAAAAACTTGTGTGCTTATACAGTTATACGTGTCCGTTGTAACATAAGCATGCCATAACCTTTTTGTTGATATAAAAATCAAAGTTCAGTTATCAAAATTTAACAAATGAAACGTTGGTAATCGTTCCGTTAAAATTTTATAATTCAGTAACGGCATATAATTTAAACTCTAAAAAATCATTTAACAAGATGAATATTTTGATGAATTAAATTTTAGAAGGGCATATATACACAAACCTGTAAGTTCCTGGCTTGACCCAAATGAAAATCAAATGGGAATTATTTGATGGAACAGAGTCTATGGCAGCTTGAATTGTCTTAAAATTACCTTTACCAGATTGATCAACTCTTATAAGAACGGCAGTTGATAAATTAATAGAAGCATTAACCATCAAAGAATCTAAAATAACATTATAACCTAATAAAACCATAGCAATATAACCACAAATCCTCATTCTAGCTGATTATTTCTTTATTAAAATGTGGATTAGTGAATAAAAATGAAGATTAATGTACTTAATCTGTGTTTATATAGTGATTAAGGTAGACCTTAAGCATGCATTATTTGATTGAGGAATAAATGTCAATGAAATTGGCGGTGTACAGCCGATTTCTTGTTGTTGAAGCTTTAAGATGGCTGTTTTAACGTAATCATGCATGCAAATCAGAGATATGGTTTTAACATTAATTAATATATAGAATTAAGGGGAAGTAATTATATTTTATTAATTGGTCAGAAGAATAATTGATTTGAATTAATAAGTACTCTACGTGTTACATAGACTGGTAATGTATCTGAATTTTTTTTAGTAGATTTAAAAGTAAGTATTGATTGTCACATATATATAAGATAGAGGAGTATATTGGTTAATTTTAGAGTGTGTTATAGGCAGCTTATAAAACTAAAAAGGTTAAGGTTACTCTAAGTCTACGACATGTATGGATATAACGGCAGAAACAAATTTAATCTATAATTTACTTTTAATCTTCCGAAAGCTCGGGCTTAATCTTCTTTTTACTCTGAATTCACTAAAAATCTTACTTCATTCTCTTGAAGAAAAAAAAATCGACGGCAGTCCGGGTTAGAGCCTATCGTAAACTCTCAATAGTTTCGTCCTTGTTCGGATCCACCACAAAACAGTATCTACGTGTTAACTTGTGAAATATTATAGCTTTTGAAGAAAAAACAATCTGAAGAAGAATTTAATTTTCTATTTTACTTCTCTACTTTAGTTCACTTTTCATTTTCTTCTAAAATCTATCAATTATGATAAACTTACTTCCAATTAATAAATACTAAACCTTTTGAACTCAGCACAAAAATCAATTAAGAAGCTAGTAGATTTAGACTAAAATATTTACAAATTAATTAACTTGGATCGATTTCCCCCTCATATATATGAGGAAGCTGAAAATATTATAACATCCTATATAAATTGCAATTGAGGTGATAAATAATTATCGGATAATTTGAAGTTGAACGGAAAAAACTGAGCTATAATGTCTATTTTTAAAAGTATTTTTGTCCAAAATCATAGCAAAATATTGGTTGATTTGGTTCGTTTTAGCCTCTAACTGAAGTGGTAAAAATGAGCAGAGCGTAATATATAAATTGACATAAAACTATTGAACAATGTTCAATTTATATTATTTGGTCTTTTGTGAGAAGTTTAAGGGGCAAAATAAATATTTTCTTTCAAACCAAAGTGAAAATGGACCTTCAGGGCCCAACAGCAATATTAGGAGACTTGGATATCTAAAGGCCCAATTTTCTTCCCTCACATCCTCATCCTCTTCGCTATAAATACAGTACAGAACCAGTAACCAAAACCCTAACAATCTCGTCTTCCTCCTCTTGCTCTGTTAGCTTTTGCGCAGCTTCTTTTATTTCAATTTTTAAAATTTTTTTTAAAAATTTTGGGTGCATTTAATGAGAAGAAGAAAAGAGAAGGGTGCGATGATGAATAAGTATAATCTCGTTAATCTGATGAATTCATGAGGACGAATTATCTTTTCCATTCTTAAGCTCTGAGCTCCCTTCTCTAACCGATTCTTTTTGTTTAAAATTTCTCACCGATTGTTTTTGCTTCTGTTTGTTTTTTGAGATTTGAATTAGAAATTTTCAGATTTGGAAATAATTCAGTTCTGGTTTAATTTGAAGCATTTTGTATTATTTTTGTATACTAGTATATGGACGGACTACAGAGAATTAATGAACATCTGAAGGATCAGATAATGAGCTACTCACGGTTTATAATAATTTGAAGGATTTTTTAAACTAAAAGACTGTTGAATAATTTAATTAATTGGAGATGTAACTGTTTTATTATTGGCCAAATGTTGTAAAAAGTCTAAACCTTTTATAAAAGTTTCACAAAAGTCCTGACCTTTTAATTTTGTCGATTTTAGCCAAAAACAAATTATTTGGTTTCAATTGTGGCCAACTCTCAATTTGATTTCAATTTGCCTATCTGACACCTATGTGGCGCCTATGTGGCATGCCAAATATTAAAAGGTCAGGACTTTTGTGAAACCAAATAATTTATTTTTGGCTAAAATCGACAAAATTGAAAGGTCAGGACTTTTGTGAAACCAAATAATCAGTTTTTGGCCAAAATTGACAAAATTAAAAGGTCAGGACTTTTGTGAAACTTTTGTGAAAGGTTTTTATAAAATTTGGCCTTAATTATTTTGGTCTACAATTTGATAGTGTTGAGGAGTTGAGAAAGGTTTATAACAAATTTAAAATTTAAAATAGTGATAATAAATAATAATAATAATAATAATAATAATTGGAAGAAAAAAATTACAAGATTATATTATGGTTATCAAATTATAAAATAAAAGATAGACAGAAGGTATAGAAAAAGCCTTCGAATTTTTTTCGAAAATACAGATTAGCCTTTTTACTTTATCTAAGCACAATTAAGCCTTCGTATTTTTCAAAATTGAACTATTAAACACTTTATTATTTTAAAATCAACAAATAAAATTTTTTAGTTTATTTTTGGGACACTTACCCCTTTAAATTTTTGGTAAATACTTTAAATATTAAAATTATTTTTGGGGTTAATCTCAATAAAATACCAAACCTTTACAGATTTTGTCAATTATAATCAAACCTTTAAAATTTTTATATTTTGGCCAATTTTGAGATATTTGAAACCTTTTTTAGCCATTCATGAATAAGACCGAAAAAATTGTCACTCGTCAATGAACTAAACTAACCGATTATGAATGATATAAGATATTTGAAACTTTTTTTATTGAAATCATTCAAAATCAGTTAGTTTATCCCATTGGCGAATAGCAAATTTTTCGGTTTTATTCACAAATGGCTAGAAAAGGTTTTAAATATCCTAAAATTGGTTAAAATAGACATATTTTAAAGATTTGGTTATAACTGACAAAATCCGTAAAGGTTTGGTATTTTATCGAAATTAACCCTTATTTTTGAACTTTTTTCCTATATGATTATGAGAGATATGGCAGCCATGAACGAGTGTTTGGATGAAAAGGGGTATTTGTTCTATTTCAAAACAAAGAGAGCTTAAATATACCCACAAAAATAAAAGACTGATTTGTATTTTTGTAAATATTACGAGGGTTTTTTATAATTTTTGCCTAGAAGATAAAATAAAATGACAACAAGAGTTATAATTTTAGCCATGCCAAAACTAAGGAGCAAGCAAGTTTAGAATTTAAATAATTTTAAAGATTATTTGACCCCCTTTTGAAAACAATGCGTAAGAAATTCAAAACTATAAGCTTTAGTCCGCTTGATCATGTAAACGAGACAGATCAACAAACCATAGTAGTGATCCCCAGAAGGAAACTTGTTGATTCATACACATGTTAAAAAGTGTACAATTTTGTTTCCTTATTATATTATTTAAATCTAACTAGCCAACAAATCAAACACGTCAATTTCGGTGGCTAGCGCGACAAAAACTCCACTCATCATTTATATAGACAAAAAGAAAGAGTAGAAAGCAAGAAAAAGAAGAGCAAAAATGGAGGTACTGAATGAAGAAGAAGAATACAACTGGAAAGAAGTGAACCTACCATCATTAATCCCCGTAGTTCCCGAGCCCGAGCTCGAACGAGAGAGCGGAGAACGAAGGAGAGGCAGAGACATACTTATAGCCATTGATCATGGTCCCAACAGCAAGCATGCTTTTGACTGGGCTTTGATTCATCTCTGCAGACTTGCTGATACTCTCCACCTTGTTCATGCTGTTTCCAGTATGTTTATTTAGGGTTTCAGTTCTTTTATATACTTTTTGTTTGGTGAGGAGGACTCACTCCCTCGAGGCGAAGGCTAGGATTACTGCCAAATCTCGGGATGTGGACCGCCTGTAAGATTTTCCTTAGATTTTGTTTGTTTTTGATTGATTGGGTTTTTGTTCTTCTTTTAGGTGTGAAGAATAATGAGGTTGTTCTTGAGATGACTCAGGGTCTTATGGAGAAACTTGCTGTTGAAGCTTTTCAGATCTCCATGGTCAGTTAACTGCATCTTTTAACTGTTTTTTGAATTCAGTTGCTAAATTTTGAGTTGAACACATGTAAAATCTTCCCTCATTAGTCCAATAATATGTTGTGTATTTGTTATTTGAAGTAGTAATTGTTTATACTTTATAGTGCAGTGAACTTGAATATATATGACATAATTTTGATCCAATGTATCAGACAATTTAGCAGTAGGTTTTAGTCTTTGTTTTGCAGTTCTCCGTTTCACCATTTTCGTTTCAACGTTCCGGTGTTGTGCTACATAGATTTTAGCTCGCTTCTTTGATTAGACTGATGTCTACTAAGTCAAGCACTCACCAGTCACTACCATATGCAAAAGACTGAAACTCATCAATAGGCAGATTTAGTTTGCTCAAATCCAACAAACAGCTATGCTTAATTAAGTATTGAATTGCAGCCAAACAATTTATTGTGCGAAATTACATAAACGTTTGCATAATCTATCTTAATTTATGTGCGAAATTACGTAAACATTTGCATAATCTATCTTAATTTATGTGCTTGAATGTATGGAATTAGGTGAAGAGCGTGGCTCGGATCGTGGAAGGGGATGCAGGTAAGGTCATTTGCAAAGAAGCAGACCGCATAAGGCCGGCAGCGGTGGTTATGGGTAGCAGAGGCAGAAGTTTAGTGCAAAGGTAATATCTCTCACCAATCTAACAAGATGTAATGATTTTTGAAGAAAATTTAGTTTTAAGAAAGTTGTATTGTTTGTTTGCAGTGTACTGTATGGAAGTGTGAGTGAGTATTGTTTCCACCATTGTAAAGCAGCACCGGTTATAATTGTTCCTGGCAAAGGTATTGTCCATTTTTTAAACGCTGATCTATGTAGCATGAACAGGCTACGGGAAACGGGATACTTAGACACGAAAATGGGAAAGGGGTGTTATACAGTGTCATTTTAAAATTTTCTATGTTAAAAATGAAGTTTCGTGTCCAAAATGCCAAACTTTTCGACACGTTTCCGAAACAGGAAATATTCACTTAGCTGTTTGATTGACAACTTGAATATATCTTCATTTCATTTCTTTTATATTCTACAGAAGCAGGTGATGAATCTTTGGTACAATGGAAGAAATAGTATTATCATACATCCAAAGAAAAACAGAGTTTGAAGAAATTGACAGGTCTAATGGTCTATGCAGAAGATGGTTCGTTGTATAATACTTGTGACAATTTTATGCCAATTTGTGAACATTGATGAATAATTTATAACAATCCATTTTCTTTCCCAAATAAAATGTTTTTTTTTTACTTTTTTGATATTTTATGTATGTTATTATTGTACAAACAAAACAACTGTGCAAATTTAAAATGGCTGAACTGCGTTACACATGCCTGGGTTCTTAATGCACCACAGTGGTTGAATCGGTTCAGCTGCGATTCCTCTTCTCACCATTCTGTACCTCCATTCAGTTAAACGATCTGTTGCCTCTGCGCTCCGCTTCTTACCTGTCTCATCCCTATTGCCTGACCATAAACTCTCAGCCATTGCTGAAGTTCTCGGCCAGAGACGTACATCCAGAACTGCCGCATCTGTTTGCTCTGACCATAATGCCACTTCACCCCCTAGTACTAATTCGGCTTCCTTTTCGCTCAGCCCGTATGTTATGTCGTAGTTGTATATCGTCTGCCATGTTTTGAAGGGTCCGCACCATGATCCACCATTGGTTGTATTATCGCGTGCAGTCGGTATCGGGTCGTATTGGCTATCATTCCCGAGAAAGTCACCGTGCCCACAATCTAAGTAATAGAATTCTGAGGATGACACTATGGCTCGGTAACCAGCGGAAACAATCAGCTTCGTATTGTTTGGACCGTTATTCCATGTTTGTAGGATGGTATGCTCGGGTGGAAGAAGTGACGCATCCACCTTGACTTCGGCATCCAATAAAATATCTTCCCAGTAAACAACCGTACGATTCAACGATACAATGTAAGGTAACGTGGACTCGACAAACTTCTCTAACAGCTGACTGAGGGTTCCGTTATTTGATAGATAGGAACGTATGTCCGGGTCGACTTTCCAACATCCTGGGACAATTTCATCACCGCCTGCATGGTAATATGGTTCAGGGAACATGGAGACCGCATCAGCAATGATGTTTTTGAGCACTTGATACGTCTTAGGATTTAGCGGATTTAGCTGGCCGGTTCCTGGTTCAGATGCCAGTCGATCAGCCCAGTCACTTCCTGCCGGTAACCAAAACATGTTAGCACATGTCACAATATCCGGGTGAGCACCAGCCCAAGATCCTGTATGTGCTGCATTGCAAAAACAATTTGAAACACAAACCATTATTAATCATGCCATCAATAATCAAGAAAATGCAATTATAAACCGAATAACCGAATCAAACCGGAAAAACAACTGAATTAACTTATTTGCTAACCTCAAAACATCTAAAAACAACTTACCAGGAGCATCAATTTCAGGAAGAACCCTAACACCATGATCCAAACCAAATTTTACAAGATCAGCAACATCATTAATTGAGTACTGCATATCATTCCCATACGAACCCTTATCAGCAAGACCAGGCTCAGACCGAAAAACCATCGGAAATGAATGCGAATCAGTAATATGCCAATGAAAAACATTCAGTTTATTACCACTCATAGCACTAATTGTCCTCTTTAAATCCACAATCGGATAATAGTTTCTCGAAGTATCCAACATCACACCTCTATGTCCAAACATCGGCCAATCTTTAACATACAACCCCGAAGCCACACGCGAAGGTTTCCCCCAAACAAGTTGAGAAAATGTTTCGAGTCCCCGCATTGCGCCCCACACAGTCTCAGCTGCCAAACTAGCAGTTGAGCTGTTATTGGGGATTTTGATTGTATACAACTCATTAACACCGTGGTGAAGCGGGGCAGTGAGATCAGCCACGGTGATGGTAAGAGTCTGCAATTTAGGGGATGCAGTTGAGATGTTCGACGAAATGCCTGAGAGAGGAGTGTAGTGTTCTGTGAGGATTTGGTGTAGGTAACGGTTGACGGCGGGGGTTAGATTTGGATGGTCCGGTGAGGTGACGGTGAATGCGGGGGAGATGAGCGTTGCTGTTGGCGGATTGTTCCATTTTAAGAGCCTTGGTTTGGGCCAAATGGGGAGGTGTGAAGCTGATGATTTGATGAGAATTAAGGTTGTGATGAAGATGATTATTAATATCTTCATTTTTTGATTCGGTTATGGAAGTTACTGTGTGTTTAGATAAGCTATTTAAAGAAAATTTGTGCATGTTTTTAATTTTTTTTTTGGATGACGAGGACTCGCTCCCCTGAGTCGAAGTCCTAAGCCGAAGTCCAGATCACTGTCAAATTTCAGAATGTGGACCGTCTGTAAATCCATATGTCTGGCAAATCCGAGCTATAATGCCCAACAATCCAGCTCTAACCAATTCATATTTTATAAAAAACATAGTCGGAATTTGAACATGCGACCATGACATCTAAATGGCTGAGACTTAGATCGTTAGACTAAACCGGTGCAACGTGCTTTTTAATTATTATTACAAGAATTGGATGTTCAAACAATGAACTTTCAGATTTGAATATTGTTTTTTTTACTATTTTGTAAATTGAGATTTGAGATTATGTGTTGTTTTTATGTGTTTGTTGTTTTATTATTGTAGGTTTGTGAATTTTAATTTTATTTTTATTGTGGCCTGCAGTGAGTGGGAGTGCGTTGAAGGCATTTGTTAAGAGAACACTGAATTGGAAATGAAACGATACCGTTAGTCAACCGATAAATGGCCGGTTTGCAATTATTGTTATAAAAGAAAAAGGAACAAAGGATTATTTCACCCCTCAACTTATCTTGAAATATTAAAAAAGCTATTTTTAAGAAGATCGGTAAAAAAAACCACAAATATGCTAAGTCGTATCGAATTTCCCTCCCATAGTTGCACTCTCATGTGTAAAAGACATGCTCTATCATAAAACAGAAAAAAAATTAAAATGACCTATAATATTTATTTTATTTCTCAAATTCACACTTAATGATTTTCAAATTTCAATTATAATATTTATATCTATATCTATATCTATACTATATATCTATATCTATACTATATATATAAAAGCATGGATGGAGGGACAGGCAAATTTACTGAATAATCATTTTCAGTTTATTACTAAATAAATGTTTTATAGTCATTAACTAATTAGTTATTTAATTAATCACTATTATAATTGAAGTCCTAATTAGAATAGGTAGCTAAATTATCTCCAATTTAGTTTTTAGTATGTCAAAAATAACTAAATTGTCTCCAAATTAGTAGGAATGTCTATCTTTTAGTTTGATTGAACTACAAAATTAAAATACTATATTTGGTCAATATATTATTATTTAAATTTCAATCTTATTATTTTTAAAGATATTATTAATAAAATTAAGCTAATTATTTAATTATGGTAATTAAAAAACCAAAAGAAGAATAACTTCAGTATGGAAAAAAATTTAATAACCGAATTTATTATATCTACTTTTACAAACATTCTTAATTAATTTAATATTAATTATAAATAAAAAAATTGATATAATTATAATAAATTTACTAATATGTACATTGACAAGTTACGTTACGAGCCACGTGCATACCACGTAATTCGAAACTAGTAATGTTAAAAGTTCAAATATCAAATCAATTTAAATAAAAAAATTTAGACTTTTTCTAAACTTTTTTCATTTTTTCTTCCTTGCTTCTTCTTCCATCAACGCCACCGATGTTCTTGCTTGCACACGAACAATTCGTCTTCAACAATCACTCTTTCAAATTCTAGTTGTTATCGTTCTCGCATGCAGACAAATATGTCGTCGAGCTCAGTTTAGATGAACCTAGATAGGTTCGTCTAAAGACGAACAAACGTCTTGAGCTACTACTTCGTCTATAAGGAGGTTATACATATAGTTTGACACTTGAACTTGTACCTATTTACCGATCTAACCTCTAACTTAACGTCTCTGTTATCGAACCTCTGAACTTGTTAAATAATCTGATTTGACTCTTGAATTTGATAAATACGTAAATATGAAACTCTTTTTATCCACCTAACACTTGAAATATTCTAGAAGAATTTGTGTAGGAAGAGGTTTAATGCTTACATATTTATCAAATTCAGGGATCAAATCGGATTATTTAACATGTTCAGAGGTTCGGTAGGAGAAACGTTAAGTTTAGGGGTTAGATCGATAAATGAGTATAAGTTCAGTGGTTAAATTATGTATCAAGCTTCTATAAGGGTGATCCTTTGTTTTATATGTATTCTTACAAGTTTTATTTTCATAAAAATAATTAGATATAATACAACTACGTGTGCATTATATGTAGGCTTTGCTCAGTTCAAAATTATGTATTTCTAATGAACAATATATCTCGAAAAGTTAATTACTCAAAAATAGTAAGTAACATTCCTTAGTTTAATTTATTCAAAAAAAAAAATCCTTAGTTTATTTTTTAATTTTTTGGGAAGTTATATTTTTTTTAACATGTTAACATTAAAGACAAAAAGTTTTTTTTTAAAAAAAATATATTAAAATTTAAAATATCATTATTTTTCATGATAAATTTAATGGCTTCTTATGAAAATTGCTTGAACAATATGAATGTTCACATTATTAGCATTCTAAAAACAATAAATATATATCTAGCATGGGTTTGGTTTAATGGTCTAATTCTTAACCATTTGAGCGCCATGGTTGCGGGTTTAAACCACGGCTATGACCTTTCTAATAATTAATGGTGGTTATGATTGAACTACTGACTATTATAAACCGGAATTGTCAGGTATGTGGACTTGTGGGCAGTCTACATCCTGAAATTTGGAACATACATTCTAACTAATTTCTAGAACCAACAAAAATAGTAGATAGTTTGTATATTTTCACATAAATATTTAATGATTTGTCTCGGGTTAACACATATTGTATGATCAGTAATACTGCAATAGCAAATTATGCATGTTTTTCATATATTTTATCCCTATGTTATTCTTCTTAAAATTTCAATGGATTAATATTAAAATAGACTAGCGACACCTTAAACTCTTAATCCTCTCTAAAGGATCTTTTTATAAATTGTATGAAGAACTAAACATCTTTATATAAATTGTATAGAAGAATGAAAAATGGAATGATGTCAATTAACATTAACTTGAGATTAATGAGAAATTGGAGAAGACTAAACTAACACTTTGTTTAAATTGGAGTTTATCTAACACGATTACGAGAATAATGAAGAGGAAGAAAAATACAAGTGTTCAACATGTAAACAAGTAATTTGAGAGAAATAAAGAATTGAATATTTAATAGTCACTATCAACAATTAGAAAATGAAAGAGAGAGATCTAACGGATGCTTTAGACTATCATTCTCTCCTCTAATTTGTTGAAGCCCAAATTAGCTTTTAAAAAGACAATTCTTTCAGTTTCGCCTTCTCTAATAAAGTCAATTTAAGAAGAGTCTAGGATGGAAAAAATTGACTTTTTTCTCTATGTTGAAGAAAAAATCTAGAAACTGAAGCTCAAGTAACATTTTATAAATAACTGTAAAAAAAATATATAAAAAGGCTCATTTTGTAATACATTTTCTTCGATTCAAATCAAACCTTTTCTTTTCGATTTTTTTTTCTTTATGACCATACTTCGATGATTCTATAAAATGTACGGATCAACCTCCTAACAATTAGATGGTAATATCATAAAAATCAAAAAATCTGGATTGCAACTGAAGTTCGAGTATTATTTTATAAATAACTGTTAAAAAATCTATAAAAAAAGCTCATTTTGTAGTATATTTTTTCAATTCAAATCAAACCTTTTCTTTTCATTTTTTTTTCTTTATGACCATACTTCGAAGATACTATAAAATATATGGATTGAACTCCTAACAATTGGATGGTAATGTCTTAAAAATCAAAGAATCTGGATCGCAATTTAAATAACTACAACGGTTTTATTGCAAACAACACCATCGCCCATTGATGAATCCAAGAACTGAAATTTATAAAAGAGAAAGATATTATATTAGTCCAATTTATTTTTAATTTTCTGTAAATCTAATCAAAACATTCTAATTTCAGCAATTTTAGTCCTATTTTAAAAGTTAACATCAATTTTACTCCAATTTCAAAAATCTCTTAATTGATATATAAAATTATGAATTAAAAAGTTTATTTATAAAACTATACATCTAAAAATAGTAAAGTTAGAAAAATCTTATTTAAATGTTCTAAATTCATCATTTAAAACAATAAAAATACAAATCAAATTGTACAATCATTCAAATTGACCAAAATTGTTATCAATTTTTAAAATTAGAATTAAACTAAAATTAAAACACTTGATTAGATTTACAAAAAGTCAAAAAAAATTAGAGCTATCAAATATATTAGTATTCCTCTCAATAATTCTCAATTTACATATTAAATTTTGTAAAGCTTTTTCAATGAAGCTATTATGCATCGATTTTAGAAGATGAAAGACCAAAAGAGAATGTTATAATATGTTTATATTAATGTATTAATTTAAATAGTTTGTTTGTTTAAAAATATATTAAATATTCTTATTTAGTGTTTTTAAATTTGTAGCCCTGAACGAAAGGTTTGCATCCGTCATTTATTATACCTACCGGTCCTTGATATGCAGCAGCTTTCACAGAAAGCACATTTGTTAAAAGCTTTAACCAAACATCAAATATAGAGGCCAAGTTTAATATCTAATTTTCATATGCAAAGCAAGTGAACCTAAACATTCAGATGGTTTCAACTTTCAAGATTAATCCAACAAAGATGCAACTGTGCCGCTAGAATACAGCTTATATACTCATTTTCGTGGAGTAAAGTTATATTTTATACATTTTTGTGGATTTAAGCCTTCTTCTATCTACTTGTAGAATTTCTTGCATCTCGAAAATTGGCTTCGTTTTACTTTCGTATTTCAACAACAAACTTATTGAACGCATAAGTAAGGATTGTGGTTACATGTACCTTGTTAGCATAAAACCCTCATCTAACTTGTCTATAAATACTATGATCCTTTTCGCTGCAATAACCATCATTATTGCTTCATGCAAAAATGCAATGTCAGTAGACAATAGGTATGAACCCCATAGTAAGTCACGAGTATACAAGAATCACAAGGGAAGGAATTAGAATAACCTCTTTGAAGAATACTAAGTATTTCGGTTTGGCATCGTCAATTCTAGATGGCTAGCTTCAATGCTACCTGCAAAGTTGGTGTAACAATGTAATTTAGAATGACATTCTTAATCTTACTAACTCGTTCTATGGATAAAAATGGGAGGCAATAGGAGGATATGGGAGCAGGGAAAAGCATAGCAAGCAAAAACAGACAATCTCATGCATGCCATGGTAAGTTTTTTTATAGCAAAATTGTAGCAAGGAATAAAAAACAGTCAAGGAAATTGGACTTATTTACTATATGTAACCAAAATGGGTGAAGAAATAAGTCTCCGCTGTCCCAAAATGTCTCTATTACATGTAAATTTAACAGGCAAACAACTAATCCGTTTTCTAGGAAGCGTGCGGTATTCCATAGAACATTAGTGCAGTGTCAACTGCTGGCAGACATATTTAGACTTGATAAGTTACAAACAATAGGATAGTGAAAGAAAACAACAAGGCGATGAGAATTCATTGTTTTTGTAAGAACAGAAAAACAAATTTTGACTCGCTGGAATACATGTTACAATCAATTGTTTAGAAACTTAAGATAAAGAGTTCTATAGTCAGCAGATACAACTTCCAGCAAACATCAGTCATATGGCCTAAAGCATTACCTCTAGAAGAGTTTATAATGTACTCTGCCTTTCTATAAGGACATACCACCGAAAGATCGTTTCCAAATTCCAATACAGACATCATTCGATGTGCCCCAGAGATCAGTTCCTGAGATGGAAGAGAAAGAATAAACATAAAGACACGGAGACACAGCTTCACAATCAAGAAATAGAGGCATTTTTCCAAAAAAAAGTATAGCTATGATGTTAACAATAATAAGAGCACATTGGAATAAAAAAATGCGGAGCATTTTAAAGTGCTAGTTATCACCCGCAATAGTATTTTTCAATTTGAAATAAACTCATCAGGATGTTCATCAGATCATCACGTTCCAAAAACAATTGAAGATTAAACAAGTCCAACTATTAAGAGTATTCTTCTCCAAGATATGAAGTACCTCGTAGTTTGTTTTTTCTTTTCATGTATATCGATGCATGTCTTTAGCTCTTCAATGCTCAACAGGTCACACAGCTTACATTGCAATAAACTACAACCGTCCATGAATATTGGAGAGTTGGCCAGGCCCGGAATATGGGTTAAGTTTTTCATATTCCCCTTCAGATATTCCATCAAAACAAGAGCTGTCACATGGTTTAAAACTTAAAATAGGTGAGAAATGGTCAGTGCTTTGAACCAAGTTCAACTTTCTACAAAATTGATAAATCATTTTGGCAAAAGTTAAGACTAACCAGTCAAAATCTCAAATAATTCAACAACATTTCAGTGAACATTCTACTCACCTACAAGGTATAATTCAAATGAGGTGCTTCGAGTTAGGATAAATATTCAATAGATAGTAGGGTATCCGCCAAAGCAAACTGGTCAGATAAGTAATTGATGGTAGTTCAGAGCAAAATTTTTTGGCTCAGAGATGTTAATGTCCATTAAATTCAAGAAACCTACATAATCAAAAGTGAAATTCTGGCAAGCCTCAACAACTACTGTGATCACCTTTCATTCTACCACTTAGTTCATAAACTAAAAAACAGCTCTATTTTTTTTCTCAACCAATTTCCTATTACTCAAGTTTCTATCCATGCTATTGTTGGACTTAAAACATGTAGCAATTAATTTAAAAGAAGTCACAAATTTTAACACCCCATAGTCCATATGTTAAGTCCCAATCTACCAACAAATACCAAAATATAGTATTAAAATTTCTGATTTTAGTATTAAGCATTATGTATGTGCATGGAAGCTATAGTAGGTGTAAAGAGATACCGAGAGCTCGAAGCATTTTCAGATCAAATTTTGAAGCTAATTCCCCATGACCAATCACTTTTGCTCTTTGAATTACCAGCATTTTCAAGCTAATCAGCATATCCTGCACAGTAAACACACACAATTAACTTCCAAAATAAATTGTTTAACTGTCTCCATAAATTAAAATCTTGATTTAGGAGATAACAAAGGTTTCATTCATTGAATCAATAAAAACAATTTCACTTACGAGCTCAGATTCGGATAGCAAACAGAGCCAGCTCACATCTTCAATACTATTATTTCCTAAAATTTCATCCATTCTGTAATAATTTACAGAGAATTTTCTTCTACAGCTAATTAGAGGAAGCGCGTCCGAGAAAAGATAGGACTTCAAGAGAGAATCTTGATGCACAAAGGTTCATGTTTCCCGCTTAAATTGGCTGAAAATTATAAGATTTTGACAAAAAAAAAACATGACTTATCATTTTCAGCTCATTAAGAGTTAGAGAAATTCTTAGACGGAGTCTATTACGTCATCCGTAGATTAAGTCTATCACATTATAACACTTCATTAAAATGATACAATTAATTGAAAGAATAATCTTTATAAAAATGCAATGAGAAATTTGATAACTAATTCTATGAAATTAAAAAATCACAAAACAAAAAATATTCATGAACACACCACTATCATAACAAGACAACTACCCTCCAAAATCACAGCTAAACAACTCACCTCACCTCTTTGAGACATTTCGTCGAACATAGCAAAGATTGCAAAACACAAGTTATAGAATATATACTGCTCAACAAATTTTAATATTTTCTTAAGTTTGTTCTTTAGCTTTTATATTCCGCCGCTTAATGCCTCAGACTTAATTGAAATTGGACGACTGAATCAGCTTGAGCTATTAAAGTTTCAAGAAAATTGCAGCAAAAATCTCGATGAATACGTCGTGCACTCCAAAAAAAACTGAACTTTAAATTTTTAGGTTTTTATTAGGCTGAATTTGTAATTTAACCCTTAAACTATACCATTCTACTCCATTGCATATTTTTTAAAATATTTTAACTTTTGATTTTGTTTTATTTAACCTCTCAGCTTTAGTTTTTATGCCAATTCAACTTATTTTTCCCAACATGATAGATATTAAACCGTTTTAAAGCACGTGAAGTATACATCTTAATCCTTAAACTATATTATTTTAACTTAGGCCTAATCACTTCAAAATATCCCATCTTTTTTATTTTTTTCTCGCCTTTCAAAACCTCCAATTTTAGTCCATTTTCAATTTTCACCTTCAATTATAACCAATTGTCCAAATTGGAGCGGAAAAAAGCTCAAATGAACTTCTTAATTGCTTCATTTTTAAAATTTATTATAATTAAAATACAAATCGAAATAATATGAAGTAATATAAACGACACATTTGAGCTATTTTCCACTTTAATTTGAACAAATGGTTACAATCGAAATTGAAAATTGAAAAATGAGCTAAAATTGGAGATTTTGAAAGGTGAGGATATAAACGAATAAAACCGAAAAGGTAGGGTATTTGTGAGTGATTAAGCCTTTAACTTACAATACATGAATTATTATTGATTTAGTTCGATTTTGAAAAAAATAATGATTTAGTTCGGTGTAATACCCCAAAATAATTAAGTATTTAATTGGACTAGGTGTCCAGTTCTGATTCGCCAGGGTGGTGATATCGGAAATAAATTTCAAGAGATTAAAGGAATTCAATATCATATTCCAATTTTAAAGTTGGAATTTAAATTAAAAGGGAAAATGTCAAGAAAAGTCCTGAACTAGAGTTCAAGGACTAAAGTGGTAATTTGACCATATAAATCTCGAAATGGAAATTATTTCGCCAAGGTCCGCGAAATGTTTTATAGTATTGGTGGTAAAAGTTTCAGGTCAATCAGAGACCTTTTAAAATTTGGACGCGGATTCATTTTGGGCTAAATTGTCAATTTTAAAGAATTCAAGGACCAAAGTGCAAATTAGCCAATTTAGCCTCGAGAATAGAAATTGGAAGATTATTGACGGAAAGTAATAATCTTGTATTAGTATTATTTATATGGATATAAATAATACGTAAATGATCGAGTTAAAAGGATAATTTAACCGTTTGGTTAAATAAGAAAGTTTAAAAGAGAAATGGTTTAAGTTAAGAAATTGAAGGATTAAAGTGGCTAATTAGCCAACTTATATGTTAAGGAAAGGAAGGAATCAGATGATTCCAGAGAGCAGAAGAGGAAGAGAGAAAGGAAAGGGCGAACGATTACGTTCCGCCGCCGTTTCGCCGTTTCTCGTCCGAATCGAGTGATTCTCGCGCCGTTGGATTAAGAATTCAATTCTCTATCTACCACGAGCAACAAATCGAGGTAATTTGGTGATTTTTGAGATTGAAATGATTGAATTAGGGTTATATCGTTTTAACGAATTAAACGAATTGTAATCGCGTTTCTATAGTCGTATTTGGTGAGATTCGAATTGGGTTATATGTTAAAATGAAGCGTAAGCATGTCGGGAGTGTCGGAAAGCGGCGCAGCGCCCGGAAAATGACTTTTCCGGGGGCTGTCAAGGGTGTGCGTTCGCACACATTGAGTGTGCGATCGCACACTCCTTGAATTTTGGGGTGTGCGTTCGCACACTCATTGTGTGCGTTCGCACACTACCTATATGTTGCCAGATTGAGAAATCCTACGGTCAGTTTATAGAATTGCCTCTTAGGAACGCCTCTGTCAAATTTCAGCTCGATCCAACGGTTCAATTGGGAGAGATCGTCATTTTACTAAACAGTGTCAGTGCGCAGGCAGCACCTGCGCATTGTCCTGAAAACTACTTGAAACTTCATCGGAATGAAACTAAACCCTAAAGTTTGAAGGTATCATACGTATTGGAATACGATTAAGAGATATAACAAGTATCTCGACTAAGTATTAGAATACGATTAAGGTTAAAAGTCGTATTTGAACTACGATTATATTAATCTAAGTTTAAAACTTAGGGTTTTGATATTGAGCCTACGTTTATGGATTAAACGAACAGGTAACTCGACTAAGTAACTGACGTATCGACGAGCTACCAAGCCATTGGGCCGGAGTGGTTACGTGATTGGACAATGCATGGAGCTTACGCTTGCGGGATTATAATAATGCAGTTTTGGATAGCGGTCACTGTGAGTGGCAATTTACTTTTGCGTATTATTATAAAAGTTATTTTCTTATATTATGAGTATTGATATTAAATATCTCGTATCTATATGATTTGCTCGTATAAGCTGTTTGGTTTGATAGATTTGATTATATGAATGTTGTTGTATTCGTTGTTTTGGAGATAAGTGTCTAATGTGCGGTCCGAAGAGACCAACTACCTATTGGGTGTCAATAGGCTACATGATCATTGGTGAATCAGTCTAGAGTATTTGACTTTATGATTAAGAATTAATATATATCTATGCATTATATATTATGATTTAGATACGCAGAGTGAACTCGGCTACGGTGTAGCCTGGAAGTCCCCGTATCTAGTGGCTGGGCCACCAGTGAGTTGGACTCACACTTTATGATTTAGATACGCAGAGTGAACTCGGCTACGGTGTAGTCTGGAAGTCCCCGTATCTAGTGAGTTGGACTCACACTTTTGAAATTAATAATGTTTGCTTATATCATAAAATTATATATGTATTAAGCGTGTGACGCTATATTTTGATAATACTATAAGTAACTTGCAAACTCACTCAGTATTTTCCCAAATACTGACCCCTCACTCTGATGTTTGCAGATAAGCAGAGTCGGATCAGACAAACCATCTCCATTGTGCCAGAAGTCATTGGACTTGCACAAGCATGAGTTCCTAGAGCTGCAGTAGTCAGTAGATGTCAGTATTAGATAAACATTTGGATTTCAAATAGTTAGTTTTGGATGTAAACTGTAATATGATATTTTAATATCTTCAATTATATTATGTAAAAGAGTTTTCTAAAAAGGTTTATATATGATATTATACTTTTAATTGCGAAAAATTAATAGTGGTTTTAGGCTTGCTACGGGTTTCGGAGCTACCACTCCCATTCCCTAGCGCCGGTCTCGGCTCAATAATTTGGGTCGTGACAATTGTGGTATCAGAGCAGTTGGTCCAGTTACCTCTGCTATGATTTGTTTGTCGGTTAAGTAATCTAGGAACTACTGCAGCTATAGAGTTGAGCTTTGTCTGATCCCAGTCGTTTGTGTTAAGTGTTCTGTGATAAGAATAATAGATTGACTTGTGAAATGTTTGGTCGATTTTCGTGACACGTATATACGAGATAAATATACGTATAATTTTGTTTTTGATAAGGTGTGCTTGCATGATATGAGATTGATTTGTATGAATTGAATCGGATACATCGGTTGGCTTTGCTATCGATGTCAGACATATGAGATACATCGGTTGGCTTCGCTATCGATGTCAGACAGATAGGATACATCGGTTGGCTTCGCTATCGATGTCAGGCAGATAAGATACATCGGTTGGCTTCGCTATCGATGTCAGGCAGATAAGATACATCGGTTGGCTTCGCTATCGATGTCAGGCAGATAAGGTACATCGGTTGGCTTTGCTATCGATGTCAGACAAAAGAGTGAGAAGAAGGAATACAAAGTTATAGAAGTTGAGGAACTTTCCAGAAACAGAGTTTAAAGGTCTAGAGAACTTACAAAACTCGAAGTTTATAACTTTTAAAAGTTATTTGTTTAACGATTCTAAAAGCATAATTGTGCCTAGACCCGTAATAGCCATTGATAATTGCCACGACATTGATAGAAATGCATCACTACATACATCAATTCATGCATTAATAGAACATGCATCATATGCATTATGTTCAGACGAAGAGGTGAGATGTGGCAACTCTTTGGGGATGAGAGACGTCATCACCCTAGTGCACAATTTTGCTAAGATTTAAATGAAATTTTTTAAATGAGTCGTTTTATTTGAAAGAGTTTTCAAAGAGTTTTGTTTTTAATGTGAGTATACCTAGACCAGAACTCTGTAAAGGAAGTAGAGTGCTCGCGAGCAAGCTGTGATCTAGGCTATGAGGCGAATGAATATGTATAGTGTGAGAACATAAGATTTGTACCTCTAGCTAATGAACTTAGCCTTGATTAGACAGACTAGTATATGACTAGGATAATAGATATGTGTTCGGATAGTAAAACATATCTGATTAAAAATGTATGATATGTATGTTATGTTTTTAATACTCTTGATGTTTGATTAAGTCCATGTGAGCGGAATGCTCACAAGACTTAAGTTATGATATGTAATCAAGAAAATCTAGGGGACACTGATTTTCTTGAATTCGGCCAACATAGATGCTTATAGCTACGATAGTAATATGCGTTTAACATATACAACGCGAGTATGTGTTTAGATAATTGGCCAGTATACGATGAGTTATAACACTCATAAGACTTGCAATAAGAGACGTAACCCTATAAAGTCTAAAGGAAGGAGACGTCCCTAGAGTCCAGCGTACGTGAACATCGATTAGACGTGAAGATTAGTAAGGATTATATTTTAAGGAATTTATCAGTATTCCTTTATATAATCGCTATACTATGAATAAAGAACTGCGCGAACGCGTGCTGTTGCACAGAAAGTATACAAGACACGAGAAGAAGATCGAGGTGACAAAGGTGAATGCAACCTAGTCCAATTGGCCTGCAAAGGCTAGAAATGTGATGAAGGTCAACGGGAACCTAACACGATAAAGTGGGAATGTACAGGCATCGGGAGTGCCGCAGTACCCAACGCCATTATAAATCAGTTAGACGTAAAAGTAACCAATATAAGGAATGGTGTGCCAATGATGAGACGATGAATATAAAGATAATATCAACGTGAAGAAAGGAACACCTATAGAGATTGATAATGGTATGCATAATATAAGACTGAAGGAGTTTGGTGGATCAAGCGGTATGCTAGATCCACTGGAAAGGTAAAGTAAGATGCTCGTATACAACGAACGGATGAAGGATAAACAGTATTGTCAATCAAGATGTCGATAAAAGGTTCAATCCATGAGTAGTTGCGACGAGTAATTAGAGCAGTGATAGGTCAAAGTTGTGACCTGATTTGAGAAATTCTTTCTATCATTAGTTCCGGTTAAGGAAGAACATAGGTACATGTATGAAGGATTAAGATGCACTACATAGTATTGAATGTATTTGATGTGTGATTGAAGTTTGTACATCGAAATACAAGAAAGAATGTGAAGAAGAGACTCAATATCAGAATTGAGCCATACTAAAGAAAGTAATAGCAGATAAACCGAGACAGAAGATAGGAGACGAAAGTAAAGTATGCCAAAGGTATGCAACGTGTATGATAAAGTATAAGGATGTAAAGGTAGATTATGGATAAGAAGAAACCAGTCAAGGTAATTAGAGTTAAGGAAAGTACGAACAACCTGCGTATGACGCAAGGGACTCGATAAGAGTGATCGAGGAAAAGAAAAAGAGAGAAGTCATATGGAGAATTGACAAGGAGATCAGAGGAATAGAACTCTATATAGTCGCAGACATATAGAGATAAAGGAAGATAAAGAGGGCAAAGACATAGGATCGAATCCACTTACAGTTAAGATGTCAGTAAAGGTACAATAGTACAATATTGATCGACGTTCAGAATACTGAAATAAGAAATGTTAGATATACGAGATATGATAAGGACGATATCAGCATAGGATCGGCTTTACAGATGGCCATGATGACAGTACAAATATGATAAGACGATACGTATATGACTGAGAGCACATTACATCGAGGAATTCAGATGAAGAAGGGCACAACTCTCTATTAATGATTGATGTTGTGAATATTAAACGCAAGTAGTACATGAGGTGCAAGATACGCTGAAGGGGAAAGTATAGAATGCAAGGAAAGATAATGAAGAAACCCGATAATAGCATAAATAAAGAACGCAAGAAGAACACCAAAGAATCATAGCATTTAGACTATGAATCCTATTGGTTAACTAATGACAAGTAAAAGAAAGTTACGAAGAAGTACATCTACAATATGGACAAAAGTGGGAATATAAAATGGAGTGGAAAGATCATTAATAGTAATGAGAAGTAAGCTTAACGCTACATGATAATAAAGAGAAATGATTTGGAAGCTAAAAGTCAAACTAAGATTAAGAATTGGAAGGAAGATATAGATAAGAAAGAGTTGGATTATGGCGATAAATGCTAAAAGCATCTTTGAATGTCAAAAAGACGACGAAGAAAAGAAAACATAGATGAAGCATGATAGAATGATGAATAAAAAGATCAAGCATGGAATAAGTAACGACGTCATCAGAGGACATTCTGATGTAAGTATATAAGTAGAAGAAGATTAAGATCCTCATTTAAGGATTATAAGTAAAGAAAGCTTACCAGAACATTGGTCACACGCTGTCTTATTAAAATAAGAATTCAGCGACCAATATGACGATCCTATCTGGCTGAAAACCAGATTAATGAAACAGATTGATGTAAGGTAAGAAGAGACAAGGAGTTTCAAAGAATAGTACGTCATGCATAAAGGAAATAAATCAATGGATATGCAGACAAATAAAAAGGTATGCGACATATCTAGATGCAAGAAGAAGGTTAAGTAAGTTTTACAAGAAAAGTGAAGACCTCATAAGGATACGTCCTGAAGATTCACCTCATGGATAACCATGATTAGTGATGATAGCGAAAGAATCTGCATACGAGAAATGAAGTAACGAGATAAAAGGAGATAACAGAAAGTGGAATAAGCTCCTAGCACTACTATAGATAATAATCAGACGACGACAATAGCCATACAAGAAATACTACGTAAGTAGTGAAGCACGAGTTGTTTGAGTGTCCACATCACTCAACAAAGAACGATGATAAGATTAGACGATATTGGAGAACAAGATCAGGTCGTGACAACGACCAAATAGGGAAGATCAATGGGTTATCGAAACAAAGAAGTCTGGAGACCAGGATTATCGTCCTTAGTGATAAAGTATCGCTAGAACGAATTATCATTGGATATAAGCATTAAACTAAAAGTTTATAGTATTGAAGGTTAGATAAAGGACGAACACAAGGATTGTGTTATAGAATAAAGAAGAAAAAGATCAAAGATAAGGTTGTCAGTGATAACTGACGTTAAAGTGTAAGAAGTACAGAAATTGAAATGATGATTTCATGCACCGACAAGTGTCAGTAAGACGAACACGGTATTCCTATTATGAATAAGAATTCTAGATGTACATGGGATTAAAGTAAGAAAGGAATAAGAAAATTCGAGGACGAATTTTTTTAAGGGGGGAAGAATGTAATACCCCAAAATAATTAAGTATTTAATTGGACTAGGTGTCCAGTTCTGATTCGCCAGGGTGGTGATATCGGAAATAAATTTCAAGAGATTAAAGGAATTCAATATCATATTCCAATTTTAAAGTTGGAATTTAAATTAAAAGGGAAAATGTCAAGAAAAGTCCTGAACTAGAGTTCAAGGACTAAAGTGGTAATTTGACCATATAAATCTCGAAATGGAAATTATTTCGCCAAGGTCCGCGAAATGTTTTATAGTATTGGTGGTAAAAGTTTCAGGTCAATCAGAGACCTTTTAAAATTTGGACGCGGATTCATTTTGGGCTAAATTGTCAATTTTAAAGAATTCAAGGACCAAAGTGCAAATTAGCCAATTTAGCCTCGAGAATAGAAATTGGAAGATTATTGACGGAAAGTAATAATCTTGTATTAGTATTATTTATATGGATATAAATAATACGTAAATGATCGAGTTAAAAGGATAATTTAACCGTTTGGTTAAATAAGAAAGTTTAAAAGAGAAATGGTTTAAGTTAAGAAATTGAAGGATTAAAGTGGCTAATTAGCCAACTTATATGTTAAGGAAAGGAAGGAATCAGATGATTCCAGAGAGCAGAAGAGGAAGAGAGAAAGGAAAGGGCGAACGATTACGTTCCGCCGCCGTTTCGCCGTTTCTCGTCCGAATCGAGTGATTCTCGCGCCGTTGGATTAAGAATTCAATTCTCTATCTACCACGAGCAACAAATCGAGGTAATTTGGTGATTTTTGAGATTGAAATGATTGAATTAGGGTTATATCGTTTTAACGAATTAAACGAATTGTAATCGCGTTTCTATAGTCGTATTTGGTGAGATTCGAATTGGGTTATATGTTAAAATGAAGCGTAAGCATGTCGGGAGTGTCGGAAAGCGGCGCAGCGCCCGGAAAATGACTTTTCCGGGGGCTGTCAAGGGTGTGCGTTCGCACACATTGAGTGTGCGATCGCACACTCCTTGAATTTTGGGGTGTGCGTTCGCACACTCATTGTGTGCGTTCGCACACTACCTATATGTTGCCAGATTGAGAAATCCTACGGTCAGTTTATAGAATTGCCTCTTAGGAACGCCTCTGTCAAATTTCAGCTCGATCCAACGGTTCAATTGGGAGAGATCGTCATTTTACTAAACAGTGTCAGTGCGCAGGCAGCACCTGCGCATTGTCCTGAAAACTACTTGAAACTTCATCGGAATGAAACTAAACCCTAAAGTTTGAAGGTATCATACGTATTGGAATACGATTAAGAGATATAACAAGTATCTCGACTAAGTATTAGAATACGATTAAGGTTAAAAGTCGTATTTGAACTACGATTATATTAATCTAAGTTTAAAACTTAGGGTTTTGATATTGAGCCTACGTTTATGGATTAAACGAACAGGTAACTCGACTAAGTAACTGACGTATCGACGAGCTACCAAGCCATTGGGCCGAAGTGTTTACGTGATTGGACAATGCATGGAGCTTACGCTTGCGGGATTATAATAGTGCAGTTTTTGATAGCGGTCACTGTGAGTGGCAATTTACTTTTGCGTATTATTATAAAAGTTATTTTCTTATATTATGAGTATTGATATTAAATATCTCGTATCTATATGATTTGCTCGTATAAGCTGTTTGGTTTGATAGATTTGATTATATGAATGTTGTTGTATTCGTTGTTTTGGAGATAAGTGTCTAATGTGCGGTCCGAAGAGACCAACTACCTATTGGGTGTCAATAGGCTACATGATCATTGGTGAATCAGTCTAGAGTATTTGACTTTATGATTAAGAATTAATATATATCTATGCATTATATATTATGATTTAGATACGCAGAGTGAACTCGGCTACGGTGTAGCCTGGAAGTCCCCGTATCTAGTGGCTGGGCCACCAGTGAGTTGGACTCACACTTTATGATTTAGATACGCAGAGTGAACTCGGCTACGGTGTAGTCTGGAAGTCCCCGTATCTAGTGAGTTGGACTCACACTTTTGAAATTAATAATGTTTGCTTATATCATAAAATTATATATGTATTAAGCGTGTGACGCTATATTTTGATAATACTATAAGTAACTTGCAAACTCACTCAGTATTTTCCCAAATACTGACCCCTCACTCTGATGTTTGCAGATAAGCAGAGTCGGATCAGACAAACCATCTCCATTGTGCCAGAAGTCATTGGACTTGCACAAGCATGAGTTCCTAGAGCTGCAGTAGTCAGTAGATGTCAGTATTAGATAAACATTTGGATTTCAAATAGTTAGTTTTGGATGTAAACTGTAATATGATATTTTAATATCTTCAATTATATTATGTAAAAGAGTTTTCTAAAAAGGTTTATATATGATATTATACTTTTAATTGCGAAAAATTAATAGTGGTTTTAGGCTTGCTACGGGTTTCGGAGCTACCACTCCCATTCCCTAGCGCCGGTCTCGGCTCAATAATTTGGGTCGTGACAATTGTGGTATCAGAGCAGTTGGTCCAGTTACCTCTGCTATGATTTGTTTGTCGGTTAAGTAATCTAGGAACTACTGCAGCTATAGAGTTGAGCTTTGTCTGATCCCAGTCGTTTGTGTTAAGTGTTCTGTGATAAGAATAATAGATTGACTTGTGAAATGTTTGGTCGATTTTCGTGACACGTATATACGAGATAAATATACGTATAATTTTGTTTTTGATAAGGTGTGCTTGCATGATATGAGATTGATTTGTATGAATTGAATCGGATACATCGGTTGGCTTTGCTATCGATGTCAGACATATGAGATACATCGGTTGGCTTCGCTATCGATGTCAGACAGATAGGATACATCGGTTGGCTTCGCTATCGATGTCAGGCAGATAAGATACATCGGTTGGCTTCGCTATCGATGTCAGGCAGATAAGATACATCGGTTGGCTTCGCTATCGATGTCAGGCAGATAAGGTACATCGGTTGGCTTTGCTATCGATGTCAGACAAAAGAGTGAGAAGAAGGAATACAAAGTTATAGAAGTTGAGGAACTTTCCAGAAACAGAGTTTAAAGGTCTAGAGAACTTACAAAACTCGAAGTTTATAACTTTTAAAAGTTATTTGTTTAACGATTCTAAAAGCATAATTGTGCCTAGACCCGTAATAGCCATTGATAATTGCCACGACATTGATAGAAATGCATCACTACATACATCAATTCATGCATTAATAGAACATGCATCATATGCATTATGTTCAGACGAAGAGGTGAGATGTGGCAACTCTTTGGGGATGAGAGACGTCATCACCCTAGTGCACAATTTTGCTAAGATTTAAATGAAATTTTTTAAATGAGTCGTTTTATTTGAAAGAGTTTTCAAAGAGTTTTGTTTTTAATGTGAGTATACCTAGACCAGAACTCTGTAAAGGAAGTAGAGTGCTCGCGAGCAAGCTGTGATCTAGGCTATGAGGCGAATGAATATGTATAGTGTGAGAACATAAGATTTGTACCTCTAGCTAATGAACTTAGCCTTGATTAGACAGACTAGTATATGACTAGGATAATAGATATGTGTTCGGATAGTAAAACATATCTGATTAAAAATGTATGATATGTATGTTATGTTTTTAATACTCTTGATGTTTGATTAAGTCCATGTGAGCGGAATGCTCACAAGACTTAAGTTATGATATGTAATCAAGAAAATCTAGGGGACACTGATTTTCTTGAATTCGGCCAACATAGATGCTTATAGCTACGATAGTAATATGCGTTTAACATATACAACGCGAGTATGTGTTTAGATAATTGGCCAGTATACGATGAGTTATAACACTCATAAGACTTGCAATAAGAGACGTAACCCTATAAAGTCTAAAGGAAGGAGACGTCCCTAGAGTCCAGCGTACGTGAACATCGATTAGACGTGAAGATTAGTAAGGATTATATTTTAAGGAATTTATCAGTATTCCTTTATATAATCGCTATACTATGAATAAAGAACTGCGCGAACGCGTGCTGTTGCACAGAAAGTATACAAGACACGAGAAGAAGATCGAGGTGACAAAGGTGAATGCAACCTAGTCCAATTGGCCTGCAAAGGCTAGAAATGTGATGAAGGTCAACGGGAACCTAACACGATAAAGTGGGAATGTACAGGCATCGGGAGTGCCGCAGTACCCAACGCCATTATAAATCAGTTAGACGTAAAAGTAACCAATATAAGGAATGGTGTGCCAATGATGAGACGATGAATATAAAGATAATATCAACGTGAAGAAAGGAACACCTATAGAGATTGATAATGGTATGCATAATATAAGACTGAAGGAGTTTGGTGGATCAAGCGGTATGCTAGATCCACTGGAAAGGTAAAGTAAGATGCTCGTATACAACGAACGGATGAAGGATAAACAGTATTGTCAATCAAGATGTCGATAAAAGGTTCAATCCATGAGTAGTTGCGACGAGTAATTAGAGCAGTGATAGGTCAAAGTTGTGACCTGATTTGAGAAATTCTTTCTATCATTAGTTCCGGTTAAGGAAGAACATAGGTACATGTATGAAGGATTAAGATGCACTACATAGTATTGAATGTATTTGATGTGTGATTGAAGTTTGTACATCGAAATACAAGAAAGAATGTGAAGAAGAGACTCAATATCAGAATTGAGCCATACTAAAGAAAGTAATAGCAGATAAACCGAGGCAGAAGATAGGAGATGAAAGTAAAGTATGCCAAAGGTATGCAACGTGTATGATAAAGTATAAGGATGTAAAGGTAGATTATGGATAAGAAGAAACCAGTCAAGGTAATTAGAGTTAAGGAAAGTACGAACAACCTGCGTATGACGCAAGGGACTCGATAAGAGTGATCGAGGAAAAGAAAAAGAGAGAAGTCATATGGAGAATTGACAAGGAGATCAGAGGAATAGAACTCTATATAGTCGCAGACATATAGAGATAAAGGAAGATAAAGAGGGCAAAGACATAGGATCGAATCCACTTACAGTTAAGATGTCAGTAAAGGTACAATAGTACAATATTGATCGACGTTCAGAATACTGAAATAAGAAATGTTAGATATACGAGATATGATAAGGACGATATCAGCATAGGATCGGCTTTACAGATGGCCATGATGACAGTACAAATATGATAAGACGATACGTATATGACTGAGAGCACATTACATCGAGGAATTCAGATGAAGAAGGGCACAACTCTCTATTAATGATTGATGTTGTGAATATTAAACGCAAGTAGTACATGAGGTGCAAGATACGCTGAAGGGGAAAGTATAGAATGCAAGGAAAGATAATGAAGAAACCCGATAATAGCATAAATAAAGAACGCAAGAAGAACACCAAAGAATCATAGCATTTAGACTATGAATCCTATTGGTTAACTAATGACAAGTAAAAGAAAGTTACGAAGAAGTACATCTACAATATGGACAAAAGTGGGAATATAAAATGGAGTGGAAAGATCATTAATAGTAATGAGAAGTAAGCTTAACGCTACATGATAATAAAGAGAAATGATTTGGAAGCTAAAAGTCAAACTAAGATTAAGAATTGGAAGGAAGATATAGATAAGAAAGAGTTGGATTATGGCGATAAATGCTAAAAGCATCTTTGAATGTCAAAAAGACGACGAAGAAAAGAAAACATAGATGAAGCATGATAGAATGATGAATAAAAAGATCAAGCATGGAATAAGTAACGACGTCATCAGAGGACATTCTGATGTAAGTATATAAGTAGAAGAAGATTAAGATCCTCATTTAAGGATTATAAGTAAAGAAAGCTTACCAGAACATTGGTCACACGCTGTCTTATTAAAATAAGAATTCAGCGACCAATATGACGATCCTATCTGGCTGAAAACCAGATTAATGAAACAGATTGATGTAAGGTAAGAAGAGACAAGGAGTTTCAAAGAATAGTACGTCATGCATAAAGGAAATAAATCAATGGATATGCAGACAAATAAAAAGGTATGCGACATATCTAGATGCAAGAAGAAGGTTAAGTAAGTTTTACAAGAAAAGTGAAGACCTCATAAGGATACGTCCTGAAGATTCACCTCATGGATAACCATGATTAGTGATGATAGCGAAAGAATCTGCATACGAGAAATGAAGTAACGAGATAAAAGGAGATAACAGAAAGTGGAATAAGCTCCTAGCACTACTATAGATAATAATCAGACGACGACAATAGCCATACAAGAAATACTACGTAAGTAGTGAAGCACGAGTTGTTTGAGTGTCCACATCACTCAACAAAGAACGATGATAAGATTAGACGATATTGGAGAACAAGATCAGGTCGTGACAACGACCAAATAGGGAAGATCAATGGGTTATCGAAACAAAGAAGTCTGGAGACCAGGATTATCGTCCTTAGTGATAAAGTATCGCTAGAACGAATTATCATTGGATATAAGCATTAAACTAAAAGTTTATAGTATTGAAGGTTAGATAAAGGACGAACACAAGGATTGTGTTATAGAATAAAGAAGAAAAAGATCAAAGATAAGGTTGTCAGTGATAACTGACGTTAAAGTGTAAGAAGTACAGAAATTGAAATGATGATTTCATGCACCGACAAGTGTCAGTAAGACGAACACGGTATTCCTATTATGAATAAGAATTCTAGATGTACATGGGATTAAAGTAAGAAAGGAATAAGAAAATTCGAGGACGAATTTTTTTAAGGGGGGAAGAATGTAATACCCCAAAATAATTAAGTATTTAATTGGACTAGGTGTCCAGTTCTGATTCGCCAGGGTGGTGATATCGGAAATAAATTTCAAGAGATTAAAGGAATTCAATATCATATTCCAATTTTAAAGTTGGAATTTAAATTAAAAGGGAAAATGTCAAGAAAAGTCCTGAACTAGAGTTCAAGGACTAAAGTGGTAATTTGACCATATAAATCTCGAAATGGAAATTATTTCGCCAAGGTCCGCGAAATGTTTTATAGTATTGGTGGTAAAAGTTTCAGGTCAATCAGAGACCTTTTAAAATTTGGACGCGGATTCATTTTGGGCTAAATTGTCAATTTTAAAGAATTCAAGGACCAAAGTGCAAATTAGCCAATTTAGCCTCGAGAATAGAAATTGGAAGATTATTGACGGAAAGTAATAATCTTGTATTAGTATTATTTATATGGATATAAATAATACGTAAATGATCGAGTTAAAAGGATAATTTAACCGTTTGGTTAAATAAGAAAGTTTAAAAGAGAAATGGTTTAAGTTAAGAAATTGAAGGATTAAAGTGGCTAATTAGCCAACTTATATGTTAAGGAAAGGAAGGAATCAGATGATTCCAGAGAGCAGAAGAGGAAGAGAGAAAGGAAAGGGCGAACGATTACGTTCCGCCGCCGTTTCGCCGTTTCTCGTCCGAATCGAGTGATTCTCGCGCCGTTGGATTAAGAATTCAATTCTCTATCTACCACGAGCAACAAATCGAGGTAATTTGGTGATTTTTGAGATTGAAATGATTGAATTAGGGTTATATCGTTTTAACGAATTAAACGAATTGTAATCGCGTTTCTATAGTCGTATTTGGTGAGATTCGAATTGGGTTATATGTTAAAATGAAGCGTAAGCATGTCGGGAGTGTCGGAAAGCGGCGCAGCGCCCGGAAAATGACTTTTCCGGGGGCTGTCAAGGGTGTGCGTTCGCACACATTGAGTGTGCGATCGCACACTCCTTGAATTTTGGGGTGTGCGTTCGCACACTCATTGTGTGCGTTCGCACACTACCTATATGTTGCCAGATTGAGAAATCCTACGGTCAGTTTATAGAATTGCCTCTTAGGAACGCCTCTGTCAAATTTCAGCTCGATCCAACGGTTCAATTGGGAGAGATCGTCATTTTACTAAACAGTGTCAGTGCGCAGGCAGCACCTGCGCATTGTCCTGAAAACTACTTGAAACTTCATCGGAATGAAACTAAACCCTAAAGTTTGAAGGTATCATACGTATTGGAATACGATTAAGAGATATAACAAGTATCTCGACTAAGTATTAGAATACGATTAAGGTTAAAAGTCGTATTTGAACTACGATTATATTAATCTAAGTTTAAAACTTAGGGTTTTGATATTGAGCCTACGTTTATGGATTAAACGAACAGGTAACTCGACTAAGTAACTGACGTATCGACGAGCTACCAAGCCATTGGGCCGGAGTGGTTACGTGATTGGACAATGCATGGAGCTTACGCTTGCGGGATTATAATAATGCAGTTTTGGATAGCGGTCACTGTGAGTGGCAATTTACTTTTGCGTATTATTATAAAAGTTATTTTCTTATATTATGAGTATTGATATTAAATATCTCGTATCTATATGATTTGCTCGTATAAGCTGTTTGGTTTGATAGATTTGATTATATGAATGTTGTTGTATTCGTTGTTTTGGAGATAAGTGTCTAATGTGCGGTCCGAAGAGACCAACTACCTATTGGGTGTCAATAGGCTACATGATCATTGGTGAATCAGTCTAGAGTATTTGACTTTATGATTAAGAATTAATATATATCTATGCATTATATATTATGATTTAGATACGCAGAGTGAACTCGGCTACGGTGTAGCCTGGAAGTCCCCGTATCTAGTGGCTGGGCCACCAGTGAGTTGGACTCACACTTTATGATTTAGATACGCAGAGTGAACTCGGCTACGGTGTAGTCTGGAAGTCCCCGTATCTAGTGAGTTGGACTCACACTTTTGAAATTAATAATGTTTGCTTATATCATAAAATTATATATGTATTAAGCGTGTGACGCTATATTTTGATAATACTATAAGTAACTTGCAAACTCACTCAGTATTTTCCCAAATACTGACCCCTCACTCTGATGTTTGCAGATAAGCAGAGTCGGATCAGACAAACCATCTCCATTGTGCCAGAAGTCATTGGACTTGCACAAGCATGAGTTCCTAGAGCTGCAGTAGTCAGTAGATGTCAGTATTAGATAAACATTTGGATTTCAAATAGTTAGTTTTGGATGTAAACTGTAATATGATATTTTAATATCTTCAATTATATTATGTAAAAGAGTTTTCTAAAAAGGTTTATATATGATATTATACTTTTAATTGCGAAAAATTAATAGTGGTTTTAGGCTTGCTACGGGTTTCGGAGCTACCACTCCCATTCCCTAGCGCCGGTCTCGGCTCAATAATTTGGGTCGTGACAATTGTGGTATCAGAGCAGTTGGTCCAGTTACCTCTGCTATGATTTGTTTGTCGGTTAAGTAATCTAGGAACTACTGCAGCTATAGAGTTGAGCTTTGTCTGATCCCAGTCGTTTGTGTTAAGTGTTCTGTGATAAGAATAATAGATTGACTTGTGAAATGTTTGGTCGATTTTCGTGACACGTATATACGAGATAAATATACGTATAATTTTGTTTTTGATAAGGTGTGCTTGCATGATATGAGATTGATTTGTATGAATTGAATCGGATACATCGGTTGGCTTTGCTATCGATGTCAGACATATGAGATACATCGGTTGGCTTCGCTATCGATGTCAGACAGATAGGATACATCGGTTGGCTTCGCTATCGATGTCAGGCAGATAAGATACATCGGTTGGCTTCGCTATCGATGTCAGGCAGATAAGATACATCGGTTGGCTTCGCTATCGATGTCAGGCAGATAAGGTACATCGGTTGGCTTTGCTATCGATGTCAGACAAAAGAGTGAGAAGAAGGAATACAAAGTTATAGAAGTTGAGGAACTTTCCAGAAACAGAGTTTAAAGGTCTAGAGAACTTACAAAACTCGAAGTTTATAACTTTTAAAAGTTATTTGTTTAACGATTCTAAAAGCATAATTGTGCCTAGACCCGTAATAGCCATTGATAATTGCCACGACATTGATAGAAATGCATCACTACATACATCAATTCATGCATTAATAGAACATGCATCATATGCATTATGTTCAGACGAAGAGGTGAGATGTGGCAACTCTTTGGGGATGAGAGACGTCATCACCCTAGTGCACAATTTTGCTAAGATTTAAATGAAATTTTTTAAATGAGTCGTTTTATTTGAAAGAGTTTTCAAAGAGTTTTGTTTTTAATGTGAGTATACCTAGACCAGAACTCTGTAAAGGAAGTAGAGTGCTCGCGAGCAAGCTGTGATCTAGGCTATGAGGCGAATGAATATGTATAGTGTGAGAACATAAGATTTGTACCTCTAGCTAATGAACTTAGCCTTGATTAGACAGACTAGTATATGACTAGGATAATAGATATGTGTTCGGATAGTAAAACATATCTGATTAAAAATGTATGATATGTATGTTATGTTTTTAATACTCTTGATGTTTGATTAAGTCCATGTGAGCGGAATGCTCACAAGACTTAAGTTATGATATGTAATCAAGAAAATCTAGGGGACACTGATTTTCTTGAATTCGGCCAACATAGATGCTTATAGCTACGATAGTAATATGCGTTTAACATATACAACGCGAGTATGTGTTTAGATAATTGGCCAGTATACGATGAGTTATAACACTCATAAGACTTGCAATAAGAGACGTAACCCTATAAAGTCTAAAGGAAGGAGACGTCCCTAGAGTCCAGCGTACGTGAACATCGATTAGACGTGAAGATTAGTAAGGATTATATTTTAAGGAATTTATCAGTATTCCTTTATATAATCGCTATACTATGAATAAAGAACTGCGCGAACGCGTGCTGTTGCACAGAAAGTATACAAGACACGAGAAGAAGATCGAGGTGACAAAGGTGAATGCAACCTAGTCCAATTGGCCTGCAAAGGCTAGAAATGTGATGAAGGTCAACGGGAACCTAACACGATAAAGTGGGAATGTACAGGCATCGGGAGTGCCGCAGTACCCAACGCCATTATAAATCAGTTAGACGTAAAAGTAACCAATATAAGGAATGGTGTGCCAATGATGAGACGATGAATATAAAGATAATATCAACGTGAAGAAAGGAACACCTATAGAGATTGATAATGGTATGCATAATATAAGACTGAAGGAGTTTGGTGGATCAAGCGGTATGCTAGATCCACTGGAAAGGTAAAGTAAGATGCTCGTATACAACGAACGGATGAAGGATAAACAGTATTGTCAATCAAGATGTCGATAAAAGGTTCAATCCATGAGTAGTTGCGACGAGTAATTAGAGCAGTGATAGGTCAAAGTTGTGACCTGATTTGAGAAATTCTTTCTATCATTAGTTCCGGTTAAGGAAGAACATAGGTACATGTATGAAGGATTAAGATGCACTACATAGTATTGAATGTATTTGATGTGTGATTGAAGTTTGTACATCGAAATACAAGAAAGAATGTGAAGAAGAGACTCAATATCAGAATTGAGCCATACTAAAGAAAGTAATAGCAGATAAACCGAGGCAGAAGATAGGAGATGAAAGTAAAGTATGCCAAAGGTATGCAACGTGTATGATAAAGTATAAGGATGTAAAGGTAGATTATGGATAAGAAGAAACCAGTCAAGGTAATTAGAGTTAAGGAAAGTACGAACAACCTGCGTATGACGCAAGGGACTCGATAAGAGTGATCGAGGAAAAGAAAAAGAGAGAAGTCATATGGAGAATTGACAAGGAGATCAGAGGAATAGAACTCTATATAGTCGCAGACATATAGAGATAAAGGAAGATAAAGAGGGCAAAGACATAGGATCGAATCCACTTACAGTTAAGATGTCAGTAAAGGTACAATAGTACAATATTGATCGACGTTCAGAATACTGAAATAAGAAATGTTAGATATACGAGATATGATAAGGACGATATCAGCATAGGATCGGCTTTACAGATGGCCATGATGACAGTACAAATATGATAAGACGATACGTATATGACTGAGAGCACATTACATCGAGGAATTCAGATGAAGAAGGGCACAACTCTCTATTAATGATTGATGTTGTGAATATTAAACGCAAGTAGTACATGAGGTGCAAGATACGCTGAAGGGGAAAGTATAGAATGCAAGGAAAGATAATGAAGAAACCCGATAATAGCATAAATAAAGAACGCAAGAAGAACACCAAAGAATCATAGCATTTAGACTATGAATCCTATTGGTTAACTAATGACAAGTAAAAGAAAGTTACGAAGAAGTACATCTACAATATGGACAAAAGTGGGAATATAAAATGGAGTGGAAAGATCATTAATAGTAATGAGAAGTAAGCTTAACGCTACATGATAATAAAGAGAAATGATTTGGAAGCTAAAAGTCAAACTAAGATTAAGAATTGGAAGGAAGATATAGATAAGAAAGAGTTGGATTATGGCGATAAATGCTAAAAGCATCTTTGAATGTCAAAAAGACGACGAAGAAAAGAAAACATAGATGAAGCATGATAGAATGATGAATAAAAAGATCAAGCATGGAATAAGTAACGACGTCATCAGAGGACATTCTGATGTAAGTATATAAGTAGAAGAAGATTAAGATCCTCATTTAAGGATTATAAGTAAAGAAAGCTTACCAGAACATTGGTCACACGCTGTCTTATTAAAATAAGAATTCAGCGACCAATATGACGATCCTATCTGGCTGAAAACCAGATTAATGAAACAGATTGATGTAAGGTAAGAAGAGACAAGGAGTTTCAAAGAATAGTACGTCATGCATAAAGGAAATAAATCAATGGATATGCAGACAAATAAAAAGGTATGCGACATATCTAGATGCAAGAAGAAGGTTAAGTAAGTTTTACAAGAAAAGTGAAGACCTCATAAGGATACGTCCTGAAGATTCACCTCATGGATAACCATGATTAGTGATGATAGCGAAAGAATCTGCATACGAGAAATGAAGTAACGAGATAAAAGGAGATAACAGAAAGTGGAATAAGCTCCTAGCACTACTATAGATAATAATCAGACGACGACAATAGCCATACAAGAAATACTACGTAAGTAGTGAAGCACGAGTTGTTTGAGTGTCCACATCACTCAACAAAGAACGATGATAAGATTAGACGATATTGGAGAACAAGATCAGGTCGTGACAACGACCAAATAGGGAAGATCAATGGGTTATCGAAACAAAGAAGTCTGGAGACCAGGATTATCGTCCTTAGTGATAAAGTATCGCTAGAACGAATTATCATTGGATATAAGCATTAAACTAAAAGTTTATAGTATTGAAGGTTAGATAAAGGACGAACACAAGGATTGTGTTATAGAATAAAGAAGAAAAAGATCAAAGATAAGGTTGTCAGTGATAACTGACGTTAAAGTGTAAGAAGTACAGAAATTGAAATGATGATTTCATGCACCGACAAGTGTCAGTAAGACGAACACGGTATTCCTATTATGAATAAGAATTCTAGATGTACATGGGATTAAAGTAAGAAAGGAATAAGAAAATTCGAGGACGAATTTTTTTAAGGGGGGAAGAATGTAATACCCCAAAATAATTAAGTATTTAATTGGACTAGGTGTCCAGTTCTGATTCGCCAGGGTGGTGATATCGGAAATAAATTTCAAGAGATTAAAGGAATTCAATATCATATTCCAATTTTAAAGTTGGAATTTAAATTAAAAGGGAAAATGTCAAGAAAAGTCCTGAACTAGAGTTCAAGGACTAAAGTGGTAATTTGACCATATAAATCTCGAAATGGAAATTATTTCGCCAAGGTCCGCGAAATGTTTTATAGTATTGGTGGTAAAAGTTTCAGGTCAATCAGAGACCTTTTAAAATTTGGACGCGGATTCATTTTGGGCTAAATTGTCAATTTTAAAGAATTCAAGGACCAAAGTGCAAATTAGCCAATTTAGCCTCGAGAATAGAAATTGGAAGATTATTGACGGAAAGTAATAATCTTGTATTAGTATTATTTATATGGATATAAATAATACGTAAATGATCGAGTTAAAAGGATAATTTAACCGTTTGGTTAAATAAGAAAGTTTAAAAGAGAAATGGTTTAAGTTAAGAAATTGAAGGATTAAAGTGGCTAATTAGCCAACTTATATGTTAAGGAAAGGAAGGAATCAGATGATTCCAGAGAGCAGAAGAGGAAGAGAGAAAGGAAAGGGCGAACGATTACGTTCCGCCGCCGTTTCGCCGTTTCTCGTCCGAATCGAGTGATTCTCGCGCCGTTGGATTAAGAATTCAATTCTCTATCTACCACGAGCAACAAATCGAGGTAATTTGGTGATTTTTGAGATTGAAATGATTGAATTAGGGTTATATCGTTTTAACGAATTAAACGAATTGTAATCGCGTTTCTATAGTCGTATTTGGTGAGATTCGAATTGGGTTATATGTTAAAATGAAGCGTAAGCATGTCGGGAGTGTCGGAAAGCGGCGCAGCGCCCGGAAAATGACTTTTCCGGGGGCTGTCAAGGGTGTGCGTTCGCACACATTGAGTGTGCGATCGCACACTCCTTGAATTTTGGGGTGTGCGTTCGCACACTCATTGTGTGCGTTCGCACACTACCTATATGTTGCCAGATTGAGAAATCCTACGGTCAGTTTATAGAATTGCCTCTTAGGAACGCCTCTGTCAAATTTCAGCTCGATCCAACGGTTCAATTGGGAGAGATCGTCATTTTACTAAACAGTGTCAGTGCGCAGGCAGCACCTGCGCATTGTCCTGAAAACTACTTGAAACTTCATCGGAATGAAACTAAACCCTAAAGTTTGAAGGTATCATACGTATTGGAATACGATTAAGAGATATAACAAGTATCTCGACTAAGTATTAGAATACGATTAAGGTTAAAAGTCGTATTTGAACTACGATTATATTAATCTAAGTTTAAAACTTAGGGTTTTGATATTGAGCCTACGTTTATGGATTAAACGAACAGGTAACTCGACTAAGTAACTGACGTATCGACGAGCTACCAAGCCATTGGGCCGGAGTGGTTACGTGATTGGACAATGCATGGAGCTTACGCTTGCGGGATTATAATAATGCAGTTTTGGATAGCGGTCACTGTGAGTGGCAATTTACTTTTGCGTATTATTATAAAAGTTATTTTCTTATATTATGAGTATTGATATTAAATATCTCGTATCTATATGATTTGCTCGTATAAGCTGTTTGGTTTGATAGATTTGATTATATGAATGTTGTTGTATTCGTTGTTTTGGAGATAAGTGTCTAATGTGCGGTCCGAAGAGACCAACTACCTATTGGGTGTCAATAGGCTACATGATCATTGGTGAATCAGTCTAGAGTATTTGACTTTATGATTAAGAATTAATATATATCTATGCATTATATATTATGATTTAGATACGCAGAGTGAACTCGGCTACGGTGTAGCCTGGAAGTCCCCGTATCTAGTGGCTGGGCCACCAGTGAGTTGGACTCACACTTTATGATTTAGATACGCAGAGTGAACTCGGCTACGGTGTAGTCTGGAAGTCCCCGTATCTAGTGAGTTGGACTCACACTTTTGAAATTAATAATGTTTGCTTATATCATAAAATTATATATGTATTAAGCGTGTGACGCTATATTTTGATAATACTATAAGTAACTTGCAAACTCACTCAGTATTTTCCCAAATACTGACCCCTCACTCTGATGTTTGCAGATAAGCAGAGTCGGATCAGACAAACCATCTCCATTGTGCCAGAAGTCATTGGACTTGCACAAGCATGAGTTCCTAGAGCTGCAGTAGTCAGTAGATGTCAGTATTAGATAAACATTTGGATTTCAAATAGTTAGTTTTGGATGTAAACTGTAATATGATATTTTAATATCTTCAATTATATTATGTAAAAGAGTTTTCTAAAAAGGTTTATATATGATATTATACTTTTAATTGCGAAAAATTAATAGTGGTTTTAGGCTTGCTACGGGTTTCGGAGCTACCACTCCCATTCCCTAGCGCCGGTCTCGGCTCAATAATTTGGGTCGTGACATTCGGTTTGATATTATAAAAACTATAATTTTTTGATTTGATTTTAGACATGAATTTTTAGTTAAGTTGTAATTTAATCCCAATAAAAATAACCTGTTGATTTGGTTAAAAAATTTAATTCTTCAATATTTTAGTCCAATTTGTTTTGAAAGATAAAAAAAACGGTTTGGTTTGATATAGTAAAAAAAATTGATTTTGAATTCGATTCTGTTATATTCGGGATTTGATAAAAAAAATTAGTTATGTTTCATTGTAATCGCACCAAACACGAACCAAAAAATTGACAATCCAAAACCAAAATTTGATTTATTTTGTTTTGTTCGAAAAAATTATTCTTTAAAAAGATGACCGAAATGATTGGTTTGGGTTGGTTTGAAAAAAAAAATTCTTAAAATGTTGGTTCAATTCATTTTAAAAAATATAAAATTTTCAACGCATTTCGAGTCAATATAATAAAAAAGGCTGCTTTTTGTATTTGTTTTGTTCGAATTTTGACATAATAAAATTTAGTTAAATTTAATATAAACTGGATTAAAAAAAACCGACACAATTGACCGTCTTGTTTTGTTTTGAAACATTAATCTTTAAAATTTTATATTCAGTTTGTTTGATTTTTAAAAATAAATTTTTTTGGTTCGGTTTGTTTTAATTTCTTTTAAAAATTATTTGTAACAAAATACAATAAAATGCATTATTAAATTTATAATAAAATCTAAATTCATTTATCCAAGCACTATTTTACAAAATTTGAGCTACTTTGTTGTATTGCATTATGTTATCTAATGAAAAATATCTTTGACAAAAATTTCCGATATTCTTGTCACATTCTGCCCTTGATCCTCTCCTAAGTTGTGTTAAATGGTTCAAAAATATCCAACCGACATAGAGAGAAGGAGCACCCGTGGCCCCAGCGATAGTCCTCCGCGGCTTCTCATTGCATGTGTTCATGAGCTATATCAGCCATGTATTTTACATGGTCCATATTTGCTCTACTAAAGTATTTAAACCAAACTGGACTATATAATTTTATCACAAGCTAAGTTACTCAACACTACTAGAATTCCTGTTTTTAGCGACAATTTTTTCGAATTATGGAAAAAGACACCCAACCCAAAGAAACTCTTATTGAAGGAGCTCGAAAAACATATCAAACAACAACTGAAAAAGGAGGACATGTCAAAGACGCAGTTGTAGAAAAAACTAAGGAGGCTTCTGCTTACGTTGTTGATTTGAAGGATAAGGCTGTTGCTGCTGTCACTCCTGCGCCTGCTGGCACTCCTGTGCCTGCGACTGCTGACACTCCTGCGCTTGCTGGCACTCCTGTGCCTGCGCCTGCTGGCACTCCTGCGCCTGCGCCTGCTAAACCATGATCAAATCTTACGGCCATGTTTGGTTTATGGAGTAGATCCGGAATAAAATAGTTATCCCGTAAACAATAACTATTTCATACTTTTGTTCATGGAATAATAATTTCATAGAATTATTATTCCGTGATTTTGTAGAACAACTATTCCTCTTAAAAGTATAAATTAGTTATTTCATTTCTCATGTATTATCTATTCTATTTCATTCCGTAAACCAAACATAGCTTATCTTTCGTTGTTATTCTATTAGGTTTTTATAATTGCGGCTTGTAAAATAAAGGCTATATATGTTGTGAATATAATCATCGCATTATATTCATGTGTTTGCTTGCTATTTATGTCATTTTCATTGTTTGAAGTTTTTGAATTTGCAACTCAACTATCTGTTCGTTGTATAACTATTATAATTAAATACATAGCAAATAAAAACACAAACTCATTCACGGAATGTGTTTTTATAGCAAGGTTATTGGAAAGTAGACTTATTTGTTAACTATATGTAAATGCAACTAATATGGATGCAGAAATAAGTCTATATAGTTCTCTAGGAAGAATGCAATATCTAGAAAAATGACTTTTAACTCCCTAGAATCCATGTAACAATCAGTTGTTTAGAAACTTAAAAGAGACAATCACTTGTATACTTGATTTACTTGAATGAAATCAATTATACAACGTAAGACCGCCACCTACTCCGGTGAGCAGGTGACAGATCGTCTTCCTCAAGGACGAACAGTGTTCATGAGGATGAACAGACCGATGTTCATCCCTTGAGGATGAATATTACCGGTTTGCAATTGTTGTTGTAAAACAAAAGAAAAAAAATGATTTGATCTTTTTGATTTTCTATATATTGATTTCTTATATTTTCTATAAATTGATTTATTAATTTTGTTTTGAAATGATAATAATTTATTGGTGTAATGCATAACATAACCTGTAAAATATACCACTTTATTTTATAACACCTCTTAATTATACCAATAACTTTGCTATAATAACACGTGTATTTAAACGCTTCGAAGACTGTGAAGAAAAATGAAAATCAATCACCAACTTTATTTTTAACAAATCGGTGAATTGATCTATGTTCCGTTGAAAAAGCGTTGATGTGAATGTCAGAACAATATATAATTTGGTATTTACATCCGTATTTCTTCAACTAAAGATAGCTTAATATTTTGATTTGCCAAAATAAAAAAAATTATTGATTGATTTTTGTCAAATTTTAAAGTTCAGATTGTAATCACATTATCCAGCTTGCTCTACTACGATATTAACATCTACATAATTTCATTGCAGAGTAACACTACCGCCATACCTTGGCTATAAATATGGAATAGTCCTTGTTTGTAGCAAGGGTATGTGAGAAAGTGCAAGGGTAGTGTACAAAGTGTGTGCTAATTACTCTTTAGTACTAATAAAAGTATTTTGTTTCAATTGAGTCCTCCAATCTCCTACAAGAATTAACATAATTTACATAATCAGCGGAAAAGAACTTATTCTGCAATTATGGATCACCATTTCAACATTTAAAAACTTATTTAATTTGTATTGTTTTTTTATCTTTACTTCTTTATTCATTTTATAACTGTAACGTTATCTTTTCTTTATGATTGACACTTGCATATTTATTTATTTTCTTACTTCTTTTATTATTATTAAGTTTTTAGAAACGATTAATATATAATTTATAAGTAAATTATGCCAATAATATATAATTCTTTACAAATAATTCTATTGTACTCACAATTCAAAATAATATATTACTATAATTTGGAACATACATTATAAAATAATAATTTGGAACCAAGAAAGTAGTAGATATGATTTATGTTTTTACATAAATATTTAATGATTTGTCTCCGCAGATCATCACGTATTGTATGTGCAATTAGGTAGCAAGCTGCAATAGCAAATCATGCAATGTTTTTCATATATTTAATCTAGGCACTATTACTCTTCTTATGCTCTTAAAAAATAAACCAAACTAGCATTGAAAATAGACCAGTGACACTTTAAACTCTTAATCCTCTAAACAACTTTATATAAATTGTATGAATAACGAAAAATAGAATGATGTAAACTAATTTTAACTTGAGATTAATGAGAAATTGGAGGAGACTAATAAAGCAGTAGATTTAAACTGCACATAATCTATCATGATTAGGGTGATAACGGAGAAGGCGAAAAATACAAGTGTTCAACATGTAAACCAAAAACTTGAGAGAAATAAAGAATTGAATATTCAATTGTCTGTACCGGAAATGATAAATTGAAAGACATTAATTAACAAATGATTACAATAGAAAATCATTCTCTTCTCTAAGTTGTTGAAGCCAAAATTAACTTTTACAAAAATTCAACAAGCTATTTTAAAGTCTAAGAAGGGAAGATTTCTAGTCCCTATTTTGAGGAAGGAGCCTATATATAGAGAGGCTTGGGATCATTTTTATAACTGTAAAAAAATCTATAAAAACTTCTCATCTTATAATGCTTTTTATGCAAGTCAAATGAAACCTTTTCTTTTCAAATTCTTTTTTTCTATATGACCCTACTTCGACGATTCTATAAGATATCTAGGTCGATTACTAACAATTGGTAGTACGTTACAATCAAAGGATCTGGATTGCAATTCAATCCAATTTAAATAGCTACGATAGTACCATTGCAAAGAACACTCTACCTACCAGTTTTTGATATGCAGCAGCTGGCATAGAAACCACAGTTTCATATCTAATTTTCATATGCAAAGCAATTGAATCTAACCATTCAATTGTTTTCAACTTTCAAGATTAATCTAACAAAGAGGCAAATGTGCAACTAGAATACAACTCATATATTATTGTATTTTATACATTTTTGTGGATTTAATGCTTAAATCCACTTGTGGAAATTTTGCATCTCAAAAATTGGCTTTGTTCTAATTTTGTATTTCAATAACTAAACTATCGCATAAGTAAGGATTGTGATTACAGGTACTTTGTTAATATAAGACGACCTCATCTAACTTGTGTATATAAATATTATAAACCTTTTCTCTGTAATAACCCATTGCAATGTCGATAGGTATGAACTCCACAATATGTAGCGAGTATACAAGTACCATAAGGAAAGGAATTAGAATGACCTCTTTGAAGAATACTAAGGATTTCGGTTTGGCATCGCCATGTCCATATGGGTAGCTTCAATACTACCTGCAAAAGTTGGTGTAACAATGTATTTTAGAATTAAATTCTTAATCTTACTAAGTCGGTCTCTGGACTGAAAAAGGGAGGCCGTAGGAGGAATATGGGAGCAGAAAAAAGCATTACCATAATATGGTGGCCTTATTTGATTTGATTAAGCTTTTAAGATACAAGTCACTATGACTTACGGTTAACGTAACAAGTCGGTTTGTGGCAAGTGTATGTTTAATTCACTTGCATAATAATTTCATTCCAATTATCTACTGTATTTCTTATGTTTGACCTCCACATGGTCTACAAACAATGAAACCATAGGGAGAAAAAAGTAACTACATCAAATTAAATACATAGTAAACAAAAACAGAAACTCATTCTCGGTATGTGTTTTTACAACAAAATTACAGCAAGGAATCAACTAGGAAACGACACTCGAGGAAAAATGACTTATTTAACAATATTTAACTAGCAATGGTGCAGAAATAAGTCTCCACTGTCCCAAAATGCCTCTTTTTCATGTAAATTCAGCATGCGGTAATTTTTTTTTAGGAAGACTGCAGTATTCGAGAGAACATTAGAGCAGTGTCAACTGATGGCGGACATTTTTTAGACTTGATAAGTTACAAATAATAGGACAGTGAAAGAAAACAACAAGACTTTGAAAATTCACGATTTTTTTTAGAACAGAGAAACGAATTTTGATTCGCTGAAATCCATGTTACAATCAGTTCTTTAGAAACTTAACAAAGAGACACAGAGTTCTATAGTCAGCAGATACAACTTCTAACAAAAACCATAGTCATGTGACCTAAAGAATTACCTCTAGAAAAGTTAACATTGTACTCCGCCTTTCTTTAGTGACATATCAACTATAGATTGTTTCCAATTCAGCCGTCATTCAATGTGCCCCGGAGGTCAGTTCCTGCCATGGAAGAGAAAGGATAAACATAAAGACACGGAGACACAGCTTCACAATCAAGAAATAGAGCTATCTCTCCAAAAAAAGTAATGCTATAATGTTAATTGTTAACAATAATAAGAGCACACTGGAACAAAAATATGCAATGCATTTTAAACAGCTGGTTATCACCAGCAATAGTATTTTACGATTTGAAATAAACTCATCAGTATGTTCATCAGATCATCGCGTTCCAGAAATAATTGAAAATTTAACAACTCCAACTATTACAGTTTACAGAGAATTCTTCACCGAGATATGAAGTACCTTTTAGCAGCTTGTTTTTTCCTTTTCATGGATACCAATGCACGTCTTTAGCTCCTCAACACTCAACAGGTTGCCCAGCTTACATTGCAATAAACTACAACCGTCCATGAACATTGGAGAGTTGGCCAGGCCCGGTATATGAGTTAAATTTTTAATATTCCCCTTCAGATATTCCATCAAAACAAGTGCTGTCACATGGTTTAAATTTTTAAAAAGTAGGTCAGACATGTTAGCTGCTACGAATCAAGTTCAAAATCACCTCAAAATCTCAAAAAACTAATTCAATTTATTTTCAGTGAACACTCTACAGTCTCTGTTCACCTAAAAATTCAATTTACAAAAACATAGTAAAAAAGTTCCCAATTGTATTATCAAGCATAATTAGGTTTAAAGAGATACCGAGAGCTCGAAGCATCTTCAGATCAAATTTTGAAGCAAATCCCCCATGACCGATCTTTTTTGCTCTTTGAATTATCAGCATTCTCAAGCTAATCAGCATATCCTGCACAGTAAACACATACACTTAACTTTCAAATTAAATTCACTAATTGTCTCCATAACAAATTAAAGCATAAAATTTCACTTACGAGCTCGGATTCGGATAACGAACAGAGCCATCTCACGTCTTCGATGCTATTATTTCCTAAAATTTCATCCATTCAACAATTTAGTTCTTCAGCTAATTATTCAAAATTTTCTTTTACTTTATCTTCCATTTATATGTAATAATTCAGTCATTTTTCTGCGAGTAAAACGAATTAAATTTGAAGGAAATATATTCAAGTTACGAATTTAATTTTATTTGATCTTTTATAACAAGTTTGAGGGCTATTATGATTCTTTTGTTGAATAGAGGTGTTTAAATTTAAGAATATGACTATTTTTGGAGAAATTTTTAGATAGACTCAGTCTAACACGTCATCCGTAGACTAAGCCTATCACATAATGATACGTTATTAAAATGATGACAATTTTATAAATTCGTTTATTACTTATTTACACATTTGAATAGTAATATTATAAAATTGTCATTATTGACGTGTCAATGATATGGTGGACTGAGTCTACTTAAAAAAAATTCCTATTTTTATTGTTTTACTCTAATTCTTTTACTATACTTCACTTGAAACATGATGGACAATACTCAAAAGCACATGCAACTAATTTTCAGCCCAATTCCAAAAGATACATTATAATCAGAAATTTCGTTGAAAGGTGGCAAAAATAAAATGTCATTTTAAAATAAAAAAAAAATACGTCTATATTAAAATCTTATTAAAAAGTTAATTTTAATAATTTTAAATAAATATCAAAACTTTAAATATCTCATGGATCGATTTGGTCACATGAGTCGTGGTTCCCTAAAGCATTAGACACGGCTAAGTAATACCAAGTCCCTAGAAGAAATTAAGTCAAACATTGTTGGCTTTCAATTTTGGGAAAAAGTTATAGTTTTAGTGTAATTTTCCATTTAAATATTCATTTTTTTATTTTAAGATATATTAAATATATATTTTTAATAATCTGTATCACCACCATTACAATAGGATTATAAAGTTTAAATTGTTTTTATTTTTTATGATTTTCTATCACTATTTTGAGTATATAATAGGAGTTATATGGTTAAAAAATACTTACACCTAATACACTGTTAAGAAATTAAAATAATAATCTAAACCAAAATAAAATAAGGAATTTAAATAAAAAAATTCAAGAAAAACACTTTGAATAATATTGTTCCTTCTATCTTTAACTTAACAATGAAGAAAATTCAACTTCGTCATCACTAATCCACACGCTTAAACTTAATATAAATTAACACCGCTAATTTCAATCCAAATCCATCATCTTCTACTCTAATCTCAATCCAAATTTCATATTCATTTCAACATTTAAATTTAATTAATCAAAAATGGCCAGTCCCGCCAACAAAGACCAATCACAGCAGCAGCCGCCGCTATACCCAACGATCTCATCTCCGACGACGACATCAGTTCATGAAAACCCTTTCTACCAACTGCCGCCGCCGCCTCCGTCATCAACTCATCAAGAAGCGGCTGCTTCATCGTCCGATCAGCAGCAGCCGCCGAGTGCTCATGATGAGAAATACTGGGGAACTCATGTGATGGGGACACCAGCTGTTCCGACATGCCACCCGGATAATAAGAAGGCAGCTTTGTTTGGCGGTGGCGGTGGTGGTGGCGGTGGTGATGAAGCTCAGAACCACCACCATCATCCTTATCTTTATTATAGTCCGATTGAAAAACCAAATAGTAGCCCTGTGGAATCGATTCTTCAAGCGTTTAATAACTGGAGTAAAAAAACTGAGACCATGGCTAATAATATCTGGCACAACTGTAAGTTTTTGTTTTCATTACCTTTTATTTATGTTTTAATTTGCATGTTCAAATTGGTACTAAATTATTTTAAGTGTTATAGTCGTTTTAGCTTAAATTTAACTCAGCAAAACTAATTAAGGCTGCCTAATAAGTAAAGTATTTCTTAATTTAGAATTTTTAATATGTATATTAAGTGTTGTTCGGCTCGTTTACGTTCACAGTATAAGAGCTTTTGAGCAAGCTCGATTATGAGCTCGCGAAAGGGCTCGTATGCAACCTCGATTATGAGCTTGCGAAGGGCTCGATTATGAGCTCGTGGTTGAGTTTAATAGTTCATGAAATGGCTCCTGCGCAAGTAAAATGATGTTGTTTGATCAAAATTACGTAGTTTGTAGTTAATTAAACGAGTTTTGGATACTGAGCTAAGCTTGAATGCCGAGCACTGCTCATTCAATACCTAAATGAATGAGTTCGAGTTCAGCTCTTCGTTTAGCATTTGTTTAACACTTACATGGATTCAAGTTCGTCTTTTTTAATATCTAAACGAATACGTTTTGAACTCGAGCCAAATATGTACATTGTAAAATTTAAATGAATCGAGTTTGATTTCAATAATCGAAGCTCGTGCTGAGCCGAACTTGAGCTTAACATGAACACCTCATCCATACAACGAACCGAACGAACATAAACACTTTAAAACTCGACTCTGTTTGATTTGTTTGCAGCTCTAATTAGTCGCTACTTAATGTTACCTAAAACAAGATGAACTAATATTTTTCTCAACAGTGAGGACAAATTCATCAGTCTCAGAAGCAGCATGGGGAAAAATGAACTTGACAGCAAAAGCAATAACCGGAGGTGGATTTGAATCTCTATACAAGCAAACATTCACAACATATCCCGACGAGAAGCTGAAGAAAACCTTTGCGTGCTATTTATCGACATCAACCGGACCAGTTTCAGGAACCCTTTATCTCTCCGATATTCATACCGCATTTTGCAGTGATCGTCCGTTATCTTTCACTGCACCTTCTGGCCAGGCAACTTGGAGCTACTACAAGATTATGATTCCGTTGAACAAGATCGGAGCAATCAATCCGGTTGTGATGAGGGACAATGCGTCGGAGAAATATATTCAGATTGTTACGGTTGATGGACATGATTTCTGGTTCATGGGGTTTGTTAATTATGAGAAAGCTTCTAAACATTTAACTGAAAGTGTCTCAAATTTTGTAGTTCCAGGGGTTGCAGTTCATTCTGGTGTTTGATTTTTATATGTTTTGGTATTTGGGGTTATATACTTGAGAGGTACTTCAAGTTTGTTATATTTACATTTAACTCTAGTATTTGAGATTAGTTTCGTTCTCATTGTTGTTGTATCTATTAATGTAAGTAAGTAGTATGTTTATGTGATTAATTTATAATCTTGAATTGAAGTTAATAGAGTAGTGTGTATCTTTTGTTTAATTACTAAGGGGTGTATAACAGAGTATTCTATTACTTATTTTTATATTCAGTGACATTAATAATAATATCTTGTAGCCCTTTTGAGTATATAATTACTTTAAAATTTGTTTTATTATCTATGTAATTGTACTCGATCAAATTTTAATTAGTTGGTGTTGTATATAATAAATAAACAATTTAATGAAAAATAAATTTCTAGAAAAATCTACAATGCCTCCAAATTAGACATGTTTATTGCTGGGTTTGGGTGGGCTCGGATCGGGCCCATTCGATATTGATTCTTTCAATGTAAGCGTGAAATTATGTTTGAATTTATTGTATGCATATTATATTTATACGTGCTCATATTGGATTGTTCAGACCTATATGAACGTAAACCGCTCAAAAATAATATGTTAATTAATAGTTCGTTCTCGGAACGAAATCAAAATAAAAAATAATTGTTCAAATCTGATTTAAAATGAATGGGTGTAGGAGGCGGATATCCATGCTCATGATCAAGTGTACTTCGAATTAAGTAATACCAATCAATCTCAAATTAAAAGTAGTCACTTTTTTTACCATATGAAAACACAAGTATACTTTATAAGCATATAGATTTTCTTAATGGAGATGTCTAGAGTCACTTCCAAGTATGGAAATGCTCTGATTAACTATAAAACCCATTTAATAGATTTGGGCTTGTTCACTACCTTTGAGCCAGCTCCAATAATTCATTATAATAGGCCAGTCTTTAATGTTATCACTTAATACAAATACATCCTCATTGTATAACTATTTTAAAATGTCAACCATCATGAAAGTTAAATAAAAATATTATCACCAACGAACTATAATTCAAATGAACTATAATTCAAATGGTATAAATAATGCGTAATATTCTATTGGATTCGTGGGTTCAATTTTTCCCACAAAAACTCCACCTTCCAGATGATAAAAAGAATATTATCTTTTTGAACAATATCTATTTCTTGAATGTAAATAAATATATATATTAATCATTATCAATGGAAAAACTCTAAGCTTTATTTCAAAAAAAAAAAATCAAACTCCACAAAGAAAATATAGAGAAAAGTAAAATGGGGCCAAGAAAGAGAAAAGGCAATAATATCATATTTCAACATCCAAAGAAAACAAAGAGAATCAAAGAGATCTTGGTTATGGATGAGGCCAGGTCCAGTCCTCTAATTATTTCTCTGTGGCTTGAAAATGAATGTTGCTTAAGCCCTTCTTTGTCAATTTAACAAACTACCAAATAAATAAATTATAACCAATTGGGTGGAGAGAACTCAATTCATACTAATTTTAGTCCCTATCATATTACAAAGTTTCCAATTTAAATAGAAAAACAAAATGTAAGTTGAGGCAACCAGTTTTTTAGTGGTCCCTTTTTTTTACATAGCCGCAACCCAATATAAAAATGATCCTTTCTTGATCTCTAAAAAGAAATACTCCTTCCTTATTTGTGGAATTAAAAGGAAAAAAAAACATCGGTAATTAAAGAAAAAGAGGGATGGAATAATTTAAAAAAAAAATATACGGATAATCGATGACTGACAGCAAAAAAAAACAGTTTGCCTTGTTTAAGACTTGATATAATTCATGTTTAAGAGTCATAAACACATTAGATATGTCTCTACGAACATGGTATGATTATTAACCGTGTTTGATATATGAAGGCTAAATATTTTTATTATATGAATTATACAATATGTATAAACACATTTATTAAATAAGTTAATGCTCAATGTTTTTAAATGACACGTTATAGTATGGATACAATTTTTACTACATATTAGAACTAATAATATTAATATTATATATAATGTAAAATAAATATACTTAAGAATTTCATAATATTTTAAAGTTCTAAAACAAATAATATTTTTTAATGTTTAATATATTTAAATATATTAAATGTGAATAATCCGTCTAAACACTAGATTAATTGTTTTACGAGTAAACTAACCCGTTTATGACACAATTATTTACATCAAATCCAATGTTCAATTTGCATCGTTCTAATTTGTTAGATATAGCCTTGTTATATAGAGACACATTTAGGAAATCAAGTTTGTATGGGTAGAGAGAAACATCATAAGATGTTGGAAGAAGTTGAGGTAATTTATCTATAAATATATATATCTTTAACATTTCAAATGATGTCAAGGTTGTAACTTCCTACAAAGAAAAGAAACAAGATTATTGATGGGGAAGATGTCAATTCATTTTTAACCTAATCCTTATAAATGTACCTTGGAAAGGAAACTTTTGTATCCTACCCAATGTTGTTCATCTTGTGATATTCCTAAAAACTTTAAGTTATTTTTTCTTTTGGAATTAAAGAAACAAAAAAAAACTTAGTACTTAGGAGATATCCTAAAACTTGTTAAATAAATAAATATATAGATTTAAGTCATCTAGATATACAATATCACGTCATGTTAACTCTAAATGAGTCGTGAGTATATATGGCATTGATTGAATAATTAGTAATAGACCAAATTGACATAATTTAAAAATTACATATATTTGAGAAATACATTAAAGTGCCCGATAGATAAATTCATTTTGCATAATATATAAAAAATAAATCTACGCACACAAAGAATTAAAAATGTTTCATTCTCCTCTATTTTTTAATGTTTTTATGATAGGTTCTTGGCAGTATGTGTTTCGATTCGTAAAGCAATTCATTAGTTAGATAATATTCATTTTATCTTTGAAGACGAGCGCATTTTACACACGAATATGTTTAATGACATAGTGGGATGTGCAAGATTCGATTCAAATATATAATTTGATAATCTTAAAATACATAAAATTTGATATATATTCTATTTTTATTAGCCAGCTAAACATAAATTCGCCGTAAATTATTTAACTACATGCCATTGTTGGTAAAATTAAAATATAATTATTAAAATGTAAAAATATAAAAATCATAAACCGTTATATAAAAATATCATAATTTGATAAGTGGGATATACTTTTTTTAAATCTTACATGCGGTGGTAATTTATTGTTTTCTAACAGAGATAGAATCATACTAGAATTTAACACATTAACAGTTAGTTGTTAGTAGTCGGATTTTTTATTTTTCATATCGGTTTTAGGCCAATAACTCTAATGAGTACTGAGAGACGAGGCTGAAATCTTAGGAATGCATTGTAACGCCTTACCCACTTGGGTTAGGCCTCGCTGGCGGAATGTTTCTTATTTATTTTTCTATTTTTTGCCTTAATTTATAGTCTCAAGTGGTCACTCAAATTAGTAGTTAATGTACTTCTTAACTGCAATCTGGATATTTTCTTTAATTGGTAACTCATGAACTCAGCTTTCTCACTAGTCTCTTGTATTTATTCATAATCTTAGCAAAGTCGTTGCAGCTTCGGTAATGAAAGTTCATCACATAGCAAATAATTTATAAAAAATTAGCAATTTCTTCCAATTAAGCCCTAAATTAATAATAAATGTCTCAATCGATCTAAATATTATTATGTACCAATAGGGAACTAAGACGGTCCACCTGTAGGTTATATGTACTCTCCACTTAATTGAAAAATGTCACTCAGGTTTATCCAACAGAGGGACAACTTATGCCACTGGACTGCAAATTGATACTCTAATTTAATTATTTTACATATATTTATAGCACATTATCATGTTAATAATAATTTGTTTCAATTTAGTTGTGGCCATTCTTGCATATTAGAATTATTTATACATCTTACCTATTATGAAAATATTGATTGCACCTTTTGCCTTTCAAAACCAAATATAAGACAATTACTCAACAAAAATAAGAATCGCGTTGCATGTTTTAATTTTAATATTAAAAAGAAATGGTTAAATAACTTTTTTTAAAATAAAATTGTCGAAAGATTTGTTTTTATTCGTTGGATTCCATCTAACAGCTTACAACAAAAACAACAACAACGAAACTGAATAGTTTTTTAGATGCTCTATTATATTAGGATTTTATCGGAATTTTTTTTCTTTCAATACATCAATTTTAACCTTCATCTGCCCCACCATTGCTTTAAACTTGCCTTCAATTCTAATTCTTTGGTCCCCTCTTGTTGCCATCAAACTTTTATGTGTAACAAAAAATCATTATGGAGTGATTGCTATGCATTGTAAAAAAAGGGGAAAAAGTATAAAGAAGAAATTGATGTTAATAGGTAATGATTTTATTCATACTATGTCGCGGAAAATACATACAATTATATATACAGTATGTACTTAGAGAAGGAAAAAAAAGAATACACTATGATCCAATGCCATTCAGAATAATAATCTCTTTCAAGAATCGTAAAAATGATTGATGTATATATTTCGATTTACATCTCCATCTTCATTTCACTGGCTTCAATAGTACCTGTAAAGTAAATATATAAATATGATAAAGTCATTGTAATTCGATTTGAATATGAAATTTAGCGTGCAATTAATTTGTTTAATTACTTTTTTTTTAATTACAAACTAGTATGATTAGCAATCTTAATCATCATGATAATTTTGATTATGAGAGTCATGTACAATTTGTCAAATCTTCAAAGATCAATGGTTTTAATCATGGGGAAGAGAAAAAGATAGAAAGTTGTTCTATAACAAACTTCTCTCAAATCAATTAAAAAAGACTGAATTTTTATTAATTTTTTCCAAAGCAAAAATCATTAGCATTTTGTGGGGTTTGTCTAAAGTCTCCATCATTGGCAGTTAATACCCACTATGCTTTTATTTTTAGCCTTATGGATATTATCATTTTATCAATAAAGTGAGGGTTGAATATACATTTTAATTAATTAAGCAGCTTATCTTAATTAATTAATTAATTACCTGTAAATTGTTGAGTAGAGAAGGGTGCTGATCTTCCTTGATCAAATGCTACATTGTAAAGATTTTGTAAATCAGCATTCCATGTTGATGAAGAGGGTGTGATTTGCTGCATTAAATTTATAAGTAAAATTAATTAACATGATTAAATTAATTATTTTTTTGATAATTAGAAAAGGAGAAGCGATTTGGAGCTTACGTTGAAGCAAGATGAGTCAATAAACGATTCCGGAACCGAAACCGGAGCACTAATGGTTCTTCTAAGCCCCAAATCAGAAGGATTAATACCCATTTCTAAACCACAACATGCCACTAATTGTTGTTGTTGAACCGGGTTCAATTGAAAAAATGCTGAATTAGTACTCATGTCCCCAATTGCTGGAAAATTTGTTGGACAAGGAGGAAATTCCTGCTTATCAAAATAAAATGACTATAAAAATTTCAGTCATAAATAATATTTTTCCTACAAACACCCTCAATGTCGATATGATTAATTCGGACCGAGTCAGATAGAATCTCGAAGGGTAACATAACTTGTTTTTAAAAATGTTGCATGGTTAAGAGAAAGGAGCCAGCTCGAAACATAAACAAATTAAATTACCGTTTAACTTAATTATAGGCTAATTAAAGATTAAATTATTAATTACCTCTTTAGCAAACAAGTTGTCAATGTTAAAGTCAAGCCTTGGGTTGATAGCAGCTAATTTCATCGACAAGAACTGTTCATATAATAAGCACAATTAATTAAATAGAGAATTTCTGGATAATATATAATTAAATAGTAAAAGATTAACTAACTAATTAATAAATTAATTAATTAATTACCTCTACTTGTCTTTGAAGAGATTGAACATAATTGATAATTTCATCAAGCATCCCTGCTTTTCCTGTAATTTTGTTACATCCAGGGACTAAATCTTGCAAATACTTCATTCTCTCACTGATTTTTTCCCTTCTCACCTGTATAAAACAAATATTACAAATTTAGACTTACAGAAGAATAATTTACAATTAAGTACAGAAAATTATTTACAATTAATTACTTACTCTTTCAGCTAAGCTATGGCTATCGGTGGCTTGACCGCGGCGAGCTCGGACATGAATGTAATCTGGTTTTTGAACGTCGGTAACTTTAGAAGTTTCTGCTGAATTTTCTTTGTTACTGTTTTTACTATTCGAAGATTCTCCTTCTTGTGCACTTGCTTTGCTTCTTTTGTCCCTGCAGGTTTCATCTCCTGCAACAACCTAAAAATATCCAAAAAAAATTCTCATCAAATTCTAGGTAGTACGGACACGGAAAAAGACACAAATATAATGTTATTTTACGATTTTCTATGTAGAAAATGAAGTGTCCAAAACGTTTCTGAAACGCGACACGTTGATGTTCGTGGATCATGCTAACTAAATCAAGAATTTATATAGTTTACCTTTATATTGTTGTTATTCTGAGCCTTTTGATCAAGCTTTCTTTTCTTGCCGGAATTCAATTTCTCTGCAACAGTATCTCTAGGTTTAGCTAAATCTGCAGCAGCTTCCACCGCCGCGGCCGCCTCTAATACAGTTGGTGGGCAGCTAGTAGTTCTTGAAATAGCAAAATTCATATCAAAATTACCAAAACCAACCAAATCATGAGTATTACTACTACTCCACCCGCTATTATCCATCAAACCCGGGTCAGGTTTCACCGACCGGATCACAATTTCACCAAGATCACCGCCCTGAAAACCTTGCTGCTGCTGCTGCTGGTTTTGTAACTCAAAAACATCATTAAATTCACCAAAATAACTGCTGTCTTCTTGATTCTGATGCTGTACTTGTTGGAAGTTATGGTCCGGTTGCCATTTGAAACGAGCTCTTTGTCTTTCAAGAACTGTCATGGTCATGTCTGTACAGCTCAGCATCTCCGGCAACATTGATGCTCTATTGATCATCTGATGATTTTTTTTCTCAAGAAAAGACCCAAAAAGAGAATTTAAGATTTGGGCTAGACTAATAATTATGAGTAGTGGGTTCTGTTTTGGTTGAAGAGCAAATTGATAAGAGTAGTGGACACAAGAGTCAGTCAAGAATCAAGTACAAAATGAACATCTGTTTTTTCTTTGTTGGTAATATATATACATATAAGTTATAACCATGTATGTATGCATGTATGACCAAACATACATATAGATTAAAAAAATGATTCTTGGATTATATTTTCTTGATTATGGAGTTAAATAAAGTTGGTTCTTGAATTTAGTTTCTTGATTTTCTTGAAGTAGGAAATGAATATAGAGGGAAGGGAAAATGAGAGAAGTGAAGGAGAGACGGGAGTGGAGGGTGAGGGTGTGTATACATATATATATACAAGAGCGGAACCACTCTATAATTAGAGTAAAACTAGAAATTTAATTTAGGAGAGTCGAAATTTTGACATTCGACTATTTAAAAAAATCGAACGACGATAACAACAACGGTTTAAGTGCGGTTCCAAAAAACATAACAAGCACTTGTATGGTCAATTATAACCGCCTCTATTTCTGCAAGTAATTTTGTTACAGTGCAGTATTATTAGTCCTTAATTTGTTTACGATAAGGAGGGTCGGCAGACCCTTCTCGACCCCTCCTGAATCCTCCCTACTAATAGTTACACTTCAGCTCTGATTCAGATCAATTTTTTTAAAAATAAAAATAATAAATGTTGGAATATATTTGTATAAGATGGTATTTAATCCGGACAGTCGAAAAATTATATGTAAGTTAAATGTTAAATTTGGATTGAAAAAATCATGGTTCGGCCATTGTATATATAAATATATACATACAAAATAAGTAGATGGTGGTGGCCGGAATATGACAGCAACACGCCGGGGGGCGGATTATTAATAGAGAGAGAGGATGGGGCATAAAGCCATCGAATGTATCCATAAGCAGAGGCCGTGGGCTGTGGGACCTACTGACATGACTGCCACGTGGGCTTGTCAAACCCTCCCTCTCTTTCCGCTTTTTTAAAAAACGGCGTATTAGGGTTTTGGGTTTATTTGTTTTGCACCACCATACACCTCCGTTACAGTTTTTTTAAAGAAAAAAATGATTGAACGCAAGATTTTGGAACTAGTAGTCGAATTGTATGGGCAGAGCAGCTTATCTGGTCTTTGATTCATTTAACTGATGGTCATCATTTTACAATTATGATTCCATTTAAGAATTTACATTTTTTATTTTTTATTTTATTTAGAAGTGTCAAAACATCACAGTCGATCCCATTGATTAATTCTAGTAACACCATTAAAGTCTACAGGAACATAAACAGCTTAATAGTGTCAACATAAATACTGCATATCGTATAACTCATTTAATATGATAGATCGATTATGAATCAAAATAACTCCGCAAATTTTATTTATTCGTTATAAATAAGCTGAATGTGAGTTATATCTATGCGATATATTTGATCTGTATATTTAAACGAATCAATATATGTGATACTAATACGACACATTTTACTCGTTTAAATGAGCCAAATATGATTGATAATAATACGATATTTAACTTAATTATTGATAACTTTTTTATGAACTTATTATTATTGATAATTTACGAGATTAGATTATGACACGGCACATGTATAACACAACATAGCGAGATAAATTATTAAATGTTTCATTAACAGCTTAACGAACCCACGTGTATATCTCACACCAATGATGAAGGGAGAGGGGGGCAATGGGATGGCCATGCCCTCCAACTTTATAAAAATATTAAATTTAACACCAATTTTTCTTTTTATATTTTACAATTTGACTCTTTTTATTATTAAAAATTGCTTTCTCCATATACTAAATGTTAAAATCTTGACTCTGTCATTGTCTTACATAATACATTTTAAGTTGTTTAACAAACAAACTAATTGACTCGGGATAAATTTAACCTTGAACTGTTATATTTTAGTATTACGCCAATTGTATAGTACATATTGACACCTTAATTTATTACGTGTTTAGTTTTAATTCTTAACATAAATTTAGTGTGATAACCTATTATGCATCGATACTTCATCTTCATGTTTATTTCGAGCTGCAAATTTAAAATAAAATAAAAAAGTGCATTTAGCTCCAATCGTATCAAACATAATTAACCGAACTAAATTTTTAAAGATGTGATTTTTTCCAGATCAAACCAATTTATTTTTGCGGTTATGTTCATTTTTTTGTCAATACTACTCGCATTAAAATTTGACTAAACATTTAAAAAACGAACATAATTGAAAAATTAATACTTGTAAAGAGTCAAACCGAAATGAATAAAATTTATTAGCTCATTTATGTTAGACAAAATAAACAAAATAAATTTAAATATTTTAGCTATACTCAATTCAACTCATTAAAAATTACAAAGATGAGATATGTTCTCATAGCACCCATAATGTCTCTTTTTGGGTTTATTGGGCCCGTGAAGGATGCCGGGAAACTCGGCCCTTGTTACGTAGTGACCCACATGCAAGCTTACACGTGGCTATTCGTGGTGACACGTCAGAAATCTGACGTGGGCAAACGGGGTTATATTATATCTGTGTGATTGGTAGTTTTTTTTTTTTTTTTTTTTTTTTTTTTTTTACCAAAGGCTAATCTTCATTGATAGAATTATCAGAATTACAAAAATATGTGACTCCTCAACAGGCTGAGTGAGCCAGTCTAAAAAAAATGATGATACTGCAAAAACAGTCATCCACAAGGGCTTATTTAACCACCAATGGGTCACCCAATTATAGTAACAACGTATCAAAAAAAGCTATCACCCAAATATATCTATCATCATTAAAAGAAGAACTCCTGATGTCATGTAATGATGATAGTCTGTGAATAACAGCTCCTTTATCAACGTTTGAAATCTGAATACTTCGGCCATAATTAAAAAAGCCAAACTCCTGCCAAAATCAAGTTATTCTGCCAACTTGCCAATGCATCTTCTATAGCTACTTTATTACTGTTAACAAATTAAAGGTTATTTTATCTATTTTTTACCGTTAGATGAAATCATTTTCATCTAACAGTAAAATAGATAAAATAAACAAAAATAAAATAACTATTGAAAAGCCATTAAATATATACAAATAAACTGTTGCCATAAAGTCTTATATTATTTTACTACTTATTGATGACTACTTTAATAAATTATCAAGTAATTAAATATAAGTAATATGTGTTTTTCCATGAAATAACTATAATCTTTTTGTTAAAAATTGAGTTTGGGGAGTTAATTTGTCATATATATAAAATTTAGGGGTTAAATTTTACTATATAAAGTTTTTAATTAAAGGGATTAAATTTGTTTTTTTTAATTATTAGGTATTAATTTAAAATGTTTTAAAAATATTAGAATCATTTTAAACCTTTTTTTTATTAAAAACCACCTTAAAAATCAAAACCACTATTAAACCCGGAGAGTGTATCTCACTCTCTTAAGTGAGAGTGGGGAGGGGGATTTTGTACCAAATTTGACAAGTTCAGGATAAAAGTGATCTCGTTTTGCTAATTTGGACGTTTTTGATACTTTGCGCCAAGTTCGGAGGGTAAAATGATCCTTTGTTCAATTTTAAACCAATGCATTCCATATGACTGTAGGAAAAAATTATCGTTGCGGTTAATGTTTCAAAAGAAAAAATATTGAATATAATTCCTAAAAATGATAATTTCATTACGTAAAAGAATAGTGTCAAAATTATGATATAATATTACGCCAAAATAATAATGAAAACTCACGCCAAAAAAGTGATATGAAATCACGCCAAAATAGTGATATAAAATCACGCCAAAAACTAGGTAGCACGGATACAGAAAAGACATAAAACGGGTATGGTCAAATGAGATTTAAAATAAACAAAAACAAAAGATAAAAAATATGAAAAAAGTTAATAATAGAACAATAAGAGATATTTATAAATATAAAAAGTTACAAATTTTATATTTACTAAATTTAATTTTTATATTTACAAAAATTACTGAAATAGATCATTTAAATATATTCAATTTTATCAAATAAAAATCTTCAAATTTTAAAAAATTGAAGTTAATATTTTATAAATATTACGAAAATATTATGTAATTCTACAACTATTTAAAAATGGAATATCTTGTAATTTGAACGATACACTTTACGAGTAATAGATAAGATCTTGAATAAGTTAAAAAAAATGTAATTCTATAAATATTTAAAGATGAAATATATAACAGGTAATTTAAATAATAAATTTTATAATAGTGGGTTAGATTTTTGAATTTTCAATAGTTTCAGTTTATTGAAACGGAAAACGCCACAAAAAATTGAAGTATTTGTATTTTCTAGTATCCGTGTTTCCTAGGCCAAAATAGTGATATAAAATCACGCCAAAATAATAATAAACACGAAAAATAAATTTTACTATTTAATACCTCAGGCCACTCACTGTTTTAGCGCGTTAGCTTCACGGACATTACAGCTGTACTCTTATTTTGATTTTATTTTTAATTATTAAGTGAAAATACTTTAAATCGGAGTATATCAGTAATTTTTATAACAGATTTTATTTTGTAGCGTTGACCTAAAAACTGACTTTTGTCCTGAGTTACAGGACATGATTCTGTTGGAATGATTGCTTAATTAGTTATGATTAATTAATGGCTTTATTTAAATTAGTCACTTAATTGTCCTTTTAATGCTCTTTTTGGCATGTAAGTAATGTTGACATCTCCAAAAAAAATCATCTTAATAAAGGCAATATAGCATAAAACTTATTTATTGGTCTATACCATCTCATAAAAATAGAAGAATATTGGTGTAATTTAACAAAAGTTAAAAAAAAATTATTAATTGTAGTTAAATTTGTTAAATATTTTTACTATCACCCTTTTATTCTGCTACGTTTAGTTCTCATATAATAAAATTATAAATGTATTTTTGATACTTTTATTTTTAACTTGCATCGGTTATGGTATTTATGGCAGGAAGAGTACCATCCAGGTAAAATATATAATTTTGAACTAAATAAATTCTTTTTTTTAATCAAGAGAATAGAAATAAAAAAAATCTTAAAAACCTAACAAAATAACAAAAATTAACCATGGGGGGATGTAAGCAATATTTTGCCCAGTTTAGCCCAGTTATATTCTTTAAAATATACTGAAACTTTGTTGATAAAAAAGCTTCGAATAGGATTAATACGATAATATTTAAAATTTATCTCCAACAAGTTATTTTTATTTTTAATAATTGAGTAGATAGACAGCTCTTATGGAAGAAATTCAATTTGAACACACAACCTTAGCAGTTTGTTGCTTAACGCTTATACCATTTAGATTATAGCTCGTTAGTGGTTCTAATAAATTTATATTAAATCGATATGACATATACATGCCACATCAATAAGTAGCTAAAAGATTGACCTAATGGTAATTATTACTCCCTCCGTCCCGTTTAAGAAGGGACAAATGAGTTTTGTACAAAGATTAATAAAATAAGACAATATTTCATTTTGTCATGTCTACCCCTATTAATTAGTATAGTTTATAATAATAGAATAGATGTATTGTAAATTGAATTGTATTTAATGCATATTGCAATAACTAAAAGGGATAAAAGTGGAAGTTCAATATAAATTGGCACAGAAAATACGATATAGCTTTTTTATATGTGACAATTAAAAATGGAATATGTCCCTTCTTAAATAGGACGGACGTAGTATATGAAACGAACAAGCAAACTTGTCCACACCAATAAAAATAGCTAAAAAGAACATAGAAAAGTCACAAACTTTTCTGTTTAAGGTTACAATTAGGTGTTCGTAATACTTATTGTCAGCAATTAATTAATTTTATTGCAGACTTTTTATGAAGAATTCAAAGAGGAAAACAAGCTATTGGTCAATTGCTCATTTTGATAAAATGGATAAAAGTCAATATTTGAGTTGAATATATATATGTAAATAGAGGAACTTTTAGATTAACTCGGTCGATTACGTCATCTGTAAATTGAACTAATTATATTATGTGTCAATATAATTAGTTCAATTTACAGATGACGTGTAAAACTGAATCTATCTTAAAAAAATTCATTTATTACATATTTTCAATTAAATAACCAAGCAGAACTAGAAAAGTCATGCTTCCGGTGTGCGCCAAATGTGGATGCAGCTATCTTCAAGGCGGAGGGGAGAGCAGCAGTAGGTTGCTTAGTTGTAATGAGTATGGAGACATCATTCTGGCGAGGCAGCTAAGTTTTTCGGGCGTTTTGATGCAAGAACTGCCGAACTGATTGGTATAAGGGAGGTGCTTAGTTGGTTGAAGGGATGGAGCAATCTAACTATTGAATCGGATGCTTTGAACGTTATTCAAGATACTAAAAATGCAGAGCAGTCCATGGGCGATTTATTGGTCGATGATTGTGTTTTGTTAGCGAAGCAGTTTTCTAGTTTTTTTTTGTAAGACGATCTGCAAATCAGGCTGCACACTTGTTAGCGCGTAATGCTCATTCCTTTGTCAGGTCATCGGGATTGATTTTCGAACTTTCCTGAATATTTTACATCTGTAACTGCTTCGATTATTTCTTAATGTAGAATTTGATTATCAAAAAAAAAACTAGAAAAGTCCTCTCAGCCCAAAAGGCTGGTTCCTTCCATGCATCTATGCCATTGGTTCAATATTTAGATTAACGTTTGGAAAGTGGCGGATTATATAAAAAGTAAATAATTGAAATGCATTAAAAAAAGGTGTTTGTTGACACACCACCAAATCTTAATACTAAAATTTAATTTGAACAAATTTTAGATGATTTTACTTCCCTTTAATATATTTTCAGAATTTTTAATTATGAATTAAAAAAAAAACTATATATTGAATTTTTATAATAATACATTTATAATATTTAACATTTAATTTTTATGAAATGTATCACGTGTCAGATAATATTTTTTTTGAAAATTTACAGAATTAATGTCCATTTTTTCAAAGAATTAGTTAATATTATTGAAATCAAAAATTTCAGTTATATTTATCAACATAAAAATTGAACTTAACAATTTCTTAATTAGACCTTATTATGAGATGATGGTGTGATTTTATCAATTAAATGTCACATAGTAAAGTATATATTAGTGTCTCAATGCATGTTATAGGTTAATCAATCATTTTCAAAGATTTCAAGTCGTTTTAAGGACAAGTATGCGAAAAATCTAGCAATGAAAATGACATAAATATGATCTTGTTTTAGGGCTAGTTGTTGATACATTAACTAAGGCTTTCCTTGTAATAAAATTGACATTAGTGGAGTAAAACATAATTTAAAATATAACCTTTTACATTACTCGACTATGATATTTCAAATATGTATTTTATTTTTTATTTGTAATTATATATCTCATAGGCCAACTAATATACTTATATATATATATATATATATATATATATCATAATCCATTTAGTTGTCTAATCCAGCATTTTATGTTTGCTGCCAAATATACATTCATGCGTATTATGTCAAGTGAAATGTATTTTGTACACGTGATCTTATAATATTGCATAACGTCAACTGTAAATGAGTTCTATACTCGACAATAATAAAAATTATGGACCATAATAATAAATTTAAAGATTATAGTATATTTAAAAAACGAGTTATATAGTGAATAGATAAATTTATTTTGCCTATATATCATAGTAAATCTGATTAAATTATTTGTTAATCAACTGTTAGTAAAAAATATATAATAGTAAATATTCTTTAAGATTTGATACATTAATATACTAATGCACATTTTTATGTCAAAATATTATATATTTTAACATTATTTGTATTTTTATAGTTTACTTAGCTCTTAAAAAAATGATACTCCCTCCGTCCCATTTAAGAAGGGACATATCCCATTTTCATTTGTCCCACTTAAGAAGGTCATATCGTGTTTTTTGTGCCAATTTATATGAATTTTCCTTTTTTACCCCCTTTTCTCTTTCCATAATTAATGACTATTAGCCTATACACAAAATACAACACTATCATAAATAGGGGTAAAATAAGAAAATACTATAGTAATTAATGCTTTCTTAATATATGTGAAAAAGTCATTTGTCCCTTCTTAAACGGGACGGAGGGAGTATTAATAAAAAAGAATATAAATAAGTTAAGAAAACTCCCTTTTCTCATTTACTTATAATTTTTAACAAATTACTACATTATCTTATATGTTTATTAAAAAACAATTTTATTTTAAAAATATATTTTTGAGCAAATGACTTTCAGATTTCCACATATACCACGATTCTCACTTTCATCCTAGCCTCTTTTTTGAAAATTAAATTAATTTTTTTATTTAAGTCTTTTAATTCAGTTGACTAAAACTAAAATTGAACGAAAAGATAAAAACGTTAACGGAAACAAAAACTTCTGCCCATATTGATTGATGTAAAGATGGACGAAAGTATAAATTACGATATTTACGAGAATCTAAGAGTAATTTGTGCTTTATTCTTGAATTAAGCTTTAAAATCTAACTAATAGTGTTGATGGTCTATTTTTACTTAGGTATAACAGTTCTTTAGAAGATATAATTAGGGTTTGGTGGGAACAATTCCAGAGAGGATGAAGGCAACTTCCATATATATATTATCACCATTTCTATGGACCCTCTTCTTCCTCACTTTCTCTCACTAAACTTTCTCTCTCTAGAATTACTATAGATAGTTGCATATACACTCACACATGACCTTATACAACAACTAAAGCCAAATGGGACCTCTAATCTTTCACTTTCTATCTAGTCTTTATCAAACCCTAATTTTGTTGCCCCATTTCTAATTTTTAGTGTTCTTAATTTTCTCTCAATTAATCTTTTCTTTTGTGATTATGTATTTGGGGTTTTGATTGGTTTAATGCCCCCAACTACAGTAGATTTATCTCTAGTGTTCTTCTTTAGGGTGCATTGTATAATATTATGTGATGTAATATATCAATAATAACGAGTGGCATGCATAAATATACTTTCCAAAAGCAAATTAAACAACAATTGGTGTAATAGTTAAAGAGAATATAAAAATCATTTAATAAGCGGATTGATCAATATTTTCATTCTTTGATTTTTTTTTATAATTTGAAGAGGGAGAACGCTTATTCACTTTTTGACAATTGTAATAGTTAAAGAGAATATAAAAATCATTTAATAAGCGGATTGATCAATATTTTCATTCTTTGATTTTTTTTTTATAATTTGAAGAGGGAGAACGCTTATTCACTTTTTGAAAATTATAAAAATTTTGAGTAAGAGTCTTGATGTATACCTCAACATTTATCTATTTTCATATCATATAGTAAAGATTAAAAACTGAATTACTCTTAATCATATATAGTTTTCATGATCCATTGACCCTCCTATTTATAGAAAAAAAACTAAAAAAGATAAAATACATTAATATGTTCATAATTTTATTAATATTGATAAACATATTCTAACTAAAAAGCTATTACAGTTTCAAATAATAATTAATATTTTGAGTCAAGAATATTTAAATAAAAAATAAAAAAATGAATATTCTAATTGATAAAAAAGATATAATTTAATATTTTAAGTTATAGGTTAATTTTGTGATAAATTAATATTTATTATAAAAAACTTATAATTTATTAAAATTTTACGTACATCATATTTTTATGAGTTATACTTTTTTTTATTTCTTTTTTTATTATAATTGATCTAAATTATGAAGTTATTCAACTAAAATGGTATTTTTGTTTATTTAAGATATATTTATAATTTTCTATATATATTAATTTATTTTGATTTAAACAACTAATGATTTGACAGTTAATTTCTAGGCAAAACCTTATTGGGGTTTTATTGGATGATGCCTTGGAGACCAAGAGGACATTGCAAACTGGAGAAACTGTCCTTTCACACAACAAATATAGGATGGGACCTATGAAGAAATTTCTATATACAATTATGAATTATAGGAGTATTTATTTATCCAAAAATATTATGAATTATTTCGGCTCACAATGTGGTCCAGTAAGATCTTTTAGCTCAACTTAATTGGCTTATTCATATACACTATTATCAATAGTAATAAATTTCATATCATACCATAAATCTTTGTATAATGAATATAAATTTTATAAAAAAATAGAAAATACACTCAATATAATAAAAGAAAGTCTTGTATAGACAACTTAAATTAATTGATATAATATAATATGATAAATAAAATTTAAATTTTTTTCAATAGCCCGCTATTTGGTGCATGTGGTGCTACTCCAAAACTAAAATGCAAATAAGGGTGTAAGACCATTTCCAAGGGGAGTCATTAAAATGGAAATTGATGACTCCCACACTCTCTTTCATCAAAAATGGTGAAGGAATCCTTCACCATTTCACTTTTTGAATATAATGATATGGTTAATTTATATTTTGGTACATATAATTTATAGTTGTATTTAATTAATTATTTATTTATTAAATAATTTAACGAGACAATTATATAAAAACATTACATGAATAATTTTGTAAAGCAATAACATAAAAATCTTACATTAATAATTTTTCGAGACAATTAAAATAATATTACATAATTAATTTTATGAGACAATAATATAACAACATTACATAGATAATTTTACGATATAATAATCTAAAAATATAAATTAAACTTTATAAGATATTCATAATTAAAAAAATTAATAGCAATTTATTTTTTAAAATATAAATAATACTATAATTCGGACGAATATGAACATAAATAAATTTGTGGATGTAATTGGTAATAAATGTATAAAATGTTAAGAATTAAAATGATTATTATATTAAAAAGTAAAAAGGTATGTTTTTTGGTGAACAATTTGGTGATGACAATTGGAGTGAATTTGATGAAAAATCACCAAATTGAAAAATAGTGAGGAAAAAATAGTGACTCCCCTTGGAGATGCCCTAAGGAAGTAAGATGGACGATCACCTCCTCCCTGTCAGTTACAAAATTATAGTTTTGTTTTTTATATATTTTAACTAATCATTAATTTTTTTTATTTTTATTCTCAATTCTATTTTAGTTATTATTTTAATTTTTATAAAATTCCACTATCTCTCTAATACATAGGATTCAATTGCAAGCATTTATTTGGATTTCAATACCAAACTTAAAATAAAAAGTAAAATTTACTACTAATAATGAAAATGGTCCAATCCTATCTAGGATGGATAAATGTAATGCACAATAATAGAGGGAAGAGATTTTATTAATTAATTTATATTAAATAAATAAATAAAATTGAATAATGGGATGGGTAGGGAGGCATTCATCAGGCAATGAAAAGATTGCAGCAGATCCGATGTATAGGGAATCCTACTTCTTCCAGGCCCTCTCTACCCTATTTTTATTTCCACTACTTATTTTGTATGAAAAATTATTTCACGTAACTATTAAAAATGTTCATTTATTTATTATAAATATAACATGACATAGTCAGCTAATACATGAGATAAATACTCATTTTATGTACTGCTTATAAATAACGGTTTAAATTTATGGGCCGTGTAAAGAATAATCCAATATAAAATCGGATCTCAATAAAATGAATTATATTTTGCCAAAAGAATTTAACATATTTAAGTTAATGTGCAATTATATTATCTAATATTAACCATTTTAAAGTCCATAAACTTTATATTTTTAGTTTATCTGATCTCTGAACTTTATATTTTTTAGTTTATCTGGTCCCTAAATTTTCATCCTTTCGAGGACCCGAGGAAGCAAAAAAAATTAAAGTTAAGGGGATCAGATAAGATCAAATGAAAGTTCATGTACCGAATAAACTAAAAACGTAAAGTTTAGGAACCATATAAGACCAAATGAAAATTTAGAGACCAAATAAACTAAAAACGTAAAATTCGGAAACCTTAAGATGGGTGAATCCTATTATCTAACCTCTTACAAATTCATACTAAATTGTCATTCACAAAAAATAAATGCATCATATGACCTATATATAATTTCAAAGTATTTTAGCATGTTTTTGTATGACTTAATTCACATACTACTTTGTGGAACTGTACAAGCATCTACGCCTGTTCATCGGTCAGTCAAACCGACCCGAAAAAATCGAAACTGAAAATAGGCCAAAATTCAAAATCGAATTGGTTTTGAATTAGACAAAAAACCGAAATTGAACCGAACCAAAAAATTCGGTTCAGTTTGATTAGAAACCGACGTTTTTAATTATTTTTTTCCAGTTTTTAATATAAAAAAATTAAAAAAATATTGATTAATAATAACTTTACATATGTTATTTGTATATTTTATCTATTATAATAAATTTATTAACTTATATATTACATATAATTAAAGAATAAATACTAAAAAGTATAAATAAACATATAAATTTTATTTTATTTTTAAAAAATAAAAATAATTTGTTATTCGGTCGGTTCGGTTTGCAAAAACCTAAAACCAAATTGAAAACCGAATATCAAATTTTTAAGTTGGCAAAAACCAAATTAAACCGTTTTAACCAAACCGAAACAATATTAAAATTTCGGTTCGGTTCGGTTCGGTTTTTCGATCCATTTTGGTTTTTGCACACCCCTACAAGCAGCTATATGGCATAAACATCGAATAGCTTTTCATTAATATTATAAATTTATTTTTTTCTATAAGTGTTTCTCCTCTAATTAAAAGAAAATCCAAATACAACCATTTCGAACTATACAAACGGCTGTAACTTGCCTTTCATTTTTAGTGGTAGTCCCTCTATCTTTATCTTTATTTCAGTATAGTTCATAAAGTTTAAATCGTATTGTCTTTATATCACTTCATTCGACCGCCATTCATGTTTTTTGACAAAAAAAGAAGTTGAAATAACATCGGAGACAATATTAAAAATGAAATAGAAGTTCGAAAAAAATATAATTAGAAATGAAACTTTATCGGGTATGGTTTAGAAAGAGACTTAAATCGAGAAACTGTCAGTGAACCGAACTAAATTAACTGAAAATCAAATTGAAACCGAACTAAAAACCGAATATATATATAAAATCATAAGTTGGTGGCGTTGGAGAGTGTTGTGTATGTGTGATAATGCTATGGGCTCCCTTTCTCTTATTGAATGCACTAATTTGTGTGTGCGCACGAGAGTTACTTCCTATACTAATAGTTTATTTTAGGGTTTTTGAGGGTAGAAGATGGGAGTCCTCATGCCAAGCAAATGATGATCCTACTCGAAATGCATGGGGCTAACACAATTTCCTAGAAGAAATTAACGTAGCTACCTCTTAAATAATAATTTATGGCATTTTTTATTTTAGATTTTGATTGCATTATTTTCTCAAATCATGTGTGTTTTCTTAGGATTCTACTCCGAATCAATGTATACACCAACTACCTTTCATAGTTGATTTCATATCTTAAAATTTTATGTATATCATTGCACACATGCGGGTTGGCATTAAAATATGTTGGGGGTTGGATTGGCATTGTTCTTTTATAAAGAATCTCGGAACCGTTTGAATTAATATTTATGAAATTTATGAAATTTTATTAAATACATAAAATTTAAATTCATGCAATGTTGAATTCGTATGAATCTAAAATTTTACTATTTCAATGAAATATAAATTCATGAATTTATAAGATTTTTTTAAAAAATAATAATAGAAATTTTAAACAATCCATCATTTTTTTAAATGACGAATCTTAATTTCCTATCTCTTAAGTAATAAATTAAATGAGAAATTTTAGAGGACGGTGAATTTTAATAAATTTATGAATTCTCATAATTTTTATCATGTCAAACAATACATTTTGATGAAATTTATAGATGGTGTGAACGTATATTTTGTCCATTTAAATTTTTTAATTCAAACGGTGCTTTAATTGGAGATTTAGAGTTGGTCTGTCTATGTTTTGTGAGAGAAAGAAAACACGTCAATAGGACATGAAATGAGTTTCTGAAATGCACTATAATAGATATATTTTTCATAGAATAAAACTAACGTTTTATCATTTTTAATAGGCTAAATTGCACCAAAAATCACCAACTTTCGCATCTTTTTGGTATTTAACATAATCTTTTTTTCCTTGGCATAAAAAATCATCAACTTTCATTTTTTGACATATTAGTCCACATAACCGTTTCCTTTGAAAAATTAAGCGCAAAACGGCGCCGTTTCACATCCCGTGGACAAATATACCAAAAAAAATGAAAGTTGGTGATTTTTTATGCCAAGAAAAAAAAGATTATATTAAATACCAAAAACACGCAAAAGTTGGTGATTTTTTACGCAATTAAGCTTTTTTAATATATACTTTTAGACATTATTTGGATTAAGTAATTTGAGACGATTGATTTTACAAAGTTTATGAAATTAAATAAAATTAGTTGTTTGGTAAGCTAAAGCGATGACAATTCATAAATTTAAAGAATATTCATCATCATTTATGATCAACCATTTAAAATTTCAGTTCGTAGACGAGAATCTATCATTTTATAAGTGATAGATTGTATTAATCTTCTTTATTTATAAAATTATCAATTTTACATTTAGTGTAAACAATCAATTTTTTTTATAGATTTAATATTTATAAATTTTATAAACTGTTAACTCATCAGTATCTTAATTTTTTTAATTACTATTAGTTACGGGGGTGATTAATTATCAATTTCAGTTCAGAATTTGACTTTTATAATTAGAAAGGGGAAGTGTTTATGAAAAAAATTTAAACTCATGACCTACCAGTTTGTTGCCTAACGTTCATATTATTTGAGCTGTAATTCATTGATAGAACTTGACGATTTAATTTAGTGAAATGAATTAATTTTCATGAAGTCTTTTCATTGTAAAATCATTGTTGACAAATTGTGCATATTTTAATTATGAATTTATGAGCATATAGTTGAAAAGTTGTCCACTTCAAAGCAATCTTATTATCTATAAATCATATATGCTGGCATGCATATATAGGAATTCCCTACCTTTCAGGAATCACCAGCCTGACGTTTGATACCAATTTGCACAGAAATTCCGTCTTAGCTAGCTAATTATGCCACTTTCACAGTTGTATTTAGTTTACTTTTCACCCATTTATTTATGCATGCCAATCTTTTCCCAAACTTTCTTGATATAAAGCAGGGGAGATGTGCATGCACATATGGGTATAAAAGGATTGAATAAGATCCGAAAAATCGAACTAGACCGAAAAATAGTTTCACTCCGTAAAAAAAAATAATTTCTTGATTCATTTCGGTTTTGGACATAAAATATTTAGTTAAATTTTAATATAAATTGAACAGAAACACATACGTTTAACTATATTATACACCTTTTTGTTTTCTTGCAACACGGTAAACATTATCTATGATAAAAAAAAACATGCAATGAATTTAAATAAAATCATTTCTAGGAGTATCACCAAACTTCTATTACATATTGATAATGTTGGTCAAATCCAAAATGTAATGTGTAAGTTTTTACATGTCTGCCACATGGGTGTTCACCAAATAAACTTTTCAAATATTCATATGATCTATTGAATTTACACAATACACCAATGATGAATATGATTTAATTCTTATCCACAAATACAAACTATTATTAATTTATTGGGAGTGAAAATGAAAGGAATTCATCATGTTCATGAATCCTTGCTTCAAATTCTTAGAAGCATCCAAATTAAAACATGAAGCATATAGCTGGTCTTCACAAGAAACATGAAGATTAACATGTACATATATATATTAGGTCTTGTTTGCCTCTTACAAATCATGCTTAGTTCAATTTAATCGTTGTCGTATTGATTCCACGAGTTTGAACTGCAAATTAGGGGTGGCAGTTTGTGTTATCGTGTGATACACGTGTTCTGTATCTAATCCAAATGCGATATGTTTAATTAATCGTGTTGAAATTTCAAATCTGAATACAACACATCTTTTTAACGGGTTAAAATGTGCCGAACTATGTAACCCGTTTACTAAAAATATATCATTATAAATTACTATATACATGAACTACCTAGTTACCCCATTTATCCATAAGTATACAAAAACCTTATTTATCATGTTTCATTATTAACTTATTTAATTTATTTTTCTAATATTTATATATATATATGGGTTAAAAATAACGAAATAGTTTAATGAATATGTTTAAACGTGTCATTTCTGAATTAGGTTGGTTTAACATGTCTAGCTCGTAATTGTTTGTGTCACGAACCCTAACCTGCTTAATTTTATATCATCTATTGTCGAAAAAATCAGTCGTACTATAATTCAAAAACTGCAAGTTTTACGAACTTTTTAATTTTGACAGGCATAACAAACCCTAAATTCAATTGACAATGTAAATTTAACAACAATATGTTGAAATTTTATGCGACACCGATATCATTTTACCACCAAAATTCAAGAACTTGGTGAATCTATCTATAAATTTATAAAAAAAAATTCTGATCCCAAACAAGAATCTAAACAAAGGGGTTTACTATTCGCCGCCCCAAATTACTGGTCACCGCCCCAAAAATTATCATTTTACCCTTATTGTAAAAAAAAAAAAATTCTGAACCAAAAAAAAAAATTTGTTCTCTCAAATGATAGTAGTCCACATTTACTAATTCGATTAAAATGACGGATAACGCTCGTAATTCGTCCGGAAACGAATATCCACCATCCGAAACTAGCGTATCCGGATTTGCCGAGGTATTTTATCTATTTTACGTTCGTTTTAATTTTTTTTAATTTTTTTTAAATATTTTTAAATGGTCCATCGCCGACAGATGGCGATGGACCATATGGGCCATCGTTGGGCGATGGCCCATGCGGCCATGGGCCATCATTGGGCGATGGCCCATGCGGCCATGGGTCCCTCAGGGACGATTCCGTCCCTGAGGGACAATATTTTTCTTTTTTTTTTTAATTTAAATAAATAAAAAAAAAATTTAATTAATGAAATAAATAATTAAATGTCTTTAAATTAATTAATTTTTATTAGTTAGAGATCAATTAAATTCTATTAGTTATAATATAAGTTTAGTGTTTTAATTAAATTTTATGTGGACTACTATTTATTTGTTAGTGTTTTTAATTAGAGTTTCGATTAAATTTAACTTTTTTTGTTAGCGAATTTTTGTATTCACTAGTGTAATTTTAATTTATTTTTCTGAAAATTGTTACAATTATTTTCGTTTTGCAGGTTCATTTAGAAGATTATGGCAGTGACGGTATCGATTACAGTGAACGGTTTTTTTATGAAAACGGGTTTGAAAGTGATACCGAAGCAATAAATTGGGCAAAGGGAATTGCTATACAGATTGGGTTTGAGCTGGTTATTTCGTCTCACAAGAAAGGGGGGTTGGTAAAACTTTTGAAATGTTGTCGGGGTGAGAGATATAGAGGGTCGCACACAGATTTAGATTCTTTTGCACGAAAGAATACGAAGACGAAGGCCTGCCAATGCCCTTTCAGGATTGTGGTGAAATTTATTAATGGCACATGGACTGTTCTTGCGAAGTCTGGGATTTCAAGAGCGGACTGAGCGTCAGATGAGCGGACTGAGCGCTGCGGCCAAAATGATTGTGCGGGATATGAGTGCGGCACAAGCTAAGCCGTGTGCTATTTTGGCGGCTGTTCAAGAAAAATTTCCATCTGACAACCCTACAAGAAGACAAGTTTATAATTACAGAGATAATTTGAGAAAGTCCAGCTTTGAGGATAGAGATATGGTAGGTCAGTTTTTTCATTTGGCTCTGACGCACAACTATTTACACTGGACGCTTTCTGAGGAGAGCACAGGTGTGTTGACCCATCTTTTCATGTCGCATCCTGAGTCCGTGCGGTTAGTCCGAACTTACCCCTGGGTGATCGGTATGGACTCCACGTATAAGACCAACAAATACCACATGCCTTTCTTTGAGATTATCGGTATGACTCCTTCTAACAAGAACTTCTTAATTGCATATGCAATTATGAAGGATGAGACCGAGGGGAGTTACAGATGGGTGTTGGAAAGGTTGAGGTTTTTGATTGGCGACCACCTACAGCCGACTTGTATTTTTACTGATCGAGAGTTGGGGCTGCTTAAACCAGTGAAAGAGATATTTCCACATACCCCTCATCTGCTTTGTACGTGGCACATAAATAAGGATGTAGAAGACAAAGTGTTCAAACTGTGTGGGAGAGACACCGCAATAACTGATACTTTCATGAATGGGTCGTGGAAGAAACTTATTAAGGCTCAAACAGAGGAACAATACGTAGCAGCTTTGACCACTGTGAAAATGCGGACTAGAGCGTTTCCAGCTGTGATGCAATATCTTGACCGTACTTGGTTGGGGCACAAAGAGAAGTTTGTATCATGTTGGACAAACAAAGTCTTACATTTTGGAAACACCACTACGTGTAGAGTGGAGAGTGCACATGCTCAGCTAAAGCAGTGGCTCAACTCTAGTACAGGTGCTCTAGACACAGTTTGGACGAAGGTGGACTGCGTTATACAGTCCCAGTTGACTGATATTAGGTATGTTTCTGTAATAATTAATATTTTCTTAATAATAAAAAATAACGTTGACATTATCATTAATTTAGTGTGTTGTCTATATTGGCAGGAAAACACTCGAGGGCTCCAGACAGACTATAGGCGTCCATCGACGAGGTTATCCATACGACCATGTCTCCTACAAAGTGTCCCACTACTGTCTTGATTTAGTGGCGAAGGAACTAAGGCGTATGAGAGAGTTGAGTTGCGATGTTCTAGTTCGTTGTGGTTGTGTGCTGAGAACAACACATCAGATTCCGTGTGCATGTGAGCTGAAAGCGGTGATTGATGCAGGTACAATGCAATACTTTTTATTTCGATAGTAATGTTCTTATTGAAAGCTAATATAAGTGTCGTATATAATATTGTCAGGTGTTCCGATTAGTCTGGACAGTATCCATTCATTTTGGAAGACGCTTGTTATCGGTGACGGGGTTGAAACATCAGAACAAGCCGATTATGCCGCTTTTCAGTCAGAGGATCATCGGTACTTTTGCGGGGTTGTGGAGGAGGTGATGTCTCAAGATCCCTCTATTGTGCGCGACATATCTCATATTATCAACGAGCGACTTCATCCCGAAGAATCTGCTTATCTTGAACCAGAAGTAAAGAGCACAGTGAGAGGTAGACCGAAGGGGAGCACATCCACCAAGCGGAACCCGAGTGGTTGGGAGTACGGTCGTGGTCGTGGCCGTGCCAAGTCATCTCAAGGTCGGGGCTACAGTGCTCCTACATCAGGTAAATATATTTTTTATAACAATAATGCAGCGAAGTTAATATATTGTGTATAACAATAATGTCAATATATGTTTTATGCAGATTTTATCCCGAATTCAGAGCTTATTCCTGGAATCATACTGCCATTTGTCACGAAATATGTGGACGTGGATGGCGACGGGAACTGTGGGTTTCGCGTTGTCGCAGATTACATATACGGTGATCAAAACAAGTGGGGTTTCATAAGAAGAAGCATTGCAAATGAACTAGCCGGCAACCCTGGCCTATACGACGGTCTTTGCAGTGATGGGATCCAAGCGGCCATTTCACGTATTAGGTGGGAAGGGGAGGCATGTGGGCGCGATCACTGGATGCAGGTTATAGATGACTTGTTCCCCATTGCCACTCTCTTCAATGTAGCTGTCATTTTCATAAATGGCGCGACGAACTCACAGCCGGGTTTTGGTACGTGTACCATTCTGCCTTTACATTCATCTGATATCGACTCACGGCCACTGAGAGAGATAGTGATACTATTTTTGGGTAGATACGCTCATTTTGTTCGTCTAGATTTATGTGATAATTTTCCAGTCCCTCCTATTGCCTCGTTGTGGTTCACAAACAGGGATGCTACCGTTGAGTATTTGGAGGGATTGTACGTTCTCAGGAGAGCGCAATGGCAGAGATTGTTAGATGCTTCTGTTTGAGGCCGTATCACTTGTTTTACTTAGTAATACATTTGGTTGGTGTTGTTGGCAAATATATATGTATTTGTGTTTTACAGGAAGTCCCTGAAAATGGGTGATGCTACTATTATAGAGGAAATGCTGCCGAATTTTTGTTAGAATTTGTTGCTAAAAATACTCTGTAAATATAATATGTGTTTTTTGGTTGGTGTTGTTGGCAAATATATATGTATTTGTGTGTTTTACAGGAAGTCCCTGAAAATGGGTGATGCTACTATTATAGAGGAAATGCTGCCGAATTTTTGTTAGAATTTGTTGCTAAAAATTATATTTTTCAAAATAATGTGTTTTTAGGTTGGGATTGATGCTATATATGTATTACGCTAGTAGTATAGAGGAAGTGCTGCCAAATGTTTAGATATAAATTGTTGCAAAAAAAACAAAAAAAAAACATAACATAATAGAGTACTAAAAACATAACATAATAGAGTACTAAAAACATAACATAATAGTACAACAAACAAAATAAAAAAAAAACCATAATATCATAGAGTACTAAAAACAATAATCTCAATCTGCCAGCCGCCAGTCTGCAATGAGTCGCTCCAAGTCAGTGGTCGACTCAGATATGCTCTGATCTATCTCCGGAATGGCAAACGGCGCACTAGCCGCATTGATACGCGTGAGATTTCTCTGGCTCAGGGAACTGAAACGATTTACCCACTACAAAAGGAAAGTAAATTAAGATCAGTTAAACAATTAAATATATATATATATTAATTACTAAGTTAATAAAGACTTACATAATCAATGTTGGAGCGAGAAGGACGGCCTCGTGAAGCTGTAACGTCAGAGCTAAGGACCTGCGGGTGGGAAAATCGTGCGTACCACTCCAAGTACGCGGGATGGCAAGCTCCAGCAAGAACAGTGGCTGGCTCGAGCAACGTCAAAGGAAGCATGCAAGTCATAGGACAACCCTGCCAGCCGTCGACCGCACCAATCTGAGCCATCTCCACATTGTACAACTTTGAATTCCACGCCCTAACGGCCTTTTCCGGCCGAAGAATAGGCGACGGTATGCTTTGCACATACCCCAGCTGACGTACAAATCTGGCGGACATGTACGGCTCAACAATGTCCCTGTACACTATCCAACCCATGTAAGCAGTCCGCTGAAGGACTGCAGCAGGGCCACCACCAAAGGGAAGCCACGACACCTGCCCAAAATATATAAAATTATTAAAAAATAACATGTTAATTTAATTCAACTAAATATAGAAAATTGAACTATACAATTACATTCAACGTACCTCGTCGGCAGTCAAACTGTCTATGCGGGCACGCAATGACTGAAGCCGGATCTCTGTGCACTCTGTCCCGGATACACTCCAACTGAGTGCTCGAGGAGTGCCAATCTCTGTAATCAGCCTATCTCGCTGGGGTCTGAAATATGGAAAATACTCGTATATCCAAGCCTGGAGAAGTGTCAGACACCCAGACAAACCGTGACAGTCGCCTCTGGAGGCGATTCCTAACTGACGAAATAAATAGGCCAGTGTAGCAGAACCCCAAGAATAATCCTTCGCGTCTGCGACTCCATCCCTAACCTCCCAAAGACAGGCTGGTTTAACCCGGTGGCCAGTCTTATCGACGAAAAGAGTGCAACCTAGCGTCAGCCACATCCACGCTATTGCCTCAACCTCAGCACTCAAACCCCGTCCACAATTCCTAAAAATGGACTCAATCAGAACCCCTCCATTTTCATAATGCTTCGTCGAATTAGCTAACAAGTCATCCATAGAGATCCCTAAAATCTCTACACAGGAGGCAAGCAACAACTGTTTCCCGGGCTTATCTGAAAACATATTGCAGCCATGTATTATTTTAAGGAATACAAAATAAATTATTAAAATGAATATGTAATTTAAACAAAAATATAGTAAAATTTACCTGAAACCACTTTCCCGTCCACAGGAATACGGAGAATAATCCACACGTCATGCAGTGTAATGGTCATCTCCCCGAATGGCAGGTGAAAAGAGTTAGTATCAGGCTGCCATCGCTCCACAAATGCAGAAAGGAGCGGAATATCCAAGTGACTGAACATAATATCAGGGAGATGCCCCAAACCACTCTCGGCTATCAGGTGTTTGACCTCGTCTGAGGCGTCATGATGCCATGCTGACAGCCTCTTACAAACTGCATGTCTACTCTGACACTTCAGAGTGCCTCGCTCCTCCTTCCCTGTCCATATTCCATAAGCGACATGTCCAAGGAAACTGGGAATAATACTCCCGTCCTCAGGTCCACCTGGCACTGGATCACTAACAGTCCAAGCAGGTATTTCAGTCCTGGCTCTTCTACTCGTCACTGAAATTACAATTACAACAATTAACATAAATTTAATATCTTTTAACTATTATTATTAAATTAATGAAATAATTAAATTTTATTTACCTGATGACGTTTCAGCAATAAACCGTCCATCTTTCCCCTTTTTCCGTCGAATGTTCACGATTGGTCCTAAACTCTCGTCCTCAGAAGTCTCAAAATCAGCATCGTCTATCCGACGGTCTTCCATGTCATCATCCTCCATCCGATCATCCTGTATCTGATCATCGACTGGCGTCTCACTAGCTCCCTCAATAGCAGGAGTCCCCTTCTTGTGTCGTCGGACTGAGGCACTCACACCACGCTTTCGAACATTTCGTTGTCCCGACTCCTCAAAATCAGATTCAGCTATAATAGGCTTACTCTTTCCCCTGCCACCATTACCGGGTCCTTCTTTCTGCAATTATCAATTTTACAATCAATAATATTAATTAAATTATACTATTAAACTTAAGCAAATAAAAATATATTAATAAAATTCTAAATTGTAAATACCTAAATTTATTTAGTCCGTAAAATTAAAGATTATTTCTTAAAATCTAAAATAATATCACTATCAAAATTAAATTTAATCTATATAATAAAATTTAATTAAATAAAAAATTATATTATACAACCTAAAATTATACTACTAAAATTTAATTTAACTACACCTATAACTAATAAAATTTAATTTAATTACACCTATAACTAATAAAATTTAATTGTATTTTTCAATTAATTTTTAGGTTATTTTATTATTTATTAAATCCATTAATTTTAATTTTTTAAATTAAAAAATATATATAAAAAAAATTTAAATCGATTTACGGCCCTCGGACGGCGGCGGCGGCCAGGCCGTCGCCGGCGGGTCCTGGCCATCGCCGGCGACGGCCTGGCCGTCGCCAGGCGACGGCCTGCACCATCGCCCGGCGATGGCGATGGTGCAGCAGACCATCGCCATCGCCCGGCGATGGTCTGCCGGACTTTCGCCATCGCCAGGCGATGGCGAAAGTATGGCAGACCATCGCCGGGCGATGGCGATGGTCTGCTGGACCATCGCCATCGCCCAGCGATGGCGTGCACCATCGCCGGCCGATGGCGATGGTGCAGCAGACCATCGCCATCGCCCGGCGATGGTCTGCTGCACCATCGCCATCGGCCGGCGATGGTGCAACCGGTCATCGCCATCGCCGGACGATGACCGGTTTCCGTAAAAAAAAAAAAAAAAATTAAAAACTGAAATTAAATTACTTACCGGAGGTCCCCGTCTTTTATCTTTCGCCAATTCCGACATAAATCGGCTTCGATTATTGCTTGAGATTTTGTAATGGATTTTGGTTTGAGAGGAAGTTGAGAGGATGAGTTTTTTGTTTTTTGAGTTGAAAAAGGATTAGGGGTAGTTTGGTCAAAATTGGGGCGGTGGGTAGTAATTTGGGGCGGTAAATAGTAGTCCACTAAACAAATCCATAAAACATTTTCTATGATAATTTAGGCAAGGGGGTCTCGCCACTGTTTATATAACTTTTTTAAGGGCCCATTTAAATCAGAAGGCTCTTGAATTTGGGCCTGAGAAGATATTGTTGTTTTACTACTTTTGGCAAACAATACTTATAAACCCTTTAACTTTTCTGGAAAGATTATTCATCGCTTCATTTCCATGTTAGCACATTAAAGCCCTTCAAGTTAAAATAGGGTCAAATAACCCCCTCAAACGACAGGTAAAAGTTTTATATTTGTCTAGTAATTGGTAGCTATAGAAGTGGCGAATTTAGAATTTTTCATAAAGAGAGGAATAAAAGTCATGATTAAAATATACGTGGGTAAGATGAGCAAAATAAAAATGTTAAAAATGGAAAAAAGTTATTATTTTTCCTCATTTAAACGATATAAAGTTCCAACATTTAATTGAAGGATTACATATTCTCTTGAGAAAAGTTGAAGGGTTTATCTGCAATTTTATAAGACTATACATTATTATCAAACAAAAAGCTAATGAAAGCAATGTATCAAACCCCAATTTCCAAGTTTTTGGCCCCCACAATTTTTTGGAATGTCAGTTTTGCAATAAGTATGTCCAAAATAAGTTGCACCCTCCTACTAGTCATTTGGATTGGAATATCTTTACTATAACCTTTTAAATTATACTGAAAATATAACGATTTTTAATCATATAATCGAGCTTCTTTTCAAAAACTTTATCATTTTGAAAATATTTTTTAAATAAATATTTTAGCATATATGTTTAAGACTTATAAAATATTTAAACTAGAACCAATACTTGGCACTGATAGATTTAATTGTTTAAGAGCTTGAATTAATGTTTGAAAGATGCATAGTTAATAGACTTGTTCATGAGTTTAGGCAGCGGTTATATCCAAAAAAAATATTTTGGAGAAGCGAATTATAAGAAAGAAAATTTAATTTGGAAGAGTTTTAAAACTTTTTTCTAAAAAAATTTACATCCCCGACCAATTCCGACCAGAGCGGGTGCAAGGGCCAATACAAAATGCAAAGTTTATAATTTCAAATCTGTATAATTAATGTGTTATGTAAAGTTTATAATTTCAGACATTTTCAAGGAGATTATACAAAATGCATGAATACATTATCTCTACACGAAAGTATACAATGGCAGAATCAAACGATCAAATGAAAAATAATAAAAATTAACTAGATATTTATAAGTAATCAAGGGGCCGGGTTTGGATAACTATTTGTTGTCTTAGCTCGATTCAAGCTTGAATTCATAATAAGCTCGTTTTTATGTGGGTGACTAAATATTATAAGTAATTAAATTTTAATGTAGATTATAGAAAATCCGACCTGAATCCGTATAAATTTAATATACTAACCAAATTTAGGTAGTAAATATTAAATTCAAACTGAATTCTAACCAAATTTTAAATGAGAAAATTAGGAAAAACACTTCATTTTTAAAAAATAATTGTAAAGATTACCTCACCAAAAAAAAGATATGGAAAATACTTCCTGTTTTTTTTATTTCTGTTTTTACTCTAACGTGGCTTTTTTTAATATAACTACCTGCTTTATTTATGTTTTTATCCCCTCTCTTGTATAATTTTATTTTTATACTCTTAGAGCAGTTACTCTTCTTCTTCTTCTTTTTCTTTTTTTTTCCTTTTTCTTCTTCTTCTTCTATTTTTTTTCTTCTTCTTCTTTATCTTCTCTATCTTTTTTTTCGTCGTTCGCCAATCCTTCACCGATCTGCCGTCGTTTCGCCGCTAATCCGCCGCTCTTCTATATTAAATTTTAGCACTTTTTTTAACTCGTGGTGATTATTACGAGTTATTTTAACGCTCAAATCTGAAAAAATTGTTCTTCAATTTTTTCTGTTTTAGATCTAAAAAATCTGCATAAATAACAATTTTATGATGAAAAAAATAATTTTCTGTAGAAATAACGATTTTTTTGCAGAAAACAGCGTCTGATTGTCATCTCGTTATCACTACAACATTATCATATCAGTATCATAAACTGTAGAGAAAACGACTTTGTAGTGATATCGAGATGATAACCAGACGATAATGTTACCGAGATGATAATGTTATTATGATAACGTGGTGATAACATCATGATACTGTTATGAAAATGTAATCTAATTATGTATGAAAAATAATATTTACAAAAAAGTTATGATACCGAGATGATAATGTAGTAGTTATACCGAGATGATAATCAGACAATAATCTTACCGAGATGATAATGTTATTATGATAACGTTGTGATAACATCATGATAACGTTATTGTAATTGTATGATAAGGTTATCATATTATTATCATATAATAATCTGCTACATACGATACCGATAATGGCATGATAATAAGATGACAATGCAATATGATACACTGATAATTACAAGATAATGTGAAACTGTGATAATCATATGATACTGTATTAATAAAAATGAAGACAAAAATAAAAATTATATCATGATAAGGTTATGATAATATTATGATATGGTTATAATAAAAGTTATGCTAAGACTATGATAATATCATGATAAGCCTATGATAATATTATAATAAAATTGTGATAGTAATATGATAAGGCTATAATAATATTGTGATAAGACTATGATAATATTGTGATAAGGTTATGCTAATATTATGATAGTTTTATGATATGGTTATGATATGGTTATAATAAAATACGTAAAATAATTTTACATTATACAGTTATGATAATATTATGATAATATAATGATAAGTTTATGATAATATTACGATACGCCCTTGATATTATGTAAGTTTATGATAATATTATGATAAGATTAATGATAACATATGGTACAATTATGCAAATGTTATCTAATTCTGCATAAATTATGTAAAATATTTTATATAAAAATTATGAAAAAGGTTATGCAAAAATTTATGATAAGATAATAAAAAAATATAAATAATAAAGTAATAATTTATTAATATTATAATATATAATTAATACATATCTATTATAAATATATTTTATCAAATTTTAATTATTTATTCAATTCTTATAAATTTTAAATCCGCTATCAATATAATGATATATTAAATAAATAGTAGCATATAATTTAAAATTAATAGAAATATTTAATATTTTAATTAAAAAGTTTATTTATAATTAGTTTAAAAAGCGGAGAGAAAAAACATATTGGAAAACTGAATATTTGAAAAAGTAAAAAAGAAATGTCAACAGATAATTTAAGAAACAAGAAAAAAAATGCCTAACAAATAATTTAAAGAAGAATAGAAGAAACGTGGTCTGAACAAATAATTTGAAGATGAGTAAAAGAAATGAGGGCTGCACGTACGCATGAGAGAGAGAGAGAGTGAGGTTACACGCACAGAGAGAGTGTCAGGTTACACACATTATATAACGGAGTAAAACTCTAATTCTTTAGGACACGAAGAGTAAACACACAAAAGGACGAAAATTGTGATGTATTTTTATTATCTTTTCCGTGTTGATGTATAATAAATATTTTCTTATTTTATGTAAATATGTAAATTTCTCTTTTTAAATTTACAGTTATCAAACGAGTCAAATTCCATTGGATCCAGCCCAAATGCATCCAAATCTGGCCCTTGAAATTGTACACTGATTATGAGTAAATTAGGCCCAATTTAATATTCAAATTTTCCGTAACAGATTCTGCGTTAAACCTGTACTAGGGTTTTTGGAGCGAAAAGCGGTCAGCGACTCATCTCCGTTAAAGCTTCCACAAGTTTCCGGCGATAACGTCACCGCATCCGTCCTGCTGGTAAATTCCTCACAGCGTCACTTTGAAATTTCGCCTTAATTTTATTTGTTTAGTTTCTATGAAATTTTAGAATTTCGGAATCCTCATTTTATAATCACTCATATTCTTATCATTCGGTGATTGGTTAAATTTTATCGAGGATTGCAGTGTTTTAGTGTATTAGAGTGAAAAATTCACAATGGGAAGAGCTAAAAAAGGGCCTAAATTTGCCGTTATGAAGAAGATGATTACCTCCAAAGCAATTAAAAAGTGAGTACTTATTTTGTTATCTAGGTAGAAGGGACACCTCATTCAATCAACGTTTGCCGTTTCGGAAACGTGTTGGACACAAAATTTCATTTTTTACATAGAAAACTTTGAAATAATTCTGTTTCGCCGTTACCGGAGTCCGTGTCCGTGCTACCTAGTTTGTTATCTTTCTTTCTTTCTTTCATCCCCTTGTTTATATGTAGCTCTTCTGTTTTATTGTTGTGCTGATTGTTGTGTTTATTTAATTGTCTGAATAGTTACAAAGAAGAGGTTTTGAATCCTAAGAAAAAAGATCTATCCAAGGACAAGCTCCCTAGAAATGTGTAAGCCTTCTTTTTTTAAACAAATAAATTAAATTCCTTTTTAATTGTTGTTTTTCAATGCGGAATTTGAAACTTACTGAAGTTTAATGGTTTAATTTGATTCGTTTCCTTTTACTGTATGAATTAGACCGCAAGTTTCTTCCGCGCTTTACTTCAAGTACAACACTGCATTAGGGCCGCCGTACAGGGTTTTGATTGATACTAACTTTATCAACTTCTCCATCCAGAATAAAGTGAGTATGGTTATCTTTGTCCTTTATTTGTTGTAATCTTTTGGATCAATTTCCGTATATAATTGAAAAAGTTTAAGCATTTTGGTATTAATGAGGGAGAAATCTCAAAAGTTCAAAGTCAAATTGTTTCCTGGTACTTCAGACATGTAAAATCTTTATGTTCATTTTTTCATATATTGTGCTCTGAATTATTACTCTCGTTTTATGAATTTAAACTTGTATTATATCCCTTCCTTTATTCCCTATGTGGGATTGCAGTTGGATTTGGAGAAGGCAATGATGGATTGTCTGTACGCAAAATGTGAGTTTTGCTTCTTTTTGTTTGTCTTCTCAATTCTCGGATTTTTTTTTATGCGGCTTGGCCTTCATGTATTTGATGCCTTAGATTACCATGGTGGTCATTGTTGCACTCCCTGTTTGCCAATTTTAATGATCCTATGGTCAGGGTTGGAAAGATCATATTTTTACTTTCTTATCAATTTGTAAGATTACACTAAATTTAGATTTTTATGCTCCTTTTTAATTGATATATTCTTCCTTTACAATTTGAAGGTACGCCATGTATCACAGATTGTGTCATGGCAGAACTTGAGAAGTTAGGTCAGAAATACCGTGTTGCTCTAAGGTATATTCTTCTATAACTTAGCTACTCGTGGAACAACTTGCTGATGATGTTTTTCAAACTATATTTACATCTCATTGTCAAATCTATTTAATATATATGGATAGGATTCTCTAAAATGGTTGCAATTCTCTGAAATGGTGGGTGATATCTGCTTTATATTTAGTATGACATTTTTTTAACCTAATGTACTCCTGAACCTGCTGAACTTTCTACCGCAGTTTCTGAAAATTCTATGTCTTTATAACCTGCCCCGTGATTTTTATAGACCAAGTGATTCATTTGCAATTGAAATCATTGTTTAGGCTGTTAACTTGTTAGAATGTGTACGCATATATGTATAAAATCTCAACACGATTTTATGCATTTTATATTAATAGGATTGCTAAGGATCCACGTTTTGAGAGAATCCCATGCATCCATAAAGGAACTTACGCGGATGACTGCATCGTTGACAGGGTAACTCAGGTATGGTTTTGTAGTGGGATTTTTGGTTTTGTTGGTTGCTCAAATATCATATTTTTGGCTGCCTGTACATTTGTAGTTTGTTGGTTAGTATTAACCAGTCCACTCTGATTGGTTGTATTTTACATCTGCATCTGAGCTGACTTACATGAATTATCCTTGTGTGAAACAGCATAAATGTTACATTGTTGCAACATGCGATCGAGATTTGAAGCGTAGGATACGGAAGGTACCATACAATAATAAGAATTTAAGACATTTGGAGTGTTATTATGACGAAACTGGTTTCTGATATAAACCCTTGTATACTTGTAGGTCCCTGGTGTGCCAATTATGTACATTACACAACACAAATACTCTATTGAGCGGTTGCCCGAGGCAACTTTAGGTGGAGGTATGTATTTTATGCTGCAAAGCAGTGTCACCAATGTTAGCTGTTGAAATGCCTTAATAATGAACATATTTTAACTACCCTTATCCTTTATAAAAATTAATCTTGCCCGTATGCCACGATGCTGGCATTATAAATTCGCGACTACAAGTTATTTTTTTGAACAATTTACATGAGGATCTGTTGCTCCTTTTTTCGAGCCATTCTTCTAGTTTCATGATTGTCAATTATCTGAAATTGGCAAACCTGGCCTCCAAGGAGTTTTTTTGACTCATTCGCGTGTTTCCAATGCAGCTCCGAGATTTTGAGGCATTTTCAAGAATCAGAGATTTTGTCACCTCTATTGTGCTGAAGCTGTTTTGCCTTTATCAAAATATAGTTGAAGAATTTGGCAACATCAGTAGTTGCAGTCTCTGCTTGCCATTTACTGTATTGTTCAACAAGTTTTGTTAGAGATTAAGGTGTTTCCAGTGTTTACTGTTTGTTGGGATGTCGGAATGCCATGTATAATGTTTTAAAGCATGCTATTGCGAATATAACTAAATGCTTAGTCGGACTCATGCTAATTTATTGGTCTCTATTATTGCAAAATATAGCTAAAGAGATGTATTCAAACTATTTAACATGAAATTACTGATAGAAACATTACATTGGTGTCTCAATAAGTCAATAACATTTGAACAATTATAATGTGGAGCCATTGGATGAAGAGTGAACACTTTATTGTATGTTAGGCTCTTACATAGGTTTGAATAATGAATATAAGGGATCAGAGGGGTGTTGGATTTGGCTAAAAAAAAAATAGATTTCAGGGTTTTTGCATAAAAAACTTTAACTTTTCAAGTTTGTATCGATTTAAGCATTATATTTAAAGTTTAGTGCAATTTTTTTTTGATATTTTCTAGCACCAAGACTTTTATTTCACCAAAACATGTCGTTTTGGTGGTTTTAATGACTGAAACGACATATTATTTTATGCCAAATTTTAAATGTTGCACAAACGCGAAATGATGAGATTTTATATGCAAATAATTTTAAATTTAAATAGTAATTTGTCTCTTGAACTTGCACTTGATGGACAATTAACAGTAAAACAAACTTTTGTTTTTGTCAACATACTTCTTCAACTTGTCAAACTTTTTCAATTGGATCTAAATTCGTTAAAGACTTAATTTATAAAGACAAATTCAATTTATCTCATTAACTTATTTTTTACTATTTTTAAAAACAAAAAAACGAAAATTTATAATAAGTAGTCACTGTTTTACTTTTAGCAATTTAATATAAGTAGTTATGCAAAATTTCAATTTTATTTTAACAGTTAAGTCTTTAATGACTCTAATTTGATCTAATTGATAAAAAAGTTCATCTTGGTGTTAATTATCCATTACATACAAGTTAAAGGGTAAAATTGATATTTATGTCCTCGCATATATATGATATGAATTTTACAATTTTAAATTCACGTTTAAAAGTTACCAATTTTAGCTCCAAAAACCACCTCGGCTGTCACCGCAACTGAAACTCCGGCCGCCGAGATGGCTACCTCCACCTTCTCAATCTCCTCCTTGATTTTTCAGAAACCGCTTCAATATCAATCTGCAGTCTCATTCTCACCAAAATTTCCTTACAGGCAATCATTTCTTTAATTTTAATATATAAAACAACTAATTAAACTTAATTCATTAGTTTCCTAAATCTAATTCAATTATTTTTGTTAAATGCAGGAAATTCAGTTCCAATAAAGTTAATCAGTTTCCTAAAGTCTCCTGTGATTACTCTTGCTTTGAGGTAAGCCTTCAATTTTTTTTCCATTTCAGAATAATTAAGTTGCAGATTGGTAATTGATTAATTAATTAAAGTTTAATTAGCTAAGTAATTGATGTTATATTATCTGCTTAATTTAGATTAAGGACGTTAGCTATAGGCCTCCTGGAACACGGCTCAACCTTTTAAATAAAGTTAAATTTTCTCTTCCTGAAAAAAGGTATGAATATGATATGTTAATTTTTATTAAATTTATGTTATTTAATTTTTTATAATATTTGGCTTATTTTTACAGTTTTGGCTTGATTTTTGGACAGAGTGGGAGTGGAAAAACTACACTATTGCAGGTTTTATTTTTTGTTTTTTATTTTTTCTTTATGTTTGATGATAATTGTTGCTGCTGTTTTTGTTATTTGTTTGAGTTGGAAATGATTTAACTTGGTTATTTTATTGTTGGCAGATTCTTGCAGGGTTAAGTGAACCAACATCAGGTTCTATTTGCATTCAGAGATATGGGGATGATAAGAATCCGTGTCAATCTTCTAAAAAGTTATCTCCGGAAAGAGTTGGCATCGTCTTTCAGTTTCCCGAGAGGTATTCTACAGTCATTCAATAGTCACTTGCATTAAATTTCTTAAAAATCAATTGTCTTTGAATATGTAAACTAGCTTGGATTTTGTGGTTATCTCTACGTGAAAACATGCGAAGGTCTTTTCGTCAATTACTCTCTCTGTTTTCCTTAAATAAAAAAACGTGCTTGTTTTTTTTTATTAAAAATCTTTGGTGTTCCTTCCAGTTCTTATCATGTAAACTAATGCAGGTTAGACCATTTTGTCATTATCTAGCTTGCTTTTGTTAGTCTAGAAGTGGAAGCGAAATAATCCTTTGTGCAAATGTTCATTTAGAACGAAGAATATAGTCTCTTAGACAAATTCTATGAAACCACATTATATTTTCTCAAGGTATTTTATTGAAGCTTCTAAAAGAACTGCTTAGTTTCTACCTAGGTACTTTGTGGCAGATACTATACTTGATGAAGTTATATTTGGCTGGCCAAGGCAAAAGGGAAGCCTTCAATTGAAGGAACATCTTACTATGAATCTTCAGAAAGCTATCACTTCGGTATTTTTTTTCATCTAACCAATGCTTCAACTATTTTTCCGTTCTTCTCCACATGACACTTGTATCTGTCTCTACATTATCTTTTCGAGGTTTTTTCCATTATAGGGCATGCAACTTTTGATTCTTTGTAAAATCCAATTTGTATTTAAAATGAAAACTCAGGTTGGATTAAATGGGATCTCCCTGGAGAAAGATCCTCACTCCCTAAGTGGTGGCTACAAACGCAGGCTTGCTTTGGCAATCCAGTTAGTAAGTACTAAGTATATCTATATTAATTGACACTTATCTCTTTGCATGCTTTAACCAGTCTTTGATAACTGTATAACGGTGCTATTTGTGGCTTATATATGAGCAATTTATTTGCTTCGACGTTTAGGTACAAGCCCCTGATCTGTTGATATTGGATGAACCTCTTGCGGGGCTTGGTATGAATCTCATCCAGTTCTTTTTGGTTTCTATGTCCGTTTGTCTTCCTTGTATATTTTACGGTTTATGAAATATGAACAAAATGATCAAGTTGAAACAATCAGTAATCAAATAAGAAGCCTGCAAGTTTCTATAGATCTGCATATTAATTTTAGCCATTTAATCTTGTGCTAAGGTCTATCTGATCATAGCCAAAAGACTCGCTGAAGTTGCATGATAAAAGTTTTTCCAACCATGCTAGGGATTTTTCTTTTTGCTCTCTTTCTCGTCATCAGCGAGCAGCAATAATGAGTATCTTAGCTGCACAGCAGCTGTAGTAATACTCCCTCTGATCCAGGGCTTGGACCCATAATAACCTCCATTAAAATGTGGAAAATGCAGCAACTAATTACCAGGATTGGTTGGGTTTTAGTACAGAAAACAAATGGAAGTTTACTTGAGCCCATAACTTGCAAACTAAAAATGCCAATACTTAACCTTGTGACCATTCAAATATTAAATTACTTCCTGAAGCTCTAAGAATTGGGCATATTAGTATTTATGCCTCACTGCCCCTTTATGGTCTACTGTATTGTTTAGATTTTCAATTTGAAATTATCATTTTCAAAATGTTGGAGTAATGAAATGTGTTATATTTTTGTCAATGCTGCTATGGTGGCCAGATTGGAAGGCGCGTGCAGATGTTGTAAAGCTTTTAAAGCAGCTAAAGAAAGAATTAACCGTACTTGTTGTCAGTCATGACCTCAAGTAAGAATAAAAAATTCAATATATATTTTTTTACGTTTTCCTTCTAATCTTTTTTTTCTTTGCTGTTCCTATGGTGATCTTTTTAGCAATTACTGATGAAATTTCCTTGAAATCTCCTATTCCTATGTTTGATAAAAGAGAGCAAAATCCAACTGAAATGAAATGCTAAAAGGTTTATGTTCTTCAAATCAGTGGACGTTCTTGGCAACTTATTACAATCTAAATACGTATAAGATGCTTCCAAAAAAAAATCGTATCAAATTCTTGTGTTGCTCTTTTGTCTTCTCTACGTCTTGGGAAGAGTACAACTTTGTATTTTGAGGCTCGGAAGAGTACAACTTATTCTTATGTTTCATGTGCTGGGAAGAGTCATATCAGAAGATTCATAACTTTGGGAAGAAAATAATTTTTGAGGAATTATAGTTAAAAAAGTGCTAATCATTACTCTTTGCTGCTTTCAAGACAATGAAGCATATCTTATCTTAGTGTATATGTTCACCACAATATAAAACTTGGTCTAATATGCTGTTGGCACAGTAATGGATGGCTAGATATGTTCACCACAATGATTTCATTTAGAATGTGTCAAAAGGATGATTTCGTTTCCATAGAATAGGATCCATATCCTGTAATGCCTTATTGCATGCAGGTTTACGATTTTGCTTAATCATTTAGCTCAACAACAATAGAACCCGATAGACCGCATTTCTTCAAAGATAGAAAGAAAAACAAAAGGATCATTTGTGGTATTATACATCTTCTTAGGTGTTGCTCAAGTCCTAGTTGTGAGTGTTGACCCAAACCTGTCTTTGTGAGAAGAATCTATACACAGATAATGTTTCCCTATTGGACAATCCTTACAAGAAACCCAGTAATTAATTTCAGGCTCTTGGTAAAGTGTTTATCTTCTAGTAATTATTTTATAAGTTATTTTACCATATGAGTTTATCGTCTCTGTGAGCATTGACATTTAGTTTACATTTAATCATTTTGGCTTTGAGAACTCAGGATTGAAGTAGTACAAACGTTACTTGAGTTATTGTATTTCAATACAATATTCATTTTGTTCGATATGTCTGATGTGATGACTTACTCAACCTTATCTATCTGCAATTTTTTATCTATACTTGAACTGTTTTCCTGAATGCAAGAATTGATTCATCAGTTTCACAGCTTAAAATGTTGAACCTTAATCTTTCTTGCGTCTTTCGCAGAGAGTTGGCAGCTCTAGTTGATCATTCATGGAGGATGGAGATGGGTGGATTTCTGAAGGAAGAGCTGCTTCCAATATGACACGGGTCTATTCTTCCTACCTTACCAACATTTTATGGTATATGGTTACAAATCGAGTTCTTAGAGTCATTTACTATGAAAAAAATGACTAGTCAAAGTCCATTTAATTTTTCTCTCATAGTGCTTACTGCTTAATGTAGGCATGGATGCTAGGTATAGAGTTTTTCTCCATGTGGTACACACATTTCAAAACCTTTGGTCTTTCTTATGTTTTAAGTATAAAATTAGATTTGGCGGGATTATAGTTTATTGATATAAGGGTTATTTGTCTGCACAAATTTGAGGTGCCTAACAGCCTATAGAAAGAGAAGCTGTGATGTAAGGGGGCTTAGAGAACGGGGCATATGGTGCTGGAAAGGACCTTGCTTCAAAAATGTCTTTCTGTCTCACCTAATTTTCTAGTGATACATTAAATATAGCATCAATAAATATACCATTAAACAAGCTTCCTTAAATTGTAACTCGCTCCCTACTAAAGAAAAAAAATTAATTTTACTGTAAATATGAAATTTGATAGAGGGGCGAGAAGGAATATTAGCAGCTTCCATCTCTGGTTTTATACAAAGATAAAACTGCAAGTGCTTACAAAAGTTGATTTAGCCCCTTTGGCAAGTACCACCATTGATGTTTGCTAGCTTATCAAAATTTTAGGTGTAGAGAAGAGTAGCTGGTAATTCTAGGCTTACTTCAAATGAACTAAAAATTGGTAGATGAGTTAGAGGAACATCCACAAGGAGAGGCTTTAGTTTTAAACATCAGCAACTTATTTGCATCTGTTTTTCTCCCCACAAACCCTCTCTTTATTTTGTTCCTTCACAAATTAATAGAATATTGAAAATTTTAAGCATGAACTTTCAATTGTTGGTTAACATTGTGCTTTTGTACCCTTTTGCATATACCGGTAATTTTTACCACTTTGCCTGACGTTTGATTTGTGATCAATTGCTTTAACCAGACTCCTGATAATATATTATAGGTCTGGTCCTCCTAGCATTATTTCTTTTCATGATTAATACTATTTTTTATGAAGACTGAACAATTCCTTACAACATCAATGACACTAACATATAATTCAAATCATGTTTGCGAATTTGAAGTTTACATGATATTTAGCACCCACAGGCCACAATCATTTAAATACACGGGAAATAAGATTCTTTCCAGTTACTTGAGTCATTAACCAATCACTCACAATACACAAGAGTATAGGTAATATCAGTCGACACCACATTGCACCTCTATTTTAGCTCGTCCCCTACAGCTCCAGTACCAAGTCTACAAAATCAAGATCAGGAAGAATAGCAATTTATTTATTAGTACACTTTCAAAGGTAAATTTTTTTTGGCAGCAGTCAATAATATGATTGCATAACTTGATACTTGAAAGGGTAGTATCTAACAAAATCAACATCAGGAAGAATAGCAATTTATTTATTAGTACACTTTCAAAGGTATATTTTTTTTTTGGCAGCAGTCAATAATATGATTGGATAACTTGATACTTGAAAGGGTAGTATCTAAAATTAAAAGTTGATATTGGACAAACTTTGTAGGCTTATAACTGGATATTTAGTTTAAGCTCTAATAAATCATTTAACTTAAATGTTCACTAACAAAAATATTAATTATTGTTATTTTTAATTTGTAGGTTGACAAATGCATATAATTGTGATTGTTTTTATAATATTTTAATATCATTATTCAATGCAATACAGTACGATTCATATTGGATCTCGGTACTGATAACATTTAAGATCCAAATTCACACCATTGTGGTTTGATTTGGAGAAAATCAAAAGTTAACAGAGATTCTCAAAATTAGATATTTTCGGATCAATTATTCAGTTTAGTTCGGGAGATTCAGATCCATGCCTAGCCTTATGGATCATAGTTAAAATAAGCTATGTTATTTGAAAAGTTAAGAGGTGTAAGCACTTACAGTCTGCATCTGTTTTGATCCAGTGTTCTCGGTTTCCACTTGAATCACTGCCACTCAGAACATACTGTGATAGATTCAAGGTGTTCTTGTAGCATGGCATCTCTTCCATTGACTTTAATCCTGGAGAGAACTTTATATGTTCTTCATCCTGTGACTGGATGAATTCTTTTTCAGCTTTAGGGTTTTCAGGATGAACTTTTCTATGAAACATTCTTAGAACCTGCATATCAACACTGAAGAGAATCAAAACTCTGGTGGAACTAATTAATTGTAAATTTTGATGAGATTATGGTGATGGTATTTTGTTGGCTAATAGAAAGTTTCAGTTAGATGTGTACTGCTTGGTCATGGAAACGAGACATGTGATAGTCTATGCAGAGCTGGTAAACGCACCTTGTTAAACTTTTTCTTGGTTGAAAAAAAACTGGCGGCATTATTACTGGCAGCATGCTCCGATTTTGTTGATGAAGCATAAAGTTTTCTCAGTATCTTCTTGATGAGGTGTTTAGCAGGCTTATGTGCTTGCTTTGCATGCATCTTCTCATTCCCCTCCACTTCTGGACAAATATCCTCTGTAATCTTTGTTCTTTGAAACATCTCTCCAAGTGATGCCTTTTCCTTCTTTCCATCAACTCCTGTTTCCGGAAGTTCTATTAATGAGTTAAACAAGTATTCTTGAAGGGGAAATAGTGCTGTCTTTCCATTATCTTCAGTATTTGCTCCCTCCATTTGCATGCCGCTGAGTGTAATAGTGCTTACATAACTGCTCCTTGCCAATGATTCATTGAAACCTTCTTCTTCAGCTTCAGCTTCAAGAAATTTTTCTAGTTCATCATTAAGAAGATTCAATTCATTCTCTGTCACCTCTGTTTTTTCATCTACACTATTTTCAAAAGACAATGGAAATGTTGGTGTTGCCGGCTCACTGTTGATTGGTTTTGAACCAAGAGTTCCAATTGCAAGAAAGCCATGAAAAAGCTCAGACATGGCTGTAGAGGTTTCATCTTCATAGTTTGCATCCAATACCTTGGCTTCAATTTCAGATATATTTTTTCCTCCTTTGTTGTATCTAGAGTCAAACCTTGGTCCTGAATGGTGGACTTTCTCGTCAGGGGATGTTGTTGCTGAAAGACAAGAATAATAGGTCCCTGGAGATGGTCGTATTGTGAAAAGTTAGGATATGTAAATAAACTGTTATTTGTGAAACTATGTGGAAATACTGATAATTGATTACAAGGTTAGGTCTAATAATTTCTGATCATGGTTTGGTGAGAATCGTCTAATGTCTGAAATTCTGAAACAGGAGAGATAGCCACACTTAAACTCGGTTACTCTCTCCTCTTGAGTTATTTTTTATTTTATAGGAAGTTCTAGTATGCATAAATGTTTGTGCGTGTCAAAATTTAGAATATGGTTGGGGTACCTATTGTCAAATCCTTGAATGGCGGCGTGCTAGTATGCCGTAATTTATTGTGCATCCAACCTAGTAACTGCAAACAAAAAAATTACATAGATGAACTTGAATGATCACTAATATCTCTGCTATTTAAATTTTGGTCGAGTATAATGAACTTACCCTCATTTTGATCTTTCTTCAAACAGCTTGATGTTTAGATTGCTTTTGTTGATATAAGGGATCAAATAGAAAGAGAGATATAGATATGCAAGGGAAATAGGGTTTTAAAGCAAGAGAATAGGATCATCTAAACAGGATAAAAGTAAAGATCTTGTCATCATGATTGTTGAATGAGTTGGAAGTCAGTGGGTGATAGAAGGGTCTGGTATGAATGTCGGTAGAGAGAAACATTTAGATAGAAACAAGCTTTTAGTTGGCTGTTCTTTGTCAAGATCATATCAGAATTTGGAGTAGTTAGGAGATCTCCAAGTTGGTTGGTGCAAAAGTTTACCATGCATACTTGAGATGGCTGTTTGGAGACATGTATGGGTGCAGATTATTCATTTCTCAAAATAGGTGCAGTTTATCACGATTGCATCCATTATGTTGGCTATACATTAATATGTGCATCTGTAAACACATATATTTGCTAATGGATGCATACATAAATGTATAGATGGGCATGGGAACACAATCACATCTTCATACAGATTATTTTTCTGTGTAAAAAGTTTGTTTGTCATGTCTTTCTCACAAGGTTTTTTCGGTAAAAGAGCAGGGCAGTGTTAATAGTAGGACCAAAGAAAAATTGTGGGTCAAAAAGTGATTATGATGTGGGTCAAAATTAAAAATTTATAAATTATGCTCGCATGAACCCCACAGGGAAGGAAGAATCTTCTGAGCTATTTAGCAAATGCTTTTAGTAAAATGCTTCTAACTAAACGGTTATAGTATAATACACCCTGAAACTGGATCTTGTTTGTTGATATGTTTCTTATTATTACCATTGCTGCCATCATCAATCATCACTCTTATGCGTAATTCATGCTGTTTATCCTTGTTATGTGGCCATCTACAAATATTTTGATAGCTTAAGAGATGTGATTATTCTTTTTTTGCTATTAGACTATTCTTTTCCAAACAAGCTGTAATGTTATTTATGCGACCTATTTTGCTTCCTTGTAGGTCAGAATTTGAAGTCGTCGTTTCTATGAGAACCCCGGACAGGAGCAATATTTTTTACCATGATCATACTTTTCAGTCTTTTTATTTGAAGAACTTTCACTGACTCAGAGCCTGCTTTTGCATGACCCAGAGGCATTCAGCTGTGAGTTGATCGTGGTTTTTGTTATGGTATCATAAACTTGATTCAGCATGATTGTGACATCATTCATGACTTTAGTTGCACATCTTAAGTTGCCATTATTGCCCTTGATTTTTATAAACATTATTGAGGAGCCTACCCATCAAAGTTGCTGGCTCTGGTATGTTTTAACTTATCCTACAACTACAAGTGTCCTTTATACAGTTATCCTAGGCAGCGAAAAATGCTAAAGTCTGTTTCCACGCGGCGATATTCAATTATGAATTATATGAGTATAACTTGGAAAACTACTGATATGCACTGTTGATTATTGGGACAAACCTTGATTGATGTTCTTTATTGTACAGGATGACAATAACAGCTGCGATGGTGTTGCGAACCATTTTGTGCTCTGCAAGGTTGTTGACGCAGCAGCATAATAAAAATTTGTAAGACCTCAGCATTTAGTTGTTTGACCACGTGTCTATCTACCATTTATTAGGAGCCGATACTTGATTTCCTATTTCAAAAGCACGTTAATGTCAAATTATTGTGGAATAATTAAGAAGATGAACCGAAAATTATTGTGGAATAATTGAGTTTGTCATCTTCATAACGGTAGAGGTGTGCAAAAATCAAATCGAATCGAACCAACAAATTCTGTTAGGTTCAGTTTGAAGTTATAAAAAAGGTTTTTCGGTTTGGTTTGCTATTGGGATAAAAAAAGTTCAGTTCACTTTTCATGCAAACCAAACCGAACCGAGAAACAAACTGAACCAAACTGTTCTGTGCATCCAGGGATATGTTTCGATTGCACTGTTACGAAGATGACAAACTCAAACCGTGAAAGATCTCCTGGAAAACGTTGCAAATTGCGAATGCAGGAAAGCTTATATACTAATGACTTCTTCCTATTATGTTTTTTTCAATACTTATTAGTTTATCTCCAACTTTTTGTTCCTTTTCAATGTCTTCTTTCACATGAAAATTCCACTTTGCATAACATTCTAAGACTCGGTTCCTTTTCTCATATATAAGGGTGTTCGATTAAATTTTCATTAGATGAAAACTAAGTTGAAATCTTAAGCTAATATCTTATGATGATGTACTGGTGTATCTTTAGACTTCATCTTTTAAATTTGTGGTTACAAATATAGAAGGAATGTCATGTAGGATGAAAAATTCCTAGTAAATTCCTAGTTTAATGTTTATTATCTAAGTATAAAATAATTGGAACCTACGTAAGTGTTGGGATGAGCAGCGGTTGGTTCAGTCACTGATCTGTCCCACCCCATAACCCTTTGGTTATTAATTTTTTCGTTGATCAAATCAAAGTAAACTAACCTTTTTTTGGTTGGTTATAACCGATTGGTTATTGAATAACAAAAATAAAAGAATACATAAGGTGCTAGGATTAGAAACCATAACCCCTATGAATAAAATATATATTTTTAGCACTAGGACACATTAAGGTATATGATGCATATTCAGTATCTTATAGATATAAAAATATTTCGGTTGGTCCGGTTAAATTAAAATTTTCCACATTCAAAACCAAAATAAAACCATATAATATTTGGATTTCTTTGGTTTGATTTAGTCTGTCAATTATACTCGTAAATATATTTTTGTCGGTTTGGTTAAGTTAAAGTTCTAAACACTCAACCGAAATCAAATCATATAATTTACGCAATTTTCAATTTGATTAGATTTGGTCTGTCAACTCGGTTTTGATCGAATACTGCATAGCCCTACGTCGACTCATTGAAGGAATGATGTATATCATGATCGATAGGTATTAATAATAGTAATTGGGTGAACTAAAGTAAGAGCCAGTCGCATACTTTTATCAGGTGACTTGTCCCAGTAGCTTTTCATTCCATAACAAGATACTTGAGACAAGCTTGACCAAATGTGTCAAAACAGAGCAGTAAATGGGTTAGCTGGATATTGAAGGATCCTCATTTTTAGCTACGGAACGAACAACTATAAAACAAATTAAATTCACCACAAATTAAGCTTTCTTTGGACGGAAAAAAAGTACATTCTACTTATATGAAACACGCAAGAGACTTGATTCTCTTTCATTTCTTACGTGAAAATTATTAATCTCTTAATGCCGACGAGTGACACGCTTTCATCTTTGATCTATACAAAGATCTATTAAATAGAAAATATAATATAAAACGTATTGAATAACATATTTTAAAGAGATATTTTTTTTTGATGAATATTTTAAAGAGATATTTAACAGATAAAAATTTAAAAGTACGAAGTCTTTTTGATGGGTTAACCTTTTTTAATTTTATTATAAATTGTGCAAACAAAAAAAGACGAACACTAAAGTTTCAAATTTGTGAGACAGTTTGGATTGGTCTATTATAATTTTTATGCATCTAATCATGACCATATAGCGACCATGTGAATTCCACGAGCTGGTTTGTGAAATGGGTATGGTTTATCTAATTTCTTATTGGCACACGAGCTTGTATTTATGTAAGTTTATAGAAACATTTATTCCTATTGCCAATCGCATCGCATTACACCTAATAAAGGATTGGCTCCATCATAAATCAAATCCTACTTTCCACTCCAATGTTTTCCAAACACATATGTCCATTTTGTAACACTTTTTGCTTGATTCGAAAGCTTATCAACCCCAATATATAAGGGTGTGCAAAAAGCAAACCGGATAAAAAAAATCAAATCAAACCGAATAGGAAATAATAGGTTGTATCATATTAACTCCGCAACCCTACTTTTCAGATTTGGAAGGCGGTTTACAATCAAATTTTTTGTGTTATAGCATAGACGTCTTATTCTATGTCATTTCATCAAAAAAATTTCGAATCGTACGATTGTAATTGCTATGGTTTAGAGCTACTATATATTTCTATGTTGATTTCAAAAAAAATGAATAAAGTAGCTACCCTTTTTTTAATATTGGTTTAAACGTCGAACCGTGGCCGAACCATAAGAGCCATTAATTTAATAATTTAATGTAGTAGATCGGCTTGATTTGGTGTTTTTATATAATTAATATCTTATTATTTTTTATTATTTTACCAATCTATTCAATGTAATTTTTAGTTGAATTAGTCAAAAATATTGAAAATGGTCGAATTTAGGTCTTTTCAGGACTTTTGTGTTTGATCTTCTTTTAGATGGATCCGTCCATTGGATTACGGCTAAAAACCCACCTAGTACGTTTTTGAAAATAATAATTTGAATTGCGTGTGAATCTGTTTGATAAGAGTATCTCTAAAGATATTTTAAAGAGTAATTTTCCCTGAAGGTAACATTATCATTTTTTTATATTCTAACGACCAAATGTTAATTCATTTTAATTTGGTTACTAATTGTTTTTAATTTGATCATTAAAATGCAATTTTGTTTCGACAAGAGATTTTTCGGTTAAAAAATGCATATATCACAACTAGATTTTACTTTTTTTTTACCTAGAAACTTGATACATATGCTTAATTTGGTCGAAACATTCCCTTTTAAACTGAAATTATGCTCAAGAAATAAGTCAATAATGATTGCCAAGTGGAAAAATTCGGCCGTCGCATCATCATGATGACTAGAAAACCTTTGTAAAATAAAAATAAAGTTCAATACCAAAAAATTAAAGTTCGGTCATGAAATAAAGCGATAGTTTAGATATACCAGAAACAATTATCCATATTTTAAGAGACATTCTTTAACATAAAGAATATATTTTATAGAGTGAAGATATTATGGTCTATTTAATTCTTCAAATCATTTGAACCCAATCGAACATATCATCAATTAATGTTCTATTTTCATAATTTTAAGGGTTAATCGAGTAGTTTATACATAATATAAATAATCATTCAAGTAAACATGTTATACACACACACACACACACACACATACATTCATTTATGTAAATGTGTCGATTACATTGTGTTTCTATGACTTGCATTTAATTATTTTGAATAAATATATTAAATAGTTATATTGTTAGAATTATTTAATATTCTGATGGATAATCTTCTGTTGAAACAATTTAATTAGTTTAGTATCTATTTTATAACAAAAATCGTGTAATATCCAATTTGAGATTTTTGTATAGCGTAACGTCCTTTCAAATAAAATACCCGACATCATGAGACCAAAGATGTTTATGGAGCAAATTACTTTATGGTTCTTGAAGTATATTATAATTAATAGTTTGGTCTCTTGAATTAAAAATTAACTTAATGGTCTCTCAGTTTCAATTCCGCTAACTATAAGACCCCTCCATTAATTTTGACATTTATTTTTAAACAATTTGGTACTCCAGTTTTAATTTCGTGAATGATTTAGTCTTCCACTTTTAATTTTATTAAACGATTTGGTCCCTCATTTGTAGTGCATTAAACGATTTACTCCCTCAAATTAACAGAAGAGTCTCTCAGATAACGAAATTAAAACTAAATGACCATTAAGTAGACTTTTAAAATAAAAGATATCAAACTGTTAATTATGACATATCTCATGGAACTCAACCTAATTTGCTCGTGTTTATGATGAGCCCATTTGAAGATGGATTTGTGGGATAAACGCTAAATCAACAAGCCCATCAAAGCCCAGACTTTTGAACTGAGAAGCCCAAATTCTGCTTGGCCACTGACACTACGTCGAGCCGTTTTATGCTAATCCTTGTAATCTGTAATCATCAAACAAACAAAGAAGAAGAAGACAGAGCAGAGCAGAGCAAAAAAATTAAAAAAATAAGTAAAAATGGGGGGAGGAATGGAAGCAAACAAGAACAAATTCATTGAAGATTGGGGTTCGGCAAGAGAAACTCTCGAGCAGAATTTCCGTTGGACTCGTCGGAATTTTGCCCTAATCGGCATTTTCGGCATCGCTCTACCTGTTCTAGTCTACAAAGGCATCGTCCGAGAATTTGTAAAATTTCCTCTCCGATCTTTATGATTCAGATCCGTATTTTTAATTGTATTTTTAATTTATTGTTGTAGTATTATGTTATTGATGTTCTTCTTGATATGATTAAATTAGGGTTTGGAAATTTCTTCTACTTGAGATGATTGTCTGACTTTTATAGATAGGGATAAACTGTTATATTAGGGTTTTGATTAACTTGTATGGATAAGTTAAACAGTAGTACATTTGACTTTCATTTTTCATGTTTTAGTCGAACAAGTTATAATCGTCGATAAGCATAGCTGCCGTTGTACAAGTGCTCAGCCTGATCTCCCAGGAAATTTTGTCGGTCTAGCAGAGACTAGTTAAGAGTTCAATTAATCTGATCCTATCTGGTTATTCAGTGTTCTTGAACAACCATTTAATTAGATAGATAATATTCTTGAAGCTATTGTAAGAGAATCCGTAAATACTTTGAAAAGATGACCTTAATCATTGTCGCGATCTTAGGTTTGTTTTGTATTGTATTCCAAACTTTAGATAGACTGGTAACTGTCTGATCATATTTTCTCAGTTATTCTTTTCTCAGAGGTGGTTGAGTGTGCTGATTACTGAATTTTGTCTTATAGGATCAGAAATTTGATTGCTTCGTGCAATTGACCGTGGAACTTAGTTATTTTTTTATCTAAATTCTGTAAGAATATGTGGAAAATGATGATATTAAATTTAGTCTACTGGTGGTATCCAGTTTTTCCGAGAAACTGAGTGAAAATAGAATGTTAGGTTCTCACTCAAAATTAATTGAGTTAGAGTTTGGGGTTTGTGCATGTATTTTTAGCTGCTCAAAGTTACTTCGCCTAATGGTAATTGTTTAAGCCTTTCATTGCCTGTTTACCAAATCATATAGGTTCTGCACCGATGGATGAGTTAAAATTGCATTGGGTTTTCCATTCAGCAGCTAAATCATTGCCTTATGATTTTTTTAGCTCTCTATTACCTTTATTTGGCTATAATAGATCACCGCAATGCTCACGTCTGGGGAATTAGTGCTTTTATGCATGAATAAGTTTGTTCCCTGAACATGAGCAGGATTTGCACTCTTAGATCCAGTATGCTTCTGCTCTCATCAGAGATTACGTAGCAGTTTATTTGATTTTTGTAGATCATCCTGTAGCTCAAAACTGACGTTTGCTTTATTTCTTGTGCTTAACCTGTTACTAATTAAACGTTCTTATCATGCCCACCGACAGCACATGCAAGACGAAGATGCAGGCAGGCCATACAGGAAGTTCCTTTGAGTTTCTTCTACAAACTGCTTGATATAAATTGCACCTGAACTCAAGTTGGGCGCTCAGAGCTTTTTCTTTTTTCCATATCTTGGGATTGCTTTGTTTTTCTTTGTAGATCCGGAAGATTGTGCGCTTCTATGAAGCGTCTCGTACATTTTGAACTTTACCAATTTGCTGGGAATGCTGATGGATATGTGATTATTAAAATGTTCTAATAATGTTCACTTCAGCATCTCTTCTGTTTAGATTGAAGTTTCATCATCTGAAATATGAACTTGCAAATAACAATATTTTTCCCTTGTTTGAAACCTTTATTAACAATCTAATTCAAAGTTTAAGAAAGATAATTGCCTAATCGTCTGTTGTAGAGTCAGTTGCCAATGTCACCTTCAAGTTGACCTAAGTTTTTATACTATTTTTTTTATGAGAAAGTATACTACACTCTTTTTAATTGTTCCTGTACAATAAACTTATGCTTTGCAGGTTTAACTCTAAAATTTAAAAATTTGTAATTACAGAAAATTAAATGGACTGATAGTGATATAACAGCACCCTTTTATTTGGACTGAAGTAAAATTTTAATGTGTGCTTTATATTTTCTATTCAAACATTTGCCACAGTTTGAACACCACAAAGCTCCAAATCATCATATAGAAAATATGAGAGATTTATTTACTAATTGTTACCAATCTCCTATTATCGGATTTCGACTGGTAAGTTTCCGATAAGTTAATCCCGCACATTTTTCACTCCCTAGAATTCAAGAAGTGGATCTCACGTTGCTAACCTGTGCGATACCATATACAGTCCGTGGTAGGTTCAAATCCGGGATTCTATTGGAATTTTTTCGAAATTTTGAAAAGAAGAAGATAAAATTTATAGTAAAGCGAGGGCTATAGAGGTTAAGTTGATATTGTTAAAAGATTGTAGACGAATTAAATGGTGAGATGAAATTTAATCGGGACTGGTATTACAGAATTGTTAAGCAGTGTCATATTCCATAGGCTCAACGTCACAAATTCTTGAAGTCATAAAACAAAAGAAAACTCGTCAGCATAGTGAAAATCAATGCAAGCATATCCAAAGCCACCCAGTCCAGGAGGCCCATCTTCATCGAACCCCTAAACAAAAATATCAGTTACTTTGCCGCCAAGCCCAGCCCATCAAATCACGACACGTTCCTTATTACCCGCCAGCCAAATTCTTACATAAAGTACTGTTCCCCATTTTCAACCACCTTTCAATCTCTTAAATTTCCTCCTCTTCACTTCATAAACATTCAATCTTTTTTCAATTCCAAACACACCCCTCCTTTTCCTATGGGTACCGAGATCTCCGAGCCTCTGCTCCTTCCCGTCAGCCCCTCCGACGAAAAAACCGCCGCCGTCGAGTGCGAACACGTCCCAGAATGGGAGGAGCAGATCACAATCCGAGGGCTAGTAGTGAGTGCAATTTTGGGTACCCTTTTTTGCATTATAACACATAAACTCAATCTCACCGTCGGAATTATCCCGTCGTTGAACGTTGCTGCTGGTTTGCTCGGGTTTTTCTTAGTTAAATCTTGGGTTGGAGTGTTCTCCAAGTTAGGGTTTAGTGTTGCCCCCTTTACCAAACAGGAGAATACTGTTATTCAGACGTGTGTTGTTGCTTGCTATGGCCTTGCTTTTAGTGGTATGGAGATTTTGATTTTTTTAAATTTTTTTGTGATGATGAAAATTTTTTGAGTTTGATTTTGTGTTGGATTTGTTGTAGGTGGATTTGGATCTTATTTGCTTGCTATGGATAAAAAGACTTATGATTTGATTGGTCCTGATTATCCTGGTAATAAGATTGAGGATGTTAAGAATCCTGGATTGTCTTGGATGATTGGGTTTATGTTTGTTGTTAGTTTCTTGGGACTTTTTAGTCTTGTTCCTCTTCGAAAGGTACAATTTCCCCCCTTTTTGAAATAAAATTATAGCGCCCTAGGTAGCACCGACACTTCATTCGTTCAACCTATCTCGTTCCGGAAATGTTTCGGATACGAAACTTCATTTTTGGCTTCGGAAACCTTTAAATAACATTGTTTTGCCGTGTTTGAGTGTATTGTTTCCCCGTGTATGTGTCTGTGCTACCTATTGATTTTAGTAATTTTTTAGTATTTAATAGCTGCTTTTTAGAAATATTTTGTTTTTGAATTCATTATGTAGGTTATGGTGATGGATTATAAGCTTACATATCCTAGTGGAACTGCCACAGCTATGTTGATTAATAGCTTTCACACTAACACAGGAGCTGAACTTGCAGGGTATGTTTTTTTATGGATGGTATTATTAAGCTCCTTGTTGTATTATATAGTTACTCTTGAAAGTTTTTAGCTGCTAGAGAATGTTACTAGGAAATAGACTTAAACGAAATGTTACGGAAAGTGGAACTTTATTGCTGCTTCGATTGTTTTGTTGTTCAGTAAAAGTTGTTTTGAATTGTCAGTGAAGTAAGTGAAGCAAAAAAGAGAGAATGGTAAATCCTAATCACCATGTGTCGTGTGAACTTTTCACAGGAAACAAGTTTCTTGTCTTGGAAAATACTTGAGCATAAGCTTAATTTGGAGCTGCTTTAAATGGTTCTTCAGCGGAATCGGAGACTCATGTGGATTTGATAATTTTCCCAGCTTGGGGTTGGCACTATTCAAAAACACGTAAGCTTGTATTGCTTTCAGTTCTCATTCAAAGGAAATTTTGATTTGCCATGTAGTCGATGTTGTCTATTTATTAGCAAGGAATATAATTTCATCAGCATCCCTTTTAGCTTTATTTTTATGCTTTTGAGGATGATATATCTTTTCTAAAACTTAGTTATGGAATTCGATTTCCTTCAGTATGCTTGTTTGCTTAATTTTAGGCTGTGTTTATTCTCTAGTTCTTTTTTGAGCTTTTTCTTTAAGAAACTTTGCAAGAGGCTAGCAGATCCATTTTTTGATTTATCACCAACATATAGCGAGTTTATACAATGACGTTAATTGCTCGTTTGATGCTATTCTTTCAGGTTTTATTTTGACTTCAGTCCAACTTATGTTGGATGTGGTCTGATATGTCCTCACATAGTGAACACCTCTGTTCTTCTTGGGGCTATTGTCTCATGGGGCTTTCTATGGCCCTTCATCTCCCAACATGCTGGGGTCTGGTATCCAGCTGATCTCGGTAGCAATGATTTTAAGGGTCTTTACGGATACAAGGTACAGTACAGCGTTGTGTCTTTTATGGAAAAATCACCTCATGTGCATATAATTTGACTTATTTTTAGGATTATTTATGGAAAAGCAATGTCACAATTTGCCATCAGTTTTTCGACTCTCAGCTTTCTTAATTCGTAAAAAAAAAGTGCTTCATTGGTACCAAAATGAAATGTGTATTTGATATCAAGTTATTTTAACTTCGCATGTATGCTTGTGACCTGGTAAAATTCTTACTATTCTCTGGGCATTTTCCTCCCAAACTGTTGGATTGTCCACAGGTATTTATAGCCATTTCCCTTATCCTTGGGGACGGACTGTACAATTTGATCAAGATTATTGCCATAACAACTAAGGAAATTTGCAATAGCACCAAAGAAACCCACCTTCCGATAGTTGGAGAGATTCAAGGTAAGACATGATCTTTTTCTATATTGCTCGGCCCGTTTCTTGCTTGCTGTGGTTGTTTCTCATGTCGTGCAGTTATATATCTTCTACATGATTTTTGAAATGTTAATTTATTTCTCAGCCTCGTTTTGATGCCAAAATGAAAATAAAGCAAGTTAGCAACCACTCTATCACATTCAGCTGGCCTTAATAACAGTTTTGTGAAACTGTCAGAAAACTATTTCCTGTGTTATTTACCAACAACAATTGTTAACTTTGCCTTTTCTTGTTGTTGCTCGGCATGTTAAGCTGTTCTCAAAAACCGTTTTAGGAGGTTGACAAATGGAAGAGATGAAATAGGATCCTAAACTGAAAGCAATAACAGTTGTAATTGATGCTTTAAATTAGGAGCTCATTAACTTGAGCAAATTATGAGGTTTGTTCTGAGAAACTGACAACTTAGATAAAACCAAGAGGAGCTTAATTTAAAAGGATTCATTAAACTAACATATTCTTAAGCATATGCTTCTAGCTGTGATCTTTATTGAGGACTGCTGGGTGCATATAGAATATTAGCTGCTTCTATTTCAAAAAGCATTGCTTTCGCTTTAGATTGATTGTTCTAATGGTTCCTCGGCAGACAATGAGACTTCCAAGTTGATACAAGAACAGAAAAAGAAAGACGAGGTATTTCTGAAAGACAGGCTACCCACTTGGGTTGCAGCTTCTGGATATGTGGCACTTGCTGCTATATCAACAGCAACAATTCCGATGATCTTTCCACCCCTCAAGTGGTATTTTGTTTTCATTTCATACATTATTGCTCCAGCCCTTGCCTTCTGCAACTCCTATGGCACTGGGCTAACAGACTGGAGTTTGTCATCAACCTATGGAAAGATCGGTCTTTTCATTATTGCTTCGTTGGTCGGGACTGATGGTGGGGTTGTGGCTGGCTTAGCAGCTTGTGGTGTGATGATGTCAATCGTATCTACAGCAGCTGATCTGATGCAGGATTTCAAGACTGGTTACCTCACTCTATCGTCAGCCAAGTCGATGTTTGTGAGCCAATTGTTGGGCACAGCCATGGGCTGTGTTATTGCCCCGTTGACATTTTGGATGTATTGGACTGCCTTCGATATTGGCGCACCTGATGGTGCATACAAAGCTCCGTATGCAGTTATTTTTAGGGAAATGGCCATAATAGGTGTTGAAGGCTTCTCCGAGCTGCCCAAACATTGCCTCGCCATGTGTTGTGGATTCTTTATAGCTGCTTTAGTCGTAAATCTTCTTCGGGATATGACTCCTGAGAGAATCTCACAGTTTATCCCTATTCCAATGGCTATGGCAATCCCATTCTATATTGGAGCATATTTTGCAATCGACATGTTCGTTGGGACGGTGATATTGTTCATCTGGGAGAGAATAAACCGGAAGGATGCAGAAGATTACGCTGGAGCAGTGGCATCGGGTTTGATATGCGGTGATGGAATCTGGACAATACCATCAGCAATTCTCTCCATTTTCAGGATCAACCCACCAATCTGCATGTACTTCGGTCCTGCGTCGAGTAGATGAGCCAGGGTAATTGCTGTCTCTTCGCTCTGTTGTAAATATACATCATTTGAACCGTACTCTTCATTGAATTCTGTAAATGGCGGTGTGTTGTATGTTAGATTGTTTATGTTTCGAGCATGGATTCTTACAAAAAAAATAGAAAAATTGATTGTTAAATGTAAATAAGAAGTCAAATCTTTTACTGCTGAGTTTAAAAGCAGAATCCTGAAGCAGTCGTATCCTGAGTGGGTGGGATAATATTCATTGATATTCTGTGAACTTTCGTCTCTCGTTCACCAAAGTCTCTAAATTTTTAATTCTTTATTATATTTTCCCTCAACTTTTATTTTATATCAGCTGTGTTTTTATTAAAATTTCATGATATAATGGTACTATAATGTGAGCATGAAGCAAGTGTTTTAAAGTGATATTAAATTTGTTGGTTTAAATAGGACTCCAACCTACTTTCACAATATTAAATTTTGACGGAAAGAGAACTGGAGTGACGTCAATACAAAATAGATTGAGGGAAAATAGAGTGAAAAAATAAAGTTTACGGACTATGATTGAGGAGAGACGGAAGTTCGAGTAATGGAAAAACAAGAAAAGCAGTGTAGAATTTCAAAAGTAATGGAGAAATTGCTTTTATAAAAGCTCTCTTTAGACTGCTTGCTTTAAATCATCTCCAGGAGCATAATCATGTATTGTAACTGCGCATTTTTCTAAAGTTAATCTTGTGAAAAAAAAATGAGTCTGTCTTATGCCATTTTAATTGGATAAATAAACTAGAGATTTGAACTTCATAGAATTTTTTTTTGGCAAAACTTAGCATTTCTGCAATTCTCTATTAGGAATTTAGAAATATAATGTTTCTTTGACGAAATACAATTCATATTGCTAAAAAATTGTAGCTATATACTTAAAGGGGATTTTTTCCCCAACTATTTAATCTTGATAAACTTGATTTATACTTAAGTATTTGCAACATACAAGCTTGAGTTATTGTATAAAAATCTTGAATACAAATCACGAAAAACACTTGAACAATTCAGAACATATCGAAAAATATGGAATTGCCAAAAAACAAAAACAATAAAGCCCAAACATTAACATAATCGAATTCATGACGACAAACATTTAATACAAACTACCGTTATGTAACAAACAATATCAAAATATTTCAAAAACTAACGAGAACTCCACAACATAAAATGTATTGAAAAAAAACATATAGCTATAGTTTGTTATTCCATGCATAATGCATTCAATAGAAATAAAAGTTCCTACATGGCTATCACCATTTGTCGATCAAAGAGCAGGTTGATCGGTATTTTTACTTTGTAAAAATTATGGAGATCTCGAATTCGAGTTTTCGTATTAGATAGCTCACGTGCATTAAAACACGCATTTTAATTTTGTTATAGGGAAAGCAAGTTGGAAAATACATATAAAGCGGCCATTCTTGTATATACTCCCTGAATAACCGGAAAACACTTCATTGTGCACTGAAGGGACAACTACGGCAACGAAATACAGAAGATGACAAGTACAAATACTGAAATACATACACATAAGGTAGAGTAAATAATTTTATTGAATAACATTATTATTTTTCACATAAATCTATTTTTTTACTTTTCAACATAAGAGAGTGATTTTATAAACATAATAATGTTATTTTATCTCTTTTAATTATTATTTTAAAAATAACGGCGATTTTTTAATCTATATATAGCAATTCCTAGCTACTCAAATAGAATCCATATTCTTACACGAAATACAATACTAAAGTAATGTTCGATTCATTTGTTGTCGTCGTTTTTATGAGTTGTTGAACAATTTCATCGATCGATTTTAAAAATATTTCATTTTTTTAACTTTAATCATTAAATTAATTTTTAATCTCTTTTAATCTTTTAAATTAAACAGGATCCAGATCTTTTGCACATCAAACATAGAAGATGACAGGAATTGTGAGTTCATATGAATCCAATTTAAAATAAATGGGAATCCCTCCAAACTTTGATCCACTAATGAATATAAACCAACCATTTCCCACCCTTTATCTGCAGTGCACTTCTGATTACTATATATTTTGCCAATTGATGATAGTTTCCACACATGTCACTTCTTAATCTTGACATCTATCATGGCAATAATTAATTTCATAAATTCTAAAACTCTATATTGGTGACAAGAATTAGGTTCAATCAAATTGCTTTTCACAATTTTCTTATAATTTTTTTTGTGAAAATATAAAATTATATTATATATAATAAAAAAATTAAATATTAATTTATTCCCAAACTTTATAAGCAAATAACATTAAGTTGTTAAGTAGTTTTTGCCTGGTTGGTAAAGTTCCTATGTTATCCTTCAGAAATCCTGGATTTGACCTATATCACTGCAGACAGTGAACTAAATTAAAAATAAATTTTTTAATTAACTCCTGCTAACCATTATCAAATAGAGTAGGTTTGTCAATAAAAACATTAAGTTAAATTTTTTTATCAGTAATTTTTACTATTGAGACCAAATTTTAATCAATTAATTCTATTTTTTTAAAATTTATACATTTGAGTAATTGATAACTATTTAAAAATTCAAAGAGTAATTAATAAAAAAAATTAAGTTAAATGTTAGTTATTCTTTGTGTGTAAATTAATTTAGGAAATAAATTGATATTTAAATTAATATAAGAATTGAAAAAAAAAATAAGTTTGAAAAATCAAAGTAAGAGAAAAGGATAGGTGATAGAAGTGTAGATGTGACATAAGGATACTAATAGTGAGGTCCTTCTTATCAAAAGGAGGCATTCAGTTATGGATTCTGGCCTTATTCAATTATTTTTGAAGTGGATGCTCCTATTTTTAATTATTAATGAGATCGGGGTAGAAATTTTCTTATTTTATTATAAATTTTTATTTTCATCTTAAATATTAACAAAAACAATTTACAAAAAATAAATTATTTGGAGTTCTAGTTAGCTTCTCTCTAAATATTTTTTTGTACTAGTTCAATCTTACATGTTGGAGATTGTTATTGTTTTAATGGTTTTTTTTTTGTAAGATTTCAAGTTTGTGTGTTGCTCTTGATAAATTAAATTTTGAATTAACTTCTACACCATTATTTAATCCATTTTCTAGAGGTTGCAAGGTAGATTAGTTATTAAAATGTTAATGAATGTAATACAAATTTTTATCAGGTCGTCAGATTTATCTTGAACCTTATATGCAAAATATTTGTGATTTTAAGTTTGTGTAAAAATTATAATATTGATCTAGAAAAATTGTTTAGAGCTCAAATAGTTGAGAATCCGGATGAAGATTGAGATTGAAACTTAAAAGAAAGCGTTTTCGATCAATTCCGACCATAACGGAAGCTATGAATTTACCAGTGTGGCTCCTTCGCTAATTGATATCACATCATTGTAATGGTAATGTACGTAGAAATGGATTAAATGTGAAAATGAGAAGATATTAGAGCTTGACATATTATAATCGTATGCATCTTCTAAATTGTTCCTTTTTTCTCAATTATTAGTTTCTGCAGACTTAATTTTCTTCCAAAATAAATGCATCTCTCAACCACTCTTGTCTTCTTCAGTCTCTTGATCAAAGTTACTGGTTATAATTAAATTGTAGCAATCAAAATTATTACACATATTTTATATATATATATAATATAAATTTAAACCTCATGTCATGGTGATAGATAATTTTTAGCCTAGCCAGCTTAGCCAACATGAAATTTGAGAAGAAACCAACCTAACAACCAAAACCTAATATCTAGAAAGGAAGGAAAAAGAAAAAGAAAGTGAGTTGATTAAAGAAAAATAACATCAAAAAATATTATAAAATAATCAGTTTGTAATTGAATTAAAATTTATGATAAATTTTTAAAAATTCAAAATAAAATATTGTCATAAAATTGTCTGATGACAGTTTTTATCACAAATTCGTCTTAAGATTGTCTGACAAATTTCGGCATAAATTTCGCCATTACAAATCACTCGTTATTTATAGTGCAACGTCGAACACTCGAAAAGACGACGGCTCATCATATACCCTTGATTCCGGCCATGTTCTATACCAATAGTCCATGTTATAAGATCAAAGAAACAATTAAAGAGGTAATTTTGCTAAATGAAGGAGAAGAGAGCACTTTAAAAAACAACTTTAAATAAAGATATGAAGTAGAAGGCTTAAATGATTATGAAAACTTAATGTTGATCTAAATTGTATTTAATGGGAAAATAAGTCCTGAAGGACAAAGTTAATGAATATAAAAAAGCAAAGGCATTTTCCCATTTGAAGGTTTGAATTAATGGGATATATGAACATAAATTCAAAAATAGCATTGAAAAAAGGGACCTATTTTGTCTCCATGATGGGAAACACATATGACTACTAAAACAATCACCAACACACACTTATTCACCTTCCTTCATAATTATCATCATTTCAGTCTTCTCTGCATCAAACCAAAGTAATGAACTTATAAGACAAAAAAGATATAAATTAATTTGTGTAAAAATGATAAAGTCACTCTGTCTCCGTAATTAACAACTAACTAAACTCGAAACAGTCGATTTTTATTTTTGATAAAAAAACAGACTTTTTTCTATGACTCGTATATTCTCAGAACTAAAAAGTTACTTAATACTCTCTCCGTTCCAATAAAATTGTCCACTTTACTTTTATCACACAGTTTAAGAAAAGTAATTATTATTTATGAATTTTGTAAAAACTTTCTTACCTTTTTTTTATCATACCTCAATTTAATATAAGGTCCATTTGCAATTTACTTTCAATTTACTCATTAGTAGATTTTAAATAGGAATAATACAGAAAATTGAGTGTAAAATTAGTTATTTTTTGAAAGTTCACAAGAATTTAGGACAATTTTTTTTAAAGTGAACAACTCTATTGGAACGGAGAGAGTATGTAATTATCTTGGAAAGAAATGATAAATGACAAAATAATATTTATTTTATTTCTCAATGTGTTCAAGAAATCATGGATATATATCTCCATTATAGGTTATTTTATTTTTCAAATCAAAATATGTTCAAGCAATCAAGGATATAATCTCCATTATTGGTGAATAAAAATGTACATCCAAATCGAACCGAATCAAATTGAAATTTAATCCATTTGTTTCAAATTAAATAAACTAAATTCATATTAAAAAAACATTTGAAATCAAATCGAATCGAATAAATTGGTTTGGTTGGTTTTTCTGTGCGTGCCACTTGAACTTATGACACATGATCATTTAATCCAGTTTTTACTTTTTGACCAACTAACCCTAAAATTCTTTAGTTTTAAGTCAGATTATCCCATAATTGTATTTTTCAAACAGGTAAAATACAAATTGAAAGCGAGGGATGCGATTTTTTTAGAAAATTCCCTAATTGTTACGATAAAATTATCCTCAACTTATTTTTTTGCAATGCATTAATATGTTCTAAAAATGAAGAGTTTTGAAATTACTTATTTAAAAAAGTAAAATCGGATTAAATGTCCCTATGTCACAAGTTCAGGAGGCGCGCTGTTCCTTTGTTCTTTTTTTATTTTATTTGCACTAAAGCTTAACTTGATTGTCTATGTCTAAAACCCAACTAAACAAATTAATTCAGCTCATCTTTTAGATCGATTCTTTTATATTCAAAAACTAAATCAAACAAATAATAATAATAATAAATTTATAATATTAAATTGAATTAATTTGGATTTAGAATTAATTTTATATAAAATTACCATCTTTACACGTTTTTTTTTATTTTAATCATGTTTTTTAAAAAGTGTCAAATAAAATCACTACATTTTATTTTTTTACAAATCTATCACGAATGTGAAAATTCGGTGTATTTTTATTGACTGGACAACCGAAATCAACAAAGTAAGATGAAAGTATCTTTTGTGTTAATTAGGACCCAAGGTAGATTATGATATTTATTTGAGAGGAAAAAGACACCGGATTTTTTCATCGGTGATAGATTTGTAAAAAAATGAAAGGTGATGATTTTATTTCACACTTTTTAAAGGACATGATTAAAATAAAAAATATATAAAAATAATAATTTTATATAAAATTAACTTTTAGATTTATCGATTCTAGTTGGTTTGATTTTTTTTGGCACATTTTAATAGTAGTAACCAACGACTACATAGAAATTTCATGAAGTGGCATAAAAATTGAGTGAGTAAAAGTAAGTTTGGATTCAAATCACGTGTCACATGAAAATATTTCGGCCTAATTATTTAAAAAAACCCCACCTTGAAACAATTTTTCGTTTATACCCTGATCTAGGAAAAAGTTCATTTGTACCCTTTTTTTGATTTTTCGTTTTCAATTGTACCCAAATTTTATTTTTTGCCAATTTAATTAATTAAAGGATGAAAACATTAAAAATAATTAAATAGAAGGGTTATATCATCTTTTTTTATTTGAAAAAAATAAATAAGTTAAAAAAATGAACGATTATTTTAAGCTTTTTCTAAATAAAAAAAAGTTCAATTTAGTGCTTTAGGGTAGAGTTGAAAATGAAAAATAAAAAAAAGGGTACAAATGAACTTTTTTTAGGTCATGGTATAAACGAAAAAATATTATAAGGTGAGTTTTTTTAAATAATTAGGCCAAATATTTATCATTAGTATGCGTTTTCTCATATGTTGGAAAATAAAATAAATTAAAGTTAGTAATTCAAAGGTGCAATAGTTTTAAGTATTATTATATTTTACAAAATTTAAATAAAGACAATATAAGAAGATTAGATTAAAGACTGTGAATTATTAGAAATAAACAAGTATTTGAAAAATAAAAATGAATAATTATATTAAAAGAAATGGGTGTTTTTTTGAAAAATTAATTTCATTAGATATTAAATTTAAAATCTGTAGTTCTAAAAATGATTCTACTATCAATAAATCAAAGGTACTTTAGTAGGTCCTCTAAATTGAAAATGACTAAACAAATTGTGTTAACTTGTTAATGCATTATGGACATGAAAATTGATTGTTTCACCAAAATGGGTTACTTAGTGCTAATTTTGTTTAAAACTTTTTAACCATTTGATTAGTATTAATTAATAGGTGAGACTTTCTTTGATAGGTGATTTTTGTTTTATTTCTTAGTGCAAAGAGGAAAAAGATTTAATGATACAAAATCATACCTACACATGTAGCTACCTCAGCAATTCCAATCTTTTATCTCTCTCGGTAGGTCTGCATAAATTAGTATAATTAATTAATCGGAGATTGAGAGTTGAGAGATAATAAATGAACAAAGGTTCATTTCACCCTTACACATGACACGAAATATTAAATACACTCAAATTTATAAAAGTGGATCAAACAGACTCACAACTTAACAAATCGTATTAAAAACATCCCTAAAAGAGTGAAATACCACCTTCCCTAAACTTCGCAAAATCGGATCAATTTATCCCCCCCAGCCCCAGCCCCAGTTCCACCGGAAACCGCCGCATCCGCATGAAATTGTCGTCGACTTCGACACCAAGTCAACCACACCAGATACCACCGACCACTGTCGCTGTAAAAAAAATTCCCTACTGGAAATTCTTTTATACTTCACGACGAAGAACGAATTCCATGTGGGATCTGCTCTTCGCCAGATGGGTCTGCTCTTCACGATGAAGAGCAAACCAAATGTGGGCGCCAGAGTCGGTGGAAAAAATAATTCCGGCTATCGAAAAATATTTTTCTGGCAATAGTGATTGGTCAATTATTTATATTCCAAAATTTGAAAAAAAAAATAAGAAATCATTAAGTATTAATTTGAAGAATTGCAAAAAAAAAGATTATTTTAATTTTTTTATCATGGAGTGTGTGTTTCAAACGAGGGTTGAGAACGGATAAAAGTGGCCGAGGGATGAATTTGATCCGATTTTGCCAAGTTTTAGAGTTATCTGATCCAGTTTCACGGACTTGTGTATATTCGATACTTCGTGCTGAATTTAGGAGGTGAAATGATCCTTTGATCCATAATAAATCACTTTCGAGTTTGGACTGAAAATTGGGCATCTTTGTCATAGGAGAGAATTAAGGGAATTGGTGTCCTTTTCTTTGCGCTGTTTAAAAAAGCATCAAATCAAACTAGTTGGATTTAATTGCTTTGACAAGTGTGCATTTTGCCATAATTTCCTTGGCATAATTATTGGATAGATTAGTGGTATGTACCATATTTTTTTTTATATATGCATTACTACCAAATTTGATTTTATTTGAGGAAAAAGAATCTAACTTCAATCTTTTGAAATAATCATGTTGAATAAATTATTGAGTGATGCATTGCCCATAAAACTTCAACAACAAAAATACAGAAAGCATTGTTTAATGTTAATGAGTAATAATAAATTTTGACCAATTAACTATTACTATTTCTTAAATGATATATACGCCGGGTATTCAGTAGAATCGGATTCTTTACAAACATGAAAACATTCCTTCCGAAAAGAAAAATAGATAGTATAAGATTTTAAATTTATTTCGTCAAAAAAAGTTATTATCGAGACTTTAAGGATTATTTGTTTGATTCAAACGACAACAAAAAATTGATGTTTAACTCTTTTTTTTGATTTTCTTTCCTAAGCACCAAGACAATTATTCTAGTAATTTTATATGAAGTTTTAGTATTTTACCTTTACAATATGTTTTAATTTCTGGTCTACATAAATTAAACTATCGTACACAAATAAGCTTTGTACATAAACAAAGCTAATATTTTAAATGAATCTATATTTCTCCCAAAAATAATGAATGGAATATTTTATTAGTTGTTGAAAAAATTGCTAAGTTGAAACAAAAATTACTTATGTACTGTCAGAAATAACTTTTGAAAATTGATTTGGACCCACCAAATATATAGTATGCATGAAACTTCAAACAAACATGAAACAAGATCACATTCACAATAAAGAAAAGAAGAGGAAAGAAACCCATAATTCATGCAACTTTTATTTTTATTTGTTTGTTGATCCCATGCTTTAATTATTTTGCTACTTTAATTGTATTTTATGATATTTTTTCATAAACAATATTTTTTCTGATAATTATTTATAGAAAAACTTATTAATTAAAATTTTAATAATTTCATAAAATTAATATAAATTTTTACAATTTTACCATAAAATAAGACAAAATTACTCTGTTTTTTTTTAATATAAAACTAGTTATTCTTTATATGGACTTAGTTCATCTCGTATTAAACATTCATTTATTGTATGACACATGATAATATAATGATAATATATTAACCAATTAATATACTCCCTACGTCCCATTTTATTTGTCCACTTTCTATTTTCACACATATTAAAAAAAACATTAAATGCTAACAATTCTTTTTTTTTACCCTTTTTTAATTCTTGAGTTAATTTAGAATTACTATATTGAAAAAAGAAAAATAGTCAATACAATACTAACAACATTAAATGCCAACACAAATGTAAGAATAATACCATTAACATTAAGAGTAAAAGAGGAATATATGTGTTTATAATATAATTGTGACAATCATTTTGGGACATCTAAATATAGTATAATAGACAAATAAAATGGGACGGAGGGAGTATGTCATATCAATTTATACCAATATTTTACTACTATGGATATGGTATATAATAGTTGGTTCTCACAATTATTATTGTCATGTGTCACTCACGATAAATGAATGATTATAATTTTTATGTGATAAATTAGGTTTAAGTAAAGATTCAATCTGATCCCTTTATTTGTGATTTAGAATCAAATAACTCCCTTTCAGCTACTTTGATCAATTAAGAACAATACTCCTCAAGAATGGGGCAAAGAGTGAGTTAGAAGCAAACCCCACAAATCTACTCAAATGCAGCCAGATGGGAGCTCCTTGAGTTCCTTATAAGATATGGCACAATACTGTATAATTGCTCTTGTTGCAATAATGGCTTGCAAGGTAGACAACTACAAATTATGAAAGATACTGAAAAACCATAATCAAATTCAATTGGAATAGTTTTTTTTACTTACATACCCTTCAATGCACCTTGTCTGAAATGATGAAATGTGTTTTTAGTTGTAGTTCAAAGTATTTGCCAAAAAATCAAAATCTCACTATCAGATAAAGAGAAGTCAAAACTCAAAACAACCCCACAAATTACAGTGAAAAAAGTAACAATTAGAGTACAAAGAGAAAAGGTAAATAAAAGAAGAAGGAAAAACAGAAAAGAAAAAATTTGATTTTTCTTTTTGATTTTTCTTTATTGAAACTTGGAAGTGCATTGAGATTTTAATATTATAATCTGTTTTTCGTATATAGTTCCTGAGGTTTTCTGAACGAATTTTAATTATAAGACAATATTTTTAAATTTTTTACATTTTTGAGTAGTGGGTAATTCGTAGGAGACAAACTATAATTTTAAATTTTAAACGATTGTATGTATAAGTACAGTTGAATCTACGATCATATTTAAATTAAAAAAACATCTTATCAACTCAACTGCTTATTGGGGTTTATAATTGGTTTTGTTTGTCATGTCATCATCTTGAGTCTTCTTTTTCTTGCTAAAAACAGTGAAAACTCATGAAAGTTTAAGACTTTTGAATCCACCTTCTTCAATCCAAGAGGCCCCATCTTTTAATTTGTTTTAAAGTTGAGTTCTTTTTTCTGTTCATGGATCCCAATCCCAAGAACTCAACCCCAAAAAACCCTCATGAATTACCCAACTTCTTGAACCATCAAACCCTACCAAACCAAAACCAAACTATGGGGGAGAACAAACCAGCAAAGATCAAAGACTTTCAGATAGCAATTTCAGACAAAGCTGAAGAGCAACAGAAAAAACAGTTAGCGCCAAAGAGAAGCTCAAACAAAGACAGGCATACAAAAGTAGAAGGAAGAGGCAGAAGAATAAGGATGCCAGCACTTTGTGCAGCAAGAATTTTCCAGTTGACAAGAGAATTAGGCCATAAATCTGATGGTGAGACAATTCAGTGGCTGTTACAACAGTCTGAGCCCTCTATAATTGCAGCCACCGGAACTGGAACCATCCCAGCTTCAGCTTTGGTGGCTGCTGGTGGCTCAGTTTCACAGCATGGTGCTTCTTTATCAGCTGGGTTACACCAAAAGATTGATGATTTTGGTGGGTCCAGCAGTGGAAATTCTAATTGTAGGACCAGTTGGGGTATGTTAGGTGGCAATTTAGGGAGACCCCATCATCATCATCATGTAGGTTCAACAGGGTTATGGCCCCAAGTTGGTGGCTTTGGTTTTCAGTCATCATCTAGTGTTACTACTAGTAGTACTGGTCCAGTGGTGGCAGCAAATTTGGGGAGTGAAAATTCATCTTATTTGCAGAAAATTGGGTTTCCTGGCTTTGATTTGTCAGGAAATAATATGGGGGCTATGAGTTTTAGCTCAATCTTGGGTGCAACCAGTACTCAGCAGATTCCAGGGTTGGAGCTTGGTTTGTCTCAGGATGGTCATATTGGGATTCTGAGTCCACAGGCTTTGAGTCAGCTTTATCAGCAGATGGGGCAAGCTAGAGGGGTCCCTCAGCATCAGCATCAGCAGCAAAATCCTGCTAAGGATGATTCTCAAGGGTCAGGGGCTTAGATAGTTTGTAGTTTAGAGGATTTACTAGGCATTCTTGATGTTGAGAGAAAAACCTGAGTGATTTTTGTGTGATGCTTTTTGTATTGTATAATTGCTTTAAAGAAAAAGGAAACAAACCAAAAGAAATACTTGAGAGAATTCAATAGGATTTGGCTTTGTTTTCGCCACTTCGACAACCTTGTCTCCATAAACAGGTGCTTTTTTGAGTTTTTTTTATCTTGATTTTAGTTTTTAGTATGAAGTTGTTAATGTTTGTTATGGATCTTATATGCAGGTTGAATTGTGCACAGCGAAAAAGTTCGGATTTGGGCTTAACTTCTTATTAGTTCAGAGAGGTGTGTTGATTATAGTTTAAATTATTTTGTTCTTCACTTAATTTAAGATGGAGTGATGATCACTCTTTTTGTGAGATTTGCTTATATATTTGTCCAATTTACGTCATAGCACTACAAATCTTTTACTTCTCTGGTTGAAGAATACATTATTTTGTAAGGGAAGTGGCAAGTGCTTTTGACATTTGAGTGCCTTTTATATATATTTTACTTGCATCTTGTTTGCAGGAAATACAGTCTATATTTATCACCTTATAATGTTTAGATGAACCAGATTTTCGTCTCAGAAATGTATATCAAAAACTTCTTTATATCCGGGAACTAACTAGATTTGATATTAGACTATATGTTGCCTAAATTTTGAAATCTCTAATCTTGTTCTGTTCTTCTGTTATCTTTTGCATTTGCTATAGCTCATGTTGTTGCTCCCATAATGTTTGAAATATGTGCAAGTATTTTTTACTCTTAGATTCTCAGCTTTATGTAGGATTGCCTATCGGTGCTTTTTTTTGGAACGATACTTTTGATAGTCTTCATTTGCTTTCCAAATTGGTGAGTTACATTTGTCGGTCATTCTTCCACAGAATTCCCAGCTGGTTACTTTCTTAAGAAAGTGCAGTTGAGACGGTGCTAACGCTGACTAGCATCGGTCATGTGCCAGTAAGATTCCTAAAACTAGTTATTAAGAATTAACTTAGTCTTACACCGGAGCTTTTAAGTACATGTATCAACAACGTCACTAGCCTATGTCTCATATTTTTCTCCCAGTGAGAGACATATCAGTGAATATGAATAAGCTCTTTTAGGATTCAGGAAGCGATTTAACAAAAGGCATCGAGTCAAAATGTGAATAACGCTATTGAGCTTTCTTTCCGCTAAAGCTTAACAAGCATTACTCTTTGACTCAGATCAAATTTTGCAAACTTGTTTTGTTACATATTGTAAATTTTCATTAATGCTTCAATTATCTGTAAGCCGCATTGGTAGTATGGTACCTGGAGGAGCTGGTGGTATGGCGAGTTTTATGCATAAATATGTATCCACCAGATCAGAATGCTTCTCTCTGGATTCTTATAATGGCTAGTCGGAGTTCCTTAAATTGTGAGTCGAGTATTATTGCTTGATGATTGTAACCTGTATATTAAGCATGAAGTATTGGCAGGGAGTATCAAGTGGAAATAGATTTCTATACAGTCTTCGGACTTCAACTGTATTCAGCAAATTAGCTCGAGTTTTTGGATATGTCAATAATTGAGACTACAATAGTCGACATTCAAATAGCTTATATTTTTTCTTAACATGTTTGATCTCTAAAAAACCATGGCTACGTTATCAAGTTCTCTATTTTTCTGTTGTCATGATGCTCATTTGTTTTGGAACCACAATAGTTTTTGCTCATAATGAGTAGAATTACATGTGTGTAGGGGTAAGCATCGGCCAGTTCGGTTAAACTAAACTTTTCAAGAGGTATAACCAAAATCAAACCTACTTTTACTCAGAAATTCAATTGACTTGGTTGGTCAATTTGGTTCAGACCAAAGACTCCACACCCCTACTTATTTGTGTTCAAAACATATTTATCTTTATATTTCTGTTCTTTCGGGACTTATATATAGTTAATCTCAATACATTTCGCAGTGTGTTAATACGCAGTAGCATATAGTAAAGGTAATTGGTGCAGTGACCTGTGTGTCTATTTGTCAAAGTTATTCAATGTATGAGTTATAATCTTCAATATATATTCTACATGTAATGATTTTGATCATTGCATATCAAGCTTAAGCAATGTGAATTTCATGTATTTCACATGAAAGTAGTGTCAGATTGTAGGCAAATAGACTCATTATTTCTATGAATTTTCTTGTTTTATGCAAGTTTTGTTTAATTCTATCTGGTACTGTTATTGTTTTGGCTTACTGCAGATCCTACAGAAACTAAACTGATCTGCAGGTGACAAATTGTAAAGAGGAATAAGCTGACATATTACTTTTTCTGTAGACATTTTTAGCCTTTTTTTTATTGTCAATAAATGCAAGCGTACTGCAATATGTGAGTAATGAAAGTAGGGGTGTGCATTGGTCGGTTCTGTCACCGAACCAAAACCGAATTAACCGAAATTCATGTACCATTAAAAAAAATCATTTACTGCTATGCTATTAAATTGCGAGGTTGTGCCATGTCATATTTATAACAAGCTAATGGATATTTACGATATGAAATCTTTTAATTACTAAATTTTTTATTATTAATTTTTCCACGTGGCTAACGCGCCATTGGTTTGTTGCACGGATGACATGGTGCAACGGTTGCGTGTAATAATTTTTCTAGAAATTGCTACTTCTAATTTGATCTTCTCCTCCTAAATTTCACTCCATCTTCCATTTCAACCTTCAAAAGATATGTTCTATCTTTGCATACTTAGACATATTCATGGGCTGGATTTGGGGGAATTTGATTCAGAACTAACGGGCTTGGGGGTTCGAGTTTATGGAGGTTTACCTTTAATTTTTGGTAAAACTTAAAAACTATTCCAAAAAAATTAATCTTTAACATACGCTTTCTTTAAGTCCAAAAAAACTATTTTTACTTCAAAAATTATTTTTTTTACTTTTTATGCTTTTACTTTTACCTAAAAAAAATATTGTAAAAATATATCATTTAATTTACCGATACATCTTATAAGCATCGTTGATATACCTTTAGTACATTTTTGGTATGAAGTGTAAGAAGTTAAAGTTTTAGCTATGAAGTGAAAATATGGAGCGTAAAAAATGATATATGAAATTCTTAACCGAATATAGGCTGTTTTTAATTATTTTTTTTACCTTATTAATTAAAATTCAAATCCATTCAAAAAAAAAATTCAAATCCCTACGGGTTTGGGTAGAGCCGGACTTGAACCTAAAATTAGTGTTCAAATCCGGCTCAAGTGGATGGGCCTGGATGGGCTGAACGATATCCAGGCCCAAAACAAGTGACAATAAATTCCATTGCTTTTTATAATTTTAGAGGTGTGGAATGCATTTTTGAGATATCTGTTCTTCTGTAATGGAAGTTTCATATTTGGTTCTATTATTGACGATATCAAGTCTCTTATTCAAAAGTTTTCTAGCATTAATATTACTTTTACCTATAGATAACCTAATTTGGTCGTCACTCCGTTGCTCGGGGATCAAATTTCTATTATGGTCATTATGTTTGAGTTGGTATACTGCATGTTTTTCTTTGTAACTAACTTAGCTTTTATTTGCTTTTTTAATAGGGTTAATTGATAATTAAATCATAAACTTTAACCTAATTTACAATTACAACACGAACTTTGAAACTTGACAATGTCAGTAAACAACTTTCATTTTTTGGCAAATTGATACACCGACCAATCATGCAATGACACGTGGTGGTACATTACAATGTCCACGTCAGTGCTTTTTAGATTGGTGTACCGATTTGCAAAAAAAATGAAAGTTGGTTACTGAAATTGTCAGGTTTTAAAGTTCGTGTTGTAATTACAAATTAGGGTAAAGTTCGTGATTTAATTTGTAATTAACCCTTTTTACTACCATGTTCCCATTTTAAAAAAATAACAAACATGCATACGTACGTATGATCTGTATGTGCTCTATGTAACTACTTCACGATGGCAGGTTTGAACGTACTTAGACTTTTAGAGTATATAACGTGTAATTATTCACTTTACACATTTAATTTTCAAAATTTATTATTAATATACAATTTAATAATATAATTTATTTCGCTTTAAACATTTTATTTACGCGCTTTAAAAAGTTAATTTAAATTTTCGTAAAGTTATACTAAAATATATATCATTTATAATTTTTTACTAAAGCTATTAGGAGTCTGCCATTTATTATTTCATCTTCGTATCGAATATGACATGTCATTAAGAAATTTAAAAATATTCTAATTTTTTACTCTCATTTTAGTAGGGATTTTCATTTTTCAGTTCTATTACTACTTGACTGTATTTAATTATTAATTAATTAAAAAAATTAATGAGCTAAAATTAAAGTTCATTAACAAATATATGTAATAAATTGCTTCTCAATTTAGTTTTGTTAGTGTTCATTGTTAAAATTGAGTAACATATATATAAACTCCTCATCAGCAAACTAGAACTTGTGGTAATTATAAAATAAATTAAGAAAATAAACGATAAAGACATAAGAATCCTAAAAATATCTATAAAGGAAAAGTGCATGATGATGTAACTATAACTTATAAGTTGATTGATTCAATCTTGCAGCTTGCAAAATTGGACACTTGGATCCTCTACTTGATTATTCCAGAGGGACCCTGTTACATATTTTGTTTTATAAAATATTTCTTCAATGTTAGTTTTTAAATATAATTACAAAATATATTTAAATATTATCTATGAATCTATGAGTTTTAAATAATATATATATATATGTCATTTTTTTTATTTATTGGAAAGGGAGCATTTGTGAAAATTTAAACACACGATCTAGTAAAATGCTGCACAGCGTTTATATTATTTGAGTTATAATTCATTTGATAATAATATATATCATTTTTTTTGAAATGATAATATATTATTATTATTATTATTATTATTATTAAATTACACCTTTGACACCTATTATAGGTTCGAAATCAATTTGAAACTTGAATAGTAAATTTAAATTCAATTTTTAACTTTTTTACGGTATTTATATATGGTTCCAATTAAGCCATTTCGTTACTATCTATGCATCTGAACTAAATCTATCAGGCTTGAATATTCGTTCGATCCGTCAAAATCAGCCCATTCGTCTGAAATTTAACAGTTAATTCTTATTTAATCTGGTCCGAATCAGATCCTGTTATATGATTTTGATAGGCGAGCTAGGATTGTCATTATTATATAATTTTTTACGTAGTCCATAAAAACCCGATCTGAGTATAAAAAGTAAAAATAAAACTCAAACTGAGTTCAGACTTATATAAAAAAAATCAAATTTAATTAGACCCGATTCGAATCCGATCAAACCCGATCCATGAATATGTCTAGGCTACACCGCCAATTCCTATCCATATGATTATGGTGTCTTTTCTCATCCTCACTAGGGCGGCTCTTCAATTTTCATATAAAACTTACATTAAGTATTTATTCGAAAAAGGCATTTTCTTCCTTTATGCCCACCAAAGAAAAGAAGTCACCTCATCGGATATATATTCCACATATTTCTTCCACCGAATCTATATATAGCTGGCTGTTTCTAATTTTTTTTATTCAAAAAATATATACAGATTTTCTAAAAAAAACAAAAAAAATCAAATTAATCTATGTTTAATTCATTAAATATGTCCAAAAAAATAAATATTTTATACTATAAAATATCAATTTTTTTATGTTGGTTCATAAAATAACAACTTCACAAAATTAATATTTCATAATTTTACGGAATAAATATCATTTTCAAAAAGTAAAAAATAATTATTCTATTTTATACTATTACATTCCATGAACTAATCATCGTTTTAGATTAATATGAGTTTATTTCATAATCTACTAATACTAGTTATAATTGTTTTGTCCATAAATATATAAAGATTTGATCTATATAAAACAAATTAAAGTTTTTTCTTTTTTGGGAAAAAACAAATTAAAGTCAAAAAATATGTTACTATCATTTAAATAAAAGTATGTCAAGTGTGTATTATTTAAACTCGTTTGAAAATGATTTATTAGAAGATGGAACAAATCATTTATCTTTAAATTATAAGAATTTAGACAACTCCACGTTTATAGCTTCTATATCACTCCTCTAATTATCAATTGTTTTTTTACAAAAATAAATTTATCAGTTGTTTGATTTCATTGGATAGCGGTCCATATGTTCATACTTCATCTATCTACAACCCAGTCAAGTTGCTACACTAGTTCCTTATCATGCTTATTTTAAAATAATGAAATATAGTCACTCCAATCTTTGAATTAATTATAAAATGAGTTTATAACTTAAATTTTAATCCCTTTTAACAATTTAGTATTAACCGTGAGTAGAGAAATAATTTTACAATCCAGCTAACCAATTTGTTTATACGGCTGAAGTTTCTAATTAATAATCTTATACTCGAGAGTAGCAACTCACTAAGATATGGATTTTTATTTTTAGATTAATTGACACATTCAAGACCTCAAGCTTAAGGTGACCTTAATAGTATAATTTACTCATTCAAACAATTTAAAAATATGAACTCTACATAAAATTTATAAAAAGACACGAATAATTTTATAATATAATTTCGAATATCAAATACTGTAATTTAGTAAATAATTAGAAAAGGGCTTTGCATCGTTAAGCGGTGCTTCTTATAAAACCTTCTTTAAAACTCTAAACCATTGGTGTTTGGATTTGGGGATGAGGTGATTTTCTGATTCCAACCGGAAAATCACCTCTTTTTCTCTATCAGTACGTATCTGGAGTTCTTTTTTTTTAATGACTAATACCATTTCGGTTTTAAAAATCAGTGTCTTTTATCATTTATGTTGTTATTTTTCGCTAGTATGAGTATATATTTGAATCGGTAAAATTTTATAGTGTTTGTTTATATTTCAAATATAATATTCTTGATGATTCAAGTTTTTTGGTTCGTTTAGATGTTTTTATGTTTGTTCGAATTTTAAATTAAATATCTTAAATGAATTAAATTTTTGATTTTAACAAAGTCATAAAAGTGTAGTTGAAACAGAGCAATTAAAAAATAAATCTTTTAAAAAAACAAATAACATCATAGATTTTTAACATGTAAATCCTACATATTACTATAGCCTTCAAAATGCCATTTTTCATTTTATTTTTTTTCTAATAGATTAATTGTTCAATTTAGTTGATTTTTATTTTTTTATCAATTGATTTACAACGATATTTTAAAATTAATCCCAAAATAAATATTCCAGTTAAAAAATAATAGTTTAACAATATAATTTTAACGTATATCCTTCCATAAATTTCCCAATAGAAATATGACTTTCTTTTATTCCGTATAAACAGAAAAATATGTTTTTCTTTTATTCAGCGAAAATTTTAATTAAAAACAAAAATAAATATGACGTGTGCAGCAAATGGCGGTCACCTCACCTTACCCGCTGGAACATTGCCGCCAAAAACACCCGCAAAAAGCAGCCCATCAAAACTCGCAAACTACAACACTATCCACCCGACACGTGGACACCGCCACGTCACTTTTCACTTCCACTTCACTTTCTCACTGACAGTCCCACCTCCTAGTTACTTAACCGAATATTTTAGCATCATCTGAATTTGTTAACCGCTATCTTATCCACTAAAAAGCGGACACGTAACATATCGGTTACGGTTAAAAAGGGAGATTTAAAAGGTCTCTCATTTGCTGTTTTTAGTATTTTTTAGTTTTAATTTTTTTCTTCTGTCTATCTTATTTTTGTTGTCCTTGAATTTTGGAGGATGATTAATTCTGTTTAATTTCTTGGTTTTTCTTTTAAATTGTTAATTCTTCAAAAGGGTTTTTAATTATTTTTTTAGAGGAGTCATGGATGATGAGTATGCTAAGCTTATCAGGAGGATGAACCCACCAAGGTACTGATTTTTTAATTTGTTCTTGGTCGCAGGTTTTGTTGAGTTCTAAGGATTTGATCTAGGTAGAACAGATACTTCATTCAATCAACGTGTTCCGTTGTGGAAATATTTTGTACACTTGACACTTCGGACGCGAAATTTCACCTTTTATATAGAAACCTTAAATTAATACCATTTCGCAGTGTTTGTGTCATAAGTGTCCCGTGTCTGTTTCCGTGCTACGTAGGTTTTGATTATGTTGAAGGAGGAGATGGATGAGAATAAATGAAATAGATTAGCTAAATTTGTGAATTTTTTTGATGAAATAACTGTTTTTTATATTTTTCATTGCCAAAAATTTTATCAAAGTTTATGTCTTTGATCTAGAAGAAATTATGCAACTCAAAATATTGTTTTTACTAATTTTGTTAATAGCGACTGAGGATTCACAGCCCCTTAAGCAATCTTTCAGTTTAAGAAAATCTAAGGTTTTAGCGAATTATGTGCCTGCTTTTTCTTTCTAGGCCTAATCACTCAAAAACCCCTCACCTTTAAACTTTTTTTCAATTCCACCCCGACGTTGAAAATTTGTCAATTTTACCCACTTTTGAATTTTCCATTTTCAATTGTACCCCAATATTTTAATTTTCGTTAATTTTTTTACTTAAATGATGAAATCATTCAATTAATTAAGTTTAAACATGAAATTAAATTCTTTTTTATTCAAAAAAGTACAAATAAGTCCTTTATTTTTAAAAACTAACTAAAAACCATAATCAAATTAACACTAATTTAAATTCTTAATTAATTTAACTAAATTTAAATAAATTTTAAAAATATACAATTAATATATGCGAGACATGGAGAATGTTTTAAACAAATTTCCAAACGCAAAAGACGTTAATTTAATTTTTCAGGGTACAATTGAAACACAAAAATGCAAAATAGGGTAAAATTGACAAATTTTCAACGTCAGGGTATAATTGAAAAGGGGCTAAAAGGTCGGGGTTTTTTAAGACATTAGGCCTTCTTTCTACTTATCTTAGTTCTGCTTTTAATTGCTTTGGTTAGTTCAATTTTGAGTAAAGGGTCAATCCGGGCTCTGAACTTATGACTCGGAATCAAATTAGTCTAATGTTTTCTTCTTTGCAGAGTTGTAATTGACAACGATGCTTGTGAGGATGCCACTGTTATTCAGGTAAGCCTCAGGATTTTTGTTTTCATGATTTTGATGCATGTAGCTGCACAATATGTTACTCTAATTTCGGCTGGTTGATTGAGAATTTAAGTCTATTAAATCTTGGTCAAATTAGCTTATCGATGTAATTAGAGTCATCGATCTATTTGTTTATTTTCTCTGACTGTATTGAGTTATGCTGAGAATTGATTTTGTTTGTAGGTTGATAGTGTGAACAAGCATGGAATATTACTTCAGGTTGTACAAGTGCTTACTGACATGAACCTTGTAATAACAAAAGCATATATATCATCTGATGGAGGATGGTTTATGGATGGTGAGATTTCGTCTTCAATCACTTACGTTACAATGGAACACGAATTGGTTATGTTTCTGATGTTTTTCTCTCAATTTTTCTCAGTGTTCAATGTGATAGATCAAGATGGCAACAAAATCAGAGACAAGAAGACCATTAGTTATATTCAAAGAGTAATAATTTATATGCTGCTGCTCCTTTTCATTTGTTATGATACGTTTTTCGCTTAATTATTTGATCCCTGAGATATTAGTAAAGCAATCTTTGACTTGTTTATGTTTCATAAACACATTGTTTTTGACACGTCCTAGCATTTCGACATGTTTTTGACTTTGATTCTGTAGAGACTTGAAAATAATGCGAGCTTTGCTCCTTCATTGAGAGGGTCCGTTGGAGTGATGCCCTCGGAAGATCATACATCAATTGAACTCACCGGTTCCGACAGGCCTGGTTTACTGTCGGAAGTATGTGCAGTTTTGACAGATCTCCGCTGCAATGTGGTAAATGCTGAGATATGGACTCATAATGCAAGGGCAGCAGCTGTAGTTCATGTCACAGACGATGCCACAGGACATGCTATTAAAGATTCGAAGCGACTCTCAACGATAAAGGAATTACTTTGCAATGTTCTCCAAGGAAACAATGATTTGAAGGCAGCAAAAATGAGTGTTTCACCACCTGGGATAACAAGTTGGGAGAGACGATTGCATCAGATCATGTTTGCTGATCGGGACTATGAAAGAGCTGAACTAGGGAGTGACGACGAGGATAAGAGCTCAAGACCCCATGTTACAGTGTTGAACATCGAGAAAGATTACTCTGTAATTACTATGAGGTCAAAGGATCGCCCTAAACTGTTGTTCGACATTGTTTGCACTTTAACCGACATGGAGTATGTCGTCTTTCATGGAATGGTCAACACAGGAAAAATGGAGGCTTATCAGGTATGAATCAGGTCCGAAAACATCTTTCTTTAAGTATATGTATTTTATTAGCTACCATTATTTAATAGTTTATGAGAATTGATCTATTTCCGTCTCAGGATGGATCTTCGATCTTAATTGAGCTCAGCATAACATGCTATATTTCTTAATGCCTAGTTAACTAGTTTTCTCTTGCGTTAATCAGAATTGCTCCATTTTCTTGTAGGAATTCTACATTCGACATGTTGATGGCCTCCCCATAAGCTCAGATGCTGAGCGAGAACGCGTTATACAGTGTCTTGAAGCTGCAATCGAAAGACGAGCAGCTAAAGTATGAACAATGAATTTAAGCTATAACTTCACTTTCATCTCCACGATTTGATCTTTTGGTATTGACTTATACAATGCTTGATCATACAGGGACTTGAGCTCGAACTCTGCATAGAGGACCGAGTTGGGCTCCTCTCCGACATTACCAGAACATTTCGAGAAAACAGTTTATGCATCAAAAGAGCAGAAATCTCGACAATATCCGGTAAAGCCAAGGACACATTTTACGTCACAGATGTGACCGGTAATCCAGTTGATCCCAAGATTATTGATTCAATCTGCAGACAGATTGGACAAACTAAGTTACAGGTGAAACATAACTCAACTCTTTCATCAAAGCCTCCACAGGAAACTACATTCGGGTATCTATTGGCGAACCTGTTCAAAGCTCGAACGTTCTACAATTTCAAGCAAATCAGATCATACTCATAATTTATTTGCTTAAAGTTTTCATCAGTTTACATTTTGTACAGAAATCTTAGATGTATAACTCAGCAGAAAAAGATACACATAGCAGGCTTCAAGAAACAATGTCAAAGGCAGAAATTGGACTAATATAAGGTTTACACCAAAGTGGTTAATGTAAATATCATGATATTGTATAGAATTATCACAAGATTAATTACTAGATATTTGTAAATAGTAAGGGGATTATTTGTACATATATAGTAAGATTGCATATGATAATTAGTTTGTACAGATACTTAAGTTTAATGAAGAAAAGGTGTTGGAAATATTGTACATGGAAGTCTCTACCATATGATAATCATATCTTCAATACACTAAACTATCTTTTTATAATGTTATTCAATTTTTTTACAAATTTATCATAATTTTAATCTTTTATTGCAATTGTATCCCAGTTTTAATTGATTTAGAGTGTGCATGATTGCTGATATAATTGTGATGCCATGTTAGATAAGCTAAATTATAACTACACATGATTCATACATCACTCATAGAGTCGTGTCAGTAATTTCATACAACTCTAAATTGTGTTGAAAAATGAAACACAATTATATATGATTAAAATTAGAACAAACTAGTCAAATAAAAAAAGTTTTGTTAAAGTTTTAAATATATCAAAATATCTGTTTTTTTAATACTTGGCATTTTATCTATGGTCAATTTTTAATTTAATAATATTGATGAAGTACCCAGTAAACGGTTAAATAAAAATTAAAACACTCAAAAAATGTGTTACATATTCATCAAGGGAAATTATGTAGTGCAATTATTCACTACTAAAATTGCCTACTAAAATTAGCATTCGTTACATTGCTATAAGTGTTAATTCTCAAATTAATTACACTTTTCTTAAACTTAGATACAAGACTAACTTTTTATTAATTATGATAAAAAAAAAACTTGCTATTAATTGAAACATATATACATGATTCAAATTAAAATAAAAAGACTTATATAACACTTCAATAAATCATGAGGGGTTCTTTTACTAATTTGCCTCTTTTCCATGACGAAGAAGTTTTAAACTTCTAAAAAAGATTGGCGCGTTTAGCTAACTGTCAACTCACCATTTTCAAAACCATGAAATCCGCCTCCGAGTTCGCAACTCGGATAAGCCGAGCTCTTATCTCCGCATCAAACAACACAATCCCCGCACAAATTCGACCATGGACACAATCACTCGAGTCAATCCTCCACAAAATAGTCTCCCGTGACTCACTGAATCCGTCACTCGTTGCTCAGGTTATCGACCCATTTCTCTTAACTCACCACTCACTCGCACTCGGGTTTTTCAATTGGGCATCACAACAACCTGGGTTTACTCACAATTTACTCACTTATCATTCAATTCTGAAATCCCTCTCACTCTCACGTCAATTTAATGCAATTGGGCACGTCTTAAAACTGGTTAAAACCCAGAAATTGACTCTCAATTCATCAACTAATCGTAATGTAATCAGCTCTTTAATCAAAGGGAGAAAAACCCAGACCGCTTATTTGGTTTTTTATGAGGTTAAGTCACAGATTTTAGATATTGGGCCGGAAATTTGTAACTCGCTGTTAGCTTTGTTAGGTTCTGATGAGAATTTTGGTAATGGGTTGAAAGTGTTTGATGAAATGCTTGTGAGAGGAGTTGGTTTTAGCACTGTAGGTTTTGGGGTGTTTATATGGAGATTCTGTAGAGGGGGCGATTTAGGTGAAGTTTTGAGTATGTTAGATCGAGTTAAGAATGGTAATTCGGAGATTAATGGGTCGGTTATTGCGGTTTTGATTGTTCATGGACTTTGTCGAGCTTCTCGGGTAAATGATGCTTTGTGGGTATTGAATGAATTGAGGGTTAGAGATTGTAAACCTGATTTTATGGCGTATAGGATCGTGGCTGAAGCTTTTAGATTATCGGGGAGTGTGGCTGATGTGGATAAGGTGTTGAAGATGAAGAGAAAGTTAGGGGTGGCACCGAGGAGTAGCGACTATAGGGAGTTTATTTTGAGTTTGATTGCGGAGAGATTGGTGGTCGAAGCTAAAGACCTTGGCGAAATTATTGTTAATGGGAATTTTCCTATTGAAGTTGATGTGCTGAATGCTTTGATTGGATCAGTTTCCGGAATTGACCCTTGTTCTGCCATGTTGTTCTTTCGTTATATTACTGGAAAAGGGATGCCACTCACTCTTTTAACTTTGAACAACTTGAGCAGACATTTTCTTAGGCATGGAAAAGTTGATGAAATGTTGGAAGTTTATAATGTCTTGTCGGAAAATGATTATTTCTCTGATATGGAGAGTTATAATGTGGTATTCTCGTTCTTTTGCAAGGCGGGCAAGATAAGAGAAGCTTATGGGATTCTTCAGGGGATGAAGAAGAAAAGGCTTGGTCCAGATATCTCAATGTACAATTGTTTAATGGAAGCATGCTGTAGAGAAGATCTAATGCGTCCTGCTAAAAGGCTTTGGGATGAGATGTTTGTAACTGGATGCGGAGTGAATTTGAAAACTTACAACATCCTTATTGAAAAATTCTCAGAAATTTCTGAAGTTGAAGAATCTCTGAGGCTCTTTAATCACATGTTGAAAAAAGGGATGGCACCTGATGCTACAACCTACACATGCATTCTTAAAGGGCTTTGTCAAGAGACCAAGTTTGATGCTGCTGTTGAAATCTTTTGTAAATCAATTAATCAGGATTTAATGCTAGCACGAAGTATATTGAGCACTTTCATCATAAACCTGTGCAAGGAAGGTATGCTTATTTTTAAACTCAACCATATTTTTGTGTATGTGTTTGTATTTCGAGGTTCATTGGTTCAATTATATCATTTCATTGTTGTTATTTCTTTTCAATCATCATTTCTCTGTTGCTTAAGGCTTTACTACACAGTCTTTGTTTACTGATGTACTTATGGCCGCGTAGGTCAATTCCTTGCAGCTTCCAAGCTGCTTTGCGGCCCTGCTTATGACATAAGCCATTCAGATTCCCATGTTGTTTTGTTGAAATGTTTAGCTGATGCAGAAGAGGTTGCCGTTGCTCTTGAACATCTCAAGTGGCTTCAAGATACCTCACCTCCCGTGTTGCAAGTCATTTCTACTGAGCTTTTGGCCTTGCTTTCTTCTTCTTCAAAACCAGAATCTATCGTTTGCTTGCTTCAAGCTGTTTCTAAGCAATCTTTGGAATCCAATGGTGACTCTTGGAAGCATTTTTACCAAAATACATTCAATTGATGAAGCTAAGCTTGAAGTGTAAATTTTGTCTCCATAGAAACTGCATTTTGAGAATTTGGCTAGCATGTTATTTCTTCATGTTATTCCCTAATTTGGATGGACTAAGCTGAATCAAAATTAATCATCTGAAGATAAAAGGTAAGTAACAACCATCAGACTGTTTGAATATTTGTTTTCTTTCATTTTTTTGTGTCTAACTAACTACCATGCACATGTAGATCACATGTCATATTGCTTTCAACGCAAACTAAGCGACTCTACTATAAATTGGAAGATGATCTGATTCGTCATCTCTATCAGTTCTTCCACTATCCTGTCTAAAAGTCTGACCACTTTGCCTTGCTATATTGGTGTGTTGTTGCACCACCAAGATTGTGGTGTTCACCATGAACTGTGCTGAAGCAAACACATCTCCTATTGTTCCGAGCTCCTTGAGATCATTCCAATCTACAAGCCCTGATAATAGTTGTGATTTTTTATCGTGATGCTTACCCACTATGATAAGATCATAAAGGTCTTGCATTGATTTGATGACAGAAATAGTCCCTGTTCCGTCCATGACCACCTCCTCTATGTACATCACTCGGTAATTTCCTGCTGTAGCACTTCTAATTTGACTCACCATTTCATTATCAAGCTTCCTTTCAGTTGTATCATCGCTGGAAATGCTTCCGTTCTCAAGTAGCCGTATTATTGTCAGACTGATATTTGGATGTCCAGTCATTCGTGATGCTATGGCCAGTGCCTCCCTGTCATCAGGTCCGCCCAAAAACATAACAGCAACACGGTAATTAGAATGGCTGTTCAAGATAGATTTTGGAGCATTCAGGAGCCCATGGTTAACAAGGATTGCAGTAGAGCAAGGTGCTTTTTCGAGGATTTTCATGTTTGTCATCTTAATGTTTTTTCTGCTCAAATCAATTGCACCGTTTACTTGGAATCTTTTGTGGAAAGGTATTATAACAAGGGAAGCCCTCCTGTCTAGCGCCATTGTGCAAGCATCATCATACATTGATTTAGTAGGACAAATTGCAGTAAAAGGGTAAACCATAACAAGACCATGGTTTTTGTTCTCAAAGCTTCTGAATGCATTGATCACGTGTTCGGAGTGTTTTGCCTTCTTAGAGGTTCTTCTGCTCAGCTTGTGGGGGATGAGTAGGGCATTCACACGGCCAGCGAGGTCAATAAAGTGAAGAATGTAAACATATAAAGGGCTTCTTTTTGTTGGATTTAAGGCCTCAAGGAGGTCGATGGCAGCAGGAGCATCTTCATTGTCGTGAATACAAACTACCACCCTGAGTTCAAAGTTGGGTTTTAAGTTCAGTACCGTTCTTTTCCTGTAAACAGCATACCTCCTCGAAGGATCATATAGGCGTTTTATGACGGGTGTGATAGCACCTGTTATGAGCATCATGGATATGCACATTATCACAAAAGTCTCGCTGTCAATTGCCTGCACATAATTAGAAAGTCGACGCATTACATTAGTTGAGGTACGATTATTTATATATATTTATCAAGGATGCATTTATGGATGTTTGTTGATGATTATATGTAGTGTTCAATATTAATTGCACTTCAATGCGGTGGTTCAATACTGTTCATGGTGAATTTTGAACAATTACTATTTCTCCCACATATTAGCTTTCTTTAACTAAAACCCTTTATGAAGAGGTTTCAGACTTTTAAGTCATATAAAATATAAATGTCAAAGGGCAGATAGTGATATTTCAAAATTGAGGGGGAAACCGGTAGTTCGGACCTAAACTCATGGGGTAATAGTAATTAATCCTAAAAATTATGAAATAGTATTAACTTACAGTGTTTCTCTTCAACATTTTAAACAAGCCAAGCTCAAGCACACCCTGGACGTTCATGACAAGGCCGAGTGCTGCAGCATCCTTGGTTGGGATATTGGTGAATCGAGCAACTACAAATGTTCCGATGAACTTCCCAGAGGCACTGATGAGGCCAATAGATTGCACTATCAGGTAATTTTTCAACTTAATGCTGAAGATATCAATTACTAGTCCATTTTTAACCAGGTAGAGGGGCATAAATATCCAATTACTCAAAATATCAAGCTTATCTACGAGGGTCGAACCTATTGGTCGCCCTGCCGGTATAGTAATGCCAAAAATAAGAGGTCCTAAGTAAAGATGCAAACCGAGAGTATGACTGAGGAAACCAGTGACGAGAACTGTTAAAAGTAGCCAGATCACATAGCTCTCTTTCAGCGGCTCTCCCTCCGGATTATTCTTTACCATCCACATGACTCCAGGACGAAGGACAAAAAAAATAACAATGAGAAGGACAATTGTGTTAAATAGCGTTTGAAGTGCTCGGAAGTTGTCTCCTGGCGATTGTTGCAACAACACATTAATTGTCGTCACAGTGAAACTGCAAGCCCCGGCTACAAAGGAAGCAGACAAGGCTACTCTTCCGAATTCGGAATTTATAATCTTGAGCTCTGCCAAAAAGTAAGCAACCACTTGAAAAGAATACACAGACAACGCTTGTGCTACCGCCGGAAGTGATCGAGCAATATTCTTGTCTATATCGAAATGTGATAATATGAAAAAACTTGTGGAAACGCTGGATACCATCGGCACAGCGACCCCAAAGAACCCTAGAGCAGCAGCCTTTCTGTCAAGATATTTGAGTATCCACGGATCCGTTTGTACTCCGATAAGGAAGAAATACAGTATGAAGCCGAAAGAAGCCACAATGTCCAGCATTATGAATCCTCTCACCGGGAAAAATGTGTTTGCCAGAAAGGGACTCCTGCACATAACCGACGGACCTAGAATTATGCCTGTCTGAGAAACTGCAAATCAATAACCCGAAATAGAAAATTGCAGAAGAAAAACTGTACGAAACATTGAACAGATGAAGATTTGTAGGTTTGGGGCTTACAAGCATTTGTCTGACCACAATGGGCAAACCAAGTGGCCTGAAAAGTTTAGTAACGAGCAGAAAAGTTCCACAGGATAGAGTCATTTGAAAGAGAAGCAGAGGAACCCAATAAGACAAGGGATCTGAATGATTAAAAACTCCTCTTGAAGATATCTTTGCTAAACTTGTGCAAATTGTAGTTATATTCTTTTCTCCATTCAAATAACCTGCAAATATTGCTATATCTTCAGGTTCCGTAATAATCGAACCCATCGCGAATGATCGATGAGGACGATAATGATTACAACGAATCGACCAACCAAATGATCAAAATTTTCAAAGATATGAATGATGAAATAATAATAATATTACTTGTTCCTGGATGTTAACAATTAAATTGAGGTTTCTTTCAATTTAGCAAAAATAATTTGCTGCTTTTCTCCTCCATAAATAGTTGCTATTTTCTAGCAAATCATTTCTATGTTTAGGCTCCAACTAGACATCATTTCAATATATTTTTTTAAGGGAATATGAAGAAATTGGGAGATTTTTTTTTACCAAAGATTGGAATCATGAAATATGTAGTCAACCAGTCAAATATCAGAAAATTAAAGGGTAATCTACACAAATCCCTCAAAAGTAGTCATGTATAATATTTTTACCTCAGTTTTTTTATTTTTACAATGATCTCTCAAAATAATAGAAAAGTTTTCACAATTCTCTCATGACAAAAAATAAGCTGATTTTATGTTAAGTTAGGACAATTATAACCCTTCAAAGAAATATTTCACTACATGAAAAGACAACCTGCACGTGGTGCATTTCGTTACTTATATCCCTTCTTTGTCTCTGCCAATATGAATTGTGCATGTCTCATGCCCTTTTCACTGTTTTTATCCCAATTTCTTTTTCAATTTCAAACATTGTTTCTTTAAAGAGTAGTGCTATATAACCCTCATTTTTAACCCACCTGCTTTAACCCACCTGACGTGGCAACAAACTAATGGATGCATTAAAAATTGTTTTTTGAGATATACACTTTTGGAGGATAATTGGACGAATTAAATGCTGTCACGTAAGGAGGGACAATGAAGAAAGTACAAAATGGTGGGTTAAATAGCATTTTCCTTCTTTAAATGTTGCATTGTTCAAATAAAAACTGTTATCCACGTGGTAGAAAATCACTTATAGTGGATGTGTGGTGATTATTATCTACGTGGTAGAGATTTTGTTTCTTCATAATAATAAATAGAGATGATATCTTCTATTTATTTTTAATTTCATTTTTTGTTTGTAACATTATATGATGAGATTAGTCATAATCATCAAATCATATAATTAATATAAAATAAAATTTATTTATTTTCAAAAAATAAAGTCAAATAGTATTTATAGAGAATTGTTTAAAATAAAGTTACTATCTGAAATTATTTTATTTACTTTTAATATAATTTAATTGTAATTTTCTAATTCAATACGACACATATGATTTGATACATGCTATTTTATTTTATACTATATTTATATTAAGTTAGACATTGAGTTCATGCTGAATTTATACAAAATATACTTTTAAAAAATAATAATTAAATAGAGATATTATTTTTGATGTTCTAATATAAGAGAAATTTACTATTTTAATTTGATCAATTAAGTTAAAATATTACTTAATATTTATTTTATATGAGTTTATTTTAAGTTTATATTACGTTCATACCGACCACCGTAGAATTTTTAAAATATTTTATTTTAAATTTACTATTAGTTTATTTATCACTTTATAAATTTTATTTAATAGTGTAAATTTTTAATAAAGTAATTTAATTAGAGTAAGTAAATTTTAGATTTATAATCATTTATTAAAAATTTATTTTAAATTAGTTCACATTGAGTTCATATTAAGTTCACATTGAGTTGATATTAAGTTTATATTGAGTTTACATTAGGTTCATATTGAGTTTATATTAAATCTACACCAACCAATGCAAAAAACTTTAAAACTTTTGTTTTAATTTATTATTATTTTATTTGTCATTTTAAAAAAAATTATTTTTGAATTATTTTGATCAGACAAAATTAATTTTAAATTTATAACAATTTATATCAAAAATTACATTAAGTTGACATTGAGTTACATTACGTTCATACCGACCACCGAAAAAAAATTATTTTCAATTTACTATTAGTTTATTTGTCACTTTATAAATTTATTTTTAACCGTGTAAATTTTTAATAAATTAATTTAACTATAGTAAGTTACTTTTAGATTTATAATCACTTCACTAAGAATTTATTTTAGATTACTTTACATTGATTTGATATTAAGTTTACATTGAGTTGATATTAATTTTATATTGAGTTTACATTAGATTCATATTGAGTTTATATTAAGTTTATATTGAGCACTGCGGAAAATTTTAAAAAGTTTAATTTCAATTTACTATTAGTCTATTTGTAATTCTAAATTTTTTTTAAAAAATTATTAATAAATTAATTTGATTAGCCTAAATTAAATTTAAATTTAGACCAATTTACATAAAAATTTATGGTAAGTTAATATTGAATTTATATTAAATTTACACCGACCATCACGGAAAAATAGATATAGTTTACTTTCAATTTATTATTAGTTTATTAGTCACTTTTAGATTTTTTTTACATTTAATAAATAAATTTATTAGAGTAAATTAATTTAAATTATAACAAGTTTATTAAAGATTTATTTTATACAGTTTACTTTGAGTTTATATTGAGTTGACATTAAGTTGAGATTGAGTTTTCACTAAAATATATTAAAATTATATTAAATTTACAGTAAAACAATAATAAGTTCAATAAAAAAATTACTTTAACATAGTTTACTTCAAGTTAATGTTCAGCTTACATTAAGTTTTGTATTTTATTTACATAGACTTAGTCAAATTTAAAATTATAATCAGTTTAATAAAAAAATTAAATTATTTATTTTAAGTTGACTTCAAATTTTTATTAAGTTTACATTGATCACAACGGATCAGACCACCACATATCTTGTCATAAAAAATATATAAAATTATGCAAAATTTATAAAATTAATATTAATGATTAAATATTATTATAATAACATAATTTTCTGAGAAAAAGAATGAGATCAATTCATAAACTAAGGAATAAAAATAACAAATTGCATATATAATAATAATCATTTTAAATTGAATAAGAAGGTGTGGTAAGCTAAACAAATAAATAAGCAGGTTTAAGAATAAATTAATGAACAGGTGTAAAAAAAATTGATTGAGCAAGGAATTAAATGAGCAGGTGTTAAAAAGAAATTGAATGAGCAGTGGACCGGGATAACAATCATGTGGTTATGCATGAGTAAGTAAGGATATAATTATTAGGTGTAGTAGAAACATAATAAAAAAATCTACCATAGGGATAAAATAGGAATGACAATTATTAAAAGGTAGGAATGAAAACTTTTTTAAAAAATTGAGAGATTTTTGCAAAAAGAAAAAAGCTGGGTGATTAACATAAACATTTGGAATTTTGGGTGATTTGATGTAATTTTTTTAAAATTAAAGGTTAATAAAAATAAAAATAAGCCCAATAGCAAAGTAAATTCAAACTTTTATGGACTATTGTAATTTTATTTAAATTTTTTAATTTTTATAATAATATCCTGGTTTTATTATTTTGTTGAATTCTAGCTAATATTTTTCAATTATTATCATATTTATTTTGATAATTTAATTACGTTCATAAACAGTTATGAAACAATAATCAATTGATTAATAATCTATAAAAAAAAATTAAATACTACTAACATTTTGCTAAAAGATTTGCTATCAAAAATAACAAAAAACGAAAAAGATGTCCAGGAAACGACGTCGTTACACTCTTCTTCCAACTAATGACAAGTGACCGGTGACCGAACATTTGAACAAAAATAAAAACCGCCATCGAATCGAACCAATCGATCGGAGAAGAAGCAATAAGCATTTAAAGTTTTACATGGACAACAAAAACGTCGTCGTTTGCGACAATGGCACTGGGGTACATTCCGATCTTATACTTGATCTTGCTGGTCCTTTTAATTCTGCATATTTAATCCATTTTTTCTTAATTTTAACGAATTAAACGCATATTAGATCAAAATGTTGATCTGATTCAAGAATTTTAGGTGGTTAATTATTCCACTAATTTGTTATTCTTCTTGGATTTTGATTAACATGATAGTTTGTAAACAATCCAATTCAATTAGGTTTAGGTTTCGGTTTCAGTTTTGTCAATGCTTATGTTTTGGAAGTTTATAATTGAAAAAAAGTATTTCATGGAAATGAATTCTTGCATTTTTGGATACTTTTATATCAAAAACCAAATCATAATTTAAGTTTGTTCATTGCAGTATGTGAAGTGTGGATTTGCCGGAGAGAATTTTCCGACCTCTGTATTTCCTTGTGTGGTAGGACGGCCCATGTTACGCTACGAAGAATCTCTTATGGAAGAGCAGCTGAAGGTACATTTTTACTTTAGAAATTTCACTGTGAATGTTATCTATTAGCCTCATTTGTTTTGATAATGTGCTGTCTATTCTTGTCGCAACTTAATTCCGATAATGTGCTGTTCTTTGTTGGTTATTTGATTATTAGGATACTGTTGTTGGAGATGCTTGTGCTGACTTGAGGCATCAACTGGATATATCATATCCTGTGAACAATGGAATTATTCAGAATTGGGATGATATGGGTCATGTTTGGGATCATGCCTTTTTCAATGAACTTAAAGTAAATATCTTTTACCTTTGTTTTTCACCTTGGCGTCCTATGTTTGAGGGCGCTTTTATTTTGCTACTTACTGAAAATTCATTAGATGATGCATAACTTTCTTCTTCATCCTTTTTCAACAGATAGACCCAGCAGAATGTAAGATTTTACTTACTGATCCACCTCTTAATCCCTCAAAAAACCGTGAAAAAATGGTTCGTGATCAATTTTCATATTTGTGCTGTACAATTACTCTTGGTTCTCGTATATTTCTGAACTCATTTTATCTTTTTTTATGTTTGAATTATGACTTGACATATAGGTTGAGACCATGTTTGAGAAATACAACTTTGCCGGTGTCTTCATTCAAATTCAAGCTGTTTTAACATTGTACGCCCAAGGTGCTTGTGGAGATGATTGAAGGTTTATATTTTATTGATTGGAACCCTGTCTTTCTTGATGTGATGGGGAATTGGAGAACAGTCTATTGAATATTGGAAGATAGTTATTGTTTTTTTCTTCTGCTGAAGATGGGTCATAAGTCATTTCTTATCTTGTTTTTGTTACAGTTTGCCTGTCCTGTTTTGTTTATTTGCCCTTCTATTTCTACTTGTGTTTCAGCCTTTCATTGAATTCTCACAGGTTTGTTGACGGGATTAGTCATAGACTCTGGCGATGGCGTAACTCATGTGGTAAACTACTCAAGAATCTTTCGTAGTCTTTTCCAAAACAAAAAATATTTATTTAACTCAACCTTTTTTGTTTCCTTGCATGTTTCCTTTTTGTTACTTTGCAGTTAATTAGCTTAAATGGTGATTTTAACCATATTTATGTAGTATTTGAGCAAAATCATATTTCTTTGAAGACCTTTATGGTTGAGTCACAGTGGGTTTCTTAGTATTTCTGCCTTTACTTTCTAATGATGAGTTTATTCCTTTTTCGTACCTCTCGAGAGCTGGTTTGCAATTATTTCACTATTTAGATTCCCAATTATTCCTAGGTTCCCCCAATTTAAGCATTGACTTGAATCCATATAAAAAGAACTTATGACAGTCCTTTAACAAATTATTAAGCACAAATACGTGAACTTTTCCTCCCAGGTTCCCGTTGTTGATGGCTACTCATTTCCTCATTTGACTAAGCGAATGAACGTAGCTGGTCGGCACATTACCTCCTATCTTGTTGATTTGCTTTCAAGGAGAGGGTAAATGCCACTTTGTAGCACGATAAATTTGGTAAATATGAGCTTTGGTCATTAGGTGGTATATCTTTTAACCGGTGCAATACTGTTTTTTGTAGGTATGCAATGAATAGGACTGCTGATTTTGAGACTGTTAGGGAAATTAAAGAAAAGCTTTGTTATATAAGGTGAACAAACAATGTCATTCTGTAGGATTGAAGCGTGAAAAATTGTTCATATAAGTGGTTGGGTACTCATTTCATTTTCCTCCAGTTATGATTACAAGAGAGAGTATCAGTTGGGGCTTGAGACCACGATCCTTGTTAAAGATTACACTGTAAGTTAGATTCTTTGATTAATTTCAGTTGGTATTTTTGTCTGTGCTTAATTGTGAGGCTCGACATATTTATAGGAGTTAATTTTCTGAAAATCGAAGTAACATGACTAAGATTTTAAAGAAATAGTTTTTCTCAGTTATTGGGTTTTGCATTTGACATCACCTGTGCTATCGACATCATATCCACTTTCTGTGCGTCCATTCCTGTTTTTCTTTAATTAAACATATATATCATATATATGATATATCATGTGAATCTACAGGTTGGGTAATTTGAACCTTGTACCTCCATGTATAATTCAGTCATTCCTACCATCTGCTCCTCCGACATGGTTCATTTAATCATTTATTATGTGAACGTGATTCAAGCTTGTAGTTCTATGGTAATTCATATTTTTTGTTCTTCAATATACTCACAAGTGTCCTATGAATCAGCTGCCAGATGGACGAATAATAAAAGTAGGCACTGAGAGGTTCCAGGCACCTGAGGCTCTTTTTACACCAGTAAGCCTAAGAACCTCATGTTTATGTGTATTTAAGATTTTTTATGATAATGCACATAGCTTTATTAACGGCTGTCTAGTCTTGTGCTGTCAGCATCCACTGTTGTATTAGTTGTTCATTAGATTTAATTATCTTATGTCCTCAGTATGCTTTTGATAGGTCATGTTATTAGTGGGAGAAAACTACATAATAGATATCTCTACTTCTTCAAGGGGTAGCCATTTTGGGCTTAAGTTGAGAGCCTGATTTGCAGTTCCCATGGTTAAATGTCCACTCTGGAACTTCTGCTTTTTGGCTGTTTTAATTTGACTTTAGAAAACAGTGCAGTGAGCATTGTTTTTTTATATTTTAGACCATGCTAGAGCTGGTGATGTCATGCAATCAGAAGAACATATGGATAGGTGGAAGACTAAGAAACTAATGAGGTGCTTCCAATTTGCAGGAACTTATAGATGTTGAAGGCGATGGAATGGCTGATATGGTTTTTCGCTGCATCCAGGAAATGGATATTGACAATCGAATGATGGTACTTGGACTCAACACTAATACTGTACTTCTATTATGCATGGTCATTGACTCGTTCATTTAAGTTTTCATTTATGCTTCTCTGCTATTGTGGAATATTTCTTTTCCTACGTTTAAACTATTGCCAGATTGATTCTGATGTAAGATATTTATATTTTGGTTGGGGTTTTCTTGAAAAATTAAAACTTGTCTTATTCAATGCAATTGTTAATCGTAGAGGATGAAACCAGCAATTCAATTGGTTTGGATGATCATGTCTCATGGCATGCTTGTTTGCAGTTTTTTTATCAGAATAAAATCACTAGTCCTTTTCTTTTCTATTTTTTCTGCACACATACTCCCTCTTTATTTAGTGTTCTCGTCTTTCTGCGTGACTCTGAATTCTGATGGAGATAATATTTGAACTCATATTAGTATAATTAATTGTTGCCCTAGAAGAGTCCGAGACAACTGTTTGTCTCATTCTTGCCATCGTATCTGCTGATCTTTTTACATGGGACTTTCTTCTATAAAGTTCTAATGGCCAGTTCACTTCACATTCTGCAGCTATACCAACATATAGTATTAAGTGGAGGAAGCACCATGTATCCTGGATTACCTAGCCGGTATTTTTTCTGGTTTATTTGTCTTATGGGCTGGATTTTTATTGCATGGCTTACTTTGTTATGATTCATAAATATGATTTGCATGAGCTATTTTAGGGTTGTATTGCGCAGCTAGATGTCTTGGAATACATCATTTTCAATTTTACATGTTGACGTCCCATTTTGATGCACATATGGCTGACCATTTGTGGAATCATTTGCTATTATTCTGACCAACAATTTAGTTAAGCAACAGATGACTATGTGGAAAGAACAAAAATCGCTGAGAAATTATTTGGTTCGGATCTAATCAACCTGTATTTGTTATACATTTGGTTTTTTTTTCTCTAGGTTACGTATGCTTGAGGACTTCAGGAAACATAACTGTTTTGAAATATGGATTTTGTTGCTTTTCTTGTATCTGTGTGTATTTTAAGTTTGATTATTCAATTTCATGCAATTGGGAGAAATTATAGAGCATTGAATATTATATGTATTGGTCCAGCTTGGAGAAAGAAATACTTGATCGCTATCTTGAAGTTGTTCTAAAGGGAAACAAAGATGGACTGAAGGTAAGGTCCAAGTTCCTCGAGACAATTTATTTTTTTTTACAACCGTGAACTTGGCCAATCTTTCTTCTTGTTATCTATCTCCGATGAACAGAAGCTGCGGTTGCGAATTGAGGATCCGCCGCGAAGAAAGCATATGGTGTACCTTGGAGGTGCAGTTCTTGCTGGAATTATGAAGGTTCATTTCTGTCTCTCCTCTTGCATTTCTACCATTTTTTATATCATTAATTTATGAAATAATATCTCTGTCTTTATATTGGAAAATTATGCAGGACGCTCCGGAGTTCTGGATTAGCAGAGAGGATTATCTAGAAGAAGGAATTGCTTGTCTGAACAAGTGCGGTTAGCCTACCTATCGGAAGCGTTCTTCGTCTACACCGGGAGACGGGCATATACAAATGCACATGTCAAAGACCTAGTTAAAGGGATTGCTACTCATCCTGCCTTGTGCTATAGTGCAGAAGGAAATTGATAAAACTACCAACAAAAGCTTCATGGCGTGGTTTATCTTGCCAGGATGAAAAGAAACGACGTGGTTCAGATTTCTTTGAATAATGCAATTTTTTTTGTTAGAAGAAATTAGTTCAATTAAGGATATATTAATTTTTTTTATGTAATTAACTACTTTCTAAATGAAAACAAGCTTATAATTTGGGACGTTTAAAATAAACATCAGTCTACATTTTATGTACATAATTATTTATCAAAATAAAATAAAATAAAGAGTCAATGTTAGAAATTTTTTCGAACTACGTTTAGTACAATTTTTTATTTCTAAGGCGCTCTATGATATAAAGAGTATCATTAGAGATGCTCTAAATTCATTAAATGCCTAATTTATGGTTTTTAATTACACAGATGAATTTTCGATGTGTTAGAGAGAAAGGCATACCATACCAATCAATTGTTACTATATCCTATGGTTTTTAATCTATATTTATACTATACTAGTTTCGCATTACGTGCTATGCACGTGGCTCGTAACATAACTCGTCAATGAACATATTAAGAAATTTATTATAATTATATTAATTTTTTAATTAGTTAAATTTTTTTGTAAAAATAAATATAATATATTCGGTTATTAAATTTTTTTTCTTACTGAATTTATTCTTCTTTTGTTTTTATAATAACAATAATTAAATAATTAACTTAATTTTATTAATAATATCTTAAAAAAATAAGATAGAAATTTAAATAATATTATATTGACCAAATGCAGTATTTTAATTTTATAATTCAATCAAAATAAAAGATAGGTATTCCTACTAATTTGGAGACAATTTAGTTATTTTTTACATACTAAAAACTAAATTGGAGATAATTTAGCTACCTATTCTAATTAGGACTTTAATTATAATAGTGATTAATTAAATAACTAATTAGTTAATAACTATAAAACCTTTATTTAGTAGTGAACTGGAAAGGATTATTCAGTAAATTTGTCTGTCCTCCCCCCATCTGTGCTTTTATATATAGTATAGATATAAAAGCATAGATAGGGGGGGAGAGGTGGCATATTTATGTTAATGTCCTTTGGGGCACATTTACGTTAGTGTACTTTTTGCATTATAAAATATAATTATTAATTAAAAATATTAAAACAATATTAAAGTTAGAGTACTAACTAAAACAAAGTACTATGTTAAGATAACTATTAAAATTAGAATACTAATTTAAAGAAACTACTATGTTAAGATAATTGTATAGAGTACTAACTAAAATAGACTATTTAAAATATTTATTAATTACTATTTTAATTATCTTTAAATCATATGGAATTTTAATTAAGATAAACTACTTTAATTATTATTTGATATTTTCTATTTAAATTTTCTATATATATAAAATTTAGATATCAATTAAAAATGTTAAACTATTAATTATTTAAAATATTAAACAAAATAAACTATTCCTAATTAACTACTATTTTAAATATAATTTCATAATTGACACTGCAAGTCACGTGCGAAACACGTAAAGCGACACTAGCATGTTAGAGGTTAAAGGTGGCCATGTTAGGTTGAATGGTGAACCGGTCCGGAATCAGTGCAGTCAAATTCGGTTTGGAACTGGAAAAACACTAAACCAGGTTTAAACCGGCCCCAAAGGTCGGATTATGGGTGGTTCAATATATTTTAGAACCGAAATTGTCTGTCCTGATTCCAAATCGACGATTTTGATTCCAAACCGTATGTTCATTAAAATATAAATTTTAAATTATTTAATATATATGTGTGTATATGTATATATAATTAATTACTAATATATCATACTATATGTATTTATAATATATGCAACTATAAATATAGAATATTAATTTTTTTTATTCCTTTTAAATAATACACTCTAACTTAATTTAATTTTATAATAATGTATGACTATATCTACCATATAAAAACAATCAATTATCAAAATTTATGGTAAATTAAATGAAATTTTTAAATTTTAAGTATGATAAATCACTTATATAAAATTTAATTTTAATTTTAACTTAATTTTAAGTATTTAAATTTTACTTTTATAATTTTTTTTAATTATTTTTTAAACCGGATAAAATCGAAACCGTGAATCAGAACCGGCCGGAACCACGGGTTTGTGGATTGTGACCACCCTATTAAAAGTTATATGGACTATGAGTTATGCAGTAAAAAGTAGTTATACAAAATTTATTCTTTTATATTTATGACAAAGATAATAAATTCAACCTAAATTTCAATGTATTAATCAGATTATTTACGAATGCTAACAACATTTTTAAGTTTTGAGAAAGTTAAACTGTATGGATGCCAACCTCACCAAACAGAACCCATAATCAGTGGCCTACTCTCACCCATCAAAAACAAAATATCAAACAAAAATTACTAAAATATGTTTAAAAAATGTTCCAAAAATTCAACACAAGCTACTAAAATATTTAATTAAGGCAAAATCTCTGCAATCAAACAAAGACACGTGTCCATTCTCATGCTTATATAAGTAAATCAACTTGTGACTGCCCAATTCAAAACCTGTGACTGAATTTCAGGTTTTAAAATAAATACAATCATCATTTTCTTTTCTGTTATTACAGTACAAGATTTTCTCTGTTTTCTTCAGTTACTTCATTTGTTAATCACACATGATTTGTTGTCTTAAATCAATAATTTTTGTATTTACACTCTGCACACAATTTGTCTGAAAATTTAATCACAATTTTTTTTTCTTTCAAATTTTCTGATTTTTGGTATTCTGATCAATGGAGAATTCTAATGGCAATGTTCTTGAGCTAATTGTTAAACAAGAAGAGCCTATTCTTGTTAAACCAGAGATCGAAACAGAGAAAGGTTTATATTTCCTGTCGAATCTTGATCAAAACATCGCGGTGATTATTCGTACGGTTTATTGCTTTAAATCGGAGGGAAAAGGGAATGAAAATTGTGCAGAAGTTATCAAAAATGCGTTGGAAAAGGTTCTTGTTCATTACTACCCTCTTGCCGGCCGGTTAATGATCAGCCCCGAGGGGAAGCTTATTGTGAATTGCACAGGAGAAGGTGCGGTTTTCGTTGAGGCTGAAGCAAATTGTGGAATGGAAGAGATTGGTGACATAACAAAACCTGACCCTCATACTCTTGGAAAGCTTGTTTATGATATTCCTGATGCTAAGAATATTTTGCAGATGCCTCCTCTTGTTGCTCAGGTTTGTCAACTCTATCTCCAAATATAACTTATGTTGCATGAAAATTTTTCGAGTTTTCATTTTCCAACGCACTTCTTCAACTCCGAAACTTCATATATATAAACTATTCTTGAAAAACTATCGTTTTTTTGTTTCGTATTTCAGTCTGTCCGTTTTTCGGGGTAAGTATAACTTGACAAATGCTTCCAATTTATTAATTTTGCGCTGAACTTTTTTCAAACTTGTAACCTCATAGTCCCCGAGATGGATGCGATATCACCTATGTAAGATGGAAATAGTAATACGGAAACGGAAAAACACTAAATGAAAAACAGTGAAATAGTATTTTTTTTAGTTCCTTTAATATCCAAAAACTACTCAACAGAGTGTCCGAAATATTTCTAAAGACGGAAACAAAACGCCTAAACATAGGACTTGATAAGTATCCGTGCAACATAGGATGCATAATCCCAAAAATTAACCTTCCATGCTAATTTCAATGTGAGTGCCAATTTGTTTCTCTTTTTCTAGGTGACGAAATTCAAATGCGGAGGATTTGTGCTTGGATTATGCATGAATCATTGTATGTTCGACGGAATTGGAGCTATGGAATTTGTAAATTCATGGGGAGAAACAGCAAGAGGCTTACCACTTTCCGTTCCACCATTTCTAGACAGAACCATCCTCAAATCCCGAAACCCGCCAAAAATCGAGTATGTCCACCAAGAATTTGCAGAGATTGAAGACAAATCCAACACCAGTAGCCTCTACAAAGAAGAGGAAATGACCTATAAGTCCTTCTGTTTCGACCCCGAAATGCTCGAACACATCAAAACAAAAGCATTACAAGACGGGGTTATCGACAAATGCACGAGTTTCGAAAGCCTGTCAGCTTTTGTATGGATAGCAAGAACAAAGGCACTTAACATGAAACCTGAGCAACAAACAAAGCTGCTATTTGCAGTTGATGGAAGGGCTAAATTCAACCCCCCATTACCAAAAGGGTATTTCGGGAATGGAATTGTGTTGACAAACTGTATCTGCCAAGCAAGTGAATTGTCAGAAAAACCATTGTCATATGGAGTTGGAATTGTTCAGGATTCAATCAAAATGGTGACAGATTCTTACATGAGATCAGCTATAGATTATTTTGAAATGACCAGAGCTAGGCCTTCATTGGCTTCAACTTTGCTTATAACAACATGGTCAAGATTGTCATTTCACTCCACAGATTTTGGTTGGGGAGAGGCAATTCTGTCCGGACCGGTTGCCTTGCCGGAGAAGGAAGTAATTTTGTTCTTGTCACATGGTAAACAGAGAAGAAGTATTAATCTGCTTCTTGGTTTGCCTGCTTCTGCTATGGAAATTTTCCAAGAACTTGTTCAGATTTAAATAAACAATTTATTATATATTTATATTTATTATGTTTGCTTTTATTTATTATGTTTGTAATGGACTCTGTTTATGGTCTGATTTGGACAAAATTATTGTATGAAACTCTTTGTTTTCTCATTTTATGAAGCAATTCAAGTTCCTCGTAAAGTCTCAAATTTTGAAGTGATATCTTCTGTAGTAGGTAATAGTACAAGGACTTAACTGCACAATATTTTCTATGGAGAGAACTTAAGTGTTACTTTTACTAGATGTCAGGAGTTTTTAATGATTATCTTACAGAAACGGATGTTGTATCTGACTGACTGACCGACCAACTTTACTAATATCTGTAAAGTTGGGTTAATTTAAGTCCCTGAATTTTGTATTTTGCTCATTATAGTGATTTTTCTTTAATATATATCAATAAAACCCTTTAAATTTGATTTTATTGCACCAAACATCCTACCATTAGTTTGACTTCATTTCCATTCCTTTTGATAACTTGCCGATGAGTTAGATACCTACATACATAATAAAATTTAATTTTTGAAATCCTCATATAGTTTATTTATAGATTAAGATTATACATGTGACGCCACATCAGCCGACATTAATATTACAACGCCTGTTTGGTTCGGCTGTTTTTTATAGCTGTTGGCTGGTAGCAGCGGCGGATGTACCTTTTGTAGGGTGAGGTCCATGGACCCCATTCTTTTCTGAAAAAAAAAAATTTCCTACCCTTGTATATTGGTGTAATCAGAAAAATGAAACTGAGCAGACCCTAATTAATCCAAAGTTAACAGCCTCAACGTGTAAAAATTAAAATTAAAAACTTGACAATTGAAAAAATAGAAACAATATAGAAATATTTAAGGGTTAATTCCTAAAAAAATCACGAACTTTACACGAAATTTCATTTTAATCATGACCTTTAAAAGTTGCCATTTAAAGGCACGAACTTTTATTTTGTTTCAAATCTATCATTTCAGTGTATTTTTGTTGACTAAATTCTTCAATAAACCATTAATAAAAGACCCAAATTATAAATCGACATTAAATCTTATTATCTTTTAGTTAGAGTATATAGGATTAGGAATTTTTGATTCGATAAAATACACCGGATTTTACTTTGGCGATAGATTTGAAACAAAATGAAAGTTCGTGCCTTTAAATGACAACTTTTAAAATTCATGATTAAAATGAAACTTTGTGTAAAGTTCGTGATTTTTTTAGGAATTAACTCAATATTTAAAAATCATTCTTATATTTTAAATTGAAGACTTATAAGAAAAAACTCTAACCTATCAATTCAATTCAAAAGTTTGAGTTACATATATTTTTTATTTACTGGTATTTATCAGATTTTAAAAAATACTCCAATTACCAATTTAAGTTTCATCATTATATATATATATATAGTGAATTGTTATTATTTTGATGAATTTATTCATGGAATTATATTATAATCTTACAAAAAAGATCACCAGAAATTAAATTTGATAATTTATCAATTGTTAATCATCCGACTTGATATATATTAATATAAAATATAATTTTTTAATTATTACGTTAATATTTTTAACTAAAATTTATATATTTTATAATTTAAATTGTTATTGTAAATATGGACCCCCACCATGTAAAAGTCCTGCATCCGCCACTGGCTGGTAGCTGATAGCTGATAGACTATAAGTGTTTGTTGAGATTTAATTCGTTGTAGCTGTTTATATATAAAATGACCATAAATGGCATAATTTTTATTTTTATTTATTAAATTATAAATATATTATATCATATATTATTTAATAAAAATATTAATAATTATTTTTTTATAAAAACAATATTTAGTTTTTATTTAGTTATTTTTTTGATAAATTTATAATAATTTTTTTAAAAAATTATTAAATTATAGTTGTTTTAATATAAATAAAATAATTTTATATAATTAATAAATAATTAGAGTATTTAAAAATAATTTAATAATTTTATTTATTAAAAAATGATATATTCTAGTAGGGGTAATTTTGTCTAAATAATTAAAAATACTCAAACAGCTATCAGCTGTTAGTAAAAAGCTCCAAAATGGAGGTTTTCAAACAGCAGCTGTTGGAGGTTCAAAAAGCTCCGAAAAGCTCTAAAAAAATTCTCACCAAATACTTTGGTGGAGCTTTTTGAAAAGTAAAAGCTAAAAACTTTTCCAAAAAGCTGAACCAAATACTCTCTAAGTTTTATATTGATGCAACGCTACGTGAATTTAATATGTGACGTGATTTATGTGAAGTAAAAAATAATATTATTATTTATGTAGGCTTTAGTTGTTCGTCACGTCATCTAAACTTAGCGGAAATAGAGTCAAACTAATGGTACAAAATTTTAATGCAATAAAATCAAAATTAAGGGATTTCATTTTATAAATCAAAGAAGAAAATAGAGAAGGAAGTTACCCGAACTTCTAAATTTCACAGAATTTAAGACAATTTGTAGTAAAATTTCGAACAAACAAACATATAATAAAGAAAAGGAAATTAACATTTAGCCCCAAGATTTATACATAATTAAACAAATCCACATTTATGTATAAATAATGAACAAATAGGTCCTTCTCAGTTTCCACATAACGTAAGATCAGTTTTTGATGGTCTAAAATTCATGGCATAAAGGCTATAAATGCAGAGATTAGGGTGTTTAGCTTTGATAGAGATTTGATCAGAAGTAGATTTGAAACCAGGAACATTGCATGATGTAGATGAACTGTGAATTAAAGAAGCTTGACATGATGATTCAATGGCCGCTTCTGCACATGAAATTCCGTCAACGGAAGGTATTTCTAATTTGTAAACTCCGTTCCGATTTGTTGTTCTGTTTACGGAGAATGAAACTTGTTCTTTCACTTTTGCTGAGCTTGCTTTGAATTTGCAATCTATTTTAACTCCGGCACCTGAAAATTTAATGCCCAAATCAAACTAAGTTACGAACAATTGATTTTGATTTGGATTTAGTTGTTTAGTTTTGAAACAACGGGGATTTATTTGTGCACGGAAAAAAGGTTAAAAGCTTATGTGTACTTTTGAGAACACTATAAGGGTTTCTTTGCACCTTTTACTTTAGTAAAATAGTTAAATATGAGTTAATTGATAATGACAAATATATTTAAGGACTACTATGACCCTTTGCTCAAGATAATTCTGCTTCGTTGTCAAACACGTAAAAAATTAAATGAGCTAAGGGTCATTTTGGTCCCTAAACTTGTGTGTCAGTCAATTAATTTATAAATATTCATTTTATTTTTAGTTCAATTAAACATAAAATTATACATAATGAACAAATTCAGGAACTAGAATAGCTCAATTTTGTCCTCAATTGATCAAAAAATTGAAAAATATCTGCCTTAATTGATTAAAAGATTAAATATAAATTAAATCACGGATAATTTTAGCGTGATTTGTAATTACAGCACAAACTTTAAAAATTTGACAAAATTAGTCACCAATTTTCAGGATTTGGCAAATCAATACACCGACCTATTTTCCGTTTAAAAAATGCTATGTACCATATCGACTTTTTTCAACGGGAAATATATCGGTGTTCTGATTTGCCAAAAATAACTAAGTATGAGTTAATTAATCGCGATGCACAAGTGTAAGGATCACAATGATCCTTTATTCAATATTAAAGTTACATTATGACAAAGAGAGAATTTATTATTTATATATAATATTTATGTGATCTGTTCGATTCAGCCAAACCAAATTTTAATAGTTATAAACTGAAAATCAAACCAAATTGCATGGAGGTATTTTGGTTCAAACATAGAACTCGAGAAGTTTCCGCGCAATAGCCAATCAATCATAAAAGTAAAAAATGTGCTAAAATAATAAAACAAAAAATTCAGGTTGGAGTAATTCTGACCTGGTAAGAAGTAGCTGTGCCTGGTGAAGGTGTTGTTGGAGCAGATATCACAGTACACAAAACCCATCACAGTAATATGAGCATTATTACTTTTTGCTGCCTCAACTTTTAAACATAATGATTTCAAAATCAAAGTTGAGAGAATGAAGAGATAAAACAGATTCATTTCAGCAAAGTTTAATTTTTTTAGAAGAAAAATAAAGTTTGAGTAATTTATGTGGTTTGTATGAAGAGAGTTGGATTTTAGTGAATGAAATTACTATTTTTGTGGATAAGCTGCATGAGATGAGAGTTGGTGGAGATCCAAGTGTGAGCCAAGGCTGAAGAAGAAGTGTTCATTTATTTATCTTTTACAAAATGTACAAAAACATGTGAATGTTATTTGGATTATGTGAAGTTAAATGATTTTTTGTAGGAAATATAGAGAGATAAAATTTATTTGTGTTGGGCTTGATTGCTGATAAATTATGCTATAGGTTCACTTATTTGGAGGTTAATATTCAATCAAGTAACAAAACAAGATTATAATCATTTGAGTTCAATCATAGAAAAAAAATTAGGCAAAATGATTTCTTACATTCATTACAATAATCAAATTGTTAAATATATCTTAATAATAGTTGGGTTTGTAACTAATGAGTTATAACTCAAAAAAATATATGTCTTGAGCAGAAAACTGATAGATTGTGAGTTCAAATCCTCTAACAAACGCTTCCCTTCTCTGATTATTAAAAACAAAATTGGGTTTGTCAATTTCATATTTTAAATCAATTATATCAAATAAGAAAATAAAAAAAAAACTGAAAGAAGTAATTGATAAAAAAAAATGCAACTTAGTATAATTAGTCAATATTTGGAGGAAAATCATATAATATTTTTAAATAACCATATAAATTTAATAACAATATACTCTTTATAATTAAATTGGATAGATAATCTCTAAAAAAATTATTAGTTTTTTTTAATTAGGACTAATTTATAGAAAATATTAAGTTGAGAGACTAAGTGATATTTTGTTTTATATACGTATTATCTTTTTTCTCGTCAATTGGATACAATTGACATAATTAAAAAATTACTTGACCAAACTGTTAATTCATGAAATATTTAACAAATGAACTATAATTTATATATATAACTTTATAATGGGAAACGAAAAATCGACCATGAAATTTGATTAACGTAAAGAAAAAGGAGGTTGGACGTTTGATTCTTGCGATTAGTTTTCGATTTAGACCTCCTTGTAGCAATCATAGATTGCAAGTTTGAAACAATTAGTCAATAAATACGTTTATATATGAAATGTAAGTATTTCTGAATTTGAACAAAAAATATTTTAAATGTTAAAGATAAGGGAATGGAAAAAAAGAAGAGGATAAGAGGTATTTACTTGGTAGATATGGACTGTTCATGGAGTTCATGTGAGCTTTAAATGGCAAGCATTAAAAGGTCTCACAAGAGTTGCATTTAAGTTTCTCTGAAGAACAACATTTTTAAAGAATAGTTTATCAAACCTACCTTGCATTTTCTCTGAAATGGAATGGCACTCGCACTTCTTATTTATGGTTGGAAAATTACCGCTTTTTTGAATTTTTTGCAATGTTTTTTTTCATATAAAAATACACTTTTTATAGAAAAAAATAGAAAGATATATTTTTAAAATCTATTAAAATTTACTGAAATTCTACCAATGATCTACTAAAATCTAGCAAAAGCCTGTCTCTATCTATAGAGGAAAAAAAAATCAAGCGTGTTTTTGTAAAAACATAATATGAATGTATGTTGGCAAATAATTTTACGAAAATAGACAAAAGAAAAAATAATTATATTTTTTTATACAAAAAGTCCTTTATGGTTTGCTCTACCATGTCTTCATTTTGCTCCTTTCAGAAGGCCCAATAGATTTGGACTATATTTATTATTGGGCCTTAGACTTGTTGTATGATGGCCCAGAGATCAATATTCCTAAATTGCACTTCATCACTTAACTTAGTTGGTAAGGCTCTATGTACGTGAGATCGGGGGTTCGGCCCCAACCCTCCGCAGCCTGTTGTTTAGCCGATCGATTTAAATAAATAAAAAACCGGTACTAACTAATTTCCGGTAATTCCAAAAAAAATTAAATTACATTAGTAGTTACGAGCGATCAAAGAACTTTTAAATTATCTTTAAAACCTCTTAGATTGTAAAAAGACCAATTTCAACTTGTAAGAATTGTCCATTTCCATTTAGTAAAGGACAGTAGTTGCCTAGTTGGTATCGGATTTAATTTCTTTTTAAATCGACCTTAAATCACTGACTCCGATGAAACTCGAAATCGAAACTTCAAAAATGTATTTGAATTTTTTTTATTTATTAGGACTAAGTTCTCACTGCAGTTTATCCATTATTTTAAAACATAAATTTTGACCCCTTTTCATTTCTTAATTCGGCCACTACTCAAACTAACTATAATCCTTGCAAAGAAATTATAAAACAACTTCATTGTCTTTCTTGCAGGATTATACTTAAATCTGAGAGGAAATTGCTGGAATATATGACAAATTTGCTCTCAGATGTAAAAGTTCCGTGTATCATAATCATGAAATTTGTACAAAATCAACAATATATATAATATATTCTCTAATATTAATTATTTATCTTTTAGTTTGTTGAACAATATTGGCAGTAATTAGATACGCTTCCATTAAAGAAATTCCAAAATTCATTCCTGATTTAGAAGCTTAATATGGAATAATATATGCATGCAAGAAAAAAAAGAATTTTTTGTTTTTGGATCCAATATGATATTAAGATTGGTGATAACAAATAAAACAAAAAATGCAGATCATTCTATTTGGACAAATGTATTCGGTCCAAAATATTGAAGAATAAAGATGTTTCCATGGCAAGAGGCAGCATCATATCAGTGCCGGAGCCGCTCATGGACGGGCCTGCCCTGATCGGAATTATTCGGAAGCACAAATGATTATTTAAAATCGATTCTAGAATAGACCCTAGTTGGTATAAAAATTATCGATTAGAATATTCTCTCATACAAATCATTTTCCGATATTATTTTCTAGCTACGCTACCGCAACAGATTATTAAATAAAATAATCAAATTATAGGTAGAATTATGCAAAAATTATATAATTACGTAAATATTATTAGCACGCACACTTCATTCATTCGACGTGTTCCATTTCGGAAACGTTTTGAACACTTGACATATGAAACCTTAAAATAATGTTTTTCCTTGTCTGTGTCTAATTAGTGCCCCGTGTTTCCGTGTCAATGTCCGTGCTACTAGTATTAATATTCTTGATATTTTTAAAATGCAGAAAGTTGATGAACAGTAATGGGAGGAATGGCATTGCCGGCTAAGAGACAAGAAGGTAACGGACAAACACTTCATTCCTTTGACAAATCCAAGGTTTAGGCGGCGCCATCGACGCCATATCCGACGACCTTGCCTATGTCTCCTTTTTTGTCTTCTTTATTAGTATTACCTAATCCATTTCACGTAAACTTGAACAATTACTGTTTAGCCAATTAAATTATAATCATCTTACGTGTGTAATGATTATAGTTCCTGTTTATAATTTGTGGTTTTTTTTTGTTATTGTACCTAATATAATTAGCAATATGAAAATAATGCATCAATTTATTTTGTTACATGCACCATCCACTTATATCATTTTGAATTTTTAACAAAAGGAGATTATGGTAAAGATTAAAATCTTAGCACTGTAGAGAGGATGTGCACCCAACCCAACAATGCAACTCGAAATAATGTCAACAATGCATGCATGCTCAAGTAAATGAACATATATATAAAGGTGAAAGAAAGAAGAAAAACAATTTTAATTTTTAAAACTTTAATTATTCGATAATTTTTTTTTTCATAAGTTAATTGTTAGAATATATAAGATAGATATGAAGTTAAAGCATGCTAAATTAGTGTGATGAGACTCGAAACCGAGAATTTAAGAGTACACTTGAAAAGTTTAGCTACATATGTAAGTTTTACTGGTAATTATTTGATATATATATATTAATAATTAATTTAGAGTTTTAATCATTATATTTAATTATTTAATATAACACAAGATAAAGTATTTGTGTATGAAAATATATAAACTTAATTAAATTAAAACTTCATTTAATTATTTAAATTTATTAATTAATTAACAATTTGACAAAATTTGAGAGCCTTTTTGTTAATATGAAATTGACAATTTTGATCCATTATCTTCATATATAGAATTCTCCAAGTCCTTTTCAAAACTTTTTGTTCATTGTTGAACTTTTGTCTTATCATTTGATATAATATATTATTTAAATACTTAATACCATTTTTTAAGTAATTTATTTTTGCGTTGTCTGCAATTTTTCCAACTCAAAGCAGTACATACAGTGATTGCAAGTTTCCTTGTTATCAAGTGGGCCGGCCCAAAAAAAAGTGGGGCCCTGCCAATTAATTGTCACTTAGTAGAGTTGCAAACTGAGGTTACCCAATATGACAAAATTAATCCTCTAGGAAACTGCTAAACTTTGATTATCAACTTTGTGAAGTTGATAAATTGTAGGCTGTTTAAACACAAAAATCCAATCAAATGATATTAGATTTTCATCTTGTCTCTTTCTATTTCTTTTTCAGATACAAACTGTACAAAAGACAATTTTACAAATTAAAATTAAAAACAAAAAATCTCCAACTTCTAAATATCGAACCAAAAACCGAACTGGCCCAAAAAATCGAAGTGAACTAAATCGAAGTGGTAAAAAATGTTATGTTATTACAAAAATATGGTTTGATTCAATTCCTATTCTTATAAATGTTTGATTTGAATAATTTTTGAACCAAAATAATCAAAAAACCAAGGAAATAATTAAAAAAATTAATATAATTATATGTTCATTGATAATTATTAAAAAAAATATGAATCGTTTTTTCATATATATATGATACTAATTATATTTGAACTTTTTTTAGGTAATAATTTTTTAATGTTAAATGTACAAACAAATTAATAACCAATTTTTTTACCAAACCAAACTCATCAAATAATTCGATTTAATTTCATGTCAGTTTAAACTTATAGTCCAGTTTGGTTCGGTTTGAATATTTCACAAACTTTGGGTGGAATTAGACCGATTCTAGACTAAACCGACCAATGCATACCCCTACTCATCATCATTACTAAAGAAAAAACTTGCACCACTTTGTCTAGTTTTCTTCTGAAAGAAAAAAGTTCTGAAACTATGGGATCAATCAAGAATGAGATTAGTTCATCGTCATGCACCATTACTGAAACATCAACACCTTTTGAATCCAAGAAAACTTCATTATCTTCTGATTTTGAACATATTAACCTAACCCCACCAAGCCTGAGCTTCCCAGCTGTGAAATTCGAGTTGGACGCAGATGTTGAAGTGCAGTCACCGGATAATAATTCCATGTGGGAAACATTTTTCTCCGATCACTTGGATTCCGATTTCATGGTGTTATCTCCCGTCAGAAACTTCCCTTCACCGGTTGCTTCTCCTCCACGTCAGTTTAGCAGTGTTCATAAAGGGAAAGGGCAGAGTCCGCTGCATAGGGTTTTTAACTCTCCGAATAATAATCAGTACATGCAGATTGAGAGTTTGTCTTCTTTGCCTGGTATTGAAGATTTCTTGGATGATTATCGGGATCATGGACTCGCCGGCGTCGGAGGTGGTGGTAGTATTTATCAGCCCACTAGATTTTCTTCGGTCACCGGAAACTCTTCGTCATCGTCTCAGCTGTTTGACATGCAAATAACGGATCCTCCATTGTTGGATTGCTTGAGTATGCCGAACTCGTCGAGGTTTGGTGGATCGGCGATGAGTGAAACGTCGTCGGCTGGCTCTCAAGTTCTTGCACGAGACAGCGATCATATATTTCATATGGAGTCTCTGAGAAATGCACCGCCGCTGTCACAGCATTTTCAACTCGAGAATCAACAGCTGCCGCCACCGTCAACCACTCCTCCACCACCGTCATCGACGCCGTCGCCTACTGAACAGCAGCAGCAACAGCATGGACTGAACCACAGCTTGATGGCACCTCTCCCTATTGGTTCTGAGCAGGTATGACTCTCTGGAAAACTTTCTGGTTCCTAAATTTTGGGATATGTTTCAAATTGGTACCTCAACTTCGTCTCATTAAGATAGAAAAAAATTACACTTTTACAAAAGTAACTCACTAATTATAGTTCATTTATTCAAATATTTCTACAGTAACCATTTAATTTCTAAAAAATAAATTATTATAAAGTTATTATGTTTAATGCTATTATGATTTATGAAGGTAATTTGATAATTATTATTTTAAATTAACATAAAAGTGACCATTTTTCTATATTTGACAAGAAAAATGACTATTTTTTCTATATTTATAAGACGGAGATAGTAGTATTTTCAATCAAATTAAGTTGGCGTTATAACGAGCTAAACATATTTTTCAAAAAATATATTGTCACATGAATTACTATATTGTCATATTACTGAAATGATCTCTAGCATATGACAGTTGGTGTGATTATATATTTCAATAAGATTTAGCTCAGTTTTTCATGTCAGTTTAATTTGATAAAAAAATCACTTAAAATTAAAATTAATACGTAATAAGTACTAAAATGATAATAAATCAAAATTATTTATTGGTTCGAAATAAGTGGAAAAATTTAGGTATCACAGAAGTACGTATTTATCTGTGGTAACTTTCAAAACTACAGGTTCTACTGATTGTATCTATTCTACGTTTTTAGTTACTCAGATCATAGGAATACATCTCTCTTTCATTACATATTAAATGTGCTATTTTTTTTCCTTTCTTTTAATTCTGACATAGTTCAGTTTCAAGTATAAGCTTAAGTTGATAAATGTTTAAACAGGAGCAAGACAGTGGACTTCAACTAGTTCACCTCCTTCTTGCTTGTGCTGAAGCTGTAGCCAAAGAGGACTACATGTTAGCAAGAAAATGTCTGCACCACCTCAATCGGGTGGTCACACCTCTCGGCGATTCTATGCAGCGAGTCGCGTCCTGCTTCACGGACGCTCTAAGTGCGAGGCTAGCTGCAACAATTAGCACAAATCCTAGTTCCTCCACCACTAGTCCAAAATCTTTCTCTCCATACCCACCAAACTCTATGGAAATCCTGAAAATATACCAAATTGTATATCAAGCTTGCCCATACATAAAATTTGCTCACTTCACTGCTAATCAAGCAATTTTCGAGGCCTTTGAAGCAGAGGAACGTGTTCATGTTATTGACCTAGACATTCTCCAAGGGTATCAATGGCCAGCTTTCATGCAAGCCCTAGCTGCTAGACCTGGGGGAGCTCCGTTTCTCAGGATAACAGGAGTAGGATCCTGCATAGAAACTGTAAGAGAAACCGGACGGTGCTTGACAGAGCTTGCTCATTCTCTTCATGTCCCATTCGAGTTTCATCCAGTAGCTGAAGAACTCGAAGACCTGAAACCCCATATGTTCAACAGAAGGGTCGGTGAAGCTCTTGCTGTAAACTCCGTTAACCGTCTCCATAGTGTCCCTGGAAACTGTCTACCGAATCTTTTAGCCATGATTCGTGACCAAGCACCGAACATAGTAACACTAGTCGAGAAAGAAGCTAGCCACAATGGACCATACTTCCTGGGTAGATTTCTCGAGGCATTGCACTACTATTCAGCAATATTTGATTCATTAGATGCAACATTTCCGCCGGATTCTGCACAGAGGGCGAAAGTGGAGCAGTATATTTTTGCTCCGGAGATAAAGAATATAGTAGCATGTGAAGGGGCGGAGAGAATAGAGAGGCATGAAAGGTTGGAGAAATGGAGAAAGATAATGGAAGGAAAAGGATTTAGAGGAGTACCATTAAGTGCAAATGCAGTGACTCAATCTAAGATATTGTTAGGCTTATACTCTTGTGATGGGTATAGATTGACAGAAGATAAAGGTTGCTTGCTTTTAGGGTGGCAAGATAGAGCAATTCTCGCAGCTTCTGCATGGCGATGCTGATCGAAGACCATAATGATAATTATTATTATTATCTTCTAATTTCCCTTTTTTAAAAAATTTACTTGTATGTGATGATCATATTCTTTAAGGCTTCTTTTGTTTGTTTATTCAATTTTCTTTCTTTTTAAAATATTATTTAGTTAGTGAAACATGTCTGTTGCTTCCAGGTAGAAAAATGATATGTCGTTTCACATCAGCTTTTATAAAGAACTCTACAATTCTTTTTCAGATCAAACGTACAGCACAGGCTACTGTTATGTAGAGCCTATCATGTTGTTAAATTTGTATTCTGGCAACAGTTACAATTGCCTTAACATTCGATTAAACAGATAAAGCTTCAACAGAAAGGGGTTTTCCTGATAAAACAACCGTGTTCATATTTCACGAAATCTATAGAAGACGAAACACATAAAGGATTGGTAGATGGGGCTAAAATTTATGTTGGAAATTAGATAAAATATGTTTCACAGACAAGTATTTCATGTTGTATAAGGTATAGAAAATACAGGAACACGCATTTTATAGAACAGAAAATACAGAATTACCAGCATATTGTTACACAAGATTTCCCTCCAACTAACACACCACACCCCGGGATGGCGTCTTTTACACCATTATAGTCTTGTCCAGCAGATGCCAATTTCCGTGGCCATGAGATCCTAACAGCATCAAGGAAACCTGTGCACAATAACCTGATTGGAGACCTTGTTCTTTTACAGTATAGAGCATGCACAGAAATTTCTTCGAGGGGGATCGTCAACTTTTTTCTCTGTTTCAACAATAAAACAAGTCCTATCACTGAATAGAAAGCATATTTTCTACTTTTTTCTGGATATTAAAGCATATATTCTACTTTTTGCCGGATGTTCCGGTTCCAAGACAGGAGGGGAGTTATATTGAAATAAAGGCTATTGGCAATTCCTTTTTGTTATTTCTAATCAATGCAGATTGATAAGAACAAAAAATTGGAAAAGAACTCAAATTCATACTAGAGATATCAATGCCAGAAAGTGAAAATAAAAGCCTATTAAAACGACGTTCCTTATTAATAGGGTTAGATAAGCATATAAAAAATAATACCTGTTTTTGCCTTCACTATAGATGGCTGAACAACAACATGCATAGTGATAACACCTTTTGGAAGATCCCCAAAAGGAGCCTTACACTGGCTAACAGTCTTGTTGTTTTCTAAAATTTTCCCCGCATTTATAATTTTGATGTCATTTGCTGCCTTGGGTGCTATTTTCTTATCTGCAAAAATGTGACTTCATGTTAATACATAAAATTCAGAATCAAATACAAATTATAGAGTTTGCTACAAGCCTAAAAATGTGACCATCTCTCTAAAAGCTAAAAAAATGAAAAAAGACGAATCTACGCAAGAAAATCAAACCTTCACCAATAACATATCAATTATGGGAGAGAACCCAACAACACTTGACTTGAAGGAATATCCAAAATCCAGAACATCCTAAGCTAAACAAGCAAACAGAGTCGAAAGAGAGGACTCTTTCAATACACTAATACACTTTTATAGTTTTGTGTAAAACCCTTTTGAATGCTCAGCTATTTTTTAGAGATAAAAGTTTTACCTTATTTTTAATTCTAAATAACAGGGAGAAACTTGAGCATGGGGAGAAGAATTCATAGTAATTGTTGCTAACTGACCTCAGCAATATTTAGCCTTCATCTTGAGAAGGCAAATTAAATCCAATGAATCATCATCATAAAGACTATTAATCAGAAAGATAGGTCTTGTATGATTACCTAGGGATTCAATACAAGACAAAGTTCAATTTCAATCATGCACAAACTGAATATGAGACAGATGCCAAGTTTTGGATGGCTGAATATGAGGAAGATGCCAAACATTGGCATTCACTAGGTCTTGTGATGGGCGTATTTTCAGGACAAAAATTGGTATAACTTTGCGAGTGCAAGTTCCCTCACCTTTCTACAAACCCATGGGATCAGTAAAACTGCAAGGAATCCAATCTGATATGCCTCTCATGTTCTCCTGATGTGAGGGTCTTGCCCACTAGAGCGACATTAGTCTCAAGAGAGTTCCAAAGACCTCCTCTTGCTTTAACTCTCAATCAGGAATAAAACCATAATTTCGTGAGAAAGAGTAATTTATTTGCAAAACATTTGTTCAAGTAGAAAAGGAGCAACATTGTAGATTGAATAGTTGAGAGCATAGATATTGAAAAGAAGTTCTATGCCTATAATTGATCTAGAAATAACCACATGAAATTAAACACCACGAGATGAACATTGTTCAGAATTAACTTCCCCCTTTGATAATTGGTCAAAACTCTAACAGAGAGTTATAACCCAAAAAAGTACAACTAAATATAACAAATTCATATGAGGACACAGAATAATCTTAATTGTTCCAACATTACTTTAATGAGGATCGGGATAACAAAGTTCACATCCAAATAAAAATATATCTAATCCCCAAAAGAAAAAACAAACTCATAAAATTTAATGATGGCAAGAATCGAAAAAGGGTAAAAGCAATACAATTTCTGTTCTTGGTTAATATGGATTAGTCACAACTCACACGGAGTCCAAATTGCAAAATGTCTCCTATAATACTTGTCCTAATACTTGAGGAAAAGAAAAAGGAAAAACCAAAAATTGGAGAATATCAAGATCATTCTGTGTCCTCATATGAATTTGTTATATTTAATTGTACTTTTTTGGGTGATAACTCTCAGTTAGAGTTTTGACCAATTATCAAAGGGGGAAGTTAATTCTGAACTATGTTCATCTCATGGTGTTCAATTTTTTTGCCATCTGGTTTCATGTGGTTCTAATAATCCAAATAATTGGTTAACATGAAACTTCATACAACAGTTGCCAGCCTACTGTGTACCAATTTATTCTCAACAAGCAATGCTAATGCTAGAAAGGTTAGGATTTCAAATTGATAGCAAGTATGAGCAAAGGTCTGTGTCAAGAAAACTGTAAAGATAATTCAGCATGGAAACTTCTGATGTATACTTCTAGTGGGCCAGGACCAGAGCCAGACTAATTTGGTGGGGAAGCACAGTACTTATGGATAAGGATAAAAAAGTACAAGGAAAACATGGCCAAGGAATGATGACCACAGAAAAATGTTTCTATCAGCTATTTCTTCGAAAGTCTACTATATGGATGAGAGAAATGGTTGTGATTTCTTGAAGGGACCATCAAAAAGTTTGTTGTGTATGATGTGCACAAAAATGTAAAATTTGAAGCAAAAAGATTTTCACAAGAACAATTTAACTTCACTATTTACCATGTAAATGGCAGACTCTCAAAATCAAACATTTATAGACCCCAAAACAATTTCTACCAAGTTTCAGCTGATCAGCAATTGCATAGACTTTGAGAGCCAAAAGGACAGGAAAAGGCAAAGAACAACGGTAATGATGACAGTGAGTAGAAATTAGGAAACATAAAAAAGAGGAATTACATAACAAAAACAAGGTTATTAAACAAGATGAATGGTTAAACTAATTTAAAGAATTAGTTGCTTAGGAATAATAAAAATATATTCCACGCACATGGTGTCCCTGTACAAATACAAACCTATAATAGCTTGAATGCCGATGTCAAAACACAAGCTAGATGCCTATTTAACATTGTGGTGTAATTTCCCCAGTCAAGCCTAAGGTTACGTGATTTTTTTTACACCTACGTCAACTGAAGCAAGAAGAGCTTATGTTCATAAGACTATCCACAAGATTAACTATTAATCTCAATCATCTAGGTGAGAATGCAAAATCTACAAAGGGCACAGTATGATTAAGTATAGAGCAAGAAGCTAGAGATACCATCCAGGAAGCTTCCAAACACCGTGGCAATCATTTTACAAAGACTTTCTGTTATCCTTTAACAGAGCTTATCACTCATGAAGCACAAGTGACCAAACATACTGCTCAAACTACTCTACTTGATGATCAAGTCAATCCGCCTACTCAAGTGACTCATGAAGATCATGCTCGCTGAAGATATTGTTGTTGATAATGCTGAGGCTTAGTTTTACTTTCATGGTCTTGTCTTTTGGATATTTATTTTGGTTTAGTCACACACAATGCATGTTTGCATACTTATGCTTTGTTTATTTTTTCTGTTTGTATAACAGACTCATTCTGTTAGTTTGCATCAGTCTTGCATAGCTAGTATATAAACTAGCATGATCTTTGTAATTAGTTCATGATGAATAACAAGGATATGGTTACAGACTCATTATTTATCAAGAGTATGTAGCTCTCCTCTAGCTGTTAAGTTGTTTTGCTTGAGTGATTAGTTGGTCTCTCTTGTTTTAGCTGGTTTTCAGGGGTATGCCCCTGTGTTTTGTTGTTTCAGCTTTTTCAAGTAATGAAATTCTCTTTTTTGGTGCTTTGACCAAAAAAAAAAATTTATGCATTAAGAATTACTTTTAGGACACTTCTAATCATTCATGTTAAAAAATACACATCACTACTACAACAAAAAAATGCAAAATCAATGGAAGAAAGTACTGTAAATAAAATTTACGACAAAGTATAGACAAATGAAATACCAAAACAGTTAAAAAAACTGCTAACCTTTAGGCCATTCAGTGACAATTCTTTCCTTAAGCATAGCCACCGTAGACGCAGGCGAATACCTAAACGGTCCAATATCCGATCCATCATACAATCTAAACTTCAGCTCTACCAACTCTTCCTCCGGCATTTCCCTAAACCTCTTCCTTAATTAATTCCGCTTCTCAATTCCAAAATTCACCACAATTTTCACCTAAATCAATCTCTTTAATCAAATCCACTTCAACTAATTTCATACAATCTCCTTAATCCTACAAACAACACAATATATCAAACAAATTAACATAAATTCAACAAAATTAAACAAAAATTAGATAAAACAGATTCAAAGTGAGTTACCTTAGGGTTTATAAGAGCTGAAAAGTGAAGAAAAACCCTAAGTCATCACAGGCTCCGATCTCGACGCGTTTCACTGTTACTTTCTGAAATTCAGGAGCCGAACTGCTTGCTTATTAATGGCGGTTGATTATTTGATTTTCTTTTCAATTTTTGTGCGCTACGATACAAAAATGATTCAAGAAAAAGAAAAAGTTGAGAGGATTTACTTTTTTATTTGTTCTGACAGTAAATTTGAAATTTGTTTCAGTAGAAAATGAGAGTTGAATTATTAGTATTATTTATTTGTTGGAACACCAAAAGCTTATGGTTGGGTTGGTATTTCTTTTTCTGATGGTGTTACGTGTTTGTTTTTGATTGGATTACTGGATGAGTTGAACCGAATTTGGCGCTCACCGACCCCCTGAACAAGTATTTTGAGCGTTTTATTTGACCGATTCGATTTTACGGGAATTGTTGCCTAAACTAAAGTGACTTACTTCAAATAAGGTGAATGTACTGAAATGGCCCCTCTAAAACTAAAATTATACTCTTTTGGCCCTTCTTACGACTTTTTTTTGCCAAAATCCTTCTTACGACTTGATTACTAATATATAGGCTTAGTCATTCAAAAAAGCTAGTATATTTTTTTTGTTTATCGCCACATCTTTTAAAATCTTCAATTTTAGATCATTTTTCAATTTTTACTTTTAATTGTAGCTAAAAGTATAAATTGAAGTGAAAAAAAAATTAAATATATTGTTTATATTATTTTATATTATTTCTATTTGCATTTTATATTATATCAAATTTTCAAAATGAAATGATATAAGATGTTTAGTTGAATTTTTTCCCGCTTCAATTGGACAATTTGATATAAATTATTTATTGCTATTTTTTCAAAATAACTCATACTAGTAGATTAAAAAAATAAGCAAATATAAAAGTAGTATGAATATGGAGAGTTTAGTAAAAATGTCTTATAAACCAAAATACATTTGAGTAAGTATAATACAAAGCTTAGTTTCCTATATTCTATTTAATGAGTAGTCAAATAACATTAGTTCTTACCAATGGGAGTTGGTCTAAGTGGTAAGCGGCTTGATATCGTTTAAGTAAGGTCTCGTGTTCATGCCCTTGCGAATGCAGAAAATTTCCACTGGCAGACTCACCCACCATGCCAGGTGCGCGGCGCGGCCGGATTAGTCAGGATAAAACCTTAGAAACCGGATGGGTTTACCGAAGAAAAAATAAAAATAGTTCTTCTATCATTCTTGAGAAACAAGAATAAGACTTTTGTAAATATATACAACCAACAACTACTAGAAAACAGGGCATTAGCGTCCATAAAAATGCAGATTCGGGACGATGACATGAAGAATCTATACGAAGCATCAATAAAAGGTGATACATCTATTCTAAACATTTTACTCCAAAAAGATCCACTCATTCTCGACAGAATTTCACTCTCCCCCTTCACTGAATCTCCTCTCCACATATCATCCTTGCTCGGCCATGCAGATTTCACCAAATCTCTTCTCAACAAGAAACCCAAACTCGCCGCTGAGTTAGACTCTCAAGGACTATCTCCTCTTCATATGGCCTCGGCTGAGGGAAATTCGGAGATTGTCAATGTCTTGTTGAACATTAACGCTAATGTTTGTTCGGTTGCTGATCAGAATGGAAGAGTTCCTATTCATTTAGCGGCGATGAGAGGACGAACGGAGGTCATGCAGCAGTTGATCAGTGCTTGTCCTGAGTCAGCTCGGGCAAAAACGAACGGTGGCGATACAGTTTTGCATTTGTGTGTTAAGTATAGCCATCTGGAATCGTTGAAATTGTTGGTGGCGTTTTTTAGTGAAGATGGCGATGGTGATGGAGAAATTCTCAACTCTACGGATAATGATGGGAACAGTGTCTTGCATTTGGCTGTGATTATGAAACAAGTTGAGGTATTATTTGCACTTTACATCACTTTACATCACTTTTTCTAGGAAAATTTAAATTTGGGAGGAAGAAATTGATTTAGTGTAGGCAATTAGCATCAAAATTAATCAGTTAGTCTTTTTTTTTTTGCTGGAATCAGTTAGTCTACATTTTGAACAATTGATCCCAATTTTTGATTAAATTAGCCCCTAGAGTTGTTTTCGAAATTCATACATTTAGCGTAATTGATACAAATTAAAATGTTCATTGGACTAATTGATTAAATAAAGCTTATTTTGATATTGATTGCTCACTGCGTGCAAGTTCAAAGGTTAAACTGACGAGAAATATTTGTATGAACCAAACTTGCCACGTAGGAATATAAATCATCCATTTATCGTGTGACACGTTGCATTAATAAATGCTATAACCAATCAATAAATATCACATTAATTATAGTTAAAATATAAGCAATTAATGTGATATTTATTGATTGGTTATGTCATTTATTAATGCCATGTGTCACACGATAAATGAGTGGTGTATAATCTTACATGGCGAACCTGGTTCACGTAAGAATTTCTCCAAATTGACATTTAAACTTAACTAAATCCTTAAGTTAATGAAAAACAGTGTTTAAAGAACTAGATCTGTCTTGCAAGTTTGATAATTTCAATTCTTCTTTAAAAACTATAGAAAAATATGGTTCAACCTTTTAAACAAGAAAAATTCATAAAATTTGAAAATGATTAAACTGGTTAAACCCTAGAAGTCATATAGTCTGTTATTTAATTATAAGAGTGTAATCAATTTACTACTTTTTAATCTATTCATTAGTTAGAATTAATATATATTTTAAAATTTAAATATGTGGACTATTCTAAATTAATTTATTATGTATATGATGTATAAGTATATCTATATTTTTATTTATTTAGTATAACTAGTTGAATCGTGAACCAATAATCACGGGTCAAAACTTTACAAGTAACCAAACTTTTAACTTATTTTAGAAATATTATTGAACTTTTTTTAAGATAATTAAACTTCAACTTTTATTTTATAAGGTTTTTCTGACATTATTTTGTTTATGTGGCGGAATATTTATAAATATCGGCAAATATTACAAAATTATATATTTTATTTGATAATGGATATCAACTTTCATGGTGTATAATTGGATTTTTAATATGATATATATTTTCTAAATAGTCTAATTGGGATGGTCACATCAGTAATATTAGATTGGAAATACCTTTTTGAAACAAACTAAAATTAAAGTTCAGTATTTTTTTTGAAATAATTTGAAAGTTTAGTGACCCTCGATGTATTTGACCCAATAATCACAATGTAATTCTCCATGTTTGCAGACAATCAAGTACTTGGTCTCAATACCTGAAATAAAAGTGGAAGCTAGTGCATTATCTTCAATCTTCACAGAATTATACCCAACAAATCTCAAAAACTACCCGTCAGGACAAAACTCAGAAAATGGAGAAGACTGGTTGGAAAAGACAAGAGGAAATCTTATGGTTGTAGCAACTGTAATAGCAGGAATGGCATTCCAAGCAGCAATAAATCCACCAGGCGGAGTATGGGAATCAGATAACAAAGAATGCTTCACATCAGACGGAATAATCACAACATGCAGAGCATGAACTTCAATATTAGCGTATACAGATCAAACAAGACACCGTCAATTTATCCTGAATAACACAATATCTTTTTCTTCATCCATAACGACAATTGTTTTGCTTATTAGCGGAATTCCTCTGAAGAAAAAGGTTTACATTTGGATTTTGCTGATGGGAATGTGCGTAGGGTTGTTTTTCACGTCTGCTACTTATTTAGTCACAGTTGCAGCCATTAAAGCCCCCCGGTGATGAAGTTGTTGATCATCGTATTCAAACCTACTCATGGTTTTGGGTTGTGTCGGTTGTTCTTATTTCTGCATTTTATTCATTTAAGTTCTTTGTTCATTTCGTCAAGAAAATATTTGTTAGTTTATTCCATGGAAAATTCTCTTTCTTTAGGACTGTAAGCAACAAACGCTCAGTGATGGTCTGAGAAGATTAGTACGAGCAATTGATGTATTTTTTTCTTATATAATGAAGCAACTATGATTCTTGATTTTCTTCATTACTAGTACTTTTAGGAGATATGGGTTTGTAAATGTCAAACCAAATCAATTTCGTTTATTTTAAATTTAAATTTAAATTAAATACACACCCTTATTTAGGGTTGTGCAAAAACCGAACCGTACCGAAAAATGAAACAGAACTGAAGTTCGTTGTTTGGTGAAAACGGTTTGGTTCAATGAGTAATCTAGAGAAGTTTGGAGTTTGATTAATGGTTCGGTTAGAGGGTTTGTAAAATCGAAATAACTGAAAAGGTGAAGAAACTGAATTTCTAAAAATTAAGAAGGATTCTTTTACTTTATATTTGAAATTCGGAACTTTTTTTTATTTTGCCAAATTTTTTAAGGCTCTTAGTTGAGTTTGTGTATAAATTCAAACTGGATTTATTAAAAACCAAACAGACTTTGAAATTTAGTTAGAAAATTATAGTGTTTGCTAAAAAAATTACGATTCAGTTAACCATATTTAAAAAACTTCAGTACATCGATTACGGTCGATTTATAATTAAACCGAACCGATCGATGTCCGCCCAATCCTCATTAAAGAGAATATGTTATATACTTTTGATTCACAAGTAGAAATTGAATTGGTCATACATGTAAAGTAATATCAGGAAGTTGAATTATATAATAGGTTGCAGAAATACTTTTGATAGTGGCAGATGATTTTTTTTTTCTCATTGAATGGACATTCACACTATGTATTATATAAACCAATAGAAGATTTTATAACGATACAACAATATATAGGTTTCTCACCTTACAAAGACTAAAAAAATCTTACCATTGCCCATTAAAAAATAGATTCGTTTAATTCATTGGTATGTGGACTTCAAGAATTGCTTACTACTTAATTAACAAAAATATCATAAATTAATTAGATGATACTTTCTTAGAAAAAATAGATGATAGCAACTATATTCCTCGTCAATGGAGGTCGGACTTGCACTTGGGCACTTAACTGTGATGGCTAAGGTTTTATGTGTGTAAGGTTGTGGATTCGGCTCTGACTCCCTGCAGTCCGTAATTTGGCTTATTTAAAAGAATAAATTAAAAAGCTGGTACTAATTAATTAATCCCCCCTAATAATTAATTTAAAACAGTTCTACTTTTGATAAAAAAAAAAACAAAGGACACCGTTGACTTAAGAATTTCTTCTAGACTAGAGGGATCATTGCCCTCTTAAGAGAAAAAAACATACTCCCTCCGTCCCGTTTAAGAAGTCCCATATTCCATTTTGGGATGTCCCATTTAAAAAGTCCCATTACTATTTTTAGGATGTTTTTTTATTGAATACCCTATTTTACCTTTATTTTAGTTATCTTAGAGGAGTTCTATGGAAAATTCCACTATCATTAATAGGGGCAAAACATGAAAAAACATGAAAAGACAAGAATAATTAATGTTTTCTTAATCTGTGTGTAAAGTCAAATGGGACTTCTAAAGTGGGACGGAGGGAGTATAAATTTAGGTTCATACATTTTTTCAAATGAAATTAAGAACAATTGCCTCAAAACATGTATATATTGAGGTGCATAACCTTTTAAAATTGAGATTGAGAACCATTACGATGTTTAGATTTCATTATAATATAACAAAACTCTTGTTTTACTTCGAAATTTATACATTCTAATAAAAAACAATAACAAATAACAATCTGAATAAAATAATTAAATAATATATTTTATTAGTTGCGTATTAGTAAGTTTTTTGAGGATGTATTAGTAAATTAAGATAACATGAATTTAGAACTAAACACAGCAAATTAGCTAAAGCACCACAGTCGAAAATCATTTGGCAGCGACCCTCGATAAGAAGAAGGGCTACTTCCAATAAGCATCTTGTATAAATAGATATAAACATAATTAGATAATCACATTCTTTCTATTAGATATTAAATTTGATAATTATAATCATAAATGTATAAAGTTACTTAATAATTTTGATTTAGCAGCTTAATTCAAAACAAGTTATTACTCCCTCCGTCTCAATTTGATAGACAATTTAGGAGAATACGGATATTAAAAACGAGGCAAATTTTCAGGCCTAACCTATTGGATTTTTTCATTTTTTTAAAATAAGTTTAAGTCTGGCCCGAGTCGAGGCCAAGCTTTATTTTTATTACCCAAATCTTTGCGGGGTCGGACTGGATTTTTTCGGACTTATATGCAAATTAATAAAAATAAAAATCTAAATCTGTCCATTAAATAGCGTATTCTTTTCGGATTTAGATTCAGGTCGGATTTGGACCAAACTGTTCAAATCCGGCCCTAAAGAAACGGACCTACAAGACCCATGAACAAGTCTGAAGTTTGTACACAGTCGAGAATCCACAAGTCCCGTTGGGCCTATACCTCTTCAAAATGTTACTGTAATTGGTGCTAAGGACTAGGCTAAAGAAAAGTCTGATATGGTTAACATTAGGGTATGCATTTGGTTTCAATTAAATTAAATCAAACCGAGCCAAACTAAGTTTTATTTTCAAAATTAAGCCAAATTGAGTATTAAAAATAACGCTTTTTAAGCTGAACAAAATTAAGCCAAATTACATAGTAGACCAGTTTAAAACTCAAATATTATGGTAAAACTTCGTTTGAAACGACGTGATAAAAAGCAACGTGCATCTTTGACACGTAAATGAATGAGTTAGAATCAAACTTGTTTCTTACCTAAATGAAAGAATACGAATACAGCTCGTTTAGCACCAAAACGAACGAACATGAATTGATGAAACACTTTCTTTAAAGCTCATACAATTATGAACTAAATACGAACTCATTCATTAACGAGTTAAGCATGAACAAATTAAAATTTCTGCCCCGGTACTAATTTGAATACATGTTGAGCCAATTGTATGGATTTGAATTTGAGTCAAAACTAAAAATGTTTAAATTCAAGTCAACAAATATCCAAACATAGCATAAAGTAAAATAAGTAGAAAATCATTCAGTAGAATAAGTAGAAAATAACTAAAGTAAGTAGATTCCTTTTTCTATACAGAGGAGGGAGCCATTACAGAATACAAATTAAAAAGAAAAAACAGAAACACTAATGAAACATTAATGGAACCAGTAGCACTCCTCTTCCTCTGCACATTGCTTTAACTCTAAAATCATTTTTCATTTTTGTATCATTCTTAGAAAGAAACACTAAAAGGCAGCTATGTCGCACGGAAACGGAAACTACAGAAACACGCTAAATCGAGAAACGTTAAAACGACATTTTTTTACAGAAATAAATTATAAATATCTTAAGTTTCAAAGCGTTTTTCGTTAAATAAAAATAAAACGCAGAAACGCAAAACTCGATAAGTTTCCGTGCAACATAGCTAGCTAACTTCAGAGCCAAAGAGCGCCAGCTTGTTTAAGAAGAGGAACAAGAGAAGCATTAATATGAGAAGCCATAACTCTATCCATACCACCAATAAGCTTACCACCAATAAAAACAACAGGAACTCCACAACCAGAACCAGAACCAGAACCAGAACCAGAATAAAAACTATTACCAGCCAGAAGTCTATGAAGAGCTTTTTCCATTTCTGCCCCTCGTGGATCTTCATCAAGCTCATGCACAGTTGGGTGCACACCCATTCCACAAAATAATCTCTTAATTGCATGGCACATGCAGCATGAACTTATACTAAAAATCACCACTGCATTTTCTGATGCCAGCCGCTCTATTCTCTCAAACGGGTCTCCGCCGTGGCCTCCGCCGTTGTTCATGGTCATGGTTCTCGCTGGTGATGGCATGTAATTTGCTCCCCATGAGGATGACTCTGTTTGATACATTTCGTTTATTCTGTCGAGAAATTTGAAAGGTTGATAAGGTTTTTGTTGGTGTGAAAGTGAGAGTTTTTTTGGTGTTGATGGATTATGAAGAGAATTGAAGTATTTATAGGGTAGAAAGAGTTTTTTTTTTTGATAATTATTCTAGTTTGGCACGTTGTAATTGTATTATAAATTTTTCATTAATGTTAAAATTTATATTCGATATGGGTCATATTAATTAGAGATTTGTACTCAGAATAAGATCTTCTTTTTGTTAATTATAGATTTTCATTAATTATATTATATGCCATATTATTATTTTTTTCAGGATATGCCATATTATTGATGAAGGTGAATCTGATAAAAAAAAAATTATAGATAGTGAATTCGGTTTATTGTGCGCAAATGAATGCATAGTTTTGATGGTGAGACCTCTCTATATAAATCCGATCCGACCTCTGTAGTCTATTATTTGGATGATTTAAATATGCAAGCTTTCCGTTGGGCAATCTAAAAATCAATTTTTTATTTAAAAAAATTAGATAAATCACACATCATTTTACAGCAACTTAATGAGATTAGATATATGCCATAATAAAATATTCAACGTTTGTTTAATTTTTATTATCAAATATATTATTAATATTAATAATGTTACACAATAGTTTGTGTTGAATAATTCTCTGAAATAAGGGGAATGTGGCTATCTAATCTAAATCATATCCATATTGTATTTATGGAGTATATTTTTTACAAATAAATTCAGCATGATGTGGAATTGTAGGATTGAGAAGGGTAGTTTGGTAATTATAGAAAAAAGAAGGATTGGAGTAGTGTCATGTAGTCGTCAGCTAGTGAACGCATGCTAAAAAGGAAGGGATTTTTGATAAAGATTGAATTAAAAAGGTCTGCTTAGGTTTGACGATCTTTCACTTCAGTACCCATACTTTCCACCCAATTTTACACATTTTAATTCTTCTTTATCAAAATTCTAAATTATATTAAATTCGAGAGTGATTATTAGACAAAATTAGATTTAAATTCGATAATTAATATACAAACTTACATAAAAGTTTAATTTATTTTTTAATATTTGTTCTTTTGTTTTTTGTTTTGAAGAATGAGGAGTGTAATTAGAAGAGACATGAAGAACAGGCTTTATCAGAGGTGAGTTGTTGGTTTGTAGACGGCTGTTCAGTCCTTCTTGTCGGCCCTCATTTAATTTCACAGTTTTTATTTTGGTTTTTTTGGATATTTAAAATAGGGAATTTTACACTAGTGGTTATTAAAAAATTTCAAATCTATTATTTCAATGTTGAACTTTTACTCTTTTTTTTTAATTGGTGTTTAAATTTTACAAAATATAATAGCAAACAAGTGTTTTTAACCAGTTTAGACTACTTGATGTGCTAAAAATATATACAAGATGCTTTCTTGCTTAATTTTTATTGTTACATTCGAAATATGATAATCATAGTACGTAAAGTGATATATTTATCTATATAAATGAAAATGATAATAATGAATTTAAAATTTATTCTTAGTTTGCTACTTTACTTTGTTGTTCGATGACAAAAAAAATGGCTAGTACTCCTTTGAAATATTTTAAAAAGACAAAATATTAATTTAAAAGAAATACAGTTTAAATGCTAAAAAATAACAAATCTATAAAAATTTAAATTGAATCGATTGATAAAAGTAATTAATCTAAAAATTATAATTTATTTGATATGGGAAAAGGAAAGAGTCAAATCGGTTATTGAATTTGTGACTCGATGTCAAATAACTCATTTTAAACTATTTTGATCAATTAAATATAATATTTTCTAATTTTTAAGTCAATTAAAGACAATAGTCTCTATTCTTAACTAAATTAAAAGGACAAATTTAAATAGATCGTATTCTTAAATTTTTAAAACAGTTAAAAAAAGGAAAAGAAATAGTGTAAAAATGAAAAGAGAGGAGGAGGAACATGGAGAGAAGAGAGATTAGTTACTTTGCATAGACGTGACCTTCATGCGCATATTAGAGCATTGTTTTTTTGTTTTTGTTTTTTTGTTATAATCAAGGTCAAATCAGTCTTCCTCTGCATCATATGCATTCCAAAACAAAGTCAAATTAATCAATTTTTCTATTCGGATTTTATAAATCAGCATGCTACTATTCATTGAATCGACCCGTATTCACGATGAGTGTTAGTATTATTCTGAATTTTTAAAAATAATTGGTGGGATTGTCTTATTTTATATTCATATCCATTTTATTTTTGTTAATTAATTATATAAATATGATGAGTAGTAGGGTAATACTATTACCAATATTCAAATATCGGCATTATTTTTATATATATGAACAAAGGATCATTTTTTTTGAATTTGGCACGAAATATTAAATACATCTAAATTCATAAACCGGATCAAATCATCCCAGACTTGGCAAAACCGGATCGGTTTTACTCTTTTGAACAAAAAAGAGAGTGGAATAAGCTAACTCATAACTCTAATTAACCTTAATTTGAGCACTAATTAATTTTTTAATTAATATAAAATTGGGGACTTTTTCTATCTTTTTCTCTAATTGACTCTAATTACTCTCATAATCAATCATAATTTATCAAAATTAATATTAATTAAACCCTAAAATACTATCGAAATATGAATTTATGTTGTATATAAAATAAAATGGGCTGGGGCTAAATGATAGGGTGTGATGAACGGTGTTTTTTAACCGCAGTTTATCGGTCTTTGATTGTTTTTCCATTCATTTTTTAATTATTTCATCCGCTTTATTTTTTCGTCACCAATTTCTTCCATTATTGTCTAATTTATCCATTAAAAACAATCTTCATGCTTTAATTATTTAAAAGAATTAAGATAATTTAATTCTAAAAAAAAATAGATAGTATACAGATTAATAAAATAGAGAAGATTAGGTCGAATTTGAGATGCGGACACACATTGTGAAATGGATGGAATGAGTATTATTTATTGTGTTTGATTGATCTTCTCTTCATGGGATGTTTTTCTTTGGACTTGGACGCTTTTTTCCCCTATGATCTGATATGAAAGAAATCTAATCAAATAAAAAGTATAATTTTTCTTCCTATGAATATTACTTAAGTATGTTGTTGGTATCCCTTTATCAATACTATCCAATAAAAATCCAATAAAATATTTGCAAAAGGAAGAAATTTCATACACCTGTGAGTTAAGAGATGCCTTTCATCATCTCATTATTATTAATGTTTTTTCTAAAACAAAATATAATTTCGTTCGGGCGGCTAGGTTAGTTAATTATTTCTAGTGTATATATGGAAAAAGAGTCATTTATATCTTTAAGATTTGATTTTAGGATCAAATAAACCCTCAAAGTCCGGAAAGATTCAAATATGCTTCCAACGTCCTGAAAAATGAACAACCAGCTGGCCCTCCAATTTCGACAACCAAACTCTCAACGTCTCATTTATAAATCAAAATGGGGTCTGGTTGTTATCTTTTTAAGACGTTGGGGCATATTTGAACATTTTTAAATGTTAGAGGGCTTACTTGATTTTAAAAACAAAGGTTAGAGGCATAAATAACCTTTTTCCCTATATAATTAGGGAGGGGGAGTGAGGCTCGAACATGAGACATTTTACCAAAATGTCTATGGCTATTATCACTGTGCTACAAGAGCACGGGCATATATGAATAATGATAATATATCAATCACTTAAATGATAAATGATACTTTATAATTTGAGACTAAAAAAATTTAAAAATTAATATCTATCAATTTGAGGTAGGCAGAGAATTGTAGTATTTTACTCTTTATCTTCTGCAAAAAAAAGTTGTTGGAAATAAAGTTTTGTGGCATATATTCCTCAATCTTTTTGAACCCTCTTTGACTAGTATTTGTGATAATATAATTGCGAAAAAGATGTTACTTGCATGAGCAAAAAATTATCTACTGTCTGATTCCATGATAAACATTCAACTAGTTGAGTATTATTATTGGCTAGTCTAATTATAAATAATTTTTATGATTTTTTTTATAAATGCAATTCTATTTAATTTATTTAGAAACCCTAACAATTACTACTACACTCATTTCAAATAAATTTTATAATATAGTTGAATCAAATAAGGAATTATTCTACAAACTTTCTAGCTATCAAATCTTAATTAAAACAGTATAGAGATAAGACTGCATGGATGCATTAATTTATTATGATTTTTACTGATTAAAGTATCTATTATAATCAACCGAGTTGGTCCAAGTGGTAAGGAGTTTAATATCGCTTAAGTAAGGTGTCGGATTCGAGTCTTGTAAATGCAGAAAATCTCCGCTACCAGACTCACCCACCATGCCAGGTGCGCGACGCGGGTCGCATCCAGATTAATCAGGGCGAAACTTTAAAAACCGGATGGGCAATAAAGAAAAAAAAAGTATCTGTTATAAATTTTACTTTGGATATTGCTGAAGGTGTGTATGCACATGATCAGGTCCAACAGGTTACACCACGCATGCCTTAAATATGCCTAGACATGTAAGCAACATGTCTAATAACAAACACTCCCTTTTGATTAAAGAAATAATTTTACTTTTAGTTCAAAGTTAAAATAGGTAATTAATTATAGTACTTCAAATAATTTTTTTTTAAAAATAAGGGAACAACAAGATTTGGAACATAAGTTGTAAGCTTAAAAAGGAGAAATCCGTACTCATGCTTCTTTTAATAGAAAACAAAATCCAATTTGGAATTCGAAATACTTAAATTTAATATCAAACCAAGTTCCAATATCAATTATAAAAATTTGTGAGATTCACGAGTTAAAACAAACTCTATATATTTTTTTTATTAAATTCGAATTCGAAGTACATCTGATTCTCTCTCAAGCGTCTTCATTTTTAGACTCCAATATATTTTCTCAAAAGGTCAACAAGATCTGACCAAAATTTTAATTTATTAAAAAAATTAAATATGAGTTTTGGACAAACTCTAAATAATTTGGATTACCCGAAAATTAACACCAAAAAGCTAGACTAACAAGTTAAAAACAAACCAAAATCGCACAAATCATATGAACTATACATAAACATGTGTAGAACAATAATTTTTTGACCAAAGTTTTTATTGCAAGTTTCAACACCCTCAACGAAATTTCAAATCAAGAAAAATTGTTAAACCTGATTTTTTTAATGTAGATAAAATTTCAGTATGTGATAAGGATGCACATATGTTCTTTTGTGTTAAAAATATTAAAATATATAGTAGTACTTTGTAAACCTTTTATAGTGAAACAATGGGAGATTTAAATAGCATGTCTCAGTCCAATGCCGGTGCCTATTTAGGGCAAGTAGAGATTTTATTGGATAAGAAGGAGATCTGAGTTGTTTGCGTCATTAAAAAATTCAAAGTGAAATAAAGTTAATTTTGTGAATTCCCTTGCTTAATTTAATTGCTAATTAATTGTGGACATATATATATATATATATAAAAGTTTATTTAATGGTTTGAAGACTTAGATAAACGATTATTTAACATATTATTTTACTTTTTATAAAAACACAATAGAATATATGCTTAATAATTCTCATATTTTTAATTGTTTAAATATGGTGCGCATTTTGCATGTAAAGTTATATAAATAATATAAATTATTGTCGAAATCTCATCTGACATAGTATTAAATATTTAGATGAATTTATTATTAACAATATCACTCTAAGATACAACACAATTTCTATAGCGAAATTATATCTTTAGTTATTATAGTTTTCCGAGAATAATAGTCTACATGAAAAAAAATTATTAACTAAATATCATCATATATGAGGAATTTGAGCAATTTTTATATTTTATGTATCGGTATTGGGATGTGACGGTGGGTTTGTCTCAATTTGAGTTTAGACATTGTCATGAGGGAATGTCTGTCTGTCTTTTCTTTTCTTTACTCTCAAATTTGGTTGTTGTATGATCATATTAAATCATATATATACATAGTGGTATTATTTATTAATTATTTGCTAATAATGATGACTCTTTCATACAATGCATTTCTCATAAAAGATTGAATAAGTTAAGTTTTAGATCTAATAAAATAATTATATAAATTTGTTTGAGAAAGGGGAGCGCTTTCCTATAACCTAACAGTTTGTTATTTAACGTTTACCATTTGACTTATAACTTATTGATATAATTCTACAAATTTGAATATAATTTTTTTTTTCATTTCTTTAAAATAAATATAGAAAAGAAATCAAAGCATGTGTAGCAAAACAAAGATTTGGTCCCCTAAACTAAGAATATTAGCAGTATATAAATTTTGTTGTGTTAAAGTAGTTGATGACAACATAGTCCCAAGTAAAAACTTGACCAAAACTTGGTTTACAATCCCAAAAATATGGGAACTCAAACTCTTTGAGCATTTCTTTTTTGACCACAACTATGAATGCTTATACTGTTATGATGGCGTTTATGCTGATATTCTCCATATTTGAGCAACAAGACTAGACAAAAAGCTTCTATTTGTGACTCAACCCACTCCAATTTCTTCAAAATATGTCAAAATGTTCCTTTCAGTAAATTTTCATAGATAAAAATTTAAAAACTATATCCATAACGCAAAATAATATAAAAACTTTATAGCTTGGTTCCTAGAAGCTTTTTGCATTTTGGATATTAATCTAAAAATATAAAATAATGTTTTATTAATATCCAAAACGCAAAATTTTCAATGCTTCTAAAAAGAAAAAGATTGACCGAATGAATGAATTGTGCGCACTACCTCAGTTGAGCTTGAAAACAACATTGTTCATGGCTTCATATGCTTTTACTTTATCATTACATGTCATCAACAGGCAATACGTGACCGTTCATCAAACGAGTTCTAAGTGTAAATCTATTTTTCGAGCAGCCAAACTTAAAACTTCTATGAAAATTGGAAGATAAAAAATCAATATACAAGCATTCCTTGATCCCCTCTAACTCCATCATTGAGTAAAACAGGGACAGTATTTCAACTGAAAATGGAGCAAAATTTGTATCCATGCTTCTAATTTTTATGTAAGACGACAAAATTGAATCTTATCCAACAATACAAGTGACAACCCGCAGAAAATGCAGCTTATAACCCTAAAATTAATTAACTAAAATCTATTTCTCTATGGATCAATCCATAAATTTGCTTCAACTCCCAGCATCGAAGTTACAAACATTTACATACCTAATTTTGATGTATGATTGATGAAAGATAAATAATAAAAAAAGACTACATTAGTTTCGAATCATCTTATGTTTCCTCCCTGAAACCTCGGCAGCGTCAGCCTTCAAAAATACCATTATTGCCTAGAAATTGGTGCCATCGGCATTGATGACGGTTGGCTATACAAATTACCATCTGAGCCTTGGTAATTTTGGTATGAATTTGTTGGAGGTGCTGTAAAGGAAGCCATACCTGTCATTTGAGTTCCGACTCCGGGATAGCCCGGCAAGGAAGTTGGTTGTTGCTGGGACATGCTGTAGTTGTACGGCACAGCATTTATTGATCCAGCAGTCTGCATGTACTGGGATATTGAATATGGCTGCATAGGTGGTAGCGGTGGCAACGGTGGAGGAGGTGGAGGTGAAGATGGAGGAGGTGGTGGCTCACTCAAAGTTAATTGCTGACCAGCGGTTGTGACTTGGAAAGGCAGGAGTGGTTGCTGCACAGGATTCTGGGTCGGAATATAAGGCTGGTCATGATTCTCATGCTTAGCCCGCTTCTCGGAGGGGTATTCACTCGATTTTTCTTTAACCGGATTTCCAATGACACCTTCCGATGCAAGAGAAGAGAGTACATACGAAAGCATTTGGGCAGAGGATGTCGATGCAGTTAATTTTGCAGCCACTGCAGCAGCTGCAGATTTTCGAGGATCTTCCTGAATGTGGCCAGTTTTTTCAGGGAAAGACGCCTGACCGGCATACATTGCTGGTGCAGACTGTTCCCTACTTACAGTTACAAAGCTTTGAGGTGCAGCGGAAGTACTGGCCTCCTTCGAACTTTCAGGAGCAGCTAACTGCACATTATTAGAACGTAGCAACTGCTGGAAGATTTTATCAGCGTGTTCTGACTGGGATTGTGCTGCCTGCAAGATAAAATTAAGTTTAGGAAAAAAAACAGACGTGCTTAAAAAATTGATATAAATAAGAATTCCCGATCCAAATCGGCAGGACCACTAGCAGGCTGATAATGAACTACTTGTCAGCATTTTGCGAATATCAAACAGCCAATATACTGATTGAAGTGAATACAGAATAAAAAGGAAGCTTTTTATCTGTGCTAATTCACAAATGAACTACATGATGAACAAATCATTGATGAACACATGAAAAATCTTCGGCTTTTATTGAAGTAGATAAATTTCATATTTTTAGTACAATTTCTTTTTCAAATCAAAGCTAATGATAATTCGATCAAGATAGAAATATAAGGGGAGATCACATAATTCAACCGTTTGTGGCCATTATCAATTAAAACATACTGAAAGAGAGATATCCAGTGTCGTATACATAATTAAAAGCTAATTTAAGTAGATGCCAAACCTGAAGCTGATTGCGAACTTGTTCAAGCTTAGATTCCTGATACAAAAATATTTCAGCTTTAGTATGCTATCATGCAAAATCATATAATCATTATGGCAAAGTAAATTTTATTCATGTCTTGAACCTGCTCGTGGAGAGCCTCTCTCAGATGAGAAACAAGATTTCCCCTTGATGATTCAATTGCTGTCAATTGCTCAATGCTGTCTCTCAATATAGCACGCTGCCCTTGCAGCTCTTCCACAAATGGAGTTCCATGGAATTGTGCTGTTTAAGAGGAAGTATAAATCATGAATAAATTCCAGTGAAAAGAACAAAATGGACCACTTGGGAACTTCCTAAGTTCTAAGTTCTACATACTTTCAATCACCGAACTGAAACAAGATATCAAGCTATGATGCACGAAAGCCTTGAGGAAAGCGCGTTTCCCTGTTTCGATAATGTTTCTGTTTCCAAAACTCTCAAAAACTCTTCGTAATGTCTCGGGACCGTTTATGTAAATAATAAAAGTTAGATACCCATTTCCTCGAAGAAATAACTTGAAGAACCTATAATTTTTTAAAGAGTTACTTATAATTAAAACATGTATATATATAATTATTCACCAACAAACTTTATTATTCACATTAATCACAATAAACAAACAAAAACTCTCTTTCTTTTCAAACACAAAAATCTAATGTAATAGTAATTTATTTATATAAAAGTTTATTTTCTATAAGTAAATTTTGATATATATAGAATATTATAATTTTTAATATTTATAAACATATCTCACGTTTCCCCCACCTTTCCGTTTCCTATATTTTGGAAAAGGCCATTTCCCGGTGTTTATTTCCATGTCCGTTTCCGTGCAGCATAGATATTAAGTAAAAGCAAACCGTCACTGGAACAAGATACTGTAACCATAAAACGACCGTCTTTATTTAATTACGATATAAATTATGAATTAAACATTTTTTTTATTTCAGTTAATGCATATGATATATTAGATATTTCTAACTCATTTTTAATTCATTCTCTAAATTCTATTAATTTAAATTTCACGCACTTTTCTATTTTTTCTTAAAAAACTGTCTACGACAGGCTATTTACGTTATGTTATATAACTCTTATGGGTACCACAATCATGACTGCAACGTGATTACAGTCATTACTGATAACTGAGTCCATTTTGTGCTCCCAACTTCCCATATATAGGTCACAACAGTCCACATAAGTCAATTTGATTTTAATGGGCTAGTGTTTTGCATACTGATACACTTTACTGTATTGACAACTAAGTAAATGAAAACAAAACAAAGCAAAAATAATAAAGTTAAAGAACAGAGCTAATTTCAATATCATCAGGTAAAATAAGTTTTCTATACTATAAAAGTAAAATTGAACATGTTCAAATGTTCTTGAAATTTATGATAAATGACAAATCTGCAGAGCTTAAGAGTTCCATAAATGGACGTATCACTATTGCATCAAAATTTATTTTGAAAGCTTGAACATTTAATGCAAAGCAAAGAAAAGCTATATGCGCAAAAGAACAGAATTATATAGAACGACGTCAAATCAACAAACAGAAGCTCAACAATATGTTATAAAGATTTAAAGACAAGAATTACCTAAATCAGAATTGCCACCAATTTCCTTTTCAGCTTTCTCAAGACGGCTAATAGCACTCCTACATTTGCTTATTATAACACCTTCATCTACATGGCCACCATGAACAACTTGATATCCTGATATTATTTTGTCTAATATACTTCCAGAAGGCTGCTTCTGTTTTAAGAAAAGATAATGAGGATTAAAGTCCTTTAAAACATCGTGGAAAATAGAAATCACAGGAATTCAATGTACCAGCTTGGGGCCTAAAGGTTTTTCATTTCTATTATTATGTTCTGAGTGCTTCCCCACAAGCTCTTCCTTGAGTAATTGCCCACGGGAACCAAAAACTTTTCTTTCTTCCCATATGCCAATCTGAAGGCAAGAACAATATAATCGATTATAATAACCAAAGCAAGCTAGTTAAGAAGTTAGTATCATAATCAAGAAAAAGATCATCAATGTGCACAGGTCTCTGCATTTTGCTCAAATTTGCTAAAAAATTTCTACCAATTCCAAATGCAAACTGAGTGCATAACTCTTGTGTCTATAGTCCAATCCAAATGCACCATTATTCACAGAATCAAACAGCAGAGGCAGAGGGCAGTGCAGCAAAAGTATTATGTTGGCAATGATGTGAAATAATTGAAACCAAAATGAAATGCTCAAAAGTAATCAGATTATAATAGTGTGATGAGCTATTAGCAATTACTCCTTGGTAATTGCTAATAGATGGTATATTTAAGAAATTAAATTGAAGTGTGTCCATATAAAACATTATTTTACAACTTTAAATTATTTTCAGGTCATTTTGGCTTTAAATGATCAGATGGAATAAAGGGCACTTGTACTATTACATATGGCAGCTGTGTACATGGCAAAAATGCATTAAGAAAAGATAGAACAACAGTCATTTAGTAAAGATATAGTAAAACCAGTACTAGTTACCAGTCTTAGTGCGGCATTTCTTCCAACTTCATCACAATTGTCAGTTACGTCGCGTAGGGCTTCTGGAAGAACTTTCCAAAATTCACCAACAAACTCTGAACCCTTTCTACGGCTGTTCTGCAAAATGTCATTTGCAAGATACAGAAAAGCCAATCTCTGCTCACGTGGGGAACAATGAAACTGTCTAGCCCATGTTTCAACAACTTGCTTTGCTTTATTCATATGGAAAATGCACCAGTGCGATAAAGCTTAGCACATTAAGGATGGCAAAGAGCAACAACAAAAACAGTCTACTAAAATTGCAGGTCACAGATGCTAGCACAGGACGCTGATACATATATACTGAATTTACTGCGACCATATATCAGGAAAATAAACTACATAGGAAACAGTAAGTAGCATACAGTAAATGACTTCTAAAACCCGATACTCTGCTTCAAATGAACAAAGAAAGAGCCAATGACCAGCAGCATAATTCAAGGTCTCGAGTCATAGAAAATGCCAAAGGCCATTAAAAACAAAGTTACACAGCTTTTCATAAGCTGACACTAATCACAGCTTAAGCACAGAGGACTCACTGTTAAGAAACTGAAAGCCTTGAAATAAATCATTTTAAATAGACACAAAAAAGCAACATTAATAGGAGAAGAAGCATCAGTGGCTCCCCATATCAAAAGGATACTTTCTATGCTTGCCTGTGAATGGTTGAGCTTGGCAAGCTTTTCCATTAAAATCTGAGGATTAAAAGAACTACCCATCGATTCTCCCAATAAACGATGCAAAAAGCTGATCTTTAAAACTGATGAAACCTTGACAAAAGGAAGAGATAGAAATAGAGAGAAGAGAGCAAAGTTAATATCAATTCACTGTTTAGATGTTAATCTCAACTTAGTGGTCATAGAACGATTCAAAACATAATGCAAGAAAATAAGTATGCATCAAAACATAATAGCAGCTAAAACCGAAACTAGCAAAGTTGCTTCAAGTAAGCTATGTCATATTTCACTAAAAATGCAAGAAATAAATCTTCAAAGGGCACATTCCTTTTTAGCACACTTGCGCAATAGTACCTCAACTTAAAGAGAGCAATCTCATAATTGCAACAATAGAATGTTCATAAATGTTCTTTTCGATTTATACTTCCTTTATTGAAAGTAATATATTATCACTTTCTGTAGAATAACTGGAGTCCGACCAAATAGAGATACATTAAGACACAGAAAGGGAAATTACAACCCTAATTAGTTAACTACTTTATGAGGGCTCCGCATCAGGGTTTTAAATAACGGGCAATATATTACTGTCCATCTATTATGGAGGGTCCTATTTAATGATGCGTTACGAAGAGTTTTGACTAATTCAATTTCATCTGTTCTTTTCCAAACTTTACCAACATCGACCATCCTGCCCACTTCTTTTTAATGCATTTTTAAATCTATCCGTTTCTATGGAAATTTCCAACAAGGATTACAGAAGGATTAAAACTCAACATAAAGACGGGAGTGTCAGTGTGATACAGCCTGATTCATCTGCACGGTTTCAAAACCGATACAGCTAAGTCCCATTATCTAGAATCACGCTACATATACCGTTTTTGAAATGGGTTCAGTGGGAAAACTTATCTACTTTCCCTATTAAAGATGAAACATTTGAGGACATATTTAATGACAGTTTAATTTCTGGTGGTTACCAGCTCACTTGTTGGCGGCTAGTGGCCAGTGCTTAGCTTAGCTATTATTGGCTTGGGGGGAAATTTAGAGACTGGCGATTAGCAAAGAATATATTAGGTATTTTGTAGCTATTTAAATTGCATTTTATATGCAAATTGACAAAATTATGACATGGTATAAATTATTTACAAATAGAATGATATATGTGCTAGTACATTAAGTTTCTTTGGTAATTTATCAGCTTGAGAAGTCTTTCTACATGAAATTCCACCTTTTGAATCCAAATGCTAAAATTCTTTTCAACATTTTAAGAAAACCAACAATTCACTCATATCCTTCAATCACTAGCATGAATTACTGACTCCCGCCCTTCAAGTGGTTCACATGTAAACTGTCAAATGCTAGCTGAACCATAAATATTAAGGACACAACAGTTTCAAAGCGTTATTTAGATTATCCGAATCGTAAGGAAACCATTTATGTAATTGAATTTGATCTTATTCTTTCTTTAAAGTTGTGGTTGGGCATTTGTTGCTACTATAAGAAAGCAATCATTCAAATATGTCAATGCCTACTATTTGCTAAGTTTCATCACCGGAGCTAATTACGGGCATAATTGGGAATCCAATTGGATTAACATTCACTCATGGAATAACTATGGGAAAGAGATTTTGAATCTTGAATGAGAAACTAATCTACATGAAAAGAAAGTGGAAACTATCCAAACCCACTACCGCATTTATCAAAACTAACATTCGAAAAAGCTTAAATCTTTCAAAAATAAGAAAACGAAAACACCAAACAGCTATAAGTTTCTCATAGCACACATATATACAAATTAAGCAGATGCTCTTAAGTTTAAATTCGAACTCATAAAGCAGTTAATTTTAACAGCAGTATTCAAGCGTATGAAAGTAGCACGGACACTTCATTCAATCAACATGTCCCGTTTCGGAAACCTTCCAGTCCGAAACTTCATTTTTTACATAAAAAACCTTAAAATAACACTGTTTCGCTGTGTCCGTGTCCGTGTCCGTGCTACCTACTACATCAAATGATAACAGAACAAAGATAAAACATTATACAATTTTCAAAACCCTACAACTCTTAAGTCTTACCAATGTTTCTTTCCTATTCTATTTTATTTTTGCCCTACAAAATAAAAATCACCATTTTTTAGCTACTCAACAATATAAACTCAACTCAAGCAACAACAGCAAATATAACTACTACTACTACGCACAAACAAGTTCCAAACAACTTTTAACAACGAATTTTCACATAGACGACAATAAACTTAAAAGAGTGAAAAAACAAAACAAACCTGCAAACGAAATAATGCGAGGATTAAGGAAAGCGGTTCTCCTGATAGAAATTTATCATCAAACTCAAGACTTCGAAGAGCAAATTAAGGGTCTAAATTATCGTCGCTAATAACTGTGAATTAATTCTGGAACTGTTATCGGAGTTTTATAAGCTAAAAATTACCGGCTCCGGGAAAAGGAGCGGTCGTTGTTGGTATGGTGTAGTTTTTGAGTGTGGGCTCTCACGATTTTTTTGAGTTTTTTCGTGTGTGTTCTTTTTGGTTTATATATTCCTTTTAGCGACAAAAGTACAACCAAGAGAGACGAGTTGGGTTGGATGTGATGACGATGTAATGGTCCAAAATATTTTTGTTATTTATTTAATTAAATACTACTATATATTAAAATTAATAAAATTATATATAAATAACTATCTTTTTTTTACATCAAAAATTATATCTAAAACAAAATTTTTATTATTAGAAATGTACCTATTATATGTTATTTGTTAGAATGGTTAGCGGAGATTAATTATTAGTATTATATATACGGCCTGAAGAGAGTCATAAATTTAATCCACGACTTCATGCACAAAACAAAGAGTTAGTAGACCAAACTTTTAAGTGTTGTAATTATTTTAAACCTGATAAATTTGATTCATCTATAATTTAGAACATACAAGCTCGAACATACAAACTCCGCAACATGTAAGTGCAAACTTTGCGACATACAAGTTTGAATTATTATAAAAACAACTTAAACGAATTAAAAATACATTAAAATGTCTATTATCATAAAACTTGAACTAAAGTTCGAACAAATATTGGAATTTAAATGCAATAAAAAATTAAAATAAATAAATGTATATAAACACATAATTTTATTACGAAACATTTTATTTAGAAAAATTATTACACGCAACCGTTGCGCCATGTCATTCGTGCAACAAACCAATGGTGCGTTAGCCATGTGGAAAAATTCATAATAAAAAAATTAAGTAATAAATGAAAGATTCCCTATCGCAAATCCCTATTGGCTTGTTGTAATTATGACATGGCACAACCAATGCATGGGATAAACACTCTTTTATTTATTAAACGGATCATAAAAAGATATGATATAATGATTCTCGAGTCTCCGCTAAAAGCCATAAAATCACCTTCTCCCAAGTCCCAGCCTCAATAGTTAATTATTGAAAAGTTCCTCCCTCTAAAATGTATATTTCTCTCTTTAAATATTTATTCAAATTTATTTATTGGGACTTAGAAAGGGCATAATCGTTGGGTATGTTCGTTGTGTAGGGTTTTAGCCATTGTGGGCTTATATTGGTAACCTAATAATTAGTGGGTACCCTACATAAAATTCAAATCAGCATCCCAAATGATTTATAATCACTCTTTAATATATAGTGTCACATTTATTTTTTTAAAAGATTACAATTTATAAGTGTTTTTTTTTTTTTATAAGTGTTTAGTATGGAGCTAAAAGAACATGCAAAATATATAGCTACATATAACTTGTAATTTTTTAAATTAATTGATACATAATTTTTAAAATAAGTTAAAATTTATAGTGCAATTTCATTTAATTTTTTTATTAAAAGATTTCAATTTATAAGTGTTTAGTATGGAGCTAAAAGAACATGCAAAATACTATAATTACATTTAACTTGATAGATGTTTGAATTAAAAAAATACGTTTTTGATTTCTTTAACTTTGTTCTATTTTTCTTGAAATTTACTTTTAAAAGGTTTTTATGTTATTTGTTTTAACTTTTAATAGTTTCTAAAAAATTTAAACAATTATTTCTTAACAAAAAAAAACAGAAAAAAAAAATCCACCGACTGGAGTAAGAACGAGATTCTTTCAGAAGCTGCATTAGAAGTAACCACACACACAGAGAAAACAACAACAAGAACAAGAAAAATGAGGCGGTGGTCGTTATCTTACGGATCCAAACGGAGAAGATTAATATCCGTACACTCGTTCATCATCACCGTAGCATTAATCTTCTTCTCCGGCGTCGGTTTACTGTATTTCACGCTTAGATCCGACGATCCACCAAACGACAGCGTTTTCCACCTCCAACAGCAATTGCTAGATTATCAGACTGCTGCTGCTGATGATACTAATATTTACATAACCTCCGCCTCTTATCCAACCGGCAGCGTAACGGAGATGGATAGAATTAGATACAGGAATAGCAGTGCAGCTGGTTCGAAATCTTGCGCTACCGTTGAAGAAATGGGAGAGAGTTTCAACGGCGGTGACGTGTGGAAGGAGAGCCTACGTGTCAGGAGTATTATTCACCGCCACTTCGCCGTCAACGGTAGCTTTTTTTATTTGATACATCATTTACTGCTCGGTTCTGTTTTGTTTTGGTGAATATGATTAGCATGAAAATACTTAAATACAGCACGTAATGAAGAAATTATGCTGCTAATGGTTGAATGTAGTTATAAAAGTGACGTAGTAATCAAATTTCATGCTTATAATTTAATTTTCAAAGTGGATTAGATTTAGCATTGTACTGATTAATTGTGAATTGAAATTAGTCAGTAATCTATATGATTTAGCAATCATGTGGTTAGGTAGCACGGACATGGGAAACAGGGTTGTTTTAAGGTTTCCTATGTTAAAAATGAAGTTTCATATCCAAAACCCCATGTTTCCGGCACATTTTCAAAACGGTAAACGTTGATAAAACGGTAAACGTTGATTGAATGAAGTGTTTGTGCTACCTGAATGTGATCTTTTAAGAAGGTCACTGAAAGAATATTTTCCTTAAGAAAATACTTGCTGGAGCTGAAAATGTATATGTTTTTGGCTCTGTTTCAGGTGCTTCGATGGTCCGAGATTTTCCTCCGGAACAGTTCTGCAGACATGGTTTTGTTTTGGGGAAGGCATCAGAAGCAGGCTTTGGAAATGAGATGTATAAGATCTTGAATGCTGCGGCTTTGAGCATATTGTTGAACCGGTCCCTGATCATTGGGCAGACTAGGCATATTGGTTCTTTCTCAAGCCTTTCTATATCTGTTTTATACTCAATATACATTTTTCTACATGTTTAGGGTTTCTATTTGTACTGATAGTTGGCTTTACTTGTACATTTTCAGGGGTAAGTATCCTTTCGGAGATTATATATCTTATTCCAATCATACATTCACTTTGAATGAAGTCAAACATCTGTGGAGACGAAATGGCTGTCTAAAGAAATATGGAAGGCATTTGGTTATAAGGATTGATGATTTTGATAAGCCAGCAAAAACAGATGTCCTCTGTAGTAATTGGAGAAAGTGGGAGCAACCTATTATATGGTAAAGTGTAAAGACTGGATTTTTAAAGTTAACTCATTCTTTTGCGTTATCTCTGAAACTTAACTATAGGACTGCAGGTTTCAGAATACAACAGATGCTGTGGCTAGTCAATTTTTCTCGAAGAATGTGCATGCAGAAATGAGTAATGCTGCTTTTGATTTATTTGGACGGACGGACCTTCTCCAATCTAGGCCTAATGTTTTTGGGGAGCTGATGAAATTTCTTATCTCCCCTTCTGAAGATGTTACAGCAGCTGTTAACTTGGTACTTGGAGGTGGAAAAAATCCTGATATATCACTGCATATGCGGATGCTAATGAACAGGTATCCTTCAATTTTTATCATGTTCTATTCGAGTTAGGAATATGAAGCCTTATATTAGCATGTAACTGCTGAAGAAAGATATCAGCCTCCTATGCTGCATGAGCCTTGTGGTTACTGATGAATTGTACCAGTTCATTTACCTAGTTCGATCACAAGCTTATGAAATTAGAAATCATCCTGAAAATAAGACTTGAGACATGCATTGCTACCAAGTGAGGTTCATAAACATGCATGGATAAGCATATAAAGATTTATTTAAGATGCTGCTGGATGTCTGAATATGTGCAAAGATTATAACTTCAAAAATGATTAGGGATTAAGTCTCTTTATTTTTTGTTTGTCAGGCCTGTGAGAGCCACAGGAGCAGCATTTAATTGCATCACCAAAGCCATACAAAAATTACACCAGAATTCGAAACCTAGAATGGTTTTAGTATCAGATACTCCATCATTCATAAGCAGTATTCTTCCGAACATAAGCGAGCTTGCAGAGGTAATTTACTTGCTTTATTGAATACTGCTGGGCTCACTCTGGCGTCTGGCCTTGAGCAGAAGAAGAAAAAGAATGAAAAGTTTAATATTTGACTAAACCTTTCATTTGCTCTCATACTTTATAACACTTGTGAGTTCATATTATATAGATCTGAAATCAAGTTCAGGTCGGAAATCAAATTCAACATCTTAGTATTGCTTACTGGTTTCTAATTGATTCACTTTTTGCAGGTTCTTTATTTCGATTATAAACATTTCCAAGGAAATGTCTCTCTAGCTATCAATATGTCACCGGGTTTAGAGTTTAGAGCGAAGGACTGGGGCCCTGCACCCAGATGGGTTGCCTTTGTGGACTTCTTTCTGGCATCGCGTGCAAAGCATGCTGTTATTTCTGGTGCACACAGACGTGTCGGAACTACCTATGCACAACTAATTGCAGCGCTGGCTGCAGCTAACCACCTAAGTAATCGACACCCTCCTTCCTCTATTTTTTGTGTGTCCGTACATTGAGCTTTTTCTTTAGTGAAATCCTCTGATTATAGCTACTAACATAATTTCTCTCTCTTGCAGAAGAAAACTCAACTGGTTCAAGTTTTTCATTCTTGAGCAGCTTCCAAAGTAATTTACTAACAGATGGTTTAAGGCTACAGGTTGGTTGGGGACATGTTTGGAATAGATTTGCCGGTCCTTTGAGTTGTCATAACCAATCCAATCAATGTGCTTTGACACCTCTTCTCCCTCCAGCTTGGTGGGATGGTCTTTGGCAATCTCCAATCCCTCGAGACGTCCGTAGGCTAGCATTACTCGGAGTCAAACTATCCGGGTTTGGGACAGTTGATGAAGATCATCTACGATCTGTCTGTAGTTCAAAGAAAAGTACAGTAAAAACTATAATGATTATATGAAATTTGATTCCTGCAGTTGCATTTTCCTCTTTTAAGGGGAAAGAAAACGGATTCAGGCGAAAACCGAGATGCTTGATTGAGCGAGCTGGTATCTGCAGGAGAGGAGAAGATTGATGTGATCAAAGAAATTTTCATTTCCTCTGTTGTGAGATATGTGCCAAAATTTAAAAAAATTGTTTCCTTGTAACATAGCATTTATTTCCTAAACCATAATTATTCATTTCACCTTTTACTCTTGGGTGAAGCTTTTATTTTTCTCCCCAAGTCTTAATGATTTTGATTTTGTGCACCTGATATTACAGGAATGCTAACATTACAACTTTTAATTATTTAAACTAATTTTTTTTTTGGGTTCCTATCCGTTTTTCAAGGTTTCGCCCTGACTAATCCGGATCCGATCCGCGTCGCTGGTATGGTGGGTGAGTCTGCTAGTAGGGATTTTCTGCATTCATAAGGTCAAGGCTCGAACCCGAGACTTTACTTAAGCGATATCAAGCCGCTTACCACTTGAATCAATTCTGTTGGCTTATTTAATTAATTTTTAACTTATCATAACTACATCAAATTTTTATATTAGTAGCATGAAGTACCAATAAGAGACTTTCATAGAGAGGTCAAGTCAAACTCATATAGATAAATATTAAAAGGGTTAACTTCTAAAAAAATCACGAACTTTACATGAAGTTTCATTTTGATCATGATCTTTAAAAATTGTCATTTAAAGGCACGAACTTTCATTGTATTTCAAATCTATCACTAAAGTAAAATTCGGTATATTTTATCTGACTAAAAATTCCTAATTCCAGATACTCTAACTGAAAGATAATAAGACTTGATGTTGATTAATAACTTGGGTCTTTCATTAATGGCAACTTTTAAAGATCATAATTAAAATGAAACTTCGTTTAAAGTTCATGATTTTTTTAGAAATAAACTCATATTAAAAAATGACGTTTTCAACCGCCTACACACTAAATATACATATAATAATGTCCAATAAGAATGTATATTATACACATTATACTTAATACTATAACACTATAATGTTTAAATAACATTTAAGAATGTATGGGGATATAAAAAGAAAATCAAATAAAACTATATAAATTGATATGAAATCAATTGTATTTTGTTATTTGTATGTAAAATTAGAGATTTTTTTTTTGAAATATAAATAGTAAGTTAATTTATAATTTGGGAAGAACTTTATCAGCAGTGTCCGAACTTTTCATAATATGCTATTTAAATGTCTAAACTTTTGTTTTGTAAAGTTAATATTCTAACTTATCAAAAATGTATCAAACTTATATTTTTAATTAATTTTCCAATTTTCAAAAATAAGTTTAAAATTTATTGCTATAGTTTGTCTTTAATTTTATATATACAAGTATTCCATTTCATATAACATCATCGTTTATTTTACTAATATATAATGAAGAAATTTAAATAGAAATGAGGTGTATATTGGTCCTTTTAACACATCTATAATCAGAATTACAGTCCTACAAAGGAAATAAAAGTTTAAATATTTAAAAAAATTAAGTTCACACACCATTAATATAATTATATATATATAATATTAGTTTTTAACTTAATTTTTTTTTCAAAAGTGTCCACATTAGATGGAAATATATTAAAGTTTTATTTAATTATTCGGTTATAAATATGTTTCAAATCCAAAAAAAATACACAAATAAAAGTAAAAAAGAAAAATCTATCTCAAATCCAAATTATGATATCAAATTATGAATGTCAAACATAAATACCAAAAGAACCTAGATTTTCTATAGAGAAAACCGTGTACGGAACTAAATCCATCATGCTTTTTATTTCTTTAAGGGGAAAAGCGTGTAATATTTTTGTCATGAAACTCTTTTGTATAAAAATAAATGTAACAACTCCTAAAACTTCCTCTTGTTCTTCTTCTTTCTCATGTCTTTTCAAAATTGTTCATATATACATTTAAATAAAAAATATATATGTAATTCTCAACATGTAAAATTCCATTGAATTATTTCTTCTTTATTAACATTTTCTTATATATAGTTATATCAAACGGCGGTGTCGTCTCCACGGGATTCCCTTTTCAAAGAATAAATCTTGTTTTCCATTTTCATTTCCGATCAAGAACAAAAAAAAATTATTAGTATATCTAATTTTGATTTTCATTGTTGTTTCTTGAAATGGGTCATTGCCCTTGTTTTGGTATGTTGAATAGGAAGAGGCTGAAACATGATATTATCATTAAAGAATCCTCTCATGGTAAGTTTTAAATTTTTTTTTGTTGAATTTTATATGTTCATATGAGATAAATAATTTATATATGTAAATTATGTTTATATATTTTATATTTTCTTTCATTTCATTGGCTTTTGTTGTTTAGGCTTTAATGGAAGGTATTGAATTTGGTGCAACTTCATGAAATTATGTTATTTTATTTTTGTATTTGTTCTGTTTTAAAGATTGTTTTTAAGGGCTTTAGAATGTTAATTGCCATGCCATTATTATATGACTATCATTTTGATAATTAATTTAATCATCTTTGATAAAATCTTTTGTTTATCTATGAATTATGTTTCTGATGATAAAAATCTTAATGTGGATGTATGATCAAAATGTTAGCAAGAGAACCTCAAATTAAACAAATTTAATTTTGTTTTTTAGCTGAATTTAGCTGAATACACCATTGTGTTTTTCCATCAAAATGATAATTTGATCATTAATACGGCTTTCCATAGAATTCTACATATGAGATCAAATAAGAAACTCCGTATACTCAATTTAATTTAATTTTTGAGTTTCAAAATAGCATAAAAAGAAGTGTTTCGAAATCTAACATCCATTTCTATTGAAAAATAAATTCAGGTTCGGGATCGAAAACACGAGCATTGTCGGGATCAAAATCAAGATCGGGTTCCATGTCGTCGAAAGTGAATGTAGAAGTGAGACAAGAACAATCTGTTGCTTCAAGTCATAGAACAAATCCTTCAAATTCTTCTCATATGTCTCCAACATTCACCTATGAAGAGCTTGCAATTGCAACCAATAATTTTAGTTCTTTAATTGGCAGAGGCGGTTTTGGTGCTGTTTACAAAGGAAAATTAGAATCCACTGGTCAGGTAAAAACAACAATTAGTTTAATTTTTCTTGGAATTAAAGTTTTTTGTTAAAATAGGGGTGTTAAATTTTTAGGGTCATTAAACTTTTGTTTTATTTTATTTTGATCAACGAACTTTAATTTGTTTCAATTTAAACAATAAACTTTAAAATTACAAGTAACGAAGATTTCCTTAATAGTTCAGGCCAAATTGAGTCTATATGGCAATCGGATATTGTCATATCATATTGTTCGTACATCAGTAATGAATATTAAATTTTCACGGTCATTAAACTCAAACACTCTGTATTTATAACATATTCTTATTAAAACATCGGTTTTTTTTCGTTTCAGCATTTTCATTTCCGTGCAACATAGCTAGTATTATGTTAACATTAGTCCGATCTTGATTAAATGTTGATGATCAGGTAATAGCAGTTAAGCAGCTAGATTTATCAGGCATACAAGGAGAAAAAGAATTTCTGGTGGAAGTTCTAATGCTGACTCTAATGCATCATCCTAACCTTGTCAATCTGATCGGTTTCTGCGCCGAGGGCCAACAACGTATTCTAGTTTATGACTACTTGCCTATGGGATCATTGGAAGATCACCTTTTCGGTATTATATTACCTTCGCTCTCTTATTAAATTGTAGTATTTTTACAGAACGGTTTTCGACTTTTAATCTTTTAACCAAATTTCAATTCTGCTAAAAAAACAAGTCAAATAAATAGTTTGATTACCTTAATGTAAATAAGACATGACGAATTTTTGTCGGCTAAACCCATCATAAAATCCCTATACTATTCGCTTTTATTTCTTTTTGTCCTTAACAAACTTTTTACATACTTTAACTATTTAGTTTGTACACTTATGATACTACAAAAGAACGTCGTTTTAAGTGCATGAAATAACGTCGTTTATGATATAAAAAAAACCATGTGTATAAATAAATAATTAAAGGATCATTTAAATATAAAAAGTTCATCCAGGATCGAGTGAAATAAAAAACAATAGAACAAAGGCTTCGGAAATGAGTTTAGCCTATTCCATCTTTTGTGTTCATGTAAGAAGAAATTCTAACGAAAATCATTTACATTATGTTAATTCATAGAAGGGAATCACATTGGATCCTTTTTAAATTTTATAAGAAGTATGCATTCCAAGCAATATTTTAAAGCTATTTCATGAATTAAAGTAAAGAATAGTCAATTTATTCGAAATAAATATTATATTCCGCACTTATTTCATAAACCAAATATACGTATGAAATTTTAGTCTAATTAGACGAGTAATTATCATTTTTAGGGTTTATGAATACATGAAAATTGCAGATATTAGGCCTGGCGTGGAAGCCCTAGACTGGAATACAAGGATGAAAATCGCCGGCGGAGCAGCTAAAGGATTAGACTATTTACACAGTGCAAATCCTCCGGTGATATACAGAGACTTAAAAGCATCAAACATATTGTTGGACGACTGTTTCAACCCTAAACTCTCCGATTTCGGACTCGCAAAGTTCGGTCCGATCGGAGACGATTCCCATGTCTCCACCAGAGTTATGGGCACATATGGTTATTGTGCGCCGGAATATGCCTCCACCGGACGGTTGACTATGAAGACTGACATTTACAGTTTTGGAGTTGTGTTTTTAGAGCTCATTACTGGCCGGAGAGCTATCGAGGAAATTAGCCCTAATCGTCATAGACATCTCATTCATTGGGTACGTATTTATATTATAAACACAATTAGCTAGTCCACCGACGACCTGTATTGAGTCTACCTAAAAAGTAAAAACAAATCTAAAAAAAACGGGTTGTATAGGTATAAATTTGTCCAACCAAACCACATGATAATCAAACCAAACTCAAATCAAATTAATTAATTTTATTATTTTAAAATTTATATATATATTAATTAAAAAGTTATTAATACTTTCAAATTAACCAATATGAATTCCAATTAATTTAATAAATCTAATTAAACTTAAATTTAAATCAAATGAATTTATATAATGAATTTATTAAAATTAATTTAAAATACTAATTAATTTGATTTAATTTGATTTTGATTTGGTCATGATGTGGTTTGGTTGAATTTATATAATGAATTTATTAGAATTAATTTAAAATAGCTACAAACGGAGAATATTTTAAGTAGACTCGGTCCACCACGTCATCCGTGGACTAAGCCTATAGCATTATGATATGTCATTAAAATAGTGGCAGTATCGTAATATTACTATTCAAATGTGTAAAAAAGTAATAAAAAAATTACAATAATGCCACTTTTTAATGACGTGTCATAATATAATAGACTAGTTCACGTATGACGTGGTAGACTCAGAATTTCTCGCTATAAAAGATAATAAATATGCTAAAATTGACTAATTCTGCCGATTTTCAAAGGTTTGGTTATAATATTTTATTGGGATTGACCCTAAAAAATTTAGGGTTAATGTTAAAAAAATCATGAACTTTACAGGTTTTCTCATTTTAATCACGCAGTATAATTTTTCTCATTTTCATGCACGAACTACCACTTTTTGTCAAATTCATGCACGATGCTGAGGTGTCACAGTTCCATTGGTGTAACTCGCTGAGATGGATATTATTTTACACCAATGAATGAGTGCCACCTCAGCATCGTGCATAAATTTGAGAAGAAGTGTTAGTTCGTATATGAAAATGAGAAAATTTAAATTACGTGATTAAAATGAAAAAACGTGTAAAGTTCGTGATTTTATTTTTGACATAATCCAAAAAATTAATACTTTAACGATTTAACTAGTTCAATAATTTTAAATTTTAATAGGTGTGACTTTTGATTCACGATCAAATTGGTTAAACTATTTAGTCCGAACTGCTAAACCAAATTTCTTTGATCGATCTATAATTTATTTATGTGACATCTACAGGCACTTCCTATGATGAAAGACAGATGCAATTACCTGCAATTAGCAGATCCAAAACTGAAAGGACAATTCTCAATGTCGGTATTCACCAAAGCAATAGAAGTAGCATCAACTTGTCTCAACGAAAATGCGAATTTAAGACCTTCAACGAGCGATTTAGTGTCTGCTATGGATTTTCTGGTTACGCATAAATTCGAAGCGAAAAAAGGAAATTCAAATTGGCCCGACATTGATTTTTCCCCGAGTTTAACCGCAGTTGTTTTAGAGAAAGATTTAGCGAGAGATCGCGCTGTTGCGGAGGCGAAAATATGGGGAGAAAGTTGGAGAGAAAAGAGAAAACAAAGCACACATAGTATCTCTAATAGTAGTACCAACAGCAGGTTTCAACCTACTATTGCTTAACGATTAATGTATTTCCATGAGAAAAAACTATTTAAAATGAATTGAAATTTTTTCTACTAAGAACTTGTTTATGAGTTAAAATGCCCATTTAAAGATCAATAAAAACAAAGAATTCTTAGTGTATGATGATGAAAAATAGTTTTACTAAATCATTGAAAAGGTTTAGCATAAGATGCTGTTGTTCAATATTGTATTTCACAAAAATAACACTACTATATTATTATGGTATATGGTGCACTAAAACTTTTTGAATAGTCTCTCTCGCATTTCATGTCCATTTTGTAATATGTATTTACAGGGGTGAAGTAGGATTTCTTTAGTCCGAATTTAACTTTTAATTCATATATTATGATTTTTCGGTAGTCGGGACTTAGCTTTCATCAACCCCGCATTTACTATATATTTATCTTTATTTTTAAAATTTTACCTCTATCTTCTTTAAAAAAATTGATACGCTAATTTGAGAATAGTTCCGCCCCTAAATATCAGGAGAATAAATATATTCAGATAAAATTGTTGAAGCATCAGTATAACCTTTGAACAGAATTGATTATTTCACAACTACAAATTTTGAATTTCAACATATGTAGTTTCTTTTGGTCTATTGGTCAAGTTTTATTTTATATCATCATTTTTTTTGTTATAGGGTGCATGAGGTTTTTTAAATTGTTCTCAACTATTAGACGGCACCTTTAAATCTTCCACACTCAGATTAATCCCTATTCGAACCGTGTAGGTCCTTTGCGGGAGGCAAACTCTGACCCCAAATTTTAAACAGCTGCATACATGAGTACGGTTCGAACTCACGACCTCACTTAAATTAAAAGAGCGCCTTACGAAGTTCCAACTTTCAACTTCTGCAAAATTTCAAATGATAGGGATTTAAAACCACTCAATTTAACATTACATGGGATAAATGATATGAAACTTCCGCATGTTCTGCTTTTCTGTCTGCTCAACCTGTTTCTTTGATTTCCTCTGTTCCATCGGCCTCTTCTGGTAGTGCTCTGCCTCCTTCTGATTACATAAAGATTAATATAGATGCAGCTACCGATAAAGTTCATAAATTTGGTACGATTGCAGCTATTGCTAGAGATTATCATGGCCGCGTTATTGATCAATTTATGGCGGCTTTTCGTTCTTTTTGGGATCCAGGGATTCTAGAATTTCTCGCTCTCCGTGATTCGATGAATTGGGCCAAATTAAAAGGTTGGCAAAAAGTTATTTTTGAAGGTGATGCTCTTCAAGTAATTCAGTCAGTTAACTCACATAACATTCAACTATCGGCTGCCTGGGGTATTTGCAAGGATATTTGGCATCTATAAAACACCTTTACTGATATTTCTTTTTGTTATATTTTTAGGGCTCATAATAATTTGGCTCATGCTTTAGCTAAAAATTTTAAACACTCTATGATGTCGCAGTAGAGCCATTTGTAATCTTCAGTTTAATTCTATTTATATCTCTTTCGACAAAAAAAAAATTAAGGGATAAAAGATAAAAAGGGGAAAAACAAAAGAAAAAGGTAATATTTTTAGTAGGCTTAATGTTACCTTATATTTTTTACGTTTTCTTTTATTTTAAATACAAACTGCAATTTGTCTCATTATTTAGCACAACATTTTGAAATTTTTCATTTTATAATCCGGTTTGCGTTTTATGCTTTATTTTTTATTAAAATAACGTCGTTTTTTGTCGTGTGGATGACCAAACGACGCTGTTTAATACATTTATGCTATATATGCCACATAATAAAAAGTTACGATATAAAATGAGATATTTTAAAAATTGTGTTTAAATTAAAGAAACCGCAAAAAGTTATGATATATGGTGACGTTGACCGTTTTTAGTATTGTAAATTTAAATTCTTTGGAAATTGTGTTGAAATTGAAAATACCGCGAAAAGTTATAATATACGGTGACATTGACATTTTTTAGTATTGCAAATTCGGAAGAAAAAAAATGGAAAGAATGCCTGACAAAAAAAAGGTCCTACCGGGAGTCGAACCCAGGTCGCTGGATTCAAAGTCCAGAGTGCTAACCACTACACCATAGAACCTTGGTGATGCCATAAACAAATTACCAGCTAAATCTAGGTACAACTATTATTATGTCAAAAAATCATGAACCATTATTATGTTTTATTATTATAGGATTGAATTAGATAATTATCAAAAAAATTCAGATTAAATATCCATAGTCAACGAATAGATGTGAGAATTTAATATCATATTATAGCACTTGTATTAAATTAATAAGAAAATTGTACTCCCTACATCCTACAAAAATAGGCCAAATTACATTTGTGTGGAAATTTAAAAATACAATTTAAATTAGTAGTTTTAATTAACTTTCTATTATACCCTTAAATTAATAATTTAGATATTTAAATAATTTTAATTATATATTTTGAAAACATCAATTATTTATTGAGATTATAAATAAATTTTGAAATATTAAATTTGTTATTAACTTTTGTATTGAAGTATGTGATAGTGGTTGAATTGATGAAGAGTAAAATTGACATCTTAACTGAACTAACAACATTAAAAAGAAAATTTGGCCTATATTTTGGGACGTCCAAAATAGCAACTTAGCATATCTTTATGGGACGGATGGAATAATAATTTACTACTCCATCTGATTCATAATATTTATCGTATTTGTCTAATTCATATAGATTAAAAAAATCTATTTTAATTTATATACACTTTTATTGATAGAGATAAATTTAAAACCAATAGCAAGAAATATTTTATTGATGTCTTAAAATGGCAGATACTATGAAGTGATTTTTTTTTCAAAATGCGATAAATATTATAGATCGAAGATAGTATTATTTAATCAATACTAATTCATAAATATTGTTTTTATCTTTTTGAGAATGCCTAAAATAAATAAGTGCAAGTTTGTAAGGATTAATCCTTATTTGCTTCAAATTAAGGATTTAAAATTTAAAACCTTCATAATGATAACTACAATTGATGGGGTCGGCCTATGAATTAAACTTTAATCAGAATATGATATAGGAGGGAACCTTCTTACATTAATTAATATAGTTAAATTAAATTAATTTTATTAAGTTAAAGGAATTGTAGTAATTATTGAATTAGGTTAGAGTTGATATAAATTGAAATTTTAAAATAAGCTACATCTCCACCTGAAAATTTTGCAAATTTCAATGTCCATTTTTCTAAAGTTACCAAGTGAGTGCATTATGAAAGTTAATGCCATAAGAAGAGTGTCATCATTGTGTAAGAGGTAACTACATTTTCTTTAAACTAATGCTAATACCACATTCAAAAATAATGATGATTTTCTAAAATTCACAAGCTTTACGATATTTTGAAAAAAATTAATATTTAAATAAAGTTATTCATATCCAAACTAGTTAAATTATAGACCGAACGATATCCCATACTGAATAAAACTAAAAGGTGTCTACAATTTTTTATCATTATATCCGATGATGTTTTCATACCAACTAAAACGGTATTCATAACGAAAACATTTTAAAAAACTACATTTTCGATTAATTCCAACTAGGGCCTTACGTGATTAGCTTCTCCACTAAGTGAAATTAGTCTATAGATTATGAATATTTTGATAATTACTAGGAATCTAATAAGTATACAATAAAAAATTGCAAAAATCATTGTCAGATTTATGGTAGGATTCAGGTTCCATGTGCGCTACTAAGTGTTAAAACACTTTAATTAAATTTAAGATACCACAACTTTTAGACTAAAATATCACATTTCTCTGTTTATGTGTCGGGTTAAAATCCAACCAAAACCCAGTCCACATCCACCTCAGCCCGGTCCACCTAACCCCACACCCAACCAATCATTCAACGCCACATCACTGTCTCCCCACTCTTTGAATAAAGTCACAGACACACCCAATCCACTCCTCTCTCTTTCCTCTTTTGTCCGTTAACTCAAAAAATATCAAACAATTCCCTCCACTTCTACCACCGCCGCCGCCGCCGTCACCGCCGCCGTATATTATCTCTCTACGTTCTTCCCCCGCCGGAATGACATGAAAACCTAAAAAACAAAACTCCGAGAGAGAGCTACGCTCTCTAATTATTGTCATTTTAAATTTTAGGGTTTGTTTAAAGTGATCCATTTGAGAAATGTACGTTGTTCCGCCACCTCAGGGATCCGATTCGGGATCCGTTGGCGGCGGGTCGGGTGATTTACGAGTTTATCAAACTTGGAAAGGCAGTAATGTAAGTATAATTTATTTCATTTATTAAAGATTCTATTTATGGTTACTATAAATAACTATTGGTAGTTCTTTTTATGTTAGTATAAGAAATTTAATTGTGAAATCCAAAATTTAATTGTACTTTGTTTCTTTTTGGTTAAAGATTGACTGTCAATTAAAATTCTTAGTTGAATTAAATTGTTCTATTAAATAAAATAAAGATATAGAATTTATGATTTTAAATTTGTTTTGAAGCTTAAGATAGATCAAGAATGTTTGATAAATATGAAGTTATTTGATTGATTAGTCATGATGAACTTAATTTATTTGTAAAGTTGACAGCTTTTTTTTTTAAAAAAAAGTTGATTGAGTAGGAGTAGTAATTTGGTGACTTGGGTTTAGTAAAACTTTTTGCCATTTTGCATATTAACCTATAAAATGTGAGAGTTGTTTTGACTCGGGTCCTGGATGGAATTTTGGGTCGAGAAGTTTTTAATGGAAATTAAAGAGCAAGAAAATTGATTGATGAGGTTTTAGTGGCTGACCTTGAATCGTTTGATTTTCCGTTTATTGCTTTATGTGAGAGCTTTTTCATTCGTTGAACTCTGTCTCACATTGCATAATATGATGCTGTAATGATTTTTATGTTCTGTTTCAGGTATTTTTTCTTCAGGGGAGATGTATATTTGGACCGGATGTAAGATCGCTTGCGCTGACTATATTCCTGATTATAGCTCCTGTTATAGTTTTCTGCATCTTTGTTTCCAGAAAATTGATGGATGATTTTTCTGATAACTTGGGATTAGCGACAATGGTGGTTGCTGTTGTATTCACTGTTTATGTGAGCTCTCTCTCTCCCCCCCCTCAATTATCTTTAAGATTTGATTCACCTAGTGTATACCTTCTTCTCTGTATTTTACCTTTCATAGTATTGATGGCAATTTCTAAGGATAATTATTGGCCTTTCCGATCTTAAAGTCACTGAGTTTGTGAGAACAGAAAGGTGTACCAGCATTTTTTGACAAGGTCTAAAGTGTATTATTTTCCTCAACATTTGCTTGCAATATGCAACTTCTTGTGTTATAGAGAGCAAGAACGGTGTGCTTTTGCTGGAGCATGCACTGTTTTTTGAACAAGATTATTTTTTAAAATATGGATTCAATAATTAGCAATTGTTTTTGCCTTCTCTATTCTAGGATGAGATTCTTATTTATTTGATCCATACGAGGAAAGTTGCATCAGTTCACTTCTCCAGATTTTAGCTGAAACTGCCATTTTAAAAGTAGTTGTATACTTGTATCTCATTTTCAGTGAAATAGGCACATGAAATAAACATTACCGTGCAAAAAAATTTAACATATTTTTCAGCCTACTTACTCATATGGATTAGCCGTGGTAACCGTTGCTTGGGGTATGGGGTGCGTTGCTTTTGGGTAGACAGTTTGGGCATTTTCTCGTTGTTTGATTCTTTCTTATTCATTTTTGCATTCTAAGAAATCTTGCATCGACATAAATGCCTGCGCTTACCTCTGGTGGCTCTTATTGACTTGATTTTGTAATAGTAATTGCTTTTGATGACAGTGATCTTGTTCCACTAATGAAACTGTCATATATATTCTGAACCTCTCTCTTCAGTGACTTTCATGAGCCAGAAAGCCTTTAATGAGTTCCTGTAATACTGAACTTGGACATATGTGATTCTCAGGATTTAGTTCTTCTCCTGCTAACCTCTGGAAGAGATCCCGGCATCATTCCACGCAATGCACATCCTCCAGAACCAGAGGGATTTGATGGGGCTGCAGATGTTGGTGCTAGCCAAACTCCACAGCTACGTTTACCACGCATTAAGGAAGTAGATGTCAATGGAACAACTGTGAAGATTAAATATTGTGATACTTGCATGCTTTACAGGCCTCCTCGCTGTTCACATTGTTCAATTTGCAATAACTGTGTAGAACGGTTTGACCACCACTGCCCTTGGGTTGGGCAATGTATTGGTTTGGTAAGTGTTGCTTTATTTAAAGCTGTTTTGCTGTGCAAAATTTTGAGGTCCTCCTGATGGGACATTTTGTTTTGGATTTGCATGCACTTTTATTGTGCATCTTTCCTCATGGAAGTGCACTTGATCCACAAAGTTTTCACTTTTAGGATCTTAAAACTTGATTAAATAGTAATAATGTCACGTGTTAAAATTCTTTCATGTTATGACATGTATTTGGAGTTATTATTTGGTCTTCTATATTTATATTCTCATTAATTTCCAAATGAATGTCTAAATGCAATTTTCTTGGTGCAGAGAAATTACCGATTCTTCTTCATGTTTGTCTTCTCAACGACCCTTCTTTGTGTATATGTTTTCGCATTCTGCTGGATCTATATTAGAAGGATCATGGAATCAGAGAACAAGTCAATTTTGAAAGCAATGATCAAAACGCCTGCTTCCATTGTTCTAATAGTTTACACTTTCATATCAATGTGGTTCGTTGGAGGCTTAACGGCCTTCCATTTATATCTCATTAGTACAAATCAGGTAACAAACTTATCTTGCTCGGTTGACTACCATTTTAATTAAAAGAATATTATCCACATGCATTCTTATAAGTTTACATCTAAATTGTCTTGCATTTTCAGACTACTTATGAGAATTTCAGATATCGATATTTTCGGAGAGCGAATCCATATTATAAAGGTCTGGTTGAAAACTTTAAGGAGATATTTTTCTCTAGTATCCCTCCATCCAAGAACAATTTTAGGGCGCAGGTGCCAAGAGAACCTGCATTACCAACTCGGCCCAATGGCGGAGGTTTCATGAGTCCTAATATGGGAAAAGCTGTGGACGACATAGAAATGGGTAGGAAAACCGTCTGGGGAGATATGGGGGCAATGACCGGTCTTGGTGAAGGGCAACTTGCGAACAATGAACGCATGAATATAAAGGATGGTGAATTAGGCGAAGTATCTCCGGACATAAGAACTGCGGTTGAGGAAGGCGAGTGCAATGGAATACATCCAAGACGATCTAGCTGGGGAAGAAAAAGTGGAAGCTGGGAGATGTCTCCTGAAGTTCTCGCGTTGGCAGCGAGAGTGGGAGAACCAAACCGTGTGGGTGGAAGCAGTAGTGGTAACTTGACAACTGAGAACCGGCAATCATAGCCCGAGATTTTTCTCGCAGAAGATGGAAATGGATTTGATTTGTTGAGTACAGGGTGGGATCTTCGAGTCCATGCTTCATCTCCAAACTATTGTATGTGCATTATGGGTGTTTGGACGGCCATTGTTATTTTAGAGGGGTGTGATGGGATGTGTTGATGTATGAGTGAGTTGTTTTTTTTTTTTTGTGGAAATAGTTAGAATTTAATTTTATTTCATTTTACTTTAATCTGTCATGTGTTATTTGGACTGCTACCTTTTTGACTCAGTTAGGTTTTCCTTTGGGTTTATGTATAGGTTTCTTTGATTAGAGTGGTCAATGAAAAGTCATGCAAGACTTGGGACATATAATCGCTTTGCTTCTGTAATTGGAATTATTTTAAGAATAGTTCGGTTGTGTCTGCACTAAGACTTAACTGAGTATTGTTTATATTCAAAACTTGTGAAAAGACGGATATATGGTGAAATGGTGCTATTTCAAGATTTTTTTTATGTTAGAAATGAAGTCTCAAGCTGGAAATTACAAGTTCTCGACACATTTTAAAGTCAAAAATGTTGTTTGAATGAATTGTTCGTGTTGCTTAGTTTTTTAATGGATTTCACACTTACCCTGCAGTTACTCGAACCCGGAATCTCTTGGTCTTAAGTGGTGGGGCGCTCTTACTACTTAAGTTAGCCTATCTATCTCATATTGATTAGTTCTAAACTGAATCGAATCAAAAAATAAGATAAAATAAGTGTCAAATTGAACCGAATTGAATTTTTTGGTTTGATTCGATTTTTGATCACCAGTTATTGTGACATTATGAATGTTCGGATTGAACGGTAAAGGGTGGAAATCTGAAGCCATTGTTTTTGGTCAAAATAAATCTAAAGAAAATAAGTTTGTATTGTTGGCAATAGAAAGTTTGGAACATATATAGAAAGTTTAGTTGACCTCAAGCTCACATGAACATAACCTCATGTGATTACATAATTTTTAGTTGCAGAATAAAAAATTAACAGAAAGTCAATAACTGTCTAGTCAAACACAAAGGCTATATATAGACAAAAATATTTATTGCACAATTAAACCTCAAATCTGTGATTTCAAAAAACACAAGGATCCTTTTGTAATTTAACCTAATCTACACTACACTGCACCTATACTATATCTCCACATTTAATTCCTCTTCATTATGGTAGAAATTTGTGCAGATTTTTTATTATTATCATCACCGAGTTATAAAAAAATAACTCACTCAAATTCACTCACTAGCAATGCATTTTTAGTACAAGAAAAATCTAGTTGAACTCTTAAAGAAGGTGAGTTTAATTCTTGGTCTGAATTTGAATTTTGATTGGTGTAATTTAGTGTTTATTTTTGATGTTTTAATGGCAGAAATGTTTAAGAATCAGCTCCAAGAACTAGCACAGAGAAGCTGTTTTAATCTTCCATGTTATGCATGCATTAGAGAAGGGCCTGATCATGCACCAAGATTCAAAGCTTCCGTTAACTTTAACGGTGAGATTTTTGAATGTTTGAGTTACTGTAATACTTTAAGACAAGCTGAACATGCAGCTGCTGAAGTTGCTCTTAATGTTCTGTCTTCAAGAGGCCCTTCAAGATCTTTAACTGCAAGAATTCTCGTAAGTTCTGTTATTAATTAAGTCACTTAATGTTTGTCGTGTAGATCAAGAAATTAATAATGTTGATGATGTGTTTTTATTAATCAAGGATGAGACTGGAATTTATAAGAATCTTCTGCAAGAAACTGCTCATAGAGCTGGGCTTAATCTACCTGTGTATACTACTATAAGGTCAGGTCCTGGTCATGTTCCCACATTTACGTGTACTGTGGAGCTTGCTGGTATGAGTTTTAATGGTGAATCGGCTAAAACAAAGAAACAAGCTGAGAAAAATGCTGCTATTTCCGCTTGGTCTGCTTTGAAAAGAAGTAAGAACTAAAATCTTTCTTTTCTTTAAATTTTTGGATTAAAGTTAAATTTTAGTCTTTAATTTCTTGAAAATTTCGGATTATGTGAAGAACAAATTAACCTATATTTTCTTGAAATTTTTGGATTAAAGTGAGAAAATCTTTTATATTTTTGGATCAAGTAAAGAAAAATCTTAATTTTCTTGAAGTTTTTGGATTAAGAAAATATCAAATCCTTGTTTTCTTGAAATATTTGGATTAGTTCTTAACTTCTTGATTCTTGGAATGTATTTTTTGTTGGTGCAGTGCCTAATCTTAATTCTTTAACAAGTAAAGAAGTTGCATTAGAGGAGCAAGATCAAGCAGTTGTGGCTAGGGTTCTATCAAATTTTAGATCCAAAGATGAATATAAATTACAAGAAGCAAGAAAAAGAGATTATTACAGGAGAAAAATGGTAAAAAGTTACAAAGATCATAGCTCATCTTCCTCAAATCTCAGTAATTCTCCAAATTATAAGCTTTTAGATCTGTTATTGGATTCTGCTACTGAAAATTTAAACAAGAAACAAAGCTCATCATTTGTTTCTCTTCTTCCTCCTCCACCACCAAGAACAACTTCAAGAATCTTGCCACCAGCTAATCCAATTCCTTATATTCATCGTGAAACTCAAATTCCGGTGGAAGAACATCAAAAAGATGAAGAAGAATGGCTAGGAGAAGCTGCCAAGAAAAGTTTAAGTTCCATTTACAGACAATTTCCTCATCAAGAATCAAAACCAACCACTATTAATGATCGGTTTTATTCTTACCCGAGTCATAGAATTGCACCAGCAGTTCAAATCAGGTCAGTCATTCCAGTTTGTGCAGCGCCACCAGTACAGCTCAGGCCACCACCACCGCCGCCATCATTGTCAGTTATTACTGCTACAAATTCAAAGTCTATTAAAACAGAAGCTGCATCATCACTAACGGTCAACGAGAGAGCTACAGCAAGACCAACTGAGTCATCAACATTATCAAACGAAACTCAGCTGAGTTCTTCCGAGTTCGACAAGAAGCTGCAATTAATGGGTTGTCACCTAACTAGTAGTAGTAATTAATTAACACCATGGTTTTGGTCTTATTGACTCTATGGTTAAATTTTTGCACTAGTTACTGTTACGACTACCCAGTAGGTTATGAATGGAAATGTTTTAAAAAATTAACGTTTCAGACACAAAATTTTATTTTTTACACTAATTTTTTTAAAATAACACCGTTTTACACTGTCCGTGATTGTGTGACTGTGTTTAAATATCTTGTTTTTCCATATCTTTGCTACCTAGGAGTATTTTTTTACAATTATACATAGAAAATCTGAAAATAACGCTGTTTCGTCGTCTCCGTGTCCAAATGTCTAGTTTCTCTTAAATCATGAAGATTAATTTTTTTTACAATTTGTTATCTCCGCCATTAATTTGGTGAGAGAGAGATAAAGAGAGCATTAAATGTGATATGGGGAAGTGGGTTGCAGGAGATAAGAATGAAAGAGAGGAGCAACAGACAATTGCAGCGATAAACGCAAGCCATTAATTTACCCTTTCAGACCTAATATTTATGACTCTTGTCTTCTCCATTAATGCTCTGTTTTTTTTCTTTTAAAATGTAATTTTGCGGTTCTTCTTGCTTTTCTCTTGTTTATTTTAACCTCAATCAGATTTTTTAACCTCTCTAAAAAAGAATTCAAAATGTTGGAAACTTAAAAATAGCCGTTAACCTTTTGGGATCACAAGGAGGGGAAAATAGATTTTAATTTTTTTTAATAAGGAGTGATTTCTAGTTGAAAACTAATTATATTTATATTAAATGTAGTATAAGATAAATTTATTTATAAAGAAAATAAGTCGAGTTTGATTTTAGTTGAGTCATTATGTGGTTTGATTAGGTTAGTAGCGTTGCAATGTCAACTATTCATTGAGTTAGTAGTGACGCGGTCAACCTGTTGGAATAAAATTGATCCGGTTCAAAAATAGTTACAAAAAAACATATTTATTTCACAACCGGCTATATCTAGTAATTTTTAAACGTGTAACGATAACTGACATGAATCGTAAATGTTTGGTAATTTTAGGTGATTAAGTTGAAGATAAATTATTAATGTTAAAAATTTACAATTTTTTTTTAAATTATAAATATTAAGACTAATATCATTATATATTAAACGTTTGGCAGCAATTTCTTAAGTCACAAGTTAGATTTAAACGTTTTTGCTCTTTAATTATATATAAAAATAGCTTTATAAATTGAATATTAATTTAATAAAACAATGAATTTCAAATACAGAATTACAAAAATCATCTAATTTTGTAAAGTGTAATTTTTTTTTGGTATATGGTCCATGAGGTTTTCTAAACGGGTCTCAATTATTAGACGACATCTTGAAGTCTTCTACATTCTAACTAATTCTCACTCGAGTAGTGTAGGTCCCTTACGAGAGACAGACTCTAATCTCAAATTTTAAACGGCCGAATACATGAATACAGCTTGAAAAGGAATTAGAAAAAGATGGCCACAAACTAAAAGGACGGCCAATTTCATGTCCTACTACCATATTTAATGCTAAAATAGTATTGAATCTTTTTTTATATGTTTTAACAAAATGAGAAATAAAACCTAATGATGATGGCGTTATTGAGAGAGAAACAAAATTGGTATAGTGAAAGTGACTAAAGCTTAATAGAGATGGGCCATTAGATTTGTTACACACTCACCCTTTGCCGTTGTGTTTTAGGAACAACAAGAAGTTAAGTGCAGGTGGACCCCTCTTATCTGAAGATTGGGCTAATGGGCTCTTTATAGAGCAGCCCAACGGGCATCAAGAAAATTATCCATATTGAATGCAACCCAATAGTGTCTCGAGACCATTATTTAGGCTGTAAACTCTAAATCAAGCCTTCTCTCAATACATGACTAGCCCACATTTGTAGAGGCCTACAATGAAGAATGGCAAAACCCGTTGTTAATTATTGGAGAAATTGTGTTATCGGTGTTTGAATTTTTAAAAATCTTCCTTCTTCAGTATCTAAACTTTTTTTAGTCTGTGTTTCAATTTTTTAAAAATATATCAAATAAGTATTATTAGCCTTTTGTATGAGTATTCATGTGCTATAAAGCAAAAATATCTCCTGTTTTTACTTAAATTTATGTGTCATATTATTGATATTTGTGTGTGCAATGATACACTTATATATAAAATTAAAATGGCAAATTATAACATTAAAATAACTTTTTTGACTTTATCAATAGTTTGGTGATTGAAAAATGGATAAAATCACTCATTTGATACATTTTTAAAATAAAACATTTAAAAAAGTTCAGATACCGTTGTTGTAATTTATCCTTTATTATAGCAATTTTCAATGAAATGATATGTGAAATATTTTGAAAAAAAAGAACCTACAGCTATAATTTTTCTTATTATAGTTATAACTTGGAATTAATTAAAATCTAAATCTATTACTATAACAACAATTTCAAGATAAATAGATGAAAGGCAAAACCCATGATAGTAGGGTTCTCAACTCTCAATTATTTTTTAATAAATGGATCTTCCAACTTCTGTTTATTTAATTAAAAATAAATAATCAAGCAACAAGAGAATATTAAATAAAAAAAGCTTAAACAAGTTGTACTAAAAATGATGGTGGGAGGAAAATGCAAAAATATAATACTAGCTCATAGAATTTTGGAGCCACCTGTAATTTGTATTATGGTGATTGGGTCAAACAAACACGTAAGATTTAAACAAGTAATGCCACGGCGGCTACACGTCATGTACAAACACTGTCTACCAATAAATTGACGGACAATAATCATCTTATCCGTTATCTGCCGCTGGCTCCATCTCATTGTACACTCAACAACTTTATAAAATTGTCATTTTTTGTATTTAAAATTTTAAATTAAATTTAAGAATCTTCCATCCTTTAATTTTGAAACTAATAGTATTACATTAATGAATTTAGTTTTTTTTTATCTCAAATTGTTATCATAAGTTTCATTTACGTAAGACAAGTTGTCAAAAAAAACCCTAAACCTCTCTTTTCTCTCAAAGCAAACCCTAGCCATCTAATTTTTTTTTTATTATTTCTTCTCCGGCAGCCGTCAATGGTTTGATTTTGCTATTGACGGTAGCCATCCCTTTATATATGTTAATTTAATTTCATAGATATAATAAATAGCCAATTCTTTTCCATTTTTTCTTGATGGATTAAGATTTATCAACGAAGCGCAATTCAATTACCAAGAAGCGGAGATAAATTGAAGATCATCAACAACAAAATGAAATCATTTATGAGTTATATTAGGTTTATTTATTTTTCATTGTTTTGTTTTTTTCTGAATGTTTTATTTTGTCCTTTCTTTGTGAAAGGTTTGTTGTCCTTCCTCTGCGGAAGGTTTGCTGTCTCTTTTTTATGAAGGAGTTATCAAGTGGTGGTTCAACCGGATGATGTGAGTTTGCGGGTGATGGGTGATGGATGAAGTTTGATCGAAGATTGATTGAAAACTGCACTTAATTAGCGAAACAGTTAATAATTTATTTTTATTTTCGTAAGTAAGATCTGCGAATCAGACAGCATGTTGTCTGTTCCATGTCAGGTCATCGGGTTTCGTTTTCGAATTATCCCGAATTTCTTACAAATGTAACTGTTTCATATTCGATTTAATGAGATTTAACGAATTCAAAAAGTTTCATTTACGTCTTAACCTTTCAAAAATATCTATATTGTTCCGAAACATGATTTTTGTTTCACAAATGTCCAAAAATATTTTTTAAAGTGTCCATATCATCTCGAAACACGATTTTTTGTTTCAAATATGTCCACCCACATAACGGCACACGATATAGAGTTCATCTCTCAAATAAAAAAATGAACATTTTTTTAAGGAAAAACATGAACATTTTTGAAACAAAAATCTACGTTTCATAATAATATAGATATTTTAAAAAGTTTGCATATTTTTAAATAAAAAATTATGTTTCTAAATGATATAAATAATTTTAAAAGATTTGGACATGAGTGAAAGTTTATATAAATTTTTGGCCTTTGATCATTTGCCAAAAAAAAAAAGGTAAATCTGTTACACCGTGATGTGGCAAACCATAACCTTTGGCGCTAATTATGGAATCATAAATTGCATTGCACGTTATGATTTGTATAATTTCTAGAATAATACTTGCTTTACATAATTCTTTTTTAAAAGGAAATTTCATGAGGCATCTAATAGCATATGCCTTTGCATATTCTTCCATTACGGTGTTTTCCAATGGAAAAGGAATTAAAATAAAGTTGTGAGATTGTTCATTAATTATCACATGCTCATATATAGAAGCCGTATGCTAATTACATGGCACTAATTAGTTGTTAGATATGCTATATTCATGTACGTCGGTCTTATTATTCCATTAATTTTTGTAATTGGTCTACATATACCATATCAATCTCACATGTCTTCATACATCATAAATTAATAAAAATATATATTGTAAAAAACAGTAAAACTATATCAAGCGTTTAATATTTTAATAATCCAAACACAATGTTTTATAATATATATATATAAAAATTAAATAATAAAGTCAAATAACAAATAAAATGTAAGTAACTTATCAGCAATAACCCATTTTCAGATTCCTACACTAATATGTGATTTTATTTATTTATTATTAAACGAAGAAAAAAATGATTATTTATGCCTCTAAAATTTAATTATAAAATCAAATAAGCATTTAATGTCCGAAAAAGTTTAAATATGCCCTTAACGTCTTGAAAAATGAACAATCATACACCTCAATTTCAACTACCAAACTTTCAACATCGCATTTACAAGTCAAATGAGGGTCTGATTACTTTTTAAGACATTGGAGACATATTTTTCTGAATGTTAAGAACTTGTTTGATTTTAAAGACAAATTTTAAGTGTATAGATGACCCTTTTCGCTTAAACAAATTGTACTTTTTTATTCAATAGTAAATTGACAAAATAGATAAAAAAAAAAAGTTGTAGAAAAACAAAAACGTAAATACGGATATCCAATATGACAATAATCGAACGGAACCGTTAAAGAAAACGACAAAATTAGAGGACGTTAACAACGGAATTAAAGAAAATAACACAGGAAGATGATCATCTAATCAGATAAAAATGGCGGAAACGAATATCCCAAAGCATATCACAAACGGAGTTGAAGAATATTCTCCCCCAGATTCAATTTTTGTCTCTATTTTCTTATCTACGTTCTAGTAATTTTAGCTCTGTCCTAACCAATATATAAACCATGCTTCTTCTTCATCATCATCATCATCATCTTCCTCATAGACCCTTCTTCCTCAAATCTAAACCCTCACCGTCACCATTCTGTAAAATCCCGTTTCTTTTATCGAAGAACAATTACAAAATGGCCCTTAAAGCTGTTCATGTCTCCGACGTTCCGAATCTTGATCATGTTCCTGATAATGCCTCTCTTTTCTCCACCCGATCGTTCAAAGGTTCATTTGTTGAATTATTCAATTAGTTTTCTTGAATCTTGATTTGGTATTTGTTTATTAGTGCGTTTTATTTATGGTTTTGTTTTCTTGGAATTGCAGGGGCTGATGTCAAAACGGTGTCGTCTACCTCGCCGGGGAATAAATTTGTTGTGGTGGGACATAGAGGGAACGGGATGAATATATTGACGTCAAATGATAAGAGAATGAAATATATTAAAGAAAATTCTATTTCGTCGTTCAATCACGCCGCTTCTTTCCCCATTGATTTTATTGAATTCGACGTTCAGGTAACGATCTCTCTGTTTTCGTTATTTAAAACGGTGTCGTGTAGCTCGCCGGAAATATTTTTGTATATCGCCGCGTATTATCTTGTTCTTGAGTGTTTATCCCATGCAACCGTTGCGCCACGTCATTTTTACATCAAGCCAATGAACATTTGCGATAGGGAATCTTTTAATTATTACTTATTTTTTTTATCATTCAATTTTCCACTTGACTAACGTACAATTGGTTTGTGGCACGAATGACATGGCGCAACGGTTGTGTGCAATAATTTTTCCTTGTTCTTTTGTCAGTATTAGTTAATCTGGCTACAAAAAAGATTGATTTTCAGGGGTAGTTCAGTAGAATTGTTCTTAGTTAAAACTGTGTCGTTTTAGTGCTCAGGACAAATTTATTATTCCTAGGGTTTTTAGCTAATTGGAAGCTAAATTTTCTTGAATTATAATTCAATTTTGGGGAATAAATTGAACTGATTGTGTTTATGTTTTGGTTTGGGTTTTTTTTTTGAATGGGAAATTTTCTTATAGAAATTAGCTTGAGGTGAATGAGACAAACAAAGAACCAAGAAAGTGAAAAACGATATGTCGTTTTTTTCTTGTAGGTGACAAAAGATGGCTGCCCTATTATTTTCCATGACAATTTCATCCTCTCTGAAGAGAATGTGAGTTAATTTCTCCATTTTGTTTCAACTTTTCCTTATTTTAAGGACTAAACTGACATTTGGTTGCTAAAGTTTTGCATTTTGGTAATTTTTCAGGGAAGTGTTTTTGAGAAGAGAGTGACTGAGCTATGTTTATCTGAGTTTCTAGGCTATGGTCCTCAGAAAGAAACAGGGAAGACTGGAAAATCTTTGTTGAGGAAAACAAAAGATGGGAAAATTGTGCAGTGGAATGTTGAGAAAGATGACTCAGTTTGCACTTTGAAAGATGCTTTTCAATTAGTGGAGCCTTCTCTAGGGTTTAATATTGAATTGAAATTTGATGATCATATTGTTTACCAGCAGGATTATCTCAACAATGTTCTTCAGGCCATCCTGCAGGTATTTTGTTAAGTCAAAGCATTGTTTTTAAGCAAGATAGCCTGGACACTTTATTCGATCACCGTGTCCCGTTTCGGAAACGTTTTGGACACGAAACTTCATTGTTTCGTTATTTTCGTATCCGGGTGTTCCGAATCTGTGTCTGTGTCCGTGTTACATAGTTTTTAAGTTAACAATAATAGAAGTAGACATTGTTTTATTACATATTGAGTTTGTTTTGTTCTGATATGTTGGTAAATTGTTGGTCCAGGTGGTGTATGAATACGGTCATGATAGACCAATTATCTTCTCATCATTCCAACCTGATGCAGCACTGCTTGTTAGAGAACTGCAGAACACCTACCCTGTAAGTTTTCCCTAATCAAACATTTGATGGTATTCAATTAGGCTATGTTTGGTTCAGTCTATAAATTGAAGGAAACAAAATGCACTTCCTGGAACATATTTTCATGCTATTTTCGGGTTCTCAAGGAATTCATTGTTGCTGTGTTAATGGTTGAATGATTTGAATTGAAGAACATATTTCCTTTAACTTTAATTGAACTCGGAATGAGCATCTTATGTAGACAAAGAGAGACTATATAAGTTCAAAAACCAAACACAATGATGTTATATTACCATTTGGTGCCAGACCTTTCGTTTTTCATATTATTGACATCTACATTGCACGGGAACTTGTCGAGTTCTACGTCATCCGTTTCTGTTTTTGGAAACACTAATGTAACTCTAAAACTTTATATGCATAACTTGTTCTGTTAAAACTATCATTTCAGTGCTTGGCATTTGAAAGTACGACATAGATTGATGGTTGCTGAATGATTGCTGTGCAGGTTTACTTTTTGACAAATGGCGGAACTGAGATTTTCTACGACACAAGGAGAAATTCATTAGAGGAGGCGATAAAGGTGTGCTTGGGAGGAGGTTTGCATGGAATTGTATCTGAGGTCAAAGGAATTTTCAGAAATCCTGGGGCAGTACCTAAAATCAAAGAGGCCAAGCTTTCACTTCTTACATATGGGAAACTTAAGTAAGTTCTTCTTACATATTCTATTACTATTAAGTTTAAATCAATAATATAGTCGATAGCTGGCGTGTTCATGAGCTTTCGGTGTGATTTGCAAGATATCCTAACGGTATAATTATGTTCTGCAGCAATGTGTCTGAAGCTGTGTACATTCAACATCTGATGGGTGTAAATGGAGTGATCGTCGATCTGGTTAGAGAGATTACGGAGGGGGTATCTGGTATGATAAAGCCAACTAAGAACGATGATGAGGATAGCAATTCAACCAAAAAGGAGAGCGAGATAGAATTGAAATCGAATCCCGAATTCTCACAGAAAGAACTCTCTTTTCTTTTGAAGCTTATTCCACAACTGATACAAGAGTAATACATGGTCCTTGTATACTAAAGATCCTCAATTTTTTAGAACCCCTTTGTCCTGCTGTGGTTTATAATGTACATACTATCATTTCTTGGGGCATACAAATAGGAAGAAAATATAATTCGTTAGAGGAGATTCATTACAGTGTAGTTGCAGAAAGAATTCATCTCCATGTGCTACTGTATTCCTTGGTTGCTTATTTGATCTGAAAATTTGCATTTGTCTATTTTGATCTGATTTTAAGAATTTTATTTCAGTTATAGACTAATTTTACAAATTAAGATGAGGTATTTTTTTTTGTTTACGCAGCTATTATGTCTTTTGTAATTAAATAACAGAATTTCAAAACCTTATTAAAATTGATTAAAGTAAAAAAAAATGTACTTATTTTGAGATAATATGCAGCAAAAAAACATAGTTTACTTATTTTTTAAAGCACGTTTTTTTATAATTTTTTACAAAAATACGCTTTTATGAAAATCTATTAAAAATATATGAGAAATATGCCGATTCTGCAAAATAAATTTACCAATAATCTAGCAATAAATATTTTTTTAAAAAGGTATAAAGAGAGCTTATTTTTGTTAAAAAAAAAAGGCCGAAGGTACAAAACAATCCTCGTAATTTTTTAAAAAGTACAAGATAACCCTTAAACCTCTTTTGGATACAAATGACCCTTTAATTTTTTTTAAATAAAAAAGCTCTTCCGTTTGAAATCTCTGTTAACTAGTGACGTGACAAATAAGGAAAAAAGTTCAAGAACATCCTTAATCTTTAAAAAAACTTACCAATTTTACACTTATAATTTTTTTTAGCACATTTCACTATTTTTTTTCATTTAAATATCAATAACTAAATAATATTTCAAATTAAAATGTTTATAAAACAAATCGAAACTCAATTAAACCAATCGAAAAATAATCAAACACTTCGAAATCCAATTAAATCAATCGAAACCCAATCAAAAATATCAAATTTCATCTTCTTCGGCGACCGGCTCCACTGTCGTCCGCCGTAGACATATCCGAGCGGGTCTGTTCTGGATAAATCTCCAGCCGACGACTAGAGATTTCTCCTCTGGATGAGGTTTTTTTAAAAAAAAAATGAATTCTGATTGGATTTTGATGTGTTTAATTAGATTTCTACTAGTTTAGTTGGGTTTCGATGTGTTTAATTAGATTCTGATTGGTTTAATTGGGTTTCAATTGATTTAATCGAGTTTCGAAGTATTTAATTAGAATTTGATTGTTTTAATTTATAATTTTATTTTATTATAGATATTTAAATGAAGAAGATGGCGAAAATGGTTACAAAATTCATAAATATAAAATTAGTAAGAATTTAAAATATTAAGACTGTTTTTGAACTTTTTTTCTATATACCACGTTATCAGTTAACTGAAATTTTGAACGGAAAGGTTTTATTACTCAATTTTAAAAGTTCGAAGATCGATTTTATACTAAAAATAAATTAAAAAGTTGTTTTATACTTTCTGAAAAAATTCACGAAAAAAAGCCATTCATTTTTCCTTTTCCGATCATGTCTACATAATTAAGTAAGTGATGGTTCATGCGGTCCAACTGGCCCAGCCCATTCTTATATTCAATGTCTCGATAGGGCCCGGGTGCCATTAACTATATTTTGATGAAAATCCACAAGTTTTGCGTGATTGCAATAGAACATCAAATATTTCATGATCAACTTCTTTTAAATGAGACATAATGGAAGACAATTAGCATCTCATTTAAATGTTTCATTTATATATAAGATATAAAGATTCTATAATTTATTCATAATTATGTAATTTTAAAACCGAAATTCTCAAAATAAGATATTGGAGAAAACTATGTAAAAAAAATGAAGATTGTGCAGCGGTCAACAAACATTGAAATGAGTATTCAATAAGATTACTCAAATATTAATTATTACTATTATTTTTTTGTTTTTTAAAATTGAACAACCATGATCAACACGATCATTTTTGTTTTTCAGTTATGATGAACTAGAATTTTTTTGCGATATCTGTTTTTTTCTATTATCTTCTATAACTTTATTTTAATAAGCTATCTTCGTCTCACCACATCAATAATATTTTAATTTCTCCTTCCATATTACATTTTATTTAAAAAGACTATCTAGGAGTATTTTTTTATGTATTATTTATGAAGTTTTGTTGTAACTTCTTAGCATAATTTATTTAGTTTTATTTTAAGAGTTAAATATATTTACAAGATGATTGTTCAAATTTCGAGCACAAATAATAGGAATAATAAAAATATACAAAATATATTTTTTAAATTTGTATAAAACGACAAAAGACTTTCTAAATGATATAGAGAAAACAAAATGTAACAATAGAGTTTATATGTATTTGAACAATCTTTTTTCTATTATAATAACAAAAAATATAGAGAAATGATGCATTCACTTCTCAGAGAGATTCTTAGGTAGACTCGGTCCACCACGTCATCTATGGACTAAGTCTATCACATAATGACACGTTATTAAAATGATGGCAATCTTGTAAATTCGTTTATTACTTATTTACACATTTGAATAGTAATATTACAAGATTGCCATTATTTTAATGACGTGTCATTATGTGATAGGCTTAGTCCACGGATGATGTGGTGGACCGAGTCTACCTAAAAATTTCTCCACTTCCCAATACCAAATGCAACAAATAGAACCAAAATATTACCCTTCCAACGGAAAAGATTTTTTTTAAAAATATCTTGCAATTAACATATAAGTAAATAATATAACCAACATAATAGAAGGACAAGATAAATCATAATTATATTAATGAAATAAACATAGTATATAATAAAAAGACAAGACATAATAATAAAATAATTGAATCGTGGCCTTCCATTATAACGAATCTCGTTATGCATTTGTCAACTTCAAGAATAGCACAAGACCCTAATTACGTATAGGACAATGCTAATTAAAAAGGCTTCAACACTTTAATGTGTTCAAACACACACACATCTAAAGATGTTGTGTTCTTCAAAAGTTCCACACTCTTCAAGATTAAGATAACTTTGTTTTTAAAACACTAATTTTAAACTTATTTAATGATCACTAATGTTATGGAAAGTTGATGTAGTAATACTTAAACTAATTACTATATTTCTTCATTTTAAAAAATAATTAATGATCACTAGGCAAGTATTTATAAATAGTTTTTCCAGAAAATAGCCTATGTAATACTTACACTTAATTAATGATCACTAAGCAAGTATTTATAATAATTTTCAAAAAAATTATATTAGCTCTTAGGATATTCTTTTATCATAATCAAGTTGATAATTTAGTTTTCATTGAATTAAAAACCAATTTAAATGGATAATTAATTAGCACTTGAAAATTTAATAATTATAACGGTTGAACTTTTTACCAATTTATTTTTTTCAAAAAAATATTTATATTTCTGTTATAAAATTAATCATTTTTGTATTGTAAAATTAATTAATTTGTAAATGATATAAGTTCCAAATACTAATAAATTTTGTGAACATTTAAAATACTAATAATTATTGAATTATTACTAAATAAATTAAGTTTGTGCGCATGAAGAAGCAACTTAGTACTTAATTAAACCTCCTCCTTGTATAGAGTTATGTAATGATCATGGTTATCATTGTCATTGTTGACTAATAACAAAATTAAACAAATCTAATGGAAATTGTGTGTGACCATTAATCAACCTTTGGCTATTAGTTGGTCATCCCAAAAACCTATTTTTGAGTTTAGACATAAATGGGTTAACAAAAGTTTACATAAGGATAACTAATTTATACTCCCTCTTCATTTGAACACACACAATAATTAAAAGATATAGTTAAATTGATTAAATTGACTATTTATTTATTTTTTTCAAATATTTTATATAATTCTTAGATATATAAATAATACATAGATAATGAGATTTTTATTATTGTAATTTACATTGGTATTAAAAATGATATATATTCTATGTTGAAATATAGAGTAATAATTCATTTGAGAAAATGCATATTTATTAGGGGGGAAATAAGATTTTTAAATTTAAATGTGTTCATCAAAAATAAAAAGATGGCTTATAATTTGGGGAGTCAAAAATAATAAGGCGGTCTATCAATTTTGATGAAGAAAGTATTAATAGCAATGATAATAAAAACTTTAAAATCTATTTAATCGAAATTAGGAGAGTAAACGAGTTGGGCTACTCGTGAATTAATGAAATCAACTTGAAAAAATCAAGATAGGGGAAACTCTTATAAATATAAAATAATAATTTTTTTGTTATATTTCTTTAATAACTCTTAATTTAAAGTTTTATCATATTAATTAGTTAAATTATATATATTACAATAAAAAAATTGAAATATATCAAATATGTTTATTTTTATAATTTTTTTAATCTTGAATTTGAGCCGGACTGATTTTGAACTTGGATAACTCGATATTGTTATAGCTCGAAAATTTAAATCCACTCGAACTCCAGCTCGAGTTCAAACCGGTATAACATATTCAAGATTGGTCTTGAGTCGGCCCTAATTTGGGCTCGGCCCAGCCCGTTTACGCGCTGATTGAAATGATGAAACGGTCAGCATTATTTATACTAGCTAGTCATCTTTACAAGATGCAAGATTCTAACGAAATTAATGGTAATTAGGGCTTTGGCATCCATCACTCAATGTTAGTGATCCCAAAACAAAGAACATAAGTCCAAAAAGAAAGGAATGTATAGTGGGAGACAAAAGGGCTTAAGAAAATTTGATTATGTCTTTGTAAGGGTGAAATTAATCATTGATTTTGTTAATTAGCCGACTCATCTTTAATTAATTATACTTAGTGGCAAAAATTCTTTTCAAAATTATCCTTTTATCACTTCTATATACATTGCCATTTTTGTTTGGTTGCTTGTGTTTTCATCTTGGTTTCTAATGCATCAACCATCTTCAATTCATCATCAACTAGTCTAATTAATATCTTTTGGTTAATCAACCTTGAATATCTCATCCAATGCAGGCAAGTGATGAGTACTCGAGCCGAGTCGATTCAAAACACTATATGAAATTGTAGGTCGACACTATTTTAAAATTCAAAATTTAAATATTAGTTTGAACTCGATTGATTTTCATTTAAAGAATTCAACCTTTAATTTAGTAAAATAATCAAAATCCAGTTTGAGACGACTTGACTCGATCCTTTACATAAAAAGTCCATAAAAATATAAATTAATCAAAATTTAAAACACTATTTGATATTACCGATAGATATTTCCATCGGTAATTGAACCTACTGCATATGTAATGTCTATTATCAACAGATTGGTGACATAAGAAAATTGTCGATAAAATCTTAGCTGATAAAATTTTACCGACAAATATTGCCAACAGACATTGCCGATGAACTGTCGATAGTTTATCGACTTTTCAACGGCCATCAGTCATTTGCAGACAGTCGGTAATTAACATTGTAAGAAGTTAATATTTTAATATTTTTCGAGTTTGTCAAATTAACAAAATTTAATTTAATTTTAACTATAAGTCTGTCAAATCGATCATTTTAATTTTGAATTCAAATTAACAATTGATTCGTACAATTTAAATTCAATTTCAAGTCAATTTTAAATAGCTAGTGAGTTGTCTCGATTTAATTACACTCATATATTCATAAATAAGTATTTTTTTTACAAGATTAAATCCAAAATTTTATTTAAGGAAATCAAACTTGTTACGACTTCCATCAAGTCTTGTTGATTAAATGTTTAGCAATATGTTGAATCCGAAGGCAAATTCTAGGGGCTTGCTCATGTTCCAAAATCGGCAGAAATACACGTGCGGGATTAAGCACAGTGAAGAAGCGCGTGCCATTTGACCCAAACCACTAATTCAAGAATTAAAACCTCCCTTTATTTTTGGCTTAACCCATCAAAAAGGTTCTTATACTTTCAGTCTTTTTTTTTTCAATTTTGATCCCTCTTTAAAGTTTATTACTCTATTGGTCCTTATTATTTGTTTTCTATAGGGGTGTCAAAATGGGTTGGCGGGTCGTGTTCGTGTCGTGTCGACCCACTCTGTTGACACGATTAGGGTCAACACGAACACGACCCTTTTAACTAATCATGTCAAAATTCCCAAACATAACACGACATGAATTTTAAACGAGTGACACGACACGACACGATTAATACGTTAAGATAAACGGATAACACGATTAACACAATTACACGGCTAACACGACATGACTAACACGACCCACTTAACATTTAAAAATATTTTAAATCATTTAAATATAATTTTAACATCAAATTTACCAATTAATATTCAAATTATAAGATTTTAATATAATTAACTTTATTTATATATTAATATAATTAATTTAATAATTTTATTTTTACTTTTTATATTTATAACTATTTTATTTTAATATTATTATAAATTATATAATGTGTAAACGGATTAGGTGGATTTAGCCTTTATTTTAAATCAATTGTAGTGCACTCATTACCCGTCCAAAAAAGACCTAAAAATCCAAAATAAATTAAGTACACAGACTAGAAAAAGATGCAAGTTTAAGAAAGAACTAGATAAGTAAAAATATTAATGAATAGGGACATAAAGATGGATTTAACCTTTATTTTTCTCCTCATCAGTTTGGTTCTAATAATACACGTTTGTGCAAATAATTAATGAAATTAATGAAACGACCCGTCAAATTAAAGCAAAGCATTAAGAAATGTTGTAATCAATAAGTCAAAGAAGGAAACAACTTTGGCTCACTCTTTTTATATATAAACAAACTTTGTCTTTCTCTTATCATTAACCCAAAAAACACACACAAACTCTTCTCTTTCTTTTTGGGTTCTGTTTCTTATCCTCCAAAATGGGTTTCAACTCAGTTTCTTATTAGTTTCACTTCATTAGTTTCTATAGATATATAGCTCATCAGCTTAATATTGGTTCTAGTTATTTAAAAACAAGGTTGGAGAATTAATAATGGAGAAATCAAATGTTGTAGTAAATGGAGGGATGAGATTGCCTGTTGGGTATAGGTTTCATCCGACAGATGAAGAGCTTGTTGTTCATTACTTGACACGTAAAGTCTTTGGTCTTCCATTGCCTGCTTCTGTTATCCCTGACCTTGATGTTTTTCAGACTCATCCATCGAACTTCCCAGGTTTGTCCAAATTTCACTTCTTCATTCTTCATAAAATTGGTTATTTCCATTTCTTAAAAAGTTTTTGAAACTCCATATTGTATTCTTTTCGTGTAAATGATAAGGTAGCACAGACACGTTATTCAATCAACATGTTCCGTTTCGTAAACGTGTCAGAAAGTTTCGGACACCTGTGTCCAAAGTGTCCCGTTTTTCCGTGTCTGTGCTGTCTAGATAATACTATTATTTTCGGGTTTAAAGATATTTAACTTTCAATAGTTTTCAACTTTTATACAGAAATTTATCGAGTTTTACGTTTGAGTATTACATTTCTATTTCTTAGAATATTTTTCAAACTCCCAAACTTCATATATAACATATTTTTTCAGAATTTTCATTTCTTTGAAACCTAATTTGCACTTAGTCAAACACATTGCATGATCTGATTTTTATATATTTTTTTTTATAAAATGTGTAGGTAATTTGAAGGAAAAAAGGTATTTCTTTAGCAGAAAAATGGGAAATGAGAGTGAAAACAGATGCAAAAGAGGTTCTGGTTCAGGTTATTGGAAACCTAAAGGCAGAGGGAGGCCAATTATATCTTCTTTTGGAAATCATATTGTTGGAATCAGAAAAACCCTAATTTTCTGTGAAGGAAAACGCTCCGATGAGTCGAAAACTCGATGGATTATGCATCAGTATCACCTTGTTGGAACAATCTTCTCCACACCACAGGTATTTTACATAGACAATCATCAAATAAAAAAGATTTATGAATTGTATCTTATTTTTATTACATAGACTACTCAACTTGTTTATTTGCTTCTTAGATATAATTGTCACGATTTATAAAATTGAGGGACCATAATGTTATGTAATTATTTTCAGGTGCCTAAGATGAGACTAGGAGATTGGTTAGTGTACCGCATATTTCAGAAGAAAAATAGACCTAAAAAACAAGGGTTTATTAAAAGTTCAAAGTCTTCGAGCACCGGTGAGGTGATTATGAATTCTAGTTTCATGGAGGTTGCAATGGAAGATCAAATATCAGAAATTCAAGCTTCTAATTCTTCACCATGTTCTAGTGGAATCACTGAGGTCTCTAATTCTATTAATAATAATGGGTTAGATCAAGAAGAAATTAGCTCCTCCATTAGCTTTTCTTTTTAAATTGTAACACCAATAGTACTTAGAAACACCTTCAATTTCTTGTAAGGAAAAAAAATTATATTTTATATAATAATATTAAGGCTACTTTGCATCTATCAAGACAATGAAGCCATTTATTTCTTGAAAAAAATTAATCAATATATATATATATATATATATATATATATATATATATATGAAAATACAATCAAATTGATAAATATATCACGAATAAAAAGTTATTGAATTAAACTGATATGGAAAAATAATTTTATATATCCACAACCATGATCAAATTGATAGAAATATTCCTAAAAATATTTTTGACTGCATGGTCCAAGTCCTGATAATTATATTCAAGCATTAAATAGAAAAGATGAATGGTCGAATTGATTAAATAAAATGTATTTAGTCTCTTAACTTTTTTATGATAAATTTTAGTCCAAAATTGAAAACAAGAAAGAAAGAAGTTATATGTCTAAAAATTTGTATGTTATTATTAAAATAATTTTGTTATTATAGAAGTTCCTATGAAATTTCTTCAAATATGATTAATTTGTCATAAAAATAATATAATATACATAATTATATATTATTTTTATTATTAGATTCTTTATCTTTTTTTATTTATCTTTAGATATAATTTTTAGAACTCGTAAAATAAACAGATCTTATGTTAAATTTTTTTTTAGGAGTATTTATGTGAATTTGATCATAGTTGTTGATAGAGATAATTTTTATCCAATTTATTCGAAATAAATTTTCCAATTTCCTTATAATTATGGATATATTAATTCATTGCACCTATCTATTTTAAGAGCTTATGATAAGTACTGTCTTTTTTCTTTTTCTTTTTTGATCAAACTATGTCTTTTTTCATAAAACGGTTGTGATTTAGTTTGAACTCGAGACCTAAAATGTACTATCACACTCTTTTTTAAGGAAATGAATTTCATTGCAAAATCAATCATTATATAGAGGAAGAAAAAAAGTTATATTGTTACTCAATAAACTAGCTTTTATTATTATTATTATAATTAAAAGACAAATTATTTTTGAGACAAAAAAGATGATGCAAAGTAGATGAATATAAATAAAATCAAAAGAGAAGCATCCAAAGAAAAAAGGGAAAAAAACTATACACTACTTTGTAGGAAAAGTAGATCCCATGGGCAGAATAACATATATATAAAAACATGAACTAAAGATTATGGTGAGAAAAGGGGCATATATGCACATGGGTTTTGATTCTTGTACCTAATTGCAAAATTAAAAGAATTTATCTCATTGATTAAAAATATAATTCTACATATGGAATCTGTATGACTTTAAGTTGTTTCTTATTAGTAGTTTTTTTTTTACACAAGACCCCATAAACTTTTTCTTTTTTTGAGAAAATAAAACAAAAGGACTCTTTTTAGGGTTTCATGTATATATTACTTTAATTTTCATTGAAAATAACCCCAACATAATTAATGCTAAATCTTCTTCCTCCATATAAAAAAAGAGGGATTTTGGTTTTTGTTGAGAAAAGGAACAAGACAGAAATACAAAATGTATTTTCTACTAATATATTTTCAGGCTTTGGTATTGCAAACTAGTTCTCATGGGGTAGATGAGTATAAGATTCCTTGTGTCAACCAATTATAGACAAAGGAACAAATATATCTATTGTTAATTTATTTTTAAACCATTACTAATTGGGGTGCATTCAATTTGCACATAAATTTTAAAATCAAACCGATTTGAATTTAAAAGGGAATAATGATATATAACCCAACACTTTTAATTCATTTTTTGTACCGCCTGACGTGGCAATTAAAGAGTGGATTGATTAAATTCTGTTTTTTGAGATATACACTTTTAAGTGGAAATTGGACGAATGAAACCTTTCCACATAAGGTGAATTAAAAAAGTTGGGTTAAATATATGGATTATAAAGCATTTTTTTAAAAAGAATATAAAATTTGTGAAATCAATTAAATAGTTATTTCATTTTATTTTGTAGTTCTGTTTTTAGTTCGATTTGTACTAACATTTAACATAAATATTTTATTTGTAAATTATAATAAAATTCGTGATCCGATTTGCATTTAATCCTTTTTTAAAAGGCTTAATAGTGTCAAAAATCAAACTTCTCTTACTTTTTATAAATATATTTCAATTTGATAACTTCATTGCAATTTTATCTAATATTTTTTAATCAATTTAACTATTTTAATTTTTAGTTGAATTTCTATACTAATTCTTTAGTTAGCAAAATTTAACTCTTGATCTAAAAAATTAAGAAACAACGTCAAAATTTAATTTTAGATACCCTAATTTTCGATGGTTGAAACTAAAAATGAACAAAAAAGACAAATACAGATATTAACTAAGGTGAAAAATTGACACAATTAAATTAATTGAAAAACATTGAACACACCTGCAAAGAAAATTGTCAAATTGGGATAGATTTTCAAAATTTGAAATTTTTGAATAAATTTATAAAAAGTCGGAAAATTTAATATTTTGTTTTTGCACCTTTAGATTTAAAAAAATAAAATTATAAAATACAATTTTTAAAAAAATAAATAGGACATAGGAGTACATAGAATTTCCCTTTTCCTTACTTCAATATGCTTGCCCACATAACCTTTCATATAAGAGAATATGGAAAAGAGAAGAAAATAAAATAAAATCACTAGAGGAGAACAACCCTTGTAAGAGTAGAGAGAATAGGGATCAAAGTATATTTAGATATGTAGTGGAAATTGAAAGATATAAAGAATTAGAACATTTGATTAGATCATTACAGCCGTTTGATCTCCAAAATAAGGCATCCCTATTATACTATGTTTTCACAATTTGGGACCCTATCAAAAGTTCAAGAGTCAAAGACACTTCACATGTAATGTACACTCACAATATTGCAAATTAACATAATTTGATTAATTTTATGACTCATTATATATAGTAGTTTCAATTATTGGTTTGATTAAAATTATTGATCAAAATATATTTTTAATCAATCATGTCAAAAGTTTAGGGAAATGCCACCAAAATTCTGTTATGACGAAGCATTACATCTTATGTTAATATACATACATTACCTCATATAATTAGAAAAAAAAAAAACTAATCACTAAACATATCTCACATTTTTCGATCTTATTTTATTTATATCTAAACTTTTTTTTAAAAATATCAATTTTGATAGAATTTCGATAAATACAATTCAATAGTAGCCAACTAGACATATTTATATAAATAAAAAGGATACTTTTTTTTATATATTTTTAATATACGGTTCAACTTTTTTTAGCAGAAAGTTAGATACTTATCAAAATTAGAAGATCGGGCTTATTTAAAAAGAAAATTTAGTAATTGGATACGACTGAAATATACTTATCAAAGTGAGACCGAAATTGACGTTTTAAAACGATTGAGATATAAATGAAAAAAGTTAAAAAGGTGGATAAGTTTAAGTGATTAAGCCATAAAAAAAAACAACTACTACTTTTTCCTTAAAAGAAAGATATAAAGTGTTGCTAAAATTCTGCTATGCATGAATGGAATAGTGTCCCCTTTCTTTGACAATGATGAATAAAAAAAAGGTGCAATATTTATAAAACTTATTTTTCCTGAATTCCTATATATTTAAAAACCGTTTCAAATTTTAAAAAATGCTACTAAAATTGTTGAATAGCAATGATATGGAATCATATCTTGCAAAATAAAAACTTTGGTGTAAATTAATCATATTGGACACACAAAGTATAATAAAGTAGGTGTAATTTTTGTAAAGCAAAATCAATATATACTCATGTGATATTGTCAAGAGCAAAAGTCATTGGTAGCAAAGATATAATGTTTGTGTGTGGTGGAATGAGAATTGGCGGAAGTAAGTATTGGAAATTGCCGACCAGAGGTTACTTGCAGTGCAGGTTTTAGAATCATCTACTTAATCAAAGCAATGGATGTTCTTTTTTTTTCTTTGGAGGCAATGAAAATTTGGTTTTTAAGTGTATTTTGCTGACTTTAAAAGCTCTACAAAAAAATTTGGTCAATTAAAGTCATTTCTTGTAGGCCATAACTAATTCAAAAGATTAATGATTAGTGCCTTTCTTATTGTCATTGTCTAGTTAATCATTTGAAGAAATCTTGTTGAAGTATTTGAAAATGAACTATATTGTAGGTTTCACATTTGAGGGGAAAAACATCTACTTGTTTTTTTTTTATGATGAAGATTTACCCTCCCGAGCCAAGACCAAAATCACTGTCAAATCCTAAAATGTGAGCTGCGATAATTCCAGACTATAATGGTCAGCAGTTCAGTCTCAAGCATCTATTTGTATCTTTGTTTACAAGAATGAATCCAAGTCGGATTCTTTCACTCAAGAAGATGTTTTACCAAAGTGAATCCTAGTCGGATTCTTTCACTCAAGAAGATGTTTCTTCATTCACAACGAGTCGGATCCCCTCACTCAAGAATATTTGTCGGCCTCATTTGCCTGAATGGTATCATACAATACCCGACCATCTAGTTATTGGAATAAAAAAAGACGGAGGGATAAAACAACGATTTGATAACTAGCTCATTGGGATAAAGATAGAACCCCGTAGAAACTTATAAGAAGTTTTCTCCTTATACGGTTCGAGAAAAAGGATTTGTTGATGCCTAATCAACATATATGATATGGTTCTGAATAAACATATTCATTAGGTAGCATCAGAAGTAACCTTTCATATGCACATTATCATCAATTCTGTGCACTAAACTCAACATCTACCAAGTAAAGAAAAACAAATATGATGCTGTGCCTTATGTAAGAGTTTCATAGTCTTTGAAGCAACCTCATTTGAACGTAAATAAGAACGAACAGATAGGACGATAATGGAACAAACGAGGATTTCACTTGCATCGATACGCTAGAGCCATCTTTTTCTACAACTCCACCAGCATCAGCTGCAGAAGTTGAAGGTTCAGGTTCAACACATGACCTTAACACAGCTTCATTCCGAAAGAATATGAGAAGAAACACGGCATATGAGCAACTTCAAGAACTCTAAGAAAATGCAAAGGATCCCTATTGATAGACCAAACTAATAGCAGCTTATTTAAATTTCTTAAAACAATTTAATTGTCTAAAATAACAAAGAGGCAGGAAAACGCTAAAGTTTAAAATAAAAGAAAATGGCTGCAAAGGTTTAAAAGAATAGTGCTAAAGTTTAAAAGATTCGACAGAAAAGACACCCTGATAAAACCTGTTAACCTAGAGAGTTTGAGAAACAAAATTACAAAACCCTCTGTAGCATGGACACGGATATGAGAAAACGGGACACTTGAACATGAACAGGGCGAAACTTTTTTATATTAAAAATGAAGTTTCGTGTCCCAAACACTAAGCTTCCGCCACATTTCCGAAACAAGAAATGTTGATTGAATGAAGTGTTTGTGCTACTTAGACGAAATTCAGTAAGAACACAAATAAGACACAAAGTTAAATCCAGCAAAGATGCTGCTAATCGTAAGAACACAACAGCAACATAACTAATTAGGGTCGGATAAATCAAATCCCTCTCTCTAGTGCAAATGATTTACGGCTACATCCGATATCAATCAATTGAACTAATCAAAATTTGAACAAATGCTGCAATGTCTAAGTAGCTAAAAGAAATAACCACATAAAAAAAGAATTATCTAACGATTAACGCCTAGCTAGCACACACACTTCATTCAATCTACATATCCTGCTTTGATAACATTTCGAACACACAGACATTTCGTCCATGAAACTTCATTTTTTATATAGGAAACCTTAAAATGACACAGTTTCCCCGTATCTGTGTCCAAGTGCCCCATTCTCCCGTGTAAGTCCGTGCTATATAACAGTAATGTAATCTCATAATTGCAGACAAATGATAAAGCATTAATCAAAGTTATCTAATTCGACCAAAATTCAAGATAACATAGTATTAAACCCTAGCAAAAGAAGAATAAAGATTCAGGGCCTGTTTATATTAGTGTAGAATTCATTTTATTTCGTTTTGTTTCTAAATGAATTTTATTTGAAAATCATTTGAGACTGAATTTTTATATTTGGTTTTTCGAATTTTAACTATGAATTTTATATTTCGAGTGTAAATATAAATTTAAATTGTGAAAATTGATTTGAACTAAATGCATATTCTGTAGAAATTTAATAGAATTATATAAAAATTGTGAAATTCTTTTTAACCAAAAAAACCCTTAATCTTTAAGACATAAATCATGAAAATAATACAAAAAGGTATTAGAAAAATAGTTCATGAATAATATTTTTGAAGGCAAATATTCAACTTTTTATCTTTTTTCGTTGTTATTTTTGAATTCAAATAGACTAATAGAATTTGCTACTTTCATGTATGTTTTGTCAAGAAATTTTTATATATTGAATTTAATAGGTGAAATTCAGTGTCGTGTAAAACTATAATTTTTGAATTGGGATTCTCTCAAGTTCAAAATGAACTTGAGGGGGTCATGTTTATGATCTACACCGTTTATTGTAAAATGAACGGTGTAGATCAAAAAATACAATTTTAATCAAATTAATCTACATTGTTTATTTTACAACGAACGGTGTAGATCGTGAACATGACCCCTCAAGTTCATTAAACTTGAGGGAATCCCAATCCTGATTTTTAAATAGGCCAAACCCATTCTCAAGTCCCTCTACTCTTCACTTTTTTTTTTCAAAAATTCCCTCTACTTTAATTTGTCATTTTTGTGTCCTCTATTCTCATTTTCTTGGTTATAAAACCCCTATATGGACGGATTGCGGAGAGTGTGTCACAATCGCCGTTGACTCTAACAAAATGACTTTACACCTAATAAAATAATTAAACAAATGACATGTAGAGAAAGAATATAAAATACATGTAAAATTAAAGGACCTGCTAAGGAATTTTTCCCTTTCTTCTCTAAAGTCTTCAACGTCTTCATCCATTACTGGTGTCTAAATTCACATCTTCATCCATTACTTTTCCTTCTTTACCATAATCGTCTTCGCCGCTCTCATTACTGGTGCCGCTGCTGGTATCGTCTTTTTCAGCCGGCAGCCACTTTTTCCACCACCTTAATCTTTTGCCATTTCCTTCCCATCATTTCCCTTTCTTCTCTAAAGGTGGATTAAATTGTAGGTTTCACATCCCAAGGGGGAAAAACCCATCTACTTGTTCCTTTTCAAGAACGAATCCAAGACGGACTCTTTCACTCAAGAAGATATTGTCGATCTCATGGTTTCATACAATACCCGACCATCCATTTATTGGAAAAAAGAAAGACGGTGAGCTAAACAACAATTTTATAGATAGTCACCGGGATATAGACATAGAACCCCGTAGAAACATATAAGAAGTTCCTCCTTGTCCAGTTCGAGAAAAACGATTTGATGCTATAGTTGTTGATGCCTAATCAACATATGTGATATGGTTCTGAATAAACATATTCACTAGGTCGCATCATATGGATATTATCATCAATTCTGTGCACTAAACTCGGAATCTAACCAGAAAAGAGAGAAAATATGAAACTGTACCTTAAAATTAAATCGCCCATTTCTGCTAATTCGCAGTTGCATAGTCTTTGAAACAACTTCATTTTAACATAAAGAAAAAAAATGACACTACTGGAACGGTCGACGATTTCACTTGCATCCATATGTAAAGGTCGACAAAGACAAACTTGTGTTTGGAAAAATGTTAAATATATGTTCCAGTTTTATGGTATTTATCGTATAAATCTAAGGAATCCTTTTACAGTAGAGTGATTGACAAACCAAAAAACAAATTCAAAACCTAAATAGTTCTAGACAAACACAGGAACAAAACTGACTTTATGAAATTTGTCACTATTCTCACTCATTTTGCAAGTTAAGTTTGGGTGCCAGAGCCATCTTTTTCTACAACTCCACCACCGTCAGCTGCAGAAGTTGAAGGTTCTGGTTCAGCACATGACCTCAGCACAGCTTCATTCTGAAAGAATATGAGAAGAAACACAGCGTATGAGCAATACTTCAAGAACTATAAGAAAATGCTAAGGGCCACTATTGATAGACTGGAAGAATAGCAGCTTAATTAAATTTCAAATTACAATTTTTTTGTCCAAATAACAAAGAATCAACAAAGAATCAATAATAGCGCTGAAGTCTAAAAGAGAACAGCTCAATAATAGCGCTGAAGTCTAAAAGAGAACAGCTCAGTTGGTACTTCGAAAAAAACTAACAAAACATGTCAACCTAGAGTTTGAGAAACAAAATCCAATAAGAACACAAATGAGACACAAAGCTAAATCCAGCATAGATGCTGCAAATTGTAAGAGCATATCAGCAGCATAAGCAGTTGCTTCTCCTTCCACAGCGAAACTCACCTCACCTTAACACTACCTTAATTCCAAATTATTTGAGGTCAGATAAATCAACTCTCTCTCCATACTGAAAATGATTCAGGGCTGCATCTTTCGAAATTTATTTTTCAATAAAGCATTTTGAATCTGATTACAATGATTTCAGCTTAGTTATATGAAACTTGGGGTTGCTACATGCAAGATTTGACTCTTCCAAAACCCGCAGTTTCATGGCTCTCATATTAACTAACAAACAACTCTTATCAAGCTATATGAGTCAAAGTAAGCGACAGAAAATGTGCAAATAAAAGAGCAGAGCAGAAGTCTTATAAACATAGTCTCTATAGACATCCCCACTAACAAGGGCCAAACTGGTGCAACCCATGAAATGATGAAATAAATATCTATAGATAATAAAAGTAAAGAAATTCAAGAAATACAAAACAGCATAACACCAAAAAAATAGTGTTTTCTATCTCCTCACTTGGTCCTACGAGGATAAATAGAGATACTAAGCCCGCTCAGCCCTTTTAAATCTGTCTCTCCAAAAGTGAAAGTATAGCAGGTAAGCTCTCCAGTTCTCATTGTGAGTGAATATACTGTATACATAACACAGAAGCCCACAACTTAACCATGCAATCGAGTACAAATAGCCACAAGCATGAAGCCATAAACCAGTTACTCAGTCAAACTTCTCTCTGATATCGCCTCCTAAATTATTTCGAGCAAATACAAGAAAAGAGATCAAGATTATGATAGGCAAGGAAAAGGTACTCCCTGAAAGCAAACTTAAAAAGCAGAACTCAAGATAACTTTTCATCATCCAATTATACGGTTTTCTCCTACCAGAACAACATAATAATGAGATTTTCTCCTACTCGTTTAATAACACCAGTGTCACGCATTTAATAGAAAGTTCACAATCCTATGTTCTCCTTGTAGAGAGAGCATTCCCCCTTTTAATCAATTGAACTATTATTTTAAACAGAATCAAAATTTGAACAAATGCTTCAGTATCTAAGTAGCTAATGATAAAGCATTAATCAAAATGGCCAAATTTGAACAAAATTGAAAGAGAACCCTAGCAAAAGACGAGTAAAGATTCAATTAACAAAAGGGTATTGAAATTAAAACCTGCCAAACCCTAAGGAGACGTTTCTTGGCGTTGGCTTTACGAGTGGTGGTGAGTTTAATTCGTTTCCAAACTAAACCTCCTGAGTCGTGCTTCTTCACTATCTCCATTACTCTTGTTCCCCAAAATGCCCCTACGCCCGCCATCTTTCTCTTCTCTCCTGTCGTCTCCGCCTCTGGAGTCTGCTCTTCCCGCGGAGGACCTAAGAAGCCAAAAGAAACAAGGTTTTTGGCCTGGGGTTTTGCTCGTGGAAACGACGTCGTTTATTTATGATAGGCTTTTTCACATTTTATGCTGTTGTGCATTTGTCGAAATTGATAGAGTAAAGGTCAATGCTACTATTAAATTTGTGTCTCGGAAGTAAATAAGTTTATTTTAATTTTTTGGATTAGTCAAACTTAAAATAAGTTTGTTTTAACTTTTGGATCAATCAAACTCAAAACTCTCTTAATTTAGGTCAATTAATAATAAAATTATACACTTTAAAATATGGACTTATTTGATCTCGAAACACAAATTTAGGGATCACTCAAAAATTAAAATAGACTTATTTGATTTCAAAAATATAAATTTTGGATCTAATTGATAAAAAAAATTAAAATTAATTTATTTGATTCCGAGACATAAGCTTAATAGCCGCGTTGACTTTTTTGTTCAAAATGAGTATGATTGTTTTATCAATAATATTAATCATTTTTAAATCATTATTGATGGATACCGAATCCTATTCTACTTATAATGGAGCCGAGTCGCAGAAGATATATTCTCAAACGACACTAGACTCCCGCCCAAAGGGCCGAATCCACCGGATCCGCCTTGACTGGAATACATCATTCGACATCATAAAAACCGAATCCCTGAGGACTCGGACAAAGCACGTCGACCCCGGGATTCGGATAAGACCAAGATCTACGTATATTCGGAGTATCTGTCCTATTTGGATACAAATTCCAACTTAGGAAGATAGCCTCCAAATTAGGAAGACGAGACTGTTTAGGAATATCTTCCTAAATAGGACTCCTGTCTGAATAAGGAAGGACACTCCTAAACAGGGTCAAACCCTACTAAATAGGAATCACTTTCCTACTACAACTCTACAAGGTATACATTCGACTAATATAAAAGGAGCTTGAGGTATGCCTAAACACACAACTTAGAACAAATACAATTATTCTCTCTTAAGCCTAAACTGACTTAAGCATCGGAGAGCTAATCGGACAAACCGTCCGATTAGCCATCTACACTGTTTTGCAGGATTAATGCCGTCGAGATGCCGGAATCCATCAATTGGCGCCGTCTGTGGGAAAAGCTTGAAAACTTCAAAATTCAAAAGAGCTTTTCTGAACTCAAACAAATTCTCATTGAAGGATGGCATCCGACGGGACTAATTCAAAACAACAACAAATCTAATAGATCTGCTATATTGGAAGTGTCAAAAAAAAAAATCAACTGCCATCGAAATTAATTAAGCTATTAAAGAAATTAATTACGTTTATCAGTATTTGGTTGGCCGATAAAATCAAGCATGTTAAAAGGAATGGGGAAGCATGCATGAATTGGTGGCCAGGGAAGCAACTTGTACGTGATAAATAAAGTAGGCGATGAAACAAATTGGGATTGAAGCAGGCAGGTCACATTACATTAGTAATTGGCCAAATTCAAAACAACACAGGTCAAAAAACGAAAAAAGGGAGAAAGTGATTAATGGCGAAGGAAGCGGGTCGCATGTTGGCCAAATTTAAAGAAAAAATAGGATCACGTCCGACATTGACACATCAAAAATATTATCCTGCTATCAACCGGATCTAAATCACGATAAGTTTTTTTTTTAATTCGTATTTCAACTTATATTTAATCACGTTTAATATTTTTTATACTCATTGGAATGTCATAATGCATGATGAATCTTTTTATATATTCTGAAATTTTGCATGCTATATATTAAAATTTAGTTATTAATTTTGGTTTCAAAATTAAAGAAAAAATAAATCAATTATTATTTTAGTTTAATCCACACTTTTATATGACTTCAAAAATATTATGTCTTTAAAATAAAATTCAATAAATATATTATAAAATATATATATAAAAAGGAATAAGAAGGCAAATATGGCCTAATCAAGAAGGCATTGCGCCTAAAAAGGCTCGATCAAAAAATATATATTGCATGACTACAAAAGACTAATTAGCTAAGAAGGAAATAATCAAATGTAGTATATGTAATCATTAGTTTCCTTTATCAAGTAATAGATTTACTACTTGAATATACAATATCTTTATGAATAAGAAAACCGTTTAATAAAAATTTATAATTTGAGAATGGACTATATCCTACATAATTTATATGAGATCGCTTGCTATCTTGAACACAACTCTATATGATAAATTTTTATTATATTGTGAAGTCCATGCAGACATAGAAAATAAAAAAAAAGGGAGAAGAAATATTGGAGAATATACTGAAAGAAAAGACGAGATGTCCTAAACACCAGAAAACTAGGCGAACAACGCCCAACAAAAAAGGAAGAATGAAAACGGCCCAAGAGGCGAAAAACGAAGACATGATCTAAAAAATGGGCATAAATACCCTTTGAGATCGGTGTATTTGTGGGGGAGCTTGAAGGATAAAATACAAATTCCACGAAGAATGCGATCGAGAAAAGAAAAAAAAGACAAACAATTAGCGGAAGCAAATAACTCAGATCTAATGATTACAAAAACAAGAAAAAATCCAGAAAAAGGAAATAAAGCGAGAGATGGTGGCAACAGAACTCCTACAAGGAGTAAAAAAATATAGAAAGCATAACAAAAATCGGTGGCAAGAAAAGAAAAAATAAATATAAAGGCCGAAAGAAGAGAAGAAATAAGAAATCAAATGAATTTTATCCAGAACAATAATGAAGATGGAGAAAGAAATCAATAAAAAGAACACCACTTGAGATCATGAAGAACCAAGCGATGTAAAAATGAAGGAAAAGACCTCGGACAAAACGAATGAATAAACAAAGAAGGCTCCGCCAAAGAAGAATAAGCCAAAGCTTAAACAAGAAGAGACTCGCCTTAATAAGGCTCGGTCAAAAAGAATAAACAAAGAAGGCTCCGCCAAAGAAGAATAAGCCAAAGCTTAAACAAGAAGAGACTCGCCTGAATAAGGTTCGGTCAAAAAGAGTAAACCAAGAAACAACAAAAAAGAAAATAAAACTTGACAAAGAAGACTCATCAGGAAAACCCCAAGAGGGACAAAGAAAATAGATTCGTCTGAACCTTGAAAAAAAAACCAAGAGGGAAAGAAGGATGAATAAGATAGAAGTCAAAAGGCCCATCATCAAGTATAGACTTTTGGTCGTACCCGATGGTGTCAATAGCCCGTCGTCAAGTATAGATCTTTTGTCATACCCGACGGTGCCAATCGCCCATTGTCAAGTATAGACGTTTGTCATACCCAATGGTGCGAACTATCTTTAATTCATACAACGCAGCAAAGCAGACAGGAATCGGAATAAATAAAGGCGAAACGCCGAAAAACCAGAGTATAGATTTACTCTAAAATAAAGGCGAAACGCCCAAAAAACCAGAGTATAGATTTACTCTAAAATAAAGGCGAAACGCCCAAAAATCAGAGTATAGATTTACTCTAAAAATAAAAGCAAAACGCCAAAAACAGAGCGAAATATCAAAGATCAAAATCAACTCGAAGCAAAATAAAGCGAAAGACGAAAATGCCAAGAAATAGAGGAATGCGAAAGAAAGAAAAACGCCGAAAAATAAGAGAAATGCGAAAGAAAGGCAAAATGCCAATCAAAATGAATGCGAAAGATCTCAAAACAAAAGACCGAGTCTAAAATGATTCGGGTAAAAATAAGGCCAAGTGCCAAAATAAGGAGACTCACTCAAATCAAAAGAAATAAGGCTACATGCCCAAATCAACGAATCACAAACAACTCGCCCAAATCAGAGGAACAAATCTTAGTAAGGAAGGCAGTCCACCCGAAAAGAATTAAAATCAAGGAAAGTCGACGAAATAGATTGAATGACCTGATCTCAAAACGGGCATAAATACCCTATGAGATCAGTGTATTTGTGGAGGAGCTTGAAGGACTCATATCTGTCCAATGAAGAAAACAAAAGGAACAAAATGAAAAAGAATTGCAAACAAGAAGAGTCACCTCGAAAAAACAATTACTCATTAAAAGAGTAAACATCAGCTGGAATAAAAGACTTCGAGTAATGAAGATAAAGACAAGCACAAAGAACACAGAAATATTGAAATCCGAAAACCAAAAGTAAAAGATGAAATACAACAGTTTAAAGACAAAAGAAGATAGAATGAATGGACACATGTCCTACCTTCAAAAAATAACGAATAGATGAATGACACATGGCGAAAAAGGAGAAAAACTGGAATCTTGCTCGAGAAGTAAAAAGGAACGCCAAAATACAAAACGACTCGCCTCAAATAGAGCTGAAATACTCCGAGGCATAAAATACCATGACTTCAGCTCACTTGCGGGGGGGGGGGGGGGGGGGGGGGCTAATGATGGATACCGAATCCTATTCTACTTATAATGGAGCCGAGTCGCAGAAGATATATTCTCAAACGACACCAGACTCCCGCCCAAAGGGCCGAATCCACCGGATCCGCCTTGACTGGAATACATCATTCGACATCATAAAAACCGAATCCCTGAGAACTCGGACAAAGCACGTCGACCCCGGGATTCGGATAAGACCAAGATCTACGTATATTCAGAGTATCTGTCCTATTTGGATACAAATTCCAACTTAGGAAGATAGCCTCCAATTTAGGAAGACGAGACTATTTAGGAATATCTTCCTAAATAGGACTCCTGTCTGAATAAGGAAGGACACTCCTAAACAGGGTCAAACCCTACTAAATAGGAATCACTTTCCTACTACAACTCTACAAGGTATACATTCGACTTATATAAAAGGAGCTTGAGGTATGCCTAAACACACAACTTAGAACAAATACAATTATTCTCTCTTAAGCCTAAACTGACTTAAGCATCGGAGAGCTAATCGGACAAACCGTCCGATTAGCCATCTACACTGTTTTGCAGGATTAATGCCGTCGAGATGCCGGAATCCATCAATTATGTATCGTTCAACACTAATAAAAAATTGATGCTTATCAATCGAATTTGAATTAATTATCGTAGATAAATGTTAAATAACTAAATCAAAAGGTAAAAAAATATCAAAGATTCAAATTTAATTTTTTTTATTTGATGTTATGAAGTTTAAATTTTATTAATTATAGTCTGATTTGAATACTTTAATTTTAGTTATTATTAAATATTTTAATTAAATTAATCAAAATTAATTTAGTTGTGCAACGATATCGAATGATTTAAAAAGTAAATATAAAAAATTATTCAATAATTATCATGTAAGCAAGCCTAATTTGATTGATTTGATTAAATTAGACTTCTCTATTATTGAGATAATCTTTTAATTAAATAGTGATTGACAAAATTTGAATTTAATTTACGATTAAGAAAAGTGATAACTATTTTGAAGTTTTTAAGTTGTTAAATAAAAATGAATAGACTGAATATCAAATTATGCTTCAAATATCTTATACACGAAAAACATACATTTTTAATTAAACAAATAGTTTGGCCGGTCTTTCAACTTGTGACCATAGTCAAAAAATTCACTCTCAGATATTTTAATCAATTAAAAATAAAACTATGTATTTTTATATCAATTAAAAATAAAATTGTACAATATAAAAAGTTCAAAAAACCAATATAATCCAATTTTATCTTTAATTGATCTTAATATATAGAGTATCGTCTTTAATTGATTCAAAAATTAAAAAATCATCCTTAATTGATTAAAATAATTGAGAGTGTGTTATTTGATATTGAGTCACAGTTTCATGGACCAGATTGATCTTTTATTCAATTTTAATGTAACAATATTCATTTTTGGAGACGGAATAAATTAGTTTTCAATTTATTTCTTCAATGTAATTTATGTGGATAAAAGCTTGTAATCTATTAAATTGGATTAATTGCATTAGCATATACTAATATAGCAATTTTTTGTTGAACTGAAAAATGGGAAATTAAAATTAGAGACTAACAATAATTAAAAAAGCATAACCTAAGACACCAAAAATAAAAAATCTCAATTAAATGTTATTAAAATGAGACAAGTGGATAAAGTAGGCATAAACCTATGAAAAACAATTAAAATGTTGTAACGGTTTTAACTGTCATTAACTCATCATATCAATAAAACCCATCATTTCTTTAGTTCAATCCAAACCAAACCCCGTAACCTTCGTTGGATCTCTCATTTATTTTTTTCATTATAACATAATTAAGGCTATTCTTAACAACTTTAATCTTGAGTTAATTAACACTAATCTTTTCTATTTTTCTTCATCCTCCTTCCTTAGCTCCCCCATGTATTGTCCTTCACCTTCTTCAATTTTGATTTTCATGCCCTAGTTCAACTTTCTTCATGGGCTGTGGCATTTCCAAGTCAGAGCTAGAAGAGACGGGGCACGGACATCAAATACGATCCCTTCGTCGAAAGAGTATTAACATTGAAGAGAAAGAAGATGATCAATCCGATCATTCTGTCGCGAGTCGCCCTAGAAAAAGTATTTCTTCATTGGCGAGCGACGGCGGGTTCTTGAGGAGGGTTCTTGGTTCGATTGAGAAGGAACGGGGAGCGGAGAGAGACTTAATTTTAGATTCTAGCGATAATAATAATGTCGGGTTGAAAAGTATTTCGTGTTCGTCCTCTCTAACAAAGGAAATTAATAATAGCAATTCCTTCTGCTTCAAGCAAGTCGAAACTACGGAAAAGGAATGCGCTACGGAGAAAGAAACGACGACGGAAGAGAGCATTGTCGCTAATAATAATAATAAAGAAGTGGAGAAACATGAAGAGATTAATTATGGTCGTAAGGAGGAATTTATAATTAGGCCAAGTAATTATAAAGAGGAAGCTAGCATAATGTTTGGTCCTGGTTCTCCTAGTTTCAGGGTATATTGTGCCCATGATGAGTTCATGGATACATCATTTCAAGAAGGTGATTTTTATTTTGGATTAATTGTATATTTGAAATATTTAATTATTTTAGGCAATTTTGTTTTTCAATTTAATTGATGAATGATTGATTTTTGTAGATATTGGTGATGAAGAAAGAGAAGAGATCAAATCAACAAAAGAAATTGAGAAGGTAGGCTTATATTCCAATGTAGGTTTATATATCATTTCTAAAATAATTCTTAAACAATTCAAAGAAATTATGAAATATTTTTTAGCATGGAGTTGATTCGGGTTGAAACCTTACAAATATCTAAATAACTTCAATACCAATTCAATTGATCTTTTTATTAGGTTTAATTGATCAGAACAACCAACATTCCAACTTTTTATAGTTACACTAAAGGCTATTAAAATTTTATAATTTTAGTTCAATTTCAAACATTTGCATCGATTTTAGTCGGTTAGCCCCTATCGATCTAATAGCGTATCTAATCCTACGCAATATACACGCTGTCAAAAAAATCATGCCAACATGAGGTTTATTGGTAAAAGGTTGAAAAAATTGAATTTTTTGATTCATTAGACCTTAAATGCCGACATAAGTTTTGGTTAACAACATTTTATTGATAATGTAACATGTTAAATGATCGTAGTATATAAATAGAAAAATGCTTTCCTACTCCCAGTTTATAACTATGACTATATTCCGAATAATTAAATAGATGGATTTCAAGTAAAACAGTTAAATAAATTAGCATTAAATAATTATGTGTCAATCATCAAACCTCGAAATGTCAAAACGACCTGAGAACAAAAAAAGATATTTTTTTAATCTAGAAGTGGTTTATATTTAATTATCTATAATGAGATGGTAAATGTATAGGAATAATTGTTTTACGTACTTTGCACATGTAGCTCGTAATTTGATCAGCCAAAACATATATGTAGAACTTTCTAATGCACTCCGTGATCGTATGTATTATCTTTTTTAATTTAATGCAGGGATCAGCGACACGAGCGGTGGTGAAAAGAGGACGGAGAGCGAGACAATTTAGGAACGCAATGCACATGGCCGGTGGATCGGCACTTGGTCTGAAAAGTGTATTTGTGCAAAGGGGCGGATCAGTTTTAGGAAGGAAAAATAATATAGTTAACGGGTTATGCAGAAGTCACAACCAGACAGCTTCAATTGATGATACAAATACCTTAATTCCCAAACCTGCTGTCTAATCATAATTATCATTATTATGATAATTAATTTAATTATTAAGGAAGCATTTCTTGAGCTTTCTAATCTTTTTTCCCTCTAAAATTATATGACGTGCTCAGTTTTTTCTCAGGCCTTTTGTACTAAATATATTATGATGGTGCAATTACTGCAAGAGTTTTATAACTCTCTGCATAATTACAATTTTCAGGACTTAATGTAAAGCTAATTGTTATTTATATGTATGAATTCTATTCCTCCTCTCTTTTTTTTCCTGCTAATCATATGTTTAATATGTTAGAGATAATGAAATTATAATTAGAATCGCTTCACTTTAATCTTTTGAGTTAATTGTTATTTGTCTTGGTGTGAATCAGATCTTGTATTATTAAAAAATGAATAATTATCTCGCATGGCATGAGATTTTATATTATTCGAAGGTCGATCGGTGAGATAAATATAATAAAATTATAGTTAGAGCTTCATGTGCGAGTGTGTTAAAAATAATTTGTCACATTTCATTTGTGTAACTAACATTGGTAATCGATTACGAGAGAGTATACATGATTATGGATCGAGCTTGAGCGGACTCATGCCAGTCTTGAACGTGTTTGACATTTTTAAACGCAACACCAAGTCTGTTACGGCTTGATTCAGGCCTAATATGTATTTCTCAAGTACATCCCTTACAATATTGTTTTAGACTTGGAATGGGTCTGGACGGACCTACATTTAAATGATATAAGCTCATGCAGGTTTAGATTCGAACCGGGTGTTGGATATGGCTCATTTTAGACTTGTCCCACATTGTTTAGAAAAGGGACTTGTAATTGTTGAGCTATATACATATAGTGTAGAAATCCCACATTGTTTAGGAGTGGAAGGGTGAGGACTTCCTTAGCCTATAAAAGGGAGTCTCCTCTACCCATTGAAACTCATCCCACAACAAGCCTTATTAACTCCTAAGGCTTAGTTGGTTCTCTCTCGAGTTTGTATTTTGTTACAAACAATTAGTGGAGTATTTTGGGCAGTGCCCGAGGATGTAAGCCGGTCATTTCTGGCTGAACCTCGTTAAAAAGTTGGTGTTCTCTTTATTGTTTATTTATTAGCTAACGCTCAGGCTAGTTGGAGTTATATATTGTGAAGTTATTTATATCGTGTGAAATTCTGTCTAAGGAGTTTGGTACTTAAGTGGTCCGCCTGTGACCCACCATTCTTTCCTGGGAATTTTCCGGTATGATTATTTAGCACAATACGTGATTCGCTAGCGTAATCGATTGAGCTTCCGCAACAATTGGTATCGGAGCTAAGGTTCTATCCTTGGCATATCGGTTAGCTATTAAATAAAAGTTGGAGCAGAAATGTCTGGAAGCAAAAGTCTATCCATGTTGATAGCTTCTTCTTCGGAAAGAATGGCAATGTCAAATGCAAGAATTGCGGTGGAGATTTTTGATGGTACAGGACATTTCGGCATGTGGCAAAGTGAGCTTCTAGACGCTTTATTTCAGCAAGGTCTAGATGTCGCTATTGAAAAAGAGAAACCAGCAGATGTTGATGAGAGAGAATGGAGTAGCATCAATCGTTTAGCATGTGGTACCATTCGGTCATGTCTTTCCAGAGAGCAGAAATATCCTTTCTCAAAGGAAACATCTGCAAGTAGTTTGTGGAAAGCATTGGAGGAGAAATTCTTGAAAAAGAACAGTCAGAATAAGCTTCACATGAAGAAAAGGCTGTTTCGGTTCACGTATCTCCCAGGTACTACTATGAATGAGCACATCACAAATTTCAACCAATTAGTAGCCGATTTGTTGAATTTGGATGTGACGTTTGATGATGAAGATTTGGCTTTGATGTTGTTGGGATCACTTCCTGAAGAGTTTGAGTTTCTTGAAACTACTCTACTTCATGGGAAGGTTGGTGTGTCTCTTAGCGAAGTTTGCGCTGCATTATATAGTTATGAATTGAGAAGAAAAGATAAGAAAGAAAATACTAGTAGTGCAGCAGAAGCTTTGATTGTTAGAGGCCGTTTGAAAAGCCAAACAATTGGAAAGGAAGGGAGATCAAAGTCCCGACCAGAGAAAGATGAATGTGCCTTTTGTCGAGAGAAAGGGCATTGGAAAAAGGATTGTCCCAAATTGAAGAATAAAGGTAAGACTGATAAAGAAAAAGCTGAGTTTGCTTCGAATGTAGCTGAGTGTGACGACGAAGATTCAGATCTTTCATTGGTTGTTGTGTCATCGGTAAATACTCCTATTGAATGGCTTCTAGATTCGGGTTGTTGTCATCATATGTGTCCCAATCGGGAATTGTTTGTTGACTTCAAAGAGCTAGAAGGTGGAGTTGTTTACACAGCAAGTGGCAATCCTTGTTTGACCAAAGGAATTGGTTCAATTCACTTGAGGAACCATGATGGGTCAATAAGGATTCTGGAAGATGTTCGCTATGTACCGAGTTTGACGAAGAAGCTCATTTCTGTAGGAGTCCTAGAATCAAAGGGCTTTGTTGTGACTGCAGTAAATGGAGTTATGAAGGTATTCTCGGGTGCACAGGTTGTCATGAAAGGAATTCGGAAGAACAATAACTTGTATTACTATCAGGGTAATGCAATTATTGGGTCAGCTATAGTTGCTTCTAGTGATAATAATGAGCTAGAAGAAATCAGTCTTTGGCATTGGCGTTTGGGGCATGATGGTGGAAAATTCTTGATGGTTCTTGCAACTCAAGGATTATTGGAGGGACTACGTCCCTGTAATTGGATATATGAAGAAGGATTTCCGAACAAGAATGATATTGGCTATAAGGCAAAGTTGGTAGCTAAAAGCTACGTTTGGACGGAAGGAATTGAGGCTATCTCTCGAGTTGTTAAACATTCTTCCATTAGAATTTTGTTGGCCTTAGTAGCAAATTTGAATATGGAACTAGTTCAATTGGACGTAAAAACAGTGTTTTTACATGGATTCTTGGATGGGGAAATCAATTCGACTCAGCCAGATGGACTCAAGGTGGCTGGAGATGAAAATTGGATTCTACAGTATACTTTGAATACTGTGGATATTGGTCTAATATTTGGGCAGGACAAGAAAGATGGTCAATATGTAGTTGGGTATAATGATTCGGACTACGTTGATAAACGACGATCGACTATGGGCTATGTGTTTACACTAGCAAAGGCGTCGTTTAGTTGGAAGTCTACCTTGCAGCCAATAGTTGCTTTGTCTACCATGGAGGTAGAGTACATGGCAAGTGCAGAAGCTGTTAAGGAAGCAATTTGGCTTCATGGGTTGTTTGGTGAATTGGAAATTGAAGAGAAGGACCAAGTTCATCATGCAAGGACGAAGCACATTGATGTTCGATATCATTTGGTGCCAGAGGTTATTGAAGAAGGTGGAGTCCTACTTCGGAAGATTTTGACCATGGAAACTCCTGCTCATATGATGACAAAGATTGTGAAAGCAGTCAAGTTCAAACATTGTTTGAATTTGATTAGTGTTCTCAATATTTGAGATTTGAATGTGGCCCGGCCCACGCGATGCGTGAGGGGGGATTGGTTGCTCTGCTCGGTCATGCTATGCGTGAGGGAGAGCGTTGAAGTGGGATCATCCCACATTGGTACTTGACTGTTACAGTTGAGAGTTGGCGCTTTTGAAGCGCAGTTGAAGGTACTATTGAAGATAGTCCGAGATGGTAGAGAGAAAATTCGCCAAGGTGAAGATTTGTTGGATATGGCTCATTTTAGACTTGTCCCACATTGTTTAGAAAAGGGACTTGTAATTGTTGAGCTATATACATATAGTGTAGAAATCCCACATTGTTTAGGAGTGGAAGGGTGAGGATTTCCTTAGCCTATAAAAGGGAGTCTCCTCTACCCATTGAAACTCATCCCACAACAAGCCTTATTAACTCCTAAGGCTTAGTTGGTTCTCTCTCGAGTTTGTATTTTGTTACAAACAATTAGTGGAGTATTTTGGGCAGTGCCCGAGGATGTAAGCCGGTCATTTCTGGCTGAACCTCGTTAAAAGGTTGGTGTTCTCTTTATTGTTTATTTATTAGCTAACGCTCAGGCTAGTTGGAGTTATATATTGTGAAGTTATTTATATCGTGTGAAATTCTGTCTAAGGAGTTTGGTACTTAAGTGGTCCGCCTGTGACCCACCATTCTTTCCTGGGAATTTTCCGGTATGATTATTTAGCACAATACGTGATTCGCTAGCGTAATCGATTGAGCTTCCGCAACACCGGGCTTAACGCTGATTCGGGCTTGAATTGGACTTCTCGCAGGCTCGGGCTTGGACCTGACTTCATGTAAAAATGAAATATTCAAGTCCGGTCCAGATTATCCGGGCCTAATCGAGTCGGACGGATTTCCGACTCAATGATCATGTATATGAAAGAATCACTAAGTTTTTCGATTATTTTATTTTTATCATCAAATTTTGATTTGTTTCATTTTTTTTGTAAAATTTAATTTAATTTCAATTGAACATTTTTTAAAGAAATTATGTGTATGCAGTCACGGTGTTTGTTTGTTTATGTGAAATTAAACTTCATTATTTTATATAAATACATTTTTTTTATATAATTGGAGAGGAAAACGCTTGTGGGAGGAATTGAACCCACAACCTTAACAATTTATTATTCAGCGCTTATACTATTTGAGTTACAGTCCGCTGTTATTTTATGTAGACACTTAATCGGCCAAGAATCAATTCGATATATATTTATAGTGGATCCGTCTTTAATGCAATGACATAGATTGCAATTTGATGATAAAAAATTAGTTTGCAGTAGACAGTTGGTGTTGTTGCCTGGCCCTTTAATTCTGCCACCGGCTGAGAGTATATGGATCCTTCTGCACAATTTGTATTTCAAATGGCGGCTTTGAGTTTGAATTTATTGCCACTCTGAGATTCATCATCTTCCATATCTTATACTTCAAGAAACGCGCAATTTTGACCTTATAATTATTGCAACAATTAACATTTAAAACGTTGTTGCCTCCTTTTCCTTTTAATTCAATAAAATATTACAATTATTGATTTTCAAATTTTAAACTATATAGTAACGACATTATGTTATGTTGAAATAAATAATTACATTCCATTGTTTAGCATAAGAGAATAGTTTAAGGCCATAAAAGTCATGGTCGAATGATATTAAAATACTTTATATTTTTAATCAAGTAAAATACTTACATTATAAGATAAAGATTACATAGTTTCAGTACTACTATTTGGGGACGATTTGTACACAAAATAAAATTATACTATTTTTGTTCTATTTTGAAATTATTATCTTTATCTAGATTCTCCATAACAGCCTTTTTGAAAAGAAAAATAGAACTAAATATTTGTTAATATTAAATCAAATATATTTTCTAGTAGGTTGTGTAATAATTTCAACCATCGTGTATTTTCTCTATTCAATTTCAAAATATTAAAAATGTTGATGTAAAAAAATCGAATTATTTTCCACTTTAGCCAAATATTTTAATATTATCAGGTGTAGTATGATTTGAAAGATTTTATTTCAATTGACACGTATTTTGATTGAATAAGTTGGGCATTAATTCTATCTTTATTCTGAACTCGTCATTCTACAAAATTATACGCATAAAACTATTTGAATATTTTACTAATACATATTTTATTTTTAATTTTTTTACAAAATTAAATTTAGTTGAATCTCATATTTTATTTTTTATAGCATCAAAAAGTTTTGATGTTTAATTTTCAAATTGCTACAAAAAAACATAGAATGTTATTAATACTTTGAGTGATTCTTTATGTGTGAATTAAATATTTAATAAATTAATAGAACGAGAAAAGGGATTTATATCTAAAATGATAAAAACAAGTATTAATGTATCATAAATAAACAAAATTTTCTAGTTTGTATCCATTAATTCCTTCAATTATATCCAAACAACAAATAAAAAAAATAAGAGTACAATTAATAAAAATATATTTATTCTAATCCCTTAACTAATTTTTTTTTGGGCTTTTTACATAGTTACGCCTTTTAGTGGAGTGCCATGCATTCATACGCTTTGACTTAAATATTAACATCTTTACTCTTTTTATACTGTTAACTCTGCAGATATACGCTTTTTATATTAATCCAACTCATTCCATAAAATGCATGCAGTCTTTTCTCTTAGGCCAAATGTCGTAAAAAAGCCAAACCTTTCATAAAAGTTTCACAAAAGTCTCGACCTTTCAATTTTGTCGATTTTGGCCAAAAACAAATTATTTGGTTTCAATTGTGACCAACTCTCAATTTGATTTCAATTTGCCTATGTGACGCCTATGTGGCGCCTATATGGCATATCAAATATTGAAAGGTCGGGACTTTTGTGAAATCAAATAATCCATTTTTGGCCAAAATCGACACAATGGAAAGGTCAGGACTTTTGTGAAACCAAATAATCAGTTTTTGGCCAAAATCGATAAAATTAAAAGGTCAGGACTTTTGTGAAACTTTTGTGAAAGGTTTGGCCTTTTTACAACATTTGGCCTTTCTCTTATAATGCATTCAAAACACGTCACTATCATATTAAGGTATTAAAAAAAGTTATCATAATTCTCATTAGTGATGTGTTTTTTATAATTAATAAATTTATTTACATTTACAAAACATTTGTCATATCTTATTTTTTTAACTTTTTTTACATGTGAACACTTATCTTATATATATTAAAACAATTATTATTTTATATTATTAACTTTTGTCTATTTAATATTTTATTATTATTTTATCAAATTATCATGCATTGATATTTTTTTATCTAATTTTACACTTGTCATTAAATATGATCTCTTTTATTTTTTATTATTTTTTATTAAATATTTTTTATCAAATAAAAAAATTTAAATAGTAATATTTTCAAAATATGTACTACTCATTTACATTATACATATATGCAACGATTTTGAAAGGAATACATTGACATGAATATTTATCTTTTAATTTCTTGCTCTTTAGTAATTTTTCATTTGTTTATGTCGTTTTTTATAAATCATTGTAGTCATATTTTCGTCTATGTTTCACATAAGAAAAGACCTAATCATGAACATCATTTTAAAGTTAGAGTACAAAATGTTTTTATATCCCTTTATGTCTTTAAAAAAAAAAATTATATTATATTATAACTGAAGATATAAATTTTACAGATTGTTGTAGTTAAGAGTGTTAAGAATTCATGTTAATATTAGACTGGGACAATTTTATCTGGCATTGCCTTTTTTTATATGAATAGAAGTGCATTATATGATAATAATTAAGAGAAAAGTGTATGAGTTCAAAAGTGCCTTTCAACCAATATTATGTAGTTATTTATCTCATTTTATTTTTTATTCAGGTACAGAGAAATTATAAGGATCATTTGTCATTTTAAATGAATATATAAAGTTAGTTGGTAATAGCAACCAAATAAAATAGAGTCAAAAATATCTCATATAATGATCAATCATCGAGCAACAAAAGAGCAACTAACGAGCTACAAAAGAGCAACCAACGAGCTATAAAAGAGCAACAAACTAGCAACCAATGAAAAGGGATAATAAAAATAGATAAATTATTCAAGAATTACAAGGATCCGCTATATTTGTAATTCCTTCAGCAAGTTCATTAGAGAACTCGTCTGCTATTAATTGTGATGTAAATATATAAAAATATTTAAATTAAAAAAAAATCAGCAATAATTAATTAACTTATAAAAGTTTATTATTAAGATTTGAGTTTTTTTAATATTTTTTTACTTTAAAGCTCAAATATACAAAAAAGCTATAAAAAAAAGTAAAATTCCAATATAGGGAGTCAACAATATGAATAAAAATTGCAAAGCTTTTTGAAAATGAATAGAAGAAGATCATGGTAAGGGTATAATAGCAAAAACGTAATTAACAGTGCTTATATTTTTGTTGTGCCTATACTTTCTTGCTTGATAAATTCAAAATTAAAAAGTGTAGCAAGCAACAAGAAGCAAAACCGACAAAACCGACAAAACCGCTAGTTAAATCTGAATTATTATCTTTTTATAAGAGATTACATTCAAACTCTTAATAAACAAATAAAATTGTGAATTGTATTTTTATTTTTTATTATAATAAAAGAAAAGAGAAGAAGAAACAATTGACATAGTCAAGAGATAAGAAAATGGGAAAGAACATGACACAAAACTGGTAACATGGAAAAAGGAGTAAAAATGAAAAGAGAAAGATAAAAAAAGCGCACGCTTGACAAATGGAACTTTAATAGAGTGTTATTGTAATAATTTGAAAAAAGAGGGTACACCATGTTATTTCCTCTTTTTTTTTTACAAATAAGCCCATAATTAGTGTGTTGGGGGTTGGGTTGGGGGGGGGGGACGATTTAGAAAAAAATAATAAACACTAATTTCTTATGAAAATATATTTAAGATATTAAATATATTTATCCTTTTAATTTGTTTATTAGATATAACTAACATGATTTTATTCATAACTTTTTTATCAATTTTATCATATTTGTAGATAATTTATCCATCTTCCTAGTTAAAACTATATAATCCTAATTATAATTATTTATAGAAACAAAACACTATTTTATTAGAACAATTCCTTTTTTCTATCCATATGCCAATGGCATTGAGGTATAACTCAAATGATATAAACAATGGACACCAAACAGCTAGGTTGGTGGTTTATTTTTTTTACAACACTCTTACCAATTATTAAAAAATAAAATGGCATGGTATGATAAATAATTGCAACATGTGAATATTTTTTTAAAACGAAATTATCTCAAATCCTACCATACCATAAATTCTTAAAATATTCCAATGATATTTTTAAGATAAAGAATACATTTTATAAAGAAAGAGTGTATTTTACATCAAAAATACAACATTTAAATTAAGTTTAACAAATAGCGCTTCGTTTTTTCTTGTTTCTATAAATATTAAATAAAATTTATTTATTTCTTGTACTTTAATTTCTATTATTTTATATATTATAAATGAAAAGTCTACATCTCAAAAAAATAAATAGTCAATTTATAATATTATTGATTAAATATGGGGTAGAGAGTAAAATAAATATTTATATACGGAGAGTTAAACCAATTTTTAATTTTTAATTTATATGGAAAAAAATATATGAAATTTTTAATTTGTTAGTAATTTATTAAAAATTAGTTTTATTCTTTTATTTAATTCATTAAAGATATTCTTGCGAGTTATAATCATTCTCCGACCGCGATAAATCGACGATTTAAATATAAAATAAAAAAATATAAATTTAAATTCTCTATAATTGACTGAACATAATATATCATGTTCAATCAATTTATACCATTCTTTATCAAATAAATAGTACAAATTGAAAAAGGTTGTTTTAAATTAAATCAATTCATATTATTTATTTCATTAAAAATGATATATATCGATTAAATATAATAGGTTAGAATATCATAATAATTGAAGACATTATTAAAGAGATATATTTAGGAGTGTTTGGGTCAAAATTGTCATGTGTAAGAATTAAATGGGGAATGCTTACTCGAGATTTAAGCTAGTTGAAGGGAAAGAAATCTTTGAAGGCTAGCAATGCTGGTCTGGCCTAACTTCTGATGCTTCAAGAAGCAAAACTAAGGACATGTATTTGGTATTCAATTTCTTGGGATGGAATAACATTCCATTTTATCTTCAGTTAATATATACTATTTTTTATTTTTATTTTTGGAAAAGTTAAATATTTAAAATATTAGCATCAATAACACTTATATATTAATCTTATTTTAAGAAAAGTAAATTAATTAGTATAAAATTGAAATAAAAAATCTTTTAATTATGATTTCAATTTTATTTGATGGTTTAAATAAGATAATATAATTGTAAGTATAACTATATAATTTTAATTAATTATAATTTCATAGCACACAATGACACAAATGATGTTTTAAATTATTATTTTTATTGATTTTTTGTTATAATTGTTGGTTTAAATGTGTCCTTTAAAATTGTATGATTGTTATATTATTGATGTTTTGGATAATATTGGTTGAATTTTTCCATTGTACTTTAATATTTTGTTTCTTTGGATAATTAGTACATATTTTAAAAGATCATTATTAGACATATATTTTAAAAGTTGTACAATTTATATACATCCGTTTAAGTCAAGTTTGTGTTAGAGTTCTGTGTTCGTCTAACTGCTAAAGGAGCTAAACTTATATTCATTTATTTAGGTATAAACAAGTCCGACTACGAGTTCGACTAGTTTAACAACTGAATTAACGAGCGTAAAGTGAATACAAACTGAAAGTAGAGACTATAATTTTTAGAGACGCCAAACATAAACACATCGTTCAAAGTTTGAATGAATATGAATCAAACATGAACACACCTCATTCATGTAACGAGTTGAACACAAACACTTCGAAATTCCATTTGAATCGGTTCATTTACAACCATATTTTTGATAAAATATTATACACAAAATAATACTATCAGCATAATCTCTTTAATATTTGCATTAAACTGTAGTACATTATTTTGTGTTTATTTAGCTGTTATAATCTATAATCACTATAAATATTTAATGGATTTAACATATATTTAATTTATTCTTAAGTGGTAACTTTATCATTTCTTATGTATTTTCAGATTTATAATACTCCTTAATACTTCTTTGAGATAGAAATCATAACATAAATATGTCTAATTCTTCTTTTCAATTGTAACATTTTTATATAAATCTCTTTACTACACTATTCATGAACAAAGTCGATAATTTTTCCGAAAAAAATTGTGTCACACGCATGTGACACATACTCGTAAAACATATTTAAAAAACTACAGCTCAACATTAATATATAAATTGGTAAAATGATATACAAGTTATTCGATTTCCTACACATTCATTCTCCCTTATAAGCAAGCCTTGGATCTATTATTTATTGATTATCTCGTTCTTTTTTTATGTCGATTTAAATGTCAAAATAAACTAATAAGATCTTTTTTAGATATTCTCGTAAATTTTGTTCATCTTTAAACGGATGCAGACCGACATATAGAGCTCTTCAATTACTTAGTAATTTATCAGAAAGCATTTGAATTCTAAATAAGAATGAGAAATGGATTACGCAAATTGGTCTATTTCTAATTTAAATTAGTAATGGATTAAGAAAATCCATCGGTCCTCAACATAAATAAATTTTACAATATAAATGAATAGAGGGGTGAATTGAAAAATACTAAAAAATAATTGGACCCACCAGAATTATATCGCATAATCGGGTCAAAGTTTAAGATATTGTAAAACTTTGGGGGTTTCCAATTCTTGAACAACCTTCCCATGTCATCACCTCAATATCTGACTTTGACTGTCCTTGGCCAACTATACACTCTCAGTATCCACGTGTCACTGTCCTATAACCAACTGTACTTGCCAAATCATACTGCCCTGAACTTTTACGAATTTGCAATTTTACGGCTAATGGATGGGCATAGAAACTATTTTTTTTATTTTAATATTAAATTTTAAATTTATTTTAAATGATTTTTTGTATTAAAATGCATACAAGCCAGCCAGATTCTAACACATGGCATATGTATAATTTGCAACATATGTATAATTTTTCTTTTGGTGACGTGGAAACTCCATCAGATTTCGATCATCTGGATAAATTCTCGGAAAAGCTAGCCTTGACAATTGACCGTCCAGTTCTTCCATTTAATTTATTGGAAGCTCCAACAAATTCCATATGAGATATAAGATTTGAATTACTGACATGTCATTTGTCCCATGCTTAATTTACGTTTGAAACCAACTTCCAATAATTTCATTTTGAATAAGATTTTTAAGTTCGATTATTCATATATAACAAGTTTTCAAATAAAAATAAGAGAAAATCCGGCAGTCACTTAAATATTATTGCACGGAAAATCTCTCGTTGATAAAATTAAAGTTTAATAATGAAAAATTTAAAATTTGATCACTATAGTAAAAAAAACGACAATTTGGATACTCATACGATTAATGACAGGCGATTTCACCCAAAAAGCACCACGTGTCAACTCATAGCGGCACAGCATCCCCCTTTATTAGACAAAAAAATGTTCTACATTTGAATGTTTATCGCATACATTACTTGTGCATATATATATATATATATATATATATATATATATAATAGTCAATCTTTTTATTATTAAATATTTTGGCAATTTGTTAGACGAATGACATAACACAACGATTTTTCTCTCCCACTCTTTCGATTTTCTCTTCTCATTCTATTTTTCTTAAATAGAAATTATTTTTTTGTAATTGATCTGTTACGAGTCGTTTTTGACCCAAAAGCAATGTCGTTGAAACTATCGAGTTGAAATTCCACTTTCCATTTTCTCTTCTATAATTTCACACTCCAAGCCTCCAATTCTCAGTCATTTCTCGAGCTCCGGTTCAACTTCCGGCGAAGTGCGAGACAGAAGGAAATTAATAAACTTATAAACTAACGGAAAAACTAGTCAGGGAAGCGGTTTCAGTTATCTATTTGCTCTCTGTGTGTGTTTTGGTGTTAATTTAGGGTTTTGGAGAGATGAAATCGCCGCTTAGTAAGTTCAGAGGATTTAAGCTTCATAAAAGCGATGCTAAGGATAAAAGAGATTTTTCACCTCCTGCTCAGTTAGATGAGCTCGCTCAGGCTGCTGAGGTAATTTTTTGTGTTTTTTATCTTAAATTTTGAGCTTAATTGTGTGTTTATTTCACTATGTACTCTGTTTTATTTTTTGAAATGTTTAATAATTAACGTATATATGTTATTCATTTTTGCATCAAGCTACACCTGATCACCATTAGATCGGTGTTATTATAGATTGATTAAGTGGAGGAATACAATTTTAAGTGGATTTAGATATTATTTTTGCTGCTTGAGAGGTTAGAAGTTAAATTGTTATAAATTTTGTGTGGTGGAACTGTGCACTGTGCTTGTTTCGTTGATTGATATGCTGAGATTAGCGAAGATACGAAATCAATTGTGGAAAAATTATACAAAACTTAGGTGAATCGTGTGGATGTACAAAGTTTTAGTCGAGTTTGATATAGGACCAGTCACTCTTTGGATGTCTAGTACCAAACGTTTTAGCATTCTGCAGTGGTTTTCTATTAAGGTTCTTTATTTAGTAATTATCAATTAGGCTCCATGAATTGTTTGGAAAAAAATTTATTCTGTGCAAGAATTCAGTTTAATAGAAGTCTTGCAAACTCCTCTTGCGTCTATCATCTACACTTCTTTGTGCAAAGAGTTGATCCTAGCAACTTAAGAGGTTTGCTAACACAAGGATTGAGTAGATAGAGTGGAAAACAATTGAAGTCTTGCAAACTCATGTTGCGTATCTATCATTTACACTTCTCTGTGTAAAGAATATAATTCTAGCAACTTATGAGGTTTGCTAACACGAGGATTGAGTGGATAGAGTGGAAAACTATTGAATTGGATCTTGCATTTGACACTTTCCAAACAATGTGTTGATTAATTCGGAGAAACTTTGTGGTTTGTAATGTAGTTTATTTTTGAATGAACTTTTCGCCACTTGATGAAGATCATTATTCGGTCTTATTTGATTCTTTTATTCTCATAGGACATGCAAGACATGAGAAATTGCTATGATAGCTTACTTGCTGCTGCTGCTGCAACAGCAAATAGTGCATATGGTAAATGAATTTCCCTCCTTCCTTTGTATCATTTTTGTTTTCTTGATCTTTCATATTGTAGCATTGCTGATCATAAAATAAGCTTTTATCAGGTAGAACTTGGACTGTTCTGGTTCCGATGATTTTTTTCTTCTTTTTGGTTTGCTTTTTTCCCCTGTAGACTGACAGATTTCAATGAATAACCTCTACTAAAATTAATGGGATGAAAACTTTGAAGTTGATATATTTTGACCTTGACGACAGCCTGTTTGGATCTTTTTATATCAATATGCTACCAATAGTTACTTTTCGTTTCTGAAATTGAATTTATGGTCTAATGTGTTTGAGGTGCCCCTATTAAGACTCACATACTTGTGAATCCTTGCTTAAACTAGGGGAACAACCTTCTCACAACGGAAGATGATGTATTTTGTAACCCTTTAAATGGCTGTTATGTGGGAGGACACATGTGTTTTTGGGATGCTCCCTTTACATTAATTTGCAGTATTCCGAACTTTAAAGTCTGATCATCATGTTTAAATTTTGGGAGTGTTATTTCTTTTCTGTTGTCCACTACATACTTATTATATAATTCATAGTATGTACTCCGTAAATGGTCAAGCTGGAATGATTGGACACTGATATGTGCATTTCGATGCTATAAATATTGTATTACTTATCTCAGTCCTCAGAATCTTCAAACTCTTTCTCTTTATGCTATAAAAATTCTTCCATTTAACTCCTATCTTCATTTCCAGAATTCTCAGAGTCTCTGCAGGAAATGGGTGCTTGTCTAATGGAGAAAACAAAATTACATGACGACGAAGAATGTGGTACGTGAACAAAAAATTTGTCCAGTTCCTTTATTTGACTGTTCAGTTGAAATGTTCGACTTCATCACGATGAGATAAGTATTTTCTTTTTGGAAATGGTAGTTGTTGAGTGCAATATGGGATCAAATGGGGTCTACATTTATTTTAATAGGAAAGATTGTTTATGCAGTATTAGACTGTTCCCAGTTATGATTATCAAATTTTAAAGTTTAGGCCCGTATAGACATGAAGACTTCTGAATTGTTTAGTCATGAAGGGGTTTAGAGTTGCACTCATAAAGTTATGTTCTATGACTATCTATCTTCTAATAGATTTTCTATCTTTTTCTCATGATCTCCTTCTTTTCCATTTTTTTTTTGAAAATTTTATAGGTAATAATGTTTTTTTCTCTTTCATTGCAAAATAGAGTGGTCCACATTCCCCTTATAGCACTTTCTGTGAAAATTTGTAAAGTCTGGTAACCATTCAATTTGGGTTTATTAGTTATATTTCTAGCTATTATTGGAAGCTTGTGTTGCTAGAACTCGGGGTTCTGCTACTTACATTTCAAAATCCATGGTGGAACAATGAAAAAATGGATAACTGTAATTTTCTTCCAATTTTTATTTTTTATACAACACAGGTTTCAGTAAACAGGATATATGATTCAGTAGCAGGTTTCACCGTTTCAGTAAACAGGATAACTGAATCAGTAGGCATTATATAATGGTACTTTAGTTGGAAAACATTTCTTTGCCTTGGTTTCCAGTTTTGAGAAGTTTATAGTTTAGTTTCCTGAATACTTTGGCCATCTTTCTTAGAGGGGTTTTAAGGTACATATATGTACTGTGCAGATAACATAATTTGAAGTAGTCTTATTAAATAATAACACTTTGGATAATGTTTTAGGTAAAGGACAGAGAAGAGAGAGAGAGTGCACTCTTCATTGTTGTTTTATTTATAACTTTGAATATCATCACACTTGTATTCCTAATATGATTATTTAACTGCTCTTGAGTTGCTATATATCTGCAGGCAAACTTTTGCTAACGTTGGGAAAAGTGCAGTTAGAACTTCAGAAACTTGTCGATAGCTATGTGAGTGCTAACTGTTTTCTTGTACTTGTAGCATCCATTTGACACCTTTATGAACTATTGCCTAGAATTCAAATTGGTTCTAACTTTCACCTTATGTTAAATCAGCGGTCTCATATATTCTTAACTATTACAAACCCATCAGAGTCTCTTCTCAATGAACTTCGAACAGTTGAGGTTTGCTGTTACTAATCCCTTGTTATCTTATGTAAGGTTTGTTTTATGTGATTTCTTCTAAGTTTCCCAGTGTATATGATTGTGAATTTCCATGAGTTGTAATAGTTATGAAGTCTCTACAGATACATGTGCATCTTAGTTGTTATCTTGGATTTTTGGTAATGGAATCTTTAATATTACTAATTTGGGAGGGCTGTGCACCTTGTCATAACTCACCTTTATTTTTAGCTCTTCCTTCTGTTGATACAATACCTCAGATGCTGTTCATGGCTTTAAAAATAGCTTCTGACTTTCTTTATCCTCCAACTATAATCAGCTGAGTTCAACCCCTTACCTTTGATCTTATGTCTTTTGTTAAACGTAATGGCATCTATTACTCCCATCACAACATCATATAATATTTTGGTTGCTGAATCTTTCCTGCATTAGTGAGTCTCATTTCACAATGCCGAAATGGAAAATTTGGCAAGAGAGCCTTAGTACAGTGGGTAGATTACTCTGTTAATATTTGAATCATGAGTTTGAACTATAGGTATGTTTCAAAATCCAAGAAGGCTGTTTACCTTTGCTCCTCTCCAGATTGCACAGTACAGAAAGCCTGATATAGGATACTTTTTTCTGATAGGGTGCTTCTGCAGCCTTGATAATAATTCTGGTTCTAGGTTTGATGCATAAGCAATTTTTTTTAAGAACAAGCTTTTGGAACTAGGCTTGTGTAAATCAGCCTCATTGGTATTAGCTTACAAGCTAGGTTCATACAACTTTTATTGAGATAGTATATCTGTATTTTTATGTACTAACCTTGCTTTTTTAACATCTTCACTGAAAAACATCTTTATTACACTTCAAAGTAATTTTTTAATTACTTTTAGAAGAAGGCAGATGAATTGTTGCTTCTTTAAGTAGCAGTGTTATAATAATGAATGGAATGTGCTTCATGCCTATCTGTTAGACATTGCCTTTGATCAAAGTCCCTCCTAGGTGTAAAACATATTGTATTAATTTAATTGGAAAAGTTTCTCCTCTTCTCTTCATGGAGAAGTGAGATTTATTGCCTTGCTGATTAAGGTTTCTTATACCTAGATGCATTCAATACACTAATAAGTTATTATTTTGCTAAGAATTCTATTCAATAGATTCCCTTGCTCTCTTATGCAGGATATGAAACGACAATGTGACGAAAAAAGGTCCGTCCTTGTTCATATACTTCTGCTATTATTTGGTAGAAGGAAAGTTTCTGATACTGATGGTTTATGATGTTCAGAAGTGTCTATGAATATACGGTGGCACAACATAAAGAGAAGGGAAAGTCAAAAAGTGGCAAAGGTGAAAGTTCTACATTGCAGCAACTGCGAACAGCTCATGATGCATACGATGAAGAGGCAACCCTGTGTGTTTTCCGGTTAAAATCTCTGAAACAAGGGCAGTCTCGAAGTCTTCTCACGCAAGCAGCTCGCCACCATGCAGCCCAGGTTTTCCTTATGTTCCATAACAAGTTTCCAAAGACAAGTTTATGGGTTTTCTCAGTATTTTAATAATTGTATGATATTCTTTTTTTGCTTCAATTGCAGTTGAATTTTTTCCGGAAGGGACTCAAATCACTTGAGGCCGTTAATGATGATGTAAAATATGTTGCAGAACATCAACATATAGATTACCAATTTTGTGGACTTGAAGATGATGGCAGGGAGGAGGGTGGAGACGATGATGATTTCGACGATACAAATGAAGGGAGGGAACTGAGTTTTGACTACAGAGCATATAGGCAGGGGCATGATGCTGTTCCCGCATCAATGAATTCAATGGAGGTTAAGTTGATTGATAAAAAATATGTTAAAAACTACTGCATACAGTTTGTGTCTAGTTTGAGAGTTGTAAATTGTTATGGAGGTATTCTATTTTATATCTGGACTTACTTTACTGATACGAGTATATCATGAGCCGTATCATAGTTGTGATAGACTCATTTTATGGAGTATGGAAAGTGGTGAGAAAGTAGTGTGAAAGAAAAAATGTCTTTCTTAAGCATGCATGTCACTCAGAAATTTTACCTGAAGTTTAAAAGTCAAATTTCTATTTAAATGGCGTAATTAGTAATCATGCAGTCTTACACTATACCACCTGTATTGTTGATTGACATGTTTGCTTAATCTCCAGGTGGATGACGAGGACCTCTCATTTCCCCAAGCTTCTACAACTACAGCAGAAAATGCTGAGGTATAAACTCTAGATTTGGTTTTGGTTGGTAGATGAAACTTAGTTACCATACTAGGAATACTTAACTGAACTCTGCAGAGTAGTATAAACTTCACAGCCTTTAACTTTGCCATCAAGTTGCAGTTATTTGTACGAGGATTTGATTTTTGTTTTTGGCTTACTTTGAAATGCCTATTGTTATATGCTGGCTTTAGGTTAGATCTGGAAATTGGTTGTCAACTGAAATTTTCTATCCTCCAGGCTCCATTTAGAGAACCTCTACCAGGTAGCCATTCTGCTCCGCTATTGCCAGAAAGAAAGTCTGATCCAATTGAAAGGATAAGACAGATGCAATCATCAGCAAGGAAGTCCAACACATACGTGCTGCCAACACCTATTGATGCAAAGAGTTCAATCTCGTCAAAAACAAATGCTTCAGTTGGCCACGCAAGGCCCACAGACCTCAGCGGACGCTCCCACAACTTGTGGCATTCCTCCCCATTGGAACAGAAGAAGCATGAGAAAGATCCTGGTGATGGTCACTTGTCAGAGTTAAAAGTACGTCCCACACATAAAGGGAGCAACAATAACAGCCATCCTCCCCTCATGCCCCCTCGTTTAGCGGAAGGAGTTCCTTTTACACATCTGGATATGTACAATGTATCAGACAACAAAAAAATTAAACGGCAATCATTTTCTGGTCCAATAACTAGTAAGCCATGGTCATCAAAGCCTGCTTTATCTGGCAGTGGTTCCATCTCCTCTAATGAACCTTCCCAACAAGTTTTCGGTGTACCTTCTCGTGTGATGATTCCTCAAACTACATCTCCAAAAGTATCCCCGACTGCTTCACCTCCTCTTGCATCTTCACCTAGAATAAGTGAGCTTCATGAGCTTCCGAGGCCACCAGGTAGTTTTGTCACCAAACCAGCAAAATCATCGGCAGCAATTGGCCACTCAGCTCCACTTGTTAGAAATCCTGAGCATTCCGGAACAATAAAGATTTCTTCTGGAGCAGCAAATCTGGCATCACCTCTTCCAGTTCCGCCTTTGGTGGTCCCTCGGAGTTACTCAATACCCTCCAGTAGTCAGAGAGGAATGATTATACATGTATCCAAGTCCGTGGAGTCTCTGCAAGTCCCAAACAAGGCTGAAGAAGTTGACTCTCCCCCACTGACACCGATTTCTCTTGCAAACCTTAAACAAGCTTCTATACTATCTGAATTGGTTCCTCGTTCTAGTCAAATTAGAGGTAACTGGATCTCTTCTTTTTTTTATCATAATTCCTAATTGAACAATTATTTCTTTTTAAACAGGCATCAATCAAGCTTAACTCATCATATACCTTGACTTTATATTGAGAATATCACGGATTACTGACAAGTCTTCATATTAGGTTGCAAAGAAAAAAAAACTGTCGGTTTCACTTTGAATCAAAACTGACATTGCATGAACATGTGATGCTTGTTGAGGCCCAATTATTTGGTGCCCTAATGAACAAAGACAAGGTGTCATTGTACCCTCACTTGCCGATAGCATATGTTGCATGGAGGCTAGCCTCTTCTTAGCATGTTTGTTTGAACTACGGAGCGTGGACCTATGTCACATTTCATATCAGCATTTGCATGAATCTATTTCATAAATCATATTCAGAGTCGGGTCTTTTCACTTTGATTTAGGTTTTTCGAGCATGGATTGAGAATAGCAGTCTAATATCTTATACACTGCTTATAGTCTCAACAAAAGGTTCACTTCAACTTGGCACAAAAGATCGAAAGTGTCCAAATTGGTGGGTTTTGACAAATAAATCCACAACTTGGCAAAAATTGGATCATTTTACCCTGAACTTTCTAAATTTTTAGAAAGTTTAGAGTATAATGATCCAATTTTGCCAAGTTATGTGTTCATTTGTCCAAAATCACAAATTGGACACTTTTGATATTTTGTACCAACTTGGAGGGTGAAACGAACCAAAATCATGTTCAAAGGCTTATAAATATGGATTTTGTCAGTGCTTGATACAATTATGTTTCTGATTGCAAATAGCTTCACTAATATGCAGGTGGAGGCTGATATATGGTTCAGAGTTAGATGAAATCGCTGATAGATTTTTTTTTCTGAGACTACTACTTGACGCTATTTTTTTCGGGTCACATCATCTTCAAGCCGGGCACTGTAAATATTATCTTGTAAGAATTGTTTAGTTTCTCATCAATTTTTGTTGATCGCTTGATTTATTATGATGAGAATTAATCTCTACATAATTGTGCATTATCACACATCTTGTATATCTCCCATTGAAAAATTTTGTTTCTGGTTCCACTTTTTTAATTTTTTTTTTCCACAAGATAATAGCCAATCATTTGTTATATTTTTGTTACTAGGACAGCTATTATTTATAGAAAATGTCTTTTATGTCGGATCCTTGTCTAGAATAATCACTTCAGCTATTCTTTTATAAGTTAGGCTGCCTATTTTTTTGTCATTTACAATAAGAACTACAAATAGCATCATATTATTCGATGACAATTAAATAAAACTAAACTAAACTCAATTGAAAATTTGCAGGTTGTTCATGTCGTTGGTTGACCATAGGAAAACTTGAATATTTGTATATATTAATTGTCGTCGGTTGACCATAGGAGAAGTATAACTTGAACAGTTGTATATATTAATTTGAAGATAAATTATTCATAAGAAACAGTATCAAAAAGGCTAAAATTTCATCTTTATTATACAAAATTATATATTCTAATACTATATCTAATGTTTAAATTTGAAGTTTGATCAATGAATAAGGTGAATCTATTTGTATCAATGAGCTATAGCTCAAATTCCGGCAAAAAAAAAAACTATAACTCAAATGGTAAAACATCGATAGTATTCTGCTAAGGGCAGCACTAAAAATTCTCTCTTCAATGATAAAAAGAAAAAGTGAACCTATTAGTAATGAAGACCCTTAGATTATTTAACTACTCTTAGTTACCACCATTGTTATGAAACATGATTTGCCATATCCTCTAAGCAGTGGTTGTGTGGATTTTTATTTGTCTTTTTCTCAAAAGGTTCTAAATTAAGTAGAAACTGCCAAGATTTTCTTTGTTTAACTTGAAAATTAAACAACTATACAAATGCTTGTTGCCTATAAATTTGTGCAAATTAGCATAGGTTAAAAACACAAGTGAGTGAGAAAGAGAGAAGAAATGTTGAAGCCAACTACAACCACCATTTTCTTCATCTCTTGTATTGTTCTATTAGGTCTATCATCCCTTGTTCATGCTCAAGGTACATTTTCATGTCTTTAGCGTTTTTTGCAATTTCAACTCAGCCGTTTAAAGCACGAACTACTATTTTTTTATAATTTGCAACAACAAACATTTTTTTAATAAAAAATACCGATGTTGACGTTGAAAGAGTAGCATGGTAATTATATTATAGTGTCTACATCAGTATTTTTATGTTAAAAGATTATCTAGTGATCCGAACAGAAAAAAAACTAATAATTTGTGTTTTAAATTGTTAATTATTATGTAATTGGCTCCTTTCTTAACACATATTTTTAATGTTTATGTGAAAGGTTATCCGGAGGATTTAAAATGGTGTTCAAAGAAGGACAATTTTGTTGGGCATGATTGTGGAAGTGATGGGAATTACCAGTGTTTGCTCGACTTCTTGGGAAGGTTTGGAGCAAGCAGTATGCCAAAGAATTGCCGTTGTCAAAATTTGGGTCATAACCAAAGAACCTGCGCTTGTCAAGTTGTTTGTCATCAATCTGAAAATTCAGTGCTTAATTAGCCTTTGCTTCTGTTTCTAAATTTCATGGATGTGATGTGTTTGTAACCAAATGAGAAGTGTTATGAAATATCAATAAATTAATAAATGATCTTCAAGTTCGACTTCAGATGATATGTGTTATACAATACTTATTGTATTCAATAGATAAAAATTGTCACACATATTTGACAAAACTATCCATGGGCATATCAAGCTTTAACAGTTTTTTAGACATAATGCATATTTGGAGTACCGTAATTGTTTTATTTTTAGCTTTGGAGTTCTCTATTTTTATTTGTCAATATTAAATTTTTATATTTTATATTTTATTGGTATTAGATCCATCCGTCATAAAAGAATATTAACGGTGTCACTTCACACTAAAAAAATAAAAATTAATATCAACAATAATAAAAATGAAAGGACAAAATTTTAGTAGAGTTTAACCAAAAAATTTATCTCCAGTGTACTAACAACGTTTGAAGTACATGTACTTTATTTTCATGATGGGAGGATGTAACGTTCACAAAATTTAAATTATAAAGACTCTTTGTTTATATATATTAAATTTTTGAGCAGAAAGAGTTCCTAATAACAAAAGAATGTTGATAGAAACTTAAAAGTTCATAATTGTAAATAATATTAATTGTATAGTTTGATAGGAAGAAAATGTAAATTTTAAAATTATATAAAAACGGTTTACTAATCGTAATAAAATGATATTTGATATAAGCGTTAGACAACAAACTGCTAGGTTGTGGGTTTGATTCCTCCTACAAGCGCTCTCCCCTTTCTAATTATCAAAAAAAAAATGAAAACTAAATATGAAAACTTAAGCGATTAATATGATAATCAAAATTTTTAGGCAGTCGATATTTTGTCATCAAAAAAATAAAAAAAATCTGGAAAACGTGATGGGCTAGGCCCATATGTAAATAAAGCCCAAATGCAAGCTAATCCAAAACAGTAGATATTGTTGATACAGAAACTCAAACAGTTTTGAAGCAAACAAATAACTAACCCATCATCAATCAATGGCGGCAACGACAGCAACCGTAGCACCACCACTCCGACCACTGTCGCCGTTAACCGCCACCTACTTACACCACAAATTCCTTAAAATTCGTTCCATATCATCCCACTCCTTTTCTTCTTGCATCAAACACAAACCTCAGTATCACAGACCTTCAATTTCCACTACCTGCTCACTTTCTGACGGAACTACTACAACTTCAGGTACGTAATTACATTTATTCATTAATGGATTTTGTTCAATTTAGTCCCTAATGTTTTGTTTATTAACTATTAAGCTTCTGTGCTTTTTTTGTGTGCAGCTACAAATGTTGCTGTTGCTGATTCTTCTCTAGCTGTGAAGGTGAGTTAGGGATTTAACTTGGACTTGATTGCTTTATTGTATTTTAATTTTGGGTTAAAAGTGATAAGTTTCAATGTTAAATTGTTTTTAAAATTCCAGAAAAGAGCAGCTGATCTTTCTCCAGAACTTAAAGGAACTTCAATTTTTCTTGTTGGTGAGTGTTTCATTTTGAGGGTTAATTGCAAACTTTTAGCAGGTTTTGCAATTTTAACACGAAATTTCAACTTTTTGACTTAAACACAGACTATTAATTTATAGCTTAATTGCTTTAAAACTTGCGAACTTTAGTGTGTTTTGCAATTTGAATACAAACTTTTAATTTTGGCAATCCGGACACCAATTTTCAAACTTTTTCAATTCGGAACAACGCATAAGCATTTTTTTTTTATGGAAAATTGCTCGATATTTTGAATTGCAAAAAAAATGATAGTTCATATTGTTAAAGTGCCAAAATTTAAAGTTAATGGGCTAAAATTCATGATTTTTTAAGCAATTAAGTCTTAATTTATTACTAATAATTTCCCAATAAAAAAATGCTGATGTAGAACGCCGGAGTATATATCATCATGTTCCTGCATCCAAATCAGTATTTTTTTAAAAATGCTTGTTGTTTCAAATTTCATGTTTAAATTGTCAAAGTTTAATGTTCGTGTTAAAATTATAAACACCTTAAAGTTTATTTGTTTTGCAATTACCCTTTCATTTTACTTATTTACTACACATGTATCAATATTTTGGTGACTAAAATGATGATATGATTTTTTTGGATGTATAGTACTTTCATGGTGACAATTTTTTACCATGTGAAATAGGAATGAATTGTTCTATCAAGACCAATTTGGGAAAATATCTAGCAGATAATTTAAGATATTATTATTTTGACAGGTTCGACTTTGTAATAATTGTTACAAAATTTCTTGTTTGGATGGTTTGAAAATCGAATTTATTCATTGTCATTTGCTTCTCAGTGATAGTTTGGTTGAGGAAGCAGCCGGCAGTGCATCTGCTGCCAAGTCTTTTAAGGAAGCTGATGAAAAAGGTTTTCGAGAGTCTGAGGTGAATTTTTAACAACCTATTTGTTGTTCGTCCTGTTTTCCACATTCTTGAGGCTGATATAGACCTCAAGGGTTAGAATTTTGCAGAACTTTTAGTGCAATCTGTGTTTTTTTTACTGATTTGGATATTCATTAGCTTATTTTGAAGTTGTATTGATGCTACAGACAGAAGTATTGAGGCAGTTATCATCAATGGGTCGGTTGGTGGTTTGTGCCGGAGATGGTGCAGTTCAGAATTCCACTAACCTGTACGAATATGAACATTGATTGCCCTAGTGTGTGAATTCTCTGCCTCCATTTTATGTGAATAGTGTTTAATTACTGTTCTATTATTTTTGTTTTAAACCCGGCTTCTTTGTGATCTTAAAGCGGACTCCTGAGACATGGAATCTCACTATGGATTGATGTACCCTTGGACATGGTTGCCCAAGGTATGCCTGAAGACCAGAGTCAACTTCCTGAATCCGATTCAGAGGTATATTCTTATCTCAAATTGTCATCTATTTAAACTGAGGTAACTGATTTTTGTCTATTTTGTACGGAAACAGAAACCCTAAAATGATTTTGTTTTACTAGAATATGCTGTAAATATAATATTCAGTGTTTCGAAACATAGGACTTGGATTAGTTTCCGTACAACATAGATGATAGATTGTTGTTAAACCGACAAACTTTTTCCCTGCTTTACTGAGTCCTTCTGACTCCTAATGAATGTGATAAACCATAACCAGGTGTTAACTCAGTTAGTTGCTACATATGAACAAATGAGAGGAGGTTATGCTACAGCTGATGCCACAATATCCCTGCAGAGTACATAATCGTCTAACTCATCACTCGTTAATTATATTTTTGCCATTTTTTCCTTATCATTTCTTGTTTTAAGCAGAAGTAGCTGTCCAATTAGGCTACGATGAGCTGGATTCAGTGACCACAGAGGATATGACATTGGAGGTAAAAAAAAATTCCACGTGATTTAAAGAGAAAGGCTGCATAGTTCTCAAGTTCTCTCTACCAAACTATTCTTTTATCATTTCAATCGAACCAAAGCAAATTTTTCAGTTCAGTTTATTCGGGTTGGTTCGGTTTTTGCATACTCGCATGCGTCGGTAAGTGTATCCCGCTTGTTAAAAGTAATTTGATAGACTGAAAATGGGGTTCTTTGTGTTCTATTGTTACTCAGGTTCTTAAGGAGTTGGAGAAACTGACAAGAGTAAAAAAGATGATGCAAGAAGCTGCAAGACCCTTTTAGCAAACCACATCAAATTACCAAATTTCACTGAAAGTGTGAGTCAAGTTGAGATCTGTCTCGGGTATGATTTTGTTATTGCAAGTATATATATATCAGCATCATACACTGCTGTAATTGGTTGTATCCAAAAGATTAAATGTTACATGATCCTAAGACGTGGTTTTGATCATCTTTCTTCTGATTAAAGAACCCGACTGACTTTCAAAAAAAAAAAAAAAACCCGACTGGTCGGTTGAACTGGCAACAGCCAGCTGTCCGGTCTAAATAACACAAAATATCAGAAATCTGGTCTAACCGAATTGGACCGGATAAAATTGGCAGTTGAACCACCAATTGAACCGATTGAGTCGTTGATAGGGAATTACCAACGGACAAATCCGTTGGTAAGTATCCAAAATCTATTGCTAATTCTCCAATGTTTTTGTTAAACTCAACCCGGTTCAGCCGGCGGTTGATCCGGTTAAACTGGTTTTTAAAAGTCTGCATCTTTACATATGATTATGAGTAGGTAAGGCGCGTATTCGGTTCAAACCGAACCAATTACACCACCTTTTCAAAATTGATCTTGATCTTGTGGCACATGATTACTAACATGTAAGAGTGTGTATTCTGATAAATATTTTATTGATGTGGATGCCGAAATACTATTTATTCCCGTGTTCACATTAATTGTTTTACTAGAAAATTGTATAGCGTTTCAAATTGCAAAAAAATAAATAAATTATTGAATACAATTAGTGTCTCTAACTGAGTACATGTGATCTATGAAACGGCCAAAAAGCATGAAGAGAATATGCAATGATAGTGGTTTGGGTGTGATTGCACATTTTGAGAGGGTCAAAAGTTACTCCAAATACTGATGATAGGCATGCTATCATTTGCGGCTGCCTTTATTTCAAGTGTTTCACAACCCGGACCGGTATTAGAACCGTGGCCACCGGTTGAATCAATTCAACCGGTAGTGTAATTTTTGTAGTAGTAAAAAATGCTTTCACTTTAATACAAAATTTTAAAAATAAACAATTTATAATTAGTTAATTAAAAATTGATCGGCTTTACGGTTCATCGATTATGAGGGATTTTTCCGTATTGAACTGATTTTTAAAATTTTAACAGGAATCAAACCGGACTGACCACCAATTCACAATCAAATTGGTTAAACTGGACGGTCTGGTTCTTGAAATAGTGTTAGTATTTGTTTAGTTTCGGGTATTAGAGTATAGATTTCACTAAGTTTAAAAATGAGTATTGTACTTTATTTTGTTTCTTGGTTATTATTTTGTTTCACCGTGAGATGATCTACCAGAAAGTTATTTTTAAAATTTCAGATTTAAATTCAAAAAAGTCATCAAATTATAAATTTCATTTTAAAAAATATACGAAACTATAAATTTTGTTTCTAAAAGAGTACAAACATTTGTAACAAAAAAGAAACAAAATGATTACTTGACATATATTTCCGGCAAGTGATATCCGGCGAAATGAAATGATAATATTGGTAATAAAAAAACAAAAGAAGTATAATATTTATTTTGAAATTTAGTGAATGTTCACTGACCTACGGAGTTTAATATCCATTTAGTGTCCTTCAAAAATTAGATTTAAAAAAGAAAAGCACCAAATATCACAATACATAGCTAGACTGATATCAATTGCCTGCGTCTAGAATGCTTCCTCTAGAAATAGAAACATATTTCGCTTTCATAAATCGGGCGCACAAGAATTTTAAATTATATTGCAGTCTCTACATTTTCTTCACAAGAAAGGTGAAATTGAAACAATTAAGATTCCGGAAACTCAATTATTTCAATTTAACCAATGGACTTTATTTTTTATTGAAATTGTAAATCCACCAAAATTGACTGGTAATAAAATGAAGTTCATTGCAGAACATCTTTGGAAGGAGAAAATAATCCATAATATAAAATAGATTAATGAACAAAAGATCACTTCACCTCCAGAATTTGACATAAAAGATAAAAAAAATTATTTTAAAGCAAAAGTGGATTATTTTAATCCAAATATTGGAGGAATCAGATCAATTTTACCCTTGTGACAAAAAGAGAGAATAAAATTCTTAATTATACCTAGTTAACACTAATTAGCACCTAATTAAAAGTCTAATTAGTTCTCATTAATAAAATTTTAACTAAACTTAACTAAAATTAATTAAATCTAAGTAGACTTAAGAAACCTAATTAGCCTTGGTCTACCAAATTAACCTTACTCTTAAAAACTGTTCTCACACCTCAAATTGTTGCTGCTGCTGCTGTACAACGTCGTTCGTCTTCCAACTGAAGAGAAGCCGCTGCCACTCAACATCGTTCGTCTTCCATCGAGCCAACGATGAACCAACAGTTCGTTGTTTCGTCGACAACCCGACTATTAAATTATAAAGATGAAGTAACTTCTTGAAAATACCAAATGAGCCATTTCAAAATCAAATGATAAGAACTAGTAAAATAATTAATTCATTAGGACAATTTTAGCCATAAAATAGGTTATCTAATTAAATTGTATCAACTTTTGAAATTTAATTAACTAAAACTGAGAATGTTTAAATAAAATATTCACTAAGACTATTCTAATAGCGGAAGAATTTATTTTGATAAGTATTTAATAATCTCCTTCAAAAATTTGACGGTGATAGTCACTACAATTATTTTTAATATTCCAATAAAACATCAAACTTTAGGCAAGAAAAAATATATAATTTTATAACATAATAATATATATAGTAATCTCAAACTTTTTTCAATGTAATTTTATTTTTAAATTTTAATATAAATTTATTCTTCCTATAAAAATTAAATAATTTTTTTACTATATGAAAATTTATTATTAAGTATATCTAATTATACCAAATCAAACATTTTATAGTCTTAGTTATTTTTAAATCTTTGCACTATTAGTAAAATTTATTTGTAATCTCTTCAAATTTTAGTTTCAAAATTTTAAATTAAATTAAATTTAAAAAAATTTAAAAAAAAATTGAAAAGAAAGGGAGAGGAAGAAAGAGAGATTCATAAAAAGAAAGAAAAGGTAAAAGAGAGAAGGACAATAAATTAAAAACAAAATTAGAGCAAAGAAGAAAAATAAATAAGGTACCAAAAAAAAGAGGTGGGGATGATGATGAGGATTGTATTATTTTGGGATTATAAACACTGTTTTTTGCACTTCAACATGTCCCTCTCTTTTTCTTCTACAATCTCACCGCCTCACCACCCACCTTCATTTCCATCCCTACCCATCTCATACTTCAAGCCCCAAAAATTATTATTTTTATTATTGTTTTTCAACAATTTACACATACCCTTTTGATTTTTATTTATGTTTCTAAGGTTTTGATTGCTCAATTGTTGTTATTAGCGAGTTTGATGATCTGGGTGTTGATTCAAATGGAAAATCAATCACTTTTGAAATGAATTGTGTTCAGGATTATTTTATAATTGGTGGGTGCATTTGATCAGATTGAATTTAGTTTTCATATTTGGTTATTCATTTTGTCATTGGATTTGTGTTATTTCTGTGGGTTTTTGCTAAGATTATTTATTTTTGCTGAAATTAACGAACAAATTAAAAAATTGTAGCTATGAATGTGTTGCGTACAAGCAAACCTTGGTGGTGCTTTTTGTATGTTTGTTGTTGATCGGTTTAAGGAATCTGTTAGCTTACTTTACAGTGTTTTGTTGGTTTTGCTTTGCTGTTTTTAAGATAATTTATGGGTAGTTGACATATTTTGGCTTCTATTAGATAGTTTATTACAGTTTCAGTTGACATTTAGGATTGTTCATTTGATGCTCATGGTGATTTATAATCAATCAAGGGTGCTGTGTTTTATGAGAAGAGTTGGAAGTGAATTGTGTTTGGCTCAGTTGAAAACGTTGATCAGAAGTTAATTAGAATATAATGCTTTTCGATGTTAGCTTTCGTGAGGTTGCACAACTAATTGTGAGTTTTGTTTTGAACTTTATCAGGCAGCTGTGTCTATTCTGCCTGCAACCATGAATTCTAGCTGCTTCGTTGTTTGCTGGTTTCGCGGTCAGAGAATTTGTGCTGCACGTTATTGCTGGGTAATTAATATGTGTTCGTCTGTGTCTTTTCAATCTCGTGAAGTGTTTGTTGATCGAATGTGGACTCCTTTGGTGGATACGTAGTGTTTGCTTCTTTGTAGATTTGGAAACGTTGTTTGCGAGATTCATCTACATTTTGATTTGGCTTATGTAGTGGGGTCTATTGGGTTTTCACTTTGATTTAATCATGTCGTTAGGATTAGAATAGTGCTGCTTATGTTAGGAGAAATAAGCAGGAATTAGTGACTGTTATGAAAAGAAAAGTTGATTGGATTCTCTTAGAAAAACAAAAGAGCAGAATATAGCTTATTCAGTTTGACAGGGTAATCAGTTATTTTTCTACATGGGTTTACCGCAAGTTTCCTCCAGTGAAGCTACTAACGGAGATGCTGCCGCATCATGGGGCTCATTTTTGCAAAGCCCAACGCAATTTGCTGGTGTGAGCACCTGTGATTTGGATGGATTGGACACAGGAAATGCAAGCCGAACATTAGGAGATACTCTAAGTTCTTCGTTGGGGGATTTTCAGAGGAAAACCTCTTTGGAGCTTTCAAACTTTGCGGACAATTCATTAAGATTGGATGGGTCGGCAGATGTTACTTCCAATGTTCATGGGTTGAAAACCGGTTCTCTGGGTAAAACTGGTCTAATTACTCCTAGAAGTGGCAAGAGCGTACAACACCCTGCTTCTAGGATTGTTGGGTTTGCATCACGCGGAACAAGCTGTCTAAATAATGGGGTTGAGGAGTTCTCTGCAAATCGAATTTATTCTTCATCTCTTACTAGCCAAGCAGTTAATGGTACCGAACAGTGCGGGTCACTTGTTAGAAAAAGGTTATTGTCACCTCTAAGCAGCATACTTTCTGCAGAACAATTTAATGGCGATCCTCTGAATATTGGATGCCATGCTTCACAGATGAATTCTGCTCCTCTGCCTACTAATTTAAATCTTTCAGCACTACATGATCATAAAAAAGCAAATGTCGGAAGCAATTTCAGTTTCACTACATCATCCTGCTCCTTTTCCAGTTGGTCAGATAAAAGGGATTTGTTATATGACAAGAAAACAAGCTCATCTCTATTTCTTACTGATGGGCCTTTATTGGAAAATGAGCGCCCGCAGACTCACAAGACTTGTTTTGACTCCTCTGGGCATTTCATAGAATCAAGAGAAGAAAGATCTCGAAGCAGGGCAATATCGTTATCCCCGAAAAAAGCAATTGCATGTCCTCTGTCATTATCTCCTTTGGGTCCTAAGCTATCTGAAAGAATGAAATCAGGAGGACACAAGGATTCGAAGACCCACTTAGAGGACTGCTGTTCAAACTTGGGGAACAGAAAACACTCACTTAACAAAAACAACTCAGGAATTGTCTTAATTCCTGAAGCAGAAGATTGCAGAATTACTGGCAGATCATTTGAAGACATTGATATCTTTCACAGAGAGTTCCGTCCATCTTCCTATGAAGGTGCAGCTGACAGCTGGTTGTTGCAAGAATCAGCTCCTTCCCAAAGTGCAAGATTCGTTAGAAGTTTGAGTGGCCTTTCTGTTCGTAGATCCTTGGTTGGTTCATTTGAGGAATCACTGTTGTCTGGGAGGTTCTTATCTGGAACATGCACCAAGGTTTGTGATAATACGATGGTGCATTAATTCTGCTTTTGACTTGTAATTTGAATCTTGCAATTGTTTTTAGCAAAAATGTATTGCTTACTTTGTTTCGTTGACATGTTGTTTTGGCAGAAAATAGATGGTTTTCTTGCTGTATTAAGCATTACAGGAGGAAATTTTTCACCACAGTCGCAGAAGCTTCCATTTTCAGTAACCAGTGTGGATGGAGATTGTTATTTGCTGTATTATGCATCCGTAGATCTTGCAGGAAACTCATCAAAGAAGATTAGAGGGCAAAAATCAAAAAAAGGCCCTAGTAATGACGATTCACAGGCAATAAGGAGCTGCTTGCGTGTTCCTATGAAAGGACGTGTGCAACTGGTAATTGCTTTTCTTCAAAGTGACTGGTCGTGTGTAGCTCTTTTGGCAGATTACTGTGAGCTTTTCATTTCAGAAGTTTGAGTTTTTATACTGTACTTTGTATTTTCTTCTACTATATGGTGTTTAGTTCTTTTGGAATGGGCCACTCTTGCTACTCATGACATTGATTTCTTCTTTCTCAGTTAGAAAAAGAGTTCGATAACTGTAATTTGTTTTCTATTAAACAAATTACCCATTGTTCAATACTTGCTAGTGAAGGATCACTTGGTCATTAGTTACTGTGTTTGACTTGTCATTAGGAGTTAAGAGACATGCTTTTTTTGGATATTATCTGAAAATACTATTGTCTACGGGTTGAAGTTAAAACTCAAATATGATCGATGAATGACTTAACTTCTATTCACAATGAAAATTATCTGCTGGCTGCAGGTTCTTAGCAATCCAGAAAAAACGCCTCTCCACACCTTTCTATGCAACTATGATTTAAGTGACATGCCTGCCGGTACCAAAGTAAGATGGATTGTCATTTTCATTGCTTCTTTTGTTTACTGGGCTCGTTATATGGATGCTGATTATTCTTGGGTATTTTTTTATATTTAAATAAACTTTAAAAGTAGCTGGCGTTCAGCTTCCTGAGGTTTAAACACTGGAATACCATTAAATTTTAATCACGAGTTAATGACATTTGTGAATTTATTTTTGAATGAATTAGGGAGTTATTTTCTATTTAAAAGCAGCCTAAAACAATCTTATACATGTTTTCCGTTACCAATGTAGCATTCTGGCGGTAGAGATTTCAGAATGCTAAAAACTAGAGATGGTGTATGTGAAAGTCAAAGTGAGAAGGGTGGATTCTTTTTTTTCTGGACCTAGTTGAGAGCAGCTTTTATTGTCACATGTCCAAAATCAAGAAGCAGCAGCTATATGTCTTCCTCACCTTGTTGCATATATTGATTTTACGAACATATGTTTTGTGTTTGTCTAGCTGTTCATTCAGGCAATGTTAGATGTGTTAGCCGCCATTAGTCTGTGGCATGCATTCTTGAAGTTTGTAATTACGATATTTAATTAATTTGCTTCCTTTTCTGTTAAATTTAAAGCAGACATTCTTGCGGCAGAAGGTCACTTTAGCTTCTTCTGGAACATCTTCCTCAGAGCTGAAGCACGGACAGACTGGTTTGGACACAAAAGTGAAGGATAAGGTGGCTTCTCTACCACAGAAGGATAATCATTTAGTAAATCCAGTTACCGCTCTTAGTGAAAACAGTGAGGTCAATGGAAACAAATGCAACGAATTGTCAAATTCTTTGGACACACAGAATTTACCCAAACAACCACAAACTGTGGAAAAGGTGGGTGTTGAATCATTTCTGTGCGAGAATGACTCAGGTGATAATAATTGCCAGGGTACTACTGAGGTGGAGTACACTGGGTTGGATATTAGGAGCACTGGAATCGACAGGAAGGCCAATGAAACTGTCCATAGTGGTGCTCTACGATATGCACTTCATCTCCGTTTTATATGCCCAGCGCCTAAAAAGTCATCTAGGTCAGTTCTAAGATGTAAATCTGATCCTACATCTGTACCTCAAAAGAGCCCTGCAGATGTGGATAGGAAATTCTATTTATATAATGACATGCGGGTCGTGTTCCCTCAACGCCATTCCGACGCTGATGAAGGCAAGGTACGTGATTAATGATGCATTGTTGTTATAGTTTTGTGGGTTACTGTCATATAAGTTCACAAAATACACGTTTTTGCAATTTAGTCACTTTTAATAAAAGTTGGTAACTATATGCATCATTAGAAAATTGATACACTTATAGAAAATTCAGTGAAAATGATGATGTGAAAGCTGCAGTTGGCCACATCATTCGCACATCAAAATAGTGCGTTTTTAAAATCCAGCTTCAACATCATCAATTTTCACTAGATTTTCAATAGATGTATTGATTTGTCACAAAATAGTAGTTGGTATATATATTTATCAACTTTTATAAAATGTGATTAAATTGCAAAAGTCATATATTGTTCAGTCAATATATACAGCATTAACCCTTGTTCTGTTAGATGCTTAGCATTAGCAAGTTTACTTCTTTGTTTTATCTGCAAGTTTAGAAGTTATGGATTGTAGCATATGCACTTATAAACTTACACCTATCAAATAATTGGAATGTTAAAAATATTAAGGGCATCTGCTATGTTGTCGACTAGTCTGATGACAGTCGTTGCTTTTCCTTTGGCAGTTGCACGCGGAATATCATTTCCCGGACGATCCAAGATATTTCGATATCAGCAACTGAAATGTATGATCATATACCTCAGTCGAGAGCCGGCTTCTTTACTGACACTGTACATATTCTATCCGTGTTTCTTTATCGTCTCATCTCGAAATGGCAGTAATACCTCAACATGTAAATACTCAATTTAATAAAATTTGACTGGTTAAAGCTCTATACTTGCTCTCTCAATGGTTCGTTGGTTGCAAAATTTTACTTGCTCTAAATTTTGGTTGGGGGCTAACTAAGACCAATGAGTCTGTCGAGGGTTTTAGGTTAGATTTGAGCAAAATCTGATCTGAAGTGTTGGACCTAACAAGCATTTAAAATGGAGTCATATAAAATACTTCTTCAAAAGGGTATAATTGTTGCAGTATTATTCTTTTCTCTTCTGATATGGAACATTCTACTTATGCAATTTTCTTGGATTTGGGGTTGCTAAATTTGTACAAAGTGGTAATTTTAGAGTTAGGGGTGTGCTTTTGTATTTCTTCAAAATCAACCATTTTGAAGAAAAAATCAAATCAAATTAAAGGGGTAAGATTTGGTTCGGTTTCATTGAAATACAAGAGCAATTTTAAAAAGAAAAGAAAATTAAAGATAAAAAATTTACGGGTCGCGAACCAAGTTTTGGTTAGATTCTTCTGGGAAAAAAAAAGTTTTGGTTAGATTGTATATACTCATTTGAACACATAAGAAAAATATATTATTTTTATATTACTTTTCAAAAAAATTATATTATATATTAAACTAAATTAATTTTTTTTTTAAACTTAATATATAAACTGTATTGTTCAATTTTTGGTTGGATTCGGTTAATTTTTTTGGTCAGTTTGATTTGGTGGACATCCTTAGGTTGTATGCAATCACAATGTCATATATCATCATGTTAAGTCTTCTTGCAGTTCAATGCAGTCTGGTGCATAATAAACAGGCAGAACAGAACTAGATTTAATTTATAATGGCAAGTTTTAACTAGATTTCTACGTTTTCTATGACAATATTTTTAACCTAATTGAGAAACAATTGAAGACCCAAAATCCTTCCATATCTTTAGAAATGGGTGCAACATTACCAAACTTTGATGATGTAGTTGAAGCAAGTTTAAGGAGATGCTTGTCAAGAAAAGGAAAAAATGTATTCACTAATTCTAGAAAAATGTTTGCATATTCCAATGCAAATGGTAATGCTTTTAAGATCTTCAATAAACCTAGATCTAACCCATTTGAGGAAACTTCTCTTAAAAACCCTACAACTATTACAAACTCATAACAATACCCATCAAACAAACCCATTTACCTATCCTTTCATGTTTTAAACTAACTTAATGGGAAGGGTCCCTCGAACCAATCAATTTTGACATTTTCATTATCCACTTTCATATTATATATTAATTATTAAATTAATCTTTAAAATTATAAAGATTATGCGAGTAAATGACATGTAGGTTCTATCATATTAATACAAAAAAAGTGAGTTAAACAAGTTCGTGTGTTAATCTACAACGCAATATATTTCAAGCTATATCATAAATGAATTGATTTTCGGCAAAAAAAAAATGAATTGATTTCCGGTAAAAAAATTGAATTGATTTACTTATAATACATACATGTTTCAAACTTCAGTTGTAACTAGAGTTGTTCAACGGGTCGGCTAGTCGCCCGACCTACCTAGGTCTGACTTGCGTAGGTCGGGTTTTGACACTTGATTTTTTCTCGAGTCCAACTCATATATATTCACTTTTTGGCACATGGATTTTATTTTTCAATTTTAATTTTAATTAAAATTATATATAGATAAAAAAGATCGATTCGAGTTCAGCCATCCTCGAGTAATACATTATAGGCTTATAGCTTTGTAATATAGTTAGATTTGCATGTAAAAGTGTCAAAATTGGTTAGATATGATCTGAAATCCGTTTTATAATTAAATATAACTTTTATTTTTCCGTGTTAGTCGAATCGTATTCGTCTTGCTCCCAAACTCAAGGGTGAGACCTAGCTAGCTAGCACATTATAACATGGTTCCTATTAGACTAAAAAGACCTAACCAATGAGGGAACCCAACCCTAGAAGTATGTCACATATATAAATTGTATATCACGATCAAATGAGTAAATAGTAGAGGTCTAGTTGACGTGGCCTTTCATTTTTATTCCCTAATGCATATAAGAGAAGAATCTCAACTTTATTCTGTGTGCGTTGTCATTTTGTAATTGGTTCATCATATTCAGTTTTTATGTAACACAAAACGTGTCCTCCTTCAAATTTTGAGTGAAATAGTAACAGAAAAGAGAGATAAATTTGCTGATTTCGGCTGACTCACTGAGGTAAGTGTTTTGTTGTCCTTTAATCTTTTAATTCCAATTATACCCTTTTTATTTTTGTAATCATTTATATTCATATCCTCAACCCTAGAGTACCTACATACAATAATCTTTATGGCATACCATATTGTTTTTTGGTTAGTTGTTATGTGGTGATTGGATAAACAGATCTTTCCTATGTGAATCAAAATAATGTAGCCAGGCCGTACACGTGTCAAATCATGTTGCTTGCATGGAAGCCAACCATAGAATAATAATAATAAAGTATATATTATAATATCTTATAGATTAAATAAATGAAGTCCATACCCATAACTCCATTCAGCAAGGCAAAGTAGTTATATCTAAGTACTAGCAGTAGAGTACTTCGTTCGGCAGTAGTACTATTTTTCATTAACGTTTACACATTCGTTTGGTCATCTAACTATTAAATAATTAATAGTGTCATCTAAAAAAAAAAGTCTGTTTAACCAAAAATCTTGATTCCAACTCTTATTATAGAGCAACTTTTAAGACTTTCTAAATGAATTTTGTCTCCTTAATGGGCACTAACCAGCTTGGTTCCAATTAGTTGGGAAAGTGACTCGGTTCCAGTTAGTCGAGACAGTAACTTCAGATATCGGACGATATTTATACCAAAAAGAATTAATTAACATTAAATCTTATGGAAGACTTATAGAAACTAATTTCTTAATATTGCATGTATATTTTGTTAATATGTTGTTATATATAAAAGATTTAAATGCAAAAAAATAAAATTAATATTAAGAAATATTGAATTTTAATATGATTAAAATATAAATTTTCATTTTCTTTACAATTTTAATTACCATACGGAAAATTTGATTAGTTGCAATGATTAAAAAGAATACCGGAACAAAAAACAAAAAGACGGTAACATGAATTATGACGTCCTCATAGACATCAAGTAATCAAATTTTCATTCGGTGATTATATTAAAAACTATAAAAATTAAAAGTTGCATGTAATGAAATTATAACGAATGCTATTGTTTATGCTTTTATTTACAATTAATCTTATAGATTATAAAAATGTTATATATATATATATATAGTGATAATATTGATAAACTAAAACTAATAAAAAGTTTTGTATTTTTTGAATTTCCCACCCAATCTCACTCTTATTATATGTGGAGTCTTTCACCAAAAATTCAAGTACTATTAATCCAATTGATAAAAAAACCCTAAAGATTTGAGTTTCCACCATTAGTAAAGAAATCAAAATAAACAGAAAAGGGCAAAATTGTCCAGAAAAGCAGAAAGTAATAACAAACCTGCAACAGAGCACCTTCACGTAAAAACAAAAGCTTAAACCCCATATAAACCCCACACAAGCCCACCTTTTTTTCACTCACTCACTCGTCTTCTTCCTTTATCTCTCTACAAAAATGGCAGACCCAGCCATCTTCAACTTCCTCAACGACCACCAACACAACAACACCAAACCCTTTACTTCTAAACCCCCAAGAAAGTCCAATATTACAACTCACCCACCACCCCAATCCTCCTCCCGTCTCTTCCAATGCCTTTACTGCCCTCGCAAATTCTACACCTCCCAAGCTCTCGGCGGCCACCAAAACGCCCACAAGCGTGAACGCGCCGCCGCTCATCGTAACCTATCCCTCGACCCACCACCGCCGCCGCCAATGCCTCGACTAGGTCATCATCATCACCAGTATTTTGCTTCGGATTCTCTTGGTGTTGGAGCTCATTCGCCATTTGATGAACATTCGCAGTGCTATTGGCTCGACCCGAACCAGACTCAGTTTAATCCTGCTGAGTTCTATGGTGAGCCGGTTAGTAATACTTATGATGGTGGTGATGTTAATGCTGATGATTCTTTGTCTTTATTTGGTCTTCGTGATGTTGATGGCGCTGATCCTCCTGTTAATCTCGATCTTTCGCTTCATTTATGAGCTTTTTACACTATATTTTATATTTAAAATGCTATTAGGGTTTGTTAATCTCGATCTTTCTCTTCATGTATGAGCTTTTTAGCACGATTCCACACTATATTTTATGTTTAAAATGCTATTAGGGTTTTATTATCTATGAAGTTGTTCCATTAAACTGATTATAGTTGCTGTTTAGTTCATCAACTTTCTTGTTTTTTTTTATATTTATTGAGTTGATGCATATACCGAAAATACCCTTCTGATCACCGGACTGGCCATGGAATGTGCAGGCTGAGGGGCAGTTTGGGTCAGTACTATATAGTCTGATCAGTCATGTCTCTGTGTTCTTTGGCATTATGTTTAAATCTGAAAACATAAACACATCACTCACAGTGCCTTTGGATTTGCTGAGTAATGAGATTATTAGTTACTTTTTAAAATAAAATGAACTGAGAAATTATAAAACTCAATTTTCATCATTTTTTAGTGTTAAATCTTGTTTGTTGTTCATCATTAGTAGAATTTTTTTAATGATGAATGAAGATGAAGTCTACTTAAGAAAACCCTAAATATTTTTGAACCAGGACATTAATTATTTAACATGCAAACTTATTTTCCTGTATTTTATTTTTATTTCATTCTAGCGTTATTGTATTTTAATCTGTTTGAATTTGGTGACTAAAACATAATTTATTTTAACAAGAAGAAATTTTTTGTTATTGAAAAGACAATGCTGAGTTGATTTTTTGTTGATTATCTATGTGTATAAAATATTAGATATAATTTGACTGTTAAAAAAATTTGCAAAGAGTTAACTTTTTCGTTGATTATGTGTACATAAAATATAAGGTGTAATTTGGCTATTGAACCAAAAAATGCTCGAGTTAACTTTTTGTTGATTATGTTTTACATAAAATATAAAGTATATTTGCTCATTGAAAAGAAAATGTTGAATTGATCTTTTTATTAATTATGTGTTTATGTATACGGATAATTCAAGCGAAAATCACTATAAATTTGTGATGTCACTTAAATGAAAATTCAGTTATTAAATATAAGTGGAACAATGGTGACAACTATAACTTGGATCCGTACCATTTTGGCCATAGCTAGAAATCTGCACATAATTCAATTTATAAATTAATGGTTTCATATAGGTTATGTGTTAGCACAAGAAATCTTTCCGGTATACTATGTTTGCGAGACATTATTTGATATCAGAATTTATTCAATAGCTTGGGTGTAAAAAAACTGAATTAAACCTTCAATTCAGTATAAAAAAAACAATTGATTCTTCTATTCTACTCTAGTAATGGCGTTCAAGTTTGATAGGTATAAGTTGAAACTGATTTGATACTAATAAGAGCTAAATAATTGTTGAACAAAAATGAATTATTTGTATATAAAATCTCAACTTTTAGCGTTTTTTTGCTATTTAAGCACATTATTCAAAACGTGACATCCTATATCTCAATCTTTTATTTTTTTTTTATATAAACAAGCCCAACTTTTCTTTTTTAGCATTTTTAGCCCAAATATCTTATCTGATGTCATTTTAGTCATACAAACACGGCCAAAACGACATCGTTTTTTACAGAAAAAACATTTAAAATGACACTGGATTATATAGAATGAAAAGTTTTAAAAAGTTGAGATATAAGGTGTGCCACTTCTTAAATAATATGTTTAAATCACAAAAAACTTAAAAAGTAAAGATTTCTTTATACAAATAACCCAAAAAAAAAACAAATTTAGGAACATGATAATGAATTTAAGTTGATAAGCTATACAAAATACGAGCATGCTGATGCTCTACTTGTATGCCATTCAAGGGTAAGCATGGCTTGGTTTAGTAAAATTTCAAATCAAACATACTTTAAGGAATAAAATAAAAATCAAATCATATTGAAATTTATCTAAAACTTCAATTTGGTTAACTAGTTTAGTTCAATTTTGTTAAACGTATATTTAAATAAAATTATACATGATAACAAAGTTAAATTTGTACAATATTATATATATATATATATATATATAAGCAGAATGTTCTTCAATACCATAATTATATCTCGTTTGCGAAATATACTATGATGCTAAAACTTTGTCAGGTTAATTCATCATCTTTTTAAATGTTGTCAAATATATATCCATGTTAGTTTTTAGATGTCATGACATGAAGTTATATATGTCAAATATGATAGGTCTTGTACACGTGAAAATATAATATTGAGCCATCATCTGTAAACAGGTTGTGGATATATTTGAGAAAAATTGAAAAAATAATGTGGATCAAAACGGCAAAATTTTGAAATCATGCAAATTTTGCCAAACGAGCAATAATTGTGGGTTAATAAAAATATTTTGCGTATATATTATTTATATATATATTAATAAAACGATATCATTTTAAAACTTTTATTTTTCAGTTCAATTATCCAATGATAAAAAATAAACTAAAACAGAAAATCATATTTTTCAATTATTCACATTTAAACTAATATTTTTTTAATTGTTTTAAACAATTCAAAATACATTTCAATTTTGTCTGGTTCTTATTTATAGTTTGGCTTGATTGTTGCTCTGCTCTATACATGTCTACTTTCTTGACAAAGCAGTTTGAATGCTTTTCCCAATTTTCAAATAGAAAAAAAATCTCCATTTGTAACCAAAAGTGCCAAATGTAAAGGTCCAAAATCAATCACAACATTGTCCACCACATCCACTACCAGTGAAGAAAGCCCATCAGATCACTCAACAGGTTAGAGGAATCCTTATAAAGCAATGAATCAACCTTATTAATAATACTACATGACCTTATTATCAATACAATGTGGAGTATCACATAAATTTACAGACACATAAAATACATTCATGTGCTCTTCCTATGGCTGTGGGTGCACCAACTAGGTATGATAATTACTTGGTCAAAACCCTAACCATTTTATATTTTGTGATCTATATCATCTATGTAAGAACTAAAGTGCATTATCGGCACCTTCAGGTTCTATTCCAAACAGTTATCGAAGTTCCGAGTTAGTAATTGACAACATACTCTGAGTCCGAGGCCCCTTTTATCTCGGCTAATTTGAATTAGGACACAATCAAAGTTCAAAAGTTGGAATTTCGGAAGGAAAACCATGTGTAGCCTGGTAAGCTAGTCGAGTTAACAGGTTCCGGTAAGGATCACTTTCTCGTTTCTCCTTCAAGAAAGCGAGACAATTCTCGACTTCGGACTTGACTTGCATGTACAATTCATGTGCTTTCTCCTTGTCCCTTAATTCCTTTTTCCTGCCTTCAGAACATCATTAATAATTCACAGTTAAATCTTCTTGCATTAATTTGTTGCTGATCGAGCACAAATATCTTAGTGAAAATACTTAGATTCATCATCACGAGGTTTGAACAAATTAGATGCCAAAGGAACACATTTATTATGACAATTAAATTTTGATGCAACTCCAAGCAGATTTTTCTCACTTGCAGTTACAGTGCTACTTGCTAGATTTTCACGAATACTGTTTTGTTAGCGACTTAATATTGCTTAAAAATACTCGACCTTCTGGAATTTTTTCATCTATGACACAATATTTCAAAAATATAAATTTTGGCTTAATTTGGTTAAAGTACGTTTCACATGTAGCCAACTACTCATTTTTTTTAAATACCAAACATTTTCGATTTTCTTCATTTATGACTAAACCTTTTTAATATCTTCAATTGTAGGCTAATTTTGATAAGCATCTTTCCATTGAAAAGAGTTAGGTTAATTCAAAAATGAAAAAAATAGATAAAATTTTACTTTTTTTTGATAAATATGTCCAGTTGACGTTTTTGAGTTGAATATTATTTGAGTGATTAGGCCTTTGTTAGCATACCTTCTGTTTCAATTGGTTTCCCAAAATAATAGTAGAATCTTCCAGGAAATTTTGGCAGCACTCCAGGAAGGTGCATATCTTGGTTACTGACTTCCCCATTTGCTTCAGTTCTATCATCGCCAGAGATCAAACAGAGAAACAAAAAGAATGAAATAAGAATATGCAAATTCTCTACGAGATTTAGTAGAAACCAGCAGTCGAACACAAGATTACTTGATCATACCTCACACTCTTAGATTGTTCTGCAATCTTTGTTATGTAATCCCTAAGGAAAGGAACCTTCATTTGGTCATCATAATCAAAAACTACCTGAAACAAGAACATATTATCAGTTATTCCATCAAGAGTCAGAGACTAGAGATGAGCTCCAAATCAGTGTTAGTCAAAAAAATGAACCCAAAATAGGGCACAACTCCAGCAACGAAATAAAGAAAGAAATCCTCTGGACTTACTTCAAATAAATCGTCTTCCCCGACAACGCCAAATGGCACAATTTTGGTTCCGAACCTAGCTGCCATCCTGATAAACTCTGACTGTTCAGGCCAGAATAACTTGTACTCTTCACCCTGAAAGACATGTAGAGTTGAGTCCAGCGGAACTACTTCAATAATTTCAGCAAAGAACACATCTCATATTGATGGCCAAATGATACAAAACATAAATAAATTCAAACAAAAACCATTCTTGAATTAAGTAAATGCTAGACCACAATTGAATTTCCCTTGGATATTTTCCCTTGTAACCACAAAAAGATCCACTGTTAAGGTGTAGTAGTGTTTATCCATACTTGTCCTTAAGCTGTATAAACAGAAAGATGAAGATCCTAGAAAAAATTTAGAATCAAAGAAGGGGGAGATTTGTTTAATCATTTTGGATAATATAGTGGACAACATGTCACGTTTTTGCTTTAGTTTTCCTTTAAGCAGTTTTCTTCTATAAGGTCAGCTGGCCACTGGTAAAGTGATCTCTCACTGTATTACAGATTCTTAATCACTATAATTGCATATTTTAGTTAAAAAGAATGATAAAAGTTCTACTTCCTTTCTATGTGATATTGCAATTAGTATAGCAAAAAAATTGTAAAGTATTACATACCTTCCGATGACAAGCCTCGCGCACTCCTCCTGGGTACAACAACACGTGAGACTTCGAGGACAGAAGCTGGTAAAAAAGTTTTCCTGAAACAGGAACTGCACCCATTGCTCTGAATGTGTCAAATTCTGATAAAGAAGGTAGCATCCCTTCTTTCAATCTCCTAAACATTGATGGATGTGCAATCCCTCTCATAAGAATATTTCTTTCGATCAAAAATTGGGTAACCATCGGAGTTAATTCAAATCCCAGTAACATGTGATAACCAACATATAAGACAGGTCCTTCTGAAGGAATTCCTGCAAGACCTCTGACTATCTTCCCATCTTCTAAAGTTGAGAGCAGCACCGGGCTTGTTGCTTGCACAATGAGCCTAAAACATCAAATCAGGATAGAAAAATTAAAAAAAAAATCAATTAATAACAAATACTTACAGAAGTAATCAATTTTACTCAATGTTTGTTCCTGTCAGTCAGAGAAAAAAAAATTGTGCCTGTAAGATAGCAAAATAGTTACCTGTTTGATTCATATATCTTTCTGAATTCAGGAGGAGATGGTAGCAGGTAATCAGAGATATAGTCATGGTTTGCTCCACGACGATAGAAACTAGTCCCCTTGATAATAGTCACTATATCAATTTCATTTTCCTGCCATACGTTCATAGCTGTAATACATATCAAACAAGAACTCAAAACAGCTTAAGCAATCAATTTATGAATTTAATAAAAGGAAGAGAAGATAGGGAAGTAGGTATTGAGTTATCCTACCAGGAACAGAAAATGGCCGCTATCCTGAAACGAACGATTCTCACAATTAGGCAATGTATCATAAAGTCTTTGACCTTCCGCTTGACTTGGTAGCAGCTGATCTTTGCCACTGAGAAACGCAAAGTATGAAAGCAAGACTGATCATTTTGGATAGAATCACACTTAAAGCAGCAAAGCTACTACCGGATGACATTGGAAAATTGTTTTTCAGTAAAATGAGATTCTCTAATTAAACTAGGGTGACAAGTGCAAGAGAGAAAATTCTACAAAGAGGTTTGTGTGCATTTTCCATAAATAACATGAAAAATGCACATGGAAATGCCAATCATTATTTTTGGCTGAAGCTTCCAAATTAACATTGAAACTATCTATTTAGCACTTAGGATATCCTAACATAGCCAACAAGACTTACCTGCAAAGTACAAGTGTTTGAGCCTTTACGGCGTGTAGGCGAGAATTGGCATATGCTGAAGCTGACTTAAGCAACTGTAGCTTCCAGAGAAGTGTTTCTCTAGGTAAGATGTCGCTGAGAACCTGAGAAGTGTGTCACAAAATTATTTTCTCAAGATAGACAACACATGACATTGTGAGATATCAAGTTAGCAAACATAAAAATAGACACTAGAGTTGGCATAATCTCTCAATACGAACTTCCAACAACTATCTAGCATGACAGTTTTTCTCTTTAATAGTTCTAACACATGTACACTGATATAGTCACTTGGTGCAATGTTTAGACTGCATTTTTTACTACTATAATCATAGCCAATAACCAAATCTCACAGAGAGGTAAGATGACATTGCAGTGACATCCTGTGATAGAGCTCCAAATATCTGCTGTAGAGGAAATCCCTTTATCACATTAGCCATCGCCTCCTTCAATGGATCACCTAAATGAATAATGGAAAAACATTATGTTGTGCTGACTATTTCTATCTTATTGAGTAAAATGAAAAATGAAGACACAAAACAATCAGGTTTGATTTCCTATAATCATTACTTAGTAGCATGTTTGATCAGAAGACAATATCAGTACTCATCACTTCCAGCTTCAGAAGTAGCAGCTATAAAATTCAAATGCAATCTCAAGATGTATTTTCTAAAGAAAGAAGCTTATTGACTTCTCCTGTTCTCCATCAGGTAAAAGAAATCAGTAATACAAAATTAAGTTGAGATCATCTCCTAGCTTGAATGAACTTTTGAATTGATTTGTTAATCACTATGGTCTCCAAATCTCTTAACCAAGAAATCTAAAGAGGTCTTCATGTCATAAATTAAATACATTATTCCGGGATATAATCTCTGTTGCGCATTGCATGGTGAAAAAGTAAAATCGACTGATTTATCAATTAAAGAACTAATTTCATACCAGTTTAAATCGTACAGATCCTTACTTTACAACTGTTAAATAATCAAATTACCCAAAAGTTCAATGCCCAATGCCCATTGAACTTGAAGTGTGAACAAGTGATACCATGTCAAATAACCAATTCATATGAAAGCTCAAACTGTCAGGTGAGGTTACATGGTTATACTATTATCTCTAACAGCGACTATCCCAAGGTTTCTGTGTTATGCAAGTGAGCATATCTTTTCATAAGTCAAAACAAAATTACATTTTCTATTAACAATTACCAAAAATATTTTAAAATGTATGTCCATGCAAATCTTAGGCGCATATCAATTTTATGTATTTGCTATAAGCAAGCAGGTTGAGGGTGGTGGGTGTACACATGAACCCAACCAAAGCTAGCATGTTATGCTTTTACTCCACGCAAAGGCTGCATCTAAATGAACCAGCAAAATCAGAATATACATCTTTGAATTGAACTACAAGAGAAATGTACCTGTCATCAAGCTCAGCATATAAGGAAGACCAAGCTGGAGTTGATCAGGTATAATTTCCAATACTGGTATTAGAGGTTCCAACTGTGACTTCTTAAAAGATGTTCCTACAATAAAAGCAGCAGCTAACGATTAGATGGAGTCAATATATGCATTATCAGTGATGACCATCTGCTAAGAGCTTGGGTCGAAGCTAAATGAACCTGAGTATTTTTCCCAATATTTATAAGAAATAACTGCAGTACATTAGCGCTTTGTTTATCAATTTAACTGCCCATACCCCAAATCCATAGATACAGGGAGAATCCAGAAAGGTTAGCCCCTAGGAACGGCTCATAAAGACGCAACTTATTACCTGGATTAGCCAAAATTAATGAAAGGTCAATATCAGGGTTACGGGCTGCAACAGCTAGTGCAAGGCATGCCCCCAGAGATTCCCCAACAAGATATATTGGTCTAGTTGAGTGATTACTCTCTGTTCTAACTGTTCCTTCGACCAGCTTGACTAAACCTGAACCATATAATTTTTTGGCAAAAAATAGAAAAGAAAAACATAAAGACCACAATGAGTTCACTCTTATTCTCTATCTCAATCACTTCGGCACATCTAATATGCACCAAAAAGAAACGATAAAGAAACATGATATTGCAAAGCACCTGTAAATGATGTTCTATCCTTAACTGGTATATGCAAGCACCATATGTCAAACATCCTAGCATCAAAACAAGGAAAGAGAAAAGAGCACAATTCTACATTAGGTATTAAGCAAAACTCTAGTGTATAATATGATTATGAAAACGCTTACAAGATTCAAATAAATCAGGTTACTATTCTAATTACTCAGACACAATTAGTACATGGAGTAAAAGATGGCATATAGCTTATACTTACTTTCCAAGGCTGCATTGTTGCCGAACCAGCCCCAGTCCAACACCATCAATCCCTACAAAAGAAGATTTGAGATAAAGCTCAAAATCAATTTTACAAATCAAAATTTCAATCGAAATATTTTTTAAAATTAGAATCCAATTAATATAAGCTTGAACAAGCTTGAGTTCTGTGTTCAAACTACTATACAATTAATGGTTAATTGCAAATTAATTCACAAACTTTAACATGATTTGCAATTACATCACAAAATTTTAAACTTGTAAATTTGGGTATCAACTTTCACTTTTGGATAAATCGAGACACTGTTTGTTTTCCGTTTTCCGATGTAAAATTGCTGAGTTGGAAGCCGAAATTGCCATGTACATGCTCACACATTGGATTTCAATAATTGCCATGTAGGCTAACGCTTAGCAAATTAAATTGCAAACTTTAGCGTAATTTGCAATTGAAACATGAACTTTAAACCTTGGCAAAATCAGCCACCAACTTTCACTTTTTGGTATATCGAAGCACCATTTATTTTCCAACATGTCAGCCTACGTGGCAATTCCGGCTCTCAACTCAGCAAATTTGTATCTGAAATAAACGGTGTTTCGATTTGCCAAAAAGTGAAGTTAAATATTAAAATTTATCTAAAGTTTGTAATTTAATATACAATTAACCCTATAATTAGTCGTATATCATATTAAATAAAATTCAACGTTATAGTAAATTAAATCCAAAACTTTGTGGGTAGTTGCAATTTTATCCATAACTTTTTATTTTTGTAATAATAGCCTAATTTAATATTTTGTTGCAATTTTAGCCATTTTTTCAATCAATTTAATTTTATCAATTTTTCACCTGGTCTTCAAATTCTTTTTTCTTTTTAATATTAGAACTTAAATTTCGAATCCTATAATATGGGATTTGCTAATTACGGAGTTAATTTATCAATTCAACTAAAAATTGGTACAATTCAATTGATTTGAGAAAAATTGGCTAAAATTGCAACAAAATGTTGAAATTAGACTATTATTAAAAAAATTACAAAAGTTTTGCAACAACTCGTATTGAATTTATTTTACAATTAGACCGTAAAATTCAGAGATCATAAGTGGTTAAAAAATCAGAAAGTCAAGATGCAACAACTAAAATAAATTCCGACAGGAAATGGATTTATAGAAAATATTAAAGAAATGGATACATTCAAATTATGATTCATTTAATCTAATCCAATTACTATAAAAAATAACGAAATCAAAAACTGGAAATAAATAAAGCGGTTACCGGGAAGATATAGAAGCAGAGGAGAATCTTCCAACCGCGACGAACACTCTAACGGCGAAAACCACCTCGGCGGACCACCGCAGCCACCTCCTTCCGATCTATTAAAACATTTCGATTCTTCAAAATAATCTTTCAGGCTCTTCCTGTACTTCACTAAGCTTGCTGCTTCTTCCAACTCCAAACGGAAGGGATTTTTTATATTCTCCACTGCTTCTTCTTCATCTAGTTGTTTTACTTTTAACCTCAGATTATCTAAAAAACTACCCGTCGTTTTCGTCGTCGTCGTTGAAGATGTCGACGGTGATATAGGTTCTTCACTAGTAACTGCATATTGCTGAATCGGATTATAAACCGAACTCGAGTTCAGGTTAAGTTTTCCGGATGACGGTGATAAGCAAGAACGGACAGCTGGTGACGGTGTAAATCCGGCTGAAAAAAAGTATGCGCCGGTTACCGCTGCCATAGTGTGTGGGAAGTGTGTTTGTCTTTGGTGCGAATGGGCGGTATTCGAGAGATTTTAAAGGATATTTTAATTATTTTTTACATAATTTATTTCTTAAACAATGATTTTTTTCTTTATTTGTATCATTCATTAGGATATCATAAGATCATATCCACCTAATTACTTATTTTATGGCTTCCTCAATTATTAAGTTATAAGAGATTGATGTCATTGCTAGCTTTTCTGTAGGTACAAAGATGGTGAAAAAAATTATAAAAAGTAGTAATAATTTAAATCAATGGTTATGCCACGCCGAACTATTATTTCTTAGTTTTTATTAATACATAAAAATGTTAAAAATTTATTTTAATAATTGAGAAAGAGAGTGTTTGTGAAGTAATTGAACCCACAATTTTATTAGTTTTTTTACTGAGCACTTGTTGCATTTGAGTTGTAGCATGTTGATTAAAAATGTTGAAATTAATATTTTTTTTTTTTTTAGTAAAGGTCAATTCAGTTCAAATATATGTCTTATTTTTAGTCAGTTATGTCTCACGCGCATTACTATTCGACTTCATATTTTAAACTAAATAAAAAAACAGAATGGAGAATAAATGAGTGTTTGCTCATTTTTAATAATTAAGTATTTTTTAATTAGAATTTAATTGTTATCAAATTAGATATAGCAATTTATTTACAAATAAATTTCATTTAATTATTTACAAAGAAAACCCATGTAGTACATGACATACCTACAATTGCATTAAATGTGAGCTATAGATCCACACAACTCTAACTTAACAATAAAAACAAACTATGTTATTTTAAATATTAACGCGGCACGATATATACTTGGTATCATGTTTAAATTGTTGTTATTCACAATTGGAGAAATATTTAAATCTCATCAAAACTTCTAAATTTGATACGTTTTTATATCATTAAATTATTCTTATGGGTACACTTGATTTGTAACTTAATTTGACTAACATGGACTTAATTTTTAAATTTAATTAATTTCTTTTTATATGATAAATGTTTTTGATATAATTAATCAAAAAGTGAAATATATTTGATGAAATTCATGACTTACTGCTTATTTTAAATGAAAAAATAATAATCATTAAAAAATATTCCACTTTTTAGACTTTTTTTAATTATGTCTACAACTTTTAAAATTTTCAATTTTAATCCATTTTTAATTTCTCAATTTCAATTGTAGACGTCTTTTAAATTATAGTAGGAAAAAGTTCAAATATGTCCTTCAAATTTAAAAATTTTGATGGTAAAAAGACAATTTTTTATTAAAGGCTAGTAAAAAAACAAATTGAAACAATATAAAGGACATATATGAGTTTGTATTTACTCTAATTTGAATAATGGCTACATTTGAAATTGAAAATTGAGAAATGAGTTAAAATTGCAATTTAAAAAATTTAAACCATAAATTAAAAATTGAAAAGGTTAGATATTTTGAGATGACTAGACCGATTAAAATTTGTAATTAATTAACAAAAACAAAAGGAAGAATCACACTTCAATAAAGAAGCTCCTATTTTTGTCAAATTTGGTCATTGCATTAGACTTGTGATTGAAAAGTGGTGATGAGAGTGACAATTACACAAACATATGTTATAGTACGTCTAAACAAATTAAATTTTGCTCACAAGATAAAATAATGTTTTTGGAATATGTTAAAAGAAATAAAATTTATTCAGGCTTCTAATCATAAGTCAACATCTGGACAGGATGGGCCAATAAGAACACTGACTGGTCAAAATTGACCGCTGTTTGTTGGTTTTGTATGGACTGTTTGGCCAATATAAAGTTTCATTTAAATTTATAATTTTTAGATTTAAACACATTTTTGTATGGACTGTTTGGTTTTAAAGTTTTTTAAATTTATAAATTTATAAATTTTAAATTCATGAGACGTTCATAAATTTATAAATTTTACTGTTGAAATTGAATATAAAAATCATAAACTTATATAAATATTTTTAATATAATAAAATTTTAAAACAATCGGTCATTCTTAAATTATGATGAATTTAACTTTCCAACTTAAAAGTGTAATTTCAATTAAAAATTATAGAGGGAGAAATTTTTAAAATTTATGAAGTTTTATAAATTATTTTTACCAAAGATTTCAGTATATTTTATAAATTTATTCATTTAAATTTTTCATTTTAAATGGTGTCTTAACTATCTTAGTTATATAACAAATGTTAATTAACTACATTTAAAATTTTACCATTAATTTATATATATATATATACATGTTCAATTATTTATATATATTTTATCTATTTTGTCATTGGATGAACATCAAATCGTGTATGAGAAAGCATACTGTCTATGTTTAGACCATAACTGTCTTAAGGACATTGATATTTAAAAATACTTTTAATTGGTTAACCTACCTCTTTTAAAGTTTTACTTAATGGTTTCAATTAAGAACCATTTGAGAAAGGCTTTAAGCTTCTATAAATACATTATACATAATTGACCTAATCCAATTTTTAGTTACAAAATCAAGTCAAGATCTTGCACTGAGGTTATTTTATTTTGCCACCCAATTTTCTCTTCCTTGTTTCACACTTACTTTTCAAAGAATAAAGAACTAAAAAAGTAGAGAGCATATTTGGAATTGATGTTTAGGGTCGGAAATATAATTTTCAAAATTTTGAAATCAATTAATTTTTTATTTTCTAAATAACTACTCTAAATTTAATTTTTGAGAAGCAGACCAACAATTTTTCAAAATTTTAAAGATTAATAAAAATACTTTTTGAAGAAACAATTTTTTTTTCTACCACATTCTAAACACAGCTTAAATAAAAAGTTATATTTTCTTCCATAATCAAGATAAAGAAGACTTCATTGACGTCGTTAAACAAAAAATTAAACAATATAAGATAACATTGATGCTCAACAAATTGATCTATCAATTTAATAATAAATTAACTATTTAATAACTTACGTTAATGATATAATCTTATATATATATATATACACCTTCTATTAGATCGTATTTAATCATCAAAGGGTATCAAATATTAATTAACAAAAAAAGAATAATAGTCAAAATTTCAATCATTGTTGGAATAAGATCTTCGATCAGTGTTCTTTTTTAATAATAAATAATCTTGATATAAAAAAATAGACGCAAAAAATTCAATAGAAGTTGTTTTAACAAACGGAATTGGCTGTGTTATATTTAAAGTAAATAAATCATTGCGTCCAAATGTTATATGAACCAAGATCGATCTAAACTCCAATGAATTTGTAGGGGAACTTAAAACAATAACGCATAAAATATAAGAAGTGCTTTGGATATAGATGAAATCTAAATCGTATTTAATCATCAAACAATACCAAACATTAATTAACAAAAACAAAAAATAAACAAAATTTCAATTATTATCAGAATAAGATCTTCAATCAATGCCGATTTTTTTTATGATAGATGATTTTGATATAAAATAAATATAGACATAAAATTTCAACAGAAGCTGTTCTGACGAACATAATTCACCGTGTTATACTTATAAAGTAAATAAATCATTGCGTCCAAATGTTCTATGAACCAAGAACGATCTAAACCCTAATGAATTTGTTGGGGAATTTAAAGCAATAAGGCATAAAATATTAGAAGCCTTATGGGCATGGAAGAAATACATTCAAAAGAAGAATATTGGAGTTGAGACACAAAGAAAGGAAGACAATCCTTCTTTAAACCTCATTTATTACTTCTATCTACGTGTGACATTATTAGGTTAGGTTTCTTCAAGTGTTGTGTAAAATCAAACCAAATTAAACCAACCCAACAAATTTGGTTCAATTTGGTCTGATATTATATATAAAAAATAATTGGTTGGATCAGTTACAGAACTAGAATCTTTTTCGGTCTGGGCTTAACTTCTAATTCACCTGTGATTTATCAGCAGTCTGGACTTAAGCACCATCCCCCCTTGAATTACAATAAATCTATCTCTATTTAAAAAAGAAGAATTAATAGCAGCCGCGACAGGAGTCTGCCCTAATCTAAAAGTAGTTACGCGGTCTGGGCTGGACATAAAAGAAGTTTAATTAAGTTATAACCGAATTGAAATATTGGTTTGGTTCGATTCTATTAAAAAAACTTGACTTTTTTAAAATGTTGGGTTCGGTTCGATCTTAAAATAATAATAAAAAAATTTGATTTGATTTGATTTGATTCGGTTTGGTTCAAACATGGTTTTCCTTCTTTATTACTCCTTCATCTCTCTTCTTTCTTCTCCTCAATAGCTACCTAGATTTTTCTACTTAACTTCTTGACAAGTGCTCGCCATTCATTTCTCTCTACAAAATCCCCCAATATCCAATCTCCTGCAAAACATTAGCCCACTTTTTAGTTTTTCTGTTACTTTAAAACTCTATAAAACATACACAGATTTCAATGGCGGCCATTTCTACCACTGATTCAACAGCTACTGTCGTGAAAGAAATGAACGATTCTGATTCTGCTCCTTTTGAAGTGGCTAAATCTTTAGGGTTCATTCCTTACCCGAGTCAGCCCAAAAGAACTCGCTTCATGGCTCAGCTCCTGTTTAGGGTTTTAGCCATTGCTTTTACAGTTGCTTCCATTTCTGTTATGGTTACAAGTGACCAGACTATCTTAATCTTCGGAATCACCACTCAAGCTCGTTACAGTTACTCTTCTGCCTTCAGGTAATTCAACTTTATTCATTTGCACGTAACACGGACACTTCATTCCATCAGTTTATCTCGTTTCAGAAACGTTTCGAACACTTGACTTTTCAGACACACAGAACTTCACAATAACACTGTTTCGTCGTGTCTGTTTTCAAGTGTTTCCGTTTTCTGTGTCCATGTCCATGTTAATTTCAAATCTTGATTTTTTGGTTTGAGTTTTCTTTCAGGTTCTTGGTCGGAGCAGAAGCTGTGGTGTGCGGCTTCTCTGTACTGTCACTAAGTTTGCTTTGCCTAATGAGTAGGTCAGAGGCAATACTTAGGAAAAATTTCTATCTGTTCTTACATGATATGGTAAGCTAAGCTTGTTTTGTCTATTTCTTGTTTTTTTGTTTTACTTTAATAATTAACTAAACTGGCAATAATTAGTTACTTCAGAGTTGAAATTAATTTTGTCACCTAACTACTAACTCATTTAATCCTTTTACCAACTAACTTATCAAGACAGTACTTGTTTTCAAAATAAGAAGAATAGGATTATATATTCTCTAGTAATTTTACAATTTATGCCAATTATATCCAAAATGTCAATTGGGAAAAAGAGAGACAAATTGATAAATAAAATAATAATTTAATTTTTTATTTATTTTATGATAAAGTAATGCATAACTGAGACATTCAAAAGAAAATTTCAAAAATAAATAAACTATCAAATTAGCTCGCAAGTAATTCTTTTAATAACGACATATTATTTTGAAATTATTATTTTTATCGAATATTTGTACAAAGTTAACTAAAATTTCTTAATTTCTAAAATAGTATTAAAATAATTATTTGATAATAAATCTATAAGATAATAAGTATTGTATTTTGATTTATGGAAATAAATAAATAAAATAAAAGTCTTTAAAAAAGAATCAAATATGTTTGTCCAATATACTAAATACATACCTTCCATCCAGACACATTTTTTATTTCGAAAACATGTCAAAAATTTGATATTTTAAATAATTTTTTCATCTTTTAGCATAAAAAGTCTTAAAATAATATTGTTTCACCGTATCAGCATCTTAGATATTTTATTTTTCCGTATCCGTATACGTGCTCCTTTAAGCCTGTAGTAAATTGTTTCAGCAAAGATCTTCATAAGTTACTCTTGGATTTATTAGTTTTTTTGTTTCTTTGGACAACTTTTGAACTCTTGATGATTCAGCTAAACCAATCATGGGGCAACTCCAGGATTAAAGTTGCCATCTCTCTTTTTGGTGAGAATTTATTGATGGTGGTCCTGAATTTACCATATTTTCTTAACAAAAAAAGAACTTTTATATCCAGATAGAATATGTATAGTGTTTAATACACCAACCAACAGTTAAATTATGAAATAATTATAAGTATCAAATAATAGAAAATTGAAGGAAAAATTACATTTTCAAACCTTATATTTCAGTTTCTAAACTTTTAATTTATTTTATATTGGTATTTCAATCTTTTAAAATATGCCGAACAAGTGTTTTTAGTCATTTTTCGGTCACCGATGTGCTAAAAAATAAAAATTGCTCCCACTTTCACTTAAATTTACATCATATTAGTTAAAAAAAAAAGATGATTCTGTGTGCAATTATACATCTGTATATATAGAAATATTAATAAAATGACAACTAGTTCAGCAAATTAAGTTATTTTTGACCTTTTTAATAGTTTGATGATCAGAATATGGAGGATAATATTCATTTTATATATTTTTAAAAGCTAAAACACTAATAAGAAAAAAAAAATTCAGACGCTAAAATAGAAGATTTAAAAAATCCAGACAGCAGTGATGTAATTTATCCAAAATGGAACTTTACATCTAACATACTGGTACAATTAATACTCAGTGTAGTCAATTAGAATTTTTCTTTCTTGATAGATTGGGAAAGTTCATACTATCATTTTATTTGTGTCAAACGCTCAACTATATTCATTTATTACTGAATACATGTTCAGAATTGTACATTTCATATTTTTCTATAAATAAATTCCAATTTCAAAATTTCTTTTATAAAAACATCCCAAAACTCCTATAAATATTACAACTGTTATGATTCAACAATTATATCAAGATGTATTTAAATTTCATTATCAGTCTTCAAATCATTTTTATGACTCCAAGTTCATGAATTAGAATCCGAATCGAAAACAAAAAATTAAAATTATAGCATGAATATTCTGTCGCTAAAAACAGTCAGTAATAATATGAAAAAAAAATCATAATACTTTCCAAAAAAACTTGTTAATTTTTTTTAAAAAAAAACTGTTTTCTATGCTTAAAATATATATATACTTTTATTTTCCCCTATAAAAAGTACATCGCAAATACAAAAATATACCGCTGATATCTAATACATAATGTATAAAATGGAAACATAAAGCGTGTAATAATATATAATTCTTAAACACTTTTTTTGAATAAATTGATCGGTTTTTGGGCATTTTTGTAAATTTTCCTAGTTATATTGTTTATACGAATTGCAGGCGATGATGGTGGTGATGGTATCGGGATGTGCAGCAGCAACGGCGATAGGTTACGTGGGTCGATACGGAGAAAAAGAGATAACGTGGGCGGCGGTATGCGATTATATAGACAAATTTTGCAACCAAACATTGGTGTCAATTGTGCTAGCCTACCTTGCTTTCTTTTGCTATCTTGCACTCACTACACTCTCTGCCCATCAACTTATGTCTACTAATGAGTAGTACTTAATTTAGTCTCTATTACAGACAGATCCATGAAGATGAAGAAGACATTATAAGTTATAACATTAATTATGACCAAACTATATATATAGTCTGCTGATGAATTTAAGGATCTAGAAGAAAGTTTACTTATGTACCAATCTCAATACTATAGAGGACAAGGACTGTCAATTTTTAAATGTTTTATGTTATCATATATAGTTAGGAGATTTCAGTTATTTTATGTAGTGTATTAGTATTACTTAAATCTGGCTTGATTAGGTTTATTAGGTAAAGTGAGGTGACATCAATGAATATGGTTTTCATGCATGAATTGATGTAGTAAAGATACTATATATATCAGTGATTATGTTTTGACTTTTTATTTCTTATTGATGCACTGAGTAATTTGTGTGTGTGTGTGTGATTTTATTTTAGGGCAGAAACAAAAAGAGAAAATAAGTATTTTTCCTAATTTATATTATTTCCTAATTTTTGTATCATCGCGCTTTTTTTTTTGTTACAAACACATATTTAATGTTTCAAAAATTTAAAAATGACTGAAATTAGATAAATAACAATTTAAATAGTATAAGCGTTGGTTCAATTCTTACAAGCGCTTTTCCTCTATGATAATAATAATAAAAAAACAAATTAGATAAATAGATATACAAATCTTCAAAAAGAAAAATGGATCTCACTCCAAAATAAAAGTTGAAAAACAAGTGATCAAGGATGCAACAATTCATATTAAACTCAATAAAGCTGGATTTACATTAGACTTTTGCAATACATTTTTTTTTGACAATACATAAAAGATGAGTCGATGACTTCTTGTTGCCATCATCTTCCATTAATATTAGTAATAATGTAGTAATATATATATTAGTAATTAGCTAAACTACATAATATATAGAAGAGTTTCATACAAATGGTATCATTAAGTTTCAATTTGATCATCTTCAATATCTTTAAGGTGTTCCTTTAAGGAATGCCTTTGTATTTCCCACCTTTCTTTATCCCATGCCTCATCTACTTCCGGCAATATATACTCGTCCGGCCTTAAAGATAGTTGGAATTCCGGAAGCTCGGGCAATGCTTGTAGACCCCTGAACAATCAAACATTACAAACAAGTCCATTTACTATTTCAAATTCATCATCTTAAATTCATGCATAATAGCAACACTAACTCGGTAACAGTTTTAAAATGTTATGGTTGTTGCAAAAACAATGGTTGCATTAGGAATCAAACACTTATTGCAGTAAATTCAATATTATCGCGATAGATTTAAATAACGGTATTAACATATTCAGCAATGGTTCGTCGCTGATGTTGTAAGTCATTTATGTAGTAGCGAGAGCTTACTTTTCTTCTTCTAATAGGTATCCGTACATCTGAGATTTCCTTGACGCGACTTCAGGAATTTTCTGATGCAAGTGCTTCATGACACCCCATAGTGGAGGAGATCTTCTTGTCAGAAAGTTGTAAACATATCAGTATACAGGCATAAAAATTGCATTGTGTGACTATTAAGATAAATTTTGAGTCCTGACCAACCTGGTAACAGGAGCTGAAAGGCAAAAACTTAAGCAGGCCTTTTTGCTTTCTTGCAGAAGTTGTTCTGCGGCAAGGAAACAACACACGGCACTAACATGTAAGGCCGGTTCAGTTCCCTTGTCTAGGATCAAGCCATGGTAGTAGTATGCTGCTGCCTGATTAAGTCAAATGGGCCAATTAGAATTAGTATTGCAAGGAACTTACTATGTTGCACGGATATAGAAATGTTGAAGTAAAAAATGGCGAAATAATACTTTTTTTCTATTAGAATAGATTATAAAGTTACGGAGTTTCAAAAGTATTTTTGGAAATGGAAATGAAAGATGAAATTTGTAGAGCTCGATAAGTTTTTGTGCAACATAGGGTTTTTATATATTTGAAAAGTGATTGCAATGAACCTTTGATTCGAGGAACTTCCACTTGATAAACCAGAGATGCTTCTTTCCATTTTCATAATTCATGTCGCATTCTGACAGGCAATTATAAGCCTGACCAAGACCGTATTGTTAAACCGTTAAAACAGAACATCATGGGAAAAGTTGGCAAGTTCATTGCTGAGATATGAAGAATTAGAAAATTATTGCATACCTGACCAAAGTATATTAATTGCTCACAAGCCAACCTCCTCTTTACAGATAATGTTGCTTTCTGGCTTTCAACAGCTAATCCAAGCTGAATTTCAGTTCCCTGAATTTGTCAATAATATATCAGTTTCCACAGAAATGAACGCGGAAATGTAGAACTCTGATAAGTTTCCGCGCAACATAGGTGATAAGTACCTGGCCTAGTGCTTGAATGGACATAGCCTCCAGTACACCATCTTGCAAATCTTTTGGAAATTTTATCCTGTGAACAACACATAATTAACAAGAAAAGTTAGCTTCAGTGATTCAAACTTGCAAAATGAATTTTGCAAATCATATTTCTTACATACTTAATATCTGGTGGAATCCGAACCAATACTTCCCGAACACAGAATTCTAAGTATCCTGCTGCCTTAAGCAGTAAATCAACTGCATCCCTCTTACAATCTGTATACATGTACAATCACAGTCAACAAAGATGTATCAAACAAATCTTTAAATTTTCAAGAAAACATTCAATATCAGACATATATATGGAAGCATTATAGAGAAGAAAATGAACCTGTAGATAAAACTCTTATGCCGGAACCAGACTGATCCTTGGGGATCATCAATGAGTTAGCCTCTGATAAAGTCAGAATTGCCATCATATGAACAACAGACAGTAACTCAAACCAGGAGTTTGCCACAGAATGTTCCTACTCAGTTCCAATTATCAAACAGTTTCAGAAACATTTCAAATGCATTGCAATAATAACAAAAGATTCACACTATTGATAATCTTACTTGCTGCCCATCTTCTAAATTTTTCCACTTGAATTCCACAGAATCTTCAAGACCATTCTCTGCAACATATATGGATTTCATTAAAGATAAATTCAGACAAGAGACTAACATATAGACTAAAGTAAGAGTCTATTACCTTTCTTAGCAAGTCCAACAAGAAGAAACAAAAACTCCTCTAATGCTCGCCGCAATTCCGCTATTGCAGATCCACCTGCAGTAACCAGAATTAGCAATGTTTCACGGAAACAGAACCGTTTTTTGAAACGGAAATGCTAAAATGTAGGACTCGCTGAGTTTCGGTGCAACATATGTTATCCTATCAATATAATCATCAAGCAAGTTATTAGAATCAACGAAACAAGTGAAGATTAAGGATTATGAGATTAAACCGGTATCTTCTGCTACTAATCGAATCTGATTCCGAAGACAGACCAATCTATCAAGAAGATCTTGAGGAATCAACCCTTTAAGTGCCCTGTGAAGATCAGATTGTGCTGGAATGCGCATTGTCGGAAAATAAACTACAATTTCTGATATACTTGTCATCTTCTTTCTTCTCCCAATTGCATACACAGAACCACTGCACCCCATTGTTTCTTGTTCCAATTTAACATCCTACAGAAAATGTACAAAATACTTTATACTGCATGATTAGCATTAAAGAGAAAGAAAAATACAGAAACATTTCAAATAAAATAATAAAATAATAGGAGTATTAAATGAGAAGTACACATAAATAAATTGAAAAATGGAAATAATTTAATCCATTAATCTTTCTGTAATTGAAGAACAAAGAAATTAAGTATCTTACTGGATGTAGATAGAAAATGATATGGAAAATGAAGCTTCTGAGATGCATATTTTTAGGAATCTGAGTATAGTAAGCTCAGTGACCGAGACATAGCTCACATGGAGGAGTTACGTAGTTGAAGGGGGATTTTATTTGAAAAATATATTCATCAACTTGTTAAACTAATCATTTTTTTAATATAGATTAGCATTGTGATAATGATAAAATTAGTTAGTGTAGTTCTAATTTTAAATATTAAACTTCATTTGCTAACAAATGCATTGTTTTTGCACTGTTTAGTTTTGATTTTGGAAAGCAGCAGCACATGGCTTTGGATTTCAGAATATGATACTAGTACTACTATTTTTCTTGGGTGTGATAATATTAGTTAGTGCTCAAATTAAGGCTAATAATAATGTTGACAAATTGCTGGGCAATAATTGAAATAATTCCGATCTATGTAGCACGTAAACAGAAACTTTGTAATAAAAAAATAACGAAACGAGAAACGACAAAACCATTCTTATATTTTTTACAAAGAATAAATTGTAAAAATAGAATTTAGGATTCAAATTGAGTATGCAGATTGGTTTGGAGTTAGATGCAGAAGCCTGTGATGTGCCACCAATCACGCAGAGGGTTTGTAATAAATATAGCCAGCTGACTCTCTGCAGAATGAATTCACCACCTTGTTACAGGACAGCCTGGTTCATGAATAATTAGTTCAATAGTCCATGTTCTTCAGCCAATTGTACCTGTCCAACTGTCAACTAGAGTAATTATCTGAGGTTTTGCATACTCTTTGCTTAGTTTTCAAGTTTAGCAGGTCCTGAATACGGAGTTAATACATAGCACGGAAACAAAAATACCGAAATAAAAAATAGAGAAACTCCATTTTTTATAAAAATATATGGATTTAAGAGTTTTTTTTAAGTATTTTTGAAAATGAAAATGAAATACTATTAAAACGTATTATTCGACAAGTTGTATAATATAATCGGGTTACATTACTTACAAAAGATTATAATAATAAGCATATTCCTGCTATGCAAATTTTATAGTTTATTATCAGAGACAGGTTATGGCCTAATCTTGAGGAGTATAAAACCATCTCTGCTTTTAGTAGTGTCATGAGTGAAGAGTATGATTCAGATTTCAGACCATTCTGAACGTGTTTGGAATAAGTTTTATTTTTTTATTTCTATATCCATATAATAAATAAAATGATTCAATTCTAGAGTAAAATTGAGCTAAATAAAGAATAGCCAGTTGTGATCCTTGCACGTGTAGTGTTGCAAGATCAAGATTAAATCTATAAAAAAATGATTATCTATAAGAATGAGATTCAACTTGAAACTGAATTAAAGTTGAGTAGGTGATGAAACATTTATACTTGTCCATGCTGCATTTACACATTACACTGCAAAACTGTACAAGAATGGAGAAATTAGGGGATATGTATTCTACTCTTTTTCCAAGGTCAAACTTCTCCAGTCACTCCTTCACTTCACCTCCATAAATAATTAAGTTACTTTTATAAATATTTATTGAAGTTTTGTCTTTCCCATCCTTCTACTTCCACAGTTTTTGGAAGAATAGACCTTTTTTGTTACTTAGTTTTTAAGCAAGTAAACTGAATTAGTTTTCACAGCAAGCCATTCTATAGAGTTTGTAAAACCATAAACCATTAGTAACTATGAATTTAACTGCCCTGATTTATGCTTGTTTCTTATATCAGCAACTAAATAGGTATATACAATTAGCCTTTAGACCAAAGCGATCAGCTTGGTGAAAAGTCACCCTGTATTCCATGTTAGTCAGTTGACTTCAATTAGACCATATTGACCTAGAGTCTAGAGAGGAACATGCCCGCGAGGGCATCACCGGATGTTGTAGGCGAACCTACTTACTAAAAATGAGGTTGAGTATCTCATAGCCAATCATCACCATGTGCGCGAATGGCGTACTATTTAGTCAAGTAGAAGGGCCAGCCCGAAAGCGAGGGAAACTATAGGATGGGCCTGAAATTTAAAATTCGAAGACCAAGTCAGAGACTACTAGAAGTCTGAGAGAGCGACTCCCAACGAGGTATAAAACGACTGTAGAGACTTTCCGGAAAAAAAATACTTTTTGGCTAATTCCGCCTTTACTAAAGATCAAGGAGTACATTTGTACTAATCCAGGGAAATACATTCTTGTTTACAGATTTGTTGCAAATATTACATACTAGTACGAAACCCTCGCGTTGCTTCAGGCAAAGCCGTTTTTTTTAAAAAAGACAACTCAAACACTATAGTAATTATTTACGCAGTCTTCGAATATTAAAACACAAATGTTTTTGATATAATTATTATTATAATTATAATTAAAGTTTGTAACATTCTGTTGAGACAATTGTTCAAACTAAATACTACTTTCAAAGGAGATCCATCACCAATATGTTGAAGAGATCGATAGAATTCATAAAATGTTGCTGGAAGAAGCCGGTTACAGTTAAAAAACTTAAAATTGCAAAGGAACTGGATTCGGAGTGTCTTTCTTGCTAATTCTGAAATTTTTAAAAGATGAAATTGCGCATTGTGGCCAGGCTATAACAATTCGGATATAGTCTTTCGGTTCTCGTTTCTTTATGTTTCTGAATCTTAAAGAAGTGATTCTGTACCAATCACTTGAAACTCATAAAGTGGTTTAGGCAAATGAAATAGAATATGTAATAAACGTGTTAATTATATAGTAAAAAAATAAATATTATTAATCTTCATATTTATAATTCATAATTTGTAATTATTGCAAGACCTAATAAATATAGAACCAAAAATACAAAAAAAAAACTTAAAAAGAAATAAAAAAAAATTTGATGCTAGATTAAACATACTAATGAACAATAAAATAACATTTATTATAATTAAAACTAAAACCAAATTTATTTTGAATTGTTTCTAAAGACTATAAAAATTTTAGAAATAAATTGTGTAGTGGAAACAAATATTAAAGTGAGTGTATATAGTAAAAAATAGAGTTGTTTTATTACCGTTATGTATCCGTTAAATATTTTAAATTTTGTTAAATTTGTTAGATAAAAAAAAGTATTGAAGTTAGTTAAATAAAAGTCACAACATTACTTATTAAATTATCTATATTATCTTAATGAAAATTATTAAAATGACCTAAGTTCATAATTAAAATGATCAGTGATTTACTATTGTATGAAAAATACAAATGGTATTTTTTTCAAAGTTTAAAAAATAATGTCATATACAGTAATTGATTTTATAAAATTATACTATTTTAGTGTACCATTTGTACCCAACTGATATTTAGTGATGAAAATAATATAGAGCATAATCCTTTATATATAAATTACTATAAATTTTTTGATTAGTAAACATAAGTGGGTTTCTTAATTATAAATAAATAAAAATATATAACCAACAATATAAAGGAAGTTGTTTTGGGCAAGAAAACGATTGCCATTTTCTAATATTTATATGGAAAGCCGCTTATACAAAAATTCAAATTTAATAACTATATTTTTCAAAAATAAAAATTAGAGGAGTTTTCGAAAGAAAAAAATAGGCGGTGACCAATTTTATACAAATTCAAACCTAATAATCAATCTTATTTTATAAAACATTACATTAAAAGAATATTTCTATAATAAAAGCAAAGAAAGGTAATAGGTTGTATTGTTTTTTTTTAAATACCACCTATTATAAGAATTAATTATATTTAAAAGACATTACATGAATATAGTTTAAAAAAAATTGATTTTTAAATATATTTCATTTTAAAATGTTATATAATAATTTATTATTTATATTTAATATCTCTAATTTAATACAAAATTTGATATATAGTTATCATGTAATCATAAAATAATTTTAATTTTTATATTTAAAATGACCCTCCAAATACTAAATTATGTATCATAGTAATTGTTATTTTAGAAGGTTTTGAACAAATATAACAATGCAATATAACATAAATGAGATTTTAACATTAATCAAACAATTAGAAAAATAATTATAACTAAATTTAATTTCAACTTTTTTATGTATATTGTATAATTTTATATCGATAAATTAAATGATTAATACTTTAATTTAACAAAAACAATTTTCCAACATAAACAAAAATGTTTTAATCTTAAATTAAATTTAAATTTGAAAATACTATAATTATCATTAGTTTATATATTAGTACTAACATTAATTACTAAGAGGTTATTTACATTGGCAAAATTAATTAACTTAGTGGCAGTTTTGTAAATAGAAAAGCAAAGGTAATGATTATGTAAAGACAAAATTGTAAAAAATGGTAAATATACATTGGTTTTTTGGAAATTAAACATAGAAGATATGGGCATTTATATGAGACATGCTTGGAAATTACTAAAATGGACAACACAAATATGAAGAAGAAGGACAAATAGAAGGACATAATAGAGAAGTGAAATTACTGTACAATGTACAGTGTTTTTCACTTCAACTTTATATGTTTTATATTTATATGAGACATGCTTGGAAATTACTAAAATGGACAACACAAATATGAAGAAGAAGGACAAATAGAAGGACATAATAGAGAAGTGAAATTACTGTACAATGTACAGTGTTTTTCACTTCAACTTTATATGTTTTATATAGATAGTGAATACAGGACAAATATTGTTATGAGACTTTACTATCACAATAATAAACATATGAACATTAATTAAGAACTTTCACTAATTTTCACTTGCCTTCACAAACCGACCTTTTACCCGCTCCCTTGTATCAGCTCTCGCCTTCCTTGATTCGTAGCGTATGTGCTTATCATATCTGTTCATCACATCATTCGAATGATACACATTGAGTTGCTTACTGTTTTGAAGGCACTGATAGAAACTAATACATATAACACTAAATAAATGTTATAAAGATAGTGTACCTTCTGTTTTTTTTCTTCTCCATGTAACGCAACATTGCATTGCCTCTGTTTTGTGCAAAAATTTCCATATCGGTCGTATCATGATAAGGGTTCTCCACCACCTGAACAAGTCTCGGGCTATCGCTTATTTTGGCCTCAATCAGTAGGGATTCTGATGATGTACTTTCTTCGGCTTTTGCATTCTTCGAAAATTGTTGATTGGAGGAGCTCTGCAATTGAATGATCAGTACATAAACGACAACTGATCAAACACACTATAGTAATACCAATTCACGCGGAACTTAGGAACCAGACAAGTTTCCGTGTAATATAATTCATGGTTCATAAGATACAAGGTAAAAAGGACTTTAATCGTCTCATTTAGTTCCAGAATTGTATGCATTCTAATCAATACCATGAGGCAATATCACATTCCATCACTAAGTCTGCAAAACAATGACTTACATTTCTTAAAAGTGCATCATCAGATAGTGTTGTAGAGCAGCTCATTGAATTTGCATCATCCAACACTTCTATTATATTGAAGGCAGCTGTTTTACGGCTGCGATGATTCTTGATTTTAAAACCGGGATCAGTTGTATCACGGCCCACCTCTTGTGAATTAGGTTCTGGACAATGTTTTGTTTTTTCATATTCAAAATCCCATACCTGAAGAAGCCAATAACAACAAATCAAAAGCTGAAAATTTTCTTTCAAAACTCAAAATATAGAACTGCATTTGATTGTAAAAGCTAAGTTAGTAATTATAGTCCAAACATTTTATTTAAAAACAGAACTCTTTGATACCATATTAAGTAACCACTAACTCACAAAACCCTCTCAACTAGAGCATTCATTCATCTATCAGCTCAGGCTTCAACCACACAACACATGAATTTGCTATATTTTCCATGCCAATTAGCAATTCAAGTGCTAGTTGAAACTTACCTAATAAATCTTAAAGTTATATGTATATAAAATCTCCACCATTAGTGTTTGTAGCGGTTTAAGCACATCATTCAAAACGTGGCCCTTTCTAAATTTTGTAGCCCATCACCGTTTTCCGGCTGTTGGAAGCATACATAAGGTTTGGGGGTACAAGTTGCCAAAATTTAAATCGATGTGCTTAAATCGCTACAAACGCGAAAAGTCATGATTTAATATGAGAATAATCGTGTCGCTGAGTTGACTTATGCAATACCAAGTTTAAAAAATTGTGATGTGGGATGCCACATTTTAAAAAATTTACTTAAATCGCTAGAAATGCTAGATCGGAATTTTATTTACAAATAACCCTAAAACTTATTGCAAAACATAAAACTTCAAAATCAAGAAAATGTTAGAACCAAACCTGAGCACCCTGATATGAAGGATTACAGTCCCATAAAAGATCTCCATCAGCTACACCGTCACAATCTCCCCTAACTTCAAGATCCGGAAACATAAGCAACGAAGTAAACGCCATTTTCCGGTCAAAAAAACCTTCCTCGTTTCCATTCTCCATTTCCATACCCTCAAATTTTCCGCTCTGCGCACATCTACTCGGCGGTGTCTCCGGCCCCATATCCGCCACCATATCCCTCTTACCCAACTCCACCAACTGCTTACACATCTCTCGCCTACACTTCCCACCAGACCTCAAAAAAACAGACGAAACCCCACTCGGAACCACCGAATCTTGCATGTTTACCAGTTCTTGATCATGCAAACAAGACTCAGAATCTAACTCAAATCCAAATATCTCACCAAGCTCAGTTACATCAGGACAACCCGTGAACCCGTACACAGGAGCTTGGTTAACAAACGACACAGAATGAGATTCACAATCTTGACAAAAAACGTTAATATTACTATTATTACCAGTGCTTGAGCATTGAACTGAAGCTGGTTGAGCTCCACAGTTATCACAGTTAAGTGACCTGAAATGACTGAGAGACAAAGCATTAGCAGAGTGAACTTCTAGGTCACAGAACAGACATAGCTTAGCAGAATCAGCACTACAGTACAAAACAGCACCGTTTGAGCTGCAAAAATCGCATAACAAACTGGTTTTTGAAGCGGATTTTGAATAATCCTCCATTGCTGAACTTGGAAAAATGATATGTTCTTTATGATTTGGATTAATGAAGATATTTGTAGCACATGAAAAGCATGGAGTTAATGAAGAAGAAGATATGAAATGAGAGATAGGGGTGGCAGAAGTAGGCCATGTGGGATCCACGTGTGATAAATATCTATACTTTTTGTGTGAGTTGGCAAGAAAGTGCATGTGCGTCGTTCTCTAGAGTTAGATATTTAGCTTTGTCATGTCGTGGTCGTTTCTTGCTGGATTTCTGATAACATTTGGGTATTATTGTGGCCCACTGGCCCAGTATTATATATATGTGGGCTTTATAGCCATCCAATAAGTTGACAAATTTTGACAAAAATTTAGAAAATTAAACTATACTTTTATAAAAGTTAAAAGTCATTATCTAGTTTGTAAATTAAAAAAAAAAACATATAATTATAGATATTAGCAATGTTTATCGATAAATATTTTAATTGATAAATAGTGTAATATGTAAAATAAAATGTGATTTTTCCTCTAAAAAACTCAACATTTGCTTAAAAATGTCCCATTTTTTATTTATACAAATTCCAAAGAAAGAAAATTATGTGTAAAAATACAATTTGAAATTAAAACATTTTTGTCATAAGCTGGGCCATATCAGCGGCATAACACATAAACGGCGTCGCATCGACATCATAAAAGATCTAAAATAAATACAATTTACATGAACCTCACAACTTTTTTTTCATCGACAAATAAATCTGAGAATCGAAATCCACTGCCTGGTTACACCACACTGATTCAATATGGCAAAGAATCAGATAATCAGCTGTTTATTGGTAGTAGCTCTTTTATTTGTCTCATCGGCGCTTGCTAGCTCCGATGTTCCGTTTATCGTGGTTTCCAAGAAAGCCAGCCTCAATCGCCTCAAATCCGGCTCCGAACGCGTCGCCGTTTCCATTGATATCTATAACCAGGGAACTTCGTGAGTTCTTTTGTTCTTGAATTAATTTTGTAGTTTCATTGATTAAACTTTGAATTTGTAGAATTATATGATCTGATCTAACATTTCTTTAGTTTTGTTCATAGATCTGATTAATTTAGCTCTCGAGATTTGAATTTCATGTTTGTTTGTCGCGATTAAGGATTTATTTTATTGGTTGAGATTAAGGAATTGTTTTATTTAGTTTAGATCTAAGCAGGTAGTCAACTCCTTATTAGACTTTTGCGAGTGAAACTGATGGATTTGATTACAGATTGATCGAGAAGTGATGTTCACTTTGTAGTTAATTTGATGCTGCTAATTTGTAGTTAAAAAAATTATTAATATGAACCGTTTCATGCGGCCAATTATTTTAGGATAAGATAAAACCTATAGGATGCAAACTTAGGTATTTTTCGAAAGCGTTGATTTCTGGAAATATTTTTTATGGAAGAGAATTGAATGGAATTGGAAAAAGAGACAACAGAAATAAGAAATAGGATTCGAGGAGTACATAATGACCATAGCTTTGTTAAATCTCTTAGGTGCACTTATGCATGTATATGCTACACTCTATTGCTAAATGAAGTAATGCGGATGTGTTTTTCATATCAAGTGGAAAAGCACTCCCAAAATGATTCACAGAGTAGTGATTTTACCATAGAATTATCTGAATTGTTACAGAATAGTGTCATTTCATGTATGAAGATGACAATTAGAGCATAGAGCGATGTAGTTCAGCAAATATGATTTAGATTGATATTTGTGACTAGTAGAATTTCTTTGCATTTTGTATCTCTAGATTCAATTTATTTATAAATGTATACAAGCTGTTTCATTTTCATAAAATCGACTTCATATCACTAGAGCCTTGCTATTCTAAATTTTCGTCTTGTTTGAAATTAAGAGTGACATTGTTTTTAATTTGATGTATCCATATTAATGATTATATTGGAGGAGCCAAATTAATGCATCTAAAGACCATGAGGAAATGACACCCAGTAGAAAAGATTTGACGAAATACTATTGGTCACAACTTTGAAGTTTTGTGTATCTGAGGAAAAACTTGTATGCAAAATGGTTGCTCTTGAGAGTTTTATTAATGATTGGCCTTTTGGTAAACTTACATGGCTATCGCACTCAAAGTTGTAGTAGGCTAAATTATATTCTGGTTGATAATTTTGCTTCATGACAGAAGCTAAACTGATACTACTGAAAATCATGATTCGATTCCAAGGAATGTAACAGAACTTTGCTTAATATTTAGTTTGATCAGTATTTCCTTTTTTTTATATGTATGATACCCTTTTATTGCAAGGACTTGGATGTGCTAAAGGCTTTGTAAATTATTCTTAGTGTTTAGACAAGATTTGTCTGAATCCTAAGTTATCTGATGATATGCTAACTGTTAACATCTAATTAATTTATGGTAAAGTACATGAATCTGTCTTGTAGTTTATGTAAAAACTCTAGAGGTACCCTAAATTGTTTCTTGAAATACACACTTCAGCCTGTATTACGATATCATCTGAAAAACTCTTACCTATCAAAATGTTTGTTTGATTGCCCGATGGACAGATGGAGGAAAAAATAGTAAAAACTATAAGAACCATTGACATTTTGTACATGCTTAGTTACACATAATTACACCTGATTATACTTGCAAGAAATGTTTACAAATAATGAAATTTTATTTTGAGTCATGTCATAGCCCATGGGTTAAAAAAAAAGGCGGGTGCCAGGCCTTTCACAAAAACAGGGCCACTTTTATGAATATTTTCATTGAATGTTGTTTTCCTCAGGTGAACATGTATGTTTTCTGTTTTATATTTATGTTGTTCTTTCCAATTTGTTTTGGCAGGACTGCATATGATGTAAGTCTTGTTGATGATCGCTGGCCTCAAGATTTATTTGATGTCATCTCTGGAAACACTTCGCAATCATGGGAAAGACTTGATGCGTCAGTGTCAATTTTCATAAATTCCGTTGAATTTCGTATTCGACTTTTTTTATTGGTTCTATAACTTTACACTACATTTTTCAGTGGCGGTATTCTATCACACTCTTATGAATTGGAGGGCAAAGTGAAAGGACCATTTTTTGGTTCTCCAGCAGTCGTTACTTTCCGTATCCCCACTAAGGCTGCTCTTCAGGTTTTACATCCGTGCCGTTCTATTTTTTGTCTCTTTATTTCTACTTTGAGCTCTTTAGTTTTAATTTTTTAATCTTTCTATTGTTGCCTATAGGAGGCCTTGTCAACTCCCATCCTTCCCTTAGATATTCTTGCCGACAGACCTCCTGAAAAGAAGTTTGAGTGGGTAAGCTTCTCATTCAAGCGTATGCATCTGAGGTTCTATGCTTGAGTGCCTACTTTTATTAGTTGACTGATTCTTTTCTTTTTTCCTTTTTCTTTTTCACCTTGGGCGTGGGCCAAACTTTTGCAGGCTAAGGTATGAGTTTTCTTCTATTTCTCCGGGTTCAGATTTATTTCCGAGGATGTTTGAATCCTGGTTATTTGTTCTTATCTCATAATCTTGTTTTTCTGCAGAGGCTATTGGCAAAATATGGGTCGCTAGTTTCTGTCATCTCTATTATGGTTTTGTTCGTGTTATTGGTCGCATCCCCATCCAAATCCAGTGCTGCAAAAGCAGGCAAGAAGAGGCGTTAAGGCATTAATCTTTACTCATTGGATTTTCTATAAATCTCTCTGCAGTTAAATTTCTAGAGTCACGAGCTTAATGCAGTTGCTAGTTAAATTTTCATTTCACCTAGGATTGAGGACGGCTTTTTCTCGAAAAAATTAGTTACATGGTAGTTAAAGAGCATGTGCAATATGAATCCAAGTGATTCCTATTGTTTTACGGGTTTTATCATAATCATCGACTCTGTACATTTTAAGGTGACCGGCTGTATCAATTTTGTTTCCAGTAGACTTTTAGTTTGTTCCTGGAGATCATGTTTCATTTTTGATTTAATTATGTCCTAAACTTTTATCAGAAGGACCTTTTTTAACCGAAACAGAGGTTTAAATACAACTAGACTATCTTGTTCGAATTATATAAAAATAAGAAAAAATAAATTTACAATATCCATAATCGTAGTGCATTTATCTAATATATATAATGAAATAGAGTTTTTAGAGAGAAGTGAGAGAAATAAATTTTATTGTTTGATCCAATAATTTTATAATCTATACTAATTATTTTAACAAGACAAATTTAAAAAAAAGAGTGTAAACTAAAATAAAATTTAATCTTTTGTTTCTTAAGGTTCATTAATCTAGAATTTGAGATAACTCATCAATTCTTTTAAGAAATTTTTTTGTACAATTTTATCAATGATATTAATGTTGTCTTTAATTTTATGATTTTTTAGAATTTTGATTAATTTATCATAAATATAACTTAAGTTACTAAAGTATACCTTATTTCTATCTATTAGAGCAATTTTTTAATTTGTGTTTTAGATATAATTAATAAAATGTCAAGTTTCTCGATCGAAATATCAATTTTTTTTTTGGTTTAGAATATATTTGTCAAATTTATTATAGTTCTTCTAGTTGTGCATTCAATTCAAATCAAACTGAACCATAGTGTGTTTTTAAAGTCAAATCAAAATCCCAAGGCGTAGATGAGTTGGTAAGGCGCTCTTCTAGTTTAAGTGAGGTCGCGGGTTCGAACCGTATTCATGTATGCAGCCGTTTAAAACTTGGGGTCAGAGATTTGCCTCCCGCAAGGGACCTACCCAGTTCGAGTGGGGATTAGTCTGAATGTGGAAGGTTTAAAGGTGTCGTTTCATAGTTGGAACCCGTTCAGGACACCTCATGATCAGATAAAAAAAAAGTCAAATCAAATTATAATTTCAAGGAACTAAATTTTTTCAAATAGAACCAAACTAGTCGGTTCAGTCAATTTTTATTGGTTGATTTTGTTATCCGGTTTGGTTTGTACTAAAAAATTAAAAAAAAATTATATCAAAAAGCAAATTGAACTAAAAAATTAAATTTTTTATGGCATCAAACCATACCGAGCTAAATTTGTCGGCTCAGTTATTTGGTTTTGATATTGCACACCCTTTTTTTTTATAATTGAGGAGGGGGGAGCGCTTGTGGGAGGATTTGAATCCACGACTTTGGCATTTGCTGCCCAGCACTTATATCATTTGAGTTACAGCTCGTTGGTTATTGCACACCCTTAATAGTTTGTGGATATATAATTCATTTTTTCAAAAGAAAAATAGAAAAATTCATATTTTATTATACAACATGAGACTTTTTAAAATTTTCATCTCAATACGTGTCAGAGACTGTTTTAATTAGAAAAATAACAAAATTTGTGCTATTAATATTCAGTTTTTTGATCTTCTGAAGAGCAGATCTCATAATAAGTAATGCAATCTTCAACCTTTATTGCATTGGAATCATAGAGAGAGTGGTTTCAGAGAAAAAAAGAAAGAGAAAGAGGACCCTAGAGAGGAGAAATTATAAGGGAGGTTATATATTTTTGACTCTTTAGTAGTCATTTGTTTCTTTGTTACCTAGCCATATTTATTTATTTTTACAATAAGAAAATATATTTGAGATTATGGTCTCTAATACTCATTCTAATTCACAAAAAAAATGAGTGTATGGTCTCTATTTCGAAGAGATTCAAAACCTTAATGTTACATTGGAAACTAGTTTTCTATTAGACACATAATTATGCGATTTACTAAGAATAAGCACGACTTTTAAATTTTAAATCACTTGTGAATATGGAACAATTAATTTATTTGCGAATAATTATGTGACTTACTAAGAATAAATACGACTTTTAAGCTATAAATCACTTGCCAAAAATAAAATGTGGCTATAATGTGAAACGCCGAAAAATAAAAAGCTACCTATTTATTGTTGATATAATTTGACCTGCTAATTTTAGTTTCAGATTGTGTCTTTATAAATTATAATAATAAATTATTAGAGACAATTGTAAGTTTCTTGGTGAAATCTGAATATTGTGTTGTTTATATATGAGCAATTAGTCAACTTAGCTAGCTTAAATAAAATCCAATATTTTCTCTTTACTAATTTTCATGTTCTTTTTGTAAATTTTTACTTTTCATTGCCCTTTTCAACTATGTATATAAATAAACGTTTTTATTTGTCTAAATCTCTTATATTTATGATTTATGTATAATACCATATATAAAACTTATTTGTCGTGACGTGGAATGATTCAGCAATTTTTTTTTTCAAAAGTAATAAATTTTTTAATTGGAATATAAAAAATTTCTTATATCTATCATATCAAGAAATTGTATGTAATACTTGTTAGATACATAGCTTATACAAAGAGATTGATCTTCCAATTTTTACTAGATCTAACTTATTTTCACTTCAATCACTCCAGGGTATTGATCGAACTTATAAAGAGCAAGAATTGAGAAACTTCAAGATTAACAAAATCTCACATTCTCCATCAAACTTTGTCAAAACATCACTAAATAAAGCATGGAAACAACAATAAACTGAAAAGGTTGGAAAATCATTAGATGAGCCTAATTTGTTGGTTCATATTTATTATTCGGATTTATTTGGTTTCTGCACACCTCTTATAGTTGTGATACAATAATTCATTTTGCCAATAAACAATATGAAAACTCATAATATATTAAGCTACAGGTAATTTGTTTTTTATAATTACTTCAACGTGTGTGAGAACTGTCTTTTAATTTAAAAAATTACAAAATCTGTGCTATAAATTTTATGTTTTGGCACTTATGAAGAGCAGATACCATAATAAGTAATGCAATCTTCAACCTTTATTGTATCTTTTTTTAACAGAGATAGATTAATTTAAACTAACTACATCTACGACATTACAAATATATACAAATTATACGCCATTCACGCCATCCACGCCGTGTTACGTTGAATACATCGCTTTACGGGACTCGCCATTGTGGCGGGACGATGCCGCATCCGTCGCTTCTAACGCTTGTAGCCTTCTCCATAAATCTTCAATAATCTTCATCTTCTTTGTCCACAAAGGGATTTGAACCCACGCCCCTTGAGATTTGATGCCTCACTCTTAACCAACTGAGTTAGAGATCATTGGCCTTTATTGCATTGAAATCATAGAAAGAGTGTTTTGAGAGGAAAAATTAAGAGAAAGAAAAACTCAAGAGAGGAGAAAGTATGAGAGAGAGGCTATGCACTAGTTTTGGACTCTTTAGTAGTACGTAATTGTTTTTCTTAGTTACCTAATCATGTTTTTGTTTTGTTTTTTAATTTATTATAATAAACAAAATGAGTCATATATACTATTTGAAGAAAGGATCGACGCGTCTCCTGAACTTGTGGCACAAAATGATTTAATCCAACTTTTACTTTTTTGAGCAATTAACCCCAAGACTCTTCATTTTTGGGTCAGATGACCTCATAATTGTATTTTTAAAACGCGTGAAATACAAATCGGAAGTGAAGGATGTGAAAAATAAATTAGAAAGTTCACTAATTATTGCGATAAAATTATTTTAAACTTATTTTTTAAAATAAAAATATAAATTATGGGGTTATCTGACTTAAAAATGAAGAGTTTTGGGATTAGTTGTTCAAAAAATAAAAACTGGATTAAATAACCTTGTGTTATAAGTTTAGGGGGCGCATTGACCCTTTGCTCTATACTATTTTACCTTTACTACAATATATGTATAAAACTTATTTGTCGTGACGTGAGATGGTTCGACAAACTTTCATTTCTTTTTTCTTTCAAATAGTACTAAATTTAAAAATTGGAATGTAAAAAATTTCTTATATCTAGGAAAAAATTGAAAGTCAAATCAATAAATTATACTTGTTATTTGCTAGATATATAACTTTTACAAGAGATTAATGTTCAAATGTTTACTAGATCTAACTTATTTTCACTTCAATCACTCCAGGCTCTTGATCGACCTTATAAAGAGCACGAATTAAGAAACTTCAGGACTAACAAAATCCCGCATTCATCATCAAAATTTGTCTCATTATTAAGATTAAAATCGTCAACTCTCAGACAACCATAAAAGAAAAAGAAAAAAAGAAGTAAACAAAATATTTCTGCTAAATTGAAACTAAAAAAAAAGATTGAATAAAAATTAGAGATAGTTTACCAAGTTGGATCCGAAATAAAAATTTAAATAAAAATATATGATAAAATAAAATAAAACTATTGCTTGAAAATATCAAATCAACTCCAAATTTTTACATTGATTCTCACGTTTATGTCGTTGCGCCACGCATATCTTTATAGTGCCTCATTAGTGTGCACCCGACCTACATCTACATATAAAAAATATTGAAATTGATTCAAAAAAATTGAGCGGAGTTTGGGCTCGAGCTATTAGAGTTTCACCTCGAATCGAGCTAGAATAATATTAATTACAGAGACTCGTAAAACTTGCAAACCTAAACAGACCCTTTTATGAATATAAAATAATAATTTTACTTTTATTATATTAATTTTTTATACTTTCAAATTTACATGTATCATATTAATTAGTTTTTAAAAAAAATATTAAAAACAATTATCATATTAATTAGTTTGGTTATATATTTTATAGTAAAAAATAAATAAAAAATATTAAAAATGGTAATTTCAAATACTTTTTTATTTTATTGAACTCAAGCTTAAACTCGAACAACTCAAATATTGTTCGAAATCGAACTCAAATTTGAGAATTTAAGTCCATTCAAATTTGAGTTCAAGCTTATATAACACACAAGTTCTCGAGCTTGATCCCATTCAAACTCGGCTCTGCCTGTTTACACCCATGGTTCAAACTTATCATTTGAAAAGTTTAGAGTCGATTTTAGAGGGAAAGTAAATAAACATTACTTTAAAGTTTAGAGTTCGATTTTAGCTCCAGAGATTTTACGATTATTGATCTCTTTCAAAACATACACAACTAAAGAGATAACGACTTGTTTTTTCAAAAGACCATTTCGAGGTTTAATTTAGCGAATATTTTTATAAGTTTTAAGTGAATAATAGTGTAATACGCGCGGGTGTTTAATGCATACGGTAGATGATGAAACAAACATAGTATTTCTGATGTTGACACTTCCGCGTAATCATACTCTCGCGACATTTCTCAATCGTCGTTTCTACTTCCACCATTACAACAAATTTTGAATAACTATTCTATTTTATGGACTAAACATGTTCGAAGAAATTGCCTACTTGAACGACATTTCCTCCACTAATATCCATCTCTTCCACTAGCAGTTCCGAAAAATTCACTGAGTTTAATAGTTTTAGAATTTTCATCCAAAGAATAATTTATTAATGAATATTATTTAAAGTTGTGAAATTTTATAAATTAATATAATATTAAAAAGATAAAATAATTAATAAATGGTAAATATATATCTATAACATGTGTGACTTTAACTAATTAATAGCAAAAATTACCACCACTTTTTTCAAATGGCTTCACTCATGACTATATAAAATTGTGTCTTATCTAAGACTACACATTTATAAAAATTACACTAACTCTCTTAATCATATTATTTGTGTGGATAGAATCAATAATATAATACCTCCATATATTACTAAACGAGTGTCAACGATATAATTTAATCAATTAATGTTTTTTCATATTTAATACTATATTATTATGTAATTGACTATGTTTATAGATGACGTGGTGAACAAAATACATTTTAAAAAAATTGTGTAAGATATATATTTAATATTTATTAATTGTTTTAAATAATTTTTCGTGGTGAACTAATTATATATGAAAAGAAATGTTCGCCAATAATATATGTTTTTTTTCGAATTTGGTTGTATTAATATTAATCTATTAATTTGTTCAAAATAATCTATAGCCAATTATTTATCCTGAATTATTTTAATTGCGTTTATATCAACCATTTATCTAAAAAAGTTATTTTAATTGCAGCAGATTGATAAAAGAAAGGGAGAGGGGAAAAAAGGAAACAAAATGTTGAGTTAAAATTGAATGGTGCTGATCTATCCATTCCTTGGCCAATTCTCTACCGTAGATTGTAATCATGTTTAAATCTAGTTCGTCCTTTCATGGGCTAGCTGCAGTCTGCACTGCAGAGGCGGAATTAAAGTTCAAGTCCCCCAAATTTTTATAAATTACAAATACTTATAATTTATGAGTTCTTTTATCCCACTAAAGCTAATTCCAACAATTAGTCCTTAGTCCCTAACCAATATTTAATTAAGTTCCATTTTAAGTTTGGATTTACTATTTTACTCACAACTTACCCATTCTTAACATTGTTTTTCAAAAATAAAGTGTAGACTACAACCAATTTTTGTTTTTTCTTCAAAATACTAGCAATATTGTGCCTATGTTAATATCTATATTATCTTGTACAATAATATTATTTCTATAGCTAAAATAGTTTATTTTTTATATAATTGGACCTGCTAATTTCAGTTTCTGAAGAGTTATCATCAGTGATAGTTGTAAATATTTTGGTACCAGAATCTGCATACTGTGTTTTTATTAGAAATTAGACAGCCCAGCTCACTTAAACAAAATCCGAAATTTTGTTTTTATTTATTTTCATATTCTTTTTTTAAATTTTTTACTTTTTATTACCTTTTATGTTGCGTACGGAAACAAACTGTCTCACCTGTCTAAATCTCTAATCTAATAGTTAAATGCCATATATATATTTTTACCTTTATGAATTATGTATAATACCATTTATAAAATTTATTTGTCGTGACGTATGGTTCAACAACTTGCCTTTTTTTTCAAAAAGTAATAAAATTTAAAAAATTGAAATGTAAATCATTTCTTAAATCTAGAAAAAAAAATGAAATTCATATCAATAAATTGTATGTAATGTTTCACTTCAATCACTCTATTTTTTTAATTGAATATCTAAATTTGCACTTACAATCTCATAACCTAGAGATGACTTCAGTATTACTTCGTGTTGCTTCACTCAAACTAAAGGTATAAAAAAGAGTCTAATAGTCTAAAAATTCCTTTTCTTTTTACAATTTTAGCTCATAATCTAAGTAATTTTGCTAATTCTTCTTTGACATGTTTCTTCATATATTTTCACTTAGTTTTTTCAATTTTACGCATATTATTTCTATAAAAATAATAAATCACGCCGCGTGTTATTTAAGTAACTTTTAAAATTATATCAGAATATGTTGAGCTAAAATTACTGAATTTTTTAAATTTTGGTATCATTTTCAAAGAGAATAAAAAAGAGTTACCCGAGTTGTTACTTACAAAAATACCAACAAACTCAGAATAATACAAAGTGAGTCAAGAAAGTAACCCCCAAGGCCTCAGATTTTAGCTATAAATAAACCCCACCTCCTCCTCATTTCTCACACTGCTCTCTTCTTCTTCCTCCTCATAATTATATCATCTTCTTCCCAAGTCATTCGAGATGGCTTTCAACTGCGATACGATGGTGCAAGCTCTGTGGTATTTCCTGCTCAGCAGTCCCGAAACCTCCGTTCCTTTCCCATGGGAACGCTGCTTCGATGTTAGGGCTTTTTCTCTTTCTTTTTCTTGATAATTTTATATATATATGCATTTTTCTTTTTTGATAATCGGAAAGGAGGAGTGTTGGTGAGATGATTTGAATTCACAATCTAATAGTTTGCTTCTTAGCGTTTATACCAACTGAGCTATAGCTATAGCTCATTGGTTACGTATGTGTTTTATTCATTTCGTTTTGTAATTCCAAGTGGTTTTTGCAGGGTGAGATTCTTTTTTACAGGAACCCGATAAACGGATCAATGGTTCTTGATCTCCGCAGCAGAATCAACCTCGGAGGTGGTTTGTTTCACTTCAGCAGCATGTGGCATGATCTCACCGGTCGCCGGGGCAGCGGCAGCCAGCATTTCCCGGTGTTCCCTGAGCATGAAGAGTACGAGCAGGACCCTCCGTTTCTCATTGCTGCTTCTTGCTGTGGACCTGTGATGTATCTGCTTGTTCCTGAGATGATTTCTCTGTGCCCTATCTGTAATTGTCAAATCTGTTATTTCTCTTGATTCATCTATCAGATATGAATCCATTATCTATATTATTATAATCAATAATAAACTAGCTATAGCTAGCCAGATCTTAAGTTTATTTTTCTTCTGCGATTGTGTTTTTGATTGAAATTTCGTGTCGAGATTGTGAAAAAAGTTTATGGATTAAGATCTTGGTTGATAGATGTAAGAGCGCGCAATTGATATACAAATTCTAGTTTTCATAGATTAATTTCATGCAAACATGTTGGAAAAACCGTAAAACTACCGAAAAAATCCCTTAATTTTTAAATATATTCGATAAACCCAAAAAAATAATATTTATCTAAAAAGCGAAAATATTAAGTATTAAGTGAAAACATATAGCGCATTAAAATGAATTTTAAAAAGAATATAGAATTATTAAAAAATTAACCGGTTTTAGATCATATTTTATATTTTCCCCCTTTTTACACTAATTGATAAAAAATGGATCAACTATATATTAGGGAATCCAGTAACTTATATTTTAATGAAGGGTCTAATTGATACAAGTAAAATTATTATTTTAATTTATTTTTATGATAATTTAGTCCATAGCTGGAGAGAATTCATAAAATTTTAAGAAATTATTTATGTAGTTTACTGAAAATTAATTTTATATTAATATTAAAGAGAGACAATACATTATATAAATAAATAAATAATATAAAAGTAAATTAATATAAAAATGACTTCAAAAAATAGGTGGACGGTTATAGAATAATTATCTAAATATACTATTTTTATCTCGCATTGTAGTTGTTGTTTCCGTTGTTGGCGTATGCAATTGGCTTTTGTTTTATTATACTAAAATTTACCTTTTTAGTATATTTTAAGTTTATTTAAAGTTAATTATAAGAAATAATATCATTAGCTAAATTTACCTTTTTAATGATATTGATTAGAGAATTAATGTTTAATACTTTGATTTTATGCAATTTGAATGAACCCCCTTATTACGAAATTAACTGAGGGATTCATAATAAAAAAAAAACAAATTAACTAAGGGAATGTTTAATTATTTAAACCCAAGTTCATAAATTTAGAAATCTTCGATAGATTTTGAAAAATATTAGCTCTTTAAATTTAAAGAGTTTAATAATAAAATTATAAAACTCTAATAGACTCTTTAGTATTAGTTTAGAGTTGAAAACGAGTTTAACTCTAAACATTTGAATAAAATTAAAAATAATTAAGTCTACTTTGTAAATTTTTAAAAATAAAAATCATTTAAATGAAAATATAAATAAAAATATATAAATATATTATTTAATTAAAGATAAACAAAAAATAAAAACTGAATTATATTACATTTTATATGAATCCAATAAAATAAACAATAAATAAAAATTAAAAAAATTCAATAAATAAAAATTAAAATAGAATAAAATAAAGCTCAAATACTAAATAAATCAAATAAAAATATTTATCCTTTTGACATTTTTGATATTTAAAAGAAAAAGAATTCTATGAGTAGCCCAAGAAGGCCGCTTCCTGTTTCGGGTCTTTGCTAGGGCCAGACTCGATGGACTTCCACATCTTAGATTGGACAAAGGAGACAATAGGTTCAAAGCCCAAATCTATTAATTGGATTTCGAAGTTAATCAAAGCATTGCCATGGAGATCTCCAACCCACTCTAAAAATGAGATGGATCACTATTTAGAATTAACAACATATTAATATTTATTTAATTTTATATAGTAAAATATATTATTATGTAATATAAATGTTTATTTAAATTTTCTTGTTTCAATATTGATAGAAATTATATATTTCTATTTTTAGGATGGATATATAAAAAAAGTTTCAATTTAAGTTAAGTCGTTAAAATAATAATCTAGTGTGGTTTTAAAATATTCTATTACAGTTAGAGGTAAAGTTTGTGGTTGAATAAAAACTCATTTAGAGTTAGAAATAGTGTTTGTGGTTAGAAAAGAACTTACTTTATCTCTTAAAAAATAGAGTTTTAAACTCATAGTGCGCTGAAGATGGCCTTAGAGAATTTAGGAAGTGAATCTAACATCTTCCCATCAAAAAAAAATATCTCCCCATCAAAAAAAAAAAATATTTTCAGATAGACCTGTTTGTTGGCCGAGTTTGTATGAATTCAGGCCGGATCCCATGCTTGATTAATTTAAGTTTATTTGTTAAAAATACTTTTTCAAAAACAATATTTGAAAAAAAAAAATTATCAATTTAAATTTTTTTATTCCAGAAACTCATAAATATAATCTTTCTTTAGAAATTGTTATAGAAATGGTTTAGAAAGGTGTTTTTAGAAACTGTTTAAAATCATATTAAAATCTTTTGAAAGTATATAAGAACCGATTTTTAAAAAATATTTGCAAATTATATTTTTAAAAACCATTTGAAACAATGACGAAGTCATGCCGTAATCTGAGATAAGGCGTAATTAATTAAAAATAAAATAATATATTATACTACAAAACATAGACATAATTTTTTTTAATTTGAGTTAGGGAATTGTATAAAAAATTGATTTAATTATTTTAAAGGTAACTTAAAAAAATTGAGATAGGAAGTCTGGCCCTAATCTAGCTTCGTGACTAATTTGAAATCATTTGAAACTCATTTAAAAATTGTTTAGAAAACAGTTTTTAAAATGGTTTCAAATTGTATTTTAAAAAAAATTATTTAAAACTGTAGAGTAAACAAAATAAAAATTGAGATGCGTCGAGGTATGCAATTTGCGGTTAAGGCTTACAAATATATTTTTTTAACTATTTTTGTAAATATCCCTCAATTTTATTACAATTCTGAGTATGGTTAGGCCTCTTCTTTGCTATTCAAATTCAGCTTATAAATAATATTTATATAGGTTCATATTAAATTTTAAAAATTAACGTTTCAATATCAAAAAAGATTCAAATATATGAAGTTCAATAAGCTACCTCATTAACAGCTTGTTTAGTTTGGGATCATTTGTAGTTACTAGTTATATAGCTTGTAGCGGTTAGTTGATAGATATATTTATTTGATCAAATTTAATTAGTTGTTTATAGATATGTCAAATAACTTTCAAAAGTATTGATAGAGTCTACTTTCTAATTCTGTGGATGGGGCCTGCAAAATAAGGTAGAAGATAATCGGACGGTGGCTGTCCGATTAACTCTCAAATGCTAAAATCAGTTTAGAGCTTTAAGCAGCGTTTTGAGTATATTAATGTTGTTGTGTTTTTAGGCAATACCTCATGTTCCTTTTATAGTAGATGATTGCATATCTGTTGTAGTAGGAAAATGAATCCTATTTTATATGAATTGACCTTGATTATGAGTGATCTTTTTTATTCAGACATGAGTCATATTTAGAAACGTCTTCCTAAATAGTCTTATCTTTCTAAATTAGAACTTATCTTCCTAAGTTGGAGTTTGTATCAAATAACAGAGATATTTCAAGATTATATAGTAGATCTGGTAATCTATCCGAATTTCGGGGTCAATGCGCTTTGTCCTAGTCCTCAGAAATTCAGTCTTTATCTTGTTGAATGGTATCATGGCGGATCCTGTGAATTCGGCCATCTTTCTTATATATTTGGTTATTCTGGCGGGCGTCCGATATCGTCTGAGAGTGGATTTCCTGCGATTCGGCTCCATTGTAGTTAAAATAGGATTCGGTATCCATCAAGTATATTATTTTATTATTTTTATATAATAATGATTATATTATATTTAATGGAAAACAATTAATTTTGAAAAGAGATATTTTTCAATTTAAAAATTATAAAAAAATTAATAAATTAACTCATCACAAACAACTATGATATACAATATAATTATAATTAATTGATCATTTAATAATACTTTAAACAATTTTATATATTATAAAATTCATTTATTTAAATATGATTAATTTTGTTTAAATTATCAATAAAATTGTTAATTTTTTAAAGCATTCTAAGTGTATAAAATGAAATCGGACTTTTGCTTGCGATCTCGCAAGGTGATGGTGTGATTATTACTTAATGATAAAATAATAACAAAAGAATCATTCAAAATTCAAAAGACAGCCAAAAACAGTAATCAAAATTTGGCTGTGCATTGTTAGTTATGACTTAGGAGTCTTATGACCTCACAGTATATATATATATATATATATATATATATATATATATATATATATATATATATATATATATATATTCTTATTTTAAAATAATAATAATAATAATATTAATATTATCAGCTAGGTCAACTGCCAGCAACTCTTTTCGATCATGTCAGCCACTTCCAATATTTTGCATTATTTTAACTAACCTTTATTATTAATTAAAACAAAATTTATCTATTTTATATCGAAATTTGAATCAATATTAATTAATAAACGTGTGATTTTCTCCAAATTAAATGATCACACCAAACTCAATAAACGTGTAATTCTCTAAACTTTGCACAAATTTCTTTAAGGATTAATGGTAAATTTAACACACAAATATTATGTGAATATACTATACATGAACCGCATAATTTGAACCATCAAAAACTATCTTGGTCCGGATACCTCTTGCGAAGAGATGTACGAAAAACAAGCTTGATAATCACTTGCACTCGATGCCGAATTACTTGCTCCGGGGAACAACACAATGTTGCTATGTTCATTACCATCCTCCAACATCGAAGCCTCCGTAAATCTCCGCCCATAAAACCGCAAGAAATTCAGCAACTCGACTTTCGGCTGAACGAAAGCTATACCGCCTTCCAACATCCCAACAACACTAACCATGTTAGGTCTCAATGATGGCTCCTCGTGCACACAACATAGAGCAATGCACACTAATTTCTCAACCTCTTCACGTTTTACCCTCCCCTCTAGCCTCGGATCAGCTAGCTCTAGGTATTTCCCTTGCTCGTGCATCTCTAACGCAAACAACGGGAAATAACTCAATTCCGATACCAACGAAGATGTCGATCCACCGCCACTGTGACTGTTGTCTTTGCTATGGCTTTGCGATCGGGTTAAGCAATTTTTTCTTCCGCTCACGAGCTCAAGAAGCACCATTCCGAAGCTGTAAACGTCGGTTTTCTCCGAAATAGCTGAGTTCGTTAGCCATTCCGGAGCGAGATAGCCGCGAGTGCCTCTCATTGTCGTGAATAAACTCGACTCTTCGGGGCTTAAAAGCTTCGATAGGCCGAAATCCGATAACTTAGCCTGAAAATGGTCGTGCAAAAGAATATTCTCCGGTTTAACATCACAATGGATGATTTTATGGTCGCACCCGGTATGCAAATACGAGAGCCCGCGTGCAGTTCCGAGTGCTATATCGAACCTCTCTTGCCATTCTAAGATCGGACCATTACCAAACAGGGTCCTATCCAACGAGCCACGGTTCATGTACTCGTAAACCAAGAGCCGTTGTCTACCTTGTGCACAAAAGCCTCTCAATTTCACTAGATTGACATGGTGAATACTTCCAATAATAGCAATTTCAGTGCAGAAATCTTTTTTGCCTTGTACTCCTAAATTGGTCAGTTTCTTGACCGCTACGATTGATTTATCAGGAAATATTCCTTTATATACAGAACCAAAGCCACCTGATCCAATCTTGGTTTTAAAGTTTTCAGTAGCCAATTCGAGTTCTTCATAATCAAACCGTTGGGGTAAACCAGGAATATGAAAGCTATCTAGATCTATAGAAGAACGTGAGCTTACCTGACCAAATTTTAGCACCTTCTTCTTAGAAATTCTCCGTCTTCTCCACCAGAAAAAACCAAAAGCAACCGCAACGAGAAAAACTGTTGAAGGTAACAGAATCTGAGCAATCACCGGAAACTGTTCATTTTCACTGGTGTTACCGCCGTCCGAAGCTGAGCTAGCTATAACTTTAATGAACCCCAAAAGATCATTCTGATCATCAAGTGCGGTGGTTGATATGATAGAACCCAAATCATTTTCAATTCCATAGCAAGAACCTGATGAATTCTCATGAAAAATCCCCAAACAAGAACAGTCTGACGTGCATAATCCTTGACAAACTGATAAGTTTACGCTGTATCTTATAGGTTGAGAGAATTGAATAGAGAAATAATTCATATCATAACCAAGTTTGATATATGAAATATCAGAGGAATTATTTGAAATATCACCTTTTTTGGTCAGATTATTACAAGCTTGTGGGAATGAAGAACCGTCACTTGGCATGCAAGTACTCGAATGTTTTTGAAAACCTTGCGGACATGAACACGATGTTCTTTTCGACGTATTTTCAGTACACAATCCGATTTTTCCGCAGACAAGTGGAATTTTACAGCCATCAGTTGGCCCGACAAATTCCTGTTCCATCTTGGCACCGGAAATTAGTCTGCTGATGATGAACTGACCTGAAGGATCCAAGCGGGCAATTTGGAAATCGGACGGGGACAAACTCATCTGCATTACTACAGCCAAACCGCTCCGACCGAATAAGAACATACCAGAACTGTTCATTGCCATATATTCAACAATAAAATTAGAGTTTCTATTAGCCCTTGTCTCCATTGACAATCTCCAATATGTCTGCCCTCGCCACTGTAAAATCGCATCCGAATCTGTGATCGCGAGCCTGTAATCACCGGCCGATAAGTTATCATCTGATACACCACTCGTTAGAACTTTCCCCTGAGGTAAGCTTTGTGCGATGACAATCGTATCCGTTGGCTCGTCAAAACTCTGCCAAAGAGAATTATTAAGTTGGTCTAACAAAACAAGATTGCCCATCTCAGTTAGCTGTAACGCCTGAACGGAAGATTTCAACGCCGGAGTTGACCATTTGAGAGTGTTACCTTCGTAAATATGGATTCCTTGGGGTGTAAGTTCCATGTTTCCCGACGTCGGGATCGGAGCATTACGATTAGCGGACCATATGATAGTGTGGGACGTTACGTGTATCACACACAAGTAGAAATTTGACTGCTCTCCGGGATTAAAGATAGAAACCTTAAATGTTTGATTACGAGATAACAGAAAAGTTCCTTGATTGTCGATGAATCGGAAGTTCGAAGCACTGAAATTTGGATATAAGAATTCTGTGAACATTGCACCCGAAACCAAAGAACAAAATAAAAAAATAATAGTCAATGAAAATAAAGTTTTCATGTAGAGGTTTGTTAGAGTTCGAGTTTGAGTTTGAGTTCGAGATTAAATTCGGATGATGAAAAAAGAAATTAGTAATCAGTTTGCTGATAAATATTTGGCACTAGTATTGGAAATTTGGAATTGGTTTTTTCATTTCTGTTCTCAATTTCATATGGTTATCGAAATAATGTATTATTATATTGATTTGAGAGTGATATAAAGATTAAAATAAAGATTTGGTTGATGATGCTTGGCCTAACAAAACAACTTGGCTGATGAAATTTGATAAAAATATTAGCAACTATCAATTATTATAACATTTAAATATTAATTAGTGTTTAAAATGAAAGTGGACTTTTGGTTGGAAGAAGTTAGTAAGGTGGTGATGTGAGATTATTATATGATGATAAAATAATAGTACTATTAAAGAATCATTCAAATTTCAAAGACAGCTAAACAGTAAACAAATTGGACTGTGCATTCTTAGGTATGACCTAACAGTCTGGAAGAAAATAAATATACCAGTTAAATAATTATTATTATTACATTTATTATTATTATTATTATTATTATTATTATTATTATAATATTATTTTAACAACACTCAGGTCAACTGCCTGCACCTCTTCGCAATCATGTCAGCCACTTCCATTTTTTTTATGTTTTTTAAATATTTTTAAACAATTATTTGAATGAAAATTAAAAAATAAGATAGAATTAATGATTTTTAAGATTAAATATAAATGAAAAAAATTAAAAGTAAAATAAAATATTTTTGGATGATCAAAATATTGATTGTATTTTTTTACAAAACTCGTTTGTTCGCGATGTCTTTGGTTCAAGTTCATGATAGTCCGGCTACGTCAAAGAAAATAATAAAACAAGCTTAAAATTTTATGTGTAATATCACATATTATTATTAGTGAGTGAATTGTAAAAGTAAATATGCAAAAACATTGGTGATCTACTCAGGCTAACTAGATCATTAAATGTATTTCAGTGGATCGGAGAGTGCAGCGGCTAGAAACAAGATGGTTTATTAATGTCTATGTGAAGTGAAAAGCCAAGATCTTAAACCTGCATTTCTTGAAATTGCTAAATGATCCAAGTTCGTCAGCAAGATTTGAAACATTCCACAAGGTGAGGCAAATTCCTAATTATTTATTTATCCCTTCCTCGGTTAAAACAGTTTATAATTAAAAAAAAATGTTATCAATAAACTCCCCGGAGCATTTCGTCGCTTACTATGCCCCTTTCTCGTCTCTTCATTTTTTTTAACAATTGTACTACCATTTATTCAATAAAAGTAAGCGGTAAAGGCATGTGAGGTGTGGCCCGGTGGGGACACTCATAATTGCACTTCTCAGAGGGCAGAGGGCAGGGGTTCGACCCTTCTTCTACCAGCCAGTGGGTTGTTTACTACCATAATTAACCCGCTAATCTCCGCTAACAATTAGAATAGGTCCATTTTTGCTAAAAAATAAAAAAAAAGCGGTAAAGATTTTTAATCCAGTCGGATAAGATTTGGATGAATATTCATACAAATACCCGTGAGATCTAGACAAATATTTTTTTATGAATATAATTCAATGAAAGTTCATTTTCGAGAAATTTTTAGGTAGACTCAGTCCACCACGTTATTCGTGAACTAAATTTATCACATTATGACACGTCATTAAAATATGGGAAAAGGGTCATTTATGCCCTTAAGGTTTGCCTATAGGATCAAGCAAGCCCTCAATGTCCGGAAAGGTTCAAATATGCCCCCAACGTCTTGAACAATGAACAATCAAGCCCTCCAATTTTGACAATCAGGTCCCCATCGTTTCATTTATAAGTCAAAATGGGGGCCTGGTTGTTCACTTTTTAAGACGTTGGGGGCGTATTTGAACCTTTCTAAACGTTGAGGGCTTGCTTGATCCTTGAGGCAAACGTTAGGGGCATAAATGACCCTTTTCCCTTAAAATAACGTACTATCGTAATATTACTATTCAAAAGTGTAAACAAGTAATAAACAAAATTACGATAGTGCCACTATTTTAATGACGTGTCATAATATATTAGATTAGTTCACGGATGATGTGGTAGACTGAATCTACTTAAAAATCTCTCGTTAATTTCCTCTCTTCAATTTGGTGGAAGATATCAAATAAGGTCAAACCTAAAGAAAGAGGTAAATCTTTTTTACTTTTAATCATCGTTTATAAGATCTGCATAAAATTCATTTATAAACATCATTCTAATTTTCTAAAACTAAAGAAAGAGGGATTTTTGAAAAAAAAAAATGGGTGATTTATACAAACTTTTGATTTTTTTGGGTGATTTGGTGTAATTTTCTCTAAAAAATAACTGATCACTTTCATCTAAAGGAGCAAAGTTTAATTGGGCCTGGTCCACACCCATTTAAAACTGGCCCATGAACAAATATGTACTGGATTGTGAAACAATTCAATCTAAATACAATTTGATTTGAAAATCTCTTATGGAAGTTGAAAATCGATCAAAATTTGATTGTAAGTTTAATATTTGTTATTGAAATTCAGTTTATAAATGAATTTTATACAGATTAAGATTATATTTTTTGGCTCTATAATACATAAATTAATCAATAATTTTAATTTAATAGCTCCATTAAATGTTTAAACTTCTATAATGAACCAACTATAATGATAATTTTTGTTTTGAGCAGCGTGAATTAAAGAGGAGATCTTCCAAAAGTAGCACAATATGACATGCACGAAACTAGAGTTTTAGAGGAAGAAGCTTGCAAGTATATCGAAGGTTTGATTTGCAAAACATGGAAGAATATAAATGAAAAACACTACAATTTTCATGCTTAATTGGAGATTCCTTTGGTACTCAAAACACTCGTACTTAATTACTTAGCTCTTTCTCTTGACAACACGAAAAATTAGAAAAAAATATAATATTGTTATTTAGATTATTATAGCTTGATTGTATTGTTGAAACTAGATTGTGTGTTATGAATACATTGATTTTTAAAATAAAAATACACATATATGATCATTTAAATTTATATACATCACTTGTTTTGCTTTTATATGCAATTTTATTCTATACCAATAGTGAATTTTATATGTATTATCCGAAATTCTCTTTCACATATAAATATACGATCAAATATTGTATGTAAATAAGAACTATTGATCTCGATGAATGTACGATCAAATATTGTATGCAAATATTCTCGAGGCTAGTGTAGGTCAATTTCTCTCACGAGTGTTTCCCTTTTTAATTATTAAAAAAATAATTATTAATTTAATTTAATTGATTTTCTTTTCTCATTGGTTCCACCTCGAGCATGGAATTATGATTTTCTCCGGCCACATTTTACATGTAGTGTGGCACAATATTAATAAAATTTCATACAACCTGGCATGAAATATCCATTTTATCTAAATGAGTAAAAGTAGCATGTTATGCCCTCCACACCAAGATAAATGTGATCTCTCACAAAAACATTTTCAATCTTAGATCAGATCTTACACTATAAACAAACAGAAAACATAACATTAACGAAATTGATTGATCATCAATAATCATCCAACGGCTACAAAAGCAAACTTATGAAATACAGAAATATTAAAATCCCCATAGTATTAATACATACTCTTTAAAGAATAATAGAAGATCAACTCGGTCTTCGAATTTATGTTTCGAGTCAGTTTTAATATTTTTTTTCAATCAATTAGATTTTCAAATTTGTATTTTGAGATCAAATAGATCACTTAGGTGGCGTTTGATAAAACTGAAAATTAAATGCTGAAAATTAAGTGCTGAATTTTAAGTGCTGAATATAATAATTGCTGAATTTTTTAAGTGCTGAATGGATTAAGTCCGTTTGATAACTATGATTGTTAAAAAGTACAAAAAATATTAAATTTATCTATTTAACCTTTTAACATTAATTATCATAAATTTAAATTAAACATATGATATAAATGATTTTAACACATAAAAGTAGAACTAATAATATATGAACAATAATTATCATAAATAAAATTATAAATAAATATTATAAACTTGTCATAATATTATAAAGTACTAATGTTTAAAAAAAAGATACAACAAACTTTTTATTATTATAATAAATATCTAAACTCTCCTATTCATCAACTCATTTGCAATTTATTCTCTTAAATTCGTCATAAACATTTGATTTGCTTGTCGATGTGTGCCTTCTTACATAACATTTTTGTTCGATCCTTGAAAAATCATCTCCTCCGTATCAAAAAATTAATTTACAGAACATTGCACTAAAAAAGATGAGTTCATGATCATTATCAATTTGCTTAATCCAAAAAATAATCTAATAATTTTAATCACTAGTACTCCTCTAAACAGTACCCAAATCTCATATTTTGTCGCGAATCTAATAATTTCAGTTATAGAATGTTCTGCTATAGCTTTCCATTATTGATCTTAAAAACCCGGATGAAAGAAAAAGACAATTTAAAAGAACAAAAATACAGAAAATTTAATTAGATTAAAACATGATTATGAACATCAAGCATACCTTTCTGGGACCAAATAATTCCTACTCTGCTCCTAGATTCACCGATTTGTAATGTCTATGAAATTTAGAAATAAGGTTTAATGCGTGAAAGAGGAAGATGCAATATAGGTGAGTAATAATATGATAACAATAAGGACACAAAAGTCAATTTAATAAAATTCTTCCTACTTAGCGTGTTAAGTAGAAATAATAAGTCAAAAATTAGAACTTATTATTTTAAGCAGTTTTTGACTTAACTGAATAAGTTAAGTTGGCAAATTTTAGGTTATCAAACCAACTTAAAATAATTAAGTGCTGAAAAAATTAATTTAAGTAATAAGTTGGGTTATCAAACACCCCCTTAGATCGTCATATAAATTACGCATTTAAAGTATACAAATTAAGAATTGCTCGACCTAAATAAAGAGAGTTGGTGATCTGATTGACTAAAAAAGTTGAAAGCGATTTATTGGACTTCAAAATACAAGTTAAAAAATCTAATTGAATACAAAATATTACAAATGATTTATTTAATTTTTGGACAAAAATTTGAGGACCGAATTGACCCTTTTCTCTTAAAAGAAAAGAAACTACTAGTATCTGTCATCTTTATCATTATTAAGCCAAGAAATTTCCTAAAAATTTAAATTTCTCAATTTCTTGATCTTCAATCAAAAAACATGAGTTATCAAAAAATTTCTCACGAACACTACCCTCCTCCAGGTAATTAATTTCAATTCATAACTTATCTAGTTTTAAATATCTTTTTGGGTACATTTTGATCTAATTCTTGATTTTTCTTGAATTTGTTTTGATATGATAACAGGGTATTCACCACCGTATCCACCGCCAGGATACCCGCCATCAGCACCACCGCCACCGCAGCCTTACGAAGGGTATCCACCTCCAGGACCAGCAGGGTATCCAGGTTATCCACCGCCTCCACCTGGGCCACGTCAGCAGTACGACGGCTATCAAGGGTATTTTGCTGGCGGTGAAGGTTACCCGCCACCGCCACCGCGCCCTGGTCATCCTCAGTACGAGCGTTATCACTATGAACATCACCATTATCAAGATGATTCTGCTGGCTGTACTTCATTTTTACATGGATGGTAATGTTTGTTCCTTAACTTATATAAATAGTCACTTGTTTAAGTATTGTTGCTATATACGGTTTAAAATTAATTTTTATTTTGGAGTTCTGATTATTTCATTAGTTGAGAATTAAAGAATATGATATCTATTGATCTTTAAGTGAATCTTTTGGAGAAAAATAAACATCTTTGTCTAATTTTGTTTGTCTAGCTTAGTTGTAGTATGACGTGATATTATAGACAATTGCTATGTTAGTCGATTCCGCTATAACAAACCCCCTATGATAATAATGTCGCTCAAATGGCGGGAGGGATTAAGCAATGTATATAACATGTGTAATTTTTCACTGGTTTGTAAGTTGGAAGTGTAAATTATTAGTCTTAATCAGTAGAGTGAGTCGTGTGACTAGGTGAATACACATAAATGGAATTAATGATGTTGATAAGAGCATATTAAGACTAGGGATTCAAATTACATACCTCATGTGTATTTAGGTGACATACACCTTTCTCCAGGGGCTTAAGAAGCCTAATTAGGTTGGGCCTCTCCTAGCAATCTCCATCTTTGAGATTATGAAAGTTGTGTAACTAAAGCATGTTTATTGTTAGTAAATTTGAACATACGATTAGATTATAAGTTCTCCAGTGAATGGCTCTTTGATAGTTCACAGCGAGTATAACTTAATTGGATTTTTGTTCTCCATTTACCTAAAGATTTATGCTCACCTTTGTATGCATGTGTGTGATTGCATAGGATATGAGATATACCAAAAAAAACAGATCAATAAGAGTTGTAGGCCTGAGTATAGAAATTGAGGTTGAAAGTTGAAACCAAGCTCAAGCTTTCCATGATATTAAAGAGAATAATCTGATTCAACCTAGTTGTTTTTGAAAATCCAAATGCCTAGTCTTTTGAACAATTCAGCATGTCTTTTGCTTGAATGTAATTCAGCATGTCCTTTGCTTGAATGTAATTCAGCATGTCTTTTGCTTGAATGTAATGATGTCAATAGTTGAGCAATATTACATTGCGGATTATTTTTATAATATTAGAGCAAGTTTTCGTGGCATGGATAACAGGAATTGTCGCAAATGATTTGATGACAAAAGATAATTATTTGCACGGCATGGCCAATGTTGTTGAGTTAATAGCTGTTGTTTAGCCTCTACTGGCAATATTCTCATAGAGATCTTGAAAACTACTATTAAGCGTGTGCCTGATTCGAAGACCATACATTATGTTGATCATATAATCGGTTTATCCCATATCAGTGACTACTACTATTTCTGTGAACTTGTGAAGCACTACTGAACATAATCTCTTTATTCTGTTCCTGTTGGTTTTACATTTAGTTCCTTACTTATATGCTTATCAGGCAGTGAATGAACAAATAAATATTTTGCTTCATTTTAATAGTTTAATTAGCCATGGATCAAGAGTTCCTTTCCAGTGAACTTCCATTGATGAATGCCTTTAATGCTAGATAATTTTTAGTAAAGAAACTGCTTATATGCAGTTGAACACAAAATTTGATACCTATGTTCTCTAACTATTAATTTGACCGCCCGTCATTTTTTCTTTTTTCATGTGCAGCTTGGCCGCGCTTTGTTGCTGCTGTGTGTTGGACGAGTGCTGCTTCTAAAGTTTGAACTGCTTTGGTGATGTTTGGGAGGTCTTGTAATTTCTGTTTGTATTCCCGATGTCCAGTTATAGTATTACGATACGCAGCGTGCAAAATTAAACTCAATTGTGATTAAATTTCTTGAAGCATACACATCACAATTACAACGATATGTTGTTTTCTTTCATTTAAGTGTTGATTCTTGAATGTGAGCTTGTGTGTTTTATTGAAAGAGAATGCTTATAATCTATCCTTGCTAATGAAGGAGCCTAAATGTTAATTGTATATTATGTACAAAGTATACGGGTTTGAGTCTAATAAAAAAATCTGTGAAAAACATAATTAATATTAATTATGTTTCAAGTGAAGTTTGCATAAAAGGAGTAGTCAAGTCTGATTTGAGTGCACCATTTAAGTATGTGTTTTGTGCCTTAAAAATTCTTACTAAAACCTACTTACATTGATTAATTATTTAACCAACCAAGATATATGCTACCCAACCCAACCTTAGCCTGCTAATCAGCCTCGAGCCTTGCTACATCATGAGCGTTCTTCAGAGTAAGAATTATAGCAGTAGGACAATGGCTAGGAGAATTCGAAAGGCATTATGATATTAAGATTGATGTAGCCTTATTATAAGTCATAATTCATCGATAAAAAGCATTAAATTCAATTTAAACATCATTTAATTGATTAATTTCATTTTATAATAACATGATTCAAACAGTTAATAGATATAATATAATCCTATGTAATAAATTAGATTTATGATTTGCAAAGCAAAATACCAGGCTGGAGAAGCAGGCAGCACTTTTGACCTACATATGATTTAGCATGTTCAGTTGCTTCAGAAACATGGTCAACGTAGTTCTATTTATAATAACAAAGATTACAAATAGCAAGTCCCTGATAAAATAAACAGTAGCATACAAACAGCCTAAACATAAGTCCATCAAATCAGCCCTAAACAAAGTACTAATCAATAGGAAAGAAAATATTACATGACAGACAAGATAAGATCAGACTCCAGATTCCCCTACAAAGTCCACACAAATTCCGGCGCATCTTCCCGGGGACCTACAAGGGTCCGATATAGGTACATCTTGTCAACTTTACGCGTATCATCACCACTAAAATCCGCCTGCTCATTTTCATTCATAATCTCAACATTGAGCCGTGGCATCCCCCTCGCAAGGGTCTTGCAGCCTCCAAGAGAAATTTCACAGGACGACATCCAAAGGGATCGCATTGTTTCATACTTCCCCACGTCCATTAGAAGCGCTGCATTACCAAAAGGGCTATCCCTGATCTCGAGTTTGCGAAGTTTCTTGCAACCATTTAGAACATACTGCATTCCCTTGTCGCTATCTCCGGCAAATGCAATGGAAAGCATCTCAAGCTGCTCCGCGTACATCCCGATGTAAAGAAAAACTTGGTCAGTCAAAAGACCAGAAAGTGATAACCGCGTTAGGCCCCTGCAAGAATGAACAATGGCCCCGAAACCTTCATCCAATGGCTGCATGGTCACAGCGTCCGGTTTTGTGGGGTCAAGAATACACAACCTGAAGCGGGTGAAATTGGGGCAGTTCTTGGCTACCGTTATGAGTGCTGCATTGGTCATCTGCTGACAGAAGTATAAGATCGAATGAAGCTTTGGGCAACCGCTGGAAATAGCAACCAGGCCTTCTTCTGTCACTGCTGCATTTCCAACATAGAGCTCGGAAGGAAAAACTCGCAATTCCTGTAAATCCTTACAAGTGGAAGCCACTACTTCTAGTCCTTTATCCCCGATACAGTCCAATATCTGCAATCGTAAACAATACAATATTGTAATAACTACAGGACATACAAGTGAACTTCAATTTACAGGGGAAAAAAAGGTAAACAGGTCATACCCACAAGCGCTGAAGTTTCCTACAATGGCGAATTAGTTTCATAAGCTCGCTACCTTGAATTCCTGGAGCATAACTTAAGTTCAAAGAGGTCAGGTTTGCACAAATCAGATGAAAGGCTGATAGGCAAGGAGGAGCGACATCCAAAAATCCTGACAAACTCCTGATTGATTTACACTTTTGAATCGCAATCGCTAAACTAATGTAGGACTCAGAATTTGGATCATTTACATAAGATCCTACACCCAAGTCGACTAGTTGAGGTGCTCGCATCAATATCTTTTGAAGTGTATCGAGTGGAACTGCACGATTTAATCTCAAACTCTTGATATTTGGAGATCTTGCTACAAGCCTCTCTAGAACTCCTAAATTAATATCTCCTTTGAGGCAAGCAAAATTAAGTGATACAAGAGACGTGGAGCTTTCGGGAAAACAGCTAAGCCAATGGCCTCTATGATCATCAACTTCATTCTCTTGCAGGTCCAGCTCCCTAAGATACCTAGTGGAACATGATGAAAGGCTCAGTATAAGCTGTAGCAAAAATACCACTAACTCGTCATCAAATCTTTATAACAACCAACTGATTTCACTCCTATTTTATATCGGAGTTTACCCTTCAGAGTTTTTAAGAACATTAGATTAAAGATTCATTTTGACATGCATGCAGATATATAATAATCAATTGACACTAGTAATGTGCATATTGGTAAGATACATGGAAAATTCTCGGAACCTCAAAGGAAACAGTTCTCTGATGGAAGCAACGTGCCACTGACACCCAACGTATGACGGTAACCAACAGCGCTGACAAAAATCTAGAAACAGAAAATAACATGCAAATGCGGAATGACAAAAAATATACATTAAACACTGATTGAAAAAAAAATAGCAACAAGAAAAGATAAATTTATGATCATGTAATCTTCTAGTCCTCCAAAACAACTGCTACACCTTTCTGTTTTCACCCTAACACAAAGGTTCAGCACAAATTTAACTAGATGAACTGCTAACCAAGTAATTTGAACAATAACTTGCCTAACAAACAGGATATTTCATTCAAGGATATCAAACATAAGCACAAGCTCTTTCTAATTCTACATATAACTTCACTCTCTACCTCTCTATAAGCAATAACCAGTAAGCACTTCTATTCACAACAACCATATTCAAAGACAATTTCATGAAAAAATGTCTGGAAAATAAGATTTTTTTTAACTACACAAATGGGAACCAACTGCATCTATTAAAAGTGATACACTGATAATAATTAGATAGCACAAGCCATATCAGACAGACAACAAAAAACACCATAAAATCTTCTAAATTTTTAGGTTTTGACTGATTTTTTTGTCTTACCTACAATTAGCAGCAACAGCAGCAAGTCCATCAGTGGTAAAACCTTCACAACTAACAAGAACTAAGGACTTAAAATTCACAAAAGATCTCGAAAGCAGCTCCAAACTCTCATCAGAAACCACCATCCTCTTCAACCGAAGCTCCTCCAACCCGACTTTATGACGGGCAAAAGCTTCAATCCAAGGCGAAACCAAACCGCCCCAATCATGAGGAACCAAATTAAAATCAGCAAAATGAGGCTTTCCTTTCAAAGTAATAGACTTCAGATCAGGAAATCTCCGAACCACTCTCTCCGGACTGATTGCATAACAATTTCCTATGAAAATCTTCTGCCTACTATTACTCTCGATTCTGTACCATGATTTACATACTTGAGACACTGAATTCCTGTCTCTATGTGATGTTACAAAATCAAAAACATGCTCTAAGACCTCATCTGGAAAATAGTTCATAATTTTACTAAAATAATACTTAAAGATTCAATCTTTAACACTCCACAGAAAAAACCCACTAAAAATAAAGAGATTTTTTTGATTTTAAAAACAGCCCGGATCTAAAAGTTTAAGTTACAGATCTGGGAATGCAAAAAAATAGAGAAAGAAAATAAAAACTGAAAATTTTCCCGAGAAAGTGATGGAAAATGGAATTTTGTCTGAGGGTTATGAGTTATGAGTGATCATATTTGAATCATAAACTGATGATTACATAGAGATTTTATTAGATAACTAAAAAAACAGATCAAAAAACAGAAAACAGAGAGAGATCTAAGAATCTGAAACTTCTACGAATGGAATTTGTTAAACTAAAAATCAAAATCTAATGATAAAGTAATAATAATACTAAAATTAGAAACTACTAACTAAGAAATAGAGAGAGACCCATGAACTGATTTCTTTCTTTTTTTCTCTCATTGTTCTCTCAGTTTTTTGAGTTCAGCTCCGAGAGAATAGAACCAGTTTAAGCTTTCGAACCATAGTTAAGTATTGGCCAAAATCATCATGAAGCCCCTATATTTTTATTGTTTTATTGATACAGTCTTTTTCTAAAATTTTATATTCGTTGGGTCTCTGTATTTTTACGTATGTGATTTAATAGGTCCTTTTTGAACGGAATTATTACGCGTTTTTTCAGTTACCGTGAAAAATAAGAAAATTGATTTGAATTAATGAGCTAAATTTTTTATTCGACCTATATTTGTAAATTTTGTTCATTTGGTCTTTGTACCTTTAATTTTTTAAATTTGATTTTTCTACAAATTCGTTTTCACGCGTATTTCATGACTGACGCTTCTTTTCCAATCTAGAAAAGGACTTACAAATTTAAAATGAACTCACCATATATTGACTTAATTAGTATCAAGTGTCAACAGTAACATAAGAGTAATGAATATCACAGTTTTGAATCACATATCTCATGAAATGAGACTTATTATAAGCATTTGTGGATGAATTGTTGAAAGACTCATACTAAGCAGGAGGCATGGATGCTAGTATATCGGGACGCTACGGCGTTTATCCAGATGATCGTGTTCTGCCATGGTTCCCTTGTCACAAAGAAAAAATACAAAATAAAGTAAAAAATAAGGATTAAATAAAGACTGGATTTTAAAAAAGGATCAAATAAGAAAGTTGATAAAAGTGGAGGGGCCTCAACACGAATTTGGCCTTAAGTATTATTTCTAACCATGGTTAACGTTGTTGTGGGGTTATTGAAATCTAACGGCGAATATGATTTGATGAAAAAGTTAAGAGAATGTAAACCGTTGATTAGTGTGACATGCATGTGTCCTTATCTCTCGTTTCGAAGTGATCTATTGTTTCTCTCTCTGCTACTGCTAAAGTCCTTTGTTAAAGAGAAACCAGTACTGTAATGTCAGATATATGCCACTGGTATTCAACATTTTTACGATGTTGCCATTGGGAGGATAAGGTTTATCGCCTGTACACTCGCGAGAGTGTTGAGTACTCGCTTTATCTGCCGTAGACATTACCATGTGGGGCATCTTAATGCCCTTTGTTTTATTAGGCTTGGGAAAGAATAAGGAGAGTAGAGTAATTTTTGTACTTGTGAGAAAGTTTTAACTTTGTTTTAAAAAAAATTAGCAATTTTGAAAAAAGAAAATTACTAATTGAAGATATAGATTTATTTCTCCCCACAGTTTTATTAAAGAAAATTACATGTTAATATTTAAAATTAAAATTATTGTTTTTGAAAGAATCTCGAATATAGATTGGAATTTCCTCAAACAGTCTATACCTATAAATAAAAAAATATATAATTTTAATCAAATTAATCTATACCGTTTTTTTTTTACAATAAAAACGGTGTATATCGTGAACGTGATCCTCTCAAATTCAAATGAACTTGAGAAAATTCCAATACAATATATATATATATATATATATATATATATATATATATATATATATATATATATATATATATATATATATATATATATATATATATATATATAACACTAAAGTTAAAAAATCACAATCGGAAAAGAATAATAATGTGAATCTAAACTTATAACAATAATAATTATTATTCCTTCAAATATCACATATTTGACTAATACAATTCATTTTGAGGTTTGTTGTCAATATTTATTTTGAGGTTAAATGAAGAAAATTAAGGTTATGAATTACATGACGACGTTGAATAGATTTTATTCTATTATAGACAGTGTCTTAAAATTCCTATACGAACTTAGAAGAAAGTTCACAATTATTGTGATGATGTAAGTGGTAAGAAAGTTTATATTTTTTTCAATAAATATTTGAATTAAAATATATAAAATTTACAATTAGAAAAGTGTAATTATATTAATTTTGTTAGAAATGAAATCAAAATTAATTGGAAATTTCAATTAAGTTTTATTGCTACATTAATATTGATTAATTATTGCACATTAAGTTAATTTTGAGCCCTAAATAATGTTCTTCCCATTCATTTGTTACATTGACTAACAAACCATAAGCTTAATTATCCTCTCAGCTTTTTTCATGAGTCAAAAAGATTGAACAACCAACACTTTTCTTTGGTGGAAATGAAATGATAGATACCCCTCCTCATTGCCAAATACTTTGCTTCCAAATCTATTATCATTACAAAATTATTTCATTTTTTAGTTTATACTAAAGGTTGCTTCTAGCTTTTCATTTTTTTAACTAATAATTCAGTTATTGAACTCATAAATATTTTGTAGAGTTCTAGTAAATATTCTCTCCTTTCAATCTTGTATAATAGAGAAAAAAAATTATATATACGATTTCAAAAAATAATTAGTTACATATCATATATTATAAATACATCGTATTTCCGTGAAAAGATTTTTTTTTAAAAAGACATTAATTGAAATCTTAATCTTCCAAAAATACGATTTATTTTTTATTTTTTTCGTTTATATCTCAAATTTTTATAATCATCAATGTGATCACATTTTTCAATTTATAGTTTTAGTTATTTTCTGAAATTAAAATTTGTCCGCTTGAAAAAAAGTTCAAAATGTTTTCCATATTTGATACATAATCTCAATTTTAAAATAGTTTTAAAAATATTAAGGAGCTATAAACGCTAAGTGTCACATATCATTTGAATATTTTTCAGAATAAAGAACTTTAATATAAAAAAGATGGACACAATTGAAACTGAAAAATGAAAAATACATTAAAAATGACGATTTTGAGAATTTGTAACACATAAGGAAAAAATCGAAAATGTGGAATATTTTATGTTGATTGGAACTTAATTGAATAAAAAAAATCGAAAGGCATAAAATCTCACTATTTGCCAGTTCAGTTCCCCTTCACCTATGTAAATGGTGAGTTTTGCCCTTTTCTCTATCACTACTTCATTTCGTTTTTAAAAAAAAAATTGAGATAGACCTATTTTAGCAGAAATTAGCGGAAATTAGTATGCATTTTTTAAAAATAAAACAAGTAAACCACGGCCTGAGGAGACACAGAGTCGATTAATCCCCTAACCTCTCCATGTACAGCTGAGTGACTTGGCCAACAGGCCAAGCCCTCAATTACCACTTCATTTCGTTAGAGATAACTAATAATTTAACATTTTGAATTTGTTAGTTATTTAGCATGATATAGAATTGTTAATTTGTTACTATTAAAAACTCAAGTGCTCGGACTAACAATTTATCGTTTGTTTAGTGAAAATGTTTGAATACATATGTTAAATTTAATGGAGATTGTTTTAGAGATAGTAAAATCATAATTGGAAAGTGACCTAACAACTTAGACCATATTTGATGAAATAGTCATCTATAAATTAAATTTTTAAATTAAAAACTCACCAAAAAAACTTGAACTAGAGTGGGAAATTCATCTAAGAGTTTGAACTTATGAGTTTCACATTAATTTCATTTAGTCCCAATTGTTGGTCAGAAATAATAATCTAAATTAAGCTAAAGCCAAAAGAAACAACAAGAAACCAACCAGGCATACATATATTGAGCAATAAATAAATAAATAGCATGCAAAGGAATTAGGTATTGCTGTGTTTTTAACATTTTTCACTTTCATGACTCATCTGGGATTCTCTTTCTGACTTTTGCTGAATAAATTTAAAATATGTTTGTCATTTTGCATCTAATTGTTCATCAATTAGGTTTTACACTTCAGCTTTTTCACTTTCATACTCTTTTTTTTTTTTATCATTTCTTTTGATATCATCAATTCATTATCACCTTATGTCCACCAATACTATTTTTACTGTTTTTTTTCCCTCTAGTATATTTCTCTTTATAAATTTATATCTTAAAAACTCTACCATTTTTATATACTAAAAGGAGATTTGCGATGGTGTGTGTTTCTACAGCATCGACTCATTATATCAGTATGATTAGAGTCAAGATGAGTACTACGTACGATTTATTAATTAATCGTGTTAACATGACATGTAAATTAAACGGGTTATGTATGTCAGCATATAACTCACTTAACGTGATGGTTATATCTCATTACAACATGATCATGCGATCCATTTTTGGATTGAATATGAGTTATATACAACATGTTCAATTTTTTTATTTAAATAGGTTGAATATGAATTAACACAATACATTTTAAAAAATATACTTCAATATGTGTAACACTCAATACGACATATGCAGCATATTTTTTGATAATGTTAGAGGTATAATTTTTTGAAATTAAATCAGCCGAAAACAAGGCCTGTAAAAATTGAGGTGCGAATTCACGACTATTGAAAAATGCATGGGAGAGCCTATGATTAGGTATAATCAGTTTCAGTTCCTTGCCTTCAATTAAGTAAATCCTATCCAAAAATCTTGTGCAGTCCAAAAAGTTGAATTAACTATCATTAGGTACGTACTTAAGAAAAGCTAAAAACTTTCTACCACCAAATGTCAAATTTTTCCAATTGATTAAACCATGAATGAGAAAAATCAAACTATTGAGGAAGAGAAAAACGTGTCCACATAGAACATGTACTGAATACTATTTTTTTCATAAATTTAAAATAATATTATGAATATAATTATTTACAATATAATTTAAAAAAATTATCTTTATCAGTCTTAAATTGATTATGTTATTTATTTTATAAATTCAGTAAGAAGTATTATATTATATTTTTATTTTATGACTTTTTTTTATATATGTCACTTCTATTGGACTATCAAATAAACAAAGATAAAATATTTATCTTTAAAATCTTTGTAATAAAAAATTATACAAAGATAATATCAAATGGCTAAGAGTTGAGGTTCAAAATTTTAAAAAATAATAATCTCAAAGATAATCTCAAGTATTATAAAAAATATTCTTTTTTTTAATATTATAAAAAATACTATAAAAGTACAAATTATATTTAAAGAATAAAACTAAATTAAAAACAAAAACTACAAACATCATTTATAAAATATGTGTTCTTTGTAATGATGAAATTTGTAACTATATATAAACTATAAATGATATATGAAATTATAAATTTTTTGTCTTTTAATTAATATTTATTTTTTTATCATGTAATTTTTCACACAACTAACACATAATTAATTTGTTGTATAAATGACATAGCGCAACAATTGTCTTATAATTATCCGAATATTAAACCTAGTTTTTTTTTATCAGAAGATAGAGATTTATACTATGTTAATTGTTAGCAGGGAGTTAGTTTGCATTTTTTAAATTAAACTAGGCAAACCAAGATAGACTTACCCAAAGAGTCCCTTAAAGTCACTCCACCATCCACGCTGGCCGGTGGGTGGGGTCTCATATATTTTGTTTCTTTTTACTTTTGGAATATGCAGAGATGATTAGCAGTCTAATATGACTAAGGACCCACTTGGTTGAAATTGAAGTGGACCACTTAGCAAGTTAACATTATTTTTTCATATTTTAACCATTGTAAACTCTTTTACATATACTAAATTTTCTAAAACAGTAATTAGTGAATAATATAAGTAAAATATATGGATCAGATATTAGAATTAATTTTTAAGTATAAAAATATAAAAAAATGAATAAGTATAGTAGAAATTAAATTATAAATTTTTAAAATGACAATACAAACTTTAAATTTTAACATTACCATATAATAGAATACCAAATAAATTTTGATAAATAATGATGTGAATACTATAGTATATGATATTCTGACATTCACATCAGTATTTTTTATCGATTTTTTTAATTTTTTAAATTATATAAAATTAATACTTCGTATTATACATTGTAAAGATTTAAAATTTATATTTCAATAACAAAGCACGTCAAAATCATAATTTATTTTACAATAATCTCTAAATTAGTATCCAAATATTTTAAAATATATTTTAAAATAAGTATTCGGTAAATAAATTTTTCTATAGAAGGATTAACCTACTTTGACCAATTCTATTGATGTGGGTCACTGCGCCATGTGATGGTGGGTCTCATGTGGTGCCTTTGTGACATTATTTGATTAAGCTAAAGTTGGATGGATTACATTGGCTATTAGTTTTGGATTACATTGGCTCTTAGCTTAAACTAGTAGTTTTTAATGAAATACCCACATCAAATGGATTTAATTCAACTACAAGTAAGAATTAAAAAGGTCCATTAATTTTGTTGTTGCTAATTATGACGGGTCAAACTTCTCAACAAGTTTAGGATGAGTATATTTTTCTTTACTAGGAGTATAATTTCTTTTCAAATTTACCCATGGAAAAAGTAGCCACCTAAATAAGCCATGTGATGATATAGAACAAAAAATAATATATTAAATATACCAGTAGTTATAGCTTTAAATTTTAAAAAGGCAAAAAATTTCACTATTAAAATCGTTTAGCGGATCCTTAAAAAAAAGAAGGTTGTGTTCGAATAATGTTAATAAAAATGCAATAGATGCAAATTCTTCCTTTATGAATCAGATAGATTCATATCTGAAAGAGGTAAAATTTGTTAACGTGAAGAGTTTTTTTTTTAATTATTTAGAAATTATATAAAAAAATTAGATAGAAATAAATAAATATGGCCTCATACTGAATAAACGAGTATCCCCCTAAAAAAATTTAAATTTTATTTTCCATTTTATTTCCTTTTAAGTCAAACCCTATTCATGGCATTTATCTCTTTCTTGGATGACGGCTCAAGATCAGCCTCATGAAAACCTTAAACTTATTAATAGGCGCAATTTTGCAAAAAAGTTATATGACATCTCACAGGGTAAATCCTTAACCCAGAAAACACATCTTACCAAATTTCAATGAAGTTCCCGGGGGTGTAACTAAATTATTGAATCTTTTTTATTTTTATCGTTTGTTTCTTATTTGTTTTAGTTTAATGCAATGAAAAACCAATTTTTTTTTAATTTTTTGAAAATTTATTTAAATCTTCTAAGAATTACAAATCTATTATAATTTAATCAATTTATTGAAAATCTATATAAATTTCTAAAATCGATGAAATATTTTCAAAATTAATTTATCAAACTTTATAACATTCCAATGGGTTTTTTTTTTAGTTTAAAATTACACATTCATTTACCACCTAAGTCCATTGATTCAATTTTTTTCAAAGAAATATTTGTTTATTACAATAAAGAGAAACTTGAATCTAAAGTTCTAAATTTGAATGCAATGTTGGCATATTCTTTTTCTGGGAAATAAGAAACAATTTTTTGTTATATGTGTAGATAATGTTTTTTTTCCTTATTTTTTTAATAATGCAGATAATGTTAAGAGCAAAAGATTAGAAACTTTTTGAGGAACGACCCTTGTTATAATATAAAGTTAACAAAATCCAATTGCAATGCAACATTTGCCAACGACTTTTCTCCTCATACTTTTATGATTGGGTGTTATTGAGTCATCAATAACAATTTTAAAATACTATTTAATCCAACAATGTGTAATTCCAAAATTTGTATTAATATTTTATTTTAAGTGATATTGTTTTAAAGAAATAAACCTAACAATTATGTATTATCAAACTAACATGTGAGCAATAAGGTTATAGCAGCAAAAGAAAAAATTTGCAATTTATTAAGGAGTGGTTACACTAAACCATATTAAAAAGTATAATAATTGTAGCCTCACTTGCATATAATTACAAGAAGGAGAAGATAATAATTGAAAGTGAAAGGGCCATAAAAAGAAACAAATATAAAATTGCATATATCTATATAATATTGCCAAAAAAAGAATAATCACTCTTTATCATTTCCATTCTCATCTTCCCCATCAAACAAATAATTCAAACAAATTCAAAAAACAATTTTTTCATCACCAAATAACAATTATACAGAAGGCTGAATAATTGAAAATTACTCTATCTTTTAAAAATATTCCATTTTTTAAACTTTTCTTGTTTATGGTCCAAATTTGTACATCTTCAATTTTAGTCAATTTTTTTTTTCAATACCAATTGCAGCCATCTGTTTAAATTGAAATGAAAAAAAGTATAATATCATGTATATCACTTCATACTCAAAATTCTTAATGGTAAAAGGACAAATTAAAACAATATGAAAAGCATATTTGATCCTTTTTTAATTCCAATATGAACAAATGAATACAATTGAAATTGAAAATTAAAAATAGCTAAAATTGATGATCATAAAAGTTTAGATCATAAATAAATAAAAACGAAAAGGTGAAATATTTTTAGATGATTAGACCATTCCAAAAGGCCCTATAATATGAGATATGCTTAAATAAATGTATAATACAGTGAATTAAATTATTATTTCGGGGACTAAATTAATTCGATGTATCTACTACTAAATTCTAGTATTTTGGAAATGTACAATTGGAGCTAGAGAAATGAAAACTTTGGTAGGAAAACTCAAAATAGGCATGCGGCATTATAGGGGCATGGTGGTCCTCACAAAGCAATGGCTCATAAAGATAGAACTTTTAAGGAATAATCTATTTTTAGGTCCCTAAACTATACCTGTTTTTCTCATCCGGTCCTTAAACTATTTTTTATCTTTATCAGATCCTTCAACTTATCAAAAAATCATTTTTAAATCCCTGAACGGTGAAAACGACGTTGTTTCGTTATTTTTAAAAATACAAATTGTTACCTTAAAAGGCATCGTTTCTATCAGTTAGGGACTCGAAAATGATTTTTTGCTAAATTGAAAGACCATATAAGGACAAAAAATAGTTTAAAAATCGGATTAAAAAAACAGCTATACTTTAAGGACCTGAAAATGGATTATTCAAAACTTATAATTTGAAAGGGAGAAGTATAACAAGTTTTGCTTTTTGATCAATTCATATGGTCCTAAAAGGAATTAGTCCCACAATCATATCCTACACCACCACTCTTAGTCTTCCAAACACTAACTATAGAGCCAAGCCCTAAGCAAATGGTAGGGATGACGAAATGTTAAGGACCACATCATCCCATCTTTTTGTTTTATGATAGAACCTCTCTGTTCTCCTTACGTAGTGGAGCGTAAATGAGTTAGACTACTCGTAAATTATATATAATTGACTTAAAATATTTGAATCGAGCTCAAACTACTTGAAATTCATCTCGATCTAAACTCGAGTACTATATAAAGAGACTATAAGGCTCACAAGCCTGAATTAATTATATTTCAAATTTTATGATGAAAATATTTTAAGCGTCACATACGATGATTTTTTTTCCCTTTATTGAACTCAACCTTACTCGAATAGCTTGAGTGTCGTTCTAACTCGAGTTCAAGCTTTGAGCTCAAAGTCGACCGGTTCAGCATGTTTAGACCCCTTAGGTGACCTCACCTAGTGCAAGAGATCAGAAGTTCAGCTGATGCATTGTGATACCCGCCTTTTTCATCAACTCACAAGGTGAACCCAGTGAACCAAAATCAGTGGACCAGGTTAAGTATAATTGAACCTATGTATTTATATCTACGGACTATAGACTCCACGCCTGATCAACCATGGACCCTGCCTTAATAAAACCAGAATTAGAACATGGACCTATGTGACAATGCAAACTCTGTTTTTATTTTGACATAAACATCAATGCACTCTCAACCAGAAACACAAACAACAGATGATGATATCACAACATGCGTGCCTAATCAAGAATGTGATGATTATTATTCTCGAGAAAACAACTTGCTACCACATATGCGTAAAACAACGTTCATATCAACTGATATGAAATAATAACTTAATCAAAGATTTCGAGTTCAATGTATGCAACAGAAATAAAACTTAGTAGGAAAAGTTTAACTGTCCATGTGGTTTTGCATGACTCAAATCCTGATAAATGGGTGTTAATATAGTGATGAAATACCAGATAATTAAATAAAAAAAATCACAGTTTCGTATAAAATCATAATACCCTACCATGTTCACAGTAGCTTTTATATCATGTCCATAGACTTCATGACATTCCAGGATAAGATACCTATCTATAAAGATACCCATACAGGCAGTGAAATCTGTAAAGAATACAAGAAAAGCTTCACAGCAAAAGCTAAAACAAGACCTTCACAATCATAGGGGTTTAAAGGACCAGCACACGTATGACCTGAACAATAATTATGCACGACAAGGTAAATTGCATCGTTAGAAAATAAATATTCATAGATTTTTCCAGAAAAACAAATGATGTAACAATGGCATCAGCTTACGATGTAATAACAGCCTCAGCCACGAAGAATTAACCAAATAGTCTCGACCAGATTTGATTTTCTAAACAGAAATATTATTGATAAAAGATGGTGTTAACTAAGGCTTGAGGCAATAAGCTTTTCTGCATAGGCAACAGACTGAGACACGACAAATAAATGAGAACGTAAATAATTTGAACATCTATGGAAGAACTTGATCTGTCAAAAAAATATTGATAAGAAGTTACTTCGAAAAGAGACGATGAAGTTGTCCAGCTGAAGAAGCCTCAGACAACCATCCACCGGAAATAAAGTTAACTACGTATATAGATTCTTCAGATGTGATATCATTTGGTAAAATTGCAATTGGTGTCATTAACAAAATTATCTAAATTATTACAGGAAGATTTTATCCAATAGCCACTTCATTCTAAACAACTCTTATTCATCGACTGACTGGCAAAGCATATACTATGCAAGACACACGAGATCAATCTGAAACAGAATTGGGCCTAAACCTTAATACAGCTAATATAAGGTTGAAAAGAGGACCGAATCCTATCACAACTAATTTAAGGTCGAAACTTGACAGAATTGTCTCTAAAGAGTCATTTATGGAATGTTTGCCATTGAATTTGAGAAAATTATAATTTTTCCAATATAAAAATTTCAGCTGTCTTTAGCTTTGGAAACTGCTGTTTGAGAAAAGTAGGCAAATATATATTTCTCAAAAAAAAAAAAGATCTGTAAAGAATAGTTTCCACAATTAAATAAATCAAATAGTTATTTCAGAAAAAAATGAAAGAGCTTTGGCGATTCCAGAATATGTTCCTAGCACGATTCATACAAAAGGCAAATTGCAGCACAACTACACAAGCTCATGTGTGCTCTTCAGTTATAAACTCAAGAGCAACGCTTACTTCGCAAGCGACAAACATATGAGTATGGACATGATTCATGCAAAAGTTAACCATTGCAAAACAGTTCAACAATTAAGACCAACACTTGTCATTGGCACACAAGTGGATTCACAGGGCTCATTACTCATTAAATGACACACCAGTACAGCCCTCAATTCAAAGTTTATAGCACATGCAGTTAAAAAGAAAACAAAGCTACATGCAGAACCAAAACTACTAATCAACTATACTTCAGATTGATGGGTGCTCAATACAGCCCACAACAAATTAGGAGTTCATGATCCATAAAACTCTAAATCATATTCATGAGGAAGGAATAAAGCCAAATTCCCACTAGAATATGCCCCAGCTATTTCTTATTGCTGAATCCAAGCAAAATCTCAAAATTCCATGCAAGTTATTTGAAGCAAGAGAAGAAAGAGTAAACATAATATAAAATTGAACATTGCCTTTGTGCAGGATACTATAGAAACACATCATAATATAACTCTGTAGTAGATTCTCAAAATGTACAATATAGCTGGTGTGTTCAACTCACTTGAGTTGCAGTTTAGTCAGTAGTAGGTAATGGTTCGTCAGAAACATGCAAATGTTAACAAACATGATAAAACTTAAGTATTGCACATTTAAAGATAATATGAAATATAAAGTGTATGTACACAGAACAAGCCAGCATGTCCTCATTATGGACTTGTGACTTCCATTCTAAATTATGCAGATGAAAACTCAAAAGCTCACTACTACGACATCAAAATAGTAGATGGCAATAAGCTTCCTCAAGACTAGCTTTCCTATATGACTTCAAATCAGATGATACAGTAAAGAGGAAAGATGAAACACAGAGTTGCTTTAATTTAGGAAAATTTCAGAGGTCTGAACAGAAATGTAACCGAGTAGTTAAATATGTGGTGGGTGGATATTGCATCAATAGTATTTGCCATTTTCATTCTAAGTACCTTAAGCACCTATATGCTATCATTTACCTTATGTACAATCTAATAAAGTATTGAATATCCTCACTATTAGAGAGAGAGAAAAAATTGTAATCTTATTCATATAAGAGATCGGCATCTCCTAGGAAAGTCTAATAAACCACTTAACCCAAGTTCGGAATGCGGATCAAATCCTTTTCTAATCATGTAACAAGCTGCCATCACATTTATCTTCATATTATTGACCAAACTAGAGAAAACACTGTATTCTAACCTGCATTGAACCTCAAAATTTTGCATAATATCCCTGTACCATTAAAATGTATGATAAGGGAAGAAGAAGACCTCTCATAAAAAGACACTTGAAATAGAAGATCTGAAGAAGAGGCAGTATTCCATACATTATCTAAAAGGATAAACTTGCACTTCATTGATTGTCAAATTGCAACCTTTGCTTAGAGTATTGTTTGTTAGAGAGAAAAATTTAATTGGGATGACATTTAAATGCATTATTCATATTTCGTCTCCATGATTACAATAGACATTGTGAGCTACCTTTGCGCATGAGTCAATTTCTACTATGCGGAGGACCGCAAATTGCTTCTGGTATAGTGATTAACCTAGTGTAATCTTGCTATCTAAGAGTCTGCCGAATTCCTCCTAAGTTTGCCTAAGGATTCCCTTTTCCTTTCAAGGGACTTTGATGGATAAACAAAGCACCATATCACAAAAATTAGCATAATAGAAACAACAGTATTAAAGCATTATCAAAGGATACATACTTGTTAGAACTATTTTAGCATTCAAAACAAAGATTAAAGTTCAAGTGGGAAAATTCATGATTGACTGCAAATCAATAATCCAAGTAGATGATAAAGCCTAATCGAACTTACAATCTCCGCCCTTCCCACACTGAACCATCACAAAACCACTAACATTACTAGTTACTAGCTTAAACCCCTTCCAAGTTAAAATTAACACAATTACACTAACCTCTCCTCAGGCATCACTATCATCATCATCCTTACCGTGATTTTTACCGATAAAAACACCAGGCCGATGAGTGGACTTCCTCCGCGTCCTCGAGGGTAAAATGTTGTCCAAATCAACCTCAGCCAGAGGATCATCATCCAGCTCACTATCATCACCATCACCACCGTCCATTTCATCATCCTCATCGTCGTCGTCATCATCATCATCACTATCACCATCGTCATCTTCTTCTTCAATCATTTTCCCTTTACCTTTCCTATCAACCACCGGACTCTCTTCTTCTCCCTCATCATCATCATCATCCACGTAATCATCATCATCGTCTTCTTCTTCTACAACAGCGTTGTTGTTCTCAGTACTGTCTTCGGGATTGGAAGAGTTAGCAGCGACGCCGTTTTCATTGGAAGCCGGTAATTTTTGAGTTTTGTTAGGGTGAATCGGAAGTGAATCGGGTTTGCGTTTTGAAGGCAATGCGGCGTCGGATTTAGATAGGGTTTCTGGCATTGATGCTACTTCTTTATCTTCTTGGTGATCGAGCAGTACAGAGTCCGGCATTTTGGTGTTGTGGAAGGGGTTTACTGGAGAGTGGAGCAGATTTTAGGGCATTGCAGTAACGCTAAAACATTTCTCCTTTAAAGAATATAAAAAATTAAAATTTATCAGAAAGTCTAATGAAATTTATTTCGTTTACATATAAAATTACGACTTTTACGATTCACCGAGAAAAATATGACTTTTAAAACGTGGCAATTGAAAGCACAATCTTTCGTTTTTTTCTTTCAAATTCAACATTAGCATATTTTATGGTAAAATTTCGCTGATTTAAACACCTGATAGGTCTTGTTGTGTGTCTTGCCGTGTCAGCAAAAACGCCTTTAATGTTAAATTTGAAAATAAACAAAAGATCAGGCCTTTAACTGTTACGTTTTTAAAGTCATTTTTTTTCGCAAATCAAAATCTGGATTTTAAATGTCATTAACCTAATTTATTAATACCTCTTCGCCAGTTTACTCTTTTAATTGACTTAATTAAACAATTATTTTTTATTATAATCCCTATGCATATTTAATAAACTAAATTATGTATTCATTTCAATTTTTCCTCTACAAAATAAGAGGTTGGTAACCTTTTAACTCTCATTTTTGTTTGGAAAGTTGATGTATTTACTTATAAAAATAAAAATATTTGTAATATTTACTTCATTATGAATTTTTTTTATCTTATCATTGGAACGTTCACATATTTACCTATACAACTCAAAACCACAATTTTTGTATTAGATGAATATTTTTGTGACACGTCGTACAAACCGCTTGGTAAATTGTATTAGTATCTAATTTATATAATAACTTTAATTTACTTTTTATTTTCAGTTTAATTTCTAAGTTTATTAAATTATTATGCAGTATTCATTAGAAAAATAAAATTTTGAATTAAATTATTAGTAATATCATTTTAAAATGAATTCAATCATGATATAAATATAATTTATTAATTTTTTTTAAAAAAATTCCTGAGATCATTATGGTGAGAATCGAGAGAAATAAAAAAACACCTATCAGAACTGGTCAAAAATCAGTCAACGATTAGTCTAATCAAATTTTTAAACTTTAACACATGACTGGATCAAATTAGATCGCGGTTCCGGTTCCCGATTTAATAGACTAGTGAGGTATCTTTTTATATTGTTTTAATATTTATATTATTTTTATTTATTAATTTTTACATTTACTATAATTTATATTAATTTAGATTTAGATTTTATTATTAATAATTACAAAAAATAATAGAAAAAAAGGGTTAATTACATATAAAATCATGACCTTTGCACCAAGTTTCAAAAATAACATTACCTTTAAAACGTGTCAATTATAGACATCCCCTTTCATTTTCTTTTTTCAATTTCATCATGGGCACATTTTTTGGTGAAATTTTGCTGACTTGGACAGCCAATGGGTCTGCCACATGTCATGTCACGCCAGCAAAAATGCCACTAAAAATCGTCGATGTTATTTTTGAAAAAAATGAAAGATGGTGTCTATAATTGGCACGTTTCAAAGGTTATGTTATTTTTGAAACTTGGCGCAAAGGTCATGATTTTATATGTAATTAATCCAAAAAATAAATATAAAATAATAAAAAGAGTGAATTAATTAACAATAATAACCAATTGAATCTCTTTGAAATAGTTTCAAAAGGTATTTCAACTAGTTATTCACTTTAACTTGAAAAAAGATACTAACTAAACAATTCCAAACACTTAAGTAAATAAAAAATAAGTACATACACCAAAACATAAGATTTTAAAAAGTAGGAACATCATTGATGCAATTTTTACATAAAATTTCGACCCGGAACGAAAATGCCAGGTTGTGTCCGGCCATTGAGTCCAACAATAGAGAGCTGTCCATCAAGACTATTCAGCGGGTCGACAACTAACCCGAAGGCTGTAGATCCAATTCCGATATCAAAAATTCTCAAATCCAAAAACTTTTGATTTTTTCCACACAAAAGAAATCAAATTCTTAAATATTAAATTATCAATTTCAGATCTCCTCTCAATTCCTCTGTAAATTCAAAAGAATTTTTTCTTGTTGAGGAAATGATCGCAATACCGTACTTGACAGCTTTATCAACGTACTTTAGCTATGGATTATTATTTGCTTTCGGTCAAATCAGAGATTTCTTTCGTAAAATTCTTGATTGGTTCTACTCCAATAAGAATTTTCAGGTCTGTTAATAAGCTGCTGTTAATTAATTTATCAACTATTAATTTTGATTTGCTTTAATATTTTTGTTGTTTTATGTGTGTGATTATGCAGGGTTATGCTCCAATCTGTTTAGGACTTGAGGATTTCTATATTCGTCGTCTGTATCTTCGGATTCAGGTATTTTATTTGTTTATCTTGCTCTTTTTCTTGTTATTTGTGTGATTTTAATATTTGTAGTCGACTTTATTTGGAATAAATCATGTCGAATTTGGCATAGATTTTGTTTCTTTCAATGCATTTGTGATTATTTTTGGTTAGTTCATTAGCTGAAAAGTGAAAAGGATGGAATTGCAGCGACCGTGAGTTTTCCAAACACGAATATTGACTACATGTAGGATATGTTTGGTTCATGAAATAGGTCTGGAATAGGATAGCTATTCCGAATGACTATTCTTTGCTTTGGTTCATGAAATAGTAATTTTATAGAATTGTTATTCTATGATTTTGTGGAATAACTACTCCTCTCAAAAAATAAAAAATGCTTATTCCGTTCCTTATGGACTAGATATTCCATTCCATTCCATGCTATTCTATTACATGAATCAAACTTAGCCGTAGTTTAATTTAATTTAGTTTTTTCATTTTTAGACTTTGCAAAGAATGAAGAGAAATTGGAGTTATGATTAATGTTTTAAGGGACTTGGCGATTGAGTTTTTTGCTGAATAATTAGCTTTATAAACAAAAGACATGTTCTATAATTTTGAAAATTTCTTTTTTTTGTCACCCTTTTGGTAGGACTGCTTTGGGAGACCAATATCTAGTGCACCTGACGCTTGGTTTGACGTGGTTGAGCGTTACTCGAATGACAATAATAAGACACTAAAGTAAGATTCACATTGTTCTTTGTAAAGGCTTGAAATATCATTCTTTTTTAGGTTTTATTCAATTTTGCATTTATTAGGTCATTGTATTAAGAATCTGTATAACTGATTGCCCCTACCACAGACGAACCGAAAAAGTTAGCAGATGCCTTAACTTGGGGTCCTACAACTATCTTGGTTTTGCTGCATCCGATGAGTACTGCACTCCTCGAGTAATTGAGTCATTGAAGAAATATTCTCCTAGCACTTGTAGTACCCGGGTGGATGGAGGTGAGTTTGTGATATTGTGAAGAACTTTTTGGTGAAATGTTTTTCAAGCTTTTTTATTTCTTTCAATTGTTAATCAGATGAGTGTGTTCACAGGAACAACAGCATTGCACAATGAATTGGAGAAGCGTGTTGCAGATTTTACTGGAAAGCCAGCAGCTATAGTTTTTGGAATGGGCTATGTTACAAACTCTGCGATACTTCCAGTCCTGATGGGGAAGGTTGAGGCTAGAATTGAAGTCCTCTGTAAAATCATTGTCCTTAACGATTGCATTGTTTCTGATTGTATGATATTATCACTACAGGGTAGTCTGATTATCAGTGATTCCTTGAACCACAACTCTATTGTAAATGGTGCACGTGGATCTGGAGCTACTGTACGTGTTTTCCAACACAACAGTGAGTCTTTTTGGAATTCTTTTTACCTGTCACGAGTTCCACATTTCTGATCCTTGTATAATTTTTTTTGCCTTCTAGCTGTACTTGTCAGTGGATTCCTCATAACCTGTCTGCATCTCTGCATTCAAATGCAGATTATGTTGTCTGAAATGTATTTTCCTGCTCATATTTGTACTTTTTTTTGTTACTTAAGCACCCTATCATCTGGAAGAAGTCTTGAGAGAACAAATTGCGGATGGACAACCTAGGACTCACAGACCATGGAAGAAAATAGTTGTAATTGTGGAGGGGATATACAGCATGGAAGGCGAACTTTGCAAGCTTCCTGAGATTATAGCAATTTGCAAAAAATATAAGGTACTGTGGACAAGGTTACAGCTGTTTGACAAAGTATTTAAAATCCCATCTTAAGAAATTCCAGCCAACTAGATTTAACCATTTAATGTGTTTCTTAATTTCTTCAAAGTGCAACCAATTACACAATGGATCACTTACCTGGGCTAGGATGATGCTTGTCATTTATGCTGTGTCTCCTGCTCATGTTGGGTTATTTGTGTGTTGCATCAAGCAATTTGTTTAGGTTGCTTCATTTAGTAAAAAAAACTTATTGCTCTAATCTGTTTGGTTTTTGACTTGAGAACTCAAGAAGATATTACAAGCACAAAATTCTTTGATTTTTTCAAAAAAGAAACGAGAGACAAGAAAACATCTTTGATTATGATTAAAAGGAACAATCTAAATAGACCAAGATCCAATATCGGGTCATTTGCACATGCATTACGCTAAAGACTTCCTCATTTCTGGGTTGTCCTACTTTTTCAAGAAAGTATCCCCTGTTACTTTTTATCCATTCTCTTTCTTTCTCTTTGTTTTCTAATGGAAAGATTTTTGAGTATGTAATTCTCATGTCTATCTAGCAAATTGCAATGGAAGGGAGTTTTTTTTTTTTTCCTACTGATAACATCACTCTATCTGCAATAAATAATCAGAAAAATGATCGAGCTCCATGTTTTTCCTTCTTCCTTTAATCATTTGCATTATCTTAATATTGTTTTAGGCATATACATACTTGGATGAGGCCCATAGCATTGGAGCAGTAGGCAAAACTGGAAGAGGAGTTTGTGAGCTCCTAGGAGTGGATACTGCTGATGTGGACATCATGATGGGAACTTTTACCAAATCATTTGGCTCGTGCGGCGGATATATTGCTGGATCAAAGGTTGGTTAGTTTTCAATTTATGTACACTTTTTTAGAATTAATTTTTTGGTCTAGCAGAATTTACTTTCATTGAAATTTTGCTGATATAACTAAATTCTTCTTTTCTGGGATGGATGAAACACCAAAGCTCGAGTGTTAGCTCTTAAAAATAAGTGTAGGCATGGCAAAAGTAAAAAAATGTCACGGTCTATGCTACTTTTATAAAGAGAAAATTAGCTCTTCTATTTCTCCTTATAAGACTATCTTCATAACTTGGTCACTTGTGTTATTGGTTCTTTTAGATGTTGAAGATGACTACAATGTTTTCAACTGTCTTATCTGCAATTATAATGCGGTCTATAAAGTGATATGATCTATCATAGTTGTTTTACTTTGGCCTGGAAATTATTTTGATGTGATTGAAATGTCCTCCTTTGTTTATGTTTAACATCTGAAAAAAGCTGCTATTATTTCCTGCAGGAACTCATCCAGTACTTGAAATACACTTGTCCGGCCCATCTTTATGCAACATCAATCTCACCACCAGCAGCAGAACAAATTATATCTTCTATTAAAGTTATTCTTGGGGAAGACGGCTCAAATAGAGGTTTGGAGGGATGCTTATGTTTTATTCAATATAAACTTTCTAAAATGGATATCTCAAGAGAAAATCCTATCTAGTCAACTTAATTGTGGCTTGAATGAACTGCTTCTGTTTGCATGTAGGTGCCCAAAAACTTGCCCGCATACGTGAGAATAGTAATTTTTTTAGATCAGAATTGCAAAAGATGGGCTTTGAGGTTCTTGGAGACAATGACTCTCCTGTAATGCCAATTATGCTTTACAATCCAGCCAAAATTCCTGCCTTTTCAAGGGAGTGCCTCAAAAAGAATGTGGGTATCTGTCCATTCTGCAACATTTCATGCTCCACAATTAGCATTTTCTCACATGATAGTATATTATTTGTCTTTGATGCTGTTACAGGTGGCAGTTGTGACAGTGGCTTTTCCAGCAACGCCATTGTTGTTGGCTAGGGCACGCATATGCATATCTGCTTCTCATACCAGGGAAGATTTGATTCAAGCTTTGCAGGTATTTTACTGATTGCTTGTTCATTTTTATTTAGCATTCTACTGTTGTGGGATTTGTGTGGTCTCCTCTAGTATGGCATGCCCATGCATATGCCGTTTATGCGTGATCCATACACACAACATTTGTCTCTTTCAAAAATGCAATTACATCTGCACATGCAACATAAATGTGCTTAGACACACACATGAGCACTTGCATGTGCAAACAAACTCGAGCCAGATTGTCAGGTTGTGACTTGTGAGTAATACATGTGAGAACTCCGTCAGGAGAAGTGAATGCAAGATCGCTAATGTTATACTGCCATATCGCGTCTCTCTGCATATTTTTACTTTTAGAAACAAACAAGAGAAGTTTACATGTTGTCTGATTTGGTTATTCAACATGTGCACTTTGTCTCTCTCATTGATGAGCTGTTTTTACTATATATTCCGTCTTATCACATACGATGCATGATTTTTTCCACACCATATTAATACAATTAATCCTTATTTGATTTGTTTTCTTCTTTCAGGTCATTAGCGAAGTTGGTGATCTTGTGGGTATAAAATACTTTCCAGCAGAACCAAACAAGCATCAGGAAGATGCAAAGATTGTGAAGTTGGACTGAGTAAGAGTAACTAATATTCTTTACTTTGATTAATTTGTTGCTTGCAAGCAAGTGAATAGGAGCAAGGATTAATGAAGCTGGACTAAGTACGTTGCATTATATTTTTCTCTTGCCTCGGAACAATTGGTAGTTGACCTTAAGTATCAGCGCCTTTATCAAAAGATCCTACCATTGGACTGTTATACTTGCAGTGTAAGGTATTTTCTTTCTTTAAGTGGATCTAAGTTTTGCCTATGACCCGCCGCTTACTGGAGCTTGTATTTCCTTTAATTTTATCTTGTGATTTTGTCCTCCTTTTATGATGATATGTACATATGTAGTTGTACTCTGATTTATGATTTACATTTGAATTTGCATTTGTTTTATTTTTGATGTGTTTTTGTTCCTATTGGTTTCTTCCAATTTCTTTTTCCATCCACGATTTGTTGATCTTGGATGAGCTACCTGGAAACAGAGTTACGAGTAGTCGAAGAAGGCGTAAATTATCGATCTTGAATTATATTTTAATGTAAATGTATGCTTTTGGCTAGAGGAATTTGGTTCTTGCATAATCTAGTTTGAATTTTGCTGCTGTGCTAGTGTTCTAACTTTGTCTTACAGTTCTTGTCAATTGGAATAATGCAATCAATACTGCTCCATCTTCACCCTGAACATGTCCATACAATAGTGTGCGCTCATTATATACTAATTGCTCATCGTACAAATTTGGGAGGCAAATTCTGTAGAAAATTATTAAGATATTTTAATTATTTGAAAAATTATAAAATATACTGTAAATATATAATTTAGTTAATTCAATTGAGTTTATTTCGTACTTAAAAATAATTGAATTTAATTAACCAAATTTTTTAGAATCTGGTCATAATCAAATTTAAGAGGGTTAATTTCATAAAAAATTATGATTTTTACACGAAATTTTATTTTAATCACGACTTTTTAAAAGTTGGCATATAAAACCATGAATTTTCATTTTTTTCAAATCTATCACCAAATTAATTTTCAGTGTATTTTTGCTGACGTGGCAATCGGAATTCGACTGATTTGAAAAAAAATGAAAGGTAAAAATACACCGGAAAATAATCGGTGATAGATTTGAAAAAAAATGAAATGTCATGGTTTTATATGACAACTTTTAAAAGTCGTGATTAAAATGAAATTTTGTGTAAAGTTCGTGATTTTTTTGTGGATTTAACCCAATTTAATATCGAGTCGTCTCAAAACACTACCAAACTTGAGCTCTATTTCACTCTAAAATTTAAAATGTAAAGCTTGAAACTCTATTCAAGCTCGGCCGAATTTTATTTTAAACGCATGAAATTCAAACTCGTTTAGAATATTTAAAATTTGAGTTTGATTCGACTCGATTATCTGTAGAAATATTTAAATATTTTAATTTTAATATAAAAAATAACAAAAAAAAGTGTTATCATTTTTCATCAAATTATTATAATCATTTCAACTGTTTGAAAATTCAAGGTTTTTTTAACTCATTTTTATTAACTCACAACTAATATTATAATTTTATAATAACATATGTATAAATAAATATGAACTAATATATAAATGATATATTTACTTTAAAAAAATTGGTGAAAATTTAAAGATGGTCATAATTCTGTTAGAACAGAGAAAACAGGAATTTTCGGATGTACACCAAGTCAGTAATTACATTATTATATGTTTTCTTTCCTTTTGAAGTAGAATTTCATCTAAAAGAATTAGATAAGGCAGGAGTGATAATTTGGGCAATGTGCAATACATTAATAAGACATCTTAGATGTCATTTTGTTTTATAGAAATTATTATATAAATATTAAGGGTCTGCTTGGTTCAGCTGTTTCTTATAACTGGTGGCTGTTAGCTGTTAGCTGTTAGTTGTTGGCTGGTAGCTGATAGCTGATATATTGTAAGTGTTTGATGAAATTTAATTAGATGTAGCTGTTTATATATAAAATGACCGTAAAGAGTCTAATTTTTATTTATTAAATTATAAATATATTATATCATATATTATTTAATGAAAATATCAATAGTTATTTTTTTATTAAAAGCAATATTTAATTTAAATTTAATTAGATATTTTTTTGATAAATTTGTAATAATTTTTTTTAAAATATATATTAAATTATAGTTGTTTTAATAAAAAAAATAATTTTATATGATTTATGAATGATTAGAGTATTTAAAAATAATTTAAATAATTTTTTATATTAAAAATATGAAATATTCTATTAGGGGTAATTTTGTCTAAATACATAAAAATATTGAAACAGCTATCAGCTGTTGGCAAAAAGCTCCAAAATGGAGCTTTTCAAACAACAGCTGTTGAAGGTTCAAAAAGCTCCGAAAAGCTCTAGAAAAATTCTCACAAAACACTTTAGTGGAGCTTTTTGAAAAAATAAAAGCTAAAAACTCCTCCAAAAAACTGAACCGAACCCCCATTAACACATCGTCTAAATTGAGGAAATTTGAGTGACTAAAATTCAAATATCTTACATGATCTTTAAATTTGAACAAAATTTATCTTACACGATCTATTAATTTTTAAATTTTTTCATCCTTCAAAATTCATCATTTGATTCTCACCTTTTAGGTAGAAAAGTCATCTTTTTTTTTTAAATTCATCGGATATCATTAAATTGAATAAACATTTACATTTGCAAGAAACTCGGGATAATTTGAGAACTAAACCCGATGACCTGATATGGAACAAACAACATGCTGCTTGATTCGCAGACCTTACTTACGAAAATAAAAATAAATTACTAACTGTTTCGCGAATTAAGTGCAGTCTTTAATCACTCTTCAAACTTCTCCAAACACCCGCAAACTCACAACATCCGATTCAATCAACACTTGATATAACTTCTTCTAAAAAAGAGACAACAACTCCTTCTAAAAAGGAGAGAACAAATCTTTCACAGAGAAAGACAACAAACCTTTCATAAACAAAGGATAAAGTAAAAACATTCATAAAAAAGACAAATAATAAAAAAAAAAAGAAAACTAGTATAGCTCATAGACGAATCCATTTTGTTACTGAAAGATATTCAATTTATCGTCGCTTCTTGATAATTGAATTGCGCTTCGTGATAAATTTTAATCCGTCAGAAAAATGAAAAAGAATTGGCTATTTATTATATTTTATGAAATTAAAATAACATAAATAAAAGGGGTGGCTACCGTTAATAGAAAAATTGAATCATTTACAGCTGCCGAAGAAAAAATAAAAAAAAGCTCTATGCGGTTATAGGGTTTGTTAGAAAGAAGAGAGAACAGAAGTTTGACCTATATTTTATGGTTGAATGTTAGTTGGTAGAAAAGTCATCTTTAAGAAAATGGTGAGTGCTTTAAATTTTATTATATAAAAAATGTCACCATTAACCTATGAATGTTCAATCAGAATATTGAAATATATAAATCTATAAATTTTATATTTTAGATTTAGTACATGGATTTTAAAATTTATTCCCCCCCCCCCAACATTTTTACTAGTTTTTTTTTTTGTACATATTGGAGTCAGAAATTCCGGATTGACATACTTTTCTTATAGCAAATAAAAGATTTTTAGTGAATTTAAAACTAAAAAAAGATTAAATCTAGGCTAGTGGAAGTCAAAATTGAATTAATAATGATATTAAAATCTGCCAATTATATTAAAAATATGGTACAATATTGATAAGTTAAATTTTGTATATACCATTCTCTTATAATTGATTAATTAATAAACTTTTTATGTTGAAATTTAAAATTAAAGTTTATGGAGTTTTATATTTTACAAGAGTGATGATATTTTCTCATCTTTAAAGGATAATCTGATGAGTAGAGTTAAAGTAACAATCAATTTCAATTTAATTTTTTGGCTACTATATATATATATATATTTGGATGACTCATTAATTTGATAGTCAAAAAATTATATTGAATGACTATTTTACAGTATCATCATTTAATGATGATAATACTCACTCATTGTGATTTGGATTCTTATTTTTATATTATAAGTATTTTCACTTTATTTATTGAAATTTAGCCTATGCTAAAAAAAAAATAAAAAAAATTGATCTCCTCTACTTTATTGCCTGATTATTGTTTCAGTATTTGCATGGAAAGCACGTGTCAGCATTTCCAGGCTTGGAATCTAACATAGCTTGCTGGTTAGACGAGTAATGATATTTTTACATTATGATCAAGGCTAATCCTCTGAAAAAACCTCCACCTTTTAGCTCCTTTTCGTTTGCACCCCGACGTTGTAAAATCTCTAATTTTACCCAAATTCACACCTTTCGTTTTCAATTCCACCCTTAAGCATTAAATCAACCTTTTTTCACTTGAAAAAGGTCCAAATCAATACTTAATATTTAAGCATATATACTAAATAGAGCTTAATGTTATATTTAAATAAAAGAATATTCTTTTCACAAATTAAAAAAACTTAATAATAAATTTTTATTGAATTCAATAAATATTATTATTTTTTACAAATTCAAATCCGATTTTATTCGACCTCTCTAATTTATTTGATATTATAATTAATTTTTTTTTAATGTATCATTAAAAAAATTAATTTAATTAACTAAATAATTAATAAAAATACTACATCCGTGTATTCCGACCCACTCTCGGTCGGCCGCCGTCGTCCTCCGCGTATTCCGACCCACCCCGGGTCAGCCGCCGTCGTCCTCCGCGTCTTCCTCCCATGGAAGCCGACCTCCTCGTCTTCCATGGGAGGAAGACGAGCTGGTTTGTCTTCCTCCCAAGGAAGACAAACCAGCAGCTGGGCGTCTTCCTTCTATGGAAGACGACCAGCAGCTGGTTGTCTTCCTTCCATGGAAGACGACCAGATCTGGTCGTCTTCCTCCTTAGGAAGACGACCAGCTTGTCTTCCTTGGGAGGAAGACGAGCTTGTCTTCCTCCCATGGAAGACGAGCTGTTCGTCTTCCATGGGAGGAAGACGAGCTGGTCTCGTCTTCCTCCAATGGAAGACGACCAGCTCTGGTTCGTCTTCCATGGAAGACGAACCAGAGCTGGTTCGGTTTGCCGGAGGACAAAAAAAAATTTAAAAAAAATTAAACTAAAAACGATATAAAATATAATTTAATTAGTTTAAATTTATTTTCAAAATAAAAGCAGCAAGTTTTAAATAAAAAGGTTTGTATAATATTTAAAATTAATTTTTAAAATTTTAGAAAGATGGTTTTTTTGTTTTAATTATAATATTAGGGACTATTTTGAATATTTATTAAAATATGAAGTATTGGAAAAAAGATCAATTTAATGCTTGAGGGTGTAATTGAAAGTAAAAGTTGTGTATTTCAATAATTGAGGGTGGAATTGAAAACGAAAGGTGTGGATTTGGGTAAAATTGGTGATTTTGCAACGTGAGGGTGCAAACGAAAAGGGACTGAAAGGTGGAGGTTTTTTCAGGGGATTAGCCTATGATCAATGATGTTCACCTATTCTTAATTTTGTAATAATGCGATTATAATTCTATGCAAAACAAATTAATTCATAGATTAATTTTTTAGTATTTTATCTCTTTTTGATAAATTATATTATAAGTAATGACAATATATAGAATTAATTATTTAACTAATAAATAATTATTTATCATTTGAGACAAAAAAAATAAACATACTGTCTATTTATTTGAAATGAAAAGAATTAGAAGTATAATTTCAAATTATTATATTATGTGGAATAAATAATACTATTTTTTCACAGATTGTAGGTGCAAAAAAGTTAATTGAAGTACATTTAAGGGAATTATATGATGAAAATAGTAAATTACTGACAATTAGCTTAAGTATTTACCCCTACTTCAAAAACTCTTTTCGAAATGAAATAATTTAATAAAAATATAAAAATAAAATTGTAAAGTTAAATTCATCTTTTGCAAATTATGATACATTATTTACAATCAAATTTAGTTTATGAACTAATTTTTTTTAATTTTAGCGTTTATAAAAAATTTGATTTATAATATTGTCTTAACAAAATGCTGCCCAGCACATATACCATTTGAAATATAGTTTATTGTTTTTTCTAATTTTTAAAATATGAATAAATCAAGAGTTTTTCTACATGTAAATTTAATTTATTTTAATAGAATCAAAGATGGAAAATCCACCAACTTCAAAAATAAATATTAAGGCAGAATAAAAAAAATCCTATCAAATAAATATTACTTAATAATTAAAATTTAACTGACAAAGAAATTATTTTGAATCAATAATAAAAATTAGTAACCATATTTTAACTAAAATAAATAAATTATCAAAATTCAAAATTTTAATTTATTTTTTAAACGTATTTTAAGTTTAAACTTTAGTAGTTTATGCATTCTAATTTACAATACACTCACAATAATTTCAAACAAATCGTGAACAAAAAAATGGTTAATCGAACTGTTCAAATTTAAAATTATGTCGTACCTGACAAACGTTAAGTCTTTTAGGGAATTTTTTTTGGTTTACGGTGACACTATTAGCAGAGTAATATTTAATAATGATAGAGCAAAAATTTTAATTTTGATAAAATTCTTCTCCTATTGATAACATAAAAATAAATTCAAATTAAAAAAAAAAACTTTGTCAAATTAGAAATATTGCTCACGTTTTTGCAAATTAAGTAGAAAATCTTCAATTTCAACAACTTTTTGTTTTTACTGTAATAAAAAGATACTAGTAATTTCCTAAAATTAACCACTAATAACTACACATATACGCCATCAATTAAAACAAAATAATTGACACCTGGAATTTTCAATTCACTAATACCCCACACATGTCCTATAAAAATCAAACACTCACACCACCACCTTCCCGTACGAGCACACAACACTCAAGTAGTTACATGCATGTAATATAAGTTAGGGTTTATCGTGCAATAATATAACCAGTTTTTCCGATAATTTGCACTTGCAGAGCTCAAATATACCGAATTTGATCGTCTTCTCCGATAAAAAAGAAAGAGTTTGAAAGAAATTAATATTATATGATCTATGACATGGGAAAAGACGACGGAGAGTCCAATAATATACAATAAAAACCCTAAAAAACGCCATTGATTTCAGTAGACAGGAGATTCAGAACTTTAGCAACACCTGTTTTTTCTTCTTCTTCCATTCGTCACTCTTTTCTTGGCGATTTCTCTAACCACCCACTACCTCTCCCACCCTCCATGCCCCCATTTTCACTTTTCTCAATACTAACCATCTCCTCTAGCTTCTTCCAAACCCTAGTTACTTCTCCTCTAGTTTCCATTTCAATTCCAAGAAACAAAAATAACCACATCAAGAAATCATTCAATAACACTAACTAAGAATTTCAATCGTTTGCTCCGACGATCAAGTCAATATATTATTAGTCTATATATCATAGTTCTGGTCGTTCTCTGATCAAATATATTACAATTTTAGTCAATGTATATAATTTTAGTCGTTCGCTTCGACGATCGAGTCAGTATATCAAACCTACATTTCCCAACCCACTAACCCTAACTTGTGTATCTCTCCAAAAAGTAAAAGATATTTATGTAGAGTGTAATGAGAACAAAAGATGTAAAGAAAGAAGAAGGAATACAAGTAGAACAAATGTCATTAGAACCAGTTTTTTTCACCAAATTATACCCTTGCTAAAAATAGAAAAAAAATAATTATTTCAAGAAAATAATCTCAAGAACTAGCTCTTCTCTCTCTCTTTTCAGCTTTCTCTCACACAAACCCATTTCGTGATTGCCGAGCGTCGTTCACCGGTACAGTTAACCAGCCACACACAGACACTGTCCATCACTGAAACCTAAAAACAAAACCCTACACTTTTTTTTTTCTTTCAAGAAAAGTAAAAAATCTCACGGCCTGTGCTTTTATGGCAAGTGGAGACACTGTTACTGAAGTAGGAGACAGCAAAAAGGGAAATATCTTCAAACAAGAAGATGAAGAGATAGTTAATGGGTCGGGTCATGGGGCTTTTATGATGGCCCGGAATGGTGATGAGGACGATGATGTGGTGGCTGTGTTAGGGTTTGGTGTTATAAGAAAGAAAAGAATGCCCAGACAGAGAAGAGCTTCTTCTTCCATTAATAATCTGTTGATCTCTTTTCCTAATTTGAATCATCGTAATAATAATGGTTCTTCATCTTCCAGTTCTTCCATTATCAACTCTGCTAATCCTCCTTCGCACGTGCCTGATATTCAACCCTCTTTCACCACACGTGTGAGATTTTTTTTCTTTGATTTTTTTTAAATAATTTTATTAGATTCAGTTTTGGTTTAATTTTGTTGGGTGTTTCTCTATTTGCTTTAATTTTGTTTTAATTTTGAATTTCATGGTGGGCAATTGTTAATTTGTTGCTTAAGGTATTGTTACACTCAGGTCGTTATTTATTACAATTTCTATGTGCAATGTTTCTTGTATTCATCCATTAATTTTTTCTGTGTTTTCTTTAATTTTTTTTCATTTACTGAATGGTTTTCCAGTAAGTTTTTTTAATTAGTCCTTCAACTTTATGGAAGAAAAGAATATATGATAATTCCAATTAATTTCATAGTTTCATCTTTTTAAAGCATGGATCGATTTCCTAAAGAGTTCATTAATTTTGAAATCGATTTATGTCTGAAGAATTTTCCAGAAGAATATTAACAAATTAAAATTAATTTGAGAGCTGACTTTTGTAAAAGTAAGAGTCAAAAATAAATATCAAAACTTGACTTTAATATTCATATTTTGCTATTAATGTAGTAATTGTTTGATCTGAAATAGTTGATACTTTAATTTCTTCACAAATAATAGATTTGCTTAGCTGAAATAATTTATGGTATGATTAGAAATTAAACTGATTTCAGAAACTACTATAAGCTTGCTAATCTATTCACAGTGGAACAAGTGAAGTTTCTTTAAAATTCTGAGATATGATTGGTTGATATATATGCATATATGCGCGTACGGATATAGTATGTAAGCAAATCGAGAAGAATATAAATCATCTATTAGTTGCAGACACGAGCTGCTAGTTCGATTGGCTGAATTTCTAAATTTCGAACAATTTTTATCGGTTTCTGAATAAGTAACCATGATATTTATTGTCGTAATCTATTAAGATACTTTAATTTATGTTCTAACGAACTATTGATTCGATGCAGTTACCTTATCGGTCATCTCGTGGATCAAATTTTTGTCGTCGAGTATGCTATTGTTTGTTTGCGATTTGGCTTTACCTTTGATTTGGCACAATCGGATTATGTGTTCAAAAGTCGTTTTTAATAATTGTGGAAATGTGCTAGACTTTAATTAGTGAACTTTCATGCATGATCATCTCGAGGTTATATAGTTTTAGTAGTTTAATGACTATGCCTTTTACGAGCAACGAGAATACATGAGCACAATGAAGCTTATCTAGTAAATGCTGTTATATTATATGCTCGTCAATATTATTTTCACCGTATATATTTCTTAGTTTATCATTTAAGTTTAAGATGAATATTCCTATTTGATAAGATTCTGCAATGATGACTCCGAAATGATCGCATGCCATAGGTAATTGATCAAAGGAGATTGAGTTTCCTCTTCCAGAAAGAACTTAAGAACAGTGACGTAAGCTCCCTGAAGAGGATGATTCTCCCAAAGGTTTTAACTAATATTTTTATTTCTCTTTTAGTAAGAACGCATGACGTAATGCTCCTCTCTTTGTTATTGACTTTATCGGCATTTGTTTCCTTCAATTCGATGTGGAATCTTATATATATATGTGTAATGTTACCGTATTTCAGAAGGCGGCTGAGGCGCATCTCCCCATGCTTGATTCTAAAGAAGGAATTTTTATAAACATGGAAGACTTGGATGGATTGCATGTTTGGAGTTTCAAATACAGGTTCAAATTTCAATTTTTGATTCTTCGTTGACAGCAAGAAGTTTTTCAATTAAATCCGCCACGCCACCTAAAGTCATTTTTTCATTAAATTGCAATTATTGTGCTAATACACTTCAAGTATTGCTCCCATTGAACTTCTCATGGCAGGGTATGAATCAAACAATAAATATTTCTTTTTAGGCAGTCGACGAGCTGCTACTCAGTCGATCAGTCATATAAATATCATTATTAAGTCTTTGTGTGGTATCCAAATCACCACGTGCGATTCGTTGAGACATAAACTTTTTCCTTTAATACCTATTATATCAATGGAAATAATACATATATTCTGAACTTTTCATTTAAACAATAAGCTTACTAGTTCATTTATTTATCTCATCAGGTATTGGCCTAATAACAATAGCCGAATGTATGTACTTGAAAATACCGGTACAGCCATTACGGTCTCTCAAAATTCTTCGTTTATATATCGCGTTGCTTGTTTTCTAAATAATGCATCAATCTCATATCGAATTTTGTTAGGCGACTTCGTCAACGCGCACGGACTACATCTAGGAGACTACATCATGGTGTATAAAGACAATCAAAATCAGAATTATGTAGGTTGCTTGATAATTTCATTATTCGTCGTACATTTCAAATTATTGGAAACATTTGAATAATTAATACTAATAGTGATCAAATGTTTCTTTGATCAGATAATTCACGCTCGGAAGGCTTCGGATGACGATGATATATACGCCAATTTAGCTAGGACTACAGTCAATGACATAGTTCTTCATGATTACGAGATCAACAAATCAAGCTCGTTTTACATGAATTATCCGATGATGGACAACACCGGCTTGTCGTTCATATACGACACTACCACCACCTTTCCTGACGACCCCCCGCTTGATTTTTTTGGCGGATCACTAACTAGCTATTCGAGAAATGGCCATATGGAAAGCTTCGGATCCGTCGAGAGCTTGTCTTTGGACGAGTTCATTTAGATGCAAAAGGCGGTGTCATTTTGTTGTAAGAAAGAAATAACCCAAAAGGGTTGCATATAGGGTGAGACTTCATTTTGCACTAAAAGAAGTGTGGTTTTTTTGAAGTGTGCTTGCCCTATAAATTTTATGTAATAAAGAGAAGCAAACTGTCTAAACTTGTGCCATGAAAATGCCCAATTTGTGTTTATCTTTGGGCTGATCATCAAACTGTTCAACTGTATATTTTGAATGTTGCAGTTTAACACATAATAATATGGTGTAATGCTAATTGTTTTTTATTTAGTTTTCTTCGGATATTTGAGCTAAGATTACTAGTTACTATTTTCATTCACCTCCTGAATTAGGGTAATTGATCACGAGAGTACACAAACAAACTATCGCTTTATTTCATTTTTTACTGCAAATTTGATTTCGGTTCATGTGGCTATTGGATTTTTCCATGTGGTAATATTTTTTTAATTTTTTTATTCACAGATAGAGGAAAACAATCGAAGCCCAGCTGTGCGCTTTTTAAAAAACTTATCACTTATGTGTAGTTTCAATTTGGTAGAGTTTTTAGGCTAAATTATACATATATACATGTCAAATTTTAGATAAAAAAAAGTAAAATATGAATGCCACGTATGTATTTTTCGACGAGAAACATTCCATTGCAGTTTGATAATTAAACTGAAATAAATTAAAGTTTGACCATCAAAGTGCAAAAAATTTGATAGTTCAGGTATTTCCATGATCAATTACCCCCTAATTGATATAGAAAAGTTCTAGACTGCTTTAGCAACACCAAGCCCGTCTAGCTCAGTTGGTAGAGCGCAAGGCTCTTAACCTTGTGGTCATGGGTTCGAGCCCCATGGTGGGCGCAACAAGTGTTTTTTCGTATCTCAATAAATTAATTATATTTAATAATTAAATTTGAAATAGAAAAAAATCTGTTTTTTTTTATTTTGGTGATAATAAAATTACATTTTCAAAATGTAAAAACTCATGTTTTTAAGAGAAGAAGTTTTATTCTATGACTCAATTTTTTAAAGTTTATATTAGCGGTTCATAATTTTTATACAAAAATTTCTCAAATGATTTAGGTATATATTTCAAAATATTTTTAGTCTTATTTTATCTCTCATTTAAAAAGTATGATTTACTGTTTAAGCCAATGGCAAAACAGAAGACCGTTAGTTTCTATCGGTAAGGGCACGTGGCCACGACAGTGGTGGCTAGGGATTTTCGCTTGTGGTTAGCCGAGGGCGTCGTTTTTCATTGGTGGCACCGGCGTTGAGGCCGGTGGTCGAGGGTCATGGTAGGGGACATGAGCGGAGTTGATGGTGTTCTATTTTATGTTAAGAGTATAATTATTTTATATTTTGTTAAATATTATTCGTAGTATTGAGGTCTAAATGTAAATTTTAATTGTTTTTGATAGATTTTTGCACAAAGAAATTATTGAGCTATGAATGTAAATGGAATAAGTTTTTGGGTGATTTTTAAAGGTAAATAATTTTAAATATTTGTGTTTACATAGTATATACTTTTTTTTATATAGAATATACTTTTTTTTTATCTCAAATCAATAGATAATTTAGAAAAAAATACAAATATTAAAAAAGTTATTTTGTTTAAATAAATAAATGAAATTATAAAAAAAACCATATTTTTAACTGATAAAGTGGTAAATGTTTATTTATATTTACTTCTTTAATGCACTCTACCATATAATAAAGGTATATATATTATTTTAGTTAAGTGTTAAATTATTAAAATTTAGTAATATCTTATTAAATCATTAAAATAGTAATTAAATTTTGATTATTATTTTCATAAGGTATTATATTATATGAGATAATTAGATTTTAAATTGGTCTTTTCTGTTGTCATAAGTGAAAAAAGTGAGCTCTTTACAATCATTTACATTTTTTTGTTAAACTAAAAATTATATTAATATCTGAAAGTAGAAGTACATAATATTTATCAACAATGATTGCCGCAATTAACATAATACACTGAATAATTCCTTAAAAAAGAGGATATAAGGATTTATTAGCCACTTCATGAACTATCTAATTACACATTCGCTTAATATGTGAAAATTCACAAGAATTAAACAACGATAGTAAGCGAACGGTATTACTAATAATTATGACTTCTATTTTTAACCTAAAACAATAAGTATATATTAATTAAATAATTATGTGGCATAAATATTGATTTAATTATAAGGGAGAATTATCCAAATTTAGATTTCCCCTTCCCTAACTTTTTTATTTACATAGAGATTAAAATCAAAAAATAATTTAACATTTTGCTCCATTTATTTATAGAAAATAATAATAATGGAAATTTCACAGCTCCTCCTCAATAACTAAACTAAAACTCAATCTCTCTGTGTAAGAATTTGTCAATCAAAAAACAAAAATGGCGACCAGATATTGGGTGGTTTCATTACCAGTTCAAAATTCAGCCTCAACTTTATGGAACCGTTTACAAGATCAAATCTCCAAGCATTCCTTTGACACCCCTCTTTACAGGGTAATCCAATTTTTAATTTTACTAATTTTACCTGATCTGAATTCTTAATTACTTTCTAATTGATTTTTGGTTGTTTTATTTCAGTTTAACACTCCTAATCTCCGTGTGGGTACCCTTGATTCTCTTCTATCTCTCAGTGATGATCTCTTAAAGGTAAGTTTTTTATTTTTTGTGAAATTTAGTTTGTTAATCCTAATGTGATCGAGAACTGTAATTTAATTGTTTTTTGTGTTGGGTTTTGATTCATTTGTACTGGGTATTTTCTTTTTTGTTAATTTGTGAGTTGTTAAATTGAAAGTTTGTGTCTTGGATTTTGTAAATTGTGTGGTTATAGAATACTAAATAGCTTAATAGTTGAATGGTGGTGCAGTCAAACAGCTTTATAGAAGGAGTGTCTCACAAGATCAGGAGACAGATCGAGGAATTGGAGAGGGTTTCGGGTGTTGAGAGTAGCGCTTTGACCGTTGATGGCGTTCCTGTTGATTCGTATCTCACTAGGTGATCTTGGTTGTTTACTTAATGTGTTGATGATTGATTGAGGAATGAGTCTTTGGTTATCCTTTTTGTGAAACGGTTTTTATTTGTGTTGTGATGATAGGTTTGTTTGGGATGAAGCTAAGTATCCAACAATGTCGCCTCTTAAGGAGACTGTTGCCAGTATTCATACTCAAGTAGCAAAAATTGAGGATGATCTCAAGGTGATTTACTTGTAATGCAAGTTTGAACTTATAAAAATTGACTTAATATCGCGCATATCATCGGTTAATGAAACATTATAGCAATTAAATTACTATTAATTTGACATGTGGGTGTAGATGTATATGTTGAATTTCATCCGGTGTCTTTTCTTTAAATTTATTTTTAGATTAATGCTATTAATGCTAACTTGGATAAGATCCATGTTAATAGTATGAATTATGAATCATTGTCGATAACCAAGCTATCATGTATATATCATTTTCTGCAACCAGCTCAAAATGACTTCGAGATTCTTGTGCTGGGTTTGAATTTCCACTTTGTTCTGGTGCTTTGTTTTTAAAGTACTTAGATACATTTATAATGTTCCTGTACGATCGTGAGTGGCTATTAGTCTTATATTTTCTTTTTACATCTGCTGGTGAAACGTTTGACTATTTTATTGATCGCTGCCTCAATAACTAGTGCATGTAATAGTTGTCTAAAGTGTAAACATAAGATTTGATATGGTTCATGATAGATCAGAAGTTTGGGATTTTAAATTTTACGTTTTGTCTTAGGTTCGTGTTGCTGAGCATAACAATGTGCGCAGCCAACTCAATTCTATTAACCGAAAGCAAACGGGAAGGTATATGTTTTCCCTTTGAGTCTTATCATGGTATCTTCAAATCATTTTCTTTTTCATTTCATGACAAAGTGTGTATGAATTTCAGCTTAGCAGTCTGCGATCTTTCAAATTTGGTGAAACCAGAGGATGTTGTTACCTCCGAACATCTTACAACCCTCCTTGCAGTTGTTCCTAAGTATTCACAGAAGGACTGGTTGGCAACCTATGAAACATTGACTGAATATGTGGTAAGATTTGTGTTCTTTGGTTTGTGATTCATTAATCTAGCAACCACTGCTCTGAGGATTTTTATCCTTAACAGCATAGCTATTTAAATGTGGTGCATCAGATGAAGATACTTTATTGGATTGACGGGCTTGCCATTTTACTTGTTTGAAACTTAAGAAATAGTGGGAATTGTTTTGGAATATTAGAAAATAGGCAAGCCTACTATTGAGATGCATAAATGTATCAGATAATTTTGCCTCCAACTATCATAGCTAGTTGTATGATATCATTATCGAAGATCAGTCCTTTAGGTTTCCTTGAACATATTATTTTGAGCTTAAGTTTTTTTTTTTTTTTTTTTTTATAATTTCTGTACTTAATTTTATTAAGGAGGTTCTATTCTTTCATTGACTTATCTGGATTCATTCATTCAGGTTCCCAGGTCTGCCAAGAAGTTACATGAGGATAATGAATATGCTCTTTATACAGTTACCCTATTTGTTCGTGTTGCAGACAATTATAGAACCATTGCACGTGAAAAAGGGTTCCAGGTGAGCAAATGTTAGCATCGGCATACGCCTTGAATACTTAGCAAAAGTGAATTTTGTTGGCAGGAAATGTCTACTTCATGATTTTGTCTATACATGTCTTGTTTTAGATCCGTGACTTTGAATTTAGTCCAGAAGCACAAGAGGGTAGGAAGCAAGAGTTGGCAAGGTTAATGCAAGACCAAGAAAGCTTTAGAAGCTCTCTTCTACAATGGTGCTATACCAGTTATGGAGAGGTAACATTGCCCTTCCCTTTTCTCTTTCTTCTTCTTTATAACACATTGTGCAGGACTGCAGGGTATATTGGGTCTTGTATTTTAGTTTTGGATTAATCTTTCATGAATCTACATTTTTCTTGAATAATCTTTTGTTATTACAATGGGAGAGAGGAAATCGAACTTGAAACTCTCGGGTCGATTGATAATGTCCCTACGGCTACCACTACGCTATGCCTGTAAGGATAAATCTACGGGTTTTAGGAATTGAGTTTATTAGGGAACTGTTTTTGGATTTGTAGCCGAAACTGTAAGACGAATGCTGAGTATGCTGCAGAAAATGCATGCTAACAGAAAAATAAAATTGCAAGGCAATTGTCTGGAGTGTTCTTTGTATTGAATGCATAAGGTTGTCCATGCTCAGTATGTATATTTATGTCGGAATTATTTGATAACTTTTCATTTATGTCTCATATACGATTCTTTTAGAGCTTGATGAGGTACACCAGCAGCACATGATTTAATAACTCAGAATTTTTTAACTACCACCTACATTGGATTCTCTTATATATGACCTGGGTCATCACGTTGATGATGTTAATGAAGTTCTCCACCTGAGAGGATACATGGCATCGAGTAAGATGCTATAATTAAGGGTTTATCGAGATTCGTCATGTCATATTTGGCTCTATCTGCTAAAACTATTAGAATTATTGTCTTACATCCATCATGCATTCCCAACTAAGCATAAAAAGCACAAAGTATCAACTATGATTGGTCTTTGAAGCTGTGTTTTATATTTGTAAAACATCGCCATCACCCTATATAGATATATGCAGAAAATAGATTTTTCTACTTGTGTTGCAACATTGAGTCTTAGCTGCTTCTTCAAACTTCAGAATGGTAATGATTGGGACCTCTTTACGAGCTGAGATCTAAAATTAAACTGATAAAGAGCTATATCTGGGGCCTATCTGGTTCTAACATCCCAGATTTGCTGAAATCTTTTTCGAGGATTTTATGACTTAGTATTTTCATTGCTCCCTTAAGTCAACACTACCCTTACAATTCTTATTTATATACTGAGATTATGTTATGCAGGTCTTCAGCTCCTGGATGCACTTCTGTGCAGTGCGTGTTTTTACAGAGAGCATCCTAAGATATGGACTGCCACCATCTTTCTTGGTGAATACTCTGTCCATTGTACTTCTTCATTTGTTCATAATAAAGATTTGTTCTTCATCAAACTTGCTATTGGAATCATTTCAGGCTTGCGTTTTATCTCCTCGTGTGAAAAGTGAGAAGAAAGTGCGCTCAATTCTTGAAGGGTTATGTGACAGTACAGACAGGCAAGTCCATATCCACCCTTTAAATGTTTTTGCTTGTGCATCAGATGAACTTCATCATATGTGAACTTTAGAGTTTAGACATTTAATATTATTAAAATATATGAATTACGTATGTAACTTATGCGAGTATTTATTTTTTAAAATAACAGAAAATGTCCGTCTTTCTCTGCATTTCATAATATTTATGTAACCCTGATTTTGTTTCTTTTGTTTTTGACAATGCGGGAAAATTTCCGTTTCTTTGTGATATGGTAAATGCAGTGCGTACTGGAATGCTGAAGATGAAATAGGGGGAGGAATGGCAGCTTTGGGAGGTGATGCGGATACTCACCCTTATGTGTCTTTCACCATCAATCTTATTTGAACGACGGGCAGTTGCTGTTATCTGTGTGTGCCAAATTCCAAATCCAATGATTCTTCGAGATATCAATAAACGGATGTATATTAGCATTTGATTGATCAATTCTTTTGGTTTATTTATAATCGGACATTGTCGTTGTTTATGATGAGCGAGAGGCAAAATATTTGCGTTTGCGGTGAAGATTCAGTAATTGATGTTTATGTATTTATGACAATTATATACAAATGAAGTCGGGGTCTGGCAAACAAGTTATGTTTATGATATTTTGTTGTATTCTTGATTCTTCTACTTTATCTTGTTTAAAACATTTGGAGAAATTAGTGGTTGTTGACAAGGACGGCAAATGATGGATAATAGTTAACTTTATAATTTATATTTTTATTTTAAAATATTAATATAGAATTGAATAATATAATTTTATCACTTTAAAATTTATAGTATGTCCACTTCAAAATTTAATTTTTTTTATTTCTTCATTCTCTAATGTATAAATATGGTAAACAGTACAAGAAATTCTTTTCTTTTTGGTGATTGTAACAAATGAGTTTCTTGGACTACTTTGTAACATATTGTTTAAAAATGGTAAATGCTGCTATTTTTTCAATTAAAAGATAATTACTTAATTCTTATAATTAAAAAGACAAAACACTATACTAAAAATATAAATAATATTTTTTAAAAATAAAAAAGTATTCCTTTAGTTTTAAAACTTGTGTGTATATATTTTAGTAACTAAATGCTGAATTTATTTGTACTTTTAATCAGAAACAGTAGACTAATTTTTAAAAATAACAAAACTTTTCAACTGTTTAGTTTACTATTATAAACTTAGGATGCAAAATTATCCTTTTTCTTTTTGCTCATCAAATAATTGAGAGTTGGAGGGTTTTTTTGAAAATATTTTAAAAGTTTTGTATCTATTTTGTAATAAAACATTCAATAGGATTTGTAGTTACCTTTTTTTACCAGAAGACGTGTGACACAAGGACAACAAGTTCAGATAATTACTTCCTAGTTCAGTTTGTATATAAAGAGTGTACTTGAACCCTAAGCGCCACCATTTGGCTAAATCTCTATCCTCAGCTTGTAACATTCTTAAGCTTTTCAGTTCAGTCAGAGTTTTATTAAGTTGTTCTTCTTTAGTTCGTAAAATTCTCTTACTTTCAGTACAAGAAGTACGTAATCATGAAGAGAAAATTTGATTTAAATACGATCATGGAAGAAGAAGAAGAAGAAGAAGAAATACAATTTCGTTCGGTTTACAACAATGGAGTTTCTTGGTTAAGAGGTTCGTTGCTCGGAAAAGGAGCATATGGGTCGGTTTATCTTGCTAAACTGAAAAAACTAGACTTAAATACTATGTATCGTCCGATCATGGCGGTTAATCGGCTCAGGATTGGGTATCAAGTTCATTGCAGCACGAGAAAGAAATTTACAGCAATCTTTATGACTCTCCTTATGTTCTTCAATGCCTTGGCGAAGAAACTACGACTGATCAGTATGGTCGTAAGTTCTACAACATTCTGTTAGAGTACGCTTCCGGCGGAACCCTAGCTTCTCTGATCAAGCAAAACGGTGGCTGCGGGTTTCCTGAATCTGATGTGAAGAGATATACAAGGTTTATTCTTAGAGGGATTCACTATATTCATAGCCATGGCTATGTGCATTGTGATTTAAAGCCTGAGAATGTTATGCTTGTGACTAGTGGCGGTAAATTTGTTCCCAAGATTGGTGATTTCGGGTTGGCGAAGAAAATTGGCGATTCTAACATTGGAGGGACTACTAAATATATTGCGCCGGAGACTGCCGTAGATCAAATTCAGGAGACTCCGGCTGATATTTGGGCGCTGGGATGTATTGTTTTTGAGATGTTAACAGGAAAGAAGGTTTGGCATGGTCTCACAAATGATGAGATTTTGGAAAAGATTGGTGATTTCTCCGAATTGCCTGCAATTCCATCTCAGATTTCAAAGGATGCAGAGGATTTCTTGAGAGCATGTTTAGTGAGGAAGCCTGCTTTTAGATTTAGTGCTGAGAAGCTATTAGATCATCAATTCTTATCAGGACTAGGTGATGATTATGAGAGGTATAAACCGGAGGAGGAAGCGTCGAGGAATCCAGTTGAGACGTTGCATGATTCTGATTGTGAAGAGCTGTCCTTTTCTAGCTTTTGTGATGGTCTCAAAATATTCTATGAATCAGAGGATGAAGAGTCGACGAATGCAGTTGACACATTATGTGATGTTGACATTGGAGAGCCGAAGAATTCAGTTGTCAGACTGTGATTTTGATAAGCTTGGAAATTACACAAATGTGGAGTTTAGATTGTTTGGAACTCATGTAAAGAATGGATGTTTGTAGCTATTGTTATTCATTGATTATTCATACAAACAGAAAATGTATAGTTTAGCAATTAGCACAGATGTTTAAACTTAGAATTGCAGCTGTCTTGTGTTGTTTATTCAGTCCTATAAATTTATACTTATACAGTCTTGTGCTTAATGTGATTTTTATCATTTGTTAGTTCTTAAAACTCTGAAATTAAAGTATGAATTTACTTATCAACAAAGATGTTATAGATAATGAAATTATAGTTGGAGATTCACCCCGTTCGCTGAAATGCTACTTGATCATCTGTTCATATCACGAAATAATTAGGCGTGGTTTCGATGGCAAATAGTCGATGAATTCACTCGCATTTTCTTGATACTAAAGCAGATGAAGCCATACAGAAGCTTATGCCTCTCCTGCAATAAGATGTGTTAGTGTTAAAGGAACTGAAATTGACAAAATCTTCACATTCCATTGGTTAATGCTCCAATTGCAGTGTTGTGCAACAGATTTTTAAAGTGAGAAGGAAAAGGCATTTTCAGATATAGTAACATTTGTCTCATAATATGCATATCTATAAGGAAACACAAATGCTAAAATGGCAAAACAGCATTTTTTAGGCCGCGACACTGACTACTATCGGATTCTACAGGTTTAGCATTGATGTTTGAAGTTAGAATTGCACCAGACTCCTAAATGTATTTGAACAAATTAGGTAGAAAAAAACTTGTCTAGCGTTGTTCATTCAGTCCTATATATATTATTCCAAGAAAGCGGATTCCTTATGAACCCTGCCTAATGAAGAACTGTACACCAGATTGCTGCAGAGAAACCACAAGTAAAAAGCAGATGATCAATGCTTTTAGGATGCTGATTGCAAAGGCTGCAACTATTAGCAGCAATAACATTCCAGGATAGCAACTTGCAGTGACGGACGGACACACGCAGGGGCGGAACCAGGACTCAACCTCAGGAGGGTCGAAATTTTTACCTTCGGCTATTTAGAAAAACAAAACGACGGTAAATACTTTGGGTGATGGTTGTATGATCGTATCAATACTTTGATTTAAATTCATTTAAAATAATATATCAACAACAATTTATGTACCTTCCACTGACAGAAAGTTTTGGTTACTTTGGTCCTACTCATCATATGTATTCAATATGTCTAACTTGATAAGGAAGTAAATTTGCAGCAGACCTTGCACTAAACAGAGTTTTCAAGCTACCATATCTTCCAACACCATGAAAACTTCATTGTTCCAGATTAATGTTACAAATCCAATGTAGAAGAGACCAAATATAATACACCAAAATCAAATACTGCAAGCTGATAAGCCATACTGAAAACAAGCACATAGTCCCATAGCCGTTGCTAATAGGGGGAAGAGTGAGAATTTAACAGCAGAATATGCAGCAGTTTTGCAGCAGCAGCAATCTTATTTCTAGAAATGAAACTAATCTCACACTAGCTCCATGTATTGCACCAGTATAGCTTTGAATCTCCAATCCACCAAAATTATCATCATTAAGCAATCACAGGCTCACAATATTCATAATGCTCCCTTTTCAAGCAATTTGGTTGACATAAACCTCAAATTATTCATGTTTAACTTCCTCCACAAGCTTCAACTTATATCATTCTTTATCAATCATAACCACCATAACATCACTTAAATGAATACAGTTTTCATTGAGGATTTTTATCCAACATATAGTGAGCATAGCAGAATATTTATTGTTTCCACAAGTAACAGAAGTGATCCACTCCAAAAATAAGATTCCATCAAATCTTAATACGCAAATAAGGAGAAACAATCACAACAAAGATCAACACAGCGAATGACAATTGGTATAGACCTCATAATCTGAAATCAAAATCTCATATCATAGATTGAGATTATGCGAAAGACGCCCGGCCGTATTAGAGTTGCAGCGCTGCAACTTGTGAGAGACGTACGGCCGTCGCCTGCAGCAAATCTCTATCTGCTATGGCCTGGGGGGTCGAAACGAAGACGACGACCGGTAGAGTAGCACCGTTCCCTCGTTTTTCTCCGGCGAGGAGCTGACCCTCCCGTGGTTCCGCCTAGGGGTGAGCAAAAACCGAACCAAACCATTAATCCGATCCAAATCAATTCGAAATTAATTTTAGTTTGGTAAAAATGGTTAAAATGGATTGGTTTGATTTTAAATTATAAAAAAATATGATTTTTGGTTTTGATTTGGTTTTAACTAGTGGTTAACCGAACTGACCGAAAAACCGAAGTTTATAATAATGTTATTTTTATTAATATTTATATTTATCTAAATAAATATAAAATTTATTTATTGAAATATTTATATATAAATATAATATGTGTGTAAATATATATATATATATATATATATATATATATATATATATATAAATAAAATATATAAACTAATATACACATATAAGTAAAAATTATTACGCATAATTTTATTTATTATGTATAATTATATATAATTTTTATCTAAACTATATTAATTAAATCGAACCAAATCAAACCAAAACCGATGTTAAAGTTTGGTTAACTGAACCGAAATTTTACATAAATATTTGGCGTGGTTTGATTTTTATATTTTCTTTTAAAATATGATTTGGTTTTAAAATTTATTAAACCAAACCGAACCGAATCATGCTCATCCATACTTCTGCCACTGGACACACGGGCCAAGGGGGACATTGGACCCCCCTGGACTTGAATTTTTTTTTTACTACTACTATATAGTAGTAATTTCTTTATAGGTTATAAACTATAAACTCTTCCACATATGAAAAGTTAAACGGACAAGTGTGGAGTACATTTTAAGACCACCAGTTTCATAACATCTTTTAATTTAGTTATGTGAACTGTAATCCATTTTTAATACATAGACCAATATACTAAATAATTAAATAAATGATGATAAATAGTTTTAAATAATTTTAACTGTTATTTTTTTTATTTTTACTAATACTAAATAACACCTTAGTAGTTTTTTTGAAATTCATTATGTGTACACACACACACACGGTAATATACATTATTTTAACTATTTTAATTTAAATTGAAGTATTTTTTTAATATAAAACTAATTTTACTAAAATTTAATCTACATAATTGATATAAACATCAATATATTTATAATTTAAATGTTTAAAAATATATAAAATATAAAATTCAAATTTCCAAACTAGTATCCGTTCTCTATTTATTGATTAAATCGATTGTTGATCTAAATTTTAAAACATTATTTTTTACTAGTATTTTAATAACTGAAATGGTCGATATGGTCATGTCCGATTTTTAAAATACAACATTTAACTACTACTTTAAAAACCAAATGAGACAGGCTTGTTTAACTAGGTCATCTAAAATCGACAGTCCTTTCAGTTCAATTTTTCTCTAAAAACTAGAAATACATTTCAATCTTTTTGAACCGAATTTTTAACAAAAATATAAGACTATTAAAATGGTTAAATTAAGATATTGTTAGAACGACTAAATGTTTATCATAGTGGAACACTACTATATGACTATTTATTTACTTACATTATAAAAAATGTGGGTCAAAAAATTAATAATGAAGCTATTTTCATCGATTTTAAAAGATAAATTATTATTAATTTATATTTTTTGTCTGGATGTATATTATATAATTTTAATTTGGACCCCCCTAAAAGAAAAGTTTGCATCCGTCACTGGCAACTTGTCTTCGGTATTCAGTCGGTTAAGCATGGCAAGCCAGAATGAAAAGTGTCTGGGATGTTGCCAGAGAACCAAACCAGAGATATGAATCATCCTGAGTTCATGAATCACACCATAGTGTTTATGTGAACTTGTTGAAACCTGTCTCATGGAATATTCAATGCGGATAGAAGTCGAATTCCTGGAGAAAACTTATACATGTTTTCCCATAGAATTCCAGCATTCACATTTGCAAATGAAGAGATGGATAAGATCACCAACAGGATTTTTAAGCTCGCGAGATTGTTAGCAAAAATACTAACTTGTAGTAATCCGGAAATACGGAATCGATCCCACGAAGACAAGAGGTTTAAAGTGAGCGAACATGTAATTGGAAATTCAATTCGGAAAGCAATGATCAATTGGAATTATAGTAATGACTACGGAATTTAAAACTAGTGAAATCAACACTTTAAGCAATTAAAAACTAAAGCGATTAATTAATTACCGGGATAAAACAATAGGAAAAAGGCGCTCAGAGGTTGTTAAATCATGCCACTAACGAATCCTAGAAAATTGGGTATAGTAGTGTTATCGGCTCGGGTCAAGTTTTCCTAGATTGCCTAATCCGCTCTCTCGAGTCCGCAATTAGGTCTAATTGAGATTAGATTATCAAGTTGAAGTCTAAATCGCTCTCGCGTAATTAGAATTCAACAATGACAATCTAATCCAATCGCGAAGCTAACTTCTAACCACCTAATCCCTAAACCGCCCTAGCGTGATTAGATTTTAGGTTTGTGATCAACTAAGTCCGTCTAATTAATTGACTCTCGCCTAATTAACTAGTCTCTAAACATAGATTAATAGATCAAGTTAACCTAAGCAATAAGCCCCAATAATCACAACAAACTCCCAACACAACTCAACCCTAATCAACTATTCAACTAATCATGGCAATCATCAACAACCCCCAAACAAGGAGTTTAGCTAGCCATTATCAAAACTAAAGCAATAATTAAGCAAGAATTAAACATACTATTAAGATGTAGAAAGATTACCTTTAATAAGTAGAAGAAAAACATTCAACAATAACTACAATAATGAAGCTTGAATAATAATAATCTTGCATTAATCACCAAAGTTAAGAACAAGAATCTGGAATTAAAACTAAGAACAATTGTATCTAAAAATCTGAGAATAGTAATAGGAAATGGGGGCTACAAATCTAAATCTAGTGCATAACCCTAAAAAGGGAAAATAAGGTATCCTTATATAGTACTACTCAAAATAGGGAATAAAAGTACAACCCATCTAGAATGTTTGGGCCCAATAGAGAAAGAAAGCAAGCAAAAATCGAAATCCTACTGATCCCCTTGTCTCGATTCGAGACACCCAACTTAGGGGTGTGTCTCGAATCGAGACACATCTTGAAATGTCTTCTGTTTGCTATTTTATGGTGTCTCGATTCGAGACACCCAAATAAGAGGGGTGTGTCTCGAATCGAGACACCCTTTCTGCTGCACAACCACAAACTTCAAAACTCCATAACTCGGTGTAGAAACGTCCAAATGAGTCGGTTCTTGAACCGGTGGAAAGCTTGGGATGTCTACTTTAACTTTCATGAAGAATACAAATTCATTTGAAGCTTCTAACTGGTTCCAATTTTCCAATTAGTGCAGCGGGGTCAGATTTTCAGACTTGTAAATGAGCTTTCGCCTCTTTTCCGTCGACTTTTCCATCTTTTGCTCATTTTCCACTATTCCGGCCTCAAAACCTTTCGTATTGCTCCTAATTCCCTGAAACATAAACACCCTCTATAAGCTAATCAATTCATATAAAAGCGGGGTGAAAACGCATAAAAGCATACGAAAAGACATCCTAAAGATAGGAGTATTTTACTCCTATCAAACCTCCTCACACTAAAACCTTGCTTGTCCCCAAGCAAGAAATGAATCTCACTATCAACCGCAACAACTAATAACCTTGGTGATTGTAAACACAAAACAACATACGAATTCCCAACCAATGAAGGCACCAGACAAACTTCTAGTGTTAACAATCGCAAGCGATGCAACCAATGATGAATGCAACTACAATGACATAGTCCAATGACATTGAGAATACTATTGGTAAGGCATTTGTGTTAAGCAAATTCGAAGTTACAATCATCTACGGGACATGCACACATTGGCCAAAATGAAATGGTAAATCATGGCATTATTCTCATAGAAACCAAGCAAAACATAATGAAACTCACAAGATGTCATTCCAACACACAAGTGTTTAAGGTAAACGATTAAACTCACATCGTGCTTATTCACCATAAGCTTGCTTTTAGTCCCGAACTCCACTATTTGGTTCGGTAATTAACAACTATCATATGGACTTGTGAGGGTTGTAACTTGGCTATGGGTTAGGGGTAGGTAGATTTGGATACTTGGCTAAAACTTGATTTGAACGACTCTTTTCTAATATACTTTCGACCTAGCTCGGATTTTCAACACTTGTGAACTTTTCAATTTTTATTGCCTTTGTTTATTCTTTCTTTCTTTTCTTTTCTTCATTTTCCTCTTTTTCTTTTGTTTTCTTTTTCTTCTTGATATTGTTGTTATTCTTTCTTTCTTTGATTTTCTTTTTCTCAAGGCAAATTTCTCTTCTTTTACCACTTCACATTTTCATTATAATCATCAAGCTAGAGCCACATTTTTCTCATCATTAGGTCATTCAAATCAAATTGGGTGTTTTAAGAGGTAAGTTGTTGAAGGGAGTTGTGTAATTTGTGTTTTGACAAAGAAGGGCTTAGGCTCAAAATGGTGATTCTAAAGGTAGAGGGTAGGCTTTTAAGTGATTTAGTTCAAAAATTTGGGGTATTCCTAAATGCCATACTCATCTAGTCATTAACACTCAACCTTTATAGTTTTGAACGGACACCAAGCAAGTTCTAGGAATCTAGCATGCAATTGACACTCACAACAACAATTAGGCTCAAAAATCACTCAATAAAAGGGTGTCATGCAAAAAGCTCAATTCCTATGAAAACATGCCAACATCCTCAAATTTTCAACAATGGCACAACTTATCACATTACAAGCACACATCATGCATCCGTATTAAGCACTTCAAACTTATCAAAACACAACACCAATTAATCATGTAATTAACTCGAATTTCATTAAACCATGTCATACAACTTGCATCTTATTTAAACACATCACAATTGATTGATTCACACTAGAAAAATGCACTCACTAACTTCATTGATCGGGAATCAAACTTTTCATTTCACACATTCACCAAAGTCACTAATCATGCTTCAACATACACAAGCCAACGATTTAGTGCGAGGTGACTCAAAATAAACAACATAAAACAACAACTAGACTCCTACAAGCAAACATCAAAAACAAAGCAATAAAATCGAGACTCTAACGCATTCATATTTTCAACAACCCCTCCTCACACTATTTCTATGCTATGTCCTCATGGCAATGAAATAAAACGGAAAATTGCATGAGTTAGAGTTGAAGAAAGCAAATCTTCGAGTTCAATCGAACTCGGGTGGCTCCGGTGAAGATGTAGGCGGGCTAATATGCGTCTTGTAAAAGTCCTATATCGCACCACATCATCAATCCAAGTGATAATTTAAAGATCAATGAGAAATTCGAGTTCTTCCCTCTTAAGTAGAGTGTCTCGAATCGAGACACCCTTGTTACTAAGGTGTCTCGATTCGAGACACAGAAGAAAAGGGGGCAGATTGATCTGCACCCCCTGTCTCGATTCGAGACAACTTACTAAGAAGCTTGTCTCGAATCGAGACAAGGTTTAGCAGAAAAAACTGCTCCTTTCTCTTTTCGTGTCTCTCGATTCCTCGTTCCGTTGATTCCCCGGACTCCTACACATCCAAAAACTGAACACACCCGACATCAAATCGAACATAAATAACAAAAAGAACAACATAAAAAAAACACAAAATTAAAAGCTAAGAACATAAGATAAAAGGTAGAAAATCGAACCTCTCGGGAATGCCTCCCGAGCGCGCTTGTTTAAAGTCGAAAGCTCGACTAGCAATCTTCAAAATCATGGAGGATCAAAAAGAGCGACTTGCTCACGGCCCTCATTCCTCAACACTCTTGGATATGGTTTGCACCATTCCCCAAGCACCTTAAAAACATCTCCATTGTCCCCCTCCAACTCAATCAAATCATCCTCCAATTTGCGTCGTGTTTTAAATGGTCCGCTCCATTGAGAAATCAACTTCCCCGCATGCGAATGCTCTTGGGAGGTTCGAACTTGGACGTACTCACCAAGAGTAGCAACTTCCTTGCACATTTGTCTCTTGCTTGCGGTTGCTATCCCATTGAGCTTCAACTTCCATGATGCCCAATGTCTTGGTTTTCCCTTCCGTGGCTTGACATGAGGTGTCATGTTAGTTTTGGCACACCCAATTTTGGGTTCTTTCTTATGAACCTCCTTTAAAGGCACATGCAATGTGGGTTTAATGGCATCAATCTTCATACATTGCTCCTCCTCACACTTGCTTTTTCCATGTCTCATGTCAAATTCCATGCTCTCGTCATTCATTCTCAATGTTATCTTTCCCGCATTCACATCAACCAATGCTCGTCCCGTATTTAGAAAAGGGCGCCCAAGAATCATGGGGCAATCTTTGTCGACCGCATAATCAAGCACAACAAAGTCCACCGGAAAGATGAACTTGCCCATTTTTACTAGCACGTCTTCCGCAACCCCGTGCGGTCTCTTGAGCGAATGGTCGGCCAATTGGAGCATCATGGAAGTTTGTTTTATCGGTTGGTTTCCACATATTTTCCTGAAAAGACACAATGGCATTAAATTTATACTTGCACCCAAATCGCAAAGACAATTAAGAGAAGTAGAAGTTCCAATTGAACAAGGAATAGTGAAACTCCCTGGGTCCTTTAGCTTTGTCGGTAGATCACTTTGGATAATAGCACTACAATTCTCCGTGAGGGAAATTGTTGCGCTTTGTTCCCAACTTCGCTTGTTCATTATTATGTCCTTCAAGAACTTTGCGTATTGGGGCATCTCTCTCAAAGCATCCGCCAAACTCAAGTGGATTTGAATTTTCTTGAATATTTCAAGGAACTTTTTGAACTTTTCATTGTCCGGAGCTTTTCTTAACCGGCTCGGAAATGGAACCGGAGGCACAAACGGTGGCGGTGGTACATAAGGCTCTTCGACTTCGATAACCACCTCCTCACATTCCCGAGGCAACTCTCGACTTGAACTTGCTATGTCAATTACCACTTGAGGCTCATCCTCCTCAACAACTTGTTTCTTTCCATTGGCTTTCTCCAAGTTCCGCCCACTCCGAAGCTCTACAACTTTGATGGCTTTCACATGCTCCCTAGGATTAGTCTCCGTAGTGGAAGGCAATCCTCCTTGAGGTCTCCCTTGAAGGTTGATAGCAAGTTGTGAGATTTGAGTTTCAAGCATTTGATTAGTGGCGGCTTGGTTCCTCTCTCTTTGTCTAGCATCAAGCTCTCTTTGCTTGGCTTCAAGTTCCATCCTATCAAATCTCTCAAGCACCTTAGCAAGCAAGCTTCCCTCATCCGGACTCCGTTGTTGTTGGAAACCGGGAGGGTGTGGAGGTCGATTGCCCAAATTGTTCCCTTGATTGTGATTGTGGTTCCCTTGATTGTTATGATAAGGGCCTTGATAAGGACCTTGTTGTTGTGGAGGCCTATTATTGCTTTGAAAGCTTGAACCCGCATGATTAGACCCTTGAGCATTGCCTTGCCCTTCTTGATTTCTCCACCCGAAGTTTGGATGATTCCTCCATCCGGGGTTGTAGGTGTTAGAGTAGGGGTCATTAGCTTGCCTTTGTCCCCCGATGTAGTTGACTTGCTCACTCAAAGCTTGACCCGTAACTAGGCATTCTCCTCCCGAATGGCCAAAATCACCACAAAATTCACAACCTACTTGCACATAAGCCACCGGAGCGTTTCTTTGCATCGGAGCGACTTGTTTCTTGAGAGCATCCACTTGAGCTTGAAGCGAAGCATTTGCGGCTTTGATGGACTCCATCTCCCTCACTTGATCAAGAGTCATGAGTGACTTTTGAGTAGGTGGCGCTCTTCTTTCCATAGGACCCCAAGTACTACTAACCACGGCCAATTTCTCCACCAATTCAAGGGCTTCCTCATAGGTCTTTTGCATAAGTGAACCCCCCGAAGCCGCATCGATAGTAGCTCGGGTAGTGACATTCGTCCCATCATAGAAGATTTGTATAACATGCTCTCTATTGAGCCGATGATGGGGTACACTTCGTTGTAAATCCTTGAACCGCTCCCATGCTTCATGAAGTGATTCTCCTTCAAATTGGACAAACTCAAGTATGTCTTTAGTCAACTTTGTAGTCTTGCCATGAGGGAAGTATTTGTTAAGGAAGGCTTGAGCCAACTCCCTCCAATTGTGAATGGACTCATTAGGTAGAGAATGCAACCAAATGCTAGCCTTGTCCCTCAAGGAAAAAGGAAACATCCGAAGTTTAATTTGGTCCGCCGTTATCCCATGAAGCTTGAATGTGTTTAGAACACCCAAAAACTTGGCGATATGCTCATTAGGATCCTTATGACTCAACCCAAAGAAGGCACAACGATTTTCCAAAAGTTGAATGGTACTCGGCTTGATCTCAAAAGTTGCCGCTTGAACCGGCATTGCGAAGCATCCAAAAGTTGCATTGTCCACATCCGGCAAGAAAAACTCACCCAAAGTTTGTCTTTGTTGGTTTGGCACTTGCGCGTGCGCTTGGGGTCGATCATCCCTTGGGTGGTCTTGTTGCCTTGGTCGGTTCACATTCCCTAATGGAGGAGCGGGTGGATATTGTTGTTCCCCTCCATCCATTAGAGGATTGAACCTCTCCTCTTGATCATAATTGTTTCCCTCGTTATTCATAACTTCGGGTATACGGGCTCTTCTTCTTACACCTCTTTCGTAGTTACCGAGGTTATCTTGGAACGGTTCTAGTGGTAAATTTGCTCGTCGCGTATTATGCATACACGAAAATCAAAATCCCTACACAAACAAAAACAAGAAAACCGAGTGTAAACCACGAAAGACAATTAATAAACAATAAAACCAAAAATAGAAAATAACGCTAACTCGACCGAATTTCAAAATACTTTCAATCAATTAAACGCAACCTTGTCCCCGGCAACGGCGCCAAAAACTTGTTAGCAAAAATACTAACTTGTAGTAATCCGGAAATACGGAATCGATCCCACGAAGACAAGAGGTTTAAAGTGAGCGAACATGTAATTGGAAATTCAATTCGGAAAGCAATGATCAATTGGAATTATAGTAATGACTACGGAATTTAAAACTAGTGAAATCAACACTTTAAGCAATTAAAAACTAAAGCAATTAATTAATTACCGGGATAAAACAATAGGAAAAAGGCGCTCAGAGGTTGTTAAATCATGCCACTAACGAATCCTAGAAAATTGGGTATAGTAGTGTTATCGGCTCGGGTCAAGTTTTCCTAGATTGCCTAATCCGCTCTCTCGAGTCCGCAATTAGGTCTAATTGAGATTAGATTATCAAGTTGAAGTCTAAATCGCTCTCGCGTAATTAGAATTCAACAATGACAATCTAATCCAATCGCGAAGCTAACTTCTAACCACCTAATCCCTAAACCGCCCTAGCGTGATTAGATTTTAGGTTTGTGATCAACTAAGTCCGTCTAATTAATTGACTCTCGCCTAATTAACTAGTCTCTAAACATAGATTAATAGATCAAGTTAACCTAAGCAATAAGCCCCAATAATCACAACAAACTCCCAACACAACTCAACCCTAATCAACTATTCAACTAATCATGGCAATCATCAACAACCCCCAAACAAGGAGTTTAGCTAGCCATTATCAAAACTAAAGCAATAATTAAGCAAGAATTAAACATACTATTAAGATGTAGAAAGATTACCTTTAATAAGTAGAAGAAAAACATTCAACAATAACTACAATAATGAAGCTTGAATAATAATAATCTTGCATTAATCACCAAAGTTAAGAACAAGAATCTGGAATTAAAACTAAGAACAATTGTATCTAAAAATCTGAGAATAGTAATAGGAAATGGGGGCTACAAATCTAAATCTAGTGCATAACCCTAAAAAGGGAAAATAAGGTATCCTTATATAGTACTACTCAAAATAGGGAATAAAAGTACAACCCATCTAGAATGTTTGGGCCCAATAGAGAAAGAAAGCAAGCAAAAATCGAAATCCTACTGATCCCCTTGTCTCGATTCGAGACACCCAACTTAGGGGTGTGTCTCGAATCGAGACACATCTTGAAATGTCTTCTGTTTGCTATTTTATGGTGTCTCGATTCGAGACACCCAAATAAGAGGGGTGTGTCTCGAATCGAGACACCCTTTCTGCTGCACAACCACAAACTTCAAAACTCCATAACTCGGTGTAGAAACGTCCAAATGAGTCGGTTCTTGAACCGGTGGAAAGCTTGGGATGTCTACTTTAACTTTCATGAAGAATACAAATTCATTTGAAGCTTCTAACTGGTTCCAATTTTCCAATTAGTGCAGCGGGGTCAGATTTTCAGACTTGTAAATGAGCTTTCGCCTCTTTTCCGTCGACTTTTCCATCTTTTGCTCATTTTCCACTATTCCGGCCTCAAAACCTTTCGTATTGCTCCTAATTCCCTGAAACATAAACACCCTCTATAAGCTAATCAATTCATATAAAAGCGGGGTGAAAACGCATAAAAGCATACGAAAAGACATCCTAAAGATAGGAGTATTTTACTCCTATCAGAGATCCTTTGGTTGATTCGAACATCATAAACTGCTTCACATCTTCGCTACCTGAACCTCTGCGGTTATCAGGGACAGAAGAACCATTGCACATTGTTTTCTTTTCTCATTCTTTAATGCATAATCAAATTAATATGGTAAACACAACAAATGACTTTCTTGGACTACTTTGTATGTTTAGTTTACAATTTAAAATATCTAACGTTTAAAAATATAATTGAATAATTTCACGTAAATATATTAAAATTAAGAAAAAATGTAATTACTTTTTGAAATGATAAATAAAATAACATGTTATTTTCTTTTCAAAATAAAGTAGAAGAACTATATATTATTTTGCTGAAGTGCTTTCCATTGTTATTTTGTTTCTGAAGAAACCTAAGAAGGCTGATTATATTTCTGTAAAATGTAATTACAAAAAGAATAAGACATGAGTCTTAAATAGAGAAAATACAACGGTAATGAATAAAAGAGAACATTAAGGCTATAAACTAGTTATTTCCTAAACAACTAAACTAGGAAAGAAAATAATGATATTACATAATAACCATATTAGGAAGATACATCAGATATTAGAATAATTCCAATACTCCCCCTTCAAGTGGAGTGTAGATTAATGACACTCAACTTGGATAGAAGTGACTTGAACAGATTCGGACCAAGAGGCTTGGTAAAGAGGTCAGCAGGCTGCTCCTTGGATCCAACATGGGAAGTTCGGATGTGGCCTTGTTGAACTTTTTCCCGGACAACATGGCAATCAATTTCGATATGTTTAGTACGTTCATGAAAAACGGGGTTGGAAGCTATGTGTATCGCAGATTTGTTGTCACAAAACAAGGTGGCAGCTTCTGAATGTGGAACTTGAAGATCGTTGAGGAGGGTACGTAGCCAAGTGAGTTCACAACAAGTAGATGCCATGGAGCGATACTCAGCTTCTGCACTAGAGCGTGAGACTGTGTCTTGCTTCTTTGTTTTCCATGAGACGGGAGCCCCTCCAAGGAAAACAATATAACCAGTGGTAGATCTCCGTGTGTCTCGACATCGTGCCCAATCTGCATCACAATAGGCAGTTAAGTGGAGGCGACCAGTTGCAGGCAAGAAAATACCTTGTCCCGGAGACCCTTTGATGTATCGAAGAACTTGGTGAGCAGCGTCTAGGTGGGGCTGACGTGGGGCAGCCATGAATTGACTAAGGATGTGCACAGCATATACGAGATCCGGACGTGTGATGGTGAGGTAAATAAGGCGACCCACCAATCGACGGTAAATGGAAGGATCGAGAAGAGCCTCTCCATCGGCGGCTCCAAGTGACAGGTTTTGCTCTAGAGGGACAGTGGCCGATTTGGCTCCAAGAAAGCCACTGTCATCGAGGATCTCAAGGGCATACTTACGTTGGCATAGGGCAATGCCGTTCTTGGATCGTGCAACTTCGAGTCCAAGAAAATATTTAAGAGGTCCCATGTCTTTTAGCTTGAATTTGGATGCAAGGAAAAGTTTGATGTCTTCAATAACCTGTAAGTTAGTACCAGTAATGATAACATCATCAACATAAATAAGTAAAGCAGTGAACGTACCTTTATGTTGTCGAACAAATAGAGAATAGTCAGCCCAAGAGTGATGAAAACCGGCTTGTGTGAGGGCACTAGTGAGTTTAACGAACCATTGGCGAGATGCTTGTTTAAGTCCGTATAAAGATTTGTGAAGTTTGCAAACCCGAGTCTCACCTTTAGCATGGAAACCTGGGGGCAGCCGCATGTAGACGTCCTCCATCAAGTCCCCATTGAGAAAGGCATTGTTGACGTCGAGTTGGTGCAAGGGCCAGCCATGGATGGCAGCCATACTAATAAGGACACGAACAGTTGTTAATTTGGCCACAGGAGCAAAAGTCTCACGATAATCGATGCCCTAAATTTGATTGTATCCTTTAGCAACAAGTCGGGCCTTGTGTCGTTCGATAGACCCGTCAGGATTGTATTTGATTTTGTACACCCATTTACAACCAATGGGATGTTTATCGGGTGGTAGCGAAACAAGACTCCATGTTTTGTTGTCCTCGAGAGCTTTAAGTTCTTTGGCCATGGCATCCCTCCATATGTGGGAACGATTAGCCTGCGTAAAAGTTCTTGGTTCCGTCTCAAGCATAATGTTAGAAACAAAATGTTTATAAGAAGGAGAAAGTTTATCGTAGGATAATACATGAGCAAGAGGAGAGGGCTTACCTGGGGCGATGTGATGAGAGGAAGACGATGTGGTCGAGGAACGAGAGGGTAGAGTAACCTCAACATGGAAGTCGTGTAGAAGTTTGGACGGTTGGGTTGCACGAGAGCTGCGTCGAGGGGTGGTGGTGGGTGCCGTTAGTTGTTGATCTGTTTGTTCTGTTTGCGTAATGGTAGGGGCTGGTGGTATTGGTGGTTGTGATGTTCGTCGCTGGTATGTTTGGAATGGTTGTGTAGTAGTGGGAACCGTCGGTATTGGCAGCTGTATGGATGATTGTGGGAGTGGCAGCTGATCATCATAAATGGTTGTGGTGGGTTGAAAAGTAGGTAGAGGAAAGTCGTTGCTATGAGTCGTGTCAAAATTTTGATTTGCAAACGGAAATTCAGTTTCATGAAAAATAATATCTCGAGAGATTAAAATTTTTTTATTATCAAGATTGTAAACCTTAAAACCCTTAGTACCAGGTGGGTATCCAAGAAAAACACATTCGACGGAGCGAGCATCGAATTTGCTCGGGCGTAGAGGGTGTGTAGATACAAAACAACGACAACCAAAAACACGCAAATGATGATAAAGAGGTGGTTTATGAAAAAGTATTTCAAAAGGCGTTTTGTTTTGTAAATGACGGCTAGGTAAACGGTTTATTAAATAGGTAGCAGTAAGGATGGCATCACCCCAAAAAATCTTAGGTAAGCGAGATTGAAAAAGGAGTGCACGAGCTACATTCAATAAATGGCGGTGTTTGCGCTCGGCAACACCGTTTTGTTGAGGTGTATTAATACAGCTAGTTTGATGTAAAATACCTTTAGAAGAGTAAAAATCATAACATTTAAATTCGGGACCATTATCACTACGGACAATTTTTATGCGTTTAGAAAATTGATTTTCAATGAGTTGAACAAAATGAATAATAAGAGGGCGTGCCTCCGCTTTGTTTTTCATAAGAAAAATCCAAGTAAACTTAGAGTGATCATCCACAATGATGAGGAAATAGCGAGCTCCATTCAAACAAGGAACGTGGTAGCCTCCCCAAATATCCATGTGAATAAGATCAAAACAAGATAAACTAGTAGTAGTATGAATTGGAAAAGAATTCCGAGTTTGTTTGGCTAAAGGACAAATTAAACAAGTATTCTCAATAACACTTTTATTCTTAAAAACTGAAATTAAAGAAGCTATTTGATGAGATGGATGACCGACGCGTTGATGCCATAAAGTGTCCGATGTGGATGTGTTGCAAAGAACGATTGGCGGTTTGGTGTGCAAGAAGAACAAGCCATCTTTCTCATACCCCGTCCCAATCGTCTTCTCCATGCGCAGGTCCTGAATGATACATAAATTTTTCAAGAAAACTGTTGCATAAAAGGTGTCGTGAAGCAGTTTACTAATAGAGATTAAATTCACAGCAAAGTCAGGAACACATAGCACATGAGTAAGATGGAGATTAGGCATAAAAGATATGGATCCTATGTGGGAAACTTTGTATGATATACCATCTGGAAGATGCACAAAATGATCAGGTGCAATTTTATAAGAATCAAAAAAATTTGTAGTGTAAGTAATATGGTCGCTAGCACCGCTATCAAGTATCCATGAAGTACGAACTAAAGTGTTCGAGTGTGTGCTGAGATTACCTGAAAAGTGAGTGAAAGCTGAGGGATTACCGACGTGATGAGCAGCGGAGTTATATATGGATCTGTTCGGCTGCTGTTGTTGACCGGAGGAAGGAGGCTGCAGTCGATTGAGGAGAGCCATGACTTGTTGGTATTCTGTATGCGAGAGGGAAAAATTTCCAGAATCGTTTGTTCCTGTATCAGCAAGGTTGATATGGCTGCCTGAATTTCCTGCATCAACTGCCCTTTTCTTTTTCCTGCAGTAGTCAATAGTGTGGCCCTTGTTGTTGCAAAAAGAGCATGTGAGATGAGAACGACACTGCCTTGTAGAGTGGTTGGTCATGTTGCATTTGTCACATGATTTAGAAACTCCAGGAAGCAGCGCGTCCTTGCCTCGTTTAATATGAAAAGCAGAGCTGTTCAGCTCCTCTTTATCTCCGTTAATAGCAAAAGCTGAACTGTCACCTGGTGGTAGAGATTTAGAAGGGATCTTTGCTTGTTGCTCTTGACGGAGCACCATCGAGTATGCTTTGTTTGGCACAGGAAAGGGATCCAAGCCAATTATGTTGCTGCGAACTTGCTCAAAATCTGAATTAAGACCCATTAGAAATTGCATAGTCTTTTGATTTTCGATATATACCTTGATTTTGTCTGTAGTGGTGCAACGGCAGGAGAGGAAGCCGGTCAGAGCGTCTTTTTCATCCCAAAACGACTTTAGCTTGGTGAAATATGTACTGACAGAGTCGTTTTCTTGAGTGCAATCATGAATTGCCTTTTCAACATTAAAGAGAGAAACAATGTTAGATTGAGAAAACCTTTCAATTAGTTCGATCCAAATACCTCGGGCATCCTTGCAATGGATGACACTCTTAGATATCTCCTTCGACATAGATCCGAGCAGCCAAGTTTTAACAAGAACGGTGCATCGTTCCCATTGAAGTTCCTCAGCTGGGTTGTCAGTTGGGCGCGGCAGAGAGCCGGTGACAAAGCCAACTTTGTTTTTGATGGTTAGAGCCATCAACATAGATTCTTGCCAAGTAGTAAAATTATCTTCCACTAATTGTTGCGAAACCAAGACAGCTCCTGGTTGATCGGAGTGGTGGAGAAATAATGGGTGATTGGAATCTTTCCATGGCTCGGCTGTGTCCGGCATGGAGAAAGTTTGAATTAGTGTTGTGTTAATTTATGTATTGCTCTGATACCATGAAGAAACCTAAGAAGGCTGATTATATTTCTGTAAAATGTAATTACAAAAAGAATAAGACATGAGTCTTAAATAGAGAAAATACAATGGTAATGAATAAAAGAGAACATTAAGGCTATAAACTAGTTATTTCCTAAACAACTAAACTAGGAAAGAAAATAATGATATTACATAATAACCATATTAGGAAGATACATCAGATATTAGAATAATTCCAATAGTTTCTGAGTAGATGTTACTTCATCTAATTATTGTCATCGAATAATTATAATCACTTTGGTTGATAAAATAAATAAACTCGATAAAAAATAAAATAACGATAGAAAAGCTATTTCTCAATGTAAGATAGTGATTTAGGCTGTGAAAATATTCAGAGAGGGAAATATTGGGGCGGATAATTTAGCGAAACACGGATTTTTTGCGAGTTCTTTTCTTTGGTATGATTTAGTTCCTGTTTTTTTGTAATTCTATCATCTCTAGTGATTTCAGTAGGATAATTTCTTATTATTTTTGTTAACAATTTCAGCTTTATATCCTCAAATTTGTGTACTTTCATTTTTCTGTTATTTGTCGTTTGTCAAAAATGTGATGCTTTCGCTATTAATTGAGATGTTCGGATGCAATCTTGAATTCTAGTTCGTGGTGAAAATTGTTTAACAATGATAAACTATGCTATTTGTTTCAGATAAAAAATAGCCAGTTAATTTTTAATAATTAAGAAAGAAATATATTACTGAAAATATTTCTAATTTTTCAATTTAAAAAAATATTACTATAATTTTAAAATGCTGCTTATGTAGTTCTAGTTACTAAGTTTTGAATTTATTAATACCTTTAAATATAAATAGTACACGAAATTTAAAACATAACAAAGCTTTTAACTTTCGTCAAAAAAAAAAACTTTTAACTATTTAGTTTACTGTCATAAATTAAGGGTGCAAAACTACCATTTTTTTTTGCTCATCTAATCTAACATTATCATTCTATCGGATTTTTAGTTTCCTTTTTTACCAGCAGACGTGTAACACAAGAACACAAATTCAGATTTTAAGGCGGGAAGAACCAATATTTTATATAAATAAAACCCTAATCTAAACTCCGCCATTTTAGTATACTGAGCTTACATTCTTTAACTTTTCAGTTCAGTGAGAGAGTTTTATAGTTGCTGTTCTTGAGTTCAGAATTACAGTCATCATGAAGAGAAAATTTGATTTAAATACGATCATGGAAGAAGAAGAAATACAATTTGGTTCGGTTTATAACAATGGAGTTTCTTGGTTGAGAGGTTCGTTGCTCGGAAAAGGAGGGTTTGGGTCGGTTTTTATTGCTAAACTGAAAAAACTAGACTTAAATACTATGTATCGTCCGATCATGGCGGTTAAATCGGCTGAGGTTTGTGAATCAAGTTCCTTGCAGAAGGAGAAAGAAATTTACGATGATCTTTATGATTCTCCTTATATTCTTCAATGCCTTGGCGAAGAAACTACTACTGATCAGTATGGTCGTAAGTTCTACAACGTTCTGTTAGAGTACGCTTCTAGCGGAACCCTAGCTTCTCTGATCAAGAAATCCGGCAGCGGTGGGTTGCCTGAATCTGATGTGAAGAGATATACAAGGTTTATTCTTAAAGGAATTCATTATATTCATAGCCATGGCTATGTGCATTGTGATTTAAAGCCTGAGAATATCTTGCTTGTGTCTAATGATGGCTCTGTTGATGGTAAATTTGTTCCAAAGATAGGCGATTTCGGGTTGGCGAAGAAAATTGTGAAAAATAGGAAGTTTGGAGATTCTTACACTGGAGGGACTATTGCGTATATGGCGCCGGAGACTGCGGCCGACCAAATTCAGGAGACTCCGTGTGATATTTGGGGGCTCGGATGCATTGTTTTTGAGATGTTAACAGGCAACAGGGTTTGGGATTCACATGCTGATTCCTACGGATTTCCCGAAATTCCATCTCAGGTTTCGAAGGACGCAAAGGATTTCTTGAAATCTTGTTTAGTGAAGAACCCTGCTTTTAGATTCACTGCTGAGATGTTATTAGATCATCAATTCTTATCAGGACTCGGCGATGATTACGAAAGGCAAGGATCGGAGGATGAAGTGTTGAAGAACTCAGTGGAGACGTTGTATGATTCTGGCTGTTCACATGAAATCTATGAATCGGAGGATGAAATGTCGAAGAATTCAGTGGAGGAATACATTGCTTGTTCTATAGTACGGGGCTTTTTCAATAAGGCTCGCGCCAAACTCAACTCAAAGCCTCAGATTCTCACGAAAAAGGCAATCAATGAAGTTGAATCGTTGTATGATTCTGATTGTTCAGAGTTGTGCTTCTCTAGCTGCATTGATGATCATGTAACTCATGAATCGGAGGATGAAGAGTCCACGAATTCAGTTGTCAGACTGTGTGATTCTGATAAGCTTGGAAATTACACAAATGTGGATCTGCTTCTTGCCTCATACTATGGCTCGTGTGTGACAGGGATTGCCTCATGAGATGTTTTAGTTTATAGGAATTGAAATTGTTGGAAACTCATGTAAAAAATTGACGTTTTAAGCTATTGTTATTCATTGATTATTTTTACAACAAAAAATGTATAGTTTATGTTTTAAAGTCAGAATTTTAGCAGTCTTGTGCTTAATGTGATTTTTATCAATCATTAGTTCTCAAGACTCTGTATTTAAAGTTTGTATGTACTTATCAACAAAGCTATTAAAGATAATAAAATCGTCGTAGTTGGAGATTCATCCCCGTTCTCTGAAATGCTACTCGATCATCTGTTCATATCACGAATAATTAGGCGAGGTTTCCATGACAGAGTCGATGAATTCATCCGCATTTTTCTGATACTAAAGCAGATGAAGACAGCTTCATGCAGAAGTTTATGCCTCTCCTGCAATGAGATGTGTTAGTATTGAAGGCATAGTTTCAGTTTCCCTTTTGTGATGCTGCATTGCAGAATCATGTCTTCAGTATATTTTCTGCCAATCTAAGATGCTGATATATTAGAGACAATTACATAGTAAATAGATCTTTTATGGTAACAAATATAATTGTTTATGTTTTTTTAAAAGGTTAGTATTGATCTTTAAAATCTGATTGAAACTATTTTTTGTTACTTTTTAAACTGAAAAAGAAAATGAAGTACCTAATACAAATGTCAAGTAATTTACATTAAATTATTAACAAAAATTCACAAATGATCTCCTATATCAACTAAGTGAAATTTGCCCACCTCTAAGTGCAAGCGATAATCAATTAGTATAAATTTTAGTTTTATGGTTAATTAGTCCTAAATTTAGCTAAAATAAGGCAAATTGATAAAAATAAAAACCAAATTTAACAGCCATAATTGGAAATTTGCCCTCCTCTAAGTGCAAGTGATGATCAATTAAACAGCTTAATAAATTATTATGAGCCAACAACATAATATCCGTCCGTGGCTGAGGAGCTGTTGAAATGTGAATATAAGATTAAACTATAGGCATTCTTGGGAAATTTAACAAGCCAAATTTGCAAGTTGTTCATTTAGTTCACCACAAAACTATCTTCATCTAAATTAACAATTCATTCCATCAAGCTGCACTGCATGCTATAAATGATTTGGGCTAATGCGAATGTTGATTCGAAAAAAATTAGATCAATTCAAAAACTTAAAAAGTCGAGTTTGAGCTATTAGTTGAGTTTAGTCACGAACAAAACTCATATTAGACTCATAAAAAGAAGGGTAATTGAACCTGAAGATTACTGAATTTTCAAGTTTTTTTTCATATGGTCAAAATCAATTACTCGTTATTGTTTTACATTGCATATTTTAACCGTTTAAATATATATATTTAATATTAAAAAGTTGTTGACATTCAATAATAATTTGTATATCAAGGTCATGCTCAAGTTTGAAAAATATTATAATTAGCTTAAGAAAATAGATACATGAAAATAAAAGTATTCATACTCCAACAAAACTGTAGATATTAGTCTTTTAATTGATATTATATTCTGATTTCAAACATCTTGTAGAATAAAATAGTGATTGCTTAAATATTTTATAGTAAATTTAAATTAATTGGAAGTTTTGAAAATATAAATTTATAAGATCACACGAAATGGCTCCTGAACTAAACACAACGGTGCTTCAGCCGTCGGCGCATATCATTCCTAAACTTCAATTTCCAAAATTTAATTTTTAATTAAATGTCAAAATTGAAACAAAGGATAAAGCATAACATTCACTTTCTCATATAACAAAAGCCTCAGAATTAAAATAGGCAGAACAAAAATAATCTCCCAATCTGCTCATTATTTTAGGTTGAGTTGAAGGGGAACATTGTATTCCCAACATCAAACTAAATTATAAATATCAATCTAACTAACACAGGTATTCATGATCGGAAGGATGAAGGCAAAACCATCCCTCCAAGAGCTAAATTAGCCGGAAAAGACAAAAAACCGAAGCAAGTTCTGAATGTAAAAGAATAATAATCTTTACTGCCCTTGGGAGTCTCATCAATCCTATGTTTATTTTCCCTATCATTTTCCCAGCTTCATAAAAATACGCTAAAATTTGCAATCTTCCAAATTTAAGCCTTTGCGAGCTCAGCAGCAGGCGCAACAGGAGCAACACCACCAGTGGTAGGCCTGAAATTATAATCAAAGAATCAAAGATTAAATTAAAGTACCAAATGAATTAGTAAATACAGCAAACAATCTATAACTGATACGTACAGTCCCACAAAAACTTTGAATGCATCATAGATACCCCACTGGGCTCCAGTAAGAGTTCCGATCATGACAATACGGAGAGGAAGCCCCCGGGTAAACAGACCCAGCATACCAATCTTCTTCACAGCCTGCACACCCAGCAAAACAAAAAAGATTAAAAAAACAACACTTGAGCAAGGCGAAGTGAATGACTATTTTACAGAGATCAATATTGTAAAATGAGTACTTACATCACCAACGGTTGCACCTTTGGCGTTGTTGAGGAAAGATACAAGATTATCAGCAGGATGAGATACAATAGCACACAAAACACCTGCAACATAACCACCGGCAAAACTAACACCAAGCTGCAGAGATTTGCTGCACTCGCTCTTTGGTCTAGGGATAGCATGCTTGTAGATCATCTCAACAATGGTTTCAAAAGACGCAAACTTCATCATGGTATCTACAACATAAACATTTCACTATTATATACTGCCGCAGACCACAAAGATGGCACAATCAGCAACTTGCATCAACGTGAAAATTATGTACAGGCTAAACATAGTCTGAATAACCTCAGGCTCAAACCATCACATGCACCAAGAATGAGAGGTGAAGGCGTATTGAGAATAAATTACTATGCACATTAAATAACAAACTGATTCCTAGCAGACGACACAACGGAACATTTGAAACCTTTGAATGGATTTAAATGGGGATCAGCAACAAGGTATCTAATATTTTTAATGCACCCTGACCTACTTGACATATGAATGCTAACACTCAGTATGATACTCAATATACAACAATTTCCTTTAAACATTAGTAAAGACCAGGTCGTAACATAGCATAAAGTACAAAAATAAACCTTGCTAATTATCGCATTTAAATACATTTAGCTGTATCAATATATTAAACATCATAATTTATGATTTTGAACAATAATTTGAACATGAGATAGAGAATCATTTATCTCTTATACTGGGTAAATTAAGTTGTGAGATGATTACAAACTGTCAAAAAAATGATTAAACAACAAAAATTAAATCAAAGTTGAGAAAACTTACATGGAATCTGCCGTCCCCAGAGAGGCACAATACCTTTGTACAACCTGCAAAAAATAAAACAAGATTTTACAATGCAACTTAACGGGCTCATTTAAACATAATCCTTGATTTTATGATCATACCCAAGAGCGCCTTCAGATCTGACAAATTTGGGAAGGCCATCTCCCAAGCCTCTAGCAAAACCAGGCTGAGTTTGGACTCGGACCTTAACAGCCTCAAAGGGGCAAAGAGCAATATCTGCAATCACTTCAGCAGATGCAGAACCAGCAAGATAAATCAAGGTCTTGTACTTGGCTGCATTTTCTGGCCCGGCCATATCAGAATAATACTTCTTGAAGAACTCATAGAACCCAAATTTGCATGCACCCTGAGCACTGTAACCAAGGAGAGTGGGTACCCATCCTCTAAAAAAGCCTCTCACACCCTGTTCCTTGAGCAGAACTCCAAAACCAGATGAGATGCTTTTGTACTTTGTTGGATCAATCTGACAAAAAATACATCCTTACTTTAGTTTATGACTTCTATCACATAATTTTTACATGTCAAATCAATTAATTAATGCTTTGTTTATCCAATTATTATGACTGCCACTGCAACAAGTTTCAACAATAGCTATTATAATCTCAAAATTCGCACTTCTAAATCTTCTTCCAATTTAAATGAAATACTACAGTAAAGTTCAAAGACGTTCATATATAAAAAATAAGCAGAAAATGGATTACTTTCACATCAGCACAATAAATTCATAATATTTACTTTATTTAACACTAACATACTCACAAACAAAGAGCTGCAGAATACTTTGTATATCAGTAATATAAACTTGTTGCACAAATCATTACCAATCTACAAGTAATAAAAGTTGAGGTACAGCACAAAACTATTAACATAAGTTACATTGACAAGCTGAAAACCAGAAATCTATAACATATTAACATAGTAAGCAATTCAAATCATTTCCTTATGTACTTAAACGTTAGCCAGCAATAACACAGCTGGAAATGTAAGCAGCTCCTAATTTCGGCAGCAAAATAGTATACGATACAAACAAAGAAAACAAACACATTAGATAGCATCTAAAATGAATAAGCCGTGACTATTTGAATCCACAGCATTAGAAATTATCATAAAATTCTAAAGCCAATGATAAAATTTATCGTAATCGATGACAACATAAATAAATTAGCAGGATTAACACTATAAATCTTACTTAAGAAGCCAATACAGCACATGCACCAGCACGAATAAATAATAGTACATACTACCAGTAAATTACAGATCCAACAGCAAAGCAATGATGTCAAAATTAGAACAAAATTAAAATAATTAAAAAACAAAATCAAGATCAAACGACAAAATATATAGATCTAAAACAAGAAAACAAAATAAATAAAGGAAGCGCCGATCTAGAAGAAAAAAACGAGTAAAAAATTATACCTGCATATTACACTTAACAAGATCAAGAGGAGTAACAGTCATATGCGTAAGACCACAGCTAAGAATACCGCCAGCAGTACAAGCAGCATAGAAAGCCGGAGAGTACATCTCGATCTTTCCAGGCTCACTCGGAGCGGGGATCACAAAACTTCCAGGTCCGCTGTTTCCATTCCTCGACGGAGACGACGACGGCGAGTGGTGGAGGAGTTTAGAGAGAGATAAGGCTTTAGCGGAGGAGGAGGGGGAGGAATAGATGAAGCTAGGGATTAGGGATTGCTTGGAGTAATCGGAGAAGGCCATTGGTGGAGAATTAGGGATTCGAAAAATGGAGAGAGGCGAGGGTTTGATGGAAATGAGAGTCGAGAGGGAAACTGAATTAGTCTCTCGCTCTCTTTTTTTGCCCAATTAGTGTGCGAGAGTTGCCTAATTTTAGTTTTATTGGCTCTGTAACCGGCCCTACTTCTTGTGCTTTGCGTTTCTTATACGAGATGTGTGACGTGGTTAGGTTTATGTACATGGCGTTCTACCTTATTTACTCTTTTACTTTTACCATTCCAATAGGACATTCGTTTTTGCCCTTGCTATTTTTCAAGGATAAACTCGTCATTAACTCCTTAAACTATAGTACATTTTTAATTAACTGCTTCCTGAATTAAATTTGATCTTTTCTGGTCCCTGAAGTTATAAAAAAATGTGTTTCTAAGTCATTCCGTAAAGAGCGTGTGATTCACACTCCAAAAATAGTGAGTTACTTGTTAAAAAAAATGTCACATAACAAATAGAATTTATAACGACAATACATCGAAGAACTTGAAGACACGTTGTTTCTTAGTTCAAGACCAAAAAGAAACAATTTATTTAGGGACCAATTAATTAAAATACGTATAGTTTAAGATCTAATAACGAGTTAAGCCTTTTAAATGAAATGCTGATGACATAGTATTATATAAGTAATATTTGAATTTTTTTATAATTTTTTTAATAGTATATCAATTTTTTGCCTATTATTTTATATTTAATCCTACATTAGAACTGATTGATTTGAATTTAAATTTAAATTGAACATAATTATATAAATATATTTTTTTGTCTATTATTTTTTCATAATGTTATATATTTAAAACTATAACTCAAAATCTATAATTTTTTTAAATTATCACCTTATCATCTAAATAGAAACAATAAATAGCCACAAAATTGGAATGTAAGCAATCAAAAGAGCTGAATTTTTCTAAAGATTTAAACTAAATATGGAAAGCAAAAATTTGCATCTTCCTTAATATAGTGATTGCAAACTATCTATTTCCTAAATATATAAAATATGGGTTGTTCATTTCAGTTAACTGTTGTAATTCAAGGGTGAATATAAATTTTGAAGAAAAGAAGGGCAAGATAAGTAATTCGATGGAATTACAGTGGCATATTTGTAAGACTGTTATGGAAACGACCTGGCATGGCTCATGGTTGAGAGAGATGAGGTGGCGGCATATTCCTCGAGACATATTGGAAACACCAATAAATTAGTTTATGAATTTCTCATTTCTTAATTTGATTAATACTTGCCTAATTTAAAATAATTATGTCAAACAAATAAACTTAAAATGCTCTCAAGTTCTGAACATCAAAAATTAGTAAATTTAAGAGGAGGGGCTCAGTTAAATAATATATTTATTATCAAAAGGCATGGCGGAAATTTTATTTTTAAAAGGTCAGTCTTTTAAAGGGGGCATAATATAAAACTATGAGAAATTATTAAATTGTTTTTAACAAGTTATAGGAATTATACTGGCTTTCTCGATCTCCATGAGATGGATATTATTATATTCCTTAAATTCTTAGAAGGCAAAATGCATGTTACTAATATTGTGCCCTTAAATTTAAAAAAAATAGTGTCCCCTTTATAGCCTATTTGTTATTGTGTTTAGACATTTAATTAAATTTATACTTAATGAATCAATGTCAAATTGAACATACACTATTAAATCGATCGTATTAAATTAATTAAAATTACTACAAAAGCTTAAAAGTGAACTAAAATTTTAAAATTTTGCAAAAAAAAAGAATAGATTTGACCTTTTTCAGTACTCCTACTAATAATTGATTTTATATTATGAGGATATTGTTAGCTAGAAGCATATGAATAATTTGAAGTCAATTTAATCAATCAATAGGACTAACATGATTTAAGTATTAATTTGTTTCCTTATTTTTTTCCTTAATTTGCATGACTTAAATAAGTAATAAAAAATTAACTTAGTTATTAAATTAATTAAAATTTTATTTAGTATTATTTCTTATTAAAATGTAATTACTTCGCGATTTTTTCAAAACTAATTAATAATTATAACTAAATCAATAATTAATATAATAATAGAATTAATTACTATTTTAATCAATCAACATGTGGGATCGGTAGGTGCTTTTGCAAGAGTGCATACTTTCTTTGACAGAAAGAAAAACTTTGAACTTCTAGAAAAGGACATCTAAACTGACTTTTAAACTAACGTCAACCAAATTTTTTAAAGTGTTTTAAATTCTGATTAATTCACAATTATTCAACTTGATGAATCTAAAAACTCAAATTGAAAAGTTCTAATTTTAAAATATTGAATTGAAAGTAACATACTATAAAATTAATTTTATTATTTCTGTCATCAAGAATGCAACAAAACAACCTCTGACCAACAAATACCAAATACCAATTTTATTAATTTGATCTTTGTTTTTTTCTTGACTCGCAGCACCGACGATCTTTGAAAATTTAGGAAAGTAAGAGCACATCAAGCCTAAATTTCTGTTGAAATCAACAACTGTATCAAGATCATGCATTCAATTGAATGTGACCAATTTTTTTTGTAATAATCTCCATAAACAAATAAATAAATAATTCTCTGTTTAGATCTTCCAAGACAAAATTCTTAATCTGAGTAAAAGCATTGCTCAATGGAAAGCAAAAGAGTTTCTTCTTCTTCATTGTCGTCTTCTCCGATTTCTTGGGCTCCAGGTAATCATAGCGCTCCACAGGAATCTGAATGGCTTCGAGAAACACGATTAGGTCAGTTTTTTTTCCTGATGTGTATCAGTTTATGTATTGTAATGTCATTCGCCTTTTCCGACGGTTTAAAATTATATTTTCTCCATTCCTGTATGCAGAGATGAATGATAGAATGAAGGTTATGGAGGCTCTTCTTGGAGAAGATGAAGATTCTTCGACAAGAATCGAGAATTATGACAAGCGTAGGCTGGAAGTTTTACAAATGCTTGAAGAATTTAATAATGAATACTGTTCTTTAGCTGAAAAATATGATGGCTTGATGTCAAAATTAGATCCTGAATCTGATTCGGGGTCAGGATTAGGATCAGGATCAGTACCTTCATCTTCGAACACTAGTAAAAAAATTGTCGAAAGTTGTGGTGATCGTAAACTGGAGATTTCTGGTTCTTGTCTGAATGCAATTTTTGGAGAACCCGACACGGACATTGAATTTGAATACCTGAAGCAGCTGGAAAAAGAATTGACAGACCATGATTACAGCTTGACTCGGCATCAGGATACAGCAGGTGATATCCGAGAAGATGATTCTGAGCAGGGGAATACATGGTCTGATCTCAACTCTCAAGTTACAAAGCTCATGGAGGATAATCTGCAGCAACAAGCTGAGCTGGCCAAGCGAAATATTGAGAAGAAAATCACAATTAACAGGCTCCGGTCACAGATAAAACATCTCAAGGGGGAAAACAGAGAACTCCAAACTTGTATGAGATGCTCAAAAAGCGGCGGCAAAGGTAAGCAAATGTCAAAACTAAAAAGAATGTTCTCTGGTAAGCTCTTCGATATAGGTTGTTCGTAACTTCAAATCCTCAACACGAAAGCTTTTTCGTATACTTCATCATGATAACAATGACTCCGTATTTTATAATGCATATAGAATTGCTTCAATAGATGTTACCAATAATCTCCACATGAACACAAACCATTCTTGAAGTGATGAAAACGTTTCGAGTCTCTTACAACAATTTCCCTATCGACAACCTTCGTAATTAGCTTAATCACAGTGTGACAGTCGCCACAAACCCTAAGATTTTTAAGGATGTGAATGGTTGAACCAGGAAACGAATCCATAACTCCATAGGCAACTGCCAATTTCTCGCTATGAACTCGTAGGGTCATTTCCTTTTCTTCCTCATCGACATCATGAAGTACCGATGACATATTAGGTAAATAGCCAGATTGCTGAAGTTTCACTATTAGTTCCTCCAAAAACCTGTAGATTTTCTCAATCTGGGGATGCTCTTTATCTCCAACCAAGAATACATGCACTCTACCCTTGAGTTCAACCAAACTGAATCCCGGTGGTTTAACTAGTCCGTGATCTTTTATATGCACTCTCATCCTTTCAACTTCTCTCCATCTTCCTGCATCAGCATATATGTTTGAAAGTAAGATATAATACCCACAGTTATTTGGATCAAGCTCAAATAGTTCCCTTGCAGAAATCTCTGCGAGTTCCACATTTTTGTGAATTCGGCAAGCTGCAAGAAGAGAACCCCACAATACAAAATCAGGCTTCACCTTCATCTTTTTTATCAAATTATAAGCTTCGTTTAGATAGCCAGCACGACCAAAAAGATCAACCATGCAACTATAGTGCTCAACCCCAGGTTCTACATTGAATTGATGATTCATCGCATTGAACCAATACCGGCCTTCATCTAGCAAACCAGCATGACCACAAGCAGCTAACACTGAAACAAAAGTTATATAATTTGGTTTGACCCGAGTCTCTATCATCTTGTAAAATACATCCAGAGCTTCTCTTGCACAACCATGCATTCCGTAGCCAGCAACCATAGCAGTCCACGACTTCACATTCTTCTCCTTCATATCATCAAATATCTTTCTTGCCATTTCCACCCGCCCGCATTTGCAATACATATCTATTAGAGACGTGCCCACAATCACGTTGTTCAATCCCGTCCTTATTACCTGTTATAAAGATAAAAAAATGGCAAAAACTAAGCGTACTTCAACCTAACAAAAGTATCTAATGCAACCATGCAAACATTTTATCATTTAAAATAGTATCTGGCACACGTAAATATCATCAATTACCATCCGTCAAACAACCTAGAATACGAAAAGATCAACCATTTACGGAGAAGTGAGTACCTGATCATGTATGCATTTCCCTAAACGAAGAGCTCCAGAATGTGCACAAGCTAACAACAAAGTAGATAAAGTAACCGCATTGTATTTAACACAACTATCCATTATCATTCCACGAAAAGCTTCAAAAGCTTCACTGGATAAGCCATTTTGTGCATAAACAGCAATCATAGAGTTCCAAGAAACAGCATCCTTCTCAACTATACCATCAAACACCTTTCTAGAAACACCCACTTCACCGCATTTCGCATATGCATCCAACAAAGTATTCTCAATCCCCACATCTTTATCCAATCCCCTCTTCACCACATAACCATGAACACCCCCAGTCGCTCCCTTCTCGGAAACACGAGAACACGCAGACAAAACCGAAACCATAGCAACCGAATCCATAAAAACCTCGGCATTATCGCCATTTCTTTCACTATCTTCAATCAAAAACTCCTTAAATAACAATAACGCTTCACGGGCATTGTCATTTTGGACATAGCTAGTAATCATAGACGTCCACGTCACAATATTTCTGTGAGGAATTTCGTCGAACAGTATGCGCGCATCACATAATTGGCCACATTTCGAATACATAACAATCAAAGCTGATGATACAAAGAGATCTGACTCGAACCCAAAAACCAACGCTTGTTGATGGGTTTGTTTCCCCGAGTTAAGATCAAGCAGAGACGAACATGCTTTGATTGCGCAAGGAAAAGTAGAGCGAGTTGGTTGAAGGTCGAGCTTCCGCAATGAAGAGAAAGCTCGGAGAGACTCGGTTGAGTCACCGTTACGAGCCAACTCGGCAATGAGTGAGTTCCATGAGAAGACATTGGACTTGTCGAAGTATTTACTGAACCATGTCTGAAGGTTAGAGATGGAATTGGGTATTGGATTCTTCATTTTCTATTTTTTGATAATTAGCGATGAAAACGCTTGCGGGAAGAATTGAACTCACGAGTTAGCAAATTGCTGTTAGCGTTTATACCATTTGAGCTAAATTATTGAGTTTATATGCATTAGAAGTTTTGTTCTTCTTATGAAAAACAATTTTTTTTAATTTAACACCGACAATCATGTCCAACTTTCAGATAAATTTCTAAGATCAATTTCAGACAGCTGAATTATTATTTGACTGATCATAAGTAATAAGAACTAATTAATGAAGAATCCATTATCCATACAATCTCAATTACATAAATAGAATACAAAATTTCTAAATTTCTAAAAAAAGACAATGCAACTTCCAACACTGAAGAACATGAAAACAAGATTACAACTGAGTTTTACTGAACGAGAGTGACTCTTCCCTATAAACTCACCGGACACCGGAACCGGAGCTGACGAATCCGGTTTCGGAGGATCCGAAAGCCACTCATTAGTCGGGGATGGGAAAAATGAGGACATGTTAGGTGAAGTTACATATGGAGTAGCTGATATTACAGGCTTACTGGTAATATCAAGTACCTTGGAGGAGAAGATAACTAATAACAAAGCTAGAGCAGCAAAGAATTTGTTGACAGTCGCCATGAATGAGTGAAATGTTAAGTTCTTGTAAAGGAAATTTAGCTTAATATAGTGAGTGAAGTTAGCTGATCGTCACGGGATGGGTAGTAGTAAAATTTAATTCTGTTTTGGCTTTAGTATATATGGCTGTAAAGACCCCATTTCGTTTATGTTCATGTATATTTTGTCTGGTTTGTGACTTGAATTCTAAATTCCAAACTGGTGGTGTTTTGTCTTCTTCATCAGTTAACATGTTCAATAGGTTAAGTATTTGTCTGGTCCACCCACCTTGGATCTGAAATAAATACTAAATTCGCATTAGATTCTTTTATTATGAAGGTATTCAGATTTTTATGTTTAGTTAAATTTCCATGTACATAGGCAAAAAATCCCATCTTATATGAACCATAGTTGGATTTAGGGGGATGTAAAAGTGCCGCCCGGGATCAAGCCCGAGTTAGGTCAAAATCGCATTCAGAATTTGAGCGTAATATACAAATTCAAGCTCGAATGAGTCTCAATTGTCAAGTTTGAACTCGGATGATATCCGAGTTATTCGAGTTCGAGCAAGAGCTCGACTCGAGCTCAATTAAAACAAAATTATTCTATTTAATGTATTTATTTTTATTATAGATATAGAATTTAACGATTAAGATGATATACACTTAAATTTAGAGATATGAAAAGTCAGCATAGTAAAAATAAATAAATTATTATGTTATGTGTGTAAAAGGCTCGTTTAAGATCGTGAGCCTCTCTCATTGATATTCAAGTTTGAGTCAAAATGAAACTTGGATTATATAAATTAGACCTAAATTGGATCCGAAACAGATCTAAATTTTGCATATAAAACAGTTAGACCTGAATGGACTCGGCCATGATGAGGACTACTCATTAAAAATTGAAATCAAAATAATGAACAGGATTCAATCTACTGTTTGCATTAAACTTTAAACGATGGTGGTTGTATTTCTAGGTGAGGGAGACCCACCAATCAGACATTCTTATGTGATTGTATTTGTGGCCACCAATTGGTGTATGCAAACAGGGTTTGGCTTGTAGGAGAAATGACCCATGGCTGTCATATTGTCAACTCTTTATATCATTCCCATGTGATCAAGTTCATAAAATACTGATGTAATTACTTTCAAATCCCTAAAATTTAATATTTAGATCTTACTATTTAACTACACGTTAATTCTTAACTTTGTTTTAGTATAGTATTATAAATTTGATAAAAAAATAGTATATAATTTTTAAATATCAGAATCTTATTAGTGTAATATTCACACCTTGAAGTTGAAAGTAATTACCTCTCAAACAAATGCTACTATTGACATAAACTTTTATCTCAAGAGGACAAGATCCATTAGTGTGTCAAAGGATGAATTATTGGAGGTCACATACTAATCAATTATAATCATTTAGAAATGCCAAAATATAATAATTCAGAAAGTGTTGCAAATTCAGCAAATCAGCATTGTTTTTTGTATCTCATAAATGTAAAAATTGATATAACAGGTTTCAGATAGAATCAGACCAAATTGTATTAACACATGAAAAGCTAGTTCACAATTCTTCATCCTACATAACTTACTGTCTTCCTTATACAGGCAAAAAATCACCACCTTCCTTCACATTATAAGGACAAAACCTTGTAAATGCTACAATCAACTCCAAAACAAAACCAATCCGCTTTTTTCGCAGGTGGTGAATCTGTAAATAAACATGCCAAAAAATACAACAGGGTGGCGGAAATACCAAGAATTCACGAGTTGCAAAGTGGTATAGAAATGAACACGATACCAATTTTAACTCATAAGTTCCATTAGCAATGAAGAGATCTACTTGCTGCAATTAAAGAAGTCTAAGATGCGCAGTATCATTTAAGCGCTTAATCTGCCAACCTGTTTTCCACGAATGCTGCAAAACTGTTACCGAAGAATCTTCTATGCAAATTTTATGCGCCATCACTGGGCTGCAACCAAGGAGGCCTGTAACGAGGCACTTAATAGGAATCGAGTGAGAAAAAACACCAATACAAGGAGAGCTGGAGGAAGATGAGCTTCTAACATTTAAACCATGCAGTGAATTTTGATGACCGTCCTCCCCGGGCAAAGTCTCATACTCACCATCATGATTACCAGTGGTACTCACATATTGTAGCCTGCTCTTACCAGATTTCTTCTTTGAGAATACTGGCCGATGCCTATGAAGTGTATCCCACTGTTGTGGCAGTAAAGTAGATGAATCTCGGTCATGAGAATATACCTGGTTTTCATTATTATGATGCAGTGAGAAATCTGATCTCAACTTTGCAGGTAGGCCCATGACTGTTCCATTTAGGAATTGAACCATCCTAAATTCCACCTGCCTAAGTGATTCTCCAGACGGAGCACAAAAATCAGGCTGAAAATTTTCAATCAAGCTCAGCACTTCAGGTGTATAAATATCTGAACCTGGGCACCCCTCCCACTGCCCCAGACTTATCTCTACAAGAGCATCCGACAATTGTATTTGTTCCTCTGCAAAATTCAATTCCTGCACGATTTTATTTGTAGACAATTTGTTCAATTTAACAATGCAAGTGAAGATTCAAAGCAAATTCTATCGAACATGAACATATGTATACCAATCAGAGATCATCAAAATCATAAGCAACTATTACATCTGATAACCAAGAACTATCATCATGTTTATCAAGGACAAAGCTGCTATTATATGCTATACTAATATTCTTGCGAACTTCCTAGATGTTGTGATGACCAATCACCTGGAGTTATCAACATAGATAGTTCTGAGCACACCTAACATTATATCCTAGAATACCATCTTTTTCTGACAAGTCACACCCATCATCAAGTTATTTAAGTTCCTCTGGCATATGCAATATCTTCAATCCAAAAAAGATGATATCCCATGTGTCTTGTTTTACTAGTGTCTGGATAGAATTATTTCCTTTCAGTCTTTTGATTCGCAAACAGAATTGTATAATGAACATACAGTTGAAATAATTCTAGCACAGAGACCATCCATCATGATCCCTTCTGCTGATAAGTTCCTTGTAAAATCTGTTTAAGGGGAAAGTCTATCGTGTCTTAGCTAAAAGATCAAAATACATCATTTGTACACCTATTTTACCAGTAGTTTCATCATTATGTATCCTAAATTTTCCCTACTTAACCCAATTATGAATTTCCAATCATTCTTGGAGAACTACACAACCTACAATATACTAATAGTATTTGTGAAGAAATAAGTTAATCTATATCCCTGGCTATGAGTTCCCAGATCCATCATTCCCAATCCTAAGTTGGTTCCATAACTTATCATACTCCATTTCCTCCAACTCATCCCAACCTTGAATTCTCCATTTCTCCGAAACATTTCACTAGAAAATTTTGCAAGCAAATTACAATATGCTGCAAATAAGTGATATAACAGTACTTTTGAACATTATGACTACAATACACAATTTTACATCCATTAGTTGCAGACATTCAATGCACTCATTCAAGCATTCGTGCTTTTAGTCGCTCCAATTTCTCAGTCTAATAACTCATTATAACATTAACAAGAAGAGTAAATCAACGTAATCATAACTACACTAAAGACTGGAATTCAATAAATTACCTGACAAACAGAAACCGCCATCAATCTAGCGCGATCCAAAGGCGAAGAATAAACTGCATTAAACCTAATCCCTTGAGAATTCAAAAAAACAGCCAAAGCCCTAGCTTGGCGTTTCCCATTAGTAGTCAAACCAGCCCCATGACATCTCCCACCAACCAAATCAGGTCTCAAATTCAGCTCACACTCCCCATGACTTATCAAATACACCTCCGTAAACGCCACCGCACCCGTCTGCTCATCATCAACAGAAACCCCACTGTTCGATGAAAAACTCCGCAAGAAAACCGGCGGCGGAGGAGGCGGCGGCGGCGGAGCCAGAACATTGTAAGGGTCCCACACTTTAATAGAAGGACCGAGACGAGGCGTGCCTAACGAAGACGGCTGCGGAGATAGAGGAGAAGCTGACGAGTGGCACGGTAACATTTCAGGTTCTTGTTCTAGAACTTTCTTGATTAAATCGTTACCGTCGATTATTTCTCGTGTACTGTTACGGCTTTGTAAATGATCATCTTCTTCTTCTTCCTCCTCTTCCTCGTCGTCGTCTTCTTGTTCGTCGTCGTCGGGGAGTTGTACGGACTGTGAGGAGCCCATGGATTTGGATTTGGAAGGGTAAAATGGGGATTGATTATGACATGTTTGGGTGAGAAAATGAATCTGGATTTGATTAGGGTTTGCTGATTGGGGATTAAAAAACAAAATTGAAGTGTGTTGTTGTGCTACAAATAGAAATAAAACAAGAGAGTGGAAAGCGCCAGATCTGTGTGTTATGTTTATGCTTCTTTTTTAACTTTTTTTAAATGTTTTTACGATAGACAAGTAGATCTACTTGTTTTAATCTTTCGATTTTTAGTTTTTTACACTGCTGCCTTGTTTTAGCAAAACGGCTCATGTTTTGTGTCGTTTTCTGTGTGAAGAAAACATGGAGGATGATTATTTGTGAATTTAGTAATGAATACTATTAAATAATTGAAATTTTTATTAGGTTTTTTTTTTTTTGATAAATGATGATTAGATTAGCTCAACCACAAGAAGTGGAAGGCAAAAGAAAAAACACTAGCTCGATATGAAAAAGTTTAGTGATCTAAATACATCGTTGCCATTGTAACTGAAACTCGGATTATGGAACTTATAATGGCTCACACCCTTATTAATACAAATAAAAATCAAGTCTAGGTACTAAAACATCTAGTTAGAAACTATTAAAAAATTCATGAGGTCGCGGATTTGATCCCGATTCTCTTAAACCGTGGTTTGCCTGTATAAAAATATACAATATTGCTAATTAATCCTTATTAACATAGAATAGTTCTATTTCTAATTAAAAAATATATTATTAAAAATATTAAACTAAAAATAAATTTTGAAAATAATAATAAGGTAGTAGTAGTTCAATATAATTTTAGGGAATTTTTTAGATAGATTCTGTCCACATCATTATAACAAATCATGTTAAAACACGTTATTATAATGATGACAATAATATGATTTTATTAGTTAAAGTTTCTATATATTTAAGGCTAATAGGTTGAAAAAACCCTGATTTTTATTTTGATTTTCAATTCCATCCCAATGTTGCAATTTTTTCAATTTTACCCTATTTTGCATTTTTAGTTCTTAATTGCACGACATTCAATTGAACCCTTTTTATTTGGCTAATATTCAAAATAGATCTTTTATATTTATCAACAAATCTAAATACTTTTTAAAGTTATAAATTATATAAAAAGTCATCTTCTCAATAAAATAAAAATAAATAAATAAAATTTAAATTAATTAATTTAATTTTTTTTTTTAATTTTGGAAGGAGGAGTAGCTGCTCCTCCTCCGGCTGCTTCTTGCCGTCTGCTCCTCAACGAGGAACAGCAGCTCCTCGCCTGAGGAGCTGCTCCTTACTGGAGGAGCAGATGCTCCTCCGGCAAGGAGCAGCTGGAGGAGGAGCAGCTGCTCCTCCTCCCAAAAGTTAATTTTTTTTTTTAAATTAATTAATTTAATTTATTTATTTTTATTTTATTGACAAATGGCTTTTCGGTGATTTCCGATGGTAGGTGATAAGCGGAGTTCGGTCGATTGGTCCGGTGATGGTAGGTCCGATGGAAGCGGAGTAAGGTATATTAAAAATTAATAATGAATTATAATTAAGATTTTATTATGGATTTATTTGAAACTTTTTTAAGTTTAAGGATTTATTGAATTTTTTCCATATGAAAAAAAGAATGAAATGATCCTTCAATATATTTGTTTTATATATTTTAATCCTTATAATAATAAAATTATTTAATTTTCTTATTTTAGGATGCAATTGAAAACCAAAAATGCGAAATAGGGTAAAATTGAAAAAATTACAACGTCGGGGTGGAGTTGAAAATTAAAAGAAAGGTCAGGGTTTTTTTAACCTATTAGCCTATGTTTAATAATGTGTTTTAATCTGAAAAGCTCAGTTCATAAATGACAAGATGAACAAATCTATCTAAACATTTCTTCTAATTTTAAAGATCCAAGATAACTTATTTTTGAAGTATATGCACATATATACGTTGCCATAAAAATTCTCTCCACTACATAATTAGTAAACTTGGTGAAGTTTCTCCACTCAGTATCTTAGAGTGACAGGAAACACAAGGAAGAAATTATGTCAAGGTTCTGAAATGCAGTATCACGAAATCGGAACTAAACAATGTCGATTCTTACATTTCGGCGCTACACTTCCATTTTTTATAACTCGGAAACTTAGTATAACATATTCTTATATCAAATGTCGTTTTCATTTTCGTTTTCGTATAGATATGCATGCTATAGAACAAATGTTACCAGAAGTGTAACTTCCTTTTCTTTCTGACTTTAACAATCTGTTGCACAACGCAGCAATTAGTGTATTAAACTATGCAATGTGAACATTTTGTCGATCTCAAAATGCGGATGAATTCATCGACTCTGTCATCGCCTAATTACTCGTGATACCAACACATGATCGAGTAGCATTTCAGAGAGCGGGGATGAGTCTCAAACTAGGATTTTATTATCTTTAACAGCTTTGTTGATTAGTACATTCAAACTTTAAATACAGAGTTTTAAGAACTAACAATTGATAAAAATCACATTAAGCACAAGACTGCTGCAATTCTGACTTTAAACATAAACTATATATTTTGTTGTATAAATAATCAATGTATATTATTAGCTAAAAGTATGGATTTTTTACATGAATTTTCAAAAATTTCAACTCCTATAAACTAAAACATCTCATGAGACAATCCCTGTTACACACGAGCCATAGTATGCGGCATGAAGTAGATATACATTTGTATAATTTCCAACCTTATCAGAATCACACAGTCTGACAACTGAATTCGTCGACTCTTCATCCTGCGATTCATGTGTTACATGATCATCAATGAAGCTAGAGAAGCACAACTCTGAACAGTCAGAATCATACAACGATTCAACTTCATTATTTGTCTTTTTCGTGAGAATTTGAGGCCTTGAGTTGAGTTTGGTGCGAGCCTTATTGAAAAAGCCCCGTACTATAGAACACGCAATGTATTTCTGCACTGAATTCTCGACTCTTCATCATCCGATTCATAGGTTTTATGTTCATCAACAAAGCTAGAAAAGCACAACTCTTTACAATCAGAATCATACAGCGGCTCCACTGAGTTCTTCAACACTTGATCCTCCGACCCTTTTCTTTCATAATCATCACCGAGTCCTCATAAGAATTGATGATCTAATAACATGTCAGCAGTGAGTCTAAAAGCAGGGTTCTTCACTAAACAAGATTTCAAGAAATCCTTTGCGTCCTTCGAAACCTGAGATGGAATTTCGGGAAATCCGTAGGAATCAGCTCTTGAATCCCAAACCCTGTTGCCTGTTAACATCTCAAAAACAATGCATCCGAGCGCCCAAATATCAGATGGAGTCTCCTGAATTAGGTCGGCCAGAGTCTCCGGCGCCATATACGCAATAGTCCCTCCAGTGTAAGAATCTCCCAACTTCCTATTTTTCACAATTTTCTTCGCCAACCCGAAATCGCCTATCTTTGGAACAAATTTACCGTCAATAGAGCCATCATGAGACACAAGCAACACATTCTCAGGCTTTAAATCGCAATGCACATAGCCATGGCTATGAATATAATGAATCCCTTGAAGAATAAACCTTGTATATCTCTTGACATCAGATTCAGGCAACCCACAGCCACCGGATTGCTTGATCAGAGAAGCTAGGGTTCCGCCGGAAGCGTACTCTAACAGAATGTTGTAAAACTTATGACCATACTGATCAGTAGTAGTTTCTTCGCCAAGGCATTGAAGAATATAAGGAGAATCATAAAGATCATCGTAAATTTCTTTCTCCTTCTGCAAGGAACTTGATTCACAAACCTCAGCCGATTTAACCGCCATGATCGGACGATACATAGTATTTAAGTCTAGTTTTTCCAGTTTAGCAATAAAAACCGACCCATATCCTCCTTTCCCGAGCAACGAACCTCTCAACCAAGAAACTCCATTGTTATAAACCGAACCAAATTGTATATCTTCTTCTTCCATGATCGTATTCAAATCAAACAATTTTCTCTTCATGACGACTCTCTATATTGAAAATAAGAGAATTTCTGAACTAAAAAAGCAGCAACTGAAACTCTCACTGGACTGAAAAGTTTAAGAATGTAAGCCAAATTGTGGCGTTTAGGGTTTTATAGAATTTATAAAATGTTTGAATTACAGTGTTATATAGAATTGTGATTGTTTTTCTTACTTCAAACTAGCTAGATTAGGAAGTTGCCGCCTTATAACCTGAACTTGTGTCGTTGTGTTACTTATCTGCTGGTAAAAAAGGTAACTACAAATCTGATAGAATATTCTATTACAAAATAGATACAAAACTTTTAAAATATTTTCAAAGAAACCCTCCAACTCTCAATTGTTTGATGAGCAAAAAAAAAAGATAAAAATTTACATCCTGAATTTATAACAGTAAACTAAATAGTTAAAAGTTTGATTATTTTTAAAAATTAGTCTACGATTTTTATTTAAAAGTATTGATAAATTTAACATTCAATTATTAAAATATATAGCACACAAATTCTAAAACTATTGTAATATTTTTGAATAATAAAATTTTAAAAAATAAAACAATATACTACTATTTAGTATATATTTTATCTTTCTTAATCATTACTAGTTAACTACTATTTTTATTTGAAAGGAATCTCAACGCTTATCATTTTAAAACAATTTTCACCACTATAATAAGTCACATACACAAAAGTAAACATTTATTAAAAATAAATCTCATTTCTTTCATAATATGATATATGTACTCAATTTAATCAAAATTAATACAAAAAATTTAAATCAACAGATATAAAAAAAATTAATGTATATATATTCGCAATAAAAGAATAAATTTAATTGCTTTGATAATTCAGAGTATGTGAAATGGTAAAAATGGTGATAATATATTACTAAAATGAAATAGCTTTTAGATTAATTATATATATAAAAAGAAACTATCTTTTATCTTATTATGTGAAATTATTTTCTAGTTAAAAATAATTTTGGTCAAAGAACCAAAAAAGAGCCTTTTAAGTTTTATCCTAAAATTCTTCTGAATCCAGCCAGTTTGAATTTTCATGCAGCTATCCTGCCAAGTTGGATCAAGATGAAGTATTACTCCCGCGTTCCTGTTTTGATTGCCAAGAGCTTGTTTTTGCTTTGCATCATCCATCTAGGAATTTATCCTATTTTTCCGATATTGTTTTTGATTGTATAAGCACTATGGAATTTATCTCCGTTACTTTTATAAAACGCTCAGCAAATTTGGCTGCTCATTGCTTAGCAAAAGTGGTCAATTCGGTGTCTCTATATAGGGAGTGGGATAGTCCTCCCTCTTTTTTTGTTTGTTCTCTCCGGAATGATCTCTAATTCCATTTAAGCTTCGTAAAAGAGCGATTGAAAAAACAATGCTCTATAGTTGATGATTCAGCCTTGCAAATAACCCTAGCCAGATGATCTAACTTCGGTTTTGATTCTCTCCTCCATAACCAACAACAAGATAGATGAAGCTATGTCTTGGGATGAAGCCTTCCCCCCTACACCAGATTATACCAAGAAACTAAATCATTATGCACTTGTTGAAATATTCGCAAACTTCCTCAGTACGTAGCATGCATCTATTATAAAACGCTCAGCGAATTTAGCTTTAGGGAAACTAATTAGGGATGTCAATGGGGAGGGGATTTCCCGATCCCCATGGGGACCCGCCCCTAATGGAGCGGAGAATCCCACCAATTGTCCCCATGGGTACGGGGATGGGTGAAGATTATTACCCATCCACGAGGATGGGGAGGGGACGGGGAGTGTAGTCCCCATCCAATGGGGATCCCCATTCCCGTCCCCATGGGGACCCGATTTAGTTTTATATAATTTAGTACACTTTTTAATATATTAGCCATAATTTTATTTAATTATCAGAATATTAAGTAATGATTTTTAACAATTTTTTATTTTATTTTAATTATATTATTTTTATATTTAAAATTGCTGAATATTTTAGACGATTAATTAATTTTTAGATAATTTAATTTATAATTTTTTATTATCATTAATATTGAACAGCTCATATTTTTTTCTTAAATGTTTCATGAAAATAATAAAAATATTTAAATATTTATATTAGAATTAGACGGGATGTGGGGATCCCCATGGGGATGGGAAATCCACGGATATGGGGATGGGGATAAATTAAACCCCATCAAATAAATGGGGACGGGGATGGGGATTCCCCATAAAAGTGGGGACGGGGATAGCTTCCCCACCCCCACCCGCCCCATTGCCATCCCTAAAACTAATCCTGAAATCGAAAAAACGGAAAGGAATATCTTTGACATTTGAAGTGTAACATAGAGATTTAAGGACTAAAGAGTCAAAAAAGGGAGATAATTTGCTTAAACAAAGTAATTTATATAACATTTATATGTTGGCCCTGAAATTGACAACACAAAACAAATCTACATTCTGAGAAGAGCAGAGTTCGTGTTTCCTTATCGATATGCATATTATGAGACTAATCTATATTTATATCTATCTATACTATAATATAATCTTGAACTCCAAATTAATTTTAACAAGTGGATCGATTATAAATTGCCATATGGCAATTACTCATTTAAAATTGATTTATTATTTTATTAAAAAATCTAATAATTAATATTTTTTAAGTTATGAAATATGAAAAGTTAAAACTTGCAATAATTAAATTTATTTCATAATTTATAAATATTAATAGCATAGAAAAACTCTTAAGATTTTATAACTTATAAACATGGAAAAAGAAACTCTTTAAATTTCATCGCCATCAAATTCATAAAATTCTATAAGTCTAAATAAAATTAATTTTTTTATTTTTTTTATTTTTAATATATAATAATATAAAAAATATTTTATTTCTCCTAATTTAAAATACATTCTATTGAATATTACATATTTTAAAATAATATTATAAGAATTAAAAAATTAAATTATGAGGACTAAAATATTTTTATTTTATTATATGCTAAAAATATGAATAATTTTAAAACTAAATTTAGTTAATTAAAATTTAAAGTATAGAATTTTATAAATGTGATGGTTATAAAATTGGAAGAGTTTCTATTTATGTTTATAAGTTATAAAATATTAAGAATTTTTAAATATTATTAACATTTATAGGTTATGAAACCAAATGTATTAAATAATTTTTTTTAACTTTTCATATTTTTAAAAATAAGTTTTGTATAACATCTAACTTTTATATTTTTCAATTAATTACAACTTTTTTATCATGAAATATATAAGTGTGTGTGTATATATATATATATATATATATATATATATATATTTATTTATATTTATATATAAATCCATGCACACATATTTAATTATAAACAAACATGGTTTTTTAGAGTTTTTTATATCTATTTTTTTTCTATTTTTTCATATTTGATATTGTCTCATGCAACTTTTTCCCGCAATAAAAGAGTTTTTAATCATTCATAATGAAATACGGTTGAAGTAAGTATCGTCTATCTTTTTACTATTGTTTAATTTATGTGTATAGTTATTGTTGTTGTATTTTAATTTATTTTAGTGGCATATGACCTAACTTGCTAAAGAATTCAAAGAAACGAGGATTGCATGCCATTAGAATATATATATTTTAGACATGAACCATACAATCGTAATTATATAATTTCAATGATAATGTTGATCTTATGAGGTTCATCAAAACAATTTAACATAAAAGATTTTATGTTTTGCATTGAATTGATTTAACGTTGACAATTATTTTCCATCAAATGTCTTTTTTATTCATTTATAGGACATATCTCTTATTTCAATATTTAATTATAATATTATTAATATGAAATATTTTTGAAATTAAATAAAAGTAATTAAAATGTAATCTTATTAATTTTTTTATTGTTTTGGTTATGAAATTTAATGAATTTTAGTTAAAATTTAATGAAATTTCCTTAAAGTTTATGAGTAGTTCTAATTTATGTTTAAAAGGTATGAAATATGATGAATTTTTATTAATGTATTAAATATATGAAATTTGAAGAATTTTTATTATATTGAAAACTTATAATATTTATCATTTTATAAATTATGATATAAAAAATATTTTTTAAAAATTATTAAAATCACCCGCACAACGCGCGGGCATCGACCTAGTGTTACTATAATTCAAAATGCTTTTTCTTAATTTCTCACTTGAAAAATATGTTGCACAACACTGTAATTGGTGTAAACACTGGATGCCAATTTCAGTTCCTTCAATACTAACACATCTTATTGCTGGAGAGGCATAAACTTATGCATGAAGCTGTCCTCATCTGTTTTAGAATCAGAAAATGCAGATGAATTCATCGACTATCTGTCATCAAAACCTCGGCTAATTATTCGTGATACGAACAGATGATCGAGTAGTATTTCAGAGGACAGGGATGAGTCTCCAACTATGATTTTATTATCCTTAACAGCTATGTCGATAAGTAAATTCAAACTTTAAATTCAGAGTTTTAAGAACTAACAATTTAACAAATGATTAAAATCACATTAAGCACAAGGCTATATAAAGTATCAATATTTAGGACTGAATAAACAACACAAGACTGCTGCAGTTCTGACTTTAAACATCTATGCTAAACTATACATTTTCTGTTGTATAAATAATCAATTAATCACAGTAGCTAAAAACATCAAAAATATCAATTCTTTACAACAATTTAAGCTCCTATAAAGTAAAACATCTCATGAGGCAATCCCTGTTAAACAAGAACGATAGATTAATGCGGCAAAAAGAAGATCCGCATTATTGTAATTTCCAAGCATATCAGAATCACATAGTCTGACAACTGAATTCTTCGACTCTTCAATGTCAGCATCACAAAATGTGTCAACTGCATTCGTCGACTCTTCGTCCTCCGATTCATGGATTTCATGATCATCAATGAAGCTAGAAAAGAACAACTCTGAACAACCAGAATCATACAACGTGTGCACTGAATTCGCCGACTCTTCATCCTCCGATTCATACATTTCATGACCATCAGAAAAGCTAGAAATACACAGCTCTTCACAATCAGAATCATGCAACGACTCAACTGAATTCCTCGACACTTCCTCCTCCGGTTTATACCTTTCATAATCATCACCTAGTACTGATAAGAACTGATGATCTAATAGCATCTCAGCAGTAAATCTAAAAGCAGGCTTCTTCACTAAACATGCTTTCAAGAAATCCTTTGCATCCTTTGAAATATGAGATGGAATTTCAGGCAATTCGCAGAAATCGCCAATCTTTTCCAAAATCTCGTCAGTTGAGGCAGCATCACTTGAATCCCAAACATTGTGGCCTGTTAACATCTCAAAAACAATGCATCCGAGAGACCAAATATCAGACGGAGTCTCCTGAATTCCATCTGTGACCGTCTCCGGCGCCATATACAAAGCAGTGCCTCCAATGTCAGAATCACCAAACTTCCTGTTTCTCACAATTTTCTTGGCCAACCCGAAATCGCCTATCTTCGGAACAAATTTACCATCAACAGAGCCATCATTAGACCCAAGCAACACATTCTCAGGCTTTAAATCACAGTGCACATAGCCATGGCTATGAATATAATCAATTCCTTTTAGAATAAACCTTGTATATCTCTTGACATCAGATTCAGGCAACCCGCATCCACCGGATTGCTTGATCAGAGAATCTAGGGTTCCGCCAGAAGCGTACTCTAACAGAATGTTGTAAAACATATTACCATACTGATCAGTTGTAGTTTCTTCGCCAAAGCATTGAAGAATGTAAGGACAGTCATTGAGATTGTCGTAAATTTCTTTTTCCTTCTGCAAAGAACTTGAATCACAACCCCCAGCCGATTTAACAGCCATGATAGGACGATACATAGTATTTAAGTCTAGTTTTTTCAGTTTAGCAATATAAACCGACCCAAATCCTCCTTTCCCAAGCAACGAACCTCTCAACCAAGAAACTCCATTGTTACAAACCGAACCAAATTGTATTTCTTCTTCTTCTTCTTCTTCTTCCATGATGGTATTTAAATCAAACAATTTTCTCTTCATGATGACTCTCTATTTCTTCTACTGAAAACAAGAGAATTTTGTAAACTAAAAAAACAGCAACTGAAACTCTCACTGAACTGAAAAGTTTAAGAATGTAAGCCAAATGGTGGCGTTTAGGGTTCTTTAGAATTTATAAAATGTTTGAAGTACAGTGGAATTGTGATTGGTTTTCCTACCTTATTACCTGAACTTGTGTCTTTGTGTTACTTATCTGCTGGTGAAAAAGATAACTACAAATCCGATAGAATGTTCAATTACAAAACAGATACAGAACTTTTAAAATATGTCCAAAAAAATCTTTGAATTGTTTGATGAGCAAAGAAAAATGACAAATTTGCACCCATAATTTATGACAGTAAAACTAAATAGTTAAAGTTTTATTATGTTTCAAAGTATTAATAAATTTAAAACTTAGTTATTTTTCGTGTTTATTATTATTTTGGCGTGATTTTATATCACTATTTTGGCCTAGGAAACACGGATACTAGAAAATACAAATACTTCAATTTTTTGTGGCGTTTTCCGTTTCAATAAACTGAAACTATTGAAAATTCAAAAATCTAACCCGCTATTATAAAATTTATTATTTAAATTACCTGTTATATATTTCATCTTTAAATATTTATAGAATTACATTTTTTTTAACTTATTCAAGATCTTATCTATTACTCGTAAAGTGTATCGTTCAAATTACAAGATATTCCATTTTTAAATAGTTGTAGAATTACATAATATTTTCGTAATATTTATAAAATATTAACTTCAATTTTTTAAAATTTGAAGATTTTTATTTGATAAAATTGAATATATTTAAATGATCTATTTCAGTAATTTTTGTAAATATAAAAATTAAATTTAGTAAATATAAAATTTGTAACTTTTTATATTTATAAATATCTCTTATTGTTCTATTATTAACTTTTTTCATATTTTTTATCTTTTGTTTTTGTTTATTTTAAATCTCATTTGACCATACCCGTTTTATGTCTTTTCTGTATCCGTGCTACCTAGTTTTTGGCGTGATTTTATATCACTATTTTGGCGTGATTTCATATCACTTTTTTGGCGTGAGTTTTCATTATTATTTTGGCGTAATATTATATCATAATTTTGACACTATTCTTTTACGTAATGAAATTATCATTTTTAGGAATTATATTCAATATTTTTTCTTTTGAAACATTAACCGCAACGATAATTTTTTCCTACAATCATATGGAATGCATTGGTTTAAAATTGAACAAAGGATCATTTTACCCTCCGAACTTGGCGCAAAGTATCAAAAACGTCCAAATTAGCAAAACGAGATCACTTTTATCCTGAACTTGTCAAATTTGGTACAAAATCCCCCTCCCCACTCTCACTTAAGAGAGTGAGATACACTCTCCGGGTTTAATAGTGGTTTTGATTTTTAAGGTGGTTTTTAATAAAAAAAAGGTTTAAAATGATTCTAATATTTTTAAAACATTTTAAATTAATACCTAATAATTAAAAAAAACAAATTTAATCCCTTTAATTAAAAACTTTATATAGTAAAATTTAACCCCTAAATTTTATATATATGACAAATTAACTCCCCAAACTCAATTTTTAACAAAAAGATTATAGTTATTTCATGGAAAAACACATATTACTTATATTTAATTACTTGATAATTTATTAAAGTAGTCATCAATAAGTAGTAAAATAATATAAGACTTTATGGCAACAGTTTATTTGTATATATTTAATGGCTTTTCAATAGTTATTTTATTTTTGTTTATTTTATCTATTTTACTGTTAGATGAAAATGATTTCATCTAACGGTAAAAAATAGATAAAATAACCTTTAATTTGTTAACAGTAATAAAGTAGCTATAGAAGATGCATTGGCAAGTTGGCAGAATAACTTGATTTTGGCAGGAGTTTGGCTTTTTTAATTATGGCCGAAGTATTCAGATTTCAAACGTTGATAAAGGAGCTGTTATTCACAGACTATCATCATTACATGACATCAGGAGTTCTTCTTTTAATGATGATAGATATATTTGGGTGATAGCTTTTTTTGATACGTTGTTACTATAATTGGGTGACCCATTGGTGGTTAAATAAGCCCTTGTGGATGACTGTTTTTGCAGTATCATCATTTTTTTTAGACTGGCTCACTCAGCCTGTTGAGGAGTCACATATTTTTGTAATTCTGATAATTCTATCAATGAAGATTAGCCTTTGGTAAAAAAAAAAAAAAAAAAAAAAAACATCACGGATTATATATTTATATAAATAAATCGAGCACAACTCTGATTAAATTATCCATCCCATTTATAAAACATGGACTCAAAGTACCCTTGTTGGAGTGTTACTTGCTCCACAAGAATTCAGGTCTTTCACATTGACACATCATTTACCAAAATCAAATTCGAGGGTAATTGATTTCGAGAGTATCTAACTTATTACTTTTTTCATTTTATAACTAAATTTTAGTTTTGTTTTCTTTTGATTTTTTTCGGCAAAAAATATTTAATAGCCGGAATTTATTTATTTTAGAGAAAATGTCATGGAATCCCTCAAAAATTGAAAAGTTTATGTTAGTGACCCATGATTTCATTTTTTGCAAAAATCTCTCAAATTTTAAAAAAACTTTCCATGCCTACCTTTTTATAATTACTCTTCCTATTTTATCCCTATAGTGTATTTTACCTATTGTGTTTTTGTTACGCTCAATAATTTCCCCATTTTTTATAAATCAAACCATTGGTCGGAATATTATTGACCGGACCATTTCCGGTCAACGGCCGGTCAACGGGAGTCACGGCCGGTTAACGGAAGTCAACGGCCGGTCAACGGAAGTCAACGGCCGGTCAACGGAGGTCAACGCCGGTCAACGGCCGGTTGACATCAGGTCGGACCATTGCTGGTCGGACCAACAATGGTTTGTGGTCTAACCATTTTTAATGGTTGAACCAATGTTGGTTAGATAATTAAAAATTAAATAAAACACCATTTTGTGGATAAGGGGATTTGAACCCTTGCCCTCTTGAATGAAAGACTTTGTGCTTTGCCATCAAGACAAGGCCTTATTGTTGTCAATGTTTGCTCTATATGATATATATATAACTGATTATAAATTTAAATTAATTTATTAAAATGAAATTAGTTCTACAATACAAATTAAATAAAATATAAATATCTAATTAAATTAAATTTACTATAAATATAATATTAAATTAGTCTGATTTAATTTATTTATTAAAAAATTACATAATAAAAAAATAAAAATATTTATATTTCACTTTTTATTCATACATGAGTAAAACTAGTAAGATTTTTCACTTGTTAAAATTGAAAAATATATTTTGTTTGTTAAAATTAATAAATATGGTGGTTCGGTGGTCGGACCGAAGTGGTCATGGTCGGATACGTGGTAGTGGTACCCGTCGTGGTGTGCGTAAACTCAATATCAACTCAATGTCAACTTCATTATTTATACTACTAAAAATAATTTATGAAATGAGATAAATTAATAGTAGTTTGAATTAAACTATCTAAGGTTTTATTAAAATGAACAAAAAGTAAATTTAAAATAAGTGAACTGAATATCAACTCAATATCAACTTAATGTGAACTCAATATAAACTTAATTTGAACTCAATATAAATTTAATGTCAACTTAATATCAGCGCAATGTAAATTTAACATTAACTTAACGTCGACTCAATGTCAACGCAATGTAAACCTAATGTCATCTCAATGTAAACCTAATGTCAACTCAATATAAACCTAATGTCAACTTAATATAAACCTAATGTCAACTCCATATAAACCTAATGTCAATTCAATGTAAAATTAATATCAATATGAAGTAATTTTTTAGTAAATTGTTTTAATTTTAAAATGTAAACTAATATTAACTCAATGTAAACTTAATAAATCAATGTTGACTGAATGTGAACCTAATGTCTACTCAATATCAACTCAATGTAAACTTGATATAAACTACGTGTCAATTCAAAGTAATTTTTTTAGTAAAATATTATAATTTTAAAAATTAACTTAATATCAACTGAAGGTCGACTCAATGTCTACTTAATGACGACTCAATGTAAACCTAACATCAATTCAATATAATCCTAATGTCAATTCAATATAATTATAATATCAACTTAATGCAAACTTAATAACTCAACGTTGAATCAATGTCAACTCAATGTGAACCTAATGTTAACTCAATGTCAACTCAATGTGAACCTAATGTTCACTCAATGCCAACTCAATATAAACTTAATAACTCAACGTTGAATCAATGTCAACTCAATGTGAACCTAATGTTCACTAAATGTCAACTCAATGTAAACCCAATGTTCACTCAATGTCAACTCAATGTAAATTTGATATAAACTACATGTCAATCCAAAGTAATTTTTTTTAGTAAAATATTATATTTTTAAAAATTAACTTAATATCAACTGAAGATCGACTCAATGTCTACTTAATGACGACTCAATATAAACCTAACGTCAATTCAATATAATCCTAATGTCAACTCAATATAATTATAATATTAACTCAATGTAAACCTATTGTCAATCTGAAGTAATCTTTTAGAAAATTATTTTAATTTTGAAATGTAAATTAATATCAACTCAATATAAACTTAGTAACTCAACGCTGACTCAATGTCAACCTAATGTAAACTCAATGTCAACTCATTGTAAATTACATGTCAATGCAAGATAAATTTTTAATAAATTATTATAATTTTAAAAATTAACTTAATATCAACTCAATTAACTTATATAATCTATTTTGAGTTTTTGTCGAGTTGATATTAAATTAATTGTGTTTGTAATACATTAATATATAAAATCTATTTAACTTAGTTTACTTTAAGTTAATATTTAATTTACACTACTATTAATTTAATTAGAGTAAATTTAATTTAAATTTTGACAAGAGTAATACTTTATTAGTGTTTTGTAATATATATCATTTATAATCAACCATTTTAGTAGGTTATATTTAGTTTATATGCTTTTTTATACATTATTAAAGAGTACATGTATTAATATTAAAGAGTAAATAAAGACAACAAGCATGTCTTGCCTTGGTGGTTAGGCACATGGACAAAGAGTGAGAGGTCATGGGTTCGAATCCCACTAAGAGCAAAATTATATTTTATTAATTCTTTTAAAATCTCACCACTACAGTTGACCGCCGCTGACCGGGAGTTGACCGCCGCTGACCGAGCTGACCGGGCGTTGACCGCCGCTGACCGCCGTTGACCGGGCGTTGACCGCCGTTGACCGGGCGTTGACCTCTGTTGACCGGTCGGTCGGGCCGGAATTTGACCGGTTGTCGGTTGTGGTTGGTTGGTTGGTCTAACCAAACCCATATTTGCCACGTGTCAACATTTTATTGACTAAAATATAGACCAATGAGATGTTGCCAAATAGTGAGGACAATATTGTCTTTTTTTTTTTTTTAATTTTTGGTTATGAGGGATTCTTGAAAACTTTTTTTTTTTTTGGGAGATTTTTGCCAAAATCAAAATGGTGAGGGAAAAGTGAAACACTATAGCACTTTTGAGGGATTTGTGTAAAAAACCCTTTATTTTACCTGAATTCTTGCTTTATATGCTTAGTTTTGTCTAAGAACTCCACTCCAAATAAAATTATGTACATATGATAAGTTTTCAAGGTAAAACTAGCAAAATTCACCTGCCACCTAAGTATTTTTGGCCGAAAAAATCAAATGAAAAAAAACATAAGTTTGGTAATTAAATTAAAAAAAATAAAGCTTAGTAATAAAATTAAAAATAAATAAAGTTTAGTTACTAAAATGAATAAAAAAACATTAATTTAAATACTTTAGGATGAATTGCCCCAAATTGAAGACTCGTGAATCATCCTCCCACTCTAGCAGAAATATAATTGGAGCATCCAATCGTATAAATAAAAGGCCAAATGTCGTAAAAAGGCCAAACTTTTCATAAAAGTTTCACAAAAGTCCTGACCTTTCAATTTTGTCGATTTTGGCCAAAAACAAATTATTTGGTTTCAGTTATGGCCAACTCTCAATTTGATTTCAATTTGCCTATGTGGCGCCTATGTGGCATGCCAAATATTGAAAGGTCAGGACTTTTGTGAAATCAAATAATCCATTTTTGGCCAAAATTGATAAAATTGAAAGGTCAGGACTTTTGTGAAACCAAATAATCAGTTTTTGGCCAAAATCGACAAAATTGAAAGGTCAGGACTTTTGTGAAACTTTTGTAAAAGGTTTGGCCTTTTTATAACATTTGGCCTAAATAAAATGACAGAGTATAAATTTTTCATACTTTCCCATCCTAAATCACTATCTTGTAGAGAAATGACTTTTTCCTTCGTCATTTATTTTTAATCTAGTTTGTATTTATTTTATCATCAAACGAAAGTGAATACAATTATCCGAGTAAATTAAATAGTTAAAAGTTTTATTGTTTTCAAAATTAGTCAACTATTTTTCCAATAAAAATGTTGAATTTTTTTCATATTTTATTCTGCATATATTTTTTTTTTAAAATTCAGTGATAAATATGGTTGTTTTTTCTCTCCAACGTGATATCTAAACTTTAAATCGTGACTGTGATCCACTTGAACTACAATTTTATAACATTTTATTAACAAAATTATATTTTCATCGAATTGGACTAATGTGACAATAATATGGATATTTATTTGACATTTCAAATTGCTATATCCCTTTAAACAGTAAAAAACTATATTTGTTTTCTCTCATTTTTAAAATATTTATCTATCTAATAACTTATGGATTGTGTGTTTAATATAATTAAAAAAATAATTTACCTACCAATAAAAGTTTACATCAATGTCATATATATTAGCCTATTTTGATGAAAATAAAGAGTAATTAAAAGTATTTAACTAATTGAAGTGTAGGAACCACAATGGAAGAGATGCAAAAAAATTAAATATCATCAGTAAAAAATTCTCACAACTCTATATTCTAAAAACTCTCAGAAAACCAAATTAAAGAAACTAAATGTATTTAAGTTTATTTACACAAACAATATAATTAGAATTAATGAAAATTAAATAATTTTAATTAATACAACCATTAATGATTGTATTACATGTATAATCTGCAGAATAATAAAAAATGAGAGTTATCTTAGGTTTTTTTAAGTCACTGTATAAAATATAAAGTCGATATAAAGAGTTAAAGACTATGTATTAAAGGTTATTATAAATATTGAGGATAATCTTCCAGTTATTTTTTAATAAATGTTCATTTTGCCCTTTAAAATTAGAACAAAATAACAAATAAGTTCGATTAAAAAAAGCATCAAATAAGGTCAAATTTGTACTTTTAGTTAAAAACACCCTCAAAATAAGCATTTGGATAAAAACACTCTCAAAATAAACGTTTAAACTCGTTTACTCCTCTAATTCCAAATTGTTCAATAATTTTCTGCCACCCTCAAAATAAGCATTTGGATAAAAACACTCTCAACTTCAATTAATTTTTATATGCTACCTCAATTACTTTTTATCACCGCTGCTCAGGGTCCAAAACCATAAACTTCTTTTTAATTAAAATTTATGCCAAACTGGGGTCAAAATGAATGTTTGTTTAATTATTTACTTTTACTGAATTTTTATTCACTTATCATGAACGAATTTAGGTCCAAATTCAATAAAATATAAATTTATATCTCAAAATGCATTAAAACATATATACTTCAGCAGAGATTAGATAAGATAAAGACACAGCAGCAGCCCAGCCAAGGCATGGACAACAAAAGATTGATTACTGCTCAGATAATCAAACAGCTACCACAAAATTTGTACACCATTTTTACAATAAATTTGGTGAAAAAAATAGTATCACTTCACAAACTTATTTAATTTATAAAAATTAAATTGAAAACAATTAATTTTAGAGTTAAATAATGTGTTAAGTTATAACGAGTTTGTTCTCAAATTATATGATTAACATTTGTACTTTGTAGGCGTGATTAGTTAAGCGACAACAACTTGTAGGCTCATCAAGTTGTCTAGCAATAAAATGACAACTTTCTTATTCTTAAATAAAAAAAAAAACTTTTTATATCTCAATGCCCGGATTAATTTGGATCTTCATTGCTAAAGCTTTTTACTTTTGGATCAGCTCGAATTTTTTAACAGGATTTAACGCATTAATTTCAGATAAAAAAGTAACAAAATAATAATATGATGAGGAGCAAAACAATATTACCTATATGTAATTGAAAAGAGGGCTAATAATCACCCATGGACCCTCAATTTTAGGGGTACGGGCGCTAAATCCCCTGATGTTTAAAAACGGGCGCTAAACCCCCTAAGTTTTGTGTCGGCGCTCACCATGGCCTTTTTGGACGAAAATACACTTTGTGCCGTCTTTTATTTGGCGGCTGTCTTTAAAAAAAAAAATTGACTGACACCATGTGTCAGTTGACACGTCATCAAAAGACAAAAAAAAATAACAATACCCAAAACACCCCTAAATATAATATCTGATAAAAAAAAAACTCAACCAAAAATCCAACCACCTGTTCTAACCCAAACCACCCCAACCCAACCACCTCCGCCACATCACTGCCGGAAAATTTTCCGGTCATCTTCTTCAAGTGAAAGATGACCGGAAATTTTTTCCGGTCATCCGGGAACAGATCCAGGCAAGGATCTGTTCCAAGAACAGCAGCAAGGATCTGTTCTTGGAATAGATCCTTGTCGGATCTGTTCTAAGAACAGATTGACCGGAAAATTTTTCCGGTCATTTTCCACTCGGAGAAGATGACCGGAAAAATTTTCCGGCAGTGGTAGGGTGGCGGTGGTGGTTGGGTGGGAGTGCTGGTTGGGTTGGTTGTTGTGGTTAATCAAATGGTTATATTAGATTGGGTTGGTTTGTTTCTTTTTTGTCTTTTTCTAAATTAAAGTAAGGGTATTTTGGGTGTTTGAAATTTTTAAGGTATATTTCTGACGTGTCATATGATATGGCAGTGTCAGATTTTTTTTTAAGACTGAGAACTGACTGAAAAAACGGCGCCAGGGGTATTTTCGTCATATTTGGAGCTTAGGGGATTTTGTGAGCGCCGACACAAAGTTTAGGGGGTTTAGCGCCCGTTTTTAAACATCAGGGGGTTTAGCGCCCGTACCCCTAAAATTGAGGGTCCATGAGTGATTATTAGCCTGAAAAGAGAGAACACTTGTAGAAAAACGGTATTAGCGGAATGTTGTCCGACGCTCATAGCATTTGAGCTACATCATGTTGCTACAGAATAATGCTTTCTAAATAGTACTATATAATCACCAAGTATTCATTTTAAAATGAGTTGTTTAGTTATAAAAATGAAACAAATAAAAGAAATTAAGACTCTATTTACACATAGAATATGGTAAGTTGTTTTAATAGCTTATTCTATATGTTCATTTTTAGTTTTTTTTATTCAAGCATAATCTAAAAACTATCTCACCTTACATTCTAATTTTTTAAAAAATTCATTTTATAATCCGGTTTGCGTTTTATGCGTTATTTTCCGTAAAAATAATGTTGTTACCGTTTGAATGATCAAAACGATGTCGTATTAATCTATATATGCCACAAAATAAAAAGTTAAGATATATGGTGTTATGTTTTTTTAGATCATGTTTAAATTGAAAAATGGCATGAAAGGTGAAGATATATTTATGAGAATAATCTGTTAATTTGGAGTTTTTTATTTAATTAATAAAGTAAAGAACATAAATAGGCTACGGTAGACTTTTTAGGTTTTTAGTCTTTATAAAAAGCCACCTTTTTTCATGAATGTGTTATCAAATAAGCGCAGTTTTTTTAATTAAATTAGGGAAGCAAATATATGGTCGGTCCAACAATCTACCTTGCGTGAGAATCAAAATATTTTGATGATTTATAGTAATATATATTCGTTTTACACTTATGTACTAGCTAGTGTATTTGATTCATTCGATCAATTCAGAAATTTTTATATAGACACGGTCCAGTACGTCATTTGTCTCGATCTATTTAGTAATAGTTGGCTCAGTTTTAATATTTTAGCACTAAATAATCATTTTTTTCTAGCAATTTATACCCGATGATTATACATTTTTATTATATTAGAAAAACAAAATTAAAAATAACTTTTTTTGAGACATTTTAAAAGAATTAGAAAACATTAAAAGGAGAGATATTTGCAATGCTATCGTTAGAAATATTGAATGGATGCAGAAAATAAAAATTAAAATAAAGTTTTTGACAAAAACATGCAAAATATTATCAAAGGTACTAATTTAATTTAGTTTTCAATATAATCTCACTATCCATGCAAACAGTAAAAGTCAACATATTATTATATCTCACATAAATTTTACTATAATCAATAATTCAGCTATGTATAATGAGCTACCCTTGCATGATTAAATTTTATAATCTAAAAGATTAATTTCACATAAATATTTTTTTATGATACCATATAAAATTTGTTTTACAATTTAAAATAAATTATATTTACATGAATTTATTTTGCAAACAATATTCTTTTATGAATTTGATTAATTAAATTAATTAATTTTTTTATAGTTTAATGAGAATAATCAATCATAAATGAGATTTAGGTGAAAAGGGTTTCTTATATGGTGCTGACTTTAAAAAAAAAAGAGAAATACTCCCTCCGTCCCACTTAAGAAGGGACATATTACACATAGATTAAGAAAATAATAATTACTCTTGGCTTTTCTTATTTTACCCCTATTAATTATTGTCTTGTAGTTTGTGTGTAGAGTATTAGCTTTAATTAAAGAAAGAGAAAATGAGGGTATAAAAGAAAATTCCTTGTAAAATGGCACAAAAACCATGATTTGGCCTTCTTATGTGGGACAAAAAAAATTGAGATATGTCCCTTCTTAAACGGGACGGAGGGAGTAATAAAATGTAAATTTGAGCTTCTGATCATTCAATAAATAGGACAGGTCATTAATGCCATTACCACCATCTTTATCTACTAGATCTTCTTCTTCATCTTAATTCTGTTGAGTGATCTTCATTCTTGGTGGCTTCGTAAATTAAAATGCTTCGTTCAGTATCCAGGTTTAATTCTTGATTTAATATTTCTTCTTTTTTAAAATTGGTTTAATTACTGATGGATATCGGACCCCTAAATCCGAATCCTATCACGTACCGACTCCTATGAATCGGATGCGGAATGGAATTATATTTTTACTAAACTCTTTATTAATACAGAGAATTCAGGACAATCGTGAAGCATGCAAGATCTTGTTCTTCTACTTCTGCTCAAAGTCAAAGGTTAGTTCATCATATTTTCAGAAGTTTATAATACATAAAATTGGTGGCTAATTACTTAGTTTATGTTGTTTATATTTGCTTACTTGTAGTTGTATAAATTAAAAATCCAAAATTAAGTTAAAGTTGTATAAATTAAAAATCCAAAATTAAGTTAAGGCTATATATATATATATATATATATATATATATATATTGTTGTTGTTATCAGTTTCTAAATAGCTCGATCCACTTTAATGTGAGGTTATGTAGTTAAGACTTGCAAGTCTTGCACTAATAAAGGTTTATGTTAGTACAAATATAAACTGAAAATATGCAGCGTAAAAGAAATTGAAAATTGTTTAAACACTTATTTTAAAGTTTTTTTTTGACCGATTTATGTTTTTTTATTACTTTTTTCTTAAACAAATCCGCATAATTTTTTTAATTTTTATAATATTATATAAAGTATTTATTATTTAAATTATTACTTATCTTCTAAAATTTTATTGAGTCCATCACTAAATACATGTTCAGCATACATTCAAATATTTAGTGAGATTTTCAATTATATTCAAAAACATCCAAATGTTTAATAAGATTTTTAATTATGTCCATATTTTTTAATTTTATCAATCGTAGCCTATTGTAATTTATTTCATTTTAATTATAGATAATTTTTTACAAATATTTAGATAACTAAAACAAAATAAGTTACAATTAACAAAATGGAAAGATATGAATATAATTGAAATACTATTGGAGTATTCTTTAATCGTTTGGATTTATTTGGTCAATAAATCTACATTCAATAATTTCTTTTAAATTTTTAATTATAGCAGAAAAAAACGGAAAAATGTAGCTTCATATCTATACTATATATTATATCTATACTACATATCTATACTATATATAAAAACACGGATGTGGGGGGGGATTTACTGAATAATACTTTTCAGTTTACTACTAAATAAAGATTTTATAGTTATTAACAAAATAGTTATTTAATTATCAATACTGTAATTAAAGTCATAATCAAAATAGGTAGCTAAATTATCTCCAATTTAGTTTTTAGTATGTAAAAAATAACTAAATTGTCTTCAAATTAGTAGGACTACCTATCTTTTAGTTTGATTGAACTACAAAATTAAAATACTGTATTTGGTCAATATATTATTATTTAAATTTCTATTTTATTATTTTTAAAGATAGAAATTAATAAAAATAAGTTAATTATTTAATTATAGTTATTATAAAACCAAAAGAAAAATAAATTCAGTATGAAAAAAAATTTAATAACCGAATATATTATATTTACTTTTACAAAAATTCTTAACTAATTTAATATTAATTATAAATAAAAAATTGATATAATTATACTAAATTTACTAATATGTTCATTGACGAGTTACGTTACGAGCCACGTGCATAGCACGTAACGCGAAACTAGTACTATATAAAAGCACGGACGGGGGGGGGGGAAAGGCAAATTTACTGAATAATCCTTTTCAGTTTAGTACTAAATAAAGGTTTTATAGTCATTAACTAATTAGGTATTTAATTAATCACTATTATAATTAAATTCCTAATTAGAATAGGTAGCTAAATTATCTCCAATTCAATTTTTAGTTTGTAAAAAAAGCTAAATTGTCTCCAAATTAGTAGGAATACGTATCTTTTAGTTTGATTGAACTACAAAATTAAAATACTGTATTTGGTCAATATATTATTTTTTAAATTTAATCTTATTATTTTTAAAGATATTATTAATAAAATTAAATTAATTATTTAATTATGGTTATTATAAATAAAAATAAAAGAAAATTTAATAGCCGAATATATTATATTTATTTACTTTTATAAAAATTCTTAACTAATTTAATATTAATTATAAATAAAAAAATTAATATAATTATAATAAATTTATTAATATGTTCATTGAAAAATTACGTTACGAGCCACGTGCATAGCACGTAATGCGAAACTAGTCTAAAAAAACTTGGCAATAATTTTTGCATCATTACATGTTCTCATTCCGCACAATTAGCAATTCCTATATATTGTGTTTCAGCTGATTGGACATTATCACATGCAAACTAACATCCGCCTCATTTCATGCTTCAGATATTCAAAAAAACAGATATATTGACCACAAAAAATGTGGTCCATAGACCATTATTAATTTAGGATAATTTTTTTAATAAAATGCCATCTTAACCTTTGACATAAAATGTTAAAATACTTTAATTTTGTAATTTTGGACCCAAAAAAATTAAGTAAAACTTTGATTAGTTTGACTCCTTTAGTTTTAAATTGTCCGAAAATTTTACTATCTCGGCTCTGATTTATATATAATGTTCCAATATCAATTCAGCTGACAGAATAAGACAAATTAAAATATTCATTTTAAGAGTTTTTTTTATCTAAATATCATGAGTAACCTTATTTAGTATTTTGTACAAGTTCGAAAATAAACCATCATTGATTTTATTTTTATTTTTTATACAATTACAACTCTTTTAATTAGTCATCTCTTTGCTTTTGTGGCTTTTACACCAGGCTACAAGGTAAAGTAGCTCTAATCACCGGAGCCGCTAGTGGACTTGGCAAGGCCACAGCCCACCAATTCATCCAACACGGAGCCCAGGTTATAATTGCTGACATTAACTATGACTTAGGCCAACAAGTTGCCGACGAATTGGGCCCTAAGGCCCACTTTGTTCAATGTGATGTCACCGTAGAGGCCCAAGTAAAAGACGCCGTAGACAATGCAATTGCCCGTCATGGTAAACTCGACATAATGTATAACAATGCGGGAATTGTCGGACCGTCTGTTCCTCCGAGCATTGCGGATTTGAACCTCGATGAGTTCAACAAGGTGATGAAGATCAATGTCGGAGGCGTAATCGCCGGCATAAAACATGCGGCCCGAGTGATGATACCGGCAGGCTACGGATCCATCCTATGTACAGCCAGTATATGTGGGATAATGGGCGGGTTCGGCCCACATCCATACAATATATCAAAATTCACAATACATGGGATAGTAAAGTCAGCAGCAAGTGATCTATGCAAAAATGGAATCCGAATCAATTGTATATCTCCTGGCCCGATACCGACACCGATGTCCGTGGGCCAAATAGCCCATTTCTATCCTGGATCTACAAGAGAGAAAATAGTTGAAATGATGAATGGGCTTGGAGAGTTAAAAGGAGCAAAGTGTGAAGAAATTGATGTGGCAAAAGCTGCATTATATTTAGCATCAGATGAAGCAAAATATATTACTGGTCATAATCTTGTGGTTGATGGAGGGTTAACTTCCTTTAAAACTCTTAACATGCCTAATCCTAATTAAATTGTGTAGCATTTCAGTTTAATTAGTTTCTACTGTTTTTACCTAATTTTGTTGGTCCATGTGAAGTTTTTTTTTTTAGAACAAGTGGTTAATGATTAAGTTATGTTCACTCAACAAGATTAGAGAATAATGTTTTGTTAATTTATGATCTTATTTTATTTCTTTATGTCAAATTGAGTCATTTTTAAAATTTATATGATCTTTAGATTTAGGAGCTATATAGCTTTTTACTTTTTAATATACCATTATAATTTTTTTATATTTGTCATCACTCTCTACTAGACTTGATCATGGTGATGTTTCAAATGTAAGTCTAAGTCCGGTTTGTACTTCAAATTTACTACTCAACCCTGGTCCAAATGTATGAATTTTGGCGCATCTACATTAAATTTTTTGGTATTAAAAGTTCAATCTCATCCATAAAAAAGCAGAATTTCTAAAAATTGGAGCTGAATTTGAAACAAACAATTATATTGTCCAAACCGGCCAAAAACGGACAAACCTGAGCGGACCAGATAGGTACTCAAATCCATGAATACTTCTACTCGTTGCACGTGGTTCAATCAGAAAATTAATAAACAAATGAAAGAGAATATAATTATAAAACAAGCAAAAATCATTAGTAATTGATAGTCGAAACACAATTGTCCACCCCGACTCTCTAATTACAAACCTCATCAGTTTGATAAATTAGTAATAATAATTTATACAGATTTATAAGCATCAGGATTAGTAAATTTGATAATTAAAAAGAGCTATCTGGTAGTAAAAATGCCTGATTAGCATTCAAATCAACTGTTTATATTTTTTTTCTTTCAAAAGGACGACATTGGGTAGCTAGTTTATTTATCATTATTTAAATGGAAGTTTTTAATTAAGTTGCCATGCATGCATCTCTTTTTCTGTTATAATTATTCAGTCAAAGACGTTGTATTATTCTGACTCCTTATTTAGAAATTTGTTAATTGTAAAATATTACTTTAATTTACCATTTTATACCACCTTCAACATTTCTTCTTACGTTACTTTCATTCGTCTATTTCCCTCCAAACGTATATATTTTAAAAAACAATTTTAAATGCATTTATTATTTGATTGCCACGTCAGGTATTAATGTAGAGAGTAAGAATAATATAACGTAAATCAATTAGTTTAAATATTCAAAACATGAACTAAATGAATTATTAATTTATTAAAACAAATAGATAAAAATATAAAAACGTAATTTATACAAATTTTTATAAGATTGGGCTAATTTGAAACCGTATCTTTTACTAATTTAGACACGACAAAATACAATTTCCAAGTTAATGATAAAGTTGTTCATACTTAGAAACCCTCATCCCTCATCATTTATATATATGTAAATCAAGCTTACCATTGTTTTATTTTTGTTATTTTAAGACATTTTGATGAACAAAAAACAAATATTTACATAATCAGCAGTGTAACTCAATCGACTTAGATTACAAGTTACTAATAAGATTAATTATAAAAACAAAATTAAATTAATATTAGTCAAATAAGATATTTGAGCTATATAGCTTAACTGTCAATCGAATTCAACTTTTAAAATGAAAACTGTGAATCAAATATTGAAATCAAATTTGTCTCGAATTTTGATATGTTTAGACTCGATTCGTCCTGCACATAATTATATAAAAATAATTGCTCAATAAATATGTGTATTAGTATGAAAAACAAGTAATGATATGGTTTCATATTTTAGTTAAATTTTAGCATAAACCGAACTAGTAAAAAAATACACACAAAAAACCCCCCTGCAATTTTACCTTTTAACTGATGCACTGCGATTTAACATATCAATAATTAAGGGACCAAAATTTGTAAAACTATGGATTATTTTTCTCTAGTTTAAACGTTGTTCGAAAAAAAGTTGTATAATAAGTGTAATTTAACTTTTAATAATTAAAAAATACTATGTAGAATGAGTTAAGAGAAAAGCTGAAAATTGGAAGCGGAATTTTGGCTAGTCACGCAACCAGAGGGCAGAACCGCAGCCAGTTTTGGTTATGTAAATCATGTCAAATTGCAGTTTTTGTCAAAAGAAAATTAAAGTTTTTTAATTTATCTGGCATAAATAATTTATAATTATAATTATAATTATAATTAGGCTTAATACATAGTTTGACCCCTGAACTTGTACCCTTTTACCCATCTAACCCTTAAATTTAACGTTTCACCTATCGAACCTCTGAAGTTGTTAAATAATCCGATTTAACCCCTGAACTTAATAAATATGTAAGTATTGAACCCTTCGTGTCCACCTGTCACTTGAAACGTTTTAGAAGAAATTGTGTACGGAGGGGTTAAATGTTTACGTATTTATCAAGTTCGGGGGTTAAATCGGGTTATTTAACAAGTTCAGGGGTTCGATAGGTGAGACGTTAAGTTTGGAGGTTAGATGGGTAAAAGGGTACAAGTTCAGGGGTCAAACTATGTATTCAGCCATTATAATTACTATGTATTTGTGTATGGAGTGACAAGTGTAAGAGAATAGAAGGAAGTTTTGAAGAAGAGGGAATGGATTTTATTGGTTAGTAGGTGCGGTGAAAAGGTAATTTAATTAATTAAAAAGAAAATAGTATCACGAGAAACTTAGGGTTTCTCTGCAAAATTTATTCCAAAAGTTTTTTCAATTTCAAAATTATGAATGTTCAATTCAAAGTTTTGAAGCAGCCATCTAACAACTTGTTTGCTAGGGCATTCCATTAATGACTCCGATTGCCTTTGCATGTTTATCATTTTCTCCTCAATTTTTTTCATCTCTTCAAGTTGTAAAAATGAAAGCTATATAAAGTATGTTCGGTTCAACCGGATTTCCAATTTTAGTGTAAATCAGACCGGACAATTGGCTGACTTTTGGTTCAACCATCAGTTAGGTAGCACGGACACTTCATTCAATCGACGTGTCCCGTTTCGGAAACGTTTCGGACACTTGACGTTTCAGACACGAAACTTCATTTTTTACATAGGAAACATGAAAATAACAACGTTTCGCCGTGTTCAAGTGTCCCGTTTCCCCGTATCCGTATCCGTGTCCGTGCTACCTAGACTATCAGTTTGTTCTGCTTTTTAATCACTAGTTTAAAGTTAAAAAAACTAACAATTGCTGATTGTATCACCTTACCAAACACTTAAGTCGCTATTGAGAGTTAAAATGTTGATATTTGAGCACAAAACGGCTTAACCAAACACTAATTGCACACTGTAATTAGAGATATAATGAAATTGATACAAGTCCCAATCCATTCAAAAGATTAAAAAAAAAATTGTTGAGCCAAGTTTAAATTTGAACTATTGAAATCTAACTTTTTGAATTCAAATATAAAATACTCACATTTATGAATATAATCAAATTTTAATTAATTAGTTTTTTAAAAAATATTAAATATTTAAAAATGATATTTTAATTTTGATATTAAAACTTATATAAAAATAATCAAGTAGAATATAATTTTAAATTATTTTACAGTCTCTAAATTCAAATTCCTAAAACCCCCCAAAAAAGAATTGGCTTCGTGCAATGAGCTAAACTTCGATCAAATTGAAATTTTAAAATCAAATCAAAATTGAATGCAACATATTTGGACTGAACTCTATTCGATTATATTTAAAGCAATAGTGGATAGACCTACATTGTATTTATAATATGTGGATCTAAGAAAGATTAGAAAGTGCACCAACAATTGTCTTATATGGCAATTATGGTCCCCCAGGTGTTATAAATTTACTCATTCTCGTCCATGAAATAGTCTCTCTCACTCACACTCTCATGAATGATTGAATTTTTGCATGTCAGCTATGTTTCAAGATTAAGCAATAACTAAAAATATTCACCAACATATCATTTATGTGACTTCATTAAAAACTCAAGGATGGACAATATACTATATTTATGTTGGATTTTCTTTTACCTTCTTAAAGATGGACTGCATACTATTATACTATATTAATTCCATACCTTTCTCTAATTATATAATCTGGATATCGTATAGTAGCTATTCTGAGCTCAAATATTGTATAATTGCTAAATCTTTTACTAAAAAATTTTAGGAATTTTTGTAAGAACATATACATAAAATAAAATTATTTATTTGCACTTTTTATCTCATCCTCTTGTATAATTTTCTTATCTTGGCACGCGTCCGACTTTATAAGTTTAAAGTTACAATTTCATAAAGTAATTTAAAGGATTTTAAACAATTTCAAAAGTATAATTTCCAAATAGTTTTTAAAAATAGTTTCTAAATATTTTATATCAACTTTTACAAAATAAATTTAACAGTTTCTACAATAGTTTTAAACGGTTTTTAAAAAATAATTTTTAATAATGGGTAAAAGTATTTACTTAAGATAATTTATAAAACCATTTTTGAAAATAGTTTTCAAAGTTTTTAAACAGTCAATCTTTTTCTATATTTTGGAACTGAATTCCTAAAACCAGCATCCACCATCCTGTCGTCAGAAGCCAGCGTACACATCTTAACACACACTTCATCACTAAAATGATTCTTTTCCTTTTTTGACATAATATTTACCATTTTTAATTGATAGATCAACACGTCGTCGGTTTATGTGTACAAAAAGGAAACGGGCAAATAAAATTCAGTGAAAGCAGAGATCACCAGACACATAGATAAGCCTCAGCCACCTCTCTCCATTCGTTTCTTTTCTTCTAAACAAAAACGTTTCAAAACTTTTTTCTTCTTTAATCTATGAAAAAAATAAATGAAAAAGGGTCTATTCGGCACTCAAATTTATATCTCATGTTAATTTTCTAATCAATTTAATTTTAAAATTTGTACTTTGGAGTCAAATAAGTTATTTTTAATACTTTTAGTCGATTTAATTTTTAAATTTGTATTTCAAAGCAAACACATATAAATTAAGAGTTATTTGACCGAGGAATATAAATTCTAAACTTTAACATCAAATTGACTTATTTGTTTTAAAAATATAATTATTCGGATTTAATTATTTAAAATATAAATGATTTATTAGATCTCGATAAACAAGTTCGAATGCCAGAATTACCTTTTACTAAAAAATATGAGCAAATTAATCTAAAACTCTCACATATATCATCATTCATACTTTAATTTCTGCAATTTGAAAATTAAACGAAATGATCTCTTATTTTTATTTCCGTAATAATTTCACGATCAATATTTCTAAATATGAAAGACGAAATTGTTGACGGGAATAAAAGTGGAAGATCATATTATTGCTTTAGAATAGAAAACCCTCTCTCTCAAATAGAAAACCATAGCTGTCAAGCGTTTCTCCTCTTGTTTTCGCTTCGGCTGCCGTCAATGGTTTATTTTTGCCGTTGACGGTAGCCATTTCTTTTTTATTGCTTTAGAATAAAATAAATGACCGACTCTTTTTCATCTTTTTCATTTTGGTTGGTAAATCTATCGACGAGGCGCATCAATTTCAATAAATAAAAAATTAGAGATAGATCAAGACCTTTTAAGATTAAAGATGAAATCGTTATAAGTTATATTAGTTTTTTTTTTGATAACTATTTTACAACGATTGTCTTTCTTTTTGAAAGTTTTGTTGTTCTTTCTATATGAAAGATTTGTTTTTTTTTTAAAAAGTTTGCGAGTGTTCTGTTAGACAGAAAAGGCTTGGATCTTATGTGTTAGAGCAGTTATGTAATTTTAATTTTATTTTATAAGGCGATCTGTGAATCAATGTTTATATTTTTGTTCCATGTCTGGTCATTAGAAACGGTTATACCCTTTTTAAATTCTTAAACCCTGTAACTGCTCTTTATTATTAATGGAAGATATTCGATTGTCAAAAAAAAAAAAAAACCTTAGTTAACTACTAAATATAGGCAAAACGATAAAATCATTGACGAAAAAAATAAGAGACTAGTTATATTATTTGATTTTCAAATAAAGAAAAATGCAAATTATGAGTAATTTTGCTCAACAAATATTTATGTTCATGTAACAGTTCCAGTGATTCATAATCAAGCAAGCCATGACGCTACCCGTCTTCTCAATCCTTTAAAACTAATTTTCTCCATAATCATAACCGCCTACTTTTTCTTTCTCTTTCTATATCAGTTTAGCTTCAAGAAACTGCTAGCATGGTTCTCAACGCCGTCGTTTGGATGGAACCCGGAGCAGCAGCAACCACTGCTCAAGAACAGCTACAACTAGAAGAAGAAGAAGAAGAAGCCATTTCTTCATGGACCAGAACTAATACTAATATCAACTTTAAAGAAGAGGATTTAGCTTTCAATGGTGCTTCTTTTTCCACCTTCAAATCCATGCTTGAAGCTGACTGGTACACTAATAATCTCCATGCTTTTTCCTCTAATGAAAACCTTCTTCTTCACCCTTCTTTAGACTCCTCTTCTTCCTGTTCTCCCTCACACCGGGTTTTTGATCATCTTGACCCTTCTTCACAAATTCAATCACACCACTTTTTGCAGCAGAAATCTTGTTTTTCTAATTTCGTTAATCACCCTTTTGATAGTAATGTTAATGGCTTTGATTTGGGTTGTGAAAGTTCATTTCTTTCTCAATTTCAGCCTAGTCAAGGCTCTAACTTTATGGGTTTTAGTGGGTGTGGCTCAACTCTTGGTGATGGTGGTGGTGGTGGTGGTTCTACTACTACCCAGTTGCTCTCTTTTCCTGATAATGGTGGTTTTGGTAATGTGGGGTTTGATAATTTTGATGGTGGTTTAGCAAATCCTATGTTTTTGAGTAAAGCTAAGGTCTTGGGGCCACTTCATGAGGTGGGGTCTTCGGGTTCTGGTTCACATTCACCACCTACACTCTTTCAAAAGAGAGCTATGTTGAGACATAGTGATGGGAAATTAGGGAGTTTGGAGATATCAGGGCTGAGATGTGGAGGAGGAGATGGTGGTGGTGGGGAGATTGAGAGGAAAAGAAAAAGGAGCGATCAGCAAGAAGGTGAAATTGATGATGTGAGTTTCGATGTTTCGGGTTTTAATTACGACTCTGATGAGAATTATGAAGATGATTGTAAGGTTGAAGAGAGTTATAAAAACAATGGTGGAAGTAATTCTAATGCTAATAGCACTATCACTGGTGGTTGTGGTGGTGGTGGTGATCAGAAGGGGAAGAAGAAAGGTTTGCCTGCAAAGAATTTGATGGCTGAGAGAAGGAGAAGGAAGAGGCTTAATGATAGGCTTTACATGCTGAGATCTGTTGTACCTAAGATTAGCAAGGTAATTAGTGGAAGTACTTCAGTTTCATTGTGTTGTTTATGTTTATTAAGTGATGATGTGAGTTTTAATGTTTGAGACAATTAGTTTTAATTTAGATATGTCTTTTGTGTCTTAAGAGGCTAGCAAGTTAAATAATTGGTTATTTTGTTATGCGAAATTTGAGATATGTGAGACTAAGATTACACCCATTGCCCTCTTATTAAGTTTGTTTTGCTCACAGATGGATAGAGCTTCGATCCTCGGGGATGCCATTGACTACCTAAAAGATCTCTTGCAGAGGATCAATGACCTTCATAATGAATTGGAATCGACACCTCCTGGTACTTTGCTGCCCCAAACTGCCAGTTTCCACCCTTTGACACCAACGCCTCCTACCCTTCCGTGCCGTGTGAAGGAAGAACTATGCCCCAGCTCGTTGCCGAGTCCTAAAAACCAGGCTGCAAGGGTAAACGCTGTCACCTTGATGCTATAAAATGTTTATTTCAGCATTAATTCTTTCAAGTTTGGTGTTGGCTTGCATTAATTTTTGATAATTGCTCAAGGCTTAAGGGATCTAGATAGGATCGATAGGTGCAATAAGATAAGTAGTATGGTACGAAACTGTAAAATCTGTTAGATTACATTACCAGTTTTGTGTTTGCTATATCATTCATGCCCTGCATATGTTTAGGCTGACTGACCTTATTGTAATTCAGCCAGAGAGACAAATCTCAAATTGGTTTATAGGTAATGTATAGGATCGAAGCTAAAAAATTGCAGTAATAGATGTGTTCTTGTGTTCATGGCTGTGTGCTTATGCAAATGATGATTAATCTCTCTAGATATTTTCTATACTTGCATTTAGCAACGTGATAGATTATGTGCTTACCTCTTTACAACTTGGTGTTAAAATGAAATTTGCAGGTGGAAGTTAGAGTAAGAGAAGGAAGGGCGGTCAATATCCATATGTTTTGTGCTCGCAGACCTGGTTTACTTCTCTCCACTATGAGGGCTCTCGACAACCTTGGTTTGGATATTCAGCAGGCTGTCATCAGTTGTTTCAATGGGTTTGCGCTTGATGTTTTTCGAGCTGAGGTATGCTGCCTAATTTCTTGCCACGCTGTTTTCCGTGAAACATTAAACTTGTTGCTTTTGACATGCATATCAGCAGAGTCACAATTTCATGCTCCACTTTTCGGCCCTATTGCTGACTTGCACTGAGAGATACTGGGCTCTTAACACTAAGAACTAGGTGCTTATGCATACATATGCTCATGGTTAGAAGTTAAGTAAAACAAACACGTCATTCTCCAGGTTTCCCGTTTTAAACATGTCGGAAATTTGGTGTTGCGGATACAAAACTTCATTTTTAACATAAGAAACCTTAAAATAACATCATTTCACCGTATCTGTGTCCAAGTGTCCGGTTTTTCCGTATCTATGTCCGTGCTACATAGGTTAGAAGGCTAGGGCATACTGTATAATTAATCAAGAGTGCTTCTAGCGGTGTCATTGTATGCATAAATCAATTTGTGGGTAGTAGTGCAATTTAACTAAGTAATTGTATACTGAATAGTTATTTATAATTCTATTTACTTCGGATTTTTCTCGGAAAAGCTTTCATAACATGTGATACGAAGTAATTATATAAAAAAAACATGTGATACGAAGTGGAGTTGAATCATACTCGAATTTCTTTAACTAACTTACTAGGACTTCTCCTCATGTTCTTGAGCTGACGAAAACAAACTACGGTTCTCTGACTCTTTGGAGATGATGTTTTTTCTTTCTTGTTGATCAGCAATGCAGGGAGGGTCAAGATGTGTTACCAGAGCAAATCAAAGCAGTACTCCTTGATTCAGCTGGTTTCCATGGAATGATGTGATTCACAGTTTGTATGTGAAATCATATGACAAACTGATCAGGCACTAACCTTAGTTCTTTAGCTCAATTTGTCTGTAGCAACAAAATTATGTTCTTCAGTGATTTTTCTTTATTATTTTATTTTTTTCGTATCAAACATCCTTAATTTTACGCTCTCTTTTTATTCACTTGTTTTTGTTACAAATGGGAGCAGATGTTTGAACTTCGAAATGCCGAGTTTGAACATAGTATCTTTGCCATTAGACTAGTCTGAACTCGAGTCCGGTTTATGCCTTAATTGCTCTGTTTAGTGTCACCAACTCATCAAACTAAGGGTTTTAGAAACTGAAAATTCTGAAGTAGAAAATGCTGAAATAGAAAATGACAAAATATTTATACATAATAAGTTATAAATATAAAGTTTTGGAGTTGGAGAAGAGTTTTGAAACTGAAATGCTGAAACTAAGGGTATGCACGGATCCTCAATATTTTTAAAACCGAACCGAAAACCGGACCGAAAATATTCATTGACTATTGACTTTTTCCGAACCGAACCATCGAAAATTTTATTGGTACGGTTCTGGATTTTTTATAAATAACCGTATCAAGAACCGAACTGAACCGTATTGAACCGAAATACTGAATTTATACCCGAAGAACCGAAAGATTATATATATTGATTAATATATTCGTATTAACTTTAAATTACTAAACATTAAAATTATTTTATAAAATTAAATAATATATATTAAAAATATTGATATATATATATATATATAATCAATTTTTATAAAAACAAAATTACTTATATATTTCAATGAAAATTATATGAATTTGTCAAATATTTAATAATTATTAAAAATATTTTCTAAAATCAATATAAAGAATTTACATATCCATTATTTTCTATCTATCTACTGCTACACGGTCTGCGATGGCAGTGTAATAGTGGCACAAGGATTAGAACTCTTCAGGACCCATGGATCCCTGGGAAAGGAAATTATTTACTGTCGGCTCGTGGCAACGTTACAGCAGATGAAATTCCGCAGCTGGTTTGTGACTTAATGAATGAGGACACTTGTAAGTGGAACTCCGCTCTGGTGTCTCGTCTTTTTGATGAAGAAGATTATGCAGCCATTCTAAATATTCCTATCCCCTACAGTCATGTAGCCGACAGACTAGTTTGGGACTTCACCAAAGACGGGCAGTATACAGTGAAGTCCGGCTACTATAAGGAGCTGCTCATAAAAGATGCTGGTGTTGATAGCCACAGCTACTTCCCTTCGCTTCGCAAGAGTGAGTGGAAAGTGCTTTGGCAGCTAAAGATTCCCAGCAAAATTAGAATTTTCATTTGGAAGCTTCTCCATAAAGGAATTCCAATTGCAGAGGGCCTTAATTTTCGGATTAAAAGCAATTTAAACTGTCCACACTGCCACGAGAAGGAGGATATTCACCACATGCTGTTCAACTGTGACTTTGCCCGTCGCACCTGGTTCCTTTCCGATCTGCATCTAATCTCGGGGCAAATTCCAAACCAGACTTTTGATGTCATCTGGTCCAACTTCTTATCAAACCTTCATTCAGCAGCGGAGAGAGAGTGGTTCCTCTCAGTGTTTGCATTTAACGCTTGGTCCATTTGGAAAGCCAGAAATTCGGCGGTTTTTAAAGACAGTTCATGGACCATAGAAGATACAACTTCCTATGCGAGACAGTCAAAGAAGGATTATGATGAAGCTAATGCCGCCCAACTCTCCAAAGTCACAGCCACAGAAAAGAAGTTTCGCAAGTGTAAAACACGACATCTATCTAGATCCCCTCTTCTTAGCGACGCAATCACTATCCAATATGATGGAGGAATTAGCAAGGAAACTCAATCGGGCTCAGTGGCAGGGATTGCCTTCAATAATTCTGGTCAATCCTTAGGTAGCTTTGCTCGTAGCTTCAGAGGGATGTGGGACCCTGGGATTGTGGAATTCTTGGCGCTTCGAGAAGCAAGCAGTTGGGCGAAATTCAACGGTTGGAATAACGTGATCTTCGAGGGGGATGCCATTCAGGTCTCCAAATCGGTTAACTCAGGTGCGTGCCAAATAACCGACGCATGGGGACTCTGTCAAGATATATGGCTACTTTCTAACTCCTTCAATCACACAGAATTTAGATGGATCAAAAGGGGACTGAACAAGGAAGCTCACAAATTAGTCCAATTAGAGAAAGCTCAGTTCCGTCGGTATTCTTCTATAAATGGGGTATCTTAAGCTAGATGCCGGTTTGTTAGTTTCGCCAAAAGCAAAGCTAAGGAAAAAAAAAAAATTACATAGTTTAACAAAAATGATATAGTTTTAGTCTTGATAATAGATAAAAGTAACCTTATCAAATAATCAAAAATTTAATATTAAATCGAACCATAATATACATGTCGTACCTTTTTATTTTAGTGATGATTATTTTTTTGTGATAGTTAATATATAAAAAAATGAATGAATAAGTAACTAATTAATTTTAAAAGTCAAAATATTGTATTATAAGTAGAGATCATATTTAAAATAAAACAATATCCGTGGTTCTAGTGATATCCGTACAGAACTATTAGGACCGAATCTAAATTCCCGTACCGAACCGTACCGAAAAATAAAATCTCCGAACTGAACCGAACCGATTATTAGTACGGATCCGGAGATCCAGTTTTTGATATCCCCAATTTTTAATTTGGCTCCAGAGATTTGTCAATTTCCGAATTTTCCGGAACCGTGCTCACCCCTAGCTGAAACCGTGAGATTCGACAAATTTTCGTGCAATAAAAATGTTAGTAAAACTGTAAAAGTATGTTTCATCTTTTGAAAACCACCTTCAATTTGTCTCATTATTCCGCACAAAACTCTCGCAACTGTTTTGAATTGGGCAATAAGGCCTGACTGTTCTACCTCACCCATAGTAACAAATTGCAAATACTTAGCCAGCAATCCTATGTTTAGCATGAAACAAGAATATGTTTGCCTTGAGCTTCTTACAAATCTGACCAGATTTTTCATTAAATCAACTGAAAACTAAATGCAAAATGTTCTTATATGCTCACAATGGCTCGTTTTTCAAATACATTATAATTTTAAAATTTTGTCAATTTGATCCATTATCTTTTCGATCTTTACCGAATAGACCCACAACTTGTTTAGTGCAATATTGTACATTCACGTGTCTAAAACTTATCCTATTTGACACATAAAATATTATGCCATGTCATCCAACACTTGAAAAAATGATGGACCATACTGATGATAGAATTTTAAAATTATGGTATATTTGACAAATGGAACATAGTTGTGGGTAGATAATGACATTTTACCAAAAGTAAATGATCAAAAACCTGATTATAGTTTAAATAATGTAAAAGCCCTTCAATTAGATTATATAAATGATCTAATATCAACTAAATTTGTTGATCCACAACTAATCCAGAAATTTAGTTTTTAGATTATGCATGGTTACAAATTTGTGTCATAAATAAACCTGAAGAAGGTTAAGAATATATAGAATTGAATTATCATCTCTGCAAGTCAATTCTTGGTTCCTTCCTGATCAAGTAATAAGAGCGATTACATTTCCATATAATTATTTGTTTTCACAGGTAGCATTTTCTTAATCTCTTCATCATTTTTAATCCTTTTTTCTTTTTCTATGATGTTCATCATCGAATTGATCTTTAATTGTTGGCGTTTCTTCATAAATTCATCAATGTGATCGCAAGAAATAATATTCGTCAACCTTTTCGTTTTTCGATCTGCAATATTTTGAAATACTCGGGAAATAAGGAGAAATTTATGCCTTAATTTGCTGTTTTTTTTTTAATATTTATTCTCAAGAAAATGACATTGCAAACCTCTATCAGGTATTCTTTTACAGGGAGATAGTGCAAAATCTATCACCTGGGCTCAATAAAGAATGGGACATTGTTGGAGCAAGGTGAGGTTCTTTGAATACGCCACGGAAACTTCTCAAGTCCTACGTTTCCACATTTTGTTTTTATTCTCTTGTTTCGGCGTTTCTGTTTCGGTGCTATATAGTATTTAACAAATTGATGATAAATTATGCAGGGTTGTATATGTTGTCATAAAATTAATAATGGTGATGGCGACATGAGCAATAGCCAATCTGAACATGTAAAATGTATATGTAAATGTGATAGTGTTCATCAAGTAAATACCATTCAGAAATGGGAGGAAAAGTTACATGAAGCAACTAAACAAGACAAGATTGTAAGTATTGGCAATATCTCTATAATTCTCTCAGCATTTTTGAAATGCATGTGCATCCTATGTTGCACGGAAATTTCTCGAGTCTTACGTTTTGAAACTTCGCAACTCTACATTTATCATATGTTCTTATAAGAAATGTCATTCCGTTCGTTACTTTTGTTTCCGTATTCTACATATATTTCTTTCTCTCATTAATGATTTTCCACCTTCAACAGATCATAGTAAATTTCTGTTCATCATGGTGTTCTCCAAGTAAATCGATAGCACCAATCTACTGCGATCTTGCGGACAGATATTCTTCTGTCATATTCTTAAGTATAGACACTAATGAGCTTAGAGTAAGTAAAAAATGTCTCTGTCAAGATTCTGCAGAATAAATGTTACATGTCTGAAAAATGAGCTCAATTGTTTGCTTGGAACAGGAGCTTAGTTCGTCATGGGAGGTTAAATCTACCCCCACATTTTTCTTTCTGAAAGATGGGAGACAATTAGACAAGCTTGTCGGAGCCGACAAGCTAGAGCTGGAGAAGAAGACTGCTTATGTTATCAGTATTGCAAATGGCTCTGATCAAACAAGATAATTGTGTTCAAGATGACACCTTTACGACCTCAAAAGCACCACTAACACAAGAACATAATGATCGAATTCAGGAGACTCCGTCTGATATTTGGACGCTCGGATGCATTGTTTTTGAGAGGTTAACAGGCAACAAGATTTGGGATTCAAATGCTGATACCACAACTTATGAGGTCTTGAAAAAGATCGGTGGTTGCTGCGAATTTGCCTAAAATTCCTAGTCAGATTTCGGAGGATGCAGCGGATTTCTTGAAAGCTTGTTTAGTGAAGAAGCCTGTTTTTAGATTTTGTTGTATAAATTAGATGAACAGGGTGTTAGAGATCACAAGAGATGATGAAGTTTGAGGCGTGAAAAGATGTCACTGCCCTAAAGTATATTTTGGTATACAGGATGCAACAAACTCTTCTAGTTATTTGAACTAGGAGTAGAAACAACAGTTTATATATTTAATACAATTGTATCTCATTAATCCGATAAATTTTTAGGTGAACCGAGTTCACCATGTAGGACTATAAGCCGTCCACAAATGATGTGCCACGTGGCATAATTGTAATAAATAATCCAACTATTTCTTAACACATCATTTGTTGTGTTTAGATTTTTTATAGATATATTATTCTCTTGTTAGTATAATTGTTCTCTTGTTATATTTTTATGGTGTTTTTTTTGATATTTTTGCTACTAATTTCGTATACAACGAGTTGATTTATATTTATATGGTGTATTTACACTAAAAAAACCATAGAATACACTATAAAAACGTCACAAAGACACCATAACACGCTATAAAAACGTGAAAAAATAAAAAAGATATCTTTGAAATTAAAAAAACTAAATAAAGTTATTTTGATATATAAAAAAGTATGAAATGAAAAAAAGGTCTAAAATTTAGATAGCCGGTAACTTTAAGCGTTTTACATCTAGATAAAGCTCCACTTAAGCCGGGTAGGTCTCTTGCGGGAGGCAAAACTCTGACCCCAAATTTTAAACACTTGCATATATGAGTACGGTTCAAACCCGCAATCTCACTTAAGTTAGGAGAGCGCCTAACCAACTCACCCGACTTGGGTTAATTTCCTCAATTTTTTTAATGATGATAAAAATCACTTCATGTTTTTCTTTTCCAAATAATTTGCAATTTGAATAAAGACAAATCTTTTCCAAATAATCGTTCAATTTTTCAGTATATTTATTTCAAGAAATGAACAATTATTATATACATTTAAAAATATATAATTTGAATTAAAAATAAAATTTATTAATTATTTTCATAAAAAGTTTAGGTGATTAAAATCTTTGATATGTTTATTACTCAAAAAATAAAGTGATTCTAGAAACAAATTGATAATTTTAAAGATATTCAATTAAGTAGATTTTACTAGTATTTTTTACTTTTTTACATTACTTTAAAAGGATTATTCTAGAAACAATCGTTTTACTTTAAAGAGATTCAATTAACTTAAGTAGTAGTAGTATTTTACTTTACCATTCAAATTCATAAGCAGATTACCCAAATTTACTCTCTTTCAGAATCTCCTAATTATCTGACGAAAACACCCTTTCTAGAAACTAACTTGAACAGGGCGATGTCGTCGTCTATTATATAAAGGTTCAAAGTTCAAACCTATAAACTCACGCTCTCTCTTCATTACTTTATCGAGTGCCAGCAACCGGAAATGGCGGAGGCGATAACGAGATCAGGAAGCGGGAGGAGTAGTTTTGCGTCGTCCAGTAGGCGGAGCTGGACAGCGGCACCTGAAGTGTTTGGCCGGAGTGGAAGGAGGGAAGATGAGGAGGAGGAGCTCCGGTGGGCGGCGATAGAGCGGTTACCGACGTATGAGAGATTAAGAAAAGGAATGCTGAGACAAGTAGTTGATAATGGAAGTGTTATTCAGATCAGAGAATTTGATGTTAGGAAACTTGGAATGCAAGATAAGCAACAGTTAATGGAAAGTATTCTGAGAGATGCTGAACATGACAACGAAAGGTTTCTTTTGAGACTTAGAGAAAGAATTAACAGGTACCAAATTTTACGAGGGAGCGGTTGTGGGAGGAAATGAATCCACGACCTTAACAGAACGCTAGCGCTATTATAATATCATTTGAACTGTAATTTATTGGTTTTTCGTTTAGTTTTTTTTCGGTTCTGACTACATATCAAATTGTTGTTTTCAGGGTGGGAATTGAGATTCCGAAGATTGAAGTTAGGTATGAGCATTTATCAGTGGAAGGAGATGTTCGTGTGGGGAGCAGAGCTCTTCCTACTTTGCTTAATGTTATTTTAAACTCAATAGAGGTATTTCTTATTTGCTAATAATTATTTCATACAACACAAGTAAATTAAGCTTTTTGTTTATCTGGTTGAACTCTAATTATAAGTAATCAAGGTAAACTGTTATTGGATTGTTTCTGATTTCCATATATTAATCTTCTAATAGAGTGTTCTTGGGTGGATCGGGCTGGCTCCATCTAAGAAAAGAAAAATCAAAATTCTTCAAGATATCAGTGGAATTGTCAAACCGTCGAGGTATATTATGACACTGCAATTTGAATAAGAAACGATGATATACATATGCTTAAATCTGCAGTTTACAGGCAAATTGTCAAGATAGATACTTAATGGTGACATGTAACATTAAAATGGATCCTTAAATTTGTGTATTTTTGGAGTACATTTACATTAAATTGTTGTTTGATTGGAAGAAATTGATGACCCTGCTTACACTGCAATTTGCAGAATGACCCTGCTGCTTGGTCCTCCGGGTGCAGGGAAAACAACATTGTTGTTGGCACTTGCTGATAAACTTGATAAGGATCTAAGGGTATATTCAGTCTCCTAATGAAATGGTTTCTTCTTTATCTATCATGATTCATGAGTTGATTTATCTTCGATTATTTGCGTGCAGAAATCGGGAAGAATCACGTATTGTGGTCATGAACTGCATGAGTTTATTCCTCAGAGAACTTGTGCTTATATTAGTCAGCATGATGTTCACCATGGGGAGATGACAGTAAGAGAGACGTTTGATTTCGCTGGCCGCAATTTAGGTGTGGGGACAAGATATGATATGCTGGTAGAACTTTCAAGACGTGAGAATGCTGCAGGAATTAAGCCAGACCCTGACCTTGATGCCTACATGAAAGCCACAGCAATGTCAGGCCAAAAAACTAGTTTAGTTACTGATTATGTTCTCAAGGTTTGTTTTCTGTATTTTGATTTGGTTCCATCTCATTCTTCTTTCTTGTTCCTCTCTCTCTCGAATTTGAAGACAAATTTTCTCTTCAATCTTCAATAGTTACTTGGGTTGGATATTTGTGCGGATACTCTGGTTGGGGATCAGATGAGAAGAGGCATTTCTGGAGGACAAAAGAAGCGTGTGACCACCGGTATGTATTCGCAGACAAGGTTTAAACATGAAAAATACCATTTCTTATCTAAAATTTGCTTCGATGCAGAAGATGCACACTCATTCTATAATTAGTCTGGATACTTTGGTTATAAGTCCAAATTAGAAATGATTGTACTAATCTTAATTTCTTGGTCCTGTAGCTAGTAGGCTTGGATTTTATGCTCCATTTTATTTTATGGCATTGTTGTCTTCTTAATTACTAGCTATTTTGAACTTACCCATATAATACATGGCCTTGATATCTTCTTACTAGTTGTTTCTCTTAGTTTTGCTAGCTTGAATACCATTCTGATAGCTGCCATCCTTAATGAATACAGGTGAGATGCTAGTGGGACCAGCTAAAGTACTTCTGATGGATGAAATATCAACGGGGCTGGACAGTTCCACTACTTTTCAGATTTGTAGATTCATGAGGCAGATGGTTCATATTATGGATGTAACCATGACCATATCTCTCTTGCAGCCAGCACCAGAGACATTTGAACTTTTTGATGATGTTATTTTACTTTCAGATGGCCAGATTGTCTATCAAGGTCCTCGTGGAAATATCCTAGAATTCTTCGAATATATGGGTTTTAAATGCCCCGAAAGGAAAGGAGTTGCTGATTTTCTGCAAGAAGTAACTTCCCAGAAGGACCAAGAACAATATTGGCACAAGAAGGATCAACCTTACACATTTATATCAGTTCCAAATTTTGTGGAAGGTTTTAGTTCTTTCCACATTGGCCAACAACTTGAATCAGATCTTAGTGTTGCATACAATAAAGAAAGAGCTCACCCTGCTGCAGTAGTGATGGATAAGTATGGGATTTCAAATTGGGAACTGTTCAAGGCGTCTTTCTCACGGGAATGGCTGTTGATGAAGCGAAATTCCTTTATCTATATATTCAAGACGGTTCAGATAACAATAATGTCAATAATCACTTTCACTATGTTCCTGAGGACAGAAATGAAAGTGGGGACGGTTGCAGATGGACAGAAATTCTTTGGAGCCCTATTTTTCAGTCTACTTAATGTGATGTTTAATGGAATCGCGGAACTTGCTCTGACCATTTTCAGGCTACCTGTCTTCTACAAACAAAGGGACTACTTATTTTACCCAGCATGGGCGTTTGCTTTACCAATATGGGCTCTTAGGATCCCATTGTCACTCTTGGAATCAGGAATATGGATTTGTCTAACATATTATACAATTGGTTTTGCTCCATCTGCCACCAGGTAATTGGTTTCAATCTTTCTTGTTGCTTTTGAACAATTGCTGTGTTTTCACTAACATCAATTAGAAACGAACAATTTCTGGATTCAAATACTACTGGAATTAACAATTGTTGTGTATACTTTACTTGATCAGGTTTTTTAGACAGTTCCTAGCATTTTTTGGTGTACATCAGATGGCTCTGTCCCTTTTTCGGTTCATTGCTGCTCTTGGAAGAACAGAAATTGTTGCAAATACACTTGGTAGCTTCACCTTGCTTCTGGTTTTTTTGCTTGGAGGATTTGTAGTTGCTCGAGGCAAGTAGCTAACTAACTTCTCTATACTATTTCGATATTGCAGTTACGTCAAAGCATTAGCCTACAAGTTGATATGCTATTGCTGCGTTCTTATTTTAATAAAATTTGTGAGTCGTTAGTGTTTTTTTTATAATAAATAATGATTTGGTAGCACACTTTTTAATATTAAAACAGACGATATTGCACCTTGGATGGTATGGGGCTACTATGTTTCTCCTATGATGTATGGGCAGAATGCTATTGTCATGAATGAATTCTTAGATGAAAGATGGAGTGCAGTAAGTTGTTCGTGTACTTTTTTGGAATATTTTTCATACTATTTGGTATATAAATTAATGTGCAGTCTAAATTATATCACTAACTGTTGCCTAATATAGCCTAATCCAGACCCCAGGATTGATGCACCTACAGTTGGCAAAGTCCTTCTGAAAGCTAGAGGCTTCTTTACTGATGACTACTCGTTTTGGATTTGCGTTGGAGCACTATTTGGGTTTTCTATTCTATTCAACATTTTATTTATCGCAGCATTAACCTACTTGAATCGTTAGTCATCTTATCTCAAGCTCACTTAAGGATCTTTGTGTATATGTTGATGTTGGTAAAATCATTTGTGCCAAAATTCAATTTTGTTGCAGCATTTGGAGATTCAAAAGCTGTCATTGCCGATAAAAGTAAGAAGGATGATTTGCACTCACGAAAACATGGAGAAGAAGGTTTAAATCTTTGCCTAAACCTCCTACATATATTGCTGCAAGTTATAGTTGTACGAGATAGACATCAGTTGAGAAATCTTAGTCCTACTACATGTCACAGACTCGTAATATATTGTCTAAAATTATGATAAATGATTGCAGGTACTAATATGGCAATTAGAAATTCTTCAGATGGCTCTGCTGCTTCAAGTAATATAACCAAAAGAGGAATGGTTTTGCCCTTTCAACCCCTTTCACTCGCGTTCAACCATATCAACTATTACGTAGATATGCCTGCTGTAAGTCGTTGCTTATATAACATGTCATTCTCTTGTGTTTTCATATCGCTGCTTGTTCATAAAAAAACGTAAGCTACTATAAATGTAAGCTAATGTCAAGTCTCTTCTATGCACTTACTACGTTACTCACCATGTAAGACTAGTGCAAGGGGGTTTGAATTAGAAAACGGTAATAACAGTTGAAATAAGTCATTATATTATTCTTTTACTTTTTATTTTAGATTTCACTCATTACCCATACATATTACCAGAGACGATTGTTCAACTTTGCATAAAGCTACGAGCACTTTTTCCTCCACTATATGGGAGTTATGAATAATACTCCGAGCTCATATTTTATGCAAATTAAAATATATAATACTCTTAAAATGGTATATATATTGTAAGGAGCAACATTGAGATGAAATATTGGTTTTCCGTTACAGGGAATGAGAAAGGAAGGTGTGCAAGAAAAGCACCTTCAACTGTTGCAAGATGTTAGTGGCTCTTTCAGACCAGGGATATTAACAGCACTGGTGGGTGTAAGTGGTGCTGGGAAGACTACATTAATGGATGTTTTAGCTGGAAGAAAGACCACTGGTTATATTGAAGGAACTTTGAGCATCTCTGGGTACCCAAAGAACCAATCAACATTTGCTCGTATAAGCGGTTATTGTGAACAGAATGATATCCATTCGCCACATGTTACTGTCTATGAGTCTCTCCTGTATTCTGCCTGGCTCCGCCTATCTATAGATGTAGATACGGAAACAAGAAAGGCATGTAACATTTCTCATCCACTTCTTTTATTTACTATTTTCTTCACTCATAAAATCTCTGTTTCCGACTATTTATATTGTAAACATTTGTCTAATGATTGTGACTTATATAGATGTTTGTTGAAGAAGTTATGGAGTTGGTTGAGCTAAATTTTATAAGAGAGGCCCTAGTTGGACTTCCAGGAGTAAATGGTCTATCAACAGAACAAAGGAAGAGGCTGACCATAGCCGTAGAATTGGTTGCTAATCCTTCAATAATCTTCATGGACGAACCAACTTCGGGCCTCGATGCCAGAGCCGCTGCAATTGTTATGCGTACTGTTAGAAACACTGTGGATACAGGTAGAACAGTTGTATGCACAATTCACCAGCCAAGCATAGACATTTTTGAGTCTTTTGACGAGGTATATTTTAATTTTACTAGACTTTCTAATTTTGTGTTTTTCTTTTTATGTTTCTTCTTTGCCCCATTAAAGATGATATAACTCAATATTTTGCCGCTTGCAGTTATTGTTGATGAAAAGAGGTGGTCAACTCATTTATGCCGGACCCCTTGGTCGCCATTCTCACAAGCTTATAGAATATTTTGAAGTGAGTACTTGACAATTTGTATTTTCCTTTTTAATTTCGTTAACTCATTTGCAGATTCATAGACTAATAATATTTTTACATTATGGCTTTACACTGATACTCTTAACTTAATACAAGGCCATTCCTGGAGTTCCCAAGATCAAGGAAGGCTACAACCCTGCCACATGGATGCTTGATATAAGTACTACTTCTTTTGAAGCACAACAGAATGTAGATTTTGCAGAAATTTTTGCCAATTCCACTCTTTACCAGTAAGTCTAAATATCATTCCATTGTTTGAGAGTAATGGCGAAAACGGTTTAGTTTTATTTACTTATTTTCTATTATTCAAACACTTGTAGGAGGAATCAAGAACTTATCAAAGAGCTTAGTGCTCCACCATCAGACTCTAAGGATCTCTACTTCCCAACCAAGTACTCACAAACATTACTTGTGCAATGCAAGGCCTGTTTTTGGAAACAGCATTGGTCTTATTGGAGAAACCCTCAATATAATGCTGTCCGATTCCTCTCGACAGTAGTCATTGGACTTATATTTGGTATCATATTTTACGACAAAGGGCAGAAAATGTAAGTCATGAATTCCGTCACATAACAAAAGTGTCATATTTGTTTTGCTCAAGTGAATAACTTTCTGTTCACAGATCTAAACAGCAAGATCTTATGAATCTCTTGGGAGCCATGTATACTGCGATATTTTTCCTTGGTGCAGCCAATACTTCTTCTGTTCAGCCTGTTGTTGCTATTGAAAGAACAGTTTTCTACCGTGAAAAGGCAGCTGGAATGTATTCAGCACTGCCTTATGCATTTGCTCAGGTGAGAAATCAGAAATTTTTATTAATTTATAGGCAACTCTTTATTTTTTTAGAGAACGGGTTTCCTATTAAGGAATGCGTATCTAGTTTATACTATTATTTATGGAAACGCCCTTAAAAAAATTCGCATGAGTTTCTGAATGCAACTTTCTCAAAATTTCCGTGCATCATAACTATTTAATTTTTCATATCGTCATGTTTACAAAATGGGATAATTACAAAGACATACTACTCATGAGGAAACAACTTGTATATCTGTAGGCGGCTATAGAGGTCATATATGTGGCAATTCAAACTTTAATTTACTGTCTTATCCTTTTCTCGATGATTGGGTTTGAGTGGAAAGTGGGAAACTTCTTGTGGTTCTTCTACTTCTTCGCCACCAGCTTTCTCTACTTCACAATGTATGGGATGATGGCTGTTGCTTTGACTCCAAATCACCAAATTGCTGCCATTGTCGTGTCCTTCTTCATAGGCTTATGGAGCCTTTTCTCCGGTTTTATCATTCCTAGGATGGTATAAATTCTTAACCTCTTGACCATAAACAATACATTTTCACTTCATACTTTCAATTTACAAATGTTTACTAATGTGTGATAGTTAATGCCTATATGGTGGAGATGGTATTATTGGGCATGTCCTCTAGCTTGGACACTCTATGGGTTAATAGTATCTCAACTGGGTAATTTGGAAACTCTTGTTGAAGTACCTGGAGCTGCTAATGTATCCGTGAAGGAATTTCTCAAACAAAACTTCGGGTTTGAGCACGATTTTCTTGGAGTTGTTGCTGTGGTGCATATCGGTTGGATTCTCATATTCTTCTTTGTGTTTGCATATGGTATCAAGTTTCTTAACTTCCAGAAACGATAAATTAAAATGTTCTGCATTTACTTTTCCTCTTACTTGTTGGTTAAGTTTTGTTTTGATTATTTTAGTTTGTGATTAGATAAAGGCTGTTATGATTAAAATGTTAATTCTGCCATCAGCAAATGAAGCCTGGTTTTCTTTTAGCCGAATATGAATTTGTTATTTTTGACTTGTTCTTGTGGGAGTTGTAAAGTTTCCTCTCTGCTAGATCAGCTAATCACTTGTCTTCAATGACAAAGTCAATTCTTCATTTTAGTTGAATGTATGAAATGGAGTAATTATTCAAAGCAATGCTTGTCACGGTGTGACTGCTATTTTTGCAACACATGTTTGCAGTGTTAGAATATTTATGTCCTTTAGGCTATATGCTGTCCATTGTTTCTTCTTACACCGGTCCTCAAAGGCCATATGTTACATGTTCCCGAAAAGTTGCTTCCAAAATCCTTCAATCAGCTCAGAAATGGGAGGAAAAGTTATATGAAGCAACTAAACAAGACAAGATTGTAAGTATTGCCAATCTCTTAATTCTCTCAGCATTTCTGAAATGCATGTGCATCCTATGTTGCATGGAAATTTCTCTAGTCTTACGTTTTGAAACTTCGAAACTCTATATTTATAATATATTCTTATAGAAAATGTCATTCTGTCCGTTATTTTTGTTTCCGTATTTCTACATATATTCCTTTCTCTCATTAATGATTTCCACCTTCAACAGATCATAGTAAATTTCTGTTCATCATGGTGTTCTCCAAGTAAATCAATAGCACCAATCTACTGCGATCTTGCTGACAGATATTCTTCCATCATATTATAGACACTACTGAGCTCAGAGTAAGTGAAAAATAGCTCTGTCAAGACTCTACGAAATTAATGTTACATGTCTGATAAATGGACTTAATTGTTTGCTTGAAACAGGAGCTTAGTTCTTCATGGGACGTTAAATCAACCCCAACATTTTTCTGTCTGAAAGATGGGAGACAATTAGACAAGCTTGTCGGAGCCGACAAGCTAGAGCTGGAGAAGAAGATTGCTTATGTTATCAGTATTGCAAATGACTCTGATCAAACAAGATAAATGTGTTCGAGATGATACCTTTACAACTTCAAAAGCACCACTAACACAAGAACATAATGATCGAATTCAGGAGACTCCGTCTGATATTTGGGCGCTCGGGTGCATTATTTTTTAGATGTTAACAGTCAACAAGGTTTGGGATTCAAATGTTGATACCACAACTAATGAGGTCTTGAAAAAGATTGATGATTGCTGTGAATTCCATCTCAGATTTCGAAGGACGCTAAGGATTTCTTGAAAGCTTGTTTAGTGAAGAAGCTTGCTTTTAGATTTACTGCTGAAATGCTATGAAGCACGGAAACTTTGACAAAACTGCGTGGAAATTCTCACAAACTTATAAGGAAACGTTTCAGGGGATTTCTTAATATAAAAAAATTATAAAAAAACCTAAATTATTTTCAACAAATAAGTTTTTTGATTCAATTATCCACAATTTTTATTATTCACGTTATCTACAATAAAACTTATTTTCTTGTTGTGGATTCAGTTTCTCCCACAAACGCTTCTCCTCTGTTCATTATCAAATAAAAAATAAAAAGTTGGAAATTATTTTTACAATGGATCCCACTAATCTAGTAGACTTGAGTTGCTGGTGAGTCTGAAAAATTGTCGTGTATAGTAGGGGGCGGCTGGGCACTTGGCCGATGCCCTTTTCTCAATGTGAATGGTCGCAATTCTTGGCTTTGAATGCTAATTGCATACCACTAATTGACAATTAACTATTCATATATAACTAATTCTAGATTGATTAGTCCATCACTTCAGCTTAATAATTTTTTTTATGAAGTTCACAAAATATTAAGAATTTTAGTCCATTGTCATGTAACATCTTCTAAGTAAAATAGATGTTTTTTGGTGATTTCAAAACTGGCTAAATTGTATCTGTTATTTGATATTCAAAAGAAAAAAAGAAGCTGAAATTACTAGATGATTTGATTTTAACTTCAATGTAATACATTGTTTTATTAATAATTTTAACAAATATAAATTATTTAAACAAAAAAATTATATTATAAAAAAAGAGTTGATTCTCGAAATTTTTATCTAGCTCATATACAAGTCAGCTCACAAACTCTTTATCAGGCTTATATGCAAATCGTTTCACAAACTCTTAACAAGCTGTTCGTGAACATAAACGAGACGAATAAATTCTATCTATATTCAACTTGTTTAAATAAATAAATATAGAGTTAAAATTAGTTTCGGTTCATTTTGGTTTGTTTAAAGGCAAAATGCTTATTTTAGTCTCTGAGGTCAAATCGAAAAAATTAATAAGACCCTAAGATCGAAGTTGGCTTGCTTTGGCCCCTAAAATTGTCCAAAATGGTTCACATCGCACCACCGTTAGTTTCTTCCGTCTAAATGATGACGTGACCGTTAGGAAAAAATTTCAAAAACATCCTTAATGTTTAAAGTATTTACCAATTTTATATTTATGATTTTTTTGACCATTTTCACCCTCTTTTTCATTTAAATATATCTAATTAAATAATGTTTCAAATTAAAATATTTATTAAACAATCAAACAATTAATCACTTTGTAACCAAATTAAACGCTTCGAAATTCAATTAAACTAATCAAAATTCAATTTAAACCTAATTAAATGTAGTTCACCTGCCCGCCGCTACACACCCGCCGAATACTATCTCTATGACCTTCGGCAAAAAAAAATCGACCAAAAATTAAATAAATAAAATCGGAAAAAATGACATTTTTTACCACCTCCATCTATAGACCGCCGAAATTTATTTCCGGCGGTCCTCCGCCCCACTGTTCTTCCCATGGGGAGAACAGACAGAAGAAGATCCGGCGGTCGTTAAAATGTGGGAATAGAAAATCGGAGGTAGATTCGGAGAAAAAATTGGTGGTGCTTTATGAATTTTTTTATTTTTATTTTAGTTGATTTAATTAGATTTAATTAAGTTTAAATTGAATTTTGATTGGTTTAATTGAATTTCAATTTGTTTAATTCGATTTTGACGTGTTTAATTAGGTTTTCGAAGTGTATAGTTGAGTTTTGATTATTTTAATAAATATTTTATTTTAAATATTATTTAATTAGATATATTTAAATGAAAAAAGGGTAAAAATGATAAAAAAATCATAAATGTAAAATTGGTAAATATTTTAAACATCAAGGATGTTTTTGAAATTTTTTTCTAAGGATTTTGACGGAAAAAAACTAACAGAGTTAGCGTTTGGTGCGATATGAACCACTTTGGACAACTTTAGGGTGATAATTGAGCCAACTTCGACCTTAGGGTCTTATTAATTCTTTCGGTCTGATTTCAGGGGTTAAAGTGAGACTTTTGCCTTGTTTAAAATACAAACGAACCGGGTAATTGATTTCGGAGGTCACTCAACTTTCCAGATATATCAAAATGGTCACTGAACTAAAAAACACTACAAAATAGTCATCATACTACACATTTTCTTACATAGGGAGGTCACTAAGAGAGTTTCGGTCAATTTTATCCCATGTGGCAGTCGGATTTTATTTGGAGTCCATATCACAAGCCACATCATCTAAAAAAAGGTTATTTGCACCCTTCAACTTTACACATAATTTTTAAAACAAAAATTAATTTTTTTGTTTCAGATTTTCACCATCTTCAACCCACCTCCTACCCATCTTCTACATGCTAGCTGTCCAAAAACAACGAATTAAGCCAACAAAGTTTATGTTGCATAGGTGTAGATCATACATGAAACTCATTACTGATTTGAAACTTGAATAGCCAATTAATGTCAAATTAAACTCATAAAAAACATTAAAATGTTATGTAGATAAATAAACTCTTACATTTGCACGTCAGTTTCAAGAATGGCGCATTTTCTCTTCACTAGCATTTTCATGAACCAATATTATCCTTTCAATAGCAAAAATAAAATTAAAAATCAGACTTCATATTCATAATTACAGAGCCGAACATGACAGATCCAAAACCCAAGTTCTTGGAGGTTTATAATGTCTTGAAATCGCAACTACTCAATGACTCTGCTTTTGAATTCACTAATGATTACATCTTTTTTCACTCTTTTTTCTTTCAATTTTTTGTCTCTTCGTTTGTTTTAGAAGCTGGGTAGTCTTCATTTCCATTTAATATTCACTGCTCTTCTCTAATTTGTATGAACTGATCTCTTATAAGTATTTCGGTTCGTCTGGTTCAAACCCAGATGATTCTTTGTCTGGCTTTGGACCCGACTAAAAGATCATGGATTTCGTTTGGATTTGAACCAGACAAAGAGGTGCTTCATCTGGAGGAGCTTAGGCGGCGGTGAACTGTCGCGGAGGTGGGTGGTAGTCGCGAGTTGAGATGGGTAGGAAATAGGTAGAAGATGGTTAGAATGTAAACAAAACTATTAATTTTTATTTTGTAAAATATTTGCAAAGTTGAGGAGTGAATTATGCTTTTTTCAGATGATAATGGCTTGTGATTTGAACTATAAAAAAATCCGGCTGCCACGTGTGATAAAAGTGATCGGAAATGGGATAGTGACTTCCCTGTGTAAGGAAATGCTTAGTATGATGATCATTTTATAGCGTTTCTTAGTTCAGTGATCATTTTGATATATTTGTAAAGTTGAGTGATCTCCAGAATCAATTACCCCAAACGAACCCCTACAACAAATCTTCTCAAAATGTTATAATCTCAACCGTTAAAAACACCTCGTGAAAGAAAACACATCTTTCCACCGTCAGATCCTTACAACTTCAACTCTATATAATCACAACTGGACCACCCAATCTAGAATCCTGACCGTCAAAACATTAGCAAATCGCCTCCAAAAATAGAGTACAACAAACAAACAACTGAAAACACGTTTTGGAGTCTGGACATTCAATCAAAACTAAAAAAAAGCGCCGCCGCTAAATAGTATAGCAGTATTTCATTTCCGGTCACAATTAACACATTCCGTCTTCTCTCGTCGCTAAACCTTAAACCCTAGCTTCTGCATTTTCTTTTCCTCTCTTCGGAGCTCGGTCACACGGTAATTTTTTTTATCTCATTTTAATTTGCTCTACTTGTTTTCAAGTTCAATTCATGAGCTGAATCGTTTAATTTTAATTACGCAGATCGAGTTCCTGAAGGTGATTTTGCTCATTTAATTCGTCGAAACTAAGTTAATTGAATTTAAATTCTATTGTTATTGTCATTATTGTTATGGCTGCTGCGTTGCATTTTTACAGCGCTGGTGGTAAAGTTGCCTGTCCGGTTCTACCGAGAACTGCGTTGCATTGCCGAGCTTTTAGCTTTCGCAATTCCGTGGCTGTTGCGGATTGCGGAGCTTTTAGGAATGTGAAATTTTCATGTAATAGTCGTAGTATTAGAGTTTTGAGAGTTAGTTGTGACTCGAGAGGTATTGATTTGCTTGAGAGGACGAATGCGAGTCTTATTGATTTAAATGGTGAAGCGGAGAAGAAATTAACATGTGTAATGAAGTTTGGTGGCTCGTCTTTGGCGTCTGCTGAAAGAATGAGAGAAGTTACTGATCTTATACTTAGTTTTCCTGATGAGCGGCCTATCATTGTGTTATCTGCTATGGGAAAGACTACTAACAAGCTTTTGATGGTAGAGTATGGTATCTGTGTTTTATTTGATTCTCGGTTATTGATTTTTGTTTTGGAGTGAGTTGATATTGTTGTGTATTTTTTGATTTGGTTGTTACTTTAGGCTGGAGAAAAGGCAGTATGTTGCGGTGTTACCAATGTGGATACTATCAATGAGCTGAGCTTCATTAAGGAGTTGCATCTCAGGTAGTGATAGTATACCTTTTTTATTGCTTTTCATTCTTACAAACAAAGAAACTTCAGTTCCATGTCTTTTCACTTTTGCACTGTGTAACTTTATCAGAACTGTAGAAGAGCTGGAAGTAGAAGATTCGATTATAACAAGTAAGTCTGATTTGTGCTTATATGTATGGGCTCTGTTGCCAAGTGGGAAAATTGCTTACACTGTATATCTCCTCTTTTGCAGCTCATCTTGAAGAATTAGAGCAACTTTTGAAGGGAATTGCCATGATGAAAGAGTTGACTCTTCGTACAAGAGACTACTTGGTTTCCTTTGGGGAACGCATGTCCACAAGAATTTTTGCAGCTTATTTGAATAAAATTGGCGCAAAAGCACGCCAAGTGAGTGGTTATTTTTCTTTTTCTTCACTCGTTTATTAGGAGTAAGATAAGTGTTTCTGATTGTTATATTTCAATTTATTTTCTATTCTGTCAAGTATGTTGATATATTCGTTAGAATACTCCCTCCATCTCGTAAAAATAAAAAAAATCTGGTCCCATAAAGATAGAATTTGTTGCTAATTTTGATGTTAGTTAAATTTAAAATAATCTAAATACTCTTATAATCTTATCATATGCATTGATATAGTGGCTTTGGTTTTAAACTGTTAATGCATAATGATTCACTTTAGAAAAATTAAAAGGTATTTTGAAAAAACTTAATAACTTAATTATAATTAAACAAATTTTTAATTCTAGTGAAAGTGCAACTTTTTCATCTTTGTGGGACGGTGGGTGTAATATATTAGCAATCAGGTTATTAACATAGAATATGAAGCGTCTAAACGTAGCCATCTTATTATAGAGATAAGCAGCTGTTTTTTTAAAGCTGCTTGAAGTTTTTGTGATCTGCAGAGATTATTATATTTTAAAAAGAAAGGAAGAGTAATTCATTAAATTTTTCGAGAATAAAGATGGGTATATGACTTCACTTTATCAATTAATTTGTTCATGTAGAATGTTGTGTATTATTTCACATTGTGTGCAGACATGCTGTTGTAACATGTTTCGGTCATGGGTTTTTGTTTTCTTTTACATGGGGAACTGAAGATTAACTTTGATGGAGGTTGACTTACAAATAAGATGAGCAAAGAAAAAAACATTGGTCATGTCTTTTATGCCCATACATTGTCTTATTCTGTGCACTAGGAAAATGGCATTCCTAATATCTGCTAATAAAACCTTTTTTTTTTGCCCAGTATGATGCCTTCGATATTGGTTTTAGCACCACAGATGACTTCACTAATGCAGACATCCTAGAAGCAACCTACCCAGCAGTTAAAAAGAGATTGTGTGACGATTGGAGTAGTAATCCTGCAATTCCAATTGTTACCGGCTTCCTCGGCAAGGTCTTTTTACATGCTAAATGCCTAGGACATCTTGTTTCTGTATATAATGAACTGTTCAAAATGAAGAGTTTCTAGGACAGCTTTAGACATGCTGTAATTTTAATATTTTTCAATTTCAATTCTTAGGGCTTTAAGTCTTGCGCCATTACTACATTGGGTAGGGGTGGCAGTGATTTAACCGCCACAACCATTGGAAAAGCGCTGGGCTTGCGAGAGATTCAGGTAAATGCAGACATGAACAATGAGTGTTTTTTTCTCCGTTATTTATTTTTTTTTGGAAAAGTGCTGGGCTTGCTAGAGCTTTTCAGATAAATGCAGACCTGGACAGAAGAGTGTGAGGCTCGTGGCAATTTCTGATAATGTTATGAGCATGTATATATAACATCTTGCTACTGAATGTTTATTTTTCTTGAGAAACATAAAAGAGCAATTAATTCAATTCTCAACAAAGTTGTACAGTATTTTAAAAATTGCTATGCATGTGTTTTTGTTCTCAGAGAAAGTTTTATCTATTCCCTTCCATGCCAGGTGTGGAAAGATGTTGATGGTGTTTTAACTTGCGATCCTAATATATATCAACATGCGGAACCTGTGCCATACCTAACATTTGACGAGGCAGCTGAACTTGCATATTTTGGTGCACAGGTATCAATCATAGCTTTTGACATGGCTGAGAGTGTAAATCCTTGGTGCTAATTCAATTCCAATTGTCTTTGCAACTTGTGCCAGAGTCATCAATGTTTGAACTTTGCCTTTCCGACTTCTCTTTATTTATTTCCAATACTCAAGTTGGATAGGTGACTAAGTTTGGATTTTCGGTTTGATGCATCTTTGCATCTAACTTCTTTAGAGAACACACATGTTGCTACAAGCTACGTGGTTCTTATTATGTTTGGAGTACACAATGTTAAAATTCTTGTTTTTCATCATTCTTGCGGAATATGATAGAAGACTACTTGCTTCAATTGCATTAAATGATTCTTATGTGATTTGTGTCTGTCAAGCTGTGCAGTCAATTGAACCATCCATGCAGATGCAAGAAATGGTCTATTGATCTGAGCTCCAGAAAATACTGGCAGAAAATTTTGATGGAAATATGCTAGGCAGCACAAACAGGACTTTTCTAATCTTGTTAGTTTTTGCCCTTCTGCAGGTCCTGCATCCTCAATCCATGAGACCTGCTAGGGAGGGTGATATTCCTGTTAGGGTTAAGAATTCTTACAATCCGAATGCTCCTGGAACTCTCATCACCAGATCAAGGGATATGAGTAAGGTTTGTATCAGAATGAGCAACATGCTTTTCTTTTGGCCACGGTCAAACCGCATTAAATCTTTGTTCTTTGTATTTCAGGCAGTACTAACTAGCATTGTTTTGAAACGTAATGTTACCATGTTGGATATTGTTAGCACGCGCATGCTTGGTCAGTTTGGCTTTCTTGCCAAGGTAAGAAAGCTAAATTTTATTTTAATTCCTTTGTTTTCGAGGTCTCAACTTTGTTATAAGAACTTTTTCTTCCATCAGGTCTTTTCTACCTTTGAAGATTTGGGCATATCAGTGGACGTTGTAGCCACTAGTGAAGTCAGTATATCTTTGACACTGGACCCATCTAAGCTTTGGAGCAGGGAACTCATTCAGCAGGCAAGCGTATGGTTTTTTTTTTTATCTTTGATTAAATTTTGGGGGGCTGTTCAGGTTTTTGAAACTTTAGTTAGAAATGTAATCTTTTGACATGCGGTCTGTTGTGCTATTCTGCTCCCTTTCTTGTTCAGGAACTCGACCATGTTGTGGAAGAGCTCGAAAAAATTGCAGTTGTCAATCTCCTTCAGCACCGATCAATTATTTCTCTGATTGGAAATGTTCAGAGGTCATCCTTGATATTGGAAAAGGTTCTCTATAACCCTTCCACACTACTGATAAATCGCATAAATTGGCTGCAGTAAAGTTTATTTTGATTGATTAAATACAGTAAAACCCATATATTTGGATGCCTTATAGTATTTATAATGTCGTGTCACCCTGACACATCATAATATGATTAAGTAGATGATTATATTTTGAAATTTCTAGGGATCTTATATTTTAAGGTCTTGTAGTTTGATTTTGCCTTTTACTCCTCGTGTCCTATATTTATTTATCTGCACTTTTTCTCCCCCTTGTTATTTACTGGGTTGCTGTTATGGCAGGTATTCAATGTTCTCCGAGCCAACAGCGTTAACGTGCAAATGATATCGCAGGGTGCATCCAAGGTATCGCCTACTATTTTAGTTTCTCAGCTCACTGTATTCTTATCATTATACTGCAAAATGCATGCCTGCTCACTCTAAAGCAACTTTTAGACCTGCATTTGTTTAGGATCCAGGTCCAGGAGTCACATGTTAGGTGCATCCAGTGCTTGAGCCTTGGTTTTAAGAAACCTTCTTCTCTCTGAGAATATTCATAACCAGCTATGTGATTTATTTTTTCCATCTAGGTTAATATCTCGTTAATCGTGAACGACGATGAAGCAGAGCAGTGCGTGAGGTCCCTCCATAAAGCATTCTTTGAAAGCGATATATCTGAATTAAGTTGAGAATATATCAAACTTGAATTCTGCCCCGACTTGATCAAAAGATGCGTCGATTTTTCATCTCCATAATCCTATATCAGCATGGTAACCGATAATTTAATCCGACATTTTTTTCACGCTTGGGGATTTCCTGCAAGATCAGCATGTAGCATTTTGGTGTTAAGTTGTATTTGAAATAATCTAATTTAGTTAGTAAGAGGTCATGTTCGACGTTGTTGTATTATAAATTTTTATTTAGTGCTGTGCTCATCTCCATTTTCGTTATTTTCTTTGAACAGAAATACATCTTAACATGTCTTCGATTTGGTCATTTGATTACTGTTGACACCTTATCTTTCAATCTAATTTAATATAGATACTTCAAATATATATATGTATATTTTTTTTGAACGAAATTATTTTTTGATGTTATCATTTTTTTTTTCAAGTTCTATCTTTATTTAATGCATTCACTTGTATCTTGCATAGGTGTTCAAATGTGATCAAAGACGTGTAATTTGTGTTATTTATGTTAATATTAAAATGTCTTAAAGAAATGTTACTAAAATGAAAAAAAAAGTGTAATAGATTAATTATTACCTAAAATTTTAAGACAAATGACTAGCTAAAATTTAGATGTTTATTTATTTGCATCCGATAGAACAAAGGTAAATTAAAGTGTTCTACTTTATCTATTTTGGTGTTTAAGTGGAAATGTGATTAAATAAATTAAATAATCTATACTATATATAAAAGCACGGATGGGGGGGGGGGGAACAGGCAAATTTACTGAATAATTCTTTTCAATTTAATACTAAATAAAGGTTTTATTGTCATTAACTAATTGGTTATTTAATCAATCACTATTATAATTAAAGTTCTAATTAGAATGGGTAGCTAAATTATCTCTAATTTAGTCTTTAGTATGTAAAATATAACTAAATTGTCTCCAAATTAGTAGGAATACCTATCTTTTAGTTTGATTGAACTACAAATTTTTTAATAACCGAATATATTATATTTATTTTTACAAAAATTCTTAATTTTTAATTTAATATTAATTATAAATAAAAAATTAATATAATTATAATAAATTTACTAATATGTTCATTAACAAGTTACGTTACGAGCCACGTGCATAGCACGTAATGCGAAACTAGTCATATAAAACTCTCCTACTTGCAATTGCAAATTGCAATGCACATTCGTTATTATATGATAATAATTTATTATAAAAAATAAATTATTTACGAGAAAAAAATTATTTATTATTTTTTTTATTCAAATTAATTGATAGTTTTTAATTTTTTAATTTTAAATTAATAGATAATTTTTTATTTTTTAATAGTTTTTTATTTTTTAATTTTAAATTATATATTATTTGAATGATTATTTAGTCATATATATGTCTTTGCTAATTATAGTAAAATATATTTAAAATTAAAGTTATTATTAAATTAAATAATAATAAACATAAAACTTTCTTTAAAAATTAACCGATAGATTAAGGTTTTTACAAACCACGAAACCACCACACTTCATTCCTTGCAATTTAAGCATCTATATATTATATAATTAACAGTCTTGCAATTTGGCAAGTAAAGTAAAGTCTTGTGCTTAGGCGACAAGTGGTGCTTTTCCATCTTTATTGATCACCGTGCAATCATTTTCTTCAATCAATTCTGAGAGATTTGTTCCCCACCTATATATTTTACTATTGGCCAGTTTTGTTGCTTGCATGCAAACTGGTTACGTTCTTATTAATTCTTAGAGTGCAGTCTATTGTGATTTTTTTTACCCTATTTTTTGGTTTTGTTTCCATGGCTGCGTTTGCTGGAGCTGTTGATTTTAATGGTCGTCTGGTTGTTGAGGAGGAGGAAGAAGAAGGGTTAGATTTTTCTGGTGTTGAGACTGGAGTGGAGTCAAATGATTATAAGTGGTGCTTAGTGGGAAGATTCCTTACAGAAAAACATGTTAACTGTGCTGCGGTTAAAACGGTTCTTCCACCTATTTGGAAGCCGGTGAAAGGAGTCCGAATTACTGAGGCGAAACATAATTATTTCTGTTTCAGTTTTTTCATGAATGGGATATGAGAAGGGTGCTAGACGATGGTCCTTGGACTTTCGAGTTTCATTTGTTTATTTGTCGGCAATTGGTAGTGGGTGAATCGCCGACTGATGTTGAGCTATGGAGGGCGGATTTGTGGGTTCATTTGATTGATATTCCTTTGGGTTTAGTTTCTAAAAATTTGGGAGAAGATGTAGGTAACTTTTTGGGGAACTTCGTTTGTCATGATAATCGGGTGAACAGGATGATGGAGGGGAGCTCGATGAGAATTAGGGCTAGTATTGATGTAAGGAAACCGTTGAAAAGAAAAATGAAAGTTAAAGTTAGTATGAATGTGTGGAGCTGGATTAACTTCCAGTATGAGAGGATTCCGATGTTTTGTTTCTACTGTGGTGTTATGGGTCATTCAGAAAAATACTGTGCTAAGTTTTTTGATAATCCAATCCCAAAGGAGATGATGCCGTATGAAGCGAGTTTGAGGTTTAGTTCGAAGAAGTCGCCGGTTTCCATGTCTGATAAATGGCTGCGTGATTCTAGTTCAGAGAGGGAAGAGGATGCTGAAGTGGAGGCTGGAGGTGGAGAAGCTGAGGTGGAAAGTTTGAATGGCAGAATTGCTGAAAATCTGAGATTGGTTAATGCAATTGCGGTTTTTGAAATTCAAAACAAGAAGATAAGTGAGAAGGAGGGAATGAGTGGTAAGCAGAATGTATTAGTGATTAGAGAAGGAAGAAAATCTTATCAAACCAGTTCAAATTTGAATGGGGTTGAGGATGAGGTGGTAGCAGATCCTAAAAGAAAAAGATCCAATATGGGTACGGGTTCGGGTATGGGTGGAGGACAGTTTGATAATGGGCCAAGTTTTCTCTCTACGGATATGATTCTTGACTCATCTAGTTACAGATTGGCGGGCCTTGAAAATCAGGCCGGCCCGAAGAAATGAGTTGTTTAAGCTGGAACTGTCGCGGAATGGCCAGCCCGCGTGCAATTCGGTTCCTTCGTGATATGGCTAGAAGGATAAATCCTTCTTTCATTTTTCTTTGTGAGACGATGATACCTGGGTCTAGAGTTGGAGTTTTAAAGGATGTGATGGGGTACGATGAATGTTTTACAATTGATAGTGTTCGAAAAAAAAGGTGGGTTAGCTTTCTTTTGGAAAAAAGAATTCGAGGTTACTGTCAATGATTCTTGTGATAACTATATTGATATGATTGTGAAAGGGCCGGAGGGAGGTTCTTGGAGACTTACTGGTTTTTATGGATTTCCAGGGAGGTGGAGAAGAAGGGAGTCTTGGAACTTAATTCATAATTTGAGCTTGAGTTGTTCGCTTCCGTGGTGCATTATTGGTGATTTTAACGACATTGTTTCTCATAATGATAAACAAGGTGGGGCAGCTCACCCAAATTGGTTGGTGAATGGGTTTAAAGATACTGTTAGCATGTGTGGATTGGAGGAGGTAGATGTTTCGGGTTATAAGTATACATGGGCGAGGGATTGCGCTGGCTTGGGGAAAATAGAAGAACGTTTGGATAGGGATCTGGTAACTCGTGATTGGCTTGATCAGTACCCAGAAGCAGTGTTGGTAAATCAAGAGTTGTCTACGTCTGACCACCTTCCTATTTTGCTGTGGTTTAAGAAAATGGAAGTAGCTACTGTTCACAAAAAGTTCAGGTTTAATAATGTATGGTTGGGGAAGAAAGATTGCAAGGATGTTGTGGGTTTTACTTGGCATGGTCTGTTGGGGGCGAGCTTACCTGAAAAGCTGAAAGAAACAGAAAAATCACTTAGAAGCTGGGCGGGAGTTACAGGTCCAAACTACAGAAGAAGGTTAGATGGGTTGCGGAAAAAGATGGGTGAGTTTCAGCGAAGAACTGATGCGTGGGGAGTGCAGTATTTTGCAAATTTGTCGAAGGAATATCATGATCTGTTAGGGGAAGAAGAAGTTTATTGGAAACAGCGCTCAAAATGTTTCTGGTTATCGGAAGGACACCAGATATTTTCATAATCATGCTTCGACAAGGAAGAGGAATAACCGAGTGTCAAGGCTGAAAGATGAAGCAGGTATTTGGAGAACATCAAAACAGGAGGTGGATGACATAATTCGGAGGTATTTTTCCGAGTTATTTTCTGATTTTAATTCAGAAAATATTGATTTTATTGATGTTAATCCGAGAGTCTCTAGTACAGACAATGAGCGATTGTTGGCTCCTATTTCTGCTGTGGAAGTTAGAAAAGCAGTCTTTAGCATGCATAACGATAAATCTCCGGGTCCTGACGGATTTAATCCCGCATTTTATAAGTCTCACTGGGGTGTTGTGGGGGATGATGTAGTCAAGCTATGTAGAGATTTCTTTGCTAATGGTTTTTTTGGTGATGACCTTAATAATACAGCTCTTGTTTTGATACCAAAAGTTAGCAAACCGGAAGTTGCTACTGATCTAAGACCCATTGCTCTGTGTAATGTGGTTTATAAAGTTATTTCTAAAGTGCTGACTAATCGAATGAAAAAATTGATGCCTAAAATAATATCAGAAAATCAAAGTGCTTTTGTTGAAAATCGTTTGATTACTGATAATTTTCTTATCGCGTATGAGATTGGGCATTATTTGAGATGCAAAAGGAGAGGAAAAAATGGTATGGCGGCGCTTAAAATAGACATGAGTAAAGCATATGATAGAGTTAGATGGGATTTTGTGGAATTTATGCTTAAAAAATTCGGCTTTTGTGATGAATGGGTAAAAATGAGTATGTTCTGTATTTCGTCAGTGACCTATACGAGTATAGGCGATTGTACTAGTATGGATCCGATTATTCCTAGTCGAGGTTTGAGGCAAGGAGACCCACTTTCTCCTTATTTATTTATTATATGTGCGGAAGGGCTTAGCCTTTTACTTTCTCATGAGGAAGTTGCAGGCAATTTACATGGTGCGGTTATTTGTAGAGGAGCTCCATCTATTAGTCATTTGTTCTTTGCAGATGATTGTTTTTTATTTTTTCGGGCTTCGTTGGAGGAAATGAATGTGGTGAAACGGGTGTTGGATAATTATGAAAAGCTATCGGGTCAGAAGGTCAATTTTAATAAGTCAAATATCATGTACAGTGCCAATGTTGAGAGGGAGGATAGAGTACGCATCAATTCGGTGATGAATGTGGCGGAGACGTCGGATAGTAATAAATACTTGGGGCTTCCTTCGTTAGTTGGACGGAATAAGAACCAAATTCTTGCATTTATTCGAGATAGAGTTTGGAGTAAAGTGAAGGGTTGGAACTCAAAATTCTTATCTCGAGGAGGAAAGGAGGTTTTGATTAAAACGGTAGCACAATCAATGCCGAATTATGTGATGAATGTTTTTTTGATTCCGCTTCGCTTATGTAATGAACTAGAAAGAATGCTAAACTCGTTTTGGTGGGGTAGAGATCAAACAACAAAAAAAGGAATTAGTTGGGCAAGATGGGAGAAGTTGTGTATCCCGAAAAAATATGGGGGTATTGGATTTAAAAGAGTTCGAGAATTCAATTTAGCTATACTATCACGGCAAGCTTGGCGTTTGCTAACCGTTGAGGATAATCTGATGGTCAAGCTCTTTAAAGCTAAATACTTCCCAAATTCGACGTTCTTAGAGGCGGAATTGGGAGCTAACCCAAGTTACGTGTGGCGAAGTATATTTGAGTGTAAACCGGTTCTTAAGAAAGGAGCGAGGGTGAGAGTGGGTAATGGTGAGAAGACGCTCATTTGGAGCAGTCCTTGGGTGAATGGTAGTTCAGGAATTATCACCACCCCAATGCCGAGCAATCTATGTGATGCGAAAGTTAACAGTTTGATGGAAATAGGAGGAAGCACATGGGACGTGGGGCTGGTAAAAGATGTTTTTAATGAAGGTGATGCTGAGAATATCTTATCTATTCCTTTGAGCAGTAGGAATATCCCTGATGGTTGGAGATGGATGTTCGAAAAGAAAGGAAACTTTATAGTAAGGAGTTGCTATAGGGCTCTTGGCGTTGAGCATGAGGAGTTATCTGATTCCTTGTGGAGTCGTATTTGGAAAATTCCAGTGCCTCTTCATGTTAGCAACTTCATTTGGCGTACGTGTTCCGGTTTTTTGCCGACATCCGATGCCCTTGCAAGGAGAAGAGTGTATGTTAATGAGCAGTGTGCAATTTGTAGTGCAGGGGTTGATAGACCTGATCATATTTTCTATGGTTGCCATGTAGCGGCTGTTTGTTGGCAGAGAATGAAGGTGCCGCTGTTCCCAGTGGATGGTTCTTTTCTCAGTTGGGTTGCGAGCTGGTTTGAGGAGTTGAGGGAGGAGGATGTCGCGTTCGTTGCCATGATCTGTTGGCAGATTTGGTTAAATAGGAATGCTGCCGTTTGGCGTCAGAAGTTAGGAACAGTGGACTCTATATTTCACCAAGCTTGTTCACAACTTGCAGCTTGGAGGGTTTCACGTATTTCAGCTGGGAGTTTGAAGTCAGCGGTTCAGCTTCAAGGTGATGGTCGGGATAGATGGAAACCGCCGGAGGAAGGGTGGCTGAAGGCAAATGTAGACGCTGCGGTATTCTCGGGTAATGTTGGAGCAGGTGTAGGCGTAGTGGTCCGTGACTGGAAGGGGGCAGTGATTCAAGCGTTGCAGGTGAGATTCCAGGGATGCTATTCCCCGAGAGTGGCGGAATTGATTGGTATTCGTGAAGCACTGAGTTGGCTTAAAGATTTCAACAATGTGATTATCGAGTCGGACGCGATGGAGGTGATTTTAGAGCTTCGTAATCCGAGTCTTATCGATTCGGATATCTTAGTAGAGGATTGCTTGAGTTTAAAGAAGCAGTTATGTAATGTTTTGTTTATTTTCGTGAGACATTCTGCGAATCAGGCAGCGCATAATTTAGCGCAATTTGCCAGTTCCATTTCAGGACATCAGGAGTGGTTCTGTCACTTTCCTGAATACCTCACAAATGTAACTGCTTTGGATTATTAATGATTATTCCATTTGATTTTCAAAAGAAAAAAGATTAAGGTTTTTTTTTGTCAAAGTATAAAAAAGAATTAAAATGTCTACTACTAATGCCAAAACCGGACATTTTGACCCATAACCCTAACCCAACTAGCAGCTACCATATAAATAGTACAAACACAATATCATTACGGTTTAGGGTTTCAAATCCCCGAACAGCTGCAATAACCTCTAAACAATGGCCTGCACAATAGATTTCCGCCGTCTCGACGAAGGATTCGGCGGCAAAACCTACAAGCGCAAACGCGAATCCCAATCCCAATCAATCACCGCATCCCAAAATGAACAAAACGACGCCGCATCAATGGAAATCGACGCCTTCCCGCCATCAGCAAAACGATCGGCCGTATCATCATCAGAAAATCCAGACAAACCAGTGTACGGCAAGCCGACATACGACGGAGTAATAGCCGGAAAAGAATCAGGCCGCAAATGGAAGCAAGTCCGAACTCAACGCGCCTCCGCGAAGCACGTGAGCATAAAAGGCACGAGTCTCGAGGAGCGAGTGATGCAGAAGGAGATCAAGAAAGCGTACAGGGAAAGAATGAATGAGTTGAAGGATGAGATTAAGAAGAATAAGCAAGAGAAGAGGAAAAAAAGAGAGGAGCGGGAGAAGAAGAAGAAGGAGAATATATTGAGATCTGGTACTAAGTTGCAGATTATTTCTAACCCTAAAACTTTGAAGAAGATTGCTAAGAGTAAAGATAGGAAGCTGCTTAAGGTTGTGTCTGATGATCTTGTTAACAGAAACAAGAAGAAGATTGATATTCAGAATTAGGGTTTGTTCTTGTTTTCATTTGAGTAATCCTTAATTTCTGTAAGAGTTTTAAGATTTTGGCTTTAATTTATTGTGAGAGTATTTTCCATGTTTTCTTAACCTAATTTGATTGGATTTCTCATGTATCAGGCAAAATGTTGCAATCTATCAATATAATTTAGAAATGTATTATTGAATTAGTGGGAATACAAACTATTTCTTCATTTTCTTAAAGAGTTCCAAGATTTTGGTGTTTAAATTTAGGGTCCTTCTTTTGCTTCTTTTTTTCGATTTAAGCATATATATCTCGATCTTTCATTTTATGACATATATAGTTTTAAGTGTTTGTGACCTCGATTTCACATTGCGAAAAACGATATTATTTTTACGGAAAATAATGCATAAAACGCAAACTTGATTATAGGATAATTTTTTTGAAAAAGTTGGAGATGGTGGGATGTTTTACAGATTATGCTTAAATTGAAGAAAAATCAGAAAGATAAAACAATTACCCTTAGTTTTATAAAGAAAGCATTTTCAATTTGCTTTTAACCTACATTTGGTTGAATTTTTCATCTATCAAGCAAAAAGTATGCTAGAATTTAGTGAAAATGATTTCTATCAATATAATTCAGAAGTGTGCTATTGAATTGATGTTATTAAAATCAAGTTTTTTTATAGCAGAATGACTTCATTACCAGTAATCCTTACAAGAGCAGAAGCCATCTTTAAAATGATGAAATCTACTTGAATCCCTAACTGTAATTTCCCTTCCGACAATTTTGGATATCACCTTGATTGCAGCATGGCAATCCGTACAGGCTCGTAAGTTTTTCATAACCAGTATAGGTGATCCTGCCGGAGTACTGATCAGTGCAAAAGCAATTGCCAACCTTTCGCTGTGATATTTAAGTGATTCAATCTTGAGGTCTTCATCTACATTGTGAAGATTACAGCTTGAATCAGGCACATATCCTTCTTTCTCCATTCGTTCTGATAACATATCTATTTCGTGTAAAATTTCTTTCATTTGTGGATGACACTTATCATTTGCTGAGAAAACATGGACCTTGTGCTTAATTTCGACCCAACTATAAGCCGGAAGTTTCTTGAGTCCGCGCTCTCTCATTGCCTTCTTTATCTTCCCTACATTATCCCACTGACCTGCGGCAGACAGGATATTCGACATTGCAATATATGGCGCAGCATTCCTAAGCACATCCATGTTGAAGAGTTGGTTTGCGGCTCTCTCAGCCAAGTCGTGATTCTTATGAATCCTACACGAGTTCAATACCGATGACCACATTATCTCATCGGGTTCGAAAGGCATTTCAGCTATCAAATTCTCCGCCTCCTGAAATCGTCCGCTCCTACATAGCATATCAACCATAGAAGCAAAATGTTCTCTCTTTCGAACAACTTTATAGACTTTAGTCATGGTGTTGAAATATTGCAATCCTTCTTCAACTAGTCCACAGTAGCTGCAAGCTGATAAGACACCGAGGAAGCTAACTGAATCCGGTTGATAACCTGAACGAATCATCTCATCGAATGATTTACGAGTGGCGTCACCATCCCCGTTCTGAGCGTATGCTGAGATTAACGCGTTCCAAGAGATTGTGTTCCTTTCTGGCATCTCTTTAAATGTTTTAATTGCCTCTTTTATGGACCCACATTTTGCATACATGTCCACGAGTGCACACCCGGAATATACGTTTGAGATAAAACCCGATCTTATCAAACTTGAGTGTATCTGTTTCCCCAGTGATATTGAAGCTAAACTTGCTGAGGCTTTCAAGACACTCGCAAAAGTAGCCTGGTCAGCACTTGTGTTGGCTCTACGCATCTCGTTGAACAGTCTTAGACCTTCTTCGAAAAGTCCAAACTGAATATTCGCAGAAATCATGGCGGTCCATGGAACGGTGCTTTTACTGCTCAATTTGATAAATAACCTTTCGGCTTCATCAAATCTTCCACATTTTGCATACATGTCAACCAAAGAATTCGCCACCAGAACTTCTAAATCAGCTGTTGTCACAATGGCTTGGGAATGAAGTTGCTGACCTAGTCTCAAATCTAACGTATTTGCTGCTATACTCAACATGGTTGCAAAAGGGAAATTTCTCCTATCAAATTTTGTGAATTGTAACTCATAGAACAGATTAATAGATTTATCATAATCTCCAATCCATGAATAAGCAGTGATCATCACATTGTAAGAAACGCCATCCAACTCGGGCATTGTATAAAAAACCTTATTAGCATCATTTACACAATCGTGCTTCGAGTAAAAATCAAGCAATGCATTCCCCACAAAGACATTCGAAGAAAGATCCGTCTTCACAGCATAACCATGAACCTGTTGCCCCAATGTTATGTCATCTAAACCAATACAAGCGCATAAAACAGCCTGAAAGGTAAAATCCGAAGGTTTAAACCCTAGACTTTGCATCTCCATGAAAAGATTTATCGACTCATCATTCAATCCTTCTTTTCCGTATCCTGTTATCAACGTATTATAAGTGACAGAGTCCCTTTCACTCATTTCCTCAAATACCCGACAAGCCAAATCTAAGCGATGCATTTTACAATAAGAATCAATCAATGAGTTGCAAATTATAATAGCCGAATCATGCCCCAATTTAACAGCAAAGGAATGAACTTGAAACAATTCTTTCGCCATTTTCGGGTCATTACATCCTGACAATAGAGTAGCAAATGTCACATAATCACCCTTCACAGCATCCCTATTCATATGAGCTAAAAGCTCAAAAGCTTTACTAAATTGATCAAACTGACAGTACCCACCAATCAAAATTGTCCAAGTCACAGCAGTTCGATCAACCATGCCATCAAAAAGCTCTCTAGCAATAGAAAGATTACCCTCCTTAACATAACCCGACATCATCATATTAATTGAGACGGTATTTCTGTGAGACATTTGATCGAACAGGTGGCGTGCTTCCGATAATCGGCCACTTTGAAGAAGGATTTTGACCTGGTTATTGGAGCGAGATATGTTTGGGTCGAAACCCGTTTTAATGATTCGGGCATCGATACAAATTTGGGCATTTAGGCGTGAGATTTTTGGAGATTGAGAGGATGCTACTGATAAAAAAGTTAGGGTTCTAAGCGAAATTCTTCTGTATGGTAATTGCATATGAGCTGTTATTATATGATATAGCCGTTAATTAACCGCGCAGTTTCAAATTTAAAGAGCAGGCCAGTTTTGCAAGAAAGGGCTCATAAAGAAAAATATTTCTTTTAAAAGGTAATCATAACAATTTACCAACTTTATATTTTTTTTCAGTTAAATCATGTTTTTTAGATTTTATCATAAAAATACCCTAATTTTTATTTTTTATTTTTCAAATTCATACAAAATATTGAGATGACACTCATTCATTAATGCAATTTGTTGTGGTGGAGGTCATTTTTGGCTACCACCTCAGCAAATTATGACTTTGTGTATGGATTTAAAAAAGGGAAAAGGGTCATCCATGCCCCTAAGGTTTGTCTACAGGATCAAGTGAGCCCTTAACGTCCGGAAAGGTTCAAATATGCCCCTAACGTCTTAAAAAGTGAACAACAAGGCCCTAATTTTGACTTATAAGTGAGACGTTGGGGGCATGGTTGTCAAAATTAGGGGCTTGGTTGTTCAATTTTTAAGACTTTAGGGGCATATTTGAACCTTTCCGAACGTTGAGGGCTTACTTGATCCTCGAGTCAAACGTTAGGGGCATAAATGACCCTTTTCCCTTTAAAAAAATAATGAAAGTTGATGTATTTTTATGATAAATTTTTAAAGACATGATTAAATTGAAAAAACGTGTAAAGTTGATAAAATTTTATAATATTACCCCTTATTTAAAAGAACGGTTAATGTCATAAAAATTCACCAACTTTACACGTTTTCTCATTTTAATCATGCCGTTTAAAAATTGTCATTTTCATACACCAACCACTTTTTTTAAATCGATACACCGTTCAGAAATCCGTTAAAAATCATTAATTTAGTGACTGAATGATGACATGTCACAACGAATCGGATAGTGACATCATGGTTTTTCTTTTAAGAAAAAGAAAGAGCTCATGATTTTTCCCTTTTTCTCACTTTTTGTGTTTGCACTGTCATTTTTTTTAGGAAAATGAAACCAAAAAGCATAGCAAAAAAGATTTCAATTTTTTTATAGCTAATTTCTCTTTTTACAACTCAAAAAAATACATGAGTATGAAAATATTAATTTTAAAAGGGAAAAGGGTCATTTATGCCCCTAACGTTTGCCTCAAGGATCAAGCAAGCCCTCAACGTTTAGAAAGGTTCAAATACGCCCCCAACGTCTTAAAAAGTGAACAACCAGGCCCCCATTTTGACTTATAAATGAAACGATGGGGGCCTGATTGTCAAAATTGGAGGGCTTGATTGTTTATTTTTCAAGACGTTGGGGGCATATTTGAACCTTTCCGGACGTTGAGGGCTTGCTTGATCCTATAGGCAAACCTTAAGGGCATAAATGACCCTTTTCCCATTTTAAAATGAATAACCAAATCGAGAAATTCGGTTCAAAACGATTTGAAAATATTAATTTTTCATATTTTTAATCGGTTTTGAATATATAAATATTTTAGCTCACTTTTGATACAAACAAAATTTTAAAATTAAACCGAATCAAAAACTAATTGAACCGACTAGTTCAATTTTATTTTAAAATATTTTTTTTATATATAAAATTAATTTGAGTATGATTTACACAATTTGAACCAAATGCATACTCTGTCTACAATACATATTTTGTTGTTGTCTTGGAATAACAAATAAATTTTTTAAAATTCATGAGTGTTTAGTCATGTAACTTATGTGCATTATTTATTAGAGTTCATGATAGTGCCCTATTTAACAAAGAGAATTAAAATCATATTATAAGCTAGATAGTTTATATTTTGGTTTGATACGTCACCTAGAAGACTTCCTTTTATAAGCATTACCATATTGGAAGAAACTATACTTTTCTTAATGTTTATTTTTGTAGTGATAAATTTTTTTATAAGATTGAGGTGAGATTAATAAAGACTCATACTACAATATTGAAGGAATTATATATGAGTGTAAATGAAAAGGCAGCAGATAAAAGGAAGGCAGAATAAAATTCTTAAGAAAAAAAATGAATGATATATTGTGTATGATTTTTTTTCCATTGCTACGAATATATATATTTATAGTAATCATAAAAATCATATTTAATTTTTATTTTAAACCCAATAAAAACAATTACATCAATAGAAGAAAAAATTATTAAATTTTAAATGCGCTCCTCAAATTGGAACATGAAAATTTTCTTAGAACTTTTAGTTTGGACTGTTAAAAAGAAAGATTAAACTAAGACTTTTTTTTTTTACATAATCGGTGTTTAATCATAAAAATTTATTGGTAGCATACTTGGAATTTCAAATCGAACAACCAAAAAAGAATAAAAAATCCGAGAGCAAGACTTAATAAAATGATAAACGAAAATCAGACGGTTTTAAGAGCATTAGTGAATAGACAAACAGCAAAGAGAATTTCCAACTGCAATTATAGTTTATGATAGTATGAAATCAAGTTCAATAATTCAAAAAATGATCAGAATATTAAACAACAATGACAACCTTGGCACGTGAAAACCAATAACATTACCATCCCCCAGCTAGATACAACATTCCTACAGTTTCCAGCAATATAATGCTACAGTGGGTTCTAAATTCTAGGACTATCTAATGGAACAGTTGATTAATAATTAATCACTTTGTTTAACTGATTGAATATCGGCTGCAGATTTAAGATTCCTCGAAGAAACCAATCTTCAACGGAAATTTCATGTCAACTCGATAGAGCCAGCAGAATTCTGCTGCTTGCAACCAACTTAAGGACGAAACTAAAGAGACGCAACAATGCAACTAGCAGTTCATACCTTGAGAATTCCAGAAAATGCCTCACATATATCAGATTATCCAATTTATCACCATCCATTTTCAGCTACATATTATACGGGATGCCTCACACACACCAGATCATCCAATTTATTGCCGTCCATTTTGTAGAGAGAGACACCTTCCATCTGGACAAAGTGATCGCGCGCTTCCTTTCTTAGATTCTCAAATGGCAAGACCTCCCATTTGTTGTAATTTGAAAACTTCCTGATATCACTCATGTCGGAAGAGCCAGAGATGGGTCCATTGCTGTTAGGGTCTACATTTCCCCATACCTTGCAACTCCCGAACTGTTCCGGCCCCTGACTCCTCTTTAAGCGCAAAGCGGCTTTATGAGCTTTGCTTATCATTTCTCGACTCGGCACATCTGACCAGTCCTGTTTCCTCTGTGCTCTCATGGGAGAATGAATCCTAATAACCTGAAAGTATATGCCATAAAACACAGTCGACATTTATATCTTACAACAAAAATAATTGGAAGAATCGGATATTGCATAATCATTTAGCAATTGTAGAAATGTATTCATACACCAAGGCATTCTAGAAGCTGATAATATGCACGTCCTTGCAGTGGATTGTGCCCTTTCCTGGGAGTAGAGAAGTATCTTGTCCTACAAGAAGTATCACGACAGAAATTAGAAGAAACCAGTGGACATGTCCCCTTTTAAAAGCCTAAAGTTTAATTAGAAAGAAAATAACTATGACAATTTTAAGCAATGGAGATGAAGCCACATCATCGTTTTGGAATGATGCATATATAAAGAAAGGAAAGAACATAATTACACGAGAATATTTCAAATAACTTATATTTTCGATATTCTAGAACTCACGTTTGTACTCACTCATAAGAAAAACATCATAGTCATAGATGAAAATCGACAAAGATAAAAGTAAAGGGCTACAACATGAGCACAATACTTGCACGGATATGCAAGAACATACAGTAACATATTGATAAAGAACAAGTAACAAATATAAACCAAAAACTTCAAAATTATATTTACCATTCAGTATAGCCGGGATCAACTGTAAATCCATATATGTCAACAATGTCACACATGGAAAGAGCTAGTTCAATAGATTTCATTCCTGTTCCCTTAGCACCTCTGCGTAGCACAATTCCTTGGAAGAGATAAACAGGATTTGGAATACTCTGTAATACAAATATTACAATGCCATAGATGCATTAAAGAAAGGTTAGTAATGTGAAAGCTACATTCTCACACCAAAAATAATACTATTACCCTGAAAACTCCTTATGCCATAGTGTTTATGAGGAAATAAAAACGTAAGAACTCCAAACCTAAACTATTTAGTACTCAACGAAATAAGGAAATTTTTAAATATTCCTAACCAAAATTAAATTTCTCATGAAAAAGTTCCTGAATAATGTTAAACCCAGCTAAAAAAAAAAAAGAACTCTAAACTTCCTAGAAAATTTGTTATACAAGAAAGTCCTGAATTCAAATTAAGGATTAAATCTCTACTCTGGTTTTCCTTGACCAGATCAGTTAGGTTATGCAATCAGATTACGAAAAGCAAAAACAGAAAAAATTACATAGCAACACAATGGTAGAGCTGGTATTTATTTGATAGACTTGCAAAGCACGCTTAGATCATGCATTTTTTCCGATGTGTGATAACAAGTTTAAACAATTAAGCATGAGAGCTGACTTTATTTCAGACAGTTCCCACACTTCAACTATTCAGATTGTATAGAAATGACAAACCCTATTAGGATATAACACATACCTTTATCATTGCATTGAAGTCTCTGTGCGTCACACTTTTGATTATCAGTACCTCATCAGCTACAGCAGAAAAAAAAAATAGCATTGCCTTCAAGATTATAGAGCAAAATTGTGGCAAACATGCAACTATGCTTAGCAGGCGATGCAAAATCCAAGAAAACATTACTGGAAAAGAGATGAACCTGAATAGATTGGTTACTAATAGTTTCACTAGTAGCATCTTAAGACAAGCTAAAACCAGATTCAACCGACCCTTTTCTTCTGTTCCACTCTCCCTTACAAGTGAAAAAGAAAGCTCTTCATGCTATCCTAGACAGTTAGGAAAATACTTCAGACTGTGTTCTACAAAATACTTGCTTCAGTGGATTAATTGAATTAATAACCCTAAACTATGTCCTTCCTTCGCAAAATTACAGCACAGGGCTAGGAACAAATGTTTTCATTATATGCAGAAAAAGCATAACTACATCAGTGGCCCAAATATTATTTCCTTCCATATAGAAGCTCTCTACTGTGTCAACATGTCAAAAACAATGTCTTCATCAGTATTTTTGTCCCAAAACATGATAAGAAATAGAATTCATCTGCACCTATTGAACTTTGTTCGTTTTGAGAAAAATACAGGCTGCATAAACAGCTAATAACAGTTTCAGTTGCAGTAGTAAAGAGAACAACTTACTGGAACCATTGAGAATCTTGACCATATTACGAGCCGCACCCCGAACAACAAGGCGGAAATCCCTTTTTAGCCCAACATGCTTGGCGTATTTCTACATAGTAAATCAGAAAGGCAAGATCAGCACACAAAATTACTTAGACTACACCTACCAAAGGGAAAAGAAGTGAAGAACGCCACAAAATGGCTCACAATGTAACATTGAAGAAACAGAATAACCAAAAGACTACATAAAATATGGTTGCAATTCAGATGTCAATTGTCAAGTCAGCAAATAAAATAAAATTTCAAAAGGACGAGATTTTAGAAGCTACACATCCCTTAAGGGCAGCTAAATAATATAATTGAGAGAAAAAAAAAGTTAAGGCAGTCATGCCAGGGCCTAAGGTGGGGTCTTCTGCGACAAGAGAATGAAAGAAAGGGTAATTTACACTCATGTTTGCATTAACTACTATTTTCCCATTCTACCTCATTCACCGGGGCTTCATTGTCTCGTATAACAGCATCGTGACTATCAATCTCTTCTCCCAACTCTGTCTTTAGCAAATCTCCTGAGTTACCAACAACCGCACATGTTTTAAATTGCCGGGGTCGGAAAGGGGGTTTTGCTGGTAGAATCAAATTAAGATGTTCCTCACAAAGAGTTTTATTGTAGCATTTATCAGCTCCCCTGCAACCAGAAGAAAAGAAGGAAAATAAGATTTTATAAAATTCAAAAAAATTCCAGTAATATCACAGAATTCATAACAAAAAAAAAGGAAAACATATCATACAATTGAGCAATCCTTTTTGCTGCATAATCTAACCAACCATCAGGCCGAGCATCAAGGTATTCCCTTGTCAACACTGTAGTCATGTTACGATACTGCACTTCTAAAGACATTAGAATGTGTCATTTCCATAAAAGATAAGACCCTAATCAAATAGATTAACAACAAACACGCCCTAACCTGTTCCCACAATAGAATAGCATCACAAACATCATATTGATATTCCAACGGCTCAAAAACTTTGAATTGTGCGTTGTACTGAAACATAGTAATAAAAAAAAGCGAACAATCAGAAGTCGAAAAAAACTGTTAAACATGAATATAAGAGATGAGCAGACCCAAGTGCTGTTAGTGCCTGGAGGAAACTTAAGAATCAGCTTGCAGTGGTCGATAATATGAGCTGTCAAACCGAGCCCTCTGTTCGCCTACATTTTAAAGCATCTAGCAACTATTTAGCATAGAATTCCAATTCATACATCCTTATAAAACAAACCTCAAAAAAGCAGGACCAATTACACTACAATTAATCGTTCTATACTTACAATTCCAGTTTAAAATCAATTATAAGATCTAAATAAAACTGATGAACGAAATGAAACACTAACTAACCACACATTGCTGAACAGAAGATTGGAAATCTGATAAAGTACGGATTTCTTCTCTGTAGAGATCTGAGCCTCGACCGCCTGCATGAAAAATTACATAAGTAAAACAAAACATTAGAAAGAAAAAAAAGATAGGGTTTCTGTCAAATCGGAAAATAAAAATGAAATGACGGTCACCTGAGAAGGAGGATTGGATAGCGAAAACGACAAGGGACAATAAAACGGCAATGCAAAGTAAGTGAGTAACTGCTGGTCTTCTGTTAGCACTGTTTGTGTTCTTGTGAGCTCTCATCTTCTTCACCTAATTACTTCACTGTCTTTAGCGACCAGAAACAAAGCTCGTCAAATCAAGGAGAAAACATAAATGAAGAAGAAAGCGCAGACGACGTCGTTTGCTATCATTAAACGCACCGTCTTGAATCTTGATGTACTGTATTGAAGAAGTAAGTTAATTACTTGACACGTGGCAATTTAAGTAAGTAGGCACGTAGACAATAGAATCTCTCAGCTGCGCGGGGAATTTTGTCTGAAACAAAAATCTCAATTGAATGGAGTTTTGATTTTAGCTAGCAATCAAGAACGAGAACAAGAGCATTGTTATTCCCATCGTTGATCAACTACAGTAAGCTCTAAATAAACCAGAAATTTAGTTTCTTTTCGCGGTTTTTTCGATTTACGCATATTTTATCAAACGTGGCACTGCATCTCAGCTTTCCATTTTTTTTTTGGCATAGAAAAGCCTAATTTTTTATTTTTTATTTTTACATTTTAAATGTCTTACGTAATGTCGTTTTGGTCATTTTTTTTATCGACTCTTTAGAATTTCAATTGTTAGTTTTTTAATTACAGAGGGGTGATTCGAACCTACAACCTCTTGATGCACTCTTAGAGATGTCTTAATCATTCAAACTAGCTCATATTGGCTCGTTTTAGTCATTCAAAACGGTTAAAATGGCGTTTTGAAACTTGTTTTGCATTTCAACAGTTACATTTTGCATCATGCCCTAGATTTTGAAACTTGTTTTGTGTATTCTGTTGAACCCTTATAATGTTTCATTTGGAAGCAAGATTTTTTGGACTAATAGTCCCTCCACAAATTGCAGGGTTCTTCGTAGAACTAAGCTAACTTACATGGAGTAAGTGGTGGTTATGCATACCAAAGATGGATATGGATCGCAGTATACACCGGGCTCTTCAAGACGTAGAAATTGCCAAAGAATATATCATAACCAATGATTATGTAGCTGCCAGAAAAATTTTACTCAATGTTCAGTGCTATCATCCGGCTTTTGACGACATTTCGGGGATGATCTCTGTCTGTGATATCTTACACTCGGCTGGCTATGATTTTTTAGGCTGTGACGCTGATTACTACTGGATTCTCCAGGTTTCACCATATGCCACTGATCATGCTATCAATACCCGCTACAAAAGGTTGTATGCACTTCTAGAGCCGATTATGGGAAATTTCCCTTGTTCTGCATCAGCTTTGAGAATTATCCATGATGCATTTTCAGTGCTTTCCAATCCAAACAAGCGTTCGGTATTTGATATGAAGAGAGCTAAGAAGTTGCAAGCTTATGGTTCTGGAAATTTCCAGGAAATTCATGTTGGCTCGACAGAGAAATGCCTCCTGAGGCGGGAAGCTTTCCTAGAATCTAGAAGGTCCCAATGTGATATGCTGAATGACGATTCTGCTAATTTTGAGCCGGAAATTGATGGGTTTAGTACAAAGTTCCCTTGGGATGGGACCTCTACAATCGATAATAAACAAGATAGTCATGAATCTGTTACAAGGATTGAAGATTTTGCAGTTGGGCAACTCTGGGCAATTTATGATAATGAAGGCATGCCTAGAAACTATGCTCAGATTGTTAACGTTAAACTTAAAGTTCATGAATCACCCTGTAGAGTTTATGTCAGCTGGTTGAAACCTATCCGAGACTCTGTGGATGGTAATAAAGGGTTTGAGGCTGGATTATCTACGGTCTGTGGAATATTCAATGTGGATAGAAGTTGCACATCGTTTATTCGACCAAATTTGTTTTCACACAGGCTATCTGCAACTGTAAATGAGAGCGAGCTGGTCGAAATTTATCCCATAAGAGGAGAGGTTTGGGCAATTTACAGCAATCTTGAAACACTAGAAGGCTGCTTCAATCCCAAAGCAAGTAAGGGCTGCGAATTGCTGAATGTGGAGATTCTAACTGGATATTCGCACCAGGTCAGTATGCTTGTGGCAGGTTTGGTAAAAGTAGAGGGAGAGAAAAATGTCTACAAATCTGATAACAGCAGCGAATCATATTTTCAAATTCCTGGAAGAAACTTGTATATGTTTTCACATAGAATTCCAGCTCACACATTTGCAGATGAATCGATGGCTAAGACCACCAGCAGGATGTTTAAGCTCGATCCTTTGGCTGATGCTAACAGTATAATAAACCGTTCCACATCTTTGCGACCTGCTCCTCAGCCGTTATCAGTGACAGAACAAATGCACAAGAAAAGATCATCAAAAGAGTTCTTTTCGGGCCAAATATGGGCTATATATGATGGTCCGAATTCAATGCCTACGCGATATGTCATAGTGAACAATGTGTATTCGGAGAGTGAAATATGTGTTACATTCTTGGAGCCTCACCCCGTATCGGTCAATGAAAGGCACTGGATCAAAGAGAACCTACCATATGGTTGTGGATTGTTTAAAACAGGCAAGATCAAACACAACTTGAAGTTATGTAGGTTCTCACATACGATCAAGTGTAAAGACAATGAGTTATATTACAAGATATATCCAAAAAAAGGTGAGATTTGGGCAAAGTACAAGAACTGGAGGGTTGCTGATTTTAATGAGCATCACTGTCAAATTGTTGAGATAGTTTCAGATTTCTCCGAGGAATGTGGGTTAATAGCAGTGAACTTAGAGAAGGTGGCTAGTTGCTCCACTTTCTTCCACAGGCAGTCTTATGAAGGTTTTGAATTGGTGAGGGAAGTTCCAGTTACAGAAATGCTAAGCTTCTCTCACAGAATACCAGCTTATACAGTTCCGGGAGCCGAGATGCGTAATATCCCCAAAGGTTCTTGGCACCTGGAGCCAGATGCATTGCCTCCTAATTTTAGCCATAACTAAAGCATGCTTGATTTATGTGTATATAGTTTTGCTGGATTAGGGGTGTGCATTATGTTTTAACCAAACCAAATTGAATCAAAACAATTTGAACTGAATTTATCAGTTTGATTCAGTTTTTCAATTTGATTTGGTTTTTGCGCACACATATATATACCATATACTGAATTTAATGATATACACATGTATATTACATATATATATATATATATATATATATATATATATATATATATATATATATATAAGATTTGCTTAGTTTAGCTATAGTGGTCTTTATTGATGCATCCATTTACATTAAAAGAATTAAATTAAAAATTATTATGATATCTTAATAACCTTACAAGTCTCTTGAAAAAAATACATGAGGGTCGAAATGAAATGGTAACACCTAGAGTGTCTGATGCTGTACATTTTGGTAAACTGTTATTTGTTCCCAGTACCGTCTATAAGTAGCTGATATAAATAGTTAAAATACACAGGATAATAGTCTCATAATAGACAGTAACCGAGTAACTTCGAAACTGTGCTTCAGTAACGACGGCCACCTGCTGTCGACAAGAGGACTCGACTTTGTTTCTTTCCTTTCTTTCCGGTCTCACTAATCTTGGGTGCGTTCAAATTTTCTCCTAAATTCACTCTTGATGTTACATTGGCAAATGTATTTGTGCCCGAACTCCTCGTGCCTACATCCATAACAGTAAATACCAAAGAATTAAAAAAATCAGTACTCCTTGTCCCTGTAGAAAATATTCTAGGTAGAATCCTAAAGACCAAAAGGAATAGAAAAAAGATAATTGCTTCTTTCTGCCATATGCAGTTTTTCTTCTATGCGTCCTATTAAGCTGTCAATGCATAAGCATTCAAATCGCAAGCATGGGGAGAAAGACAGCAAAAGCAGGAGAAATGATAGGGTAGAGAAATACCAGATACACTAGTAGAATCATTTGTCACTTGGTTGTTATGCAGCATACTGGTGGGAGAATCAATTCCAGCGGCAAAACCAAGCCTCGTAACATTTGAGAATAGTATCCTTTCCCCAACAAACGGAGGACTTGATGACGTTGGGGGACTAGATGATACTGCAGTCGAACTTCCAAGGACTGGATGCCAAATGTGAAAATAAATAAAACAATATATGGATAAATAAACAAAGGAAGGGCGACAAATCAACCACAAAGCACAAACCCCGACAACAGCAATCTAGCATGACACGCAATGGTCTGTTAATAGATATAACTTATAAGCACACAAAAAAAACTAGCAGTTTGCGGCAATTAGAATTAACATTTCCAGGTCCATAAAAGGGCTCAAAATATAATATATCGCTATGTAAGCAAATAAGGTTAAAAGAGTTGCAAGGTAGATCCTGGTCAGATCAGATCATGATGCAATGTAATTTTCAGTATCAAAGTTGTCAACTAGCTTCATGCATATAACTTTCTATCACTAGCTTAAGTACACCATCTAACCAGAAATCTAAGTGACTAAATAGAGACCCGTACACAAGGTGAGGTTGCGCTATAAACCAGCATTAATAAACATGAAAGCACCCAGGAGCAAAGAGTTCATCTCAGTTTGCAAACCCAGATTAATCCTAAATGCATGTTGCCCTAAATATCTTGCTGTTACAAAAATCAAAGAAGCACATGAACGGAAAAATAATACCTTCAAAGTCATCCATGGAAAATTTAGGGGAATCCTCACAGCGGTGTCCAAAACCGGATGAAATAGACATGGGAACTGAAGCAGCAGCGGCAGCAACTTCTGCCTTAATTTTCTCCTTCCTTTCCTAGAAATATGAATACACATGGTTCTAAAAAGCATGAACACAGTCATGTTACAAAAAGCAAATACACCAACCGCCAAGGACACGTTAAGAATGCAATATCTATAGGCTTAAACAATCATGTACTGCCATCAGTATTCAAGACGAATATAACTGAAGAAGTGATAATGAAGGCCAAAAACTATGTTTCCTAAATAACTACTTGAAATAGTGGGTGCATAAATATTTAAATTCACTCCAAAATATGAAGTTTACTTTACAAAGGCATAACATAACACAGCACGCATATACAAACCTTTTTCGCAAGTTCCTTCCTCTGCTTCTCGCGTTTCTTGATCTCATCCATGAATGGAACCAAGGCATCAAAAGGTACCACCTCACTCATGTCAATTTCACATAGCTGAAAAGTGAACACGTGATTGTCATTCGTTAGAAGAGCAATAAAGTTAGTAAGTGTAAAAATCGACAATGGAAAAAAGATACCTGGAATGTTGTTGTCAAAGAAAAATGACTCAGATAACGATAGCGCCTTCTTATGGCCTCTGACTGAGTCACCACCTCCAACTGCAGAATTTTTCCGCTTATTCTGCAATTAACAATAGGTAATTACAAACAAAACTATGCAAATTATAATAGTTAATCAAATAATAGAAAACTATGCATTTAACAATAGTTGATTGGGTATTATCTGATCAACATTTGCTATCAACTAAAAATTAGAAACAACTTTTTATTATTGGAGGTGACCGTGACTGTCGACAGATCCATTGCACGAGTGTCGCACATATATAGTGCCATTTTTTTAGTAGAGGTCAGAAATTCAACCCCCGGAAGTCCTCATTAAGAGTTCGAGATTGTAAAATAACACAATTATCACAATGCTTTTTTAAGGAAAAAAAAAAAAAAAAAACACTAAACGACTTTGAAAGCAACAAAAATATCGTTGGATCTAGATGAAACCTATCGTTGGATCTAGATGAAACCTTTCTCCTTGAAGTAGTGCTACTTTTTGTTGTACTTCTACATGCCCTATATAGTACTTCTATTCACATCCATGGACTTGACATAAACAAAAAATTAATGATCTTAATACCTGTGTGGAAGCACATCATAGCTCCCATAGTGGTGCAGAAGACTTTTCATGTTCAAAGGGTGAAGAATGAGATGTTGACCATCAACTGCCTGATAGTAAAGCATAAGTGAGAATGGAAACTGCAAAGGTCAAATCCCAAAAAAAATGGGTACAATAACAGAGGCACAGATGATGCTGATTTCCGTATTGGGAACATAAGGAAAAAAGATGAAAGCAAATCATAAGTTTACAGATAGTCTGGTGTGAGTTAACCTAAGGTCTCCATTCCCTATCCTAGTGTATAGTCCACACAAAGTTGCCCAATTAACTGGAAGTAAGGTCATTTCACACTAAATACATGCTTAGAGTAGAACCGCTTCCCCCTTCAATTTTTTTATTTAAAAGATCCAGTGAACGCAGCAAATAGAAATTTCACTAAAGACAGGTGATAGGACAAAGAAATCAGTTTGAACCATTAATTTGCATTACCTTCAAGACCATTGTGCATCTAATTGCAAACAATCACCAAATATATACTATTGTAAAATATAAGCAGCACGCTTTCTGGGCACATCTTCACTGAAATCATGCAACCAATTAAAAATATAAATGCAAAGGAAACAAATGCATCCATGTGATTGAAATTGAATTCATTGCATAAATGCAAAGGAAACAAATGCATCCATATGATTGAAATTGAATTCATTGTATAATCCAAATCACTGTATATTGAACTATCTAATCGAGTGATTTTCCACCATGATAGCTACACGATATGATAGCTAAGTGCCGAATGAAAAAAAAAATGCAATACCCATAACCTAACCTGATAGAAATTGTACGAATCGTTGTCCTTCACATCTCTCGATCCATTCAAATTTTTTTGCAAACTCGGGCTTTCAAAGTTGGAGGATGATAAAGTTGGTCTTTGCTCTTCAACGGACAAAATACCGCCCGTTTTAACATTGCCCAACCTCTTACTTTCATCATTGCTATCAATAGATAGTGTTGAACATCTGGAATAAGCATCTTCATCATTGGCACAACTCAAATTGACAGTCGACAAACGTTCCTGCAATTGTTTGTTGCTACTAGCACATTTGTAATTTCTATCATTATCAGTCGTTCTCTGCTCATTCCAATACCTTTTCCTCTGTTCTAATTTCTCCATCGCATCACAAACATACGGAAGTTTCTCCAGGTCATCCACAAGACCTGAATCTGCTTTGGCTAACCAACTATCCAAATCGGATATTGCATTTCTGACAGAAAGCTCCACATCTGAAGTGAATGTAAACTTCGAGAAGGGATCATGAGGCCTGTCATCGGAGCTCAGCAAAATGTCCATCTCAGGTTTAGTCTTCTGAGATGGAGTAGATGAGTCTTTTTGTCTAGTTAGAAGCCTGAAATCTATCTTATCACCAACATTGAACTGCTTCACATTCTCAATATAGATGGTGTGCAAATCTTTGTGAGATATCATCACAAAACACAAAGGGCATCTTTTAAAACAATCACCTTTATGATCCTCCTTGCCCATTGACAAGTAGCGAAGAATACAGGGAAAACAAAATATATGCCCGCACAAAGTTATCTGCGGGCATAAAGGATACTCCAAACAAATTGGACATTGTACTGGAAATGGTGTGGCATACTTCACACAAACTATATCATCCCACATAAGCATTTTATCAGGATCCATCATTTCAGGTGAATAATTCCCCGTATCTAGCAAAACAAACTTATAATTAGCCTGAAGGAACAAATCTTTGTTATACGGCTTTATCTTCCGCTGCCTTCTTGGAAGAGGAGCAGAAGCTCTTGGCTGAGGCCGAGAAATGGGATCATAATGAAAATTCAATAAGTGATTAGCATTGGTCATCTGCGCCTTTCTTGCAGATGAATGTGCACTGCCTCCATAACCATTACTTTGCTGACCTCGAGGAGAGCTCATGGTTCCCGACATTTTCCCTTTGGACTGAGCATTAGACTGAGAATGTATCTCTCCATTCTGCTGAGGCAAATTTTTCGTTCCATTCAACGCGCCGAAGTCACTCAGCTAAACAAAAATTCAGAAGAATTAAATTAACCAACCACTAAACTTATGCACAAAACTTCTCTAATTGTCAGTAATAACTAATAAACCACCTTTTGGGAAGATCCACCGGAATCTTCTGCAGCTGAAGCCAATACGCCTGTTATATACAATTAAAATCCTGATAATAAGTAATAACACCCACAAAAATATAAAAAAAAATTACTATAAAGCCAGAATTAAAAAGGAAAAAATTAACCTGATTGATCAGAGAATGGGATGGATTGAAATTGGCGGGAAATAGGGGAAGAAATTGAGGAGCTGGTGCCACTGCCATGATTGGGGGAAGAATTAGGGTTTTGAGAGATTGAATTAACTGAATTGGAACCTTGTATGGGCAAGATGGACATGAAATTTTTGAAAAAACTGAGAAAAATTTGTGGGGATTGGGTCAAGCTTCAGTGATCGCTCGCTTTGTGCCGCGATTTTACGCTAATTGCTACCCAAATTAAATATACTGTCTGTTCCCACTGGCATCTGCCGCATCTTCACCGAATATCGGTTGGCACGGTGGTTTTCTTTACGATTTTGCCCCTGGTTTTTTCTAATTTTTCACAACCACACCCTTAATTATGCCATTCTTTCATTATACGCCGTTTTATGTTTGGTTAATTATTTTAAAACCCTTGGCCTTGGAAGCTTGACTTAATTTAGTAATAGGACACTGTATTTGTAATGTGAAACAAGAATAAATTCCTCATTGGGTTTAGGCTTAATTAATTAAAATCACGAATATTAGCGTGTTTTGCAATTTTAATACGGATTTTCAATTTTGATAATGTCAGACACCAACTTCTAACTTTTTGCAATTTGGAATATCGAACATTTTTCCGTAATAAAAATATTGATGTGGATACCATACCACATCAATATTATTTTAACATAAATTTGTTATGAGTATCGAATTATATAGCAAAAAGTAATTCATATATTAAATTGTCAAAATTAAAAATTCATAGTAAAATTGCACATTTTAAAAGCAATTAAGCCTTGTGTTTACACTGTTTAACGGGATTTATGAAAATATAAAATCATAGAAAATAATATAATAAAATGGTCATTTAAAGTTTTTGAGCTTTTACTAATTTTTTATTTTATCAAAGGTAGAATGTAATCACGTTAGTTGTTAGCTTTTGATGTAAATCAGCTAAAACTACTGGCTGAAATTCGGAACTGAGACCTCATTAATGCACTTGAAGGATCTAACCACTTAGAATAGGTCTCGCTGGTTTCAATAATTTTTTTACATTATTCCTAAATTATTTTCAGAACATAACAAAGTAAAACTATTTAATATGATATTTGTATATTATTATACTTTTAGATATGATGAAATATAATAAATGAATTTTATTTTTATATATTAACCATACATATTCAAAAAAAAAATTATTATAAATGAATTAATACCATATTAAAATGAAATTTTCTCATAAAATCATTGAATTAAGTAATAGTTTCATATATAATCATAACACGAATTAAATTTTTGTACAATTTAGTAATTAATATTACTTTATTCACTAATAAATGATGTTGGTTAATTGGTTAAAAATAAAGGTATTGATAAAACAAATCCTAATTTCAACTTTGTAGCAATTTAATGTCATTGTTCAAAATTGTACAAAACAAATCCTACAAAATGCAAAAATGGATAGGTGACGATTTATTTTATAACATTCTGAACAATGAAATTAAATTGTTATAAAGTTAAAACGGTATAATTTGTTTTGCCAATAATCCTTAAAAATAAGTTAGTAATTAACTATTTTTCTTAAGTTTTCAAATAGTCTAAAAATCAAAATCATACTGTTTTTTCTTTTAATATAATCCACTAAAGGCTTTTAAAGTATTAATCCTTCAACACAATGAAAAACAGAACTCAGTAGGCTTTTTATTTCTCAGCTGCATTCCTTTAAAACAGAAAGTACGAAGCTATTACTTATTACATTACATTTACACCCACCCACAAGAACCATGATACATGCTCACAACAAAGAACAGATTGCTATCTCAAAAGCACAATCTATGATGCCGGAACTAGCAAGAATTTCCTTCGGGAGAATTTTACTTGACATCAAATACACGACGGAAATGGGAAGGACGACGGAAATCGATTACAAATGTGCGAATTTCCATTGGGGCAAGTTGTACCACTAGTTTAGCAGGATCCACAGGTCCGCCCCTTGCTACGGATTCTTGTCTTGCGGCAGAACCTTCGACTTTCCAGACAAGTCTCTTCTTTTCCATTTCTTTCCTCTCTTGATTGGCCGACAAGCTCGTTTCCGACAATTTTGTAATCTGAATACAACATGGGAAAAAGTATATTACAAGAGTTATAATAAAGAAATGATGGCAAGAGAATTTCAGGAGAAAGTTGATTGTACCTTCTTGCTAGGGAACAGTTTCTTCAGTTCTACACTTGTCATTACTGAAAGATCCTTGTCCTCACCAACCTGTGAATTAGTTCATGAGGTTGAACAAAAATTGTAAAATAAAAAAATGAGCCGAACAAAAATGTTAATGGACAGTAAAACAAAAAGAAGCCGAGATTTGATAAAGAGAAATCGAAACCTCATATAAATGTGCTAGCCGAAGGAGAACTTTTCCATCTTCAAGCTCCTGTTCATTTCAAGAAAAGGAAATATATTGAGAATATGAAGTGGATGAATAATAAAAAAAAATTAAAAGGTTCCAAGAAAATGTAGACGTAAATAATAGAGCGGGCTATTCGAGTCTGGCCCTAAGCTAGAGCTATGGGAAGAATCACATTTTTTATCCAAGAGTTACCAGATCAAGTATTTAACTGTGCGAATAAATGGGAATAAATACAGTAATTTCTTTCACCAAAATGATCTTCTGAGACTACCTGGAGAGTTAAAACGGCAACATTATCAGGTAAACTGTAGGAGGAATCAATGCCCGAAAAAGTGGTTATATGCGAATTCATCCAGTTATTGCCATCCTGAAAGAAGAGATTACTTTGAGAAACAATTTCAAAAGACTCTGAAACAAACAAATGATTTGTTTCTTGTTTAGCTACTGCTTTACCTCTTCAGCAAAGGCCAGCAAGAGAGGAGAATAAATCTCCTGGCCAAAAGTACGGCGCCACTTGGCACCTTCTCCTAAAGGATCAATTCTGTAATAATATTTTCCTTGAATCTGCAAAAGGAAAAAAAAGTCAAGTGTAATCACTTTAATCATATAGACCAAGTAATGTATGAGGAGTTTATTTTTTTACTGTAAACTTAATAGATCATTGATCCATTGACAGTTCAAATTGAAAAGGACTAAGTATTCGGTTTACAAAATAGAAAGCTTCAAGCTTACTGTCTCGGTTTCAATAATGGACACAATGAGATGAACAAGAAAATACATGGTAAGAAAGGACGGGACCAATCAAACTGTAACTTATGGCAGTTGGGTTTTCCTAGCTAGTGAGATGAGCTTACCGTCAATCCTGCACATTGATCAAGAACACAAACTGTCTCATTCAAATTTTCTGCAACACCCCTAGAATCGTCTAGTAGCAATCTCCTGCAATACAAAAGAAAAAAAGAGATTAATGGGCAAAAAATACGTTCACAGTTTTAGTAAAGCTACAGAAGCTCATAACTGTTAGCTTATACCTTTACTGCATCAATTTACAAAAGTATTGATACATAACATTTTAAACCTGAACTTTTATGAATGTCATAAAACACACTCACTATTAGGGGAAGTTTTAACCTCCAGCATTATGGCAATAATTTCATAGACAGTTTGGAGAGAAGTTAACAAGGAAGCGTTGAATATCGTAAAGGTAATAACGTACCGATGGAGCATCAGCTCTATTTGTCCATCTACTAAGCTGGATCCTCCTAGAGGTCGATCCACCAGAACTGAAAATTCTTTTTCATCGTCTTGAGTGTATATTCCAAGATTAATCTGCACGCACAAAATTGGCATGGAAACTCATGTTAAAAAAAACGCAGCTACTACTTTTGATCCGCACTTTTATGTGATCCCGTTAATGAAAGATACATTATTCATTCCTATCAATTGTAAGCAGAAATTGGGTACAAATTGATTTAAAGTATCACTAATGTATACGTGAATGCAAGCTGTAAATCTATCACACTTGAGCAATGAAATTGATTTCAAATAAACATACAGGATAGTAATTTCCAGCAGCAGGTTGATTTACTTCCAGATCCCAATCTGCTCTATAATCACGAATCTGCAAACAGAAAAATACTTTGGTTTAATTAACTTTAAAATTATAAAATTAACGATCAACAACAAACAGGCATTTTTCCTATGTGAAAAAGAGCTAGCCAATTTTATAAAAATGGCACTTTCTTAAAGTATATTCAACTTACTCTTTTGATAAAATCGCGGCCACTAGAATCTGTGTAGAATGTTCTTTTGGTATCCAAAGTAGTTGTAATTTGTGTTGCAATTTCTTTGCCAATTCCATCATCAATGGGAATAGGCCCAACCTGTTATTCAAGTTACATAAATCCACTATGTGAGATGTGCACCAATAAAGATATGGCAAAAACTGAAAATTTCCGAACCAAAAACGAGAACTCTATCCTTAATTGCTGAAAATAAAATATAATAAAAAGTTAAGCAGTCATCTGGTGAGCTTACAATAAATTCAACTTCAACATGCTCTTTTCCCTTGTATAATCTGGTGATCTGCATGAACGTACAAAGCATAGTAAACTGGTAATAAACAGTAGCAAAAAAACTGAAATTTTTATGAGGAAATCTACACATCTACAACCAAAGAACTTCACTCTGCAAAATCTCAAAAAAGCTTCCAGTGTAGACAGACTATTTGAAATTAAATGACCTAATATTTCCCAATCATGATTTGTATATAATCGGCTCCAGTTGGAGTTTGAACTCGCTCAAATTACAGCTGTAACAATTCATTACAAACAACACTTTTCCACTTTTTAGCCTCATAAATTCAAAATACTTTTTTCAAAACAAATGAAGCTTATTATTTTGGGCTAATTGTTGAACATTACTCTTAGATATGAGCATTGACTAAAGAGTGAGTTTGTTATTGATTTGAGTATATACTAAGTTTCTTAGCAAGTACAACAAGATAATTTCCTAAATTTTGCTAGAAAAGGAAAAAAAACTTATATTATAGGACTAGTACCTGATGAATCCATTGATTGATTTGTTGATGCACTTCATCTACTATAGGTCCACGCATAACTGTCGAAGGAAGCTAAAATTTTGGATAGAAAAATTCTAATCAGCAATCAGTATGACTGTCTATTCATGTAAGATTTGATCAAGAAGGCATTGCAAACCTGTTTTTGAGGCTTAATGGGAAATGTCCCGTTTGGACGGAAAATATATGCTCCAGCATTCTAAAGGGGACAAAAAGGAAGAAAAGACAACAATATGAGATATGCACATAGAAAGGGATAATGATGCTAAACCTCAGTCAAAAACTTTCTGAATGAGAACATAGAAAATGTACCATGAATTTATTTTCAGTATGAATACCTGTGGATCTTTAGCATTTCCAGTTCCATTATATGCAGAATAAAAACTGAATGATTGCTCAACTGATTCCTCAACCTTCACAAGTTAGAAAAACATGTGTTATTTATTTACACCAAACAATTTTATTACAATAGATTAAAACACAGGACACGATTACACAAAAGAGCAATGAGGACAATCTTAGGAATAGTTCCAGAAACTACGGATTAAGAAGAGTAATCCAGTAATACTTACTGAGCTTCTGCTATTAATATAAGTAGTTTGTTTGGTTTTATCTGCAGAAAATGCAAGCTTCAAATGTCCTTGACCAACTTCTACAGTAGATTGCATGTTTCTTTGAAATGTGTGTATGGCTGATTTGATTGCTGAAGCATCTATGATTAAGGGAGAAACCATGAAAATGAAAATAACGTCAATTCAATATGATTGCCAAAATTAATAAAATTCGTTATAATAAAATAGGATAAGTAGATTAACTAACCTGTGCTTTTGGCACCAGTAACGGTGTAAGTGCTGAAACCAAAAGGTGGAACAGAGACCGCAAATGCAAGATGATACTTTGGTGTATCAGTTGGCGGTCTACCCAAGTATGCATGAACATAGAAACTCCTTAGAGATACATAAGCATCTGATAGAGGAAGAAGTTGTGACTCTATTTCTTTTCCCGCAGAATCATGCACAATGACAGTGTCACTGGTAACCTGCAGAAAATCAGATCCCGTAAGGTGTTGGATGAACCACAAGCCATCTGCTTATATTTAACAAAATTATATGATGTCAATGGAAAAAGTGTTATGCGTCCTCAATTGAAACCCAATTATAGATATCAATCAAAGTTCAAGACACTAAACAGAATGGCTAGAACTGAAGTACCCACAGGAATTCGAATAATATCATCTCTCCGCCATCCTAGCGAATTGTAGACCACAACAATCTGCATATAGTTAGATACATATTAAATCATCCAAACATAAAATAAGAAATAATATTTTAGTTCAATGTAGAGGAGCATTTCTTGGGATGATGTTTGATGCTTACCAACTTTTTACCTTGAGAGTGATTCATTTCTGATGCAGGACAATAACTTATATTCAGAAGTGGGCACTGGAGAGATGTGAAAATCCAGATTAGCTTTATAATACATCAAACTTCAAAGAGAAATGACACTGCGGATTATTCATTACGCTAAGATCAATATAGAGACTATTTGGAACTCTTTGATTGTTGTAAAAACATAAGGATACCAGAATTATTCTAGCAGTTGTGTCCATACTCCATAGACACCAATTCTTCTTTTTTTAATCAAAAAACTAGGATTGATTATGATAAAAGAAACAGAGTTATTATTTCTCAGCAAAACAGATCCATGAAAGTATTGGTCTATCTAGATTAAATGCTTATAATTGTTTGCCTGTTGAAATTTTGTGGTTGGACTATCACATCCATTATGTGATGTAGACTCAGCTAAGCAAGCAAGTGAAGATGCAAACACTTTTTCCGCCTGCACAAGATGATAACTCAGTGATTAACATTTAAATAAATAAAGAAATACAAGCTTAGAAAACGAGTGTGGTGGTTAAACCAAATACTCGCCTCTGTGTATCCTATCGACAGTCGTTTGGCATAATCGTTAGCCACATGTTGCTTTTCTGTACCAGTAACTGCATCATGATGCTGTGCAATTGCCATAGCATCTGCCAATGAGTCGGTATTTGGCCCTGTATTACTTCTCCCTTTGAAAAATTCTAGTTGCCTTACCGCCTGAATTGAATAAGAAACATCAGATAATGAGAGAAAAATTGTTGCCAGATCATTATGCAATAGTTCTTGAAACAAATTAAAACAAACGATACCAAGTAGTAGCCGCTCATCATCCTAACATAGTGTTTCAAGGCTGGCCTACTTGTAAAGTATCCTGTCCAGTAAGCATTTGCACGATCTGCATAACTGGAGTATAAATGCTTCAAACTCTCAGAGTTGTTCAAAGTAAGGAAAGAGTCGAACAGATTACAGTATCATCAGATGTCCTACTCACGGGAAAAAGTCATCAGTCTTTGCTGGCCAGGACACATTTGTGGCGTGCTTTGCATCAGTGTATATGGATGGGGTAGAATAGAGAGCATTAACACGCCCATCCTGGAAAGTATGGAACAGATTAAAGTCTATTCATAAGTAATAGAGTTTAGACATTACAAATGTAAAATCATAATGGGCTGCAAAATTACAATTTAAATTTTATATAAGAAAAATCACAAGACTTTAAATAATTACAAAGACTTAAATCTGCAAAAATTCAACCAAGAAGTTATAATGGAACACGTACCATGTTAACATAATGGATCAGCTTGTCCATTTGTCTAAACCATGTTTCTGCATACTGGTACTTAAAATCTGTTCCCATGGTCCACATTATATGATTTGTTCTAGTTATATTAGCCTGAAAATGAATTCATTAATGTTACGGTGTTACCTCTTAATATAGAAGACTAAAATTTCTCACATTGCTTGTTTGGAGAAAATCTTAAGCAAAGATTGATACAATTTGCGCGTATACGGTCTTCAGTAGAAATGGACACATATGGATAGAAAATGATGGATAATTTATAGGTAAGCTAAACCAGTGTGAGAACCCTAGGTAATGAACTTACAAAGACAGTAAGTGGAAGAACTTCAGCCAGAATGGATTAAGCAACGAACCAACAAGGAATAGAGTAGTACAGATCGTTATTTCTTAACAATCAACACAAATACATACCATAAAATATGGAGAGAACTATTCAGTATCCAGCTGAAAGGCACCCAATATGACAAGCTTACCTGTGATAGTGCAGCAGCCACAAAGTCATTGACTCGTTCTTGGACATTGTAATCAAACAAATCAAAGTCATCCTTCAGGGAAAAGAAAAAAAGAAAATGTTAGCCTAACAGACTAGTGAATATTCAAGATACTCAAAAATCAACAATTTCTAGTGATTTACTTGAACAGGAGGGCCTGGATCATTGACTTCAAAGTAAAAGCCACCAGGTGGAGGCTCATAGTTCTCTGGGAATGCACCAGCAAATATCTAAAACAGTAAAAGAGAAGCTCAGACTGACATGAAAGAATTGTCACAGAAAAACGAACTTAGTATATTTATAAATTTAGTTAAATGTTAAGACAATCTGTTATATTATAATAACCTGTGCAGATGAACCAAGGCTCTTAGAACCTTGCCAAACAACTTCAAGACTCTTTTCGTTTTTACGCTTAGCCCTATCTTGGTAATCTATTCGCCCAAAGTAAAACGAGTCAAATCCAACCTGAACCACAATAATTAGATGAATTTGCAGTGAAGTTTGATAAAAGAGAACAAAAGAAAACTTAGACACTCCACGTGTGATTGAAGTTAAAGATGGAAGAAGGTACTTCAGCTCCCAACAAGTAAGCCTGCACTGCAGAATGTCCAAAAGGGTCTATTTGCCAACCAATCCTTGGAGTCACCCCAAATTCTTTTTTGATAAATCGATGCCCTAAAGTTGTCTGGTCAATCATGTCTATATAATGCACCACTGCCTCATCATGCATGCACATGCCCCCATTTCTGCATCAAGCAGAGAGAGAAACCAACAGTTTACTATCCTGAGAAATCATTAATTTTTTGTTTAAATATCCCAAATAACATTTTTAATGAACAGCAACTGCTAATCAACAACTGATATCCAAAAGCTATTCACTGTATAGGTCTGTGCCAGGGACGTGGTGTTTACATAAATTCTAGTTGACCCGAGCTCACAAGTTGCTTGACCACTTGCTGCATAGCCTCTCTCTGATTTCTCCACCATCGTTGGAAAAATGCCTACATAATAGAAGAAGAACTAAAGTCATAATGAACATATGAGAAGAAAATTTATAGATTATAATAGCTCAACAAGATTATAATGGCACTTCAAGAGAATGCCAGCACCAAAACTGCAAACGGCTACGCTTTGACGTTTTTGCAAAGCAATGAAAATATAGGGTTCAATTAAACATTTCACGCAATTCCAACATGTAGATGGTGATTACAGCACAAACAACTATTTATCATTTGCTGTTCTAGGCAATGTCAAGATAAGGTTGGGAACTTTAAAGATAATTTATCATTTTCAATATTTATCATTTGTTGATAGGCAGCACAGACACTTTATTCAATCAACGTTTCCCATTTCAAAAACGTGTCGGAAACTTGCCGTTCGGATACGAAACTTCAATTCTTAGCATAGGAAACTTTAAAATAACCGTTTCACAATGTACGTGTCCAAGTGTCCCGTTTCCTGTGTCCGTGTTTTGCGAATATGGTCTTGACAGAGTGCCCAGATTTGCTTCTACTTTTTTACCCTTGCTTAACACTATCAACTAGAAAGTTAAATTGTTAGAAAAGGGACTTACCTGTTCAACATAAATGAATTTTCGATTCTTATCAGCCAACAGAGCAGGAATAAGAGAATCCAGTACATTTTGAACACAGGCAACCTACAAAATCATTAATAAAAAAAAATCAAATACACTCTTCATTACGATTCATCAAGAACAGCATAAAAAAATATTAGCCAACACAAATTAAAACACAGGATTACTTGGATAGAATTGTTAGAGCCAACATAGTACTGGTCAACGGTCTTCAACCAACCAACATCATCATGAGTATGAGCAACCAAGTGAACATTAAGTTTGTCAGGAACTACACCTTGTGAAGTGTTATAAACCATGAACTTAGATTCTACCCATGAAACTCCAATTATACCCAAGTATAGAAACGCAAGGAACAACACTTTGGTCTGCATTATGGAGCTTTTAAGCAAGACCCAGTTGAAGAAACAGCAGTTCAGTGGATCACAGAGATCATGGTCGTCTTTTTGGTGGTGATGAAGTGGAGAAAATGACAAAGAACGGAGTTTAATTAGGTTTGCAAAAGAGTGCTAAGACTAAAAATTTAGTAGGAAAGAAATGAACTTTTTGTTAACTTTCTTGATCAAATGTTTATCCAGTGGAGTGGAGATCCCATTAATAGAAAATTAAAAATTGTTGGATTATTTTCATATTAAATTTCAGCGTTTTTTTAATAACTAGTTTCGCATTACGTGCTATGCACGTGGCTCGTAACGTAACTCGTCAATGAACATATTAGTAAATTTATTATAATTATATCAATTTTTTATTTGTAATTAATATTAAATTAGTTAAGAATTTTTGTAAAAGATATATTCAGTTATTAATTTTTTTTTTAGTTTTGTAATAACCATAATTAGATAATTAACTATTGACCAAATATAGTATTTTAATTTTGTAGTTCAATCAAACTAAAAGATAGGTATTCCTACTAATTTGGAGACAATTTAGTTATTTTTTAATTAGAGATAATTTAGCTACATATTCTTATTAGGACTTTAATTACAATAGTGATTAATTAAATAACTAATTAGTTAATGACTATAAAACATTTATTTAGTAGTAAACTGAAAAGTATTATTCAGTAAATTTGTCTGTCCCCCCTCCCCTCCGTGCTTTTATATATAGTACTAGTTTTTCGCCACGTGCTACGCACGTGAGCGATATTTATATGTATTTTCATTTAAATTTGAATATGAGTATAATTTACTAATATATACATTATTTTAGTAAATGAACTTTCCTACATATATTTTAATAATCATAGTAACAATTTACATTTAATTATAGATCTACGTATCTAATGTCTTTCTATAGAATTTGGTTGATAATATTGTAATAATTTTATATATTAATTACTAAATTTAATTGGTTGTTCTTGATTTTTATGTTAGCATATGTAGATTTATCATTTTATTTTAATTGAATTAAAATAAACACGCTGATTATAAACCTTAATAAAGAAGATTCACATAAATTAAAAAAAATTATGGTGGCTATTATAGTGTAAATGCGGTATGGAGTAATTTTAGGTAAATCTAAAAGTCAGATAAAAGACAACTATAATATTAAAAAAAATTAATAAAAACAAACTAAATTAAAACATAAAATTGAAAATTATATTTATAGTAGCTGCTTGCCAAACCACATCAGGGATGATAATCTTCATTTTAAATCTTTGATTTTAACTAAAAAACAAAACCTACAATATATAAAAGTGATCGATTGTTATTATTTAGTTATTGATATAAAAAATTGTTATAGTATTTTAACTTTATTATATTTAATTTAATTCTACTTAAATCAAACTATATTAAATTTAAAAGTTATATCTATATGATCCGCAGTATATATGACATTTATTTGTATAAATTACTTTTTATCAAATTACTTTTTATTTAATCTCAAATTATAGTAAATTATTGATATTTATACAATCTGTTATATAAGTAATTATATATATAATATTAATTAAATAAATTGCAAAAAGATGAAGGAGTTGAACAGCTATAGCATTAGCAATGTCATAATCGACAACTATTATTTTTTATTATTAGTAAAAATAATACAGTAACTTTGTGAGAGTTACATTGTGCTATGAAGACAATTATACAAGTGTAAGAGTCCTATTTAACTTCATACTTGTTTTTATTTGAAGTATATAATCAACATTTTCGTATGAAAAGAATCCTACTTAATTTATTTAACTTTTTATTTATTTTATGTATTTTTTAATGTTTACAAACTAATACTGAAGTTCACAATAGATCTCCTATTTTAATTAAACTTGTATTGCAATTAAAATTTTGTATTTAATTATTAGTATAATGGTGTTTCCTTGGTGCCGTTAATCCAATTGGTTTCTTTATGCTACTTAATCTCTTAGTTAACTGTTTTTAGTTTTATATTTTTTAATAGTAATTTATTTATATTTAATGCAGATGTTATTAGAATTAGACTTGTACTTAGCATTGTAATTGTTTTAATTATTAAAGACTATTATCGTAATTTTGCCTGTCCCCCCTTCACACTTATAGAATAGTTATAGATTATAGATAGATTTGGTCTCATTTTTTAAAATATTGTATAACACATTCTTATTTTTTTAATTTTTGACATTATACTGCATCACATCTTTTATACAAACCGGGCCATTTTTAACTTTTTGTAGACATTTTGTAGTTTTTTTTTTTGAGAAAATAACAAAAATATTTAAAAAAAGGAAGAAAATAACAAAAATGCTAAACTTGTTGAAAAATTACATGAGCACCTAAAAAAGCTAAAAGTTTACATTTAATACCTTACCAATGAGGATGCAACACATGGCACACTCAAAACAAATAAAAAAAAGTCAAAACGCGTCAGAATGGGTCAAAAACGCGTCAGAAACGCGTCTGACATACGTTTGACACGCGCGTCAGTCACGCGTCAGTCACGTGTCAGTTTGTCGAAATTATTCACATGTATCATTTATGTATCCGCGATGTATCGGCAATGTATCAGAAACATATTTAATTATCATTTTCTCTTATTTCTAATACAAATATATATGTATATATATACACACAAACACACATACTATTTATATCTATTATTTATGTGCCTATAAGGTGTATGTGTAGCATATTTTAAATTAAAAGAAGCATGTATCACATACTTTAAAAATACATAAAATATGTTATAAAAGAATATCATGAAAAATGTTCTTCATATTGCATGTTTGATGCCTGTTTTGTTTTTTTGTTAATTATGAATATATATATACACACATACACATTCATATTATTTATATGTATTGATAATGTGTCTTTAATATGTATGCATAACATATTTTAAATTAAAGCTACATCTATCATATACTTTAATTGAAATTCACGCATCAATAACATTTTAATTTGTTACTCGATATAAACATTTTTATAATTTAGGTTTCTTTGGTTGTATTTTTTTAACTTAGTTGCCTAACACTTAAAAATTATGCGTATTTTGTATGTATGTAGAAGATATTTTTAACATATTTAAGCATTATTTTTTTCGATATATCTATCAAAATATATGATGTGTATCTAGAACATATATCATATTAAAAAATATGTGTTCCGTTTTTATAATTAAATATTTGAGATTTATCTAACAAATACAAGTAAGAAACATATCAAAATACGTCTAATAAATTAATATATATTTAAAAATGTATACATTTGAGCTGTTTTCGATATGTATAATTTATATATTAAAGGTGTATCTAACAAATACATCCAAGATACATTTCAGATACGTCATATATACATCTCATTTTTTCAAGATGTGGCAGCGTAAATTTAGTTTTCAAGTTTATAAAATGGTCAAGAAAAAAGTGATGCTAAAAAGTTCTAACTATCGCTCAGATTAACATGTCCTTATATCTTCAATTATTGTAAACCATGTACTAACAGTTACTCTACAACTATAATGATTCACTAGTTTAAAAATCGATCGATGTATCTACGATGTATCAGTAATGTATTGAGGTACCACCATTAACGAGAAGACGCATATCAAGAATATATTTATCATGTATAAATTATATATTAAAAATTTATCTAATAAATATACTTAAGTAACATGTCAAACACGTTTAATGAATTAATATATATTTAAAAATAAATGTATTTGAGATGTTTCAGACATGTATCTGATATGTATAACATGTGTATCTGATATGTATCAAAAATGTATCTCGAAACAGTCACATACTATTAATAAAGCCTATTGAAAAAATATATTTCAGATACATCTATATAACACGTTTGATACATAATCTTATAATTATTTAAAGTAATAATATACAAAATGACATATTCACATAAAATATATAACTGATACATCTTCAATATATAAACAATGTATATCAAATATAATTTTAATAATACATTTATTATGGCCAATTTAGACTAGAAATCTCCAAAATTATCCCCCTTTTGTTTGATTACAGCTCTTATAATTCTCAATTAACCTTTAATTTTTAACTAAATATTTACAAACATGTTTCTGTTATATATATGTGCAAATACATAAATAATACATCTCTGAGACAATTTAGATACATTTTTAAAAAATTAATCTACCCAACTTTACATACAATACAATTCAAGTTCAAGAATTTCTACACAATGATCTATTTTTTTCATATTTTCTAAAATAAATAATCATTTGATATTTTATTATTATAATTTATTATTTATATTCAATTTAAATAATTAAAGTTTTATTTATAATTTTTTGAATTTAGTAAAATTCATACATTTGAATTTTTTCTTAATACAATTCATACATTTTAAAAACTCTTATTACATATGTTGATATTTTTTATTCTTTTCTTTTTCAACTAAAAGTGGTCATCTTTATTTTATAATACATTAGACATTATACCAAAAAAAAGAGAACAATCATAGTTAGGTTATACATTAACTATAGATCAAAAACATTTTAAAGAAACAATCACCACTATTATTAGTGTTACAGGAAAAAGATCCTAGATTGAGAAAATGACACGTTTCTTTTAAAAAAAACAACGTAAGCCCGCTCAAACCCGGCACGAATCCGTAAAATTAGTGCATTAGAACCGGGTTTGGGTAGAATATTTAAAACCCAGACCGGGCTTGGGCGGGCCTGGGCTTTTAAAAAGTCAAGTCCGCCTAAACCCAGCCCGAGCCCGCCCAAGCCCGACCTATGAACAGCTCTAGCGACGAGTATGTTCCCTATGTAATCTGTTGATAGCCTTGATTAGCGACGGAACACATGCGTTTAGCGACGGATAAATCCAACTAAACACCTGCTTTTTAGTAGTGGAGGATGGTGGTATTTCATGCGGATAAATAAGACAAAACAAATAATTCTAAAAACAAACAAAATTACTAACAATTTAATAACAATTATTACATTAAAATAATTCAGTTTGATAGATGAATTTTTTTATTTGTTGCATAATATTAATTTATTGATAATTATAATAAAAGATCTAATTATTTAAATATATTTAATTTTTTATTTTTATCCAAGTTTTAATTATTTGTTAAAATATTTAAAATATACGAGATTTAATTTATCGAAAAAAACATATATATTATTATGAAAGAAATAAAATGATAAAAGAACATAAGAGCAATACATATATTTATGAAAAAGATAATATAGCTCAGCTATAGACATAGTGGAGTGCATATACTAATGTTGGAGTGTGAAAATCCTTGTCCATGTGTTTCTTATTTCTCTTTTTGATATATTCCACTCCCACGTGGTGGCTTAGGAAGAAAGCGTATGATATGTAATAAATTAGTCAACTTAGCTGTTAGTTGTAATTGTAAAATTAGCATTGGTGTAAAGATTGGGTAAGGTTAGCATTATTGAAAAGATCACCCGTGTTTAGAATTGTTTTGTAATTTTCTCTTTTTTTTTTGGTGAAAAACGACTATAAGCTCTACATTTTTAGTTATGGAATTTTTAAAATTTAAAAATATTATGTCTCTAATGAGAATTGATCCAACATTTTCTGTTTTAAAAACGTGTCGGTAATTTAACATTTCGAACATAAAATTTTATTTTTAACATTAAAAATATTCAAATAACACTGTTTTATTGTGTGATGTCTCGTTTTCTCATGTCTCAGTCCGTGCTACCTAGCTGAATTCATTGGCTTTATACATTTTAAAGAACTGCTATGAAACTTAAAGCCAATGGTGACCTTAGTGAACTCATCTCCGCAAGGATTAAGTGCTTGCTCAACAAGTCAAGAGTAACATTTCAGTAAAGTGGCTCAAATGCCGCAGAAGCTGATCATTTTACATCTCAGGAACTAAACATTGGAAGATCAATTAAGAAGGTGCGAATTTCCATCGGACCAAGTTCCGCAACTAACTTGATAGGATCTACCGGTCCTCCCCTCACTGCCTTGTATTCTTCTGTCGCGCCTGCTACTTTCCAAGCAAGCCTTTTCTTCTCCATTGAAGCTCTTTCTTGATTGGCCGACAGACTCAACTCTGTCACTTTAGCAATCTGACGGACAAATAAACCCGGTCATAGTCAGAAAATCGAGATTCATGGCTTCTTATTCAATTGAAATAGCATATTAAATCTGAAACAATATTCTATATATGGCATTTACCTTCTTGTTCGGAAATAGCTTTTTCAAATCTACATGCGCCATCACTGAATAATCTTTGTCCTCCCCGGTCTTCACATTAGGCAAACCAAAACATAATGTAATTTCATGCTACAATTCAGAATTCATACAGATTAAGAAAAATAAAGCAGAAGTGTAGACCTCAAATAGGTGAGCCAACCGAAGAAGCACTTTTCCATTTTCTAGTTCCTGCAATGTTTAGAAAACGAGCAGGCCTTCATTCTTTCTGGACAGACCGCGAAAAAATGACAGCTTTACAATTTTATCATCTCATGACAAAATTGCTATAAAAAAACAGGAGTGGACGGATCCACTGTTCGTTGAGGACAAAAAAAACCGATAATCCGAAGAATCCACAAGGTATGTTTTCCCCTCACCTGAAGGGTTATCACAGCAACATTATTTGGTAAAGCGTATGATGGATCAATCCCTGAAAAAGTAGCTGTATGGGAGCTCATCCGATTACTTCCATCCTGCAAAACCGAAAATCATCAGCACGTAATAGTCGAGCTTCCTGTAAGAAAGACTAGTTCAGATTTTTTTGTAACCTGCTCTGAGAAAGCTAAGAGAACTGGGGAATATATCTCCTGGCCAACTCTCCGACGCCACCTGGCACCTTCACCCAGGAGATCAATTCTAACAAAAAACCTTCCTTGGATCTTCAAAAGTGTAAATTTCCCAGTAAGTGAAACTTGCTCCTAAACAGCCCAACTTTGAAAGCACAAATAAAAGATGTTTGTGAACAAAAGTTTGTAACAGGGCTTACAGTTAAACCCTCGCATCCATTTGAAAAGCAAACTGTCTCGTTCAGCACTTCGCCAACACCTCTTATATCATCATGAATCAATCTCCTGAAGAGCAATCATACTGGTTAGAAATTTTCCTAGCACAAAACTTTGATCCAATAGAATAAATAAAGATGGTAAATATCTTAAGAAACTCAGTGCAACAACCTATGGAGCATCAGTTCTACTTGGCCGTCCACTAAACTAGATCCTCCTACAGAACGATCTACCAACACTGAGAGTTCTGTATTGTCGTCTTGCAAGTAAATTCCAAGATTGATCTGGAACAGAGGATTGCATAAAAAAAGGAAATAGAAGTAAGAAGAAAAAAGATATAAAAACAGACAAAAATATTAGGACAAAGAAGCCAGGGAAAAAGAAAAATGAAAATGGAAGTACACATCAAATGTGATTAAAAACTAGATGTGGATAAATTGAGATAAGAATTCATTTCAAAGATGAGAAGAATTTCATTAATGAAACTTACAGGGTAATAATTTCCAGCAATTGGTTGATGCTCTTCAAGGTCCCAGTCTGTCCTGAAATCTCGAACCTGAAAATGAATTGAAGTATAAGAATAAACTTTAATTACCAGTACTAAACATAAAGGTGAACATTTTGGTACAGCATCAAGTTATGCTTCTCATACATATTATCCTCTCTGTAATCCATTTTAGACTCAAAATATAATATATTGAGTAATCAATATAAGATAAAGAAACCAGTAATATGTTGTTTACCATTTTCGTAATTCTATGAAAAATCTATAATTAGACAGGAATAGCTCTATAGATCAGTATCAACATACCCGTTTAATAAAGTCACGACCATTAGAGTCTGTATAGAATGTTTTATTGGTTGCCATGGTGGTTGTAACTCGCGTCGTGATTTCTTTCCCAATCCCATCATCCACAGGTATAGGCCCAATCTGATGGTGAAAATACAACTTATCAAATTTAACCCCAGACCGTTCTTGGATAGAAAACGACACTAACAAAAAGTTTTGCGGAAGAGAGCAACTTACAGTGAATTCAATTTCAGCATGCTCTTTTCCCTTGTAGACCCTGGTAATCTATGCATGCACAAGGCATTGTGTTATTGAATACTGAGAGAAGCAGAGACAAAAAAAATGATGGAAAAAACTCCAAGACTACATTGAACAGTCATTTTCCAAATGAGAGATTACTAGAAATGTAGAAAATAGTTTGAAAATTGCAAATACTGGATATGGTCGATGACACAGTTATCTAACACAGTTGTTATGTCCCAACTCCCAAACTATTCCAAATCAAGAGGCAAACATGCACAAAAGAGCTTGCTGGCGAAATGACCTAAAATGGATACATTCACAAGTTTAAATGATCGCAGAAATAGGGATATATGTGCTAGTACTATGTCTCACCAACAAATGTTTTATAGTAATGGAAATATTATTGAATTACAAATAACATATGCAGCTCTTTATCAACCTTCGCCGCCTTTCAGTCCTTTCATTTACACTCATGCAAGACTTTCCATTTTAACTCTAAATTTAAGCTTAACCTCAAGATAAAATATAAAGCATTAATTTATTTGATATAAAGAAACTTACAAATAGACTGAAAAAAGAAACAAGAAGGTTCCATGGAAAAAGATAGTGCATACAGATAGGAATCCTTAATATTGTAACTACCTGAGATATCCATGGATTCAGCTGCTGATGTACTTCATCCAATAGAGGTCCCCTTACAAATGTCAAAGGAACCTAAGAGAAACAAACATTTCCACTTGCCTTGAGCTTATAGTGGCAGAACCTTAGAAAATACTGCTTTAGCTGTTAAGTGAACATAATTACCTCGTTTTTCGATATTATTGGAAATGTTTCATTTGGACGGAAGACGTATGCACCAGATGCCTTTAACAAATGACAAAAACATGGTCGAGCAAACTAATCAGCAAGAAATCTTTTTCCAAAATAGAGCTGAAACGAAATTTAACTGATGGTAGGTAGTAGAACTACTCAAAATACCAAAAGTTTGTCTACCACTCTTACCTGTGGATCTACATCAGTGCCATCATTTCCACTGTAATACCCATATGATTGTTCAACACCAGTGCTAACCTTGAGCAAATAATAGGACATGTCGATATATTAAAATTTTAGGAATCTTGAAATATCAACGATTAAAACAAAACCATGAAACCAAAACCTAGCGTACCAACATTCTACTATTAAGATAATGAGTGAGTTTCCCTTCAGCTGCAGAATAAAGTAACTTTAAACTTCCTTGGCCAACTTGAATGGTCTCACTTGAACTTTCTTCTGGCGTGTAAACTGCTGAGAGGGTCGAACTAGGCCCTTCAGCAAATCAGGATTATAAAGTAGAACAAATTGTCAGTGTGGAAACAATGCATCCCCTTTACCTGTCATCCAATTCACAGTAAATAAATCATCTACATGGAGCAAAAATACCAACCAGGCTGTTTTGAACTTGAAACAGTGTAGGTGCTGAAACCAAGGGGTGGTAGGGATACTGAAAATGCAAGCCAATACTTGAGTGTTTCACTTGGGAATTTACCCAGATATGCTTTGACATATTTGTTTCTTAAAGACAAAGTTGCGTTTAATATAGGTAGAAGCTGAGATTCAATTTCTTTCCCACTAGAATCTTGAACAACAACTTTTTCAGTTGAAACCTGTACCCAATTTCATAGAAGTTTACTTAATCACAAAGAAAACTGTATATCTTAAGAATCTCGAATTTATCAACTCAGAAACCATTGCACAGCTACTGAGCGAGAATTCCTCCAAAAAAAATTGCAGTCAGAAATTTTATAGATAAAGAATGCATTCGTAAAGTAGACTGCCTCGCATATTTCTATCATTAGCCTAACCAATTGTATTTGGCCAACCGGCATCCATAACTTAACTACTTCATGGTAAGAGAAGCTTTTGCAGTTGCATGATCAATAAGATGGGTGCACTCACCGGGATTCGTATGACTTCCTCTCGCTTCCACCCTAGAGGATTGTAGGCAACAACAACCTGAAAAAAAAGAGATAAATTTGCTGAAAGTGGTAATGATATTTAATCATCATCTGAGAAGCATGCAAAAGAATAAAAATACTCTTACCAAGCTTTTTTCATCAGACAAAACGGCCTCTGATGGAGGACAGTAACTTATATTAAGTAGCGGGCACTGCCAACAAATCCACACAATACGGTTCAGCAAACCTTTACACTAACTTTTGGTAGACTAGCTAATAATCAATTGTAAAGTTGTCTATCATGCCAAACTGCAACTATGTACAATGACTAATCTTGTTATGGATTTTGAGACAAGGAAGTTGGTACAAATGAAGAAATAAGAAAATGTAGGGCATCCAGAACAGGCAAGCTGAAAGTGAAATATATTTGTGATACACTTCAATTTTAAAAATTATCACAGATGCTTAGCATGAAACAGCAGCAATTTATTAACACATTCAGCTTACTTGCAACATCTTATCTAACACATATTTTATATATAATTAAATACTGCAGAAGCAGACCTGCTGAAACTTTGTGACAGTGTTCTCCTGTCCAATGCTTGATTTTGGGTCAGCCAAGGAAGCTAGAGAAGAGGCAACTAATTTCTCAGCCTGCAAAGAAATATAACTGAAGCTCGTAAGTCCAACACTCACGCTTTCTACTGTCAAGCTACATACTGATGTTAGGTGTAGCTGAATTAGTACACCAGCAGGTAACTGAAGGTGGCGATTATGAACCCAATACCTAGGTCCTTCAAAAACTATCTCTGACAAAAGAAAAAAGTTAAAACTGTGGTAAATATTAAATTGATGTGCACCTCCAAATAGCCAATTGATAATCGCAGGGCATAATCAGCAGCAACATGCTGCCTTTGAGTACCACTAACTGCATCATGATGCTGAGCAATTGCCAAAGCATCAGCAAGTTTGTCAGTGTTTGGTCCTGAACTACTCTTGCCTTTAAAGAATTCAAGTTGCCTTGCCGCCTAAATTTAACAATGACAATAATTAAAAGTTGAACAAAGAAAGTAGAGCATGCAAGGCCATTTAAAATATTAACTAAAAAAACCTTGCTGAAGATGTAAAGAAAATACACAAAGTCTTACAAGATAGTAACCACTGATCATTCTGACATAGCCTTTAAAGGCTGGCCGACTTGTAAAATAGCCTGTCCAATATGCATTTGGATGATCTGCATACCTGGAAGCCAGAAGGTAATTACTTTTGTTCTCTCAGTAAGGCTACAAAAAAGTGCACAGGTAGGATAATTGCAATAATAATATCAAACTCACGGGAAGAAATCTTCAGTTTTAAGAGGCCATTGTTCACTTGCTGTGTGTTTTGCATCAGTATAGATGGATGGGGTTGAGTAAAAAGCATTTACACGACCATCCTAGCAAACAGAAAATGAAAACATGTATCAGAGACTTCTAATTGCTTTTATCTTCCTTTGTTGTGGCTTACTAGAGCTTTAAAAAAGAAGGAAATAGACCAAATAGATGTGAATTAATTAAATTTATTCCTCAATGTTTGTATCATTGGGAAGGGTAAAGGAATAAAAGTTTACCTGATTAACATAATGGATGAACTTGTCAATTTGCCTGAACCATGAATTTGCATATTGATAGCGAAAATCTGTCCCCATCAGCCACATTATATGATTTGTCTTGGTTACATTAGCCTAAAGCATGAAGGAGGAACAGTTATCTTCCACAAAATTGCACAATTTGCTTCTTTTTTTCAATCAGGGACCTCCAATATTTAAAAGTTATAAGACCTTATAATTTGGTATCGAGCTAAATAGATCACAAGGGATCGAAAACTACCCCAAGGCAGCAGCCATTAATCATAGCTTCAAAATGGAAAACAGAAAACATTCTGTGCATTTGAGAATGGTAAAAATAAGCATCATCTACAGCACCTGCCTTTTATAAATGCATAGGATATACGTATTTGTTACTTACAGAATAAATATCAAGGCTTGATGATAATGGAAATCTTTTTTTTTTTTTTGAAATCATGGAAATCTATTTACACAGCCAATATTGTGCATAGTATCTCATGCAATACACTTGATAATTAATAAAGATAAATAAATCTAAATCCAGCACAATGGAAGCAGAAAAGAAGGTATCAAAACAGTGAATCAATGAGGCACTACCTGAGCTAACACAGCAGCTACAAAGTCATCGACTCTTTCTTGAACATTGTAGTCGAATAGGAGAACATCATCCTACAAACAAATGGCCACTTAAATAATAACTCCACTAAACAAAACATAGATATCATCAAACCAATCATATTTTTTCCAGTGTATGCACCTGAATAGGAGCAGATACGTCAAATATTTCAAATACGAACCCATCAGGGGGATCATAATGCCTAGGAAAAATACCAGTAAATATCTGTAACAAAATTAACAATGCAAGAAGTCAGCACAATGCTAGAAAAAATCACACAGATAGTCTTGTCTACCACCACGAAGCATGTTTAGATTTTAGATCCATAAATTGAAATAAAATCCAACTCCTAAAATTGAATAGCATAAAAGGCAAAAGAAAATGTAAGTTACACGCTGACCTGTGAACTTGAACCAAGGGACTTAGAGCCCTGCCAGATAACTTCAAGGCTTTTCTCCTTTAATCTCTTAGCTCTATCTTGGTAATCAATGCGAGCAAAGAAGAGTGAATCAAATCCCAACTGCAACAAAGAAAATGAACGGATGGATTAATGAGCTAATCTCACTATATCTAGAAGCATGCTAAAAGACTTTCTTTACTCGACACTTATCATGCACATCAAACTATCAGTAGCCAAGTAAGTTATAAAACTAATGGCAGCAATCATTTTCATATGCAATAAGAAACAAAAATTGAGAAAAGCATAAAGCAAAGAACATTAACAAAGAAGATATACCTCAGCACCGAGCAAATAAGCTTGAACTGCAGAATGTCCAAAAGGGTCAATCTGCCAACCGATCCTAGGAAGCTGACCAAACTCATCTTTGATAAATTTATGACCTAGAGTTGTTTGATCAATCAAATCAATGTAATGCGGAGTTGCCTCATCGTGCATACACATGCCCCCATTTCTTCCAAAGAAATATATTTACAGAGAGAGGACATGAATTCATCAGAAATTATACAATGTTTACAGAAATTATAAACATCAACATAAGCATATAAAACAACAAAGTGTAATCAATAAACACTAACATGAATTCGAGTTGACCAGAATCGACAAGCTCCTTGACTTTAACCTTCATTGCATCACTTTGCTGTCTCCACCATCTCTGAAAGAATGCCTAAAGAACAAAAAGAAAAGCATAAAATTTCAAGAACCGCATTAAAATTCAAGAAAAACAACAATAACAATCCGCAGAGAATACTAACCATTTCGACATAGATGAACTTGCGATTCTTATCCTCAAACAAAGAAGATATAACAGAGTCCAATACATTTTGTACGCAAGCTCCCTGATCAACAAAACCACCAACAAAATAACATAAACCCCACCAAATTTTAATCCAAAAAAAAAAGCATAACAAAAAATTATACACTAATAAAGAAAAGAATTTTACTCGAAGTGAATTGTTGCCACCAAAGTAGTACTGGTCAACAGTTTTTAACCAGCCAACATCATCATGAGAGTGAGGTACCAAATGAACATTGATCTTGCCCGGAACAATGCCACCCGTGGTGTTGTAATCTATGTATATGGAGTCAGTAAAGCAGATTCCGGTGAAGAAAATAGTTAAAAAGTAGAATAAAGAAGTGATCTTCATTGCAGTGGTAGCTGAGTGGAGCTATGAGTGATGATGATGATATATGGGTAATGAAATTAGTAGGTGGGCATTGATAATTTATGAGTTTCTTTAAACGGGTTTGGATTTGAATCGCTTGTAAGTGAAGGGATCATGTGGATTTTCAACTGGGACTGGGTCTTGGATGTGTGTTATTTTAATGAAGAAGTTGAAGTATTATGATTAAGTATGATTTATTTTAGATGGATCTACTTAATTATTGTGTCTCTAACCTTATCCATTTGACTTTGATTTATACTATTTTAATTATCAGTACTGTTTGATTCTATTAATGTAGTAATTCAATAAAAAAAAAGTCCAATAAAAAAGAAAAACATCAGACTAATTTTTTTTAAAAAAAAATTACTGATTATTTTAACAGAGTTAAAGTTTATATTTTTTTCTTTTTTTGAGAAAAGTTAAAGTTTATATTGATACAATTAAAAATGTGCAATAAATTCTAAGGTAAGTTAATAGGAAATGATAAAAAAAATCCATAAAAAATTTAGGCAAATAGGCTCAAAAACTACTAACCTTTCAATTTTTTTTCAATAGCACCCTGACCTTGTAAAAAGTTCAATAGCACCCTATTTTATATTTTTACGTTTTAATAGCACCCTAAATTGAAAAAATTTAAACAATTTCATTATTATAAGGACAAAAGTATTTAAAACAACTAAAATTAGGGGCTATATTATACTTTTTTTGTATGGACAAATCTAAATAAATCCTTTAACTTACACAATATTCAATTATACCCTCTTCACCACTAATTACCTAAACGTTGGGGCACAATTTGCTTCCACCATTTCCACTTCGAATGTGAACTTTACCCTCCTTACACAATGCTGTCACCTTTGCTTCATAAGCTAAAAGTGGTGGTCTATAGCCTCTATCCTGTGTCTCATTAAGTACTTTATTAGCTTGACTAATCTTACCTTCAGCATAAAGATCAATAGACATAGCAGTATAACTACCCAAACTAGGGATAGCACCTCTGGCTAGAGCTTTATTAATCAATGGCATAGTGAGTTCTCTGTTCTCCTATTGCATTTATTGAGGTCAAGACGGGGTGACAGCGTTTAGGAGCCTTCAGCCCCTTCCTTAAGATCTTGCCGAGAACGTCTAAAGCTTCTTCAACCATATCATCATCACATAAAGCATCCAAAAGAGTCGTCTTCCATGGAAGACGATTTCCGACAACGGGTCCGACGTGATTTCGACACGGGTCCGACGTGATTCCGACACGGGTCCGACGTGATTCCGGCAAAACGGGATCAGAATAATTAATTTTTTTTTTGATTTTAGGAAAAAGATGGTCTTTTTGTATAATTTTTAACATCAAGTAATATTTAAAATATTTGATAAATTTGAAGGATATTTTCTGAATATTATCCAAGTAAAAAGAGTTTAATTTGATACTTTGGGGTGCTATTGAAACGTAAAAATACGAAATAGGGTGCTATTGAACTTTTTACAATGTCAGGGTGTTATTGAAAAAAAATTGAAAGGTGGGTAGTTTTTCAGCCAATTTGCCAAAAATTTATACAAAGAACTTTTAACTATATAGTTGCCATTCAATTACACTATTCATTTAACAACGATATATAAAAAAATTAAAGGATTCCTCAAAAAAAATAATTAAAAGACGGCCATAAACGGTGATATCTCATATAACAATTTATATTGCGAAAAACAATTTTTTTCTCATTTTGCGTTACAGACATCACTATCTATCTCATTAGAGTTTCCTCAATTTCACACAATATTTACTTAACAAATAACGAGACTAATTAACAAGTTATATTTCAAATGATATAAGCATTGAACATCAAATTGTTTAAATCGTTCTGCGTAAATACGGTCTTTAAAATTGGAAGTTGCATCGAAGTCAATTATTATCAAGTTAAGATTATTATATGAATAGTAAAAAAAAGTTATACTTATAAAATATTTACATATTCATTGGTAAAAGATTAATAAAATACATTTTATAATTAATAAAATTTAATGTATTTATCTTATTACTATTTAATTATATATAGAATGAAAAAATGTCATGACGTTGCAATACATTGATAGAGAGAAATTTTCCGGAAATGCATTTGCCCACCGCCGTTTTATGATTTAAAACCAATTTGTGTTTGGGTACTGGAGTAGCTTTATCCTATTTCGGATTTAAATAATACCTCCAGAAAAAAAATCCCTAAAACCCTAATCCACTCTCACCAATTCAAAATTTCTTACCCTAATCGTAACCATGGAAGATAATTTCAGAATCCGAGTCGATAAAGCTTTTGGCGCGCTCGCCTCGTCTTCCTCGACGACGGAGCCGCCGCCGTCCTCTAATTTAAGCTCTCTATGGAGCCTAACAGACGACGAAATTGAGCGAAATGAGTGGAACCGAGTCAACAACGGTCCGGAACCCGAAACCGATTTATTTCCGGTCAAGAAGGGGTTTCTAAACAGCGATCGGGAAAAGACAGATGTCGGCTTTCGGTTGGAGCTGGAGGAGCTGGATGATCTCGACGATGACGATGAACAGTCATCCGGTGGCTCACGTGGCACTTCCGGCCAGGTGGCGAATCCGAAACCTGATGATTATAATGATGAGGAGTGGGAAATTAAGAACTCTATTGGCTTGGACTGTACTCTTGATAATGAGGTATTTCTTTTATTCTTTTTTTTTATTAGAGGTAGAAGCTAATTACGGTTAGATTTTTCAGATTTTAGATACTGAGACTCGAAACCGAAACCTTAGAAATGCACCGGAGAGCCTTAGCCACTTGGACTAGACCCTTTAGTTGAAATGATAATATTTGTTATGAAATTAAATTAAATTGGTTGGTGAATCAAATAGTTAGCTGATTGTGAATTTTGCTTGAACAAAAAATGTAGGAAGAGGAAGACCAATATGATAAAGTGGCTGTTGGGGATGACAAACCTGGTGACCGATTGTACTTAAAAGAAATAAGTGACTACGGAATTGAGATTGATTCTAACAATGAGCTTCCCGTTTCGCTCAAAACGGTTGCTAGAGATCCACGAGCGAATCATATGGCTGCCAAACTTAGGCTTAAAGAAGACGATGCGGCTGCGAAGAAAATGGATTCTTTGCAGGTTTCTGAGCAACATTTGCCGGATATTGTTGGTGATCGAGTTAAGGCGAATGATGATGGTAATTTGAAATCTATTCTGAAGAGAAGGGACGATGAGTCTGATTCTAAGTTGAAAAGTGAACATCAGTTGAATTCGAAGTCGCAAAAACGCGTTAGGTTTGACCCAGAGTGTAAAGATGATCAAGATAAGGAGTCTGATGAAGACATCAATGGAGGGATGGATACTGATTCAGAAGATAAGTCTTTGGTTTATCCTTTACCTCCGGATTATCCGTCTGGGATTCCTGATTATATGCGAAATCCTTCAAGATACACGCGGTACACTTTTGAGTCATCTACTGATGTAGATGACCAATCTAACCAGCAAGCTTTTATGGATTTCCTCAATACACTTAAGAAGTCGAAAGGCACCGAATCAGAGCTAGATGATGCTCCTGCTGAGCTTCCGAAATCATTAACCTTCATACCTAGGAGGAAAATTGGTGATACTGAGATGGTAGATAGTCACACTGATACAAAGCAAAACGAAGATCACGCTGATAAGGAGCTTTTGCATAGAAAGGGTGCTCCCATTAGCTTTGCAGGTGATAATGCAGAAGAGAGTGAAGCTAGCGCCATGGACGAAGATGAACCGGTTGATAAGAAAAACAGTTCACAGAGAGCAGGCCGCAAGTATCGGATAAAGGAGAGAGTAGAAGTCGAAGATTCTAATTAAGAGGTTTGCTTTCTTTTGTGATACACCATACTTACTAGCTGCTACTTCTATAGTTTTATTGGAAGCTTAGCTGACTGTTTAAAAACGGTATTCATATGTCCCTTAGCAGGGTTGGAGCTGGCTTCTTGCTTAGAAATAATTCAGATGACATTTTGTTGTTGCTAATATACCTCAAGTGTCAAAGTTTGTAATTGATTGGTCCCAAGTAACGTGGTGTTGTAACATTGCTCAGAACACTTCCTCTAACAGACATTGATATTCAGCTCTCTTGTGTAAATGCTGTTCAAGCGAAATGATTGATTAATGTTTGTTAAATATAAATTCCAAGCGGTAAGCGGTTTGGTATCGCTTAAGTAAGGTTTCGGGTTCGAGCCTTGTGAATGTAGAAAACCCCTGCTCGCAAACTCACCCATCATTCCAGGTGCGCAGTCGGATCTGGATTAGTTAGGGCGAAACCGGATGGGCAACCAAAAAAAGATATAAATTCCATAAGATTTGTGACCAAGCAAAGAAACAAAAACGCCAAAGGATAAAGTAAAAAAAAAGTACATGGATCTTAGAATAGGTTAACCATTTATTTATAGGCAAATGTAGTTATGTTTTGAAAGTAAATTTTATAGAAGTAGTGATTTAAGTGCACTTAAAACTCCGCAAATAATGACATTTAATTTTTAAGTTTGGCAATCGTAGTTTCAGAATTATTCTCCGTCGTTTGAATACATATGTGGTACACGGGTATTGTTTAAGGAGTTCATCATTGTATTTGAGTTTAAAACTGGTTTATTTTGTCAAAAGAAAAACGATGACTTGGATTAGTGTGAGCGTCATATATGTAGCAAATCATCACGATGTGCCCCATGCATTCATGTGTCGGAGAATGATTTTTCTCTAAAAATAACCCATGTGAATAAATTTAACAATATAGTTGCATTAAATTAAATTCATCTGATTTTATTTTATTTGCATAGTGAATCTATTATTTAAGCTTTAGGCTACCTGAAGCAATCCATTTTAGACAACACCTGGATTGAATTTTTTTCAATTTCTTTATATTTTGTGAATTCATAACTTTTAAATCCATAAAATATAAAAGCCATGAATTTATTAATTCTAACTTAAACTTATGAATTCTTATAACAGATTGTCCAACAAATGATAGATTTTACTTAAATCCATAGATTGTATAAAATTCATAAATTTGCAAGCTTGAGAGTAGTTCTTTTTAGAAAACAAAAGAAATGACAATTTCAACTTTGTCACTAACTAGGAGGTGGGAATTCACCAAATTTATGAATTGTTATATCTTTTTACCCAACAAATGATAGATTTTACTTAAATACATGGATTGTATAAAAATCATTCAATTCAAAACAATGCATTAGGTTTCAGTCCATCAGGATCAGAAAATAGATGGAGCTTTCTTTTCCTCTTCATTTGCAGGCTTGAGAAAAAAATAGAATATTTAACTCAAATGACGAGATAGATTAGCTCAAGTGGTAAAAGCATTCTACCCGAGACAAATAAGTCTTAGGTTCGAGTCATCACAGGAATAAAAGTGAAATCATTTAATTCTAAAAACAAAAAACAAAAAACTCAAATAACATTTTCAAATAAATAGTGAATGTCACGGATTAAGTAACAAATTCCATTTTCATTCTCATTCTCTAGGTGGAATAAAAAAACCGCCCTGAATAAATTTGCATAGCCTTTATAAAAAAAGTCAAGTAAGAGCAGAAACATAAATGTAGTGAGTAATTAATTACCAATGGCTAACCGAAATTTTGAATCACAAATTGAATATATTAGTTGTAAAATGAAGTCTAGCTCTACAGCTTCCAACAAAAATCATATACAAAATAGCTTTTCCTTCTTTTTTCTTCTCATTGTTTCAGATAAATATTAGCATTTCAGTTTGACTCAGATTTAATATAAGTATATGAACCAACCCCTAGCAAAAAATGGCATCTGGGAATGGGGGGCACAAAAAGAGTATATGATTGCAGAAAGTAAAAAAGATGTACAACTGCAACTACCAACATACCTACTACTGCTTTTAGCTTTCCGCATGTCGCCCAGTGCTAACTTGAATAGCAGAAACTAGAATAACCGCTTTCTACACCCTGCTGCACCACAGTAACAAGCCATCTGTATAATTTTTCCATCCGGGCCAGACACGCTATCAAGGGCGTAACCATAGTCGTAAGTGAGTTCCTGTAAACAAGAGATAAAATAGCCAGTCGAAATATGAACCGCTGTTCCTCAAAATGATTTCTTAATAGGTAGCTCTTGCTAGGGGTGTGCATTCGGTTTAAACCGATGGACCAAACCAAAATTTATGAAAATTTAAAATATTTAAAACAGAATCAATCGGTTCAGTTTGTTTTATGGTTCGGTTTAAAAGAAAACATCACTTTGAAACCGAACTGAGCTGTAAAGACAGTTCTTTTTATAATGTCGAAACAAACAAACAAAATTTATCCAATTATTCGGTTTAGTTCAGTTTCCGCACACCCCTAGCTCTTGTCGATTTCCAAGAAGAATCTCAAAAAACAGTAGCATGCAATACATCACAAAGCAGGACTACACCTTATACAGAAGAGACAGATTACTCAGTGGCAATGTAAATATTGGAAAATAGAGCATTGCTTACAAATGCCATTTCAAAGCGACCACTCTTACTAATTTAATAGCAGCAGACTAAATTGCATGTCAATAACAGGACAGAGACATTTACCTGCAAAGGAGGTATGTTGTCAGCCGCAAATAGCATTACCCGAGCAAGTTTAAGATCCTGGTGTGAGCTCACACATTGAACGAACAAATTAGGCTCGCAGCTATGGTTGATGAACCTGGCAAAATTTCCAGTGGAACCTGCATCAATGCAGAATTCTGGTCCACTTTCAGATTTCTGATCCTCAGGTCTATCCATGTTGTTAGATGTTGGCACCGAAACGTCTCTTAACCGCCTCTGTTGGGTGTAAAAAATATCAATACAAACTCGGTGCATCGAGGATATAAAAACAAAGATAGCAAGATCACAAATTCAGAGAAAACTTTCACCATATAATAATAGCTTTTAGTGCATGGAGTTTAAAATTTACAGTCCTATAGTCGCTACACAATATAATTGAACGAAATTCCAATCCCTAGTAGAAGGTGAAAGGCTAGAGTGTAGTATCATTAAAATAACGATAGACTAGATTATTAAAAGGAAGATTTAAGTGTAACAAGTTCTAAGAGATGACAAGATCATACATATCACTTTCAAAAAAATATGGACTCAAACAGGAATTTTAATAGCAGTTAAGCAGAGTTTAATATTTACCATAAACTATATAAAAAATTAAGGTACCTCTCTTCCGCCAAGTCCCTTCATAGTCTGCAAACAGTCGATATCAAAAATAAAACAATTCTCAATGACGCTGTCCATTTCCTCCGTTCTCTTCAGCATGCCTATATACTCGCATATTGGAGCCCCAGATGGTATGAAATCCCACGATCTCACAGCCCACCCTTTCTTGGGGGTACGGTAAACCTATGAAATTAAGCATCAAAAAATGTGAAAATATTACCATTTAAGAATAGCGACTTTATTCAAAATGTTAGAAAACATTTGGGCAGATGGAATTAATAATGCACCTCAAAACGGTACTTGGGGCCTCTTTGAGACGTACGGTTGACACAATGAGGTCCGCAACCACAATTTGGACCGCACTCAAAAACAATACCCTTTGCTTCAATTAGCCTACAAGTAAACATAAGAAACCAAGAGCTTATAAGGTAAAAGTTGTATTAATCTAGTCAAACTATTCAAGACAAAAAAACTGCCTCTCAGAACAACTTCTCACTAATCTTTGAATAACACACACCTGCCACCATCTCGATGCACATAAGGAAAATCAGAGCCATTCAGCTTGGCGCAAGCACATGTTCGAGGATCTATGCACGCTCCTTTGCAGTTACATCCAGCAGCATTGGTAGGAAGATTAATATTTTTTGAAACTAGAAGATTCTTGCGATATGTAAGACCTGATATATTAAAGATAAAAACAGCAAAATGGGCTTATTTTGACAATCAAGTTCTGGTTGCATAGCATGCATCTAATAGAACACACAAACACAGCAGTATATACTCAAACTAGCAAACAAATAAGAGAAAAGAAGGCAGCTTCAAGAAACTGAAGCAGCTATATAGCCAAGTTAATTGGGATAGATTAAATTAATTTTTTTGGGATCAATTTGAGCAACATCTACCAATTGTAACAAAAGGTTGAAATTATGATAAGTTTGTCAAAAGAAAAGTTCTAGATGAAAATGCTGACAAGCGATTTGGATCTTTAAGATGTTTGGCTTTTTGCTTTTGTTCAAAATCCAGCAGAAAATCAAAAACATAATTTCAGTTGTATCAAACACACATCGAGCAAACAACAAAGCACCTCTCAATAAGATGCATTGTGCATTTAGGAAATAATACTAGTAATTAAGTTATCCAATTTAATTATTAACATGCCTGTTGGTGGAACAGGTGGATCATCAACCAAATTTGTAGCTGGGATCGGAACATCTTCTAGACCTCCACTAATGTCCTCGCAGACCAATCTTAGCCGATCAAACAGCAAACGAAAATTAAATGTTGCAAGATCAAAGAGCAATGAACTTCATTAAACATAACATAACATCTACCCTCTAATTTCTGAAATCGATTGAGGTACACGCCCATAAACAAACTGAACCTGTCATTAGAGGAAAATGGATATGATTTTAAGGGCAAAAATTAAAATTCTTGGAATTTGGTAGAAAAATAATTAATAAGTTCCAATTTAAATTTACCGAAACTAAAAGTTAGAAATGAAAATACATGCTATAGCATTAATCTGCACGAAAAAAATGGAAAATTTACTACCCTCCAGAAAATAAAGAAACTATCCCAATTGAATTCATTTCTTGAGAGATGCACATGCAGCCTTGTCATATCAATAAATTTAAATGCATTGCCTATTTATTAATGTCATTATCAGTATTATAGTACCATAAGTTGAGCAAGGGGATCAATACAAAGGAAACTCCTCAGAAATTAAGTCTTTTTTTTTTTGTTTTTAACCAGGTAAGCTTTAAAGAAAGCAATTTCAAAGTCATTGTTTCTTATTATTGATGTAATTGTAATGCATGCAAATGTTTAACTTGCACTTTTGATATTAAAATACACAGATGCAAAATAATTCTTATATGTCACTGGTGAAGATGTGCGAGTTTGTATGTTGTCATTTGTTGTGGTTATTTGTTATTACAAATATTAATAATGCAAGGAAATCAACTTGTAAAGTATTACACTAAATAGAACATTGCTTTAATTATTACAAAATACCTAAAAATTGTGTGGATCAGAAAACCTTTCAGATCAAGAGAAATGTGAATGTGCGGTTGACAATTACATTGAAATCAATTAACAGAAGAAGATACAAACCTGGTTAGTGGTCAATGTTGGCTGCTCTGCGAGCCTCCTCAGGCGAAATTTAAACACAGTAAAGCCAGATATGCCTTTCTCCGCCCAGTATTGAACAACCTGTAGAACAGTTCAATTAATGAAAAAATAGGACTAAAAGATGCTTGTAGAAATGCAAGCTAAGAGAACTTAAAAAAAATGCCACAGAAAACCAAGCGTGAGTGATTAGAGGTGACACTGATTTTTGCAGGCAAGCTTTCAACAATTACAAACCAGTCAAGGTTATTAAGGCAAAGTAACGTAAACTATAAGAAACAGATAGCCATTACAGAAAAGTCCAAGTTTAATTTTGAGGCTTATTGCAATTAAATCCATTTTTTAGCCATTCATAAGACATTCATTATTTCAGGAGGCATGAAAATTTAAGGCAGACATGCCATGAAGGAAAGACAAATATATTCACAAATTAACTTTTTAGCAATAGAAAGCATATCCATGTAAAGTCAAAAGTTCAACTATACAACTTCTTCACGAACATACATTCGGTGGAGCTATATCTACCTTGTACAACCCATCATAAGTGTAAACCTTGCCGCTGTAGCTGCTGGCAGATTCATGGCCACGAACAACACGTACAGGCACACTTTGCTCCACACAGTTCTGCAATTTAAAGCAATAACAGTAACATTTATATTGGCAATTTTAAAAAGAAAACTTCAACAGCAAACCCAGTTGATTTTGGCCATGATCATTAGTTGTGGGACATCTTCCTATTTGTAAATAAGTCAATTTTGTACAACTAGATATAATTTAAGATTTTTGAACATATAGATTCCCGACATACAGGTACATATAATCATATTACATTCTTGATGTTATTCTCAATGGAAAATAATTTTCTGCCTATAGTTAAATGTACCTGTTTCTCATCTTATTCAGTGTCTGAACATATTTCTGACCTTCTTAATTCATTGTATAAATGAATATGAAGAGTGTATACTTCTTGATGTCAAAGTTATAACAAAAGAAAAACAGGATCAAAATCCTTAATTCATTGCATGTTTATTCAAGATAGGTCCCATTGCTCAATCTATCCCCATTCAAAGTCCCCATCCATCTCTTGATATTTCTAATTCTAAATCCTTCCATATACATAATGCAAATGATCTTGATAAACCCATAGTTCTCCCCAAAAGAATAACGACTTGCACCAAATTCCCTAAATCCTTCCTTATGTCTCATAGTAAATTTTCCACAACCCATAACATTTTCTTTACCCATCTAGAAATTGTGTCCATATCCAAATGATTATCTAAAGCACTTGGTGATAAGAAATGTAGAGAAGTTATGATAGTTGAAATGGATGTATTTGAAACATGGTAGTTAAAAGCGTTAAGCGCACTCAAGGCGAGATAGCCTTATATTGCCTGAGGCAAAAGGCGCAAAAAACACGCTCGCCTGAGCAAAGTAAGGCGCATATTTCTAAAACAATATTATATATGCCTACATAGAAATATACAAGACTTTAAAACTTCTTAAAATCAAGTTCTTACTGAGTCAAGAGTCTTTTACAAGAAAAAGAGGCCTTAAAAAAGGATTTTGGCAAATTGAAAAATTTCCTCTGCATTGGAGTTGCTTATTTTTGACATGATATCTTTATCTCTCAACAAAAATATGTCAGCTATATTGGTTTTGTAATGAAAAGTATAAGGTTTTGTCACTTCTCCAACAATCTCTCCATTAGGTAGGATTTTATTGGCTAGGGCGCTTGAGAGAACCATGTCGAAGAAACTCGGCAAAATGACCCCGTAACTTCGAGAGAAGGTGTGCTCTCCTATCTTTTGATTAGGAAAGCGGCACATACCATGGGGGGTAGCGGACTTTTTATTAAAAACACAGGACTAGAATCACTATGTTATCATGGTCAACTATACTGCATCCTTTATCCTATTTTATGCTATTAAAAAAATTGCCTTACCTTAACCCTTTGTATTTTGATACTTATATTTTTGTATTTAGTATTTAATTTAGTATTTTTTGCGTACTTGGTATATTTTTATATTTCTTATGAAAAATTTGTTTTCATTATAATAGAATTCGTTGTTTGTTACCCCTATCAGTCAAATAAAATCTGACTTGCTAAAGGAGATGGGTAAGTAGGAATGCAAGCCATTGGAAACACCAATAGAGAAAAATCAGAGACTTGGAAAACCATTGAAAGATACAATAGTGGATAAAGGTGCTTATTAAAGACTTGAAGAAAGGCTCATTTACTTGTCTCACGATAGGCTTGACATAGCCTATGCAGTAAGTGCGATGAGCCAATTTATGCAAGATCTTAAGAGAATTAATCTCTAGGCTTTATATTGAATTTTAATTTTTACAATACTTGAAAAGTACTCGAACAAAGGGTTGACTTATTTAAGAAGGGAGAGAAATTGACCCTCAAAGCATATACTAATGCAAACTATGTAAGGTCTATAGTAGACAGAATATCAACAATTGGTTATTGCAGCCTGCCCATATTTGGCTGGTAACTAATAGCATAGAGAAGTTAAAACAAAATGTTGTGGCTAGAACTAGTGTGGAAGCTAAGTTTAGATCTATCACGTTTGGAATTTGTGAGCTATTGTGGTTGAAAATTATTTTAAAGGATAAAAAGATTGCATGGAAAACACCTATTAGGTTGTATTGTGATCTGCTATAAATAACCATGTACAATATGATCACACCATACATGTTAAGATTGATAGACACTTCATAAAAATTAGATAGTGGACTGGCTTGCACTCTATTGTCTCCAGTGGAGGATATGTGCTAATGAAGAGATTGTCTACTGCAGTATTTCACGAGATAGTTGGCAAGGTAGGAATAGAAAATATTTCACTAGCTTGAGAGGGAGTGTGGGAAATGTTCCTATATGTATATAAGTCAATTATGCTCAACTAGAAATAATTTGAAGATTTGCTGGTATATATATTCCTGTTATATGAGGATCTAATTATTCCAATTCAAAGTAGGAATCTAATTTTAAAAAAATGCAGAATTCATGCATTCATTCAGCTATAAGAGCTGGCTAAAAGTACGTTTTATATGCTCCTTTATCCCATTCAACTAAAATAAAATGAAAAATGACATGCGTGTTTATGAACAAAAGGACCTAGAATATCACAACTTCGTAATCTTTTAAAATATGACAGGGAAAATACTTATCAACTAACAAACAGATGTTAGTTAGGAGAAATTACATTTATCTTGATTAAAGGTTCCTTCCTAGTCGCATTTTGAAATAATAGGCACACACATTTAATGCAATCATTGAACCAGTAAATAATAAACTGAGGTTTTTTGATATTAAACAACACACCTTGAGGGCCAAATTACCACGAGCCAAAACCTGGTCACTTATTTGACGCTTATTTCCTGTCAAATCATGACCACCTTGACCAGTATAGATAACATCCTCTGCATTATCCAAGTCATCCTCATACATTCCTGATATAACAATTGCCACCGCAAGAGGGAATGTATATTCTTTGTATTTCTGCAATGTCAAATATAAATGATCATAAATAAATAATATCAGACTATGAAGCACGAAAACGAATACGCTGAAATGATGAAACGGAAAATGCCGAAACAAAAAAGATGGAAAATGGTTTTTTTTTTTACAAGAATAGTTCACAAATATATAGTTTTCGAAGTATTTTGGAAATGAAAATGAAAAGTTAAAAGGTACGACCGAACAGGTTTTTATGCAAAATAGATACCAAACAACATGCACAAGCATATATGAGTTTGACAAATCAACAAGAAGCTAGGGGAGCAACTTAAAAGTTAAAGTCAAAGACAAGATTACATACAAGGTTATTTAAGACATAGATAAATAACTATTACTTTAGGACATTAATAGCAACTGAAGTCTGAGCTATATTTGAAGTGTAGATGTGAGTCCAACTTGAAATGAAGAAAATAGAAAGAATAAAGAACTCCAATGATGGCCAAAATGGTGGTATTCCTTCATATAAGTCTGCAAACAAGCATGAAGAGAGCTTGCAAACATTTGAATGGACACCGTACAGTAAAAAAATAGCTTTCAAATGCTAAGAATTCAATTAAAGAATGCACAAACTTGAAATGATTAGACTTGCCACCACTTCAACACAGAAGAAATGATACAGAAAAAACAAGTTTCAACTCTCAAGAAATTTAGAATTTTCGTCAAAAGTTTACACGGCTAATGTAGAGATTACTAAAGTATAGCTTCTTATAATCAGATTACAGTTTGTTTACATGTTTATTTCATTAACTAACTGATGTTATAGTATTAAGGATTTCAAGAAATAGGCTGTATTCAAGTAATTATAAGTTTTGTAAGAATAATAAACATTACAACCTTACTATAGGACAAGCCCATAAAGTCAATCCCGTTCAGCCAGTGGCTATGGAAACCAATTGCAACCATCTCAGCTCGTGAATAGAACTGACGCCCAACATCAATACCTATCATTAACACCCCATCAGTAACAACTTCCCTATTTGAAAAACGTGCAAATTAAGAAGCAATGCTCATAAAGCACGTGTGATAAAGCGCACAGATAAATATCAAACTTAGAAGTATAAAAATAAACAAATCTTTAAAAAAGCAGGCTCAAAGTAAAAGAAAAAAGAAAGAAAAAAGTAGCACAAGATATAAACCTGGAAGGTTGCCAATTCTTTTCTCACGGTACATCACAGTGTTAGATTCAATCATCTGCCAAGATAAAAGCACAGATCAATTCATAAACTGCAAAAACAAAAAATGGCAGCGACAGTTGATAACAAATGAAACAACTTCCGGATGAGTTTATACCAGTACAAACATTAGTAAGCATACGAAAAGTGAAACTTCACGCACCTTAGAAATTGCTTTTAAATCCGGACGCTTGGCTTTGTTTTTAATCTTAGTGTCCACATCATCAGCATTCACTTTCTACACAAATATACATATCAACTAAATATCAACAAAAAAGTAGATATATAACGAATCCAAATAAAAATTCAAACAATAACCTTCGATTTGGAGTTTTTCGAATCCTTCTTCTTATCCACTTCTTCTTTCCTACACCTTGTCTCCTCTTGCTGTACAATAAATACACAATCTATCAAAACATACAAACAGAACAAATCATGCAAATAAAAAAAAATGAAAATAAACTATACCTGAACAAAATGTAAATAATGCTTGTTAAATAACCTTAGGGTTTCTTTAACCCTAGCGTACACACTTTTCTCCGCCACAGCGCCACCGCCATCACCATCAGTCACTGCTACAACAGCCGCAGGTTCAACATTACCGTTAACGGTCTCAGCTTCCGTTGTAATCACTTTAGTAACATCATTAACTTGTTTATCGACCATAACAGCTTCATTTTCATCTGCATTTGGAATATTTACTCTTCTATTACGATAAACACTAGCTTTTCTTTTTCTGAGGCTCTCCAATGTCTCGTCTAGTAACTCGAATCGCTTTCGAACCAGCTCTTGTTTCTCCGCTCTCTGTTTAGACGATGCCTGTATCCTCGCACTCGCTCGTCTCTCGATTTTACAAGTTTTCGGACTCTGGTTCTTCTCAGGTATGTTCTCCTCTACACAAACCGCCGCCATTTCAGTAATTTTTTCCTAAGAAACGGAAAAATGAAATGATTTCTTGAAATCACGGTGGAATCGGCGATTTGCTGGTGGCGCGTGTGAGTGAATGAGGCAACGAAGAAGAGTTTGATTTTTGAATAGAGCTCTGAAACTGGAGAAAGAGGGTTGATTGACTGTTTTTTGATGTTTTGGAGGGATAAATGAAAAAAACTAAAGAATTTGGAACGTTTTTGCAAAATTGCCCGCTTTTTTTCCCTCTATGGAAATTTTGTTTTTCTTTATTTCTAAAACGGGATTTCTGTTTTTTCTGTCTGAATCTGAGCAAGAGCTCAAACCTGCACACTATGTTTGAGAATACAAAAATTGAGGGAAAATAATTACCAAATATAAATGTAGGTTATCTTTTCATTTAATCTTTTTCTATAATAATGAAAAAATTAAAAATTTACCTCGTATTTTTGGAAATATTTGAGTCGGATCTTACTCGTAATAAAATCATGACGATTCTTAGTGTGTTTGAATATATAAATTTGAATTTTAAATCTTACATCTCGAATCTCATTTTTTAAATTCATGAAAAATATATATTTAAAACTTCTTTTTTAAAAAAATAAATTAAGATTGCAATTATATTTACAATTAATTATACTAGAGTATTATATTTGGAATATAAATTTTAAAATTTTACTTGTTAACCAAATTACAAATTTGGTTATCTTCTAATTTTAAATGAATGATATAGATGAAAGAGCTAACTTACTCTGTAGAAAATGATAGGTATCATCGTCAAGAATTATATTAGTTGTAACTTATTTCATAGGAGTCGTGTATTAAAAAGGTTTTTTGAAGATTTTATATGTAAGTATCGATTTATATTTACATTTATCGTTTAAGATTAAGACTTTCGCCCTGAAATAAGTCATAAAACTAAAACAAAACGACATGAATGGAAAAAAATACGACATCATGATCGTAAATAGAAAATTAAACAATTAGATTAAAAAAAAAATAGTAATTGAAAACATACGAGACACTTTACGTAATAAGTGAAGTTAGATAATGTTGATATGGTATATCGCATATTTGTCTCACATGTTTTCATTTGTTTCCTTACTTTTTAGTCTCGTGAGAAAAAAATTATTATATCAAAATCAATAGAAATTAGACGGTTTATAATCAGCGGTTTTAATTTCAAATTATTTAAGACCTACCGGTTTTGGTTTTAGCCGATTCAAAAATAATAATTAAATCTAAACGGCTTGATAAATATAATGTCACGTTTAGTATTCAGAGGGACGCAAAATGTAGAAAAGAAAAATATTCGATTGAATATCATTAAATTATTTAACTAAAAATATTGACTAAAATATAAAATTATTACTCTCTCCGTCCCGTTTAAGAAGTCACATATTCCATTTTAGTATGTCCCATTTAAAAAGTCTCATTACTATTTTTGGAATGTTTTCCATTAAATATCCTATTTTACCCTTTTTTTTAGTTATCATAAAAGAACTATTTGAAAAATTACACTATCATTATCGGGGCAAAATATGAAAAAACATAAAAACATAAATATGATAAAAAATAGTATTACTTTTTTCTTTTTCAAAATAAGGGTTAGAATAAAAATCCTCGATTCAAACCAAAACCGGTCTTTCTATAGTTTCAGTCCATTTTGGCCAAATTTTGCTCCCAAACTAAAACGGCCCTTGGCTTTCTTTATTACCAAAATTGGCATATAAATTTTTCTTAGAGAATGATCATCCCATATGATGGTAGTGCGACGTCATATTTATAACAAGTCAATAAGTATTTAAAATAGAAATTTTTTTAATTTTCTTTTAATCATTATAATTTTTATACGACTAATGCACGATTGATTGATTGATTTATCTTACAAATGATATAACGGAACGGTTGCATAAGAATATAACTCCAAAAGGGAAGTAATTAACTTGTAAGGGAAGTAATTAACTTGTAAGTTGTATCTACATATTCTATTTCCTTTCACAACTTTCTTTAAATTTAATTAAAGCAGTTTGGTTATTTTGGTATAAACTAGCCAACTACCAGCTCTTTTTGGCCTATACTAGTGGAGTTCAGTTTTAAAAAAGTGTAGGCCCCCTTTAAAAGCATTCAAATTATTGAATCAAAATGAATTCTCCATATTTGTATTTCAAGTGAATTTTAAAATTTGTTTACTGAAAATTGGAGATCATATGAAAATTAAATTAATACAAATAAACCTTATTTTATAATAACAATTATTATCTATGTTTATTGTATAATCTAAATTTATTATATGCCATATTGTATATTAAAGTTATAGATATATATTTATATATAAGATAACTTATCGTTAATATTAAAGTGACATTAATTAAAATTTATTGTTGTTAATGCGATGGTATGTATGGAAAAGATAAAAAAGGAATAAAAAAAGAAAGCGAGGGGAAAAAAGTGACGGCGGTGAGACAAAAATAAGTTTTTTTTAAATGACAGTAATCTAGTTAAAAAAAAGCGTTCTTTTAATTTTGTGGAATTCGTAGCAAACATAAAAAAAAATGAAAATTACACATAAATATCATATATTTTGAGGATTTTTTTCCTTCTAAAATTAAAAAATTACACATAAAAAAATAAAAAAGAGATAAACAATAACTAGCAACTAAGAAGTAGTATTTAATCACTTAATAAGATTTTAATAGAGACCAAATAAACAAAAAATTTACAAGTACAGAGCCCACTGAATAAGAAATTTGAACAAAGAATCAGGTAAATACAAATTTAAAAGTATAGAGGTCTTTCATCGTTCCTGACATGAAAATCGTTAATCACTTAATGGCATCTGAGCCACACGTTCACAACTTCCGTCCATAAAGGGCCTATTAAACAAAGATAACAAATAGCACAAGGACCTACTAAATAACAAACTTTCAAGATGTATCGGATAGACAAAAAATGTTGAAAGTATGCGGGCCTTGTGATGGAGATATTCTTGTGTGAACCAAGTTCACCACCTAGGATCCTGAACTATCCATTAAAAATGTAGCATTTAAGATTTCTCCTTGTGATGGGTTAAGTCTATGAAAAGCAAATTGTTTATAACTATGACAAAAATTCATAACAGATAAAAAGGAGCTTCTGAACATGTTTAAATTCTGGCGCAGCCACCATGATTAGCATTCCACTGCAACCCGCATCCATAACAAAACTCAAATCTACACCTACATTTATGCATAACAAAAATACACTACAAAAATTACAAATTTTTAAAAGTATTCCTGAAATCATAAACAGAAACGTAGAACTCGATAAGTTTTTGTGCTAACCTGCAAATCATATGTGGGCATCCATGTATTCTTTCGACATAGAATCTACACTTGGGACATCTACTCCATTTCTTCTGCTTAGCAAGCTCCATCAACATCAAATCATCCTTTCCCCTCTCATCCTTATTCAACTTCTGAAACACTCCACACTCAACACCCGAATGCCACGGAACATTACACTCAGCACAAAACAATCTATGGCAGAACGGGCATTCGCATTCCCTCGTCACCTTTTCACCTTCTTTATTATCCTTCACTAACAAAGCAGAACAATCCTTAAACGGGCAGTAAATTTTCTGCAATTGGTTTATCATCTCTACGGAAAGCGCCTCCTCCCAACGATCAACCACTCGTTTCGATAGCTTGGTTCTGCAAATATCGAGTTCAAGAACTGAGCTGCAGTTAATTCCAGGGCAAGTAACGCGAGTGATGCTTTCTTGAATCTTTGTGGAAACGTGTTTGCTTATACAATCTGAACAGAAAGAATTATGGACACAGCTCTCTGTCGCAAACATGTCGATAAATTCTTTTCTTTCCGCACAAATTTCGCAGAATATTTGAGACGATTGGCCATCTGATGATTCTTTCTCAGATTCTATTACAGCTTCCAGCGATTTCGAACGTTTTACTGTTCTTTTTCTTTTCTTGGTACATGGTGCATGACGTTTTCTGGGCGGGTTTCGCTTGGTGACCAACTCTTTTTTCTCGGCTGTTCGTGCCTGTATCCTTGCACTCACTCTTCTCTCGATTTTTTTACCTGTTTTTGGACTTAATTTCTTTGCCTTCGTTGTGTTTTCCTCTGCAGAAAGCGCCACCATTTTAGTAAATTTTGTACTTCAAAAAATATGAAATGGTTCGTTGAGATCGTGGCGAGGGATTTGATGGTAGTAAGTGAGGAAATAGAGCTGAAAACTGGAGAGATGGATAGAGGGGTTTGATTGATGGTGTTATTTTTGGAAGGATAAGTGATAAAACCTAAGAATTCGGAACGTTTTTGAAATTAAAACGTCTCTTTTTCTATCAGTCTTTATTTTCCTTTCTCGAAATTTATTTAGAACAAAAATAACTGTCACACTGTGTGTGGCAGCTTAAGAAGCTGCCATATATGGCTGATTTCTTTTATAGGGTTAATTAACCAAATAATAAGAAAAAAAAGTTAAAACTATATGTGGCACAATGTTGTAAGAGTTATTTTTTAAGAGCAGGAACCTTTTGTTCTTTTACAGTTTCACGTTCTTGGCTTCGAGTTATTATGGAGGGTGACGTTTTTCAAGTTTCGCAAGTTATTAATTCGACTACAGTAACGGATTATAGAACTTGGAGGATTTGTCAAGACATTTGGCGTCTACAGGATCAGTTTATTCTTTGCTCTGTCCATCATGTTAATCGTCGATTTAATATTTTAGCACATGAGTTAGCTGCTTCTGTTAAGTTTTTATTTCTACAAACTTTGTAATATGGTGTAAAAATGGTCTCATTTCTATCAAATATCTACTTTGGAAAAAAAAATCTGCACATTATGTTTGAGAAGAAGTGTTTTTGAGACAAAACTAATTAAATAAAGTGAAGAGGTTGAATTATTTAAACTTTAGGTACATATTTTACAATTATTTATTTTTCTTTCCAAATTAGAGGAATTAATTTTTTCCTAAATTTATGATCTGAACAAGGACACATAAAATTTTCTACTTATTTTTGCCAAACATAGCTGTGAAGTATCATAAAGAATTTACTATTCCATTTAAATTTTACTATTCAACCATTATTTTAAAAGTTCATGAATTTAAATACCGTGTTATTTTTATTTTGATGATAATTTTATAATTTTTTAAATAAATTGTTCATATAAATTAAAAATTAATAAGTAATATAATAACAATAGCTTTTAAAATTTAAAATAGCACTTTTGATTCCATTTTGTTGTTGCAAACAACGAATCATCTCTCCTTTTTGAAACTATTGGAGCCGGCGAGCCGCCGTTGAAAATGACAGAAAAGATGGAGTTGCTGTTGTATTTGGGGATGGCGAGATTTAGAGAAGATGAAGTTGTTATGGTGTGACCAGTGGCGGATGGGACTAGTGGTAGCTGATGGTGGTGGCGGAACTGTCATGAAAGCCATTTCAATCTAAATTTAAAATAAAATGGAAAGATTTGATTAATAGAATAATAGAGAAAAATCTAACTAAGAGAAATGGAAACATGCAAATCAATAATGAAAGATTAGTAATAATGACTCTTTATTTTTACAATTTCAAAAGTATATTTGTGCAAATAAATAGTTGATAGATCAAATTTGAAATTTAATAACTATATTTTGTTAAATGGGGTTTTGTCAAAATAATATTGAGATTAATTATCCCCAATACATTATCTCTAAAATTTCATTTAGATGGTCCTTTTTAAAACTTTTATCATAATCTAGAGTTTGTTCTCAATTTATTTTAAATTTTTAGATTTTTTTTAAAAAACTTTTATCATAATCTAGATTTTGTTCTTAATTTATTTAAATTTTTAGATTTTTTTAACGGGCGTACATCACTCTTATTGTAAAACGCATATGAAATCAAATTTACACGTCCAATTAATTTTTTACATTGGCAAAATTTTTAGAGGGACCAAATAAACCGAAAAATTTACTGAGTACAAAATCTACTGGATAAAAATTTGAACAAAGTCTACTGAAATTCTATATGCAAGCCGAAAAAGGAAGGGGGTTTAGGCTTTAGGAATCTTCGAGCCTTCAACCTCGCTATGCTTGCTAAACAAGCTTGGAACCTCGTCCAAAAACCGGATTCTTTGTGCGCTAGAGTTCTCAAGGCAAAATACTACCTGAGACAGGATTTTTTGCAGGTCAGTAGACGCCGTGGTACGAGTTTCTTATGGCAGAGCCTCATGGAGGGGAAACAAGTCCTCGACTCTGGTATTACTTGGAGGATAGGGAATGGTACCTCTGTTGATGTTATGGCTGATAACTGGATCTCAACCGCTAGTTATATGAAACCGAAAGGTGTTGTGGATGTCCCGGATGGTAGTAGAGTCAATTCGCTGCTGAACCCCGACGGTTCCTGGAATCATGCGTTGGTTTAGGCCTCTTTCTCGCCAACTGATGCCGTTAATATTCTGAAAATTCCTATCAGTAGGAATCTCCCTCCAGACAAGCTATTTTGGCCGCTAAATAAAAACGGGTTTTACACGGTTAAATCTGGGTATTATCAAGCGTGTAAGCTGATCAACCGTAGTGCAGCTTCCTCATCGTCAAATCGACTAGATAACGCATTGTGGTTGAAAATTTGGCGTTGCCCTGTACAGCCTAAGGTTCGCCACTTCTTATGGCGTATCCTGCATGACTCGCTCCCATGCAATGTCAAGTTGTCCCATAGGATTTCCACGATCTCAACTCTGTGTCCTCGTTGTGGGAGTGTTGATGAAAGTCCTATCCAGCGCTTAAGGATTGTGACATTGTTAGAGGAATGTGGTTACTGTCCCCTCTTAACTTGAGAGTTGATGGCTTTAGATGCAATAATCTCGTTGAGTGGCTTTCACAGATGTTCAACGCCCTAAAAGAACCCGATTTGCAGGTGTTTATAATGAGTCTCTGGACCATATGGACTGACAGGAACAATATTGTCTTCGGAAACAAGAGGCTTCCCACAACCATGTTATTTGCTGGAATCACTAGCCAGCAGAATAATATATCAGCTTCTGACCGTCGTTCTCGGGCTCTCAGGGATGAAGACAAGCTAGAATGGGATCCTCCTCCAGAAAATACCATCAAGTTGAACACCAATGCTGCAATTTCGGTTGGTCGCCAATTATCAGTTGTAAGCGTGGTTTGTAGGGATTCTGATGGTTCAATTCTCAGATGGGGTGTCAAGAATCTGCATGGTATAACTGACGTAGAAACGGCTGAAGCTCAAGCCATTTTATTTGGGATCCAGGTTGCAGCAGACATCTAAGGGGAGAGAGTTATTTGCGAGTCAGACTCGGCCAATGTCATCAACAGGCTTCGCCAACCTTTTTGCGCAATCGATCCCATTCAATTGATCATCGACGATGTTTTGGATATCACAAAAGATTGGGATGTTCAGTTTAAGCATGCTCGAAGACAATGTAACCAAGTTGCACATGCCCTAGCCAAATGGGGTATCTTTATTAGCAAAGATTGCATCTCTGACGGGAATGTCCCTTTTCCGGTCAATGAACTTGTTAATTCTCATTCTTAATTAATAAAGTTCCATCTTTCTTCTTCTTCAAAAAAAAAAATTTGAACAAAGAATAAGGTAAATACAAGTTTAAAAATATAGAGGTCTTTTACCATATCTGATATGAAAATTGTTAATCACTTTTTAATGGCATCTGAGCCACATGTTTACAACTTCTGTCCATAAAAAAAAGCTACATTAAACAAAGATAACAAATAACACAAGGACCTATTAAATAGCAAACTTTCAAGATGGATCCGATAGACAAAAATGTTGAAAGTAAGTGGCCCTTGTGACGGAGAAATACTTGTGTGAACTTAGTTCGCCACGTAGAATTATAAACCCTCCATTAAATACATGACACGTGGCGTACTTAAATACCATAACCAATCAATAAATATAACATTAATTAGTGATCTTTTAATAAGAATTAAATGCTATTTATTGATTGGTTATGGTATTTAAGTACGCCACGTGTCATGTATTTAATGGAGGGTTCATAATCCTACGTGGCGAACTAGGTTCACATAAGAATTTCTCTGACGGGTTAAGCAAATTGTTTATAACTATGACAAAAATTCAAAACAGATAAAAAGGAGCTTCTGAACAATTTTAAATTCTGGCGCAGCCACCATGATTAGCATTCCACTGCAATCCGCATCCATAACAAAACTCAAATCTACACCTACAATTATGCATAACAAAAATACATTACAAATATAAAATTTCAAATTATTTAAAGTATTTCCAAAAACATAATAAAACACAAAACAGAAACGTAAAACTCGATAAGTTTTCGCGCAAACCTGCAAGTCATATGTGGGCATCCGTGTATTCTTTCAACATAGAATCTACACTTAGGACATCTAATCCATTTCTTCTGTTTAGCAAGCTTCATCAACATCAAATCATCCTTTCCCCTCTCATCCTTATTCAACTTCTGAAACACTCCACACTCGAAACCCGAATGCCACGGAACATTACACTCAGCACAAAACAATCTATGGCAGAACGGGCATTCGCATTCCCTCGTCACCTTTTCGCCTTCTTTATTATCCTTCACTAACAAAGCAGAACAATCCTTAAACGGGCAGTAAATTTTCTGCAATTGGTTTATCATCTCGACTGAAAGCGCCTCTTCCCAACGATCAATCACTCGTTTTGATAGCTTGGTTCGGCAAATATCAAGTTTAAGAACTGACCTGCAGTTAATTCCGGGGCAAGTAACGCGAGTGATGCTTTGTTGGATCTTTGCAGAAATATGTTTGCTTATACAATTTGAACAGAAAGAATTGTGAACACATCTATCTGAAGCAAACATGTCGCTAAATTCTTTTCTTTCCGTACAAATTTCGCAGAATATTTGAGAAGATTGGCCATCTGATGATGATTCTTTCTCATAATCTATTACAGCTTCCTGTGATTTAGAACGTTTTACCTTTTTCGTACATGGTGGTGCATGCGGTTTTCTGAACGGGTCTGGCTTGGTAAGCAACTCTCTTTTCTCGGCTCTTCGTGCCGGTATCTTCGCACTCACTCTTCTCTCGATTGTTTTACTGGTTTTTGGACTGTTTTTCTTCGTCTTCATTGTGTTTTCCTCTGCAGAAACCGCCGCCATGTTAGTAACTTCTTCTTCTTCAAGTTAGCACATAATTAAAAATTTGAAACGATTCGTTGAGATCGTGGTTAGGGATAAGAACTAACACCGGAGAATTCGGAACGTTTTTGAAATGACAACGTTTCATTTTCTATCAGTTTTTTTATTTTCCTTTCTGGAATTTTATTTCGAACAAAAATATCAGTGTGGCAGCTTAAGAAGCTGCCATATACGCCTGATTTATTATACGTGGCAGCTTCCTACGCTGCCATATACAATGTTATAGGAGTTTATTTTTAGAGCAGGACACTTTTGTTATTTTTTTTTTTTTGTGTCTACACTTTTGTTATTTTATTTAACTAAAATTTGCACATTATGTTTGAGAAGAAATGTTATTGAGGAAAAACTAATTAAATAAATTGAAGAGGTTGAATTATTTAAACTTTAGGTACATATTTTATTTTTTCTTTCCAAATTAGTTCCTAAAATTTATAATCTCAACAAAGACACATGAAATTTCTACTTATTTTTGCCAAACATAGCAGTGAAAGTATCATAAAGAATTTACTATTTCATTTATATTAAACTATTCTTTTAAAAGAAATTACTTTTGGCAATAATAAATAATTCAAGCTAACATTTTTAATTAATAGCAAAATCTAACGAAATATCTTTAGCTAGTTGCATGCTTGTGTTTTAGCGCAGAATTACTATAATTTTTTTAATGTAAACTCTAATTCAAAATTAGTAAGTTTAATATATATATATATAAATATTTTAAATAATATAAACTCATAAAACTTAAAAGTTCACTAATTTAAATAAAGTTAATTTTTAATGATGATTTTATAATTAATTTTTTTAAAGTAAATTATTCATATATGTAGATTAAAAATTGATGAAAATTATCTATTTTTAATATTTTTATGAATTAAATAAATATTTTATTTAAACTAGTAAGAATCATCTAATATTATCTTTTAAGCATTAGATAAGTATTTTATATAAACTAGAAACTCATAAAAACTTTCATTTTTTTTTATTGTTTTTAGCAAAGGATTTGGGAGTTTGGATTTGCTGTACCAGAGACTATAATAGTGATTATGTGGAAACGAGCTTTATACCTGCAAAACAGGTACCGGTTTATGAAAACATCAGCCAATCTTAAAGAAAAATAGGAAAGTTTATCATAATCTGAAAGATGAATACATACATCTCTAACTAGATCATGTAATGGTTTCATAGTGAGAACAAGATAGCTTTCAGTTTAACTTGGTATGAAAAAATATCCAGCGAAAAGAAGAGGGCATAAAACTTCCATATTCGATGTTTGCTAAACTAAAAATCGCGATGAATTCCACAACATTCTCCCCCTGGTAGATGATCAATATGTCTATGACTATCTTCTATTTGGGCTGCCATAGTTAGTGCCGGGTGTATCTCCGGTTGGGGGAATAGTAGCTTCAGGCGAAATGCATCAACACCGTTTAAATAGTAATGAAACAACCGTTTCGCTCTAATAAACCCAAGACGACCGTATAATGCAAGTGCTCCTTTATTTGTGACTTCTGCTTCTAATGTCACCTTCACAAAATAAATAAATAAATAAATATGAATGAACGAAAATAACCTCCTCGATAACTTTAAAATGAGATCTTAAGGAAAAAACACACCCATTTTTCGTGCTGCTTGAAGCAGCAGAATGGCAAAAGAAAGTAATACATCATAAAGTTCACTTAGGCTATATTGTTTCAATATCAGGATCAACAATTGGATAGCAAAGCAAACAAGAAAAGAAGTTGCTTGTTATGAGGCTATAAAAGTCTGAAGCCAACATGGTTGAGACAATCTTCCGCTAAGCATGCAGGTGGCTTACACGGAGCAGTTTAACATGTGCGGCTATGCTAATCAAGCATCTGAAGCCTTCGCTTCATTGCTAATCAAACATATGAGTCTCGCAGATGATTTTCAGTTGCTCGGCACATAAGCCTCCAAACCATACATGATGAATTTTCAGCATACACTCACCCTACCACAATTCTATCGTCTTTCTAAAAGCAATCTTCCTCCTTCTTAACTCTACAGTCTTTTAATAATTTGTGGACAGGGTGAAAACACATTCAATAAGTTATTTAAACAATAGCCAAGAGTGGAATTACAAGACTAGTCACTACAGCAAGAAAACTTGGCATATCTCAACAGCATTTAGCTACAAGCTGCAAGGCCTCATTAACCAAACTTTCCACAATGGTTCAACTTCAAACTCTATCCCATTGCAGCAAGCACGGTCAATGCCATTGCCACCAAATCATCAAAGTTTATTGTCTTCATGGATAAATAAGCAAAAGACATCTCTAACTGATCACTTTATATACAACCAATAAGCTTATTCACAATAGGAAACATCACCTAAACCTAAACCTAATGCATAAAGATGTTAATATGTAATTATGTATAATATATGAATGTAAAGGATATAATTAAATTAACCATGCTAAAAAGAATCAAACTTTAATTAAAACCAAAAAAGATCCATAACCTTACCTCTTCGCATCCCGAATCCATCATCACTTTAATCGACCGAGTAACAAGTTCAGTAGCTGCAAATTCAAAAGATTTCCAATTTTTCAAAAAAATCAAAAACTTTCTCAACTCAAATCAACAAAAGTCACAAATTTACCAATGCCTTTTCCTCTATAAGAGTTAATAACAACTAACATAGCAATGTAGCCTCTAAACGTTGTGTTCCTATGCTCTCCCATCTTGCAAACCACCGTCCCTATGCATTTACCTTTATGAAAAGCCTAAAACAAACAATAAATTAAGACAGTTTACCCACACAACCGTTGCATCATGTACAACAAATCAATGATCATTTGCGATATAACTATTACTTATTTCTTTTATTATTATATGTATAATTTTTTATAAATTAAAATGAAACTATGAATTAACAAATAAATGTGAAATTAAAGTGTGTTAGGTTAATTTCAAGAAGTCAAATTGATATACCAGAAATGAGAGCTGAGGCCATAAGTATACGAAGTAACGGTAAGTGAAAATAGAGTACGGTTCGCTGAGTTCTTGATCGACGAGGTTCATAATTAACGGTAAGTGATGCTCGCCGCCGTAGCTTACGTATTCTACCTCTGATGCATCGAATTCTTCCTTGTTTTCCGTTTCTTTGTCCATTTCTTTAGTTTTATCCATTTCTTATGCTGTGACTGTTTTTCTACAGAAGGAGGCGGCGAGGTCTTGGCCTTGAGGCGGAGGTGGCGGCTTAGGCGACGGCGGAGCGGTGGTCAGTTGTTTGGGCTGGAGCGGGAGCGATAATCGCTAAGGACATACACTACAACACTGTGAATGTCCAGAGTGAGACTGATTGGAGTCAAGTGGGTCCATTACTAAGATAAACTGGCCCAGCCCTTTTGTACTTTGAATGACAAGCTAGAACGATGGATCAGATATCCGTCCGGCCCATTTACTTTATGAACGACTTAATTAATCTTAAGGGTTTTTAAAAAGGGCTAATCTATAAAAAAATTACGACCTTTAGACAAATTTTTATTTTAATCTCAACATTTAAAAGTTGGCATTTAAAAGCACGACTTTTTATTTTGTTTAAAATCTATCACCGAAATAAAATCCGGTGTATTTTTTCTAACGAAAAATTACTAATCCTACATACTCTAGCCGAAAGATAATAATATTTGGTGTCGATTTATAATTTGAATATTTAATTAATGGTTTAATGAAGAACTTAGTAAAAAAAATACACTAAAATGATAGATTTGAAAAAAATGAAAGGCCATGGTTTTATATGGTTTTTAAAAATTGTGATTAAAATGAAATTTTATATAAAAATGTGATTTTTTATGGAATTAATCCTTTTAAAAAAGTGCTTAAATATATATGGAGTTATGGACACTTGATAACAGAGTTGGCCATGGTTCAACCCGATGGTTCTGAGTTGGAACCGCTTGTTTACGGTTTAAAGGAATTTGAAACCGACACTGCACCGCTACTTAGACCGTTTTAGGCTGATTTAAAATCGACTGGTTCTGCTTCATGATTATGTGAGGTTAGAAAAAGAAAATAGATTTATCAATAGAATATAAACAATAAATATTTGATTAATCTATACTATATATAAAAAAGTAAATCGAACAACATTCAATTAACTATAGTTATAACTGATATTGTTTATGACTTATATATGATTAAATAATAAGAAATGAAAGACAAATATTTGGCTAATACTTAAAAGGAAGGACAAATTTTAATAATCAATTAAATATATATATATATATATATATATATATATATATATATATATATATATATATATATATATATATATATATATATGATATTATTTAAATAAATAAATTCATATATGGTAGAAAATACTAAGAATTAAATATGATATTGATATAATTATTAATTAATCATATATACAAATATTCAAAAATTAATTTAAAAAATAAACGAGTTGGAAATGTAACAGCTGATTCTGGTTTCAAAAGAGCTGAACCGCCCCATAACTGACCTCTCCGGTTTACACGGTTCATGACCGGTTGATTCCGATTTTAACATGTTCCAAACCGGATTTAATTGGACCAATTTACGGGTTAAACCGGCCCATTTCCACCTCTACATGATAAGGTGGGCACTCATAAAGGATTGACAAGAATTGCATGCGCCATGATCTCTTTCAAGATTATGGAAGTGAATGAATCTTGAAAAGGGTAGCCGAAATCGGTGACCTGAAAAGGGCATCGGGTCACGAATTGAGAACAACATATCTAAATTATGTAATCATTTATATGCTAAAGAAGGTTTGACACGGCAGCTAATATTTTGTGATTTTTAAGGATCATGCAATTAATTTACTTAATTAACTAAATTTCCTTAAACCAATTACCATAACAGCTTCAACCACTAAGTAAATTGATTATTTGACAGCATAAAAATTTGATTAGGAAAAGACGAGATTTCTCTTCACATACAAACATGCATGTAACTTGGGAAGTTACCTCTAGTAAGTGTAGTGGGAGAGCTATGTATGGCCAGGCGGAATCAGATGTAACCCTAATTAAAAGTGCCAGTTTTTAGTTAAAAATTTTATATTAAATTTTTTCTTTAGTTAGTACGAAAAAAATGTTCGATTGAAATTTTTATATTTGAATTTCTATATTATATATCAAAGTTGAAATGTTTTTATTTAATTTGCTTGAATCAAAACCTCGTCATTTGATTATTTTTTGTTTTTAAAGAGTCAAAAATAACGTCATTTTGACCCGTTTTCTTTCAACTTAATTTTCTATGCAAATATGTTTCCTTTCAGCTTAGTTTTCTTTACAAATTATTCGAAAAAGTATTGCTAAATTTTTCTTTTTAAATTAACATATCATTATGAAATTATCTTAAATTTACCAGATTTGAAATAAAATTATGGAATTAATTTCAGTTTACAATCTCCCAATGCGAATATAATTAATATACATAACATAGAAAAAAATTAATTTAACCATGCATCAATTGATGCCAGCATAAACTCTTGATGCCAATTTATCCACATCATTGATCAACATATTTATCTATTTGCCCTTTATTTTTCTTATTTTGTAAATTGCACATCCAAGGTCTAATAAGACCTGACTTCAACTTGAAGCAATCAGAACCCTACAAGCTTGCTATCAAATTTATATTTTTCTTACAATATCAGCACCAGTATCCCTTTTCTTGGATTTATTCATCTTTATCTTTATCATCATCAACAAGATCAAATCATAGATCTGCGTATATATGGCTTTTGGCTTATACATATAGTTGTACTTGTATGCTAATTACTGAACTATATATATCTTCATCAAATCATCTCATGCAAACCTTAAAAAGAGTTAACAAGTTCGGTTCTTGATCATCGTGCAATGGCCAGCCATAACAGTCTGCAACATGTTCAAGAAAATCTTGATAGGGTTACTTCTCAAACTACAAATGATAATCAAGGTAATTAATTACATCAGTGATCTGCCATAGCTGAGTATTGATTTAGCTGTATTATCAAGTACTTGCCCTTTATTACATTGGTCATTTGGTCAATCTTGTTGCCTTTATAATTATGTTATTGAAAGTGAACTGCCTAATCTATTTTTCCTTTTTTCTTTGGTTTTGACCAAGATATATAGTACGGCCATTGCATTTTATCAAAGTTTACTGTTTTTAGAAACGTGTCTTAAACTTGACGTTCCAGACATTAAATTTCATTTTTAACTTAGAAAGCGTTAATATAATATTGTTTTGCTCTGCTCGATCGTGTCCACATATCCCGATTTCATGTGTTGTTATCTGTGCTACCTAGCTAGGTTTTTTTTGAGGGAAACCTAGCTAGGTTTTGACTGCTAGAAAATATATATATAGCACTGACTTCTTGCATATTTTTTCTACTTATTGGTAAAAAAAAAAAATTCTTCCAAATCTGTCCATTTCAAGTTCAAAGAACAATGTTGCATTCATACATAGATATTACATATATTCCAAAGCTCACTAATGATCCGACTCTAAATTTATTGATCATTGAGATTTTCATACCATATCAAATAATCAAATAATCAATTCATCAAAATATTAAAAGATTAAAGCCAAAGTGTGTTTATCTATTGATAAATATAGCTTATTTGTCAAATATATTCATGCTCAATTTGTAATTGAGCTGCGCAATGTTATATATTCAATGAGATACGTTTTATACATGTGATGTTTAATATTACGAAATGTCGGTTGTAAATGAGTTATAACTTCTGAGTATATTTAACAAAAGTTTAAAAAAAAATGACGGACCGAACTAATAAAATTTTAAAATTTTAATATATTTGTCAAACTATAGTTATAGCTGTTAGTAAATAAATACATTTTGTCCACATTAAATTATTAGTTATATGGTGTCAAAACTCGGTGAATATGTTAGAAGCAAAATAAACTCTCGAGAGTTTTTGAGTTGAATATATATAATATACTTCATATATATCTTATGCTCAATTTGGCATAATAAACTACAGGAAACATGACGAGAAGACACTATAGAGGAGTAAGGCAAAGGCCATGGGGAAAGTGGGCAGCCGAAATCCGAGACCCGAAAAAAGCTGCTCGCGTCTGGCTCGGAACATTTGAAACCGCAGAAGCTGCAGCGGCTGCTTATGATGCAGCCGCCCTTAAATTCAAAGGCACCAAAGCTAAGCTCAACTTCCCTGAACGTGTTCAAGGAAGAAATCAAGCTGATCATTTCAGCTTCTCATTGGAAACTAATCAGAATTCATTTCCGGTTCCTAATTTTAATCAAAATCTTTCTCCAGTACCTGAAGAATTCCCGAATCTTTTTCAGTACGCGCAGCTGCTTCGTAGTAGCAATGATGATAGCTATTTACAATACGTCGTCTCTGATGCTCCGAATTACTATGATTATCAAGAACCGTTTCTTCCGAGTTCTTTGCAAGTGGCGTCTTCTTCGTCAGCTTCTTCATTAGGAGTATATTCTGAGCAATTACAGGCGGTTGCAGATGAAGAATTCTCTAGGCTTTTTCCGCAGATGACTGCAGGTTTTTCTTCAGGTTACGATCATCTTCGTAATTTTCATGATCATCACGCAAGGGAATTCGATTATGGTTCTAATGCTCCCTGATAATTTGAGAAATACCAATGGTAATGGCACTATGAAATCTTTGAAGAGGCTTATTATTTTATGTCAATAATTTTAATGTGGAAGAAACATGGTGTGGTAATGTCTTATATTGTTTTGTTGGAGATATGAACAAATCTCATATTAAATAATTAAGAGAAAATAAGTGACAAATCAATAAATTAATATGTTCAACATATACAATCCACATTTGAAGTAACAAATAATAAAACACAAAAACATACTAGCTAGTAATTTACTTTCAATATATATTTTTGGGTAGTTAATTATGAAATTAGAATACTTGTCTCCACTTTCACTTTATAAGTTGGTTTACAAAACTATATTTTTATCGACTTTGGTATGTTCTAAAGAAATACGACAAATTTATACCTACATGCAATTGATTAGAGTTTCGGTGTTTTTATTTCCACATTAGTCACGCAAACGAGAGAAATTTCATACCTATTTATCATGTCACCTTTTTATTTTCCTAAATTTAAAATTTCAGAGTGAAATTTAATTGCCCTGCACGTAGATATAAATTGACTAAATTTTTTTCAAAATCTATTGTATGATAACAAATTTGTACAATCACCTCAAATAAAAAGTACGATAACCCATATAAATAACCCGTGTATTTTTTTTTTCTGATGAATAACCTGCGTACTTGCTCTTAGTGTATAATATCCTTTATTTGCCAATGATTTTTTGCACATACGCATAAGGATTTTTCAACAAATGTAAGGTTTAGGACAACAAAATAGAAATGTTTATCTAATGCAATAGTTGTATCATTTAATTTTTACAATATGAGATAATGAGCATATGCGATATATGAAATGTTTTATTATTGGTTATCTTTCTATTATTAAATATTCCAACTCATTGGTTTGTTGTATAATTATTCAACAAAATGACAGAATTTGAGTGGCATCATTGTTTAACTTTAACATGAGGGCGTAATAGGGTGCTAAAAAAAAAGAATACCAATAGCGTTATAGTACTTTTTTAGACGTGGAGGGCTAAGTTAATTCACAATACAAACATGGAGGACTTTTCTTAACCCTTTTCCATTTCTTTTAAAATAAATAATAGTAGAAATGAGTTGCATACGTGTCAGAATCAGAGTCACTCATTAAACATACAAACCATCTTCTGATCATCATTTTTTAAAAATCTCACTAAGCAGCAACACACGCCACCACACGCCGTTTTACAGAGAGAGAAAAATCCACCAATTAAACAAAAACAATAATTTTCTTAACAAAATTATTAACAAAATCAACAGAGCAAAAACAAAGAGAAGCTGTAATCAATTAGTATCGGATAATTATGTTGCGGGTTGCAGCTAGAAGGCTCTCTTCTCTCTGTTCAACGCAGCCGTCGTGGAGACCGGCCGCTGCGTCGGCGATCGGGACGCGGAATCCAATCAACGGCGGTGATTCATCGGATGCTTCTTTTAAATCTAAGGCCTTTGATGATCATTATCTTGCTTTCCATTCTCAATTTCACATCCCCAGTAGAGGTATGTGGTCTTTTTTAGGGTTTGTTGTTTTTAATTTTACGAGGATAGTGTTTTGTGTTTAGGTTTGAATTTTGGATCTTTGTTAGGGTTTGAAATGGGTTTTCAATTTATTAATAATTTTGATACGTTAATTTGGTGCTAGAAATGGGGGAAATGAATAGAACAAATTGGCTTAAAAGCATTATGAATAAAGGAATTGATTAGAAATGAAAGTGAAGGACTTTATTTTATGTTGAAATAGAAATGTTAAAATAGGTCATTTTTTGGGCAACATGAAACACCATACTGGTGATTAGATCTTTGTTTGTTGTTAATTTATCTAAGACTTTTGGAATGCAAAGTATTTCATTGTTGCGGGATAAAAATGTGAGATATAAGATTTAGCACTACCTGAGACTGTATACTGGCGAATAAATTGTTAATTTTTGTTTTTCAATGTTACGATGGATAGGGATTTATGTTAGATTTCATAACTGGTTGTGTTTCTTCTTGAAACAATTATATGTGCTACATTATCGATAATGATGTTCGAGGGGCTGGTAGCCAAACTATTTATTTACATCTGTTGGGCAATTGAGTGGCAAGGATTGGTGAGACTTCCTATTTTCATCAGAGATTTAATTGTTAAAAACAGTTTGAGAGTCAAGTTCTTTTACATCAGATCAGATTTCCTTTGAATAGCGCTTCCTTATACTGTTCTCTTCTGTTCACTTTATCTGCTTGCTTATTGTATGAGCTGTAGTTAAGTTTTAAATTTTAAATATTCACTCTATCTCCATGATCGAGAGCGTTTAATTTCCTGGCTCTTAGAAGGTGTCTCGTTTTTTATTTTTGAAGTTTTCCCCACTCCAACCCCTGAGTTTCAATTATTCAAAGGAACTAGTTTTAAAACTGATACTTAGCTTGCCTAGGCACATGGATTTATTTGGATCTTTTTTCCCATGATAAGATGGTATGCAGTGATGGTCTTCTCTTACATATGATCTGATAATTTGTAAAAGTCGTACATAAGAAGATAGTTTCAATAATGGGCTATTATCTGTTAAATAAAATGTTGATAGATAAGGACAACGAAAAAGTCTCTAATTTCTTGGGGGCCGCTTAACTGATAAATGCAGCCTGATATGTATGGAGTAGAATTGTACACTTGAAAATCATTTTGTTAATTGGTATGCGCAAAGAGGGAGAGTGTAGGTAGTAGTGCCATTTTAAACTATCCACCCTTATTTAAGAAAGGGAGTTGAGAAGGAATTATATGTATGGTAGCATGTTCCCTTTTTTGATCTTTACCTAATTGTTCTGTCTGTAAATAAAAGAGGGCTTGTGTCTTTAATCCTGCCTATTAGAACAGCATAATCCTGCACATTGCTTGGGGTTTATAGTAAGGATATATATTTATTGTTGGTTTCAGGTTTCTCTTCGGGGTCGCTCGCACCAAAACATGAAGATGGCTTAATGACAGATGTTCCAGCAACAGTGGCGGCAGTTAAGAATCCCACTTCAAAGATAGTTTATGATGAGTACAATCATGAGCGTTTTCCTCCAGGTGACCCTAGCAAGCGGGCATTTGCCTATTTTGTCCTTACTGGTGGCAGGTTTGTGTATGCTTCACTGATCCGGCTTCTTATCCTCAAGCTGGTGCTGAGTATGTCTGCCAGTAAGGATGTTCTGGCGCTGGCTTCTTTGGAAGTTGATCTCTCAAGCATTGAGCCAGGCACCACTGTGACAGTTAAGTGGCGTGGAAAGCCAGTCTTTATTAGGCGCCGAACAGAAGATGACCTTAAGCTGGCAAATAGCGTTGATTTGGCATCTCTTCGCGACCCACAGCCAGATGCAGATAGGGTCAAGAATCCTGAATGGCTAATTGTTATCGGGGTGTGCACACATTTGGGTTGCATTCCCTTGCCAAATGCTGGAGATTTTGGCGGCTGGTTTTGCCCATGCCATGGTTCGCATTATGATATCTCCGGAAGGATTCGCAAGGGTCCGGCTCCATACAACCTGGAAGTGCCTACTTACACCTTTTTGGAGGAGAACAAGTTAATGATCGGCTGAGGTTTATACTTTGATGAACCATGTTCTTTGAATAGTTTATTTTTTCCTTATTTTTACTCAGATAATGCCGAAGAGTTGGTTCCTATCTTGCTTTGTGCTTTCATAGACTTGAGATATGTTTATTTTCTTAGGGATATCATGCAACTTGATAATTGTAACTGTTGTTGTTCGGAGTTGCTCTAGATTCTGAATAAGTTGTCTTCATTAAGCATGAATGCTCTTTTGAAACCTAAACCTGATGTTGGTTTCAGGATAGTTCTATTATTTACTCATCTTATTATTTAAATCAAATATATTTTGTGGGTACACTATATAATTTTTGTGCTATTTCTGCATTCTTCTCCTTCTGGGTTTCAAAATTTAATAGGATTATAGAGTGAGACATCTAAAGCCATTATAATATCTTTTGGGAAGGCACACAAACTGACAACATCATAACAAACACAAGTTTAATCAATTAGGGATAATGTTCTCTAATTATATGACAATTAACTTTCAAATCATACAAAATAATGTGTTTACAAGCTATAGCCTGTAGTGATCCAATTTGGGGCTAGTTGGTTTAAAATTAGAGTACTATTCATAATTAATTAAAGGCCTAATCACTCAAAAACTCCTCACCTTTAAACTTTTTTTCAATTCCACCCCGACGTTGAAAATTTGTCAATTTTACCCACTTTTGAATTTTCCGTTTTCAATTGTACCCCAATATTTTAATTTTTGTTAATTTTTTTACTTAAATGATGAAATCATTCAATTAATTAAGTCTAAACATGAAATTAAATTCTTTTTTATTCAAAAAAGTAAATAAGTCCTTTATTTTTAAAAACTAACTAAAAACCATAATCAAATTAACACTAATTTAAATTCTTAATTAATTTAACTAAATTTAAATAAATTTTAAAAATATACAATCAATATATGCGAGACATGGAGAATGTTTTAAACAAATTTCCAAACGCAAAAGACGTTAATTTAATTTTTCAGGGTACAATTGAAACACAAAAATGCAAAATAGGGTAAAATTGACAAATTTTCAACGTCAGGGTATGATTGAAAAGGGGCTAAAAGGTCGGGGTTTTTTAAGACATTAGGCCTTAATTAAAATAGTCAAGTGTGAATTAAATCCAAACTTACAAATGTAGCGATGACCTTTTGTTTGAAAGTATTATGATTGCTTGCATTTTGAATTTACATATCATGATGAATAAACATGTTACATCTACTTGTCAAAATTTACGAGTCTAAGAACCGATTTTTTTGTGTGAACTCAATTCGGCGCATAGAACTATAATTCTCCCGTGTTTGTATGACACTTGACATTGTTTTGTAAGAACTGTTGGTGGAGATTTGAACTCCATGAGACCGAGTTTAGAGTTTGTCATCTCTCAAAAATGCCTTTAACATAGACCATGCCCTTTTCACTAAGCTGAAGCTCCTTCCTCATTTGTTCTACTTGCTGATCATCTCCTTGAACTATAATCTCCGACAACTTCCCATCATCTGCAACCATCACTTTAACTTTGATCTGCTCTTTTCTCGACGCCCTCTTCCAGTAATATGCTCCTCTGCATTTTCCATTCTAAAACCATGAGAACTATGAAGCCTGAAAATACACTTTGAGAGATAGAAATCAAATGCCACAAGAAGATCGAGTTTTTTTACTTACGCCAGTGGACTTAAAATGGTGATCCAGAACCAGTTATTGCCAAAATCTGGTAGGGTTATAGTAAGTACAAGTGCAACACTAGCTAAGCTTATACATGTGCAGAATGTAAGCAATGCTGCTTGGCCACGGTTCGGTATCATAATTCCTTCAAATCTACAGGGAATTAAACCGAGTAAGAATCAATCCACAATAGAAAGAGACAAGTTTTTAATTCCGAGATACACTATCTAAGTTGCACGGAAATTTGCAGTCTTATGTTTTTTGGTGGCATTTATGTTTTCATAAACATTACACAACTCCGAAACTTTAAATTCCGACTTGGCGTTAAGACTTTTTTTCCATTGTCGAGTCCTATATATTTCAGTGGTGTTTCTGTTTTCAGAAACATACTAAAACTCCAAAAGTTTAAATTCACCGCAACATCTTTATTTTCGAAAACGCTTCTGAAACTTTAAAATTAATAACATATCCTAACTCGTTTCGCCATTTTTCTTCAGATTTTTCCGAGTCCTTCAATCTTTTACTGGCATCTCTATGTTCAAAAACACTTCAAAACTCCAAAACTTTAAATTTATAACATATTCTCGATCCCATTTTTTCCAGCTATTTCTGTTTCCGTGCAACATTTGTTGTAAAAATTGTTTTAACTTGTCTTATTCTTATTTTGGCTTTTTGTGTTATTTCAAAACTACACAAATCCCACATGGGAAGTGTAGAGCCTTTCTTTTGTGTTTATAATGGTTAAGGCATTATAGGCTAATAATTGTGTTGAAGGGGAAGCAATGGGCTCGCGCGCCCCCCCCCCCCCCCCCCCCTCTTCGGAGTAGGCTTGTGGGTTGGGGTTCGGGATGAAAGTCAAGTGGGCTTGTCCGAGGCTTGACTAAACTTTTTGCAACCCGGTTTTATTATTTATTTAATAATAATAAAAGCCTTATATGAGAAGGGCCTATTTTAGCATATGTAAAATTATTTTGGTTGAAGCCTACAAATCCGGAACAAACTTTGACTAAGTTTTATTATCTGAGTTTAATTAAAACGTTTTCATTTAATTAACCACGTTTTGATTAAGGAACCTCCACTAACATTTTCGGTTTTATTTAACTTAACCTCTTTTATGTCTACATTCATTTTTTACTTGTTAATTACAAATTTAAAATACAAATCAGATCATGGCTGGATTAGTGGGATACGAAAATCGTATCAAATATTTTGTTCACTGCTACTTCTGTTCCAACTTCATATAAGTTGAAGAACTCGATGTATCCTGGGGTATAAGCTTAACGGCGAAATATACTTTTAGGCCAGTGAAAAATTCTCACGCCTCGAGCTACTGTTTCTTTGTTAATTCGCTGTATTAGCTAACAACATTAGCATAAACTTAATAAAATTAACAGAGTGGGAGTGGTTTACTTACGTAACAGTCTCTCCTCTATCAGTGACCACAAAATTATTTCTGGTGAAAAAAGATAATATTTCTCCAGCAACCTGATTAGGCGCCTTCTTCCCTTCTCCTTCACCAATAAACGTCTTCTGCACAATCTACAATCCAGAAACCAAAATGAAACCCCATAATTTAGGTAGCACGGACACGGAAAACAGAATACTTGACACCATGCAGCGAAACTGTGTTATTTTAAAGTTTCCTAAGTTTCTGACACGTGTCTGAAACGGACACGTTGATTGAATGAAGTATCCGTGCTCAAAAAAGAAAACACAAGAAAAATATACCTTTGATTTAACAGAACGCTTGATGAGTGACCAAATACCAGGAACAGAGATGACAAAAAGACCGAGAGAAGTGTAATAACTAGCCAAAGAGTAACCCATGCTCTCTGCCAATAAAAACATGGAGTCATGTTCTTGAAGGGACACTCGAACCACTTGTCTCTTGGGTCTGGTTGTTGGGGTTCGAGCCTGTCTTGGTTCAGGCCAGAGATGGTGGTGGTGGTTGCAGGATAATTTTGAAGGAAGAGAAATTTGAGGTGGAATTGGGGATAATAATAGTTTAGCTAGAGCTGCCATTTTCAGTGTTTCTGTAACTCCAGAAATGGAAATTATGGGGTTTGGATTTTATCTGATGAAAATTATTTATGGTCCAGATTTTTTCTGCGTGGATGATCAATTATCAGCCAACTTTAATGGTCCGAATTTTTTTTTCTTTATTTTTTTGCTCAACTTTAAAAAAAGTGGACTACTATTTACCGCCCCAAATAACCACCCACCGCCCCAATTTTGACCAAACTACCCCTAATCCTTTTTCAACTCAAAAAACAAAAAACTCATCCTCTCAACTTTCTCTCAAACCAAAATCCATTACAAAATCTCAAGCAATAATCGAAGCCGATTTATGTCGGAATTGGCGAAAGATAAAAGACGGGGACCTCCGGTAAGTAATTTAATTTCAGTTTTTAATTTTTTTAATTTTTTTTTTTACGGAAACCGGTCATCGTCCGGCGTTGGCGATGACCGGTTGGACCATCGCCGGCCGATGGCGATGGTCTGCTGGACCATCGCCGGGCGATGGCGATGGTCCAGCAGACCATCGCCGTCGCCAGGCGATGGTCCAGCAGACCATCGCCATCGCCAGGCGATGGCGCATCGGCATCGCCTGATGGCGATGGTCTGCAGGACCATCGCCTGGCGACGGCGATGGTCTGCTGGACCATCGCCTGGCGACGGCGATGGTCTGCTGGACCATCGCCATCGCCCGGCGATGGTCCAGCAGACCATCGCCATCGCCCGGCGATGGTCCAGCAGACCATCGCCGTCGCCAGGCGATGGTGCAGGCCGTCGCCGGCGATGGCCAGGACCCGCCGGCGATGTCCAGGACCCGCCGGCGATGGCCAGGACCCGCCGGCGACGGCCTGGCCGCCGCCGCCGTCCGAGGGCCGTAAACCGATTTAAATTTTTTTTATATATATTTTTTAATTTAAAAAATTAAAATTAATGGATTTAATAAATAATAAAATAACCTAAAAATTAATTGAAAAATACAATTAAATTTTATTAGTTATAGGTGTAATTAAATTAAATTAAATTTTATTAGTTATAGGTGTAGTTAAATTAAATTTTAGTAGTATAATTTTAGGTTGTATAATATAATTTTTTATTTAATTAAATTTTATTATATAGATTAAATTTAATTTTGATAGTGATATTATTTTAGATTTTAAGAAATAATCTTTAATTTTACGGACTAAATAAATTTAGATATTTACAATTTAGAATTTTATTAATATATTTTTATTTGCTTAAGTTTAATAGTATAATTTAATTAATATTATTGATTGTAAAATTGATAATTGCAGAAAGAAGGACCCGGTAATGGTGGCAGGGGAAAGAGTAAGCCTATTATAGCTGAATCTGATTTTGAGGAGTCGGGACAACGAAATGTTCGAAAGCGTGGTGTGAGTGCCTCAGTCCGACGACACAAGAAGGGGACTCCTGCTATTGAGGGAGCTAGTGAGACGCCAGTCGATGATCAGATACAGGATGATCGGATGGAGGATGATGACATGGAAGACCGTCGGATAGACGATGCTGATTTTGAGACTTCTGAGGACGAGAGTTTAGGACCAATCGTGAACATTCGACGGAAAAAGGGGAAAGATGGACGGTTTATTGCTGAAACGTCATCAGGTAAATAAAATTTAATTATTTCATTAATTTAATAATAATAGTTAAAAGATATTAAATTTATGTTAATTGTTGTAATTGTAATTTCAGTGACGAGTAGAAGAGCCAGGACTGAAATACCTGCTTGGACTGTTAGTGATCCAGTGCCAGGTGGACCTGAGGACGGGAGTATTATTCCCAGTTTCCTTGGACATGTCGCTTATGGAATATGGACAGGGAAGGAGGAGCGAGGCACTCTGAAGTGTCAGAGTAGACATGCAGTTTGTAAGAGGCTGTCAGCATGGCATCATGACGCCTCAGACGAGGTCAAACACCTGATAGCCGAGAGTGGTTTGGGGCATCTCCCTGATATTATGTTCAGTCACTTGGATATTCCGCTCCTTTCTGCATTTGTGGAGCGATGGCAGCCTGATACTAACTCTTTTCACCTGCCATTCGGGGAGATGACCATTACACTGCATGACGTGTGGATTATTCTCCGTATTCCTGTGGACGGGAAAGTGGTTTCAGGTAAATTTTACTATATTTTTGTTTAAATTACATATTCATTTTAATAATTTTTTTTGTATTCCTTAAAATAATACATGACTGCAATATGTTTTCAGATAAGCCCGGGAAACAGTTGTTGCTTGCCTCCTGTGTAGAGATTTTAGGGATCTCTATGAATGACTTGTTAGCTAATTCGACGAAGCATTATGAAAATGGAGGGGTTCTGATTGAGTCCATTTTTAGGAATTGTGGACGGGGTTTGAGTGCTGAGGTTGAGGCAATAGCGTGGATGTGGCTGACGCTAGGTTGCACTCTTTTCGTCGATAAGACTGGCCACCGGGTTAAACCAGCCTGTCTTTGGGAGGTTAGGGATGGAGTCGCAGACGCGAAGGATTATTCTTGGGGTTCTGCTACACTGGCCTATTTATTTCGTCAGTTAGGAATCGCCTCCAGAGGCGACTGTCACGGTTTGTCTGGGTGTCTGACACTTCTCCAGGCTTGGATATACGAGTATTTTCCATGTTTCAGGCCTTCGTCTTCGTATTCTTTCGTGCAAAAGAATCTAAATCTGTGTGCGACCCTCTATATCTCTCACCCCGACAACATCTCAAAAGTTTTACCAACCCCCCTTTCTTGTGAGACGAAATAACCAGCTCAAACCCAATCTGTATAGCAATTCCCTTTGCCCAATTTATTGCTTCGGTATCACTTTCAAACCCGTTTTCATAAAAAAACCGTTCACTGTAATCGATACCGTCACTGCCATAATCTTCTAAATGAACCTGCAAAACGAAAATAATTGTAACAATTTTCAGAAAAATAAATTAAAATTACACTAGTGAATACAAAAATTCGCTAACAAAAAAAGTTAAATTTAATCGAAACTCTAATTAAAAACACTAACAAATAAATAGTAGTCCACATAAAATTTAATTAAAACACTAAACTTATATTATAACTAATAGAATTTAATTGATCTCTAACTAATAAAAATTAATTAATTTAAAGACATTTAATTATTTATTTCATTAATTAAATTTTTTTTTTATTTATTTAAATTAAAAAAAAAAGAAAAATATTGTCCCTCAGGGACGGAATCGTCCCTGAGGGACCCATGGCCGCATGGGCCATCGCCCAACGATGGCCCATGGCCGCATGGGCCATCGCCATCTTTGGGCGATGGCCCATATGGTCCATCGCCATCTGTCGGCGATGGACCATTTAAAAAAATTTAAAAAAAATTAAAAAAAATTAAAACGAACGTAAAATAGATAAAATACCTCGGCAAATCCGGATACGCTAGTTTCGGATGGTGGATATTCGTTTCCGGACGAATTACGAGCGTTATCCGTCATTTTAATCGAATTAGTAAATGTGGACTACTATCATTTGAGAGAACAAATTTTTTTTTTTTGGTTCAGAATTTTTTTTTTTTTACAATAAGGGTAAAATGATAATTTTTGGGGCGGTGGCCAGTAATTTGGGGCGGCGAATAGTAAACCCCTAAAAAAATCATCAGCCTATTTTCTGATTTTAATTTTAATTATAGTATGCGTTCAAATTAGAATAAAAAAAATATTAAAATATATTTTTCAAATTGCTTCATATTATTTCAATTTGCATGTTTATCATCAAAATTTTCAAAATGAAAAAATATGAAGTGTATATTTAAATAATTTTCACTCTAATTTAAACGAATAGCTAATTGAAAAATGAACTAAAATAGAATATTTTAAAAAAATTGACCATAAATAAAAAAAAATCAAACATGTAGATACTTTTCAATAATTGAACCTATATATATATATATATATATATATATATATATATATATATATATATATATATATATATATATATATATATATATATATATATATATATATTTTAGGCAGAAGATACAAAAAAGTTTTCGAATTTTTCTCAAAAGTACAGATCAACCCTTTTATTTTATCTGGCCACAATTAAGCTCCCGTGTTTTTAAAATTGAACAATTAAACCATTATTATTTTAAAAGAACAAATAAACCCTTTTAATTTACTTTTGGGACACTTACCCTCAAATTTTTGGTAAATATTTTAAATATTAAAATTATTTTTAAACTTTTTTCCTATATGATTATGAGAGACATGTCAGCCATTAACGAGTGTTTCTAATGATGTTGGATGAAATGAGTTATTTGTTCTATTTGAAAATGAAGAGGATTTAATTATATCCCACAAAAGTAAAAGGGCTGATTTGTACTTTTGTGAAAACAATGAGGTTTTTTTTGTACCTTTTGCCTATATTCTAAATAATATTTTTTTTCATCTCCTCGTTCTAGATTTCATCTTTTAACAATTTAATTAGACCATATTTATTTAAAAATTCAAACCGTTGTATTTTTTTATCAAATACAATAAAATCTTTTAAATTTTAAAATTATCTCAAATTTAAGAGGCTTTCTTTGTAATTAAAATTAATATTTTAAATTTTATTTTAAAATTTAAACATTTGCGTCTTTTATCATTCACACCTAAAATTTTATAATAACTCTTTTAGAAGTTATATTACATTTTAAAATTTGATTGTAATTGATAGAGAATGAAAATGTTTGAATTTTAAGATGGTAACTTAAAATGTTAATCTAATTGTAGAAGAATTTTTTTAATTGAGTATAACTATAAAAAAAAATTATTTATAATTGATAAAAATATAAATATTTAATTAAAAAATAAAAATTTGGCAACATATGTGCTCTAGAAGTGGAAAACTTTCCAAGTCAATAAAATAACGTTTACTTTGGGATCCAAAAGTCTATTATCACAAGTAAACGTTATCTTATTAATTACTAGTATTGTTTTTATAGGATTTTTATTGATGATTAAAACATTAATGTTACACATGTGTTTATTTGTTGAATATCGTTTTTATATGAATTTTATTGATTCAAAAATTATATTTTTAGTTAATAGATTTAGATAAAGTATAAAAATATATTTAATGAGTAGTAAACTATTTTCGTCATTTGGAGTATGAAATGATATATTTTGAAGAATTTGAGGGAATTTTGATACGTTTTCGTTAGCGGATCTACTATAATGATGCTGTTTTTTATGATTGCAAATTGCTTCTTTTAAAAAATTTGGTCGTTAAAGACCTACAATTGTGAAAGGCAACATAAGATCGTAAATTTTGTCTCTAAAATTTAATTTATATCCTAATCGTCAAGTGTCGTCTGCGTGGTTTACATATATTGTTTGACATAAGATTGATGTGGAAAACAGCAATCTGGTGATGCATTGCTGAAAGAAAAAATTCGTCAAGTTAGCCATTCAAATGGGAGGCTAGGTCACCAGATTTGATGAAGTTAGAAAAAAACGTATAATGACTTATAAATAAAAACTTCTAAAATGGTTAGAATACAAATTAAATTTTTATAAACGATTGGAAAGAAAGAGGAAAATTTAAAGATAGTTAGTGAAAATTTATTTTTGGATATTTTATTGGTTGTTGGGTGCTCAGTCTTCCTAAAGCTAAATTGATTTTTTTTATTATTAAGTATTCATAATATGTACTCCTTTTTTAGGAATTTTACATAATTTATTCATTTTTTTTAAAAATTATATTTTTTTTATTAAAAGACACGGTTTTCAGATTAACCTAAGAAATCATAATAAAGTTTAGCTTGAAAATAGTCTATCTACAGTTAAATAATATAAATAATTACCTATTATTTTTTATATATTTCTGAAATACCAAATTAAAAACATAAAATCTTATAAAATAATTTAAATTTTAAATTTAAAAATATTATTACATTTACTATTCATACTTATATCTATCTATCTATACTATATATAAAAGTACGGATGGGAGGGGGGGGGACAGACAAATTTACTGAATAATCCTTTTCAGTTTACTACTAAATAAAGGTTTTATAGTCATTAACTAATTAGTTATTTAATTAATCACTATTGTAATTAAAGTCCTAATTAGAATAGGTAGCTAAATTATTTTCAATTTAGTTTTTAGTATGTAAAAAATAATTAAATTGTCTCCAAATTAGTAGGAATACCTATCTTTTAGTTTGATTGAACTACAAAATTAAAATACTATATTTGGTCAATATATTATTATTTAAATTTCTATTTTATTATTTTTAAAGATATTATTAATATAATTAAGTTAATTATTTACTTATGGTTATTATAAAAGCAAAAGAAAAATAAATTCAGTATAAAAAAATTTTAATAACCGAATATATGATATTTACTTTTACAAAAATTCTTAACTAATTTAATATTAATTATAAATAAAAGATTGATATAATTATTATAAATTTACTAATATGTTCATTGACGTGTTATATTACGAGCCACATGCATAACACGTAATGCGAAATTAGTTTTTTTATTAATAGTAAAATTTTCATTAAATAATCAAAATCAAATCACCCAGTCAACCAATATATAGTATTTTAATTAGTTGCTTACTCCATAGCTACGTATATACTAAATATTATCATATTATTATTCTTTTCTTGTATAAAAAATAAAATAAAATAATATATCTATAACAAATATAAAAGTGTATTCGCGGGGCGAACACTTCCATTCACGGACAAAAATACCCTTTACATATTTTGACATATAAAAATATTTGTGTTTAACAAATAGAAAGATGGCATTCCTAATCCATAAAGAAAACATATTAAAATAATTATCGCAGTAACTACCATTATATATTAAATTCCTAATCCTAAAAGAAATTGTGCAACAACTATCATTATGTGATAAATTCCTAATTTTAATAGGAATAGCACGTAAATATCACTATATATATATATAAAAGAATATGGCGAGTTTCATTAACATTAAATAATTATATTATAATATTTGTGTTAACACTTTGATATTTATTATATTTATTAGTTATATACAATGAAAAATAATATAAATTTATTTCAATCATATTATCATCTTTTAATAACAACAATATCAAAAATTAAATCTATTGCTTAACTCTAACTTTTTAACATTTTCAATAAAAGAAATTAAAATTTTATAAAATAATTAAACAAAACAAATTAAAATACAAGTTTAATAAAATTTAAATAATAATAATATATTATTAAAAAATATACAATTATAATATTAAATAACGGGTCATATAGATATCGTTAACGTGCGTAGCACGTGGCGATAAAAACTAGTTTTGTTAAAAAATGGAATTACAATAATCTTTGGTGATAGAGGTGCCGCCATCCATGGGCAACAGCCAAACCCAAGCCTGCGTCTCTGCTTTCTTTATTTTTTCTATTTTTATTTTAACCAATCCTTAGCTATTCCCCAATCCAATTCCATAACCCTAAAAAAGTTGTACCTTGATTAACTTTTTTTGCTTCTATTTTCCCCTTGGTTGATGTTCTGTTAACTAATTAATTCTTATCGGCGGCTTTGTTCTTTAGTTAACTCGGTTCAACGGTACGATTCTTTCTATTTGCTCTCTCAATTACTTAGGGTTTTGCTTATTTGAATTGGAGAGATGTAATCCTGCTATGTTAATTTTTTTTGCCGCTGGAATTGTGCTTTTGGGCGAATTTTATTCGATGCTTCGTGAGTTATCTCAATTTAAAATTTAGGTTTGTTTTACGAATGTTCTGTGTTGCATTGTTGGATTAAGCGGCTATATTTTTTTCATTGGTGTAGTTGAGAAGCATAAATTTTACTTTGTTGGGAGGTGAGGAATACGACTGTTTTTTTTTAATCTAACAATTTTGCTTGGAATTTAATTTTCGTTTTGGGAAAACTTTAATTTCTCAATTATAAATGTTGCTTTATGTTGAGTTTAATTAAGGAAATTTCAACTTTGAATTTTATTACTTTATTTGATTATGTAGATAGCAGTTGTCTTATTGAAAAGTAATTTTTTTTATCATTTTTTCTAGTGGAAAATCAGAAAATAGTGGTTGATTTTTTTTTTTTTGGAATTTGCTCATATCTCATGGTGGTTGATTTTTATTTTATTTTAAAAATGTAGTTAATACTCTCTACCGGCTTAAGCTTTTATCTAAAAAAGTTAATTAATACTTTCTACTGGCTTAAGATTTTATTGCATTATTAAACAAACTGTTTTGCGTTTTAGTGTAGGAAACTGAAGTAGTGTGTAAATGTGTTCTTGCATTCAGTGAGTTTTTTTAGAAGTGTATGTCTTTTTTTAATCATAATTGGCATTATACAGAATTTGTTTGGCGCACTTTTATCTATTGTGTATGCAAAGATGACTCTGAAGTCTGAATACATATAACATATGGTGTTAATTGTAATACTTTGATCAGATTATGATTGTATTTCGTGACGGTTACTTTCTGTATTTACTTTAGACAAATACACATGTTAAAAGGTAAATACTTCTAGATAATATTGTTATATATATATGCCGGCTTGATATGCAGGTGAAAAGTTTTAAGGTGTCACTATTAGGGCTTTACCTAGTATATAAAGTTTCATGCAAACCGTAGCTCACTTTAAAATGTTGGTTTCAGTTATCTTCTGGAGGAAAGGCGTTCTTCAACTGCCATTAGTATGTCGCCATAGTCTTCAGATAATATCTCATGCCAATGGCGGCTGATCATCGAAGAAAACGGCTTAATGGTGTCAGCATTGCAGGTTGCAGTTCTTGGGAGCAATACAAAACTAAAAAAAAGAAACTAGGATCCCCAAAAAATGAGTTAAACACAAAGTCTCACATTTCTCTCGAGTGGGATGGCGACAACAGACAAGTCATTGCCAAAAGGGAGCAGGTTGGCTTCAGGCAGAAAGATTTGAGGGAATTTATAGATCCTTTTTCTCAGAGGCATGGTATTTTAGCAGATGTTCTTGCAATTCCTCAAGAACTTTTTGAACTGGAGAATTTGACAGAGGTTCTATCATTTGAGGTAATTGTTATTTTGTAGTTTATTAAGTGTCAGTCTGTCCTTGTGTAATTTCTGTCTCTAGACTTAGCTTATGTGTTTTATTGTTGGGCTTGATGCAGGTTTGGAATACTCATTTGTCAGAAAATGAGAGAAAATATCTTATGCAGTTTCTTCCTAGAGGATCCGATGCAGAAGAAGTAGTGCACGCATTGCTTGCTGGGGACAACTTTCACTTTGGAAATCCTCATTTGAAATGGTAGATATTAAAATATGATGTCAATATTGCTTTAGAATGAATATCATAATGCCTGTAAACCTATACAGAAGTGGTACATAATTCCAAATATTTTTATATGCTCATTTGTTTGGGATAAAGGTATGTGCTGGAATATTTTTCTATGTCATCTGTTGTATAGCTTGTATAATTTCTAATTCAGGCACAATTTTGTTTTCCGCTTCTATTCAAGTCTTTTGTTTGCCACCTTATGAGATAAGCTACATGTGTGTGAAGGCAAATGGGAAATAACTTGTTAGTTTCCGTTCGTCCTTCTTGATCAAGCTGATTTTCTTGTCTATTCTGTTATTACTCGTTCGAAGTCGTAGAAAAGAGAAACATGAGCTTTAACAAGGGGTACAGGTAGTTGACTCGATTGCTACCTTCCTCTGAGTTCCTAGTGAATATGAGAAGCTTTTCACTTTTACCAGCTAAAATCCTAGAGCTTTGTTCATTAAGTGCTTTTCTTCTCCTTTGTGGTATATGAGCTACCTCATGCACTGCCCATCATTGCTAGTGGTAGAGGAAGATTTCTAAATAGTGGCATATTTGAACATCAAAGCCAATGTCTAGCCTATAAAAGAACCATGATTTTGACATATTGTGCAAGGCTGTAATTTTAACTCGACTATTTTTTCGAACTCATGCTTGCAGGGGTGGTTCGCTTTGCTCGGGCAATCTTCACCCTGATGCCATTATTCATCAAGAACAGTGTATAAAGGCGGATAAGAAACTATTCTACTCTGAGATACAGAATTACCATGCTGAGTACGCTAACGTGTCTGAGTGTCTGTGTATTCAAATCTTTTCTTAAGCATTTCGTATGACCTGTATGATGTTTTCATCTTGTGGCAGCATGATAAAGTACTTGCAGATGCTGAAGGAGACTTGCGAAACCAGCAAGGATTTTGAAAGTGAAGTTGCGCAGAAGATATGGAGGTTTGAGTATTTTTTCTGCGTTATAAATTATTAGCATTGGTGTTTGACTCCTTACTGAATTTCATATAGCTTGGTCACCTTTTTTAATGGTTCTGTGTTTCCCTTACTGAATTTCATTATGGATTAGCATTATAAGAATGTGTTGACAAACTTTTTTAAGCATAGGAAAGAGGATTGTGATATGATCATGTTCGTTTGAAAAACAAATGTTTGACTAGTTTGGAGTGTCTTGCAAGTTGAAAAAATCTTAATCACTATGTCAACTGGATTTGGTGAAGCTAGCTCATAATTATTTAGTGCATTTTCATATATGGAAAATAGGGAATCATTTGACTCCTCAGTTATGATTAGGTGCTGACTCTTTAGTGTCTATGGACTTTAGCTACGGTGATATGCTTTCTGTTGGGTTAGTATCTAAAGTGCGTAGCAAGAAGAGGAACCACTTTATGTAGAGCTCTCATTGTTTTGTTTAATTGATGTTTTTACTAAATTGTTCTAATTTCTTTCAGATGTCTTGAGAAATTATGCTGAACGTTTTTTGTTCTAATAGTGAACATTTTATTATATATTCGTATTAGTTTTTCTTGTACAGGCTCAATTAATTCGCTCAGTTTGAAACAGTTTTCAAGTTAACATCGAATAATTAGTGTGTCAAAATCCTTAAAATTAGATATGTAAAATGCTAAATTTTGTGAAGTATGCGCATTATCTTTCTCATATATGTTTATGACTTGTTGATGTTTAATTCTTTGGTTTTTTTTCTGATATATTAATCCTTTTTCTGATTTGGACATGCGTGATTTCTTAATAGGTCAAGGAGAGATGTGGACAAGCGAATATCCTCATGTGAAAATGACACTAGATTTTATAACCTTGAGGAAAGTGCTGTGGATACATCTGAATCATGCTCCTTGTTTGCTGAGGAGAATGTATGTAGCAGTGACAATCAAAACTCTTCAGTAAAAAAGAGTGGTGAACTTCATCGGAGGTAATTAATCTTAATTTTGTGTTCTTTTGCAATACTCCAATTTCATCTCATACATTTGCTTTCCCAACCCCTAAAGAGCGAAACTTTAAATAAGCATTTTAGGTATTTATTCCCTTTTATTTATGATATACCGCTACATATGGCTATAGTGGTGGCAGAATTATTCTTTAGGTTGTAGAAAAATGTTTCTCATCTCTTCATCTTACGCGCATGTTCTGTATTCATGCAATTGTGAAAGAATTTTACAGAATTTTTCAATGTCAGGACTCATGATAAAGGCTTCATGAAGGAAAAAACTGTGAAGCCATTGGTTGCTTCGGATGATGCAAGACCCAGAAGAGAAGAAAAGCTACGAAAGCGCAATATTCAGCACACTGACGGTGTCAAATATATGTCATACTTGAAGGTTGGGTACAGTTTTATAGTTCCCAAGTAATACATGGAAATATATGCTTTATGAAATAGGTGGATTGTTTTATTTTTTTCCAGTAATAAACACTAGCATGCATATGCTTTCTTAGTAAATGACGAGAGATGGTGGCTTGGGAGTGGTGGGTTTGGGGGGTCGTGAGATAGTGGGATCACAATATAACACTTCCCTACCATAATCTAGTTCTGACAATTGAGATAATTGTGGGACTTATAGTTACTCTGAAATTTAAGTTATTCAGTTGACAGTAAGCTAAAATTTATTTCTTTGGACTATTTTTAGCATTTAATATTAGCCACAAAAGCTATTACATAAATGAGTAAGACAGTTGGGAACATAGCATGGTTATAGACTTAAAAGATCACCCTCCCTTCAATTGATTATTGACAGTAAAATAAGCTTGCAACCACAACAAAGGCTGGATTACCATGTTTTAAATTGAATAACCATGTTGCTTTTCCAGTTATCTTGCTTTGCACATTGATTCATGGTGTAACTTAATCTACATGGACTAATCCTGCAGCCAAATATGTTGACTTTTGCTGTAGTTTGCTATCAGCTAATCTTTTTCATTTTTTTTAAATTTTTGTATTGAAACTGCACTTGCTTTTTATATGCATGCTTCGATGGTTGCCAAAATCAGTGTCTACCTTGTAGCAAGTAGTAACTGAATCAACTGATTTATGCAAATACATATGGTTTTGCCAAGTTGCTAAGCATCATATGTTTGGAAAATAGTCCGCTTCTTGATTTTATTGGCTTTGATTGATGATGTGATTTTGATGTATTTTAGATAAGCAAGAAGCAGCATCAACTTGTTAAGAGTATGAAGCAGTCTGGCAAGAGCATCCAATCTAAGTCTCTTAACCGTGTGCTAGGAAGCCTTGATACACTACAAGTGCAACCATATGAAGTATTTGTGAAAGAGGAACAAACAAAGTTGCAGGAGCATTGGTTAGTCTATATGCTTTCTCAAACATTTTCTTTTCACCATTAAAAATGTTTATTTTTGCTTCTAAAAGAAGATTTTGTTTTTGTAGGATTCAACTGGCAAGAAAAGATCTTCCTGCAGCATATGAGATCTGGCGACACATACAGTTTCAGAGACATGAAATTATGAAATCCCTGGAGCAAGACATAAATGACAGATTAGAATCTTCTTTGGAGGTTCTGATACTTTTCCCTTCATGTTTTTGTCATTTGTTCTGCATGTGGATTAATGTCTGTCTTTATTTGATATGTTTTAAATAGGATGACAGTAATACTTGGGATACTGAGAGTCTTCCTTATTTACATGTGTAATTGTTGGTTTCTGGATCCATTTAGGACGGCCATAAAGTGAACGATGATAGCATTGTTCAGTATCAAAATGAGCAAGGAGCAAGAGAACATGAATCAGAAGCAGAGGTTATGACGCTGTCTCAACCTCTATATTCCACAAATAGTTTTTTTCTTGTCATGTGTGCTTATGTCTGCAGCTGATATATTGTGCTTGATGACTTATAATCTGTGTTATCTAGATGTCTCTTTGTCATTTGTATGCTGATTTATTTTTGGTGTAATCCATTCAGGATAAGGATGAAATTTCCCAGGATGTGAATGAAATTTCCCAGGATGCTGTTCTTAAGTATGAGAATGATCAAGTACCAAAGCAACACGAACTGTTTCTCCAGGTTTGATTCTCTGCCTCCTAGTAGCTTTGGAGTATTTTCCTTGTTCCTTGGGAATTGGGTTGTGTGCTTATAATGGCATCTCATATGATTGTGTTGGGTCGTAGAGAAGTTGTCTAACACTGTAGCTGTATTTGTTTTACTTATTCTAACTTGTTGAGTTTTAATCCTTTCAGACAGAGGAGAAATTAAATGAGGAGACTGATTTTGAGGATCTGAAGGATCAAGATTTACCAAAATATGAATCCAATGTGGAGGTATATTTGTTGAATGTCCCCTTCTCATTTTACTTGTATGCTATATGATGTCTGTCCATTTTCTTGAATGTTTAAATTGTTGGTTTATGGTTGGTTTATCCAGGATGAGGAGAAAGACAGCGATCATACAGTTTTAAGTGAGGATCAGCATGACGGAGTAAGAAACCATGTCTCCTATGTCAAAAATAATGAAAATTCTGGTCCTGGGTCACCACAATATCACTCTCAACGACAGATTTCGTCCACTAGTGGCGATAATGATCTTAGCCCTATAGATATGGGTCCGGAAAATAATCACTTGGCATTAAAATCAGATAATACTTCTTCGGATGCATCTCAATACTTGGGTAATGCAAACACTGTAGATGCTTCCACTAGTACAGGCATTCCCATCTCTTCTGGAAGAGATATATGGCCAGAAGATAACATGCCACAAACATTTTATAACTCATCTATGAACCATGCATATGCAGCAAATGGTGAGCTGTCTCTCCCACAACCAATTGATGAAGCTCAACGGCCCCAATTAATTGACTTGGAGTCTAATGTGGTTGAAGAAGATACCAGAAACAATTTGCTGCACAGACAATCTGACGGTGGTTCCTTCAGTTCTTACCCGAACCAGGATCGAAATGGGTTGCTGCAGTCCTTGTTTAAGGGCCAGGAGATGCTACCATATCACCGTGAACACAAACAAATGGGTTTAGATTTCCAATTACCACAGCATATGTTGATGGGGGATGGTCATTTTAGTGGTCAGCTTCAGAGGCAGATTCGGACCCCACTTCAACTGGAGCACGGGCTGAAGAGACACACTGAAAATTACATTGAACCATCAATGTCAGGAAACCTTTACTCTCAAGGAGGCGCATACTCAGTTCAAAGACAAGGACTTGTGCCGTCCGTCAATCTACAGAACTGGCCTGTTAATCCTGTTCGCATGTCAGCACGACTCCCATCTCACTTGAATAATGATCCACTGTTAACTCAGAATTGGTATTCTGGTGAGCATCAACTTCGTGGTGCCTGGAACAGTGCCAATGGTACAAGCATCTCAGGTCAGGGCATCGGAAGTAATACAGATCAGGGCTTATTTAGTGCTCTGTCCCACTACAACCAATTGAATTTGAGTAACCATTCCAACCCAATGGGGCCTACTGAGCATTTTATGCTGCCGAGGAACTATGAAATGGCAAGTGGTGTTCCTTCTAGTATCGATACTTCTTTACCACAAGCATCCCTTCCACTTGACTATGGGACCCGACGTGAAGCACCGAGTTCATTGATTTCTGATGAATTGGGATGGATGAGTTTGCCTCAGAATCCAGGTTTACATGATCCAGTGGGGAAACCATATTTAAGGTCATGGAATCAGTAAGAGTAGTTGTTTTTCTTTCTTATCAGTGAGGTTCAAGTCAACGATCTCGGTTTTGAAGATCTATGACATGAAATATAATATCAGAAGTATCCGTCAGAGTAAATAGATGTTTTTGAGATTACAGGAGATTTGCAGCTCATCAGAAACAGAAGAAAATAAGTTATTGAGATAGGATTTGTACATAGGGTTATACAAGAGCCAACTGAAATTCATGTAAATATGCAGATGTTAGATGAGTGCTGTGCAAGGCAAGGGAAAAGATAAAGGAAGGATCAAAAAGGATTCTGATATCTCTATTGGTAGGTGGGTTATATATTACATTTTTGCTCCGATCGACATTTTTTGTTTTGCAATTTTCCCTTAATTAACTTATGATTTATCTTTTAATAATTATGGAGTTTATAAATTATTCGGAGGCTATTTATCTCTTCAAATTATTGCATTGTTTTGGTATATGCTAAACGTATCTATTTCCCATATTACTAGTATGCACAGCTAAACTATGGGACATTGTCAAGAGGCATGATAAAGTACATGAATTTAAGTGGTGAATTGTTCATATAGAATTAGGTGACATGTTTCTTTGTTATTCTCATAATTTAGACTTCATAGATCTTTTGTTACAATAAATAAAGGCAGGGGTGTGCATTCGGTTCCAAGCGAATTGAGTTGCATAGTCTCATTTCGGCTTTATCTTCATTTATGTAACTATACTGCTCTTCCATCAGCAAAACCACGTCATGTCAGTTCTTAGAGTGCCCGATTTTATAGATGTAATTTTTTTAAACCTAATTGAATTGATTCGGCCAGTTTGGTTGGTTTTTTGGTTTTGATTTTGAACTATGAAAAATCAACTATTTTATTTTATATCTAGAATTGAATTGAAAACCCAATTTTATTTCTATAAATTGAATATATTGGTTCGAGTTTGTAATTCAGTTTATTTCGGTTCTTTTACATCCCTAAAGGAAGTGGGTGTTTTTGCATTGAATGGTGTTCATGAATCACGCTTGTAATATCATTATTTTTAAATTTATATAATGAATTTATTTGAGCATGCGTTTACATAATTTTGACAGTTTTAAGTTTGACCTTTTTATAATAATCAAATTACCAAAATATAAAACTTGTGGAGTGTGAAGAAAGAAAGGAATAATGGTTAAAGTGGGGATTAAGAATCCCAAAATTAATGAACAAAAAATCACTAATCCGTTAAAACTTATGGGGACAAAGGGCTAAACCGGTCCTCAATTTTTTTTTTATCAGAATTAAATAAGTGATTTTTACTTTTTTTAGCAATTAGATTTTCAAATTTTGCGTTTCAGAATCAAAAAAATCACTTTAATCAATTAGATACTATTTAAATTTAAAATTAAATAAATCATGCGTTTAAAATATATAAATTAAAAATATCTGTTAAAAATAATTTATTTAATCTGAAATATAAATTTAAGAGTCGGGTTGATCCTTTGCTCGAACTTATAGTAAACCATAGGGAGAAAAAACCGAAAAGAAGTACTTCATTTGTGTGTGGCTAAGCTAAGCCAGCCGACAGAAATCTAATTAAAGTGAAATGAAGAGTGAGAAAGGAATTTTTGCGGGTAAATGTAAGTTAGAGTTGATGAAATGAGTAACCGCTGCACAATTAATTCGCATTAATTGAATAATTCACTATTTGAAATTTGCAAGAAAAAGGCTTGTTTTTATCAACTCCAACCCTCTTCTTTTGGCATTTTCTTTATTTCCAATTTGATCCCAAAACTTCAACAAAACCTCACTTTTTCAGACAGAAATTCTGAAAAATTGAAGATTAAATGGAGAACAGTAGTGGCGATAATACAATGAAGAAGAAGAAGAAGGAAGTAATTAGATTGGAAAGAGAATCTGTAATTCCTATTCTAAAACCTAGGCTCATTATGACCTTGGCCAACCTTATTGGTAAATTTCATTGGCTTCTGTAAAGAATTAGGTCATCTAATTCATTTTGTTTTTCGCCTGATTTTGTTTGTTTTCATATGTTACAGAACAGAGCTCAGACAGGGCCGAGTTTCTGAAGCTATGCAAAAGAATTGAGTATACAGTGAGAGCTTGGTACCTTCTTCAGTTTGAAGATTTAATGGTATTTCTTACCCTGGTATTGTGTGTTTCCTTGTTGGTTACTGTTAGTGATTCGGACACTGCAAATGTTTCTAACTGTTGAGAGTACTTATTGTGTCTGCAGCAACTTTATTCGCTCTTTGACCCCGTAACCGGGGCTCAGAAATTGCAGCAGCAGAACCTGTCTCCTGAAGAAATTGATGTGCTTGAGCAGAATTTTCTTACTTACCTGTTTCAGGTATTATGTCTCTTTGATCATGTTGTTTAGTTATGCAGTTGGTGGGTTTGGATAAAAAAGAAAACAACAGATGTCACTGAACTGATAATGAGAAAATTTAACGGGTTGCGATGGCTTTCTTAATATTGAAGCATTAGCGATTTCAAGGAGGTTAGCATAGAAAGTGCACTAGTTCCATAAGGTGTATCTAAGATGAAATTTTAGATAAAATCAGGTTTTATTTAGCTAAAAATATATAAATTGATGTTTCTGCATTATTAGTAAACAGCTGGTATCCTAATTTGTAGATATTTTTTGTCATAAGGTAATGGAAAAGAGTAACTTTAAGATAGCTTCTGAAGAGGAGATTGAGGTTGCACTCTCAGCGCAATATCTTTTGAATCTTCCCATCAAAGTTGATGAATCCAAGGTTTGTAATAACATGTGATTAGATTGATTGCGTTTTTAATTATTTATCGTCATCTATCCTGGTGTTCTACTTTTTGTGGTCTTTAAGTTTTACTATCCTATTATTTGTTTCTCTCTATTTATAGCTTGACAAGGAGCTTTTGAAGAAGTACTTCGCAGAGCATCCTCATGAAGATCTTCCTGACTTTGTTGACAAGGTATTGCAGTAAATCAAGCTCCAAAGACTGCTAGAATGTTAATGTACTACTCCCTGCGTCCCATTTAAAAAGTCCTTTTCTTTTTTACACACATTTTATGAAAACATTAATTTATATTCTTTTTTTCTTATTTATCCTATTAGTATGTCCTGTAAATTGTGTTTAAAGTACTACTCATTTATTAAAAAATAAAATAAAAGGGTAAAAATAATAATTTTAATGTAAAATGTGACTATAGATAAAAAGATGACATTTAAAATGAGACATCCAGAGACTTCTTAAATGGGACGCACCACTTTTTTAATGGGATGCACAATTAGTGGTGACGGATCTTATGCTTTTTTGGTTTGCCTTTTGCCTCCTTCTCCACCCTTCAGCTTCCATGTTATATCAGGTTTCTCTTTCACTAGAAAACTTATATCTATGATGCTCTCATTCTTAGTATGTTATCTTTCGTCGTGGGATCGGAATTGATCGGACAACTGATTACTTTATCATGGAGAAAGTGGACATGCTGATAGCACGTTTTTGGGCATATATTTTAAGACTGACTCGGTAAGCAATTTTGTCGCATAATCTGAATGATGTATAATGCTTGCTGGGCAATATCATATATATCAGACATAATTTGACAAGACTGTCAAAAGCATTTTGAAAGTATTTACTTGCTATGCATCTCCAGTGAAACTTAATACCTCATATTTTTGTTATTTGATAACTTTGATTTTCTGCACTATTGTCAAATAACTTGCTCATATCACACAAGTCTTTGGCATTTCTGATTTATAGTGTGAACTGTGAAGTTCCACAAAAAAACTTTTGTTTTTCTAATGCTGATGAGCCTTTAGTGTATCGCTTCCCCTTATCATTACTTGAATTCAATTTGTTTTATGCATGTCTTTTTTAATGTTTTCAGGATTTGATGCTTTCAGGGTGGAGAGACTTTTGCGCAGAAGGTCGAGTCCGCGGCATAAAAAAGATCCAAAGAAGAATGATGAAATTAATTCTGAAGCAGAGCAAGATGATCTATGTGTTGAACGAATTCGTTTGGAAAATTTGGAACTAAGGTTTTATATCAAACGTGCATCTTTTTGCTTTAATGTTGGTTATATTAGAGCTCTGGATCATGCCTGTGTACAATGTAATTGAGCTGTAGGCGTTGCCATCATAATCCATTTGCAGCATGCTTTGCTTGCCTCTGATTTTATGCATGTAATTGACAAAATTTTCCAGCAAAATGAATTTTATCACCGTTTTTACATGTGAATCTTGAACCATCCATTATGACCATTGCCGCAACAAATATGTAAGAATCCTGTTCTCATGTGTGGTAATGGTCATATGACAATAAAATATTAATTGGATTTCTTGCAAGTTATTCTAAATGTCATATATATTTCTGCTTCTTCCAGTGTCGGGAATTTGTTAAGCAGTACCACTATCCAAGAACCTACATTTGATCGGATTATAGTTCTCTACAGGTACTGCTTAATATCACATAATTTTGAGTTATTGCTTTGTGAATTATCAATTATGTCACCGTGAATGTTATTACAATAGTTTATTGCATGGTTGTATATACATATTTTATAGTTATCATCATCACAAGTTAAACTTTAATAATTTCCGACTTACAAGATGCATGTATGAAATGTGTAAGGATTTGAAGGCAGTCATGGTCCTTTTCACATCTGGTATGGATCTTTTAGTGGGGTTTATTGTACATTAGATGGAATTGTTTTGGTGATGCTCTCATTAGCTATTGGATCTTTCTTTTATCTATTTATTTAGTTTTAATGGGGTTTCCTATTACTGAAGCTGTTCCCTGAATTATTTTGAACTCAAAATGATTTGAAAAAGATCAGATAAATATAATTTATCTACTGTACTAAGTAGAAGAATGTTTCAGGCGAGCAAGTACCAAATTGAAGAAAGAACGAGGAGTGTTCGTAAAGCATTTCAAGAATATCCCAATGGCTGATATGGAAATAGTTCTTGTGAGATTTGGGCTTCCTTTTTCTTTGTCTCTATCTTTCAATATCTTTTTTCCAACCTATGATGCGGTCTGAAATCGTTCATCCATTGACAGCCGGAAAAGAAAAATCCTGGTTTAACTCCTATGGACTGGGTCAAATTCCTGGTTTCGACTGTAGTTGGGCTGGTGAGTTAGCTTGAAGTTTGGTTCACTTTTCTTATGCTTTCCTCCATGTTTTTTTAAATGCACTTAATGTGCCTTGATGCCTTCTTTTGCAGGTTGCTCTTGTAAGCTCACTTGAAATGCCTAATGCTGATCTGTGGGTCATCTTCGCTGTTCTGTCTGCAGTGATTGGTTACTTTGCCAAGACATATTTCACGTAAGTTTTTTCTTTCTCTTCTTACTTCTATGTCTATGCATATAATTATTTGTCTACTAAATGTTTGAAATATAAGTTAGAATAGCTATTCAACATGCATTAGGTATTCTGTTGTCAGATATTCCATGAATGAGAATCCTTTATGCATCAACTTAGATTTTTTTTTTTCCGTAAATGAGCACAAGTTGCAGCTTCACTGGTTTGTTATACTGACACTAGAGGTAACTGAAGTAAAATTAATTAGACTGATTATGTTTGTCTGCAAGTATTCAGAAGATGAAATGTTCTAATATAGTCTTAAAGTTTGCAATTAGTTATTTTTCTTTCAGCTGTTGTTGTTGCTTGACCTGCTTCCCATAATTAGGCCACTACATCCCCTTATTTTTTGTTTATATCATTCCCCCTCCTCCTCTTCTCCGCCACACTTTTTTAAAGACATACTAGTAAATGCGGCTACTTATTCAATTATCTACAGGTTTCAGGCAAACTTAGCTGCATATCAGAACTTAATTACGCAGTCCATGTATGACAAACAGTTAGATAGTGGAAAGGGCACTCTTCTTCACCTCTGCGATGACGTGATTCAACAGGAAGTGAGTTTCAAGCTTGATGTTTTTTTTTTCATAGTGCTTCCAGATGTGCTAGCTTTTCCTGGCAACAGTAACTATATGATGTTTACCTGTGACTGTTCTTACTTTTTAAATTTTACATGCCAGTAGTTTGATAAAACATTTTTCTAGTAATTAGATTTAGAAGTCATTTTAGAGTGATCTTACTTGAATTTAAAAGGATTGAGTAGATTTGGGATTGAGGAGTGTTTGTATATAGTTATGCTGTGCTAGATGGTCTGATAAACTTGTTGTTGCAGGTCAAAGAGATTATTATCTCATTTTTTATATTAATGGAACAGGGCAAGGCTACCATGCAGGTACTGAATACTTCTTGCCCCTTGTATTTCCCTTGGTGGCGCTCCTGATTATTGGGGAATGTAATTTAAGATTTTGTAGCTTATATAACTCTGTTTCAATATGAAATAGGATTTGGATTTGCGGTGTGAGGAACTAATTCAAGATGAGTTTGGAGAGAGGTGTAACTTTGACGTGGATGATGCCGTTCATAAGTTAGAGAAGCTGGGCATTGTTGCTCGGGTAAGGCAGCGCGTTAGAATATGAAATTTTATATCCTCAAAATGAATGGGCTTAATTACTTAAAAAAACCCCACCTTGTAATATTTTTTCGTTTATACCATGACCTAAGAAAAAGTTCATTTGTACCTTTGATTTTTCGTTTTCAACTCTACCCTAAAGCACTAATGAACTTTTTTTATCTAGAAATAGCTTATAATAATCCTTCATTTTTTAACTTATTTGTATTTTTTCAAATAGAAAAAAGATGATATAATCCTTCTATTTAATTATTTTTAATATTTTCATCCTTTAATTAATTAAATTGTCAAAAAATAAAATTTCGGGGTACAGTTGAAAACGAAAAATCAAAAAAAGGGTACAAATGAACTTTTTTCTAGGTCAGGGTATAAACGAAAAATTGTTTCAAGGTGGGGTTTTTTTAAGTAATTAGGCCAAATGAATGTCTCTAGTTTGTTGTTTTTGTGATGATATCATTTAAGTTATTAAAAGATTAGCGCATAACGGGTTCTTGGGATAGTGTGCATAAGACCATGTGGTTACATGGAACGAAGATGGTGACGAGTTTAAAACGCCTGAATGTTGATTGGACTGACAGTTAGAAAGCGCTGGCAATGCATTGAGCTGCGATTTTCTGGCATATCTAGGATTGGTTAGACTTGCTTTATTTTTTTTCCAAATTTCAGATCTTGTTGTGATGGTATGAGTTTGTGGAATGGCTTATGGCTATGAATATCCTGGTTTAGGACTAGCCAATGTACCCATGTAATTAAATGAAGTTACATAATAATGTGCTCTGAGGAAATATGACGTGTTATTTGTCACTTGTTCCTTCAGACTCCAAATCTTTTTTGAATGCAGGATTCTCTTGGACGATATTACTGTGTTGGCCTAAAACGCGCCAATGAGATAATAGGCACCACAACCGAAGAGCTCGTCCTCAAGGCAAAACAGGGCGTTATTTCTTGATGCTGTATTTGGAAGGTGAGCTTCTTTCCTATTTTATCGCATAAAGAACGGCATATGAGCAACTCTAGATGTGGAATTGCATGTTTGAAACCATGTAATGTTGCACGGTTCTTGCAATCATTTCCCCTGTTAACTATGTTGTACGGAAACTTTTCAAGTCTTAGGTTCTGGATTTGGTTTTCGTTTCTAGAAACGCTTTTGAAACCTGGAAACTCTATATTTATAACATATTCTTATAAAACATAGTATGATTCTTTCTCAAAAATAAAATAAAATAAAACATATGTTTCATTATTTTTCATTATGGCATTTCCCGTTTCAACTTGTCCTTGCTACATAGCCTGTTAAGGATTATAAAACCCTCGAGTCGGGTTTTTACAATCCAACTCTGTAAATCGTGTATAGAACAGAAACTCTAGGATGAAGGATCAAACTGAAGACCCTATAGGGTCCTTATCATTTTTCTTCTTCATTCTTCGTTGATGATGTTAGCTTCAGCTGATAGTTTCGGTTGATGTATACAGGCTAGGAGATGAGGCCTGCAGAGAAGCAAGGTTCATTATTTGAAGTCGTAATGCATTTGAGGACTGCAGAAGAAAAGGAGAAGCCATGTCTATGCAGCATTTTCCTTTACCAATTGCCACAAATACGGAATCTGCATGACTGTTGTTTTATTTTTTATTCTTTTTGTTTGGCTTTAAAACAAAACGGAGGAGTTCAAGGTTTTTTGAAATGTCAAGGAGAAATTTTAATGGACACCCTGTTTGCTATGAACTTGTTGGAATTTCAGTAGTGCTAAAAATTCTTTTGTAGATGCAGATTCAATACAAATGCAGTTTGTTGTATAAATAAGGTCCTGTCTGGTTTTCGGCATTAACTAGTGGTGTAAAACGAACGAGTTATGCTAAGCTTGAGCAAGGGTTCAAATGTGCTATACAAATCAGAGCTCAAGCTCGAGTTCAAATATTAAGTTCAAGTTGAGCTCGGACATTCAAATAACATACTTGAGTAAATTTCAAATGATATAAGCGCTGAGTAACAATTTGATAGGTTGTTTGGTTCTATTCCATTCACAAGCACTCTCTTTTTCAATTATTAAAAAAAATAAAGAAGATTAAACAGTTAAAAAAATAACTTATTAGTATTTTGTATGTAAGAGACTTATTTAGAGCTCGTAAGTCTCTTTATCAACTCATTTATTTTACTATTATTAAGTATTTTTTCAATGTCTATATCAATAAGAACATATCTAATAGAAGCGATAAAAGACTCAAAATTCAAAGAGTATATTAATAAATTGAGAGTTTAGTAGAGTTGTAAATTTAAAATAAAGAGTTGAGTTAATTTTTTAATAAACTACTAAACTTTTACTCTCTAATTTAAATTTAATTAATAATATTTCTATTTTTAAAATGAATTGATTATTTACTTTATAAAACATATTTTTAATACTATAAAAATAAATGAAATGTGATTATTAAAAAAAAAAGAATAATTAAAAAGTTGATTTAGATAAAATATTGTTTAATTAGATGAAATTTTCCGCCGAAAAGAGAAACGGTCAGTTTTTTTTTTTGAATTCATTAAATTTCATTAAATCGAATATGAAACAGTTACATTTGTAAGAAATTCGGGATAATTCGAAAACGAAACCCGATGACCTGACATGGAACAGACAACATGTTGTCTGATTAGCAGATCTTACTTACGAAAACAAAAATAAATTATTAACTGTTTCGCTAATTAAGTGCAGTTTTCAATCAATGTTCAATCACACTTCATCCATCACCCATCGTCCGCAAACTCTCATCATCCGATTCAACCACCACCACCTTCATAAAAAAGAGACAACAAACCTTCCACAGAGGAAGGACAACAAACCCTTCACAAAGAAAGGACAAAATAAAACATTCAGAAAAAAAAAAAAACAATGAAAAATAAATAAACCTAACATAGCTCATAAACGATTTCATTTTATTGTTGATGATCTTCAATTTATCTTCGCTTCTTGTTTATTGAATTGCGCTTCGTTGATAAATCTTAACTCATTAAGAAAAAATGGAAAAGAATTGACTATTTATTATATTTATAAAATTAAATTAATATATATAAAATGATGGCTACCGTCAACAGCAAAATCAAATCATTGACGGCTGCTAGAGAAAAAACAACAAAAAAATTCTAGACGGCTAGGGTTTGTTTGAGAGAAAAGAGAGGTTTTAAAAGACCCCTTAATTAAAAAAGACGAGAAACGGTCAGATTAATATACAGAGAGTTGCTTAAAAGTATTTTGAATTGAATTCAAATATGTGTAGGCATAAGGAAGCTTCAATTCTCTATCAATGGATTCCAAAACTAAATTCTACTCCTTCTTATCTCGAATCTTTTTACCTTCACTTCACGGTAATAATCTCTATGTTCTTCTTTATTATACTACTAGCTACCTCATTGAGTTGAGATGCAATTTAACAACATTTTGGTGATTGATTATCGAAATTGGGTCAATCGGAGCTCAAAATGGGGAAAAAGGAGAAAGAAATCATCCAATTGGAAAGAGAGACTGTGATTCCCATTCTCAAATCACAACTCATTCTCACTTTCACCAGTCTCTTAGGTAATGTTTTTTTTTTTTTTAGAATTTTGGTTCATTGATTCTTGAAATTTAACACGTTATTTGCATTTTCTAGAGTATAGTTTAGCAGGAATTTAATTCAAAATTTAGGATTATTATCATAAAAAAATCATCAATCTTTCGCGTTTTTGTTTTTCCAATTTTAGCGCATTTTACTAAATGTGGGATCCCATATCCCAACTTTTGGAAACTTTTCATCATTTAGCCCAGTGCCGTTTTAGGCGTTTTTTGTGCAAAAAAACAATGTCATTTTGACCGTTTTGAATGACTAAAACTATATCGGATAAGGCAACATTTGGGCTGTACGATGCCAAAAAATGAAAGGTTTATGTCAAAAAATGAAAGGTTGGGATGTGGGGTGATACGATTTGTAAAATGTGCTTAAATGAAAAAAAACGCGAAAGGTGTGGATATTTTATGACAATAACCCTTAAATTTAACAATTTTTCTATGTTTGACTTGTGATGGAGTTTCTGTTTTTGGTGGTTCTTCAGGAGATGCTTCTGATAGGGCTGAGTTTGTAAAGTTCTGCAGAAGAGCTGAATACATGATTCGAGCTTGGTACCATTTGCAGTTTGAAGATTTGATGGTAGTCAATTTTTTTAGTTAAACTTCTCATTAAGGTGTTCATTTTTTCTGTTGTTAATTAAATTGAATGAAACATTTTGTCTTTGCAGCAACTTTACTCACTCTTTGACCCTGAATCTGGGGCTCAGAAATTGGAGCAGAAAAAATTATCTTCTGGAGAAATTGATATACTTGAACAGAATTTTCTAACTCGCTTGTTTCAGGTATTAGGAATGCTTTTCAACATGTCTATTTATCATTTTTGTGGCATTACTACTTGTATGGGATTTTTAACATGTTAGTTGTTAAACAGGTTATATACAAAAGCAACTTCAAAATGGCAACTGATGAGGAGATTGATGTTGCTTCAGGGAAGTATCTTTTAAATCTTCCCATCGTAGTTGATGATTCCAAGGTATGTTTTCTTAGGCAATTCATTAGCGTTTTGTGTGTAAACATCTTTTACATTGCATGCATAACCTGAAGATTTTTCTTACTGCTCATTTCACTTTTTTTTCCTTTCAATAAGTGTAGCTCGACAAAGAACTTCTGAGCAGGTACTTTGCTGAGCACAGCAATGTAATGCGTCCCAGCTATGCTGATAAGGTATTTTGGTAAATGTAGTTTCTGAGTATTGTCCTAAATAAAATATGGTATAATGTTTTGTGTTCGGTTAAGGGTGAAGGAAGAGGACAATCATTTCTACTTTGTGATTAATCTGTCTCTCATGATTGTTTGTTTAATCCCCTTAAATTGTACTTTGTCATGTTTCATTCCCTTCGCACATATTTTTATCTGTTGATTATGTGCTTATGAAATATTTGAAATGTCAGTAAGTCCTTGGCCACTTTTAGTCACTTACACAGAGTCTTTTTGTCTCTCCTTACCTAACTATCTTGTTATGCTGCTTAATTGTGTGAGTTTTATTCTATTTATGTCATATGCAAGATTCTTCCCAGTGTCAACGTGCTGCCCCTGAACTTTGTTTCTGATACTAAATAGAGACTGTAGGAAGTTTACCTCTCTTACTAGTTTCAAGATTTTATCTTTTATGCCGTGAACTCTTTCTCAAGAGAACTAACATACTTCGTGTTTTTGCATTTCTAGTATGTCATATTTCGACGAGGAATCGGAATTGATCATATGACTGATTATTTTATCATGGAAAAAGTGAACATTCTCATTACACGCTTTTGGGCATTTCTCTCAAGCCTGATTAGGTGAGTAGGTTGGCCAGTGATGCAAAAACTCGGTTGTTTACAAGATGTAATTTGAGAGAGAAGTAGCTCAAAGTTATCTGTCTTTAATAGCAAGACATGCTATATGACGTGTTGAACCATTTTTGAACTTTCAGTAAGAGTTGTCATCTGCACTATAAAGTGAATATCTTGGCCCTTATTTAATTAACTGAATGCATTTTTCTTAATGAAATCATGGGGAGTAAGTTAGTGTCAATAACTGTCTAGCCCCTCCCTCCTCCCTTTCCTCTCCCAAAGAAATAAATAACTCTGGTATGCTGTTTGCAGGCTAGGAACTCTTTGGACGAGAAGATCAAATGTGTGGAAAAAGAACGATCTAAAGAATAATGATGTGATTAAAGCCAAAGCACATCAGGACTATCTGACTGTCGAAAGATTTCGTCTAGAAAATATGGAAATAAGGTTGTGCATCTCATCTGAATTCTCATGGTTTTCACTGTAATGCTTGCAGATTTAAAACCTTATATAGTTAAACATCCGATCTTGAAGCTTGTTGTGTGGCATTCCAAATAGTTGGAAGGATTGGCATTGTAGATTTAGCAATGAATTTCATTGAAGTTTAATAATATAAATATTGGCATATTCTAAATACAAACAGCCAAATATTATTCCCTTGATTGGCTTAATTTGCTTATGTTGATACAGTTGAGACTACCTAATGATATTTTAATTCTTGCTGTGTTTCTAAGTATCCGAAATTTGCTGAGCAAGGCTAGAATACAAGAGCCCACATTCGAAAGGATAATTGTTGTTTACAGGTACATCTTTATCTTCATTTTCTTTTTTTTATCATTGAGATGTCTTTTCCAGCTTTTAGTCTCATGAGCTGTGTGGTTCTTTACTTACCCGAGGGGCATGTGATAACTGAACCAGTATCTTGAGCCATTTCAGAAAATTTATTCTGGAAAGGTAATATTAAATCTTTTAACACAATGAAGAACACTGATTTATCAGGCGAGCAAGTACCAAAACAAAACAGGAACGCGGAATATATGTGAAGCAATTCAAGAAAATTCCAATGGCTGATATGGAAATAGTTCTTGTGAGTTGTGAGATTTTAGCTATTTTCTCTTTTCCAAGGCTCCTTTTTCTTTGATGATAAGGTATCATAGTACCATATCACCTAGAGTTGAAACTTTGTTTTGCCTTGCGTAGCCAGAAAAGAAGAATCCTGGGTTAACTCCATTGGACTGGGTGCGATTCTTGGCTTCTGCTGTAGTTGGGCTGGTGAGTTTTGTTAAATGAAAAAAGGATAAGGCGGTATAGTTTGGATTTCCGTTTTCTGCAGATATACTTATCCTTCCTTTACTTCCTCCGCAGGTTGCTGTAATTAGTTCGATTGATGTGCATAAGGCTGATCCTTGGGTCATTTTTGCTTTCCTTTCTCCAGTGATTGGTTACTGTGCTAAGATATACATCTCGTACAGCCTCTTCACCTCACTCTCCAATTATCTTTCTTTTCTTTTGATTTTTAGGCCCATCTAAATGTATTGTTCACATGAACAATATGGATCTTGTATGTTGGTTGTATATCTGAATGTACAAGAAAATCTCTGTGTAACAAATTGACCGAGATAGGCAATTAAAGAAGTTTATTTTCACGTAATATAGTGGATCATGAACTTCTTATATTTCTAGTTTCACAAACTGGAGTGCTGATTTTGCAGATTTGGGGCTCTGTATTTTGTTTTCTTTTCTTTATCCTGCCTTTCTCATGATAACAGATGTGGCTATTAATTTTAAGTACCTGCAGGTATCAACAGAGCTTGGCTGCATATCAGACAATAATTACAAAATTTGTGTATGACAAACAACTGGATAGTGGAAGGGGCTCACTCCTTCACCTGTGTGATAATGTCATTCAACAGGAAGTGAGTTTTAAATTTTGAGTTTTTGACCATGATATTACCTTTCTGATGTGTATTAAATGTGCTGATGACCTAGAGATAGTTAGCTTGTTTATTAAAGGCAGAAGGTAAAAAAAAACCCTCGACTTTTTCTCAAAAGTACAAATCAGCCCTTTTACTTTTTTGGGACACAGTTAAGCCCTCGTGTTTTTAAAATTGAACAATTAAACCCTTATTGTTTTAAAATCGAACAAATAAACCCTTTTAGTTTACTTTTGGGACACTTACCCCCTCAAATTTTCGGTAAATATTTTAAACATTAAAATTATTTTTGAATTTTTTTCCTATATGATTATGAAAGACATGTCAACCATTAATGAGTGTTTCTAATGATGCTGGATGAAAGGGGTTATTTGTTCTTTTTGAAAACAAAAAGGGCTTAATTATACCTCAAAAAAGTAAAAGGGCTGATTTGTACTTTTATGAAAACTACAAGGGTTTTTTTGTACCTTCGGCCTTTATTAAATGTGCTCATCTCAGATTTCAAGTATCATTATGTGAGCATTATACACAAATTTAATTGCGGTTTTTGCATAATTTGAAGTTTTTCTTTTCTTCCAAAAGTTATGCTTAGGATGTTGAGAGATAATCTGTAGGGCAGTAACATTTTCATATTCAGACATTTGAAAGGTTCCGACACAGCCCAAACTTCCGGAAAATCTTGCATTCAACTATCATCTCCTACGTGTGGGTAAACTTACTCTTCTTCTTTTCAGGTTAAAGAAGTAATTGTTTCTTTTTTTACATTGATGGAAAAAGGCAAAGCTACTATGAAGGTACAGATAAGTTCCCACTCTGTCTAATATTATGTTTCAGTCTTCTGATTACCGGAAGATACAACATGCGACATGGATCTCGTGCAGCAATATTAATTGTAATTCTATGATGATTGGGATAGGACTTGGATAAGCATTGTGAACAACTAATTGAAAAAGAGTTTGGAGAGACATGTAACTTTGATGTGGATGATGCAGTTGAAAAATTAAAGAAGCTGGGCATTGTTACTGAGGTGAGAGCCTATTTTCTCCATAAATGACAATTGATAAATCAGAATATATTTCATTTAAGTTGACGAATCATCCATCTTATTAGTGGAGTTCTTCCTAAGCTCCCTGTTATAGGGTGCAATATTTCGTCATTTTAAGTAGAATAATATCGTTTTAGTTTATGTGATATTTGGCTTCCCAATATATACCCTTCATCATACTGTTTGAGGTTTTCATAGACAGAATCATAGCTTTTCAATGTTCCTGAATTGAGTTTGTGCAAGTGAAATAAGAGGAGAATGCATGCAAATTGGCAATCTATGCGTAAAATATGACGAATCTTGTGAAATTTCTCTCCAGGGATAAAACCAGTTATGCCAATGTTAGTTGCTTTTAGACTAGATTATACATTCAACATATATTCCAACTCGATTATATTTTGGAATACAGGATACCGATGGTCAGTATAGTTGCGTGGCACTAAAACAAGCTAACGATATTATTGGCACCACTACTGAAGAACTTGTACTGGCAAAACAGGAAATTGCTCATTCTTAATGCTCGATCTTTGGAAGGTGAATTTCTCTAACACCTTATATAGAGACACATTATGCCCCCAAAACTATATGCATATAAATTATAACCATCTATCAACATAATTCATATGCTTTTATTACCGTTATTGATAGTTACCTAACTCAGTATATAAACTATGTCAAAATTATTTATTTTTCTTTGTATTTAAAAATTTTATTTTCTTCTGATATTTTAATTTCATACAAATGAGATTTCTTGTAAAGGATTTCAGTATCTAAAATTAACCTAAATATTAGTTTGTTAAACCGGCATTTAATTGGACAGCCCTAATCAAATACTGGGTTTTTGCAATGTTTCAGTATTGTTTCCTATTTGGAAAAGGATTATTGATTAAAATAGCAAACTTTTCTGCCCAATAAGAAATCGACTCAATTATTTAATGGACCAATCAAAACAAACCAAGAAGTTGTTACAATTGTCTATAAATACAACAGTAATACAAATTATACAATGCCTTGTTCTACATTCAGTAGCTACTCTACTTCCAATAACTTGTGATACAAGAAAACGTTCACCAGATCATGGCGAGACATGTATTTGGAAGATGATGACGTGGGTATTTATTATTCAACTGAGTTTTTCGAGTTCTTGAAGAATATATTTTCCTTCAAATAGCTAGGGTTCTTTTTTTTGTAGTTAAACAATTCTACTTGGTTTTTAATGTTTATGCTGGTATTACTCTTATTATTGTTTATATAAAGATATTAAATAATTAATTGAAATATAGGCTAACGAAGTAGACTTTCTCTTGTTCTTTCTTTTTTAATTGATGCGCTAGAGTTTCGAATTCAAGATTGGTATAGCTTGGCATGACGAGCCTCCAGGAAGCCTCGTTGCTTGTTGAATTCATGATGTTCAAGGAATTACTTATGATCGTAATTAATATCCTTTGCTAAGTTTTTTTAGGCTTTTGTTTTCTTCTTTATACCAATAAAAGATCTTGATAATGATTTCATTCAACTAAACTGTATCCAATTGATATTCTTATTATTGTTATTTTAGCAGACATGCTTAACAGTAGATACATATATTGTTTAAGGTTGAACTTCCCCTTTTGTAATAAGAAAAGGAAAAAATTATACAACACAACCGTTGCGCCATGTCATTCGTGCAACAAATCAATAGTGTGTTAGTCATGTGGAAAATTAAATAAAAAAAATAAGTAACAATTAAAAGATTCTCTATCGCAAATACTCATTGGCTTGTTGTAAAAATGGCGTGGCGCAACGGTTATATGAGATAAACACTCAAAAGAAAAGGGGTTAAATATAAATAAAATCTTGAATTATATCATGAAATATAACATGTTTTATAGTTTCAACATGAATTTATTTTTTGCAATACAAAATATAAATTTTTGTTGGAACTGGATCACCATTGAAAATTTGATTTTTGAGATTTTCAATTGGTGATTCGAACGATAAACTTTCAATTTGTGATTTGAACAGCAAAAACATTTGTACGCTCAAATTGTAAAAATTAAAATTTATGTTGAAATTGTAAATACATTATACTTGATAATTTAACTTTTATCTAAACCTAAGAAAAATGGCATATCTAGTAAAACAGACATAACACATTTTTGGATTAAATTATGCACTTGTTCTATTTTTGATATTGGATTTCTACACTTCTATTTATCAACATTGAATCTTACACTTTTAATTTTATAGACCTTAAGTCCCTCGGTCAATTAAAAAACGTTAACAATGTCAATTCATGAGCTAAAGAAAACAGTCGGAGAAAGTAATAATATCAATAAAAAGAAATTTAGGGACTAAATTTTAAAAATTTAATAATTTTTTTTATTTCAATCGCACTAATTGCATGTGAAGTATATATTGTTTATATCCATGGCGGAATGGCCTTACATCTGTAAAATTAGAAATATAGGGACTTAATATTGAGAAATAAATATGTAGGGATCCAAAGCCAAAAATGGACAAATACAAGGACCCAAATATATTGTTTACCAATAAAAGTAAATGTGATAGGCAATGAATAAAAAAAAAATACACACATGATTCTGATTCAATGGTTAGTGATCGAGTTATCATGAAATGAACTTATGCACACAGCACAGTCAATCATTTTTATCTAAGGAACCTGAATGCCGCTCAAATTTAAGCGCCAAACATTCTCAACCGAAGAGCATTCTAACAATCTCAAATCCATATTCAACAACAAACAAAACCAACTGAAAACCAGAATTTTCATGTTCTTGATCATCTTTTATCAAACAACAACATAATAAAAATATACTTAAAAAGATTTAATCAATACAAGAATTCTTGGGAGGATCATAAAGAATGGGAAAAAAGAAGAAAGATATAATTCATTTAGAGAGAGAATCTGTAATTCCAATCCTCAAGCACAAGCTCATTGCTGCCTTATCTGATCGCATAGGTATCATCTCTTCGTTACCTATAAAATCTTAAGCTTTCGTGTTATAGCGATTTAAGTATAAGTTTTAAAACTTGACAGAAAAATGTCCAACTTTTCATTTCTTGGCATTTTCTAGCACCAATGTATTTTTTTTTTCACCAAACGATGTGCTTTGATGGTTTTAATGATCGAAACGACATTAGATAATTACTTTGGACCATAAAATGCCAAAATATGAAAGCTTAGACATTTTTATGCCAAGTTTGAAACATTGTGCTTAAATGACTACAAACGCGAAAGGTGGAGATTTTATATGCAAATAGCCTAAATTATACATGCTGTTTCTTTGGATTGGATCATGATGAGGGATCGGTGTTTCAATTGCAGAGAAAAGATCTGATCGTGATGAGTTCTTAAAGCTTTGCCAGAGAGTTGAGTATACAATTCGAGCATGGTATCTTCTGCAATTTGAGGATCTTATGGTTGGTTAATTCTGTTGAATTTTTAATCTTTCATGCATTATATAAATTATGCATGATTGATTAACTAATAATGTTTCTGTGTAGCAATTATATGCTCTATTTGAGCCTATTCATGGTGCCAAGAAATTGCAGCAGCAGAATCTTTCCCCTGAAGATATTGATACTTGTGAGCATCAGTTCTTAAGCTGCCTGTTTCAGGTACATATACAAGTTCTTGACAGTGTTCGGATTAAATATTTTTGCAATTGCCGAACTATAACTTTTTTACGAGACCTACTGAAATATAAAAATCACAAAACAATTACAGAATTATGAAAAGTTACATTTTTTTTACCGAACTATTGCTTTTCTATAAAATAGCTACTGACTTGCCGCTTGATTGTACATCTTTGCCTCGTCCCAATCAGCAAGCCAGTAGCCGTTTTGAAAAAAAATTGCATTTCAGTAACCGCAGAAATACTTAATCCTGTAATGTTCATATCATGCATTGATTCTTTCATCTCAATACAATACTTCTGTTGTTTTGCAGGTGATGGAGAAGAGTAATTTCAAAATAACAACTGATGATGAGATTAATGTTGCTCTTTCTGCACAATATCGTCTAAATCTTCCGATTGTAGTCGATGAAACTAAGGTATACACAAATCATACTCCTAATTACATATGTAAAAAACATTCATTAACTGTATTTTTTCGTGATTTCTGATTCTATCTTAGCTTGACAAGAAGCTGTTTACAAGGTACTTCGCAAAGCATCCTCATGATAACCTCCCAGACTTTGCTGATAAGGTAATGTTTTAAATTCATCCGAAAATGTGATGTTCATGATGCTGATGAAGCAAAATATTGATCTGTTTTACTTTCAGTTTATAGTCTTCCGGCGTGGGTTTGGAATTGATAAGATGACTGCTTTCTTTATTAAACAAAAAATAAACACGATCATTGCACGAATATGGAAGTGTTTCTTGACAATTACCTGGTAAGTATTAACTTTTCGTGTTACGCCTCGGAAAAACTGGTCGTTCTATGATCTTTCTGCTGAAACCGAGTTTTGTTTTACTTGTAGTTTAAAAGCACTTTTCTTCAGCAAGCCAAGAGATGAAGAAAGTAGGACAGATTCAAAATCTGTTGAAATATGTATAGATTCAGATGAGGATGATCTATATGTTGAAAGAATTCGTATAGAGAAGATGAAACTCAGGTTTTTTTTTAAGAAAAACTTGCAAATCACGAATTTAGTTACATTCTGATGAATGTTCTCTGAAAGTTTATCTTCCATGTTTTCACAGTTTTTGTAATCTTTTTGGCAAGAACACAATCCAAGAACCTGTTTTTCAGAGTATAATTGTCGTCTACAGGTATAAATATATAGACCTTTTTCTTCTTTCTGTAAGCTTAAATATATAGATGTGAAAGAAATTGATTATATTAAGTGTAAAATCTGCAGGAGAAAAGGAAGCAAAAAAGAAGCAGAGAGGAACATATACGTTAAGCATTTCAGAAACATTCCGATGGCTGATATGGAGATAGTGCTCGTGAGTTCTAATCCGTTCTTACTGTTTTTTAATGAAACTTCTTCTGTTTCTGTAGCATGTTCATTTAATCCTGGAACTTGTTGCATTTTACAGCCAGAAAAGAAAAATCCAGGTTTAACTCCAATGGATTGGGTCAAATTCATTGTTTCTGCTGTAATAGGACTGGTCAGCGATTACAATCTAAGTTTGAATTAATAATGTATTGGATTTTGAGTCTTGAGATTCTTTCCAGTGACAAATCATTTGTTTCTATGTGTACAGGTTACTGTAATTAGTTCTCTTAGCAGTCCTACAGCAGATATTCGGGTTATTTTCGCTATCCTCACGTCTGTCGTCGGTTATTGTGTTAAAACTTATTTCACGTTAAGTGAATTCTTTTCTGTCAAATCTTTTACATGCCCTTCTGTTCTTACATTTCGTTTAAAACATGCGCGGATAGGTTATGTAGGCTAATGTTTGTATGGTTTCTTACAGGTTTCAGAGTAATTTGGTTAGCTATCAGAGCTTAATCACACAGTCTGTGTATAACAAACAACTTGACAGTGGAAGAGGCACTCTTCTACATTTGTGTGATGATGTGATCCAACAAGAAGTAAGCAGAAAACTAGAAATTATTTTGTATGTTATGATACTAAAAAAATTCAAGCATCACTCTTCAGATGTTTTTTTCAGGTAAAAGAGGTGATTGTTTCATTTTTTGTATTGATGGAGCAAGGAACAGCCAGTAGAAAGGTATTTGATTAAATATCATTCATGTTTCAGTGTTTTTGTTTCTGTGCAACAAAGCTAATGCATAGTTCTGTAATGATCTGAAGTAGGAACTTGATCAGCGGTGCGAGGATCTTATTAAACAAGAATTCGGCGAGAATTGCAATTTTGATGTAGATGATGCTGTTCAGAAGTTAGAGAAGCTCGGACTTATTGTTCAAGTGAGATTTTCTTTTCTTTACATGAAATAATTCATTTCTAGTGATTGAATGATTGAAATGAGGAAGATTGTTAAACTCAGGACACTCGTGGAAGCTATACATGTGTAGACTTGAGACATGCTAATGACAAAATTGGTACAACAACAGAGGAGATGGTCATGAAGGCTAAACGGGGTAATAACACTTCGAGATACTGACAAACTACGTTGCACGGAAATTTATCGAGTCTGCATTTCATTTTTATTTCCAAAATGATTATGCAACTCCGAAACTCTGTATTTAGTTTGATCACTTAACAAAAGGTTATTTTTCTTTCGATACATAAATTGCCTATTGTACCTTGTCATCAATGCATCATTCTATCAAAAACTATTTCAAGGAATTAGTAAATAGCATGAGAGTAGTGTTTATGCCTCCAGTTCCCCGAACTTCTGTAAAATTGAAGTAAAATGTCCGAATATGGCGAAAAGTATGTTGTTGGTTGAGGATTTGACATCTTTCACTCCCCCAACAAGCTATAATTTGATTCTTCTGCGGAAAGATAGAAGTAAGAGGTGAATTATGAGGTCTAGGGAAGCGAAAAGGTTGAACGAAGATGCAAGTTCAAAGTTTACCTTTTCCGTTTTCAGCCGTGTAGGTGATCATCAACCGTGATTCGTAGCTAGAGGAGCTTGAGAGAATACATCTGTAGAAAAGAAACTGCAAATTAATTTTTTTGGAATGTTTTTTTCTTGCAAAATTAAAATTTCTAAGGTTCATAGTTAAACATGCAACATCATGATGAGCCTTTATGAGGACAATGCTTGTAAAATTGTTGCATATGGTCATGATAATAAAATTTGCATGATCTATCTGCAGTTTATTATATTGCACTTGAACTTCTAGAATCCTATATTTTGTAAAACGCTTATGAAACTCCGAAACTTTATATATGTATAACCTATTCTTGTAAAAAAAAAATATCATTTCGCCATTTCTCGTTTCGGTGTTTCCGCAGTTTCTAATGTTAATGTGCCAATGGAAATATCTTAAACAATAGAAAGAAGCTCATGGCATAGGAAACATATATTACCTGAAATCCTGCAAACAAATGCAGCTTCATCTTTGATGCTTCCCGAGAGAGTAGATTCATTCTTCTTAGCTATACCTTATTTCATGAGCTAGATGTTGAAAATGATTTCAACTGTTTCAATTTCTCAAGGACATGCTTCATTGATGGGCGCACAGAAAGAGAATCCACAGTGCAATTTGCAGCAAGCCTTAGCATTCCCAATAGCTTCTCCTTAGGCCCTGCTTCCCACAATTCTACAGAGAAAACCTCAGCAAATCTTCCCTCTTTTATCAACAATTTAGCCCAAGAAACAATATTAAACCCGTTTCCATACTCTGAAAATGACGGATCAAGTGACTTCTTCCCTGACATCAACTCTAACATAACTATACCAAAGCTATAAACATCGGACTTATCGGAAACCCTGCACGTAGTTGCATATTCGGGTGCAACATAACCGAATGTGCCAGCCACATCCGTTGTGGCGTGTGTCTGAGAAACTTCTATGAGCCTAGCCAAACCGAAGTCCGATAGGTAGGCGTTGAGCTCATCATCTAGCAGGATGTTACTAGGCTTGATGTCCCGGTGCAGTACACGTGGCACGCATGAGTAATGGAGGTAAGCTAGAGCTTGAGCTACATCAAAAGCGATTTTGAAAATCACTGACCATTGTAGGTTCTTGATTAGTCTTTCGTGAATGAAAGTTTCGAGGTTTCCACCCGAAAGATAATTGTAAATCAAGAACATTTCAGATTCTCCCATATAATATCCAATCAAAGTAACAAGATTCTTATGTCGAATTCTACCTAAAGTTCGAATCTCTGCATCGAACTGTTGTATTCCTTGAAATTTACCTAAGTAAAGCCTTTTTACTGCTACAAAGTAACCTGGTGCTAGTTCTGCTTTGTAAGTTGAACCAAACCCACCAGAGCCAATCAGGTTTCTGATGCTGAAATTCCCTGTAGCTCTAACCACAGTCTCATAGCTCAGTTCAGCTGGAGAATCTGCAAAAGTTACTACTACTTTGCCTCTGGAGATTCGTCTACTAAACTGTCGTTTTCGAAGAATGATGATCAGAGTTGCTACCATGAAAACAGAAACTACAGCAGAAGAAGCAGGAATCACTACAGTGATTATTAAAGACTTTAAATTTCTTTTCCTGTGCCGTTTTTCATCTTCATTCGAATCAATGGCAGAGTTTGTAAACAACGGACACGGTTCAAGAAAGTAATTACCTTTGAACCAATCACAGTTAATTATTCGATTCTGAAAATGGGGTATATGACCAGAAAGTTTATTGAAAGAAACATCTAATACAATGAGATTCGAAAGAGTTAAAAAAGATGTCGGTATTTCGCCAGAAAGTTCATTGCTGTTAAGTTGCACTACTTGAAGATTTCTGGCATTTGCTAAACTAGCTGGGATAGATCCTGCTACAGCATTATGAGACAGATCAAGAACCGTAAGAAAACTCAATTGACCAAGTGGAGATGGAATATTTCCTGATAAACTGTTCCTTCCAAGAAGAAAAGATTTCAGATATGTCAAGTTGCCAATCTGATTTGGCAGAGATCCTGACAATAAATTCCCCCTGATGTCAAAATACTGAAGAATCGTCAAGTTTCCAATATCGGAAGGCAGTGAACCTCGAATCCTATTATATGCTGCTTCAAACTGCATAATCCGTGGACAGCTGAGAAACAACCCCTCATGAATCTCACCTGATATAAAATTTGCACTCAGATTCACAGAAAAGCTCATTAGATTGTTACATGTCAAAATTAGTTTATCCGGAAAAGACCCGTTAAGCATATTTTCATTCAACAACAATCTGTATGCAGGCTTGTTCTTCTTAGTAGCTAATAACTCATCTCCTACTGAAAACACAGGCAATGGACCAGAAAACTGATTCCTACTAAAATCATGAACAATAATAAAATCATCCTCTTTCGTCGACCCGAAAGAACTAATCATCTGAGTACTCCAAACAGGAATAGAAGAGTACGCAACTTTTACATCTTCTATTTCAAGCAAGCTGTGATCTTGACCAAAAGAGATCATACTAAAAGCACTATCACACCAGCCTTTAGGAGAACTCGGAAGAACACCAGACAGATTGTTTTGACTTACATTGAAATATAACATACATGGAACTTGCAGATGCATTGGAAGATAGCCCTCCAAATAATTAGAACTCAAATCCAAGAAAGCGAGATTCTTGCACATTTCCAAACTTTTTGGAACTACACCCTTGAAAGAATTGAAGCCTAAATGGATTACTCTCAAAGAGCATTGGTCACTCCAGTTTCCAGGCAACCGGCCACCGAGATTCGCTCTCGGCGCCCACAAAATCTGCAAACTCGGAAGTGTAAAGATCTCGGAAGGAATGCCTCCATCAAAAGCATTGAATTCTAATTTACTATCATCATCCAATCCACCATTTATATCACCACCAACAAAATTGCTAGAATTAGTCAATACTAAAACAGACAATTTCCTACAAATTGCAAGCTCTTTTGGGATTTTCTCAGAGAAACAATTAGTGGAAACATCAAAAACTCTAAGCTCAGAAATCTGACCAATCTCAGAAGGAATCTTACCTTGTAAAATATTTCCATCAAGCAATAAAGTCCTCAAATTCTTGCACTTACCAATCTCCTTAGGAATATTCCCTTTCAAGAAATTATTAGACAATTTCAAATGTTTCAAGAAAGAACAATGACTCAAATTATTGACTTTAATCCCACCAGTAAGCTGATTATTTGACAAATCAATGACCTCTAATCTTCCATAACCAATTAAACCATCAGGAATTTCACCAGAAAATGAATTAGAAGATAAATTAAGCAATACAAGAGACTCAAGATTCTCAGGAATTCTCCCAGAAAAATTATTTCCTTGCAGCTCCAAAACTTCTAAATTCTGCAGCTTCCTAATACTAAGAGGAATGTCACCTGAAAAAGCATTATGAGTAATAACCAAAGCTCTAAGCTCCGTCAAGTCTCCAACAGAATCCGGCAAAGTTCCGGCCAGAGTGGACGTGGAAGTCAAGTTCAAAGCAACAACTCTCTTGGACAGTTCATTACAAGTAACTCCATACCAACTGCAGTAATCAGAATTTGGTATCCACCGAGCTAGAAGATTAGAAGGGTCTTGAGAGACTGAGTTCTTGAAACCAAGAAGCGCCACCGTATCATTAACAACCGTAGGTTCTGGTTGTGGTTCTGCCGATGTACTGAGAGTTGCTAAAACAATACAAAGAAACCAAAAAACCATTATGGTATTCTTCTACCCTTCGTCTTTCACCGGAGATTAAAAACTCGCCGGTGATTGATCAAATTTTGAGATAAAAGATCTGATTCTTGAATTGTTTTAACATAAAGAATGCAAGAAACTGCAAATCTTTGAGTACATAGAAGCAATCAAGGATCAAGAAAACGGAAAGAAGAAAATCAAGAACGGGATATGAATAGGTTTTTTGTATTTTTACAAAGAAAACAAGAAACAGAAGGTTTTTTTAAAGTGTTATAGTATCAAGAAAGAATGGGAGTGACCGGGAAAATCAAGAAAATAATACTATGCAGCAGCTGAAACTGCAAGAAGAAGAAGAAGACAAGAAGAGCCGGCGTATGTAGCGGTCATTTCTTTTATATACAGACATGGCGTTGATGTGTTTGTCACATGCAAAGCAACAAGTCATGATGATGTTACTCTTGCGTATAGGAACCAAATTAAGATCTACCTTCGTTTTGGTAAGGCCTAATTATTTATAAACCACTCACCTTGTCAGTTTTTTTATTTATACTATAATTTAAAAAAAAATTCAATTGTACCCTATTTTCAATTTTTATGTTTTATCTCTATACTAATGAATTGAATTGACCTATTTTTCTTTAAAAAAGAGTTTAAATTAGTTTTTTATTTGTATTTTTTTAAATAAAAAAAATATGATATAATTCTTCTATTTAATTGTTGTTAATATTTTCATCCTTACATTAATTAAATTGTCAAAAAATTTAATTTTAGGGTACAGATGAAACATAAAATGAAAATTTTCCAAAGTCATAATAAAAAAAAGTTACAAGGTGGGTGGTTTTTAAGTAATTAGGCCTTTTGGTAACTACACTCGATTTTCCGGAAAATAATAATTTTAAAAATTATTGTTTTCTCTATTTTTTTTAATTTAGACATGATCTAAAAAATGTGGTATCATATGTACAATTCTTTCATTTCTAAGTGCTTTATAGGACATTGTTTTAGTCATTCACACGATAAAAACAACATCATTTTACGGAAAATGACGCATAAAACATAAACGAATTACAGGATCAAAATTTTAAAAAGATTGGGATGTGAGATGATATGTTTTTTTAACGTAGATAATATATAAATATATAGTTAAAAACTACACAATTTATATATATATATATATATATATATATATATATATATATATATATATATATATATATATATATATATTTATGCTTATTTTTATGACTCATGCTGAGAATACTGTAAAAGATAAATCACTATCTAACTATAGTTGAATATAGTCATTTATTGTTTTTTCAATTATATGATTCAACACGTCGTGAATAAACTCGAGTAAAAAAAAATTAATAATAAAATTAATAAAGAGTGATTTACAAAATGAAATAAATGATCAAAAGTTGAATGATTTTTTTAATAACCGACATTAAAAATATATGTTTAATATTTGAGTTAAAATGTAATTATTTAATATTTTTAAAATATAAAAACTCGTCAAAGATAATTGTAAGTAAATTATATTATTATTTAATATTATATAGTTATTATATATAATTTTTTATTATATTATAAATTTCATCGTTTAAAATTTCTAAATCCGCCTGTTATTATTGTTATTTTTTCTTTCATTCCCTCTCTTTTATTTTTTGCTATTTACTTTTTCAATAATATTATTTGACTGTATTTTTCTCCATCCTTTTCAAGAAAACAGTGCGGGAAAATATTATAGTCCTGGCTAATAAGATCATATAGAAACACGATTCATAGATTAGTACAAATATATATTAGTTCGAAAATATATGCTAATTAATTGTTGTAATCGAGACCATTAACCAGGAATCGAGCTGAATGTTTGTCAGGCATCACTCCCCTATATTTCTTGAAGTTGATAACAAAACATACCATAACCTATAAGACAAACAAAAGCATATAAATAATGATAATTGGGAACCATAAATTTATACAACACGGTAACAAACGAGTGATGCGGTAGCCATGTAAAATATTCAATGATAACAAAAGTAAATATTCACTATCTTACTGTAAATTATATAACATAGTGCAACGGTTATATATTCGATAAACTCTCTTAAAACATTATATTATATAGTACTTAATTATTTGATGGACAAAAAAATAATTGCATAAGTTTGAAACTTGAAAGCCAACTAATGCCTTGGAATCTTTTTTGATGAATTAATGCCTTGGAAATTAGCACATAACTTGTATACGTAGGGATGGTTTTGTATTCAATATCATCCAATCATATTAGATAAGATATTAATAATAGTTATAGCCATGTACAGAAGTCCTATTTAAAAAACATTATCTATATCAAATTTAAATATTATTCAAATCAATATTTATATCTAGAAACAATAACTAAAAAAAATTAAGTTCTTGATTTTTAAAAGGGTAAAAAATCTCTTTCCACAATATTTATCAAAATTCATAGCTATTTTTCTACCAGTTGACTATACATTAGTTTCTGATTGTTGAAACTAATTTAATTTTTAAATTTATTTTAAAACAAAGTTTATAAAATTTAAATAAAATCTACAACTATTTGTTACATCATTGATTATATTTGTTAATTTAGACGGGTCGGACAATTGGTTATAATTAGAGCAAAATGTTGGGAATTGATAAAGACCCTAAAAATTATTAGAAACAAAACAGAGACCCTAAAATATATTGGCAATTATCTGCATTCATTATTTGAAATAATTAAAAAATTATTATTGCCCATACTTCATTAAATAATTCTTGTTGCAAGACGATAATAAATTCATAGATATAGCACAAGGAAATAAAAATATGGTATTTTTATGACAATGAAATGCAATTAAATTAACACTCTAATGGGGAAGAAATGGAATTAGTTTATTACTAGTAGGAGTAAATTGTATCTGAATTTCATAAGTCTAAATAAAAAAAATATATAAAATCACCACCTGTACACGAAATCTCAAAAATAACACGACTTTTAAAACGTGTCAATTTAGGGCACCACCTTTCATTTTTTTTCAAAAATAACATCGGCAATTTTTAGCGGTGTTTTTGCTGACGTGGCATGACACGTGGCACTCCTATCAGGTGTCCAAGTCAGCGAAATTTTACCTAAAAATGTGCACATGTTGTTTTTGTTTTTGAAAAGAAATAAAAAGTGATGCCCGGTATTGGCACGTTTTAAAGATCGTATTATTCTTAAAATTTTGTTAAAAAAAATGCAAAATGATCAGCATCCTCCCCCTCCTCTCATTCATTAATGTCTAGTTGTTTCTAAAATTGGTCAAGTATGGCAGACTTGAAGATGTCTATATCCTATAATCAGTCAAGTATTACATCATTTGGCAGACCAGAAAACCACATGTGACCAACCAAATTATTTGCACCAAATTATGTTGTTTTTGTCTACTCTTTTTTTATCACTCAGGTTTTAGCGGATTCAGATTGATCTCGGTTTGAACTTAATATTTCTCCGTTTCAATAAAATCGACTATTTTGATATTATCACACAATTTAAAAAAAAACAATTATTTAAATTTGATATTTATAATAAATTTCTTCAATTTCAAGTCAAGTTTTTATAGATTACATTAAAAATTAATTAATTATATGAATTTAAACTCGTTCATAAAACGAGTTAGATTTATATAAAAATTAATAAATAAGTCTGATTCAAGCGGGCTGGACTTGAGCGTCCGGTAATGTATCCGACTTAATGATCAAAATATAGTTTTAATTTTTTTTTGGGAAAATTAGGCAAAATATTTGCAATTCCTTTCAACTGCTAGCCCTTTTGTAGATTGTTCTTGATTAAAGGCAAGTTCAAATTGGTTCAAAAAGGCTTGGCCAATTTGGTAACCCAACAAGGCTAACAGATTTTAGACTTCTGTAAGAAAAATATAAATGTGAAGCTTTTTGAAATTTATAATTCAAGTATCCAAATGATGAATTTTTTTTATCAACCGGCAGAGGGAATTTCACTTATCTAATACCTAAAAGTCGAGAAGTCCTTCAATCAATCATTCGTATGGAGAAAAGTGCCCGGAGTGGCTTTTACGAGCTTTTCATTTCTCTTCCGCCAGTTGAACTAATGTCGGTTGCCTCCAAGCGAAACAGCAAGAATTTAAAATTCAAGAGGGAAATAATAATTTTGAACGTAACTCCCGGAGGCGATAATAATTATCTCTATAAAGTATAGCCTTATTATACCACCAGTATGGAATCTAAGAGGGTAAACATCAGGAATCAGAAGTCTGAAAAACATGTATCTCTTCTAAGAGAAGCCTTCTTGCCCTATTGACAGCATTAAAGTAAAGGCATATATGTTCTTCAAGATCCTTGAGTTGTTCAATAAAATCAAGATGGTTTTTCCTAAGGTATTTCAACACCTCTGAAATAGGATGCTTGTCACAACCCCTCTCCAATCCCATCCGAAGAAGAAGCTTGTCGTTTTCAATATAATCAAACAAACGAGTCGCAAGCCGGTCTATAGTATCAAGATCGCCATTTAACACAAAAGTACCCCTCGATGCAGCCTCAAGTTGCTTCACATGGGCAAGCTCTTTGTTCGTAAGCTTCCTCGGAAGACCTGCAACTGCACAAAACGGGCACGCGACAATAGCAACAAGCGCATGACCTGAAATTACCAGAGCAGCCATAGTAACGGACACCGCAGTGCCGATCACACAAAGGGCGGAAGCAGCAGCCGCTCGATGTACTAAACGTACCCGAGAACGAGACTTGACAAGTCTGCGATCTAGCTGTTGTTTTAAATCAGAAAAGCTACCACGAAGACCCTGAAAGCTGTGATTATCGGGGCAAGGAAAAGGGTTTTCAACTCGATCAAGCTGAAGAAACATTTCGTAAGCATAATCACACTGTGCTTGAGTAAGTGACTCCAGTTCAACAGGAAGGACTTCAAGTAGATTATGTATAGGTTTATAAACAGCACGAGCACGAAACACGCTTCTGTGCAGGACGAGGCAGAGATCCGTAGTGCTTTCGCTGTGATCAAAATAGTCAGAGACAAGGCGAGTGAGAGTGTTGGGCTTGGCGTGACGGAGAGCCTCTTCTACACATTGGCGATTGGGGTGGAGAACTTGATTTAGAAGCAATTGACGAGCATTTTCATCATCATTGTTGACATGGAATTCAATCTGTTCTCCGGTTTCGATATCTTGATGAATGCGAGAGCATATTTCGTTGTACGAATTGGACTGAATATATAGCGTATATTCGCGAGTAAGATTAATGCACGGGGATTGTATAGCGCTTGAAGTTGGGGTTCCATCAGTTGAGGTTCCGGCTGTAGGGAAGCAAAACAGACATTTCATTCAGGCATTTTCACAAACAGGTTACATGCATATAAAAAAACAAAATGCTACTGGACAATCAGCTGAGAAGTTACCGTCGTGGTGGTGGATATCGATGGTCGTCGGAGGTGAGTTTGGTACGGACGTTGACGTTGCAGCTGACGGTGATTTGAGAGAGAGGCACTGCAGCATCTTCATCAAGACTTTCACCACATGTAACAGTTTAACACTACCATAACGGTATTTTAGGGTATAACTGTAATCAAATTGTACATTAACTTTGTGCAAATTGAATTTGGGAAATTAGGAATTAAGATTGTTAATTTGTTCTAAAAGTCAATTTTGTAAGAGTGCGTTTGGATACATGGATTTGAATTTGCAATTTGAATTTCAAATTTTACTTTTCAAATCCTACATTTCAAATTCATGAATTTCAAATTCATTGTTTGGATAAATAAAAAAATTTAAATTCTTAATATATATAATATTTAACTAATAATTAATTTTTTATTTTCTATTTTTTAAAATTAATTTTTTTAAATAATAATTCAAATAATGTTTTTTTTACATCAAACCAAACCAATTTTTTATTAAAGAATCAAAATTTTAAAAGCAATATTTTTTTCAAAATAAATTGAACCGGTTAATTTTTTGGTTTGGTTTATATTATATTTAACTAAATTTTTTATGTTTAAAATCAAACCGAAAAATGCAATTTTTATAATTTTAAATTTATCCGAACATTTATCTTTTTATTTTTTTAAAATAAAACCAAACCAAAATTTTAAAAGAAATAATTTTTCAAAACAAACAAATTCAAAATTTTTTAAATAATTTTTAAATATTTTTAGAAATTAATGCTAATTAATTTTTTAAAATTTTCCAAAAAAAATTCCCGAAAAGGAGCTTGCTCCTCCTCTTTAGAGATATTTGCCGGCTTCCTTCGACGAAATTTTTTTTCTCAGGAAGAACCTGCTCCATCTCTTTCGAGGTATCCGCCGTCGCCCTCTGACGGATTCTATTTTTAAAAAATTTTGGAATTTTTTTTAAAAGAAAATTATAAAAATAAAAAATTTATGTCGGGGGTGGCAGCGGGTATCTCAGAATATCCTCCTCAGGAAAAAAAATTCCATCTGACGGCGGCAGCGGATACCTCGAAAGAGAAGGAGCAAGAATTTCTGGGAAATTTTTTTTGAAAAAAACATGTGGATTAAAAAAATTTGGAAAACAATTTGTCGGAAAAAAAAATTTGGAAAAAAATTTTCAAACAATATTTGTGCATTAAAAAAATTTGAAAAAAACATTGTCGAAAAAAAAATTCCGGTCGGGCGCCGACAGCGGGTACCTGAAGAGGAGGAGCCTGATCTTCCAGGAAAAAAAATTTCGGAAAAAATATGTGGATTAAAAAAAACGGAAAACATTGTCGAAAAAAAATTTCCGTTGGACGTCTTCAACGGGTACCTCGAAAGAGGAGGAACCTAATCCTTCAGGAAAAAAACTCGAAAAAAAAATTCCGAAAAAAATATGCGAATTACAAAAAGTTCGGAAAAAATTTTTCGTCGGACGGCGGCAAGTACCTCGAAAGAGGAGGAGCCTGATCCTTCAAAAAAAAATCCGGAAAAAATTACCGCCGAATAGCAGCAGGGGTATCTCGGAAAAGGAGAAACACTTTTCCTCTAGAATTGTTTCTTCGAAAAAAAAATTCGAAAAAATATTAGCCGGATAAACTTTTCAATTTTTTCTCCATTCGAATCAGGTTATAGTTGATTTTCCACTGAATTAATTCAATCGGTTAATGTTTAATATAATAAATATAAATTATTTGAAATCCATAGGTTATAGGAGTTATTTCAAATCCTCAACTTTGTATGTGTTAAAATTAACTTGGATTTGGCTCAAATCCAAATCCAACAAACTTTACAATCCAAACGGAGGATTTGGTTCAAATGCAAATCCAAATCCAAATCCACCCTTATCCAAATCCACTCTTCCTCTAGAATCAGGTTATAACTGTATTTTTACTGTAGATTTGTTGAATTGTTGCACTATTATTATGAATCTTTGGTACAAAGAAAAAGGAAAAGGTTCAATTTGCCCCTTCAACTTTTCGATCAGAGTCAATCTGCTCCATCAACCCATTTTGTCGTTTTTGAACCATTTTAGCACCAATTTTGGCTCAACTCGCCCCTTTCTTTTAGGTATTGCTTTGAAAATTCATTAATTTAGCAAACTAATTATTTGTATAATAAATCAACAAATTTTGGCCCTTGCATTTGGTATAAAATATCAATTAAGGTCAAGTTCATGGTTTTGTAAAAAATCTACTATAAAGTTAGTATTTTGGCTCGTTTTACCCTTAGATGAGGTGTCAAAAATAGTTGGAGCTTTTTATACGTATTGGAGTTGATGTTAACCAAAAATTCTTTGACAATTTAAACTGAAAGGGTAAAACGCGCCGAAATTGCCAAATTCTAAGTGTTTTTTATATCTCGAAGTCATGTTTTCAAAATTGGAAAATAGAAATCGAAAACTTGAAGAAGGAAAATTACCAGATAATGCCTGATTAATCATGAAAGGTAAATTCAGTACTACACAAATCTCAACTTTCACTTGATATTAACAACAAACAATCGATTACAATAAGAATTCGCATACATTTTTGACAAAGGGGGAAAAAATGAAAAAATAACACAGCTGTTCTTTTATACACTTAGACCAAACAGCTGAATTTCTTCTCTAACATTTCAAAAAAGAGGCAAATAAACAGATAAGAGGAACAAATACAAAATCAAAGTCAACTATAAGTAAACAAAACTCACACTCTTTTAACATTTTGGAGGCAAATAATTTGTGTTCTTATTTTGATGATTTAAATAACTGACTTCCAAGAGTCACAATTGGAGTTCCTTCACCCATGACTGTGGTTAAGGTCATCTCTTTGTCGAGTATCCGATCAAGTTCCATCACCACATAGCTCATGGCAGGTCGCCTTTCGCTCGAAGGTTCCAGGCATCGGATTATCAATTGTATGAACGCCTCCATACTTTCAGCTGTGAAGCTGGTCCCCATCCTTTGATCAACAATGCGAGAAAAGGCGCTATAGTCCTCCGTATTTTGAACCTTGATAACAGGAGATAAGAAATCAACATAAGTTTCAAATATCTCAAAATTTAACTAGTAGCTCACAATTTATGCAAAACAATGCAAAATGTTGATTCCAGTAGTTAAATTGCTTGTAATCATGCCACTTTATATTGCACGTAAACTTCTCGAATCCTATGTTTCAACATTTAATTTCCATTTTCGGTAACACTTCTAAAACTACAAAACTCTACATTTTAATCTATTCTCGTGAAAAAAGTATAGCTTTGCCATTTTTCATTTCAGCATTTCCACTTCCGTGCTACATAACATGCCGCTAATGAATGATGATTGCAATTTGCATTTGGTATGCATATGACTACCATATGCATATGTTCATGCTCATCGGAGCAGAACTTGCAATTTGTAGCTATCAAATTCCTATAACATTCATCCATGAGCATGCACTACTCTTTCCAGTTGAAGAAGAAAAATGTGTAAAATTACATGAGCTACAATAATATGCATTTTCACTGCGCTAAATAATTTACAAGTACCATACCCATTCAACCAGGTTTTGGCTGGAGTCTGAAGATGATGAATCTGTTGCTTCTCGTCCGCTTAGTAACTCAAGAAGGAAAACACCAAAACTGAATGCATCACTTTTGTCGGAAAATCGTCTGAATTCTGTCACTCTGTATACATGGATGGTAGATTAGTAAAGTGATAAACAGCATATGTGGTTAAGGGATTTAAATATGTCGAAGTTAGGAGTAATACTCTGGTGCAAGAAATATCTCATCTGCTGTGACTTGTGAAGATGGACCTGCAACATCTACTCTTCCCAAGAAATTACGAAGTCCTGCATCTGCAACCTTGGCAATAAAGTTCTCATCTACAAGAACATTGGCTGTTTTGAAATTTTTGTGCACTAAACGAGGACTCAGAGAGTGAAGATGAGCCAAACCTGCATATAATCATATATTTAAGGCATGTTGACTTCAAGATCTTTTACGAGCAAGAAAAAAGATTGTTTATTATGCCAAAAATTTGGAACTATACACATTCATTATTGACATTCAGTTTTATTTTGGGCCGAATTAGAACTTTCTTTATTTTTCAAGTAAGAGAAAAACTGATACCAGGAAAGCCAAAATGCTCACTGATTTTGCAGAGGATCACCTTTAGCTGCACCAAGGGCTATTGCCAGTCTGTGCTTGAATTCTAGCTTCCCATTCGAAAATTGACTGGGTCCTGCTCCAAAATATATGATGCCCTCAATATGCAAGAAATCAAATATCCAGGCCGTGCAGTTTGTTTACATTGAAGTTACAGCATGTTACAGAAGGACATTAATGCTTAACAACATAACACCATTTATAACGTCGCATACTAGAATTCTATCACTTGCTGTTGATCGATTAAACAAATGTCCAAATGGAGAATCCTAAGAAAAATGTACTAGATGCACCAACACTCTCAAACATCCAGCTTACACAAGTAAAATTGGTGTCAGGATAGTGAGTTACCGTACAAGTGACTGGAAACACTTCCACTAGGAACATACTCGTAGACAAGACATTGCTGACTATTTTCCTGGCAGTAGCCCAAAAGAGTCACAAGATTCCGATGCTGAATAGGTGAAAGATACCGCACCTAATAAGAAGCTTCAATCCCGTTAGATATTCTAAAATTAAGACACAAGAGTAGGAAACAAGTACAAAAAAATGGAGTGCATATGTATAGACTGGACTTTAAGAACAGACGAACAGCAAGGGAATAAAAATACACCCATGGTGCTGGGCAGAAAAGGAAGCAGCACATGCTATGCTTAGTTAAGCAGAAGTTCTAAATAGAGAAGACTAAAACTCTCAAAATAAAATTAATGTCATGTTAGTTTATACATGTTGAAAAAAATAAGAATAACTATTTTAGTATATTTAGAGTAAGAAGCTGCATTTTGCAATCCATTTCTCATGGATGTTGTTAAGCCAATTAAAACCTTCTATTGCTCTTTAGTGCAACACTAGAATTGTAATAAAAATTTATATACTTTGACGGGTATCTATCACAAAATAGAAAATTGTCATCAATGGAGGCGGTCATTACCTCATCAACAAACTCCTGACTAGATACACCAGGTCGCTTCTTGATGGCGACAAGAATCCCATCATTAAGCAAACCCTTGTAGACTTCCCCAAATTTTCCAACTCCAATCAAGTTTTTATCAGAAAAAGATTTTGTGGCTTGAGATAGTTCATCCATCTCGAAACGCCTGGCTTCTCGTAAAGAAAATTCAACCCCAACATGTCTTCCCCTTGCTGGTTATATAAGGTGAACAAAAAAAAAAACAAAGAGAAACAAAATTTTATATGATTTTCATATTTCGTACAAACTTTGTTGCTGCAAATGCCCTCTTGGGCCAAATATGAAATGCATGGTACCTTGGATAGAAGGATCTGAAGACCCTGTCTCCGAAGTTCTCGAAACACTCTTCTTGTGATATATACAGAACCATATAAGAAAGATAATTACTCCCATCAACGCCACGACTCCTGCAGCACCACCTAATACGGCTGCAAGAGTCTTTGACATTTGGTATGGGAGGCAGAGGCACTTCAACTACGAAGTGAAGTATTACTCGTATATGAAGTAATATACATCGAACCTGGATCAAAAGAATCACATAACAGGTAAACAACAAGATCAGCAAGACAGCAATATCAACATCAAAATCAAGCAACGTTCGATACATATGATTCTCATAGAATAATGAATGATTCAACATTCAAACAAGTACCTACGCAATAATAACGCAGAAATTCATAACATTTAGCAGCATATGTGATGAATACCTCAACAGATTTTCTTAGAAGTCAAATAATAGTTTTAAATAAGTGAACTACACCGAAAAGTTCAATACCAACAGGATAAAAGCAACAAAAGTAATAAAATACAATGTCCAATTACTCAAGAAATGCATACAGTTCAACTATAATATATGAACATGCTCTGAGATAATTAAGGAAAAACAGATTGCAAGTAAAAAATGAACTCATCAAACCTGTATTTCCAGAGAAAAAATGCAGCCAAACCTCCAGAATCCTCAAATTCATTTGCCAATGACAGTCTCAAGTAAGCATCCAAATACCACAGCCAACAGATTTAAAAACTCATCCACATTCCCACATTAAACAAAAAACAAAAACCAAAAATCCCTTTGTCTTAAAATTCTAAACAACTAGAGTCTAAAAAACCTGAAGAAAAACCCAGCAATGATCCAGAACGAGTCTTGAAATTACAAATGTCAAAGGAGACAAAAGATACAGCTGCAAAGAAGAAGAGAACAAGAATGAAGGGGAATGTACAAAAATGAATCAAGTGTTGTTGTGCTTTTGAATTAAATAAACGAAAATACAGACAATGCCGACAGAAAGAGACCTCGCGCCGACAACAACACTCTCATCTTATAATAACAACATCCACCAAACAAGACACTCACTAAACAAACCCACCAAATATTTACAGTTTTTTGAACTACCCTTTTTATAGTTTGATGTCTGAACTTGGAAAAGATGGTTAATTTAACAAATAGTAACTAGTTTTGAAGTGACTGTACAGGAAGAGGATGAAGATGAGCTAAAAGAGTGAGAATTGGAAATATAATTTGGTATAATTGGGTTTGTGGGCTGTAAAGCAGTATACTTGTTCTTCTTGTCTGCTACTGCAAGTTGGGGAAGGATTATTAGTGTACAGGACATTTTAGGCTGGCTCGCCTCTAAACAGATTTACTCTGCTACTATACCAAAAGTCCTTTGATTCTTTTTGTAAGTTACAATGTTACAAATTAAAGTCGCCAATGGATATATATTAGTATATCTTAGGCCTCGTTTGGTTGGTTGGCGGTAAATAGATTAGGAAAGTTGTATTTTTCGGGAAGTAGCAAATATTTTTTATTTGGTTCAATTTATACATTCTATTTTCCGGGAAGGTCGATATTTGACTTTCCTTTGACTAGGGAAGTAACTTCCCTAACAAAACCCAAGAAAGTAGAACTTTCCTGGTACTTTTGTTATATTTTCCTAATTAACCTTAACTTTTTGCTTTTTTTTTTTAAATTTATATAAAAATTATCATAGGACATTTTTGTCTTTTAATTAAAAATTAGTTTCGTACTTCCTAGAAAGTAAAAATCAAAACAAGCAATATATATTAACTTACTGAGAAGTTAACTTCCCAGGAATTATACTTCCCGGAAAGTTAACTTTCCGGAAATTGTTATAAAACGAAACAAGCGAAGCCTTAATATATGCAATACAATTTCATTCGCGCAAAGACCTAACCGAGCGTTTGCCATGTTGAAATATTTAATATAAAATAACAATAATAAAAAATTTCCTATGATATATATTCACCAATTTGTTGTAAATATAACATTCAACCGGTGCATCTCTTCAAATTCAGCACGGCTCGTTTACACCCTAATAATCATTTATTTTATTTTTGTAGTTCCGTCCATTTTATCCTACTAATTAATTCCGCCCCTTTTGATAATGTTTATATAGTAGACAATAATAAAGATAAAAAAGATGATGATGATGATGAGTGACTGAGAGATTTAAAGCTGTAGAGTTGTTATCCCCACCAGCCAGCTATGTTGACATTGCTCCAACCAATTCATTTTACATTACTTTTATTATACATATATTTAATGGATAAATAAATTAAAACTACTAAAATATTTTTGAACAAATAAAAAGAGTTGTTAAATAATCAATTTAAATATACAACTAGTCTACCGGGGCTCACAGTTAATATTATATGGCTTCTAATTATATATGGTGTAAGATATAATCAATTTAAATATTAGGGATCTAACATCCATTGTTTTAAAAGATAATTTTCTTATGAAAGCATAACTAAATTTTAATTATCTAGTCAAATAAATAGTTGAAGATAACAATATTTTCAGATTAAATATTTTGAATAGTTAATCAAGATATATTATTTTTTATTAAATTTAATTAATAAAAAGATTAAGCTTAATGATAAATGAATAAATAAACCAAGTAAAATTAATTGTCCTTTTTATTCAAATAATAACTTTATGAATAATTAGGTTTTTGAAAAATGTATTTATACATAATTTTGGCCGTACAACACCTAAATATATATATTAAGTATTCTATATGTGGACGAAGTTGCTCCGTCATTGTATTTTCGCTAGGGAAGTGTGGACGAAGTTGCTCCGTCATTGTATTTTCGCTAGGGAAGTGTGGACGAAGTTGCTCCCCTCAAACCTTGTCCATAATTTTTTTAGCCTGTCTTTTGATCATTGTTTTTTTGTTAATATTCAGAAAAATCGCAATGATGATTGCGAGAATTGGAGAATTTTGTTTGGCCTTACCTGCTGGTCCTTATGGAATCATCGCAACAAGTTCATTTTTAGCAAGGAGAGGAGCAGCTTCGAGATGATTGCCCAGTCTATTCGTCAAATGGCTCATTACACTCTCTCTGCTAAAAAATTTGTTAAGCTTTCTAATCCTGGATTACAGCCAAGAACGGAGCAGTTTGTAGGGTGGGATCCCCCCTCTCGGGGCTGGTTGAAGATCAACACCGATGGTGCTGTCCGAGGCCCAGAGAAAATAGCAACAACAGGTGGTTTAGCTCGTACAAACAGCGGAGAATGGGTTTTCGGCTTTAGCAGGAACATTGGAGCTTGTTCGGTCCTTCAAGCTGAACTTTGGGGTGCATTTGATGGATTAGAAGCGGCTTGGAACCGTGGATTTACCACATTATTTTAGAAATGGACAGCAAGCTCGGAGTAGATAGCTTGAACAACGATCACTGTAGAATTAATGCGAACTCCAGTCTCCGGAACGCTATCAAAAATTTGATTAACAGGGATTGGTCGGTTGTCGTTCGTCACACCCATGGGGAAGGTAATCGTTGCGCTGATCGCATGGCTAGTCTCGGTTTTTCTCACAATGTGGGGCTGCTGATGTATGATAGTATTCCAAATGGTCTTCAAAGCTACCTTATTTATGACAATGTTGGGGTTTCTTTTCCCCGTATGTTTAGAAGCATCTAGTGCTTTTGTTTTGGCTTTTGCCTTCTTTTTTAATAAAAAAAAAGTATTCTATATGTATTTTTAATTGGTTTAAATTATATTACACTATTTATCACTTTTTTATGACTCTTATAAAATATGTATCTCTTTCTTTATTATTATTATATATAATCATATAACAGCATCCTATGAGCATATATCTATATACTATCTTATAAAAGAGAACCCAAAAACACTGTACATTGAACAGTGTTTTTGGGTTAAATTTCCAACTCTGTCCCTTGATATTTAGCATAACTGCCTCCGTACCCTTTCCTTCAATTTTATTTTTCTAATGAAATTAGGTTTAGCGGTGGTCTTCTCTTTATCGCTGCCTCTCTACCTACGCCTCTTCTTGCAATTCATTCTCCGTCGACTTTGAAGAAGATATTTATGCTTCATCAAATCACAGATCCGTCAAGGAAGAAGACAACACAGATGGATGTTGAAAGCGATCACAGTGGTTGCTCTAACTTTAGTTCTGACTCAAACATCAGCGGCAGGCGTCGAACATGTCTTTACCGATCACGTCTCAGTTTGATCCTCTTCTATTTTCCTCGACGTGTTTGCTGTCGACCTCTCTTTTTTATCTCCCTACCTCTCTCTTTAATACCTAATCATGTATGTCTTTTAGTTTGTCTTTTACTTTTTTGTTTTTCATGAATTAGTGATGATAGAAGTACTGCTCTCAATATCTCAGACTCTATTTTAATTATCTTTTAATCTTTCAGGCTGGAATACAGTAAACTATGATTTACGACGCCACTACTATTGAGAAAGCTGATCTTCTACTGTTTAGCAGGTCATATTAGCTTCCTCCTTTGTATTTTTTTGAAGAATACCTTTTTTTTATTGTGGAAAGTGCACATAAATTAATTTATAATGTTTGTAGGCAATTGATCCAATAACATGCAAATGCCTGTACAAAATGCTTAATCGAGATGTATTTTATGAATAAATGGCACACTTCTACTGGGAAAGAGGTAATTATAAACTGATTTGGCTATTTATATACAATTTTGAGCTCAATTTGTTTAGTTTTTTTTTTTTTGGTATTGAAGTCAAATTGTATTTGATTTGCGCAGCATTTTTATATAGTGGACGATTACGAGAGATGATAAACTGAAAAATTGCTATTTTTTCAGAATCTAATGATTGTGCTAGATGATAAACTGAGGCAATCAAGTGAGTTTCTTCATTATTGATGTAATGCAATGAATATATGGTTCATTTATGGTTCAATAAAAGAATTTTGATGCATTTTAGCGTTGGTTATATGAAAATCGAATGAGCAGTTATGGAGCAGATGTGTGGATATACTGTGCATTGGCATTGATGGAAAAATTTGAATGGGCTCAAGGTTATAGAAAACATTTTTGTTTGCTTTATATGGATTATAAGAATGGTCTTGCCCGACACCCAAAATCTTTACCATATTGTTAATTGCGTTGTCCTTCATCGGAATTTTAAGAGCTTTTTTTTGATAATGTAAATTGACAGTATCATTGGTTACTTTGAATCTTTCGCAGGCTGCCGGTGCGATGTCAACAAAAATTGGTAAGTTGTGCAATCTGTTAAGCTCCTCATGCCATATGTCTAAAAGTTTGTCTTTGAGTTCTTGCCTTAATCATTATATTTCATGTGTTTTGTGGCCTGTTAGTCAGAGATTATATTTTTGGTTTTTCCCTCTTCATGTTTGGTTGTATTTGGTTGTATTGTGTATATTTAATATTTAATGCTTGTGCGAGGTATGCGTGGCTAGCATCGTTGGCAGGCAATTTTTTTTGTAATGTGAATAATTGATTAATTTTTCCAAAAACAACAAGAAGAAAGTTATATTTTTGATGTGTATGGACATTTGCATTGCTCTATGCGACTAATCTCAGTGTAATGATCTTGGAATGCATCAACTTGATGATGTGGATGAGCTCTTTTTAAAACAATGATGCTAGCCACGCATATGAAAAAAAAATCAAAAGTTTATTTCTAAAAATATTTGCAGCTTCTTTATTAGTTTACTCTTTTTGCTCCCCTCATCAATTACATTTAATTTAAGGCACGTCCTGGCATTTGTCCAATGTCACTCGCACATATTCAATCTTAACTTAGATAGAACATAGGCTTTCAATCCTTTCAGTTCTTGTGCTAAAATTCATGTTCAATTGCTTTTAAATTTATTTTTCTGTCAATTTCTTGATTGCAGAGAAGGATTACCTTTGCCTATATGGATTTTTCAATGAATAGTAGGATCAATCTGGCTGCTGAAGAGGTGCCTCCGGAACATCCATAGCCTTCTTTGGGTATTATTTTGCTAGAGATGGAATGCAAAAAAAGGATTATTGGTTGCAGTTCATAGTGATGCATGGTTGGTTGCCGTGTCCTTTTATTTTGAGGCTAGATTTGGATTTGACTAACCTGATAGGTAATTCATTTTCTCATTCGACAACTTATTTGTGTGCTACTATGCATCTGTTGAATTTTTAGTCCCTTAGGATTTTTACCATCAATAGGCATGGAGACTTTGTCATTGTTAATTTTCAGCTTTTATATGATGTCAATGTGGAAGGATAATGATTCTGAATAAGCAAATTCATTATCAGTTTTAACAAATATCACCAGGCTGTTAATTATGAGTTTTATGTTGGCTTGCGCCTCGATATGATATTTGAAGGGAAAGACTCATGAAAGAAGGTACCTCGATTTTTTGTTTTCTGATTATGTTGCCTTTTGTGTTTCTGAATTGATCATTTTTTCTGCATAAACTCATTGACTAGCAATCTATAAACCTGTTGCTGCTATCTATTTTCTTGAGCATGTGTACTAATAAATATATCCGAGGTAGCTAATTTTGGAATTGGTTTTGAATATAAAAGGTTCCCCATTCAATTTCCGGCTTTACAATTTTTATGAATATCTGCAAAACTCATACGTTATATGATGTATAAGTATCTATCGCATGAAGCTCTCCAACAAATTAAGTTGGTCTCTTGGGAGTTCTTCCTAGCGTCGTATGCTTAAATTAATGTACACTTACGAATTTGGGTTTACTTTATGGAGTTCTTTAATTTATGAATAATAGGCACAAACTGAAAAGGTTCTTGAGGAAAATACAAATTTTATTTGAGCCAGATCGTTAATAATATTTTGATGCGGCATTACTTATGATGTTTGTTTCATGTTCTTTCCATGTTTCAGAAACAAATATGCCCTTAAAAGTCTGCCAAGGCATGCAACCTGGATTCGCTTAAGTGATTTTGTCGAAGCTTTGCCTGAACTGAACTCTTTTGATTCTTAATCTGATAAGCAACAGATGTCTTAATATTATCTTCCCAATTGACCTGGATTTGACATGTTGAGATTGATTGTTTTTCAGGAGAAAGTACTAATTAGTAGTTAATAATTTTAAGCTTTTATTTATATTTTATTCCATAGGCTGTGTAAGATAATACCAATTTTATATTTAATTGTTAATTATGGATTATTACTTAATCTTTTATTACGCATTTATTATTAGATATTTGTAAATTGTGTATTATCTTTTTTAGTTGTTATACTTTAAATTTAGAAATAGTTATCCCGAAGCAACGCGAGGGTTTCGTACTAGTTTGCATATAAAGGTTGAATATAACATTAAAGAATTAAGAATTCTTTTAATATATTAAAAGGTAACGGCTATATAGATCAAAAAGTCCAAAATGGCTTGTAGTTTATTGTTAAAATTTTCACATGAAGACGTAGGATTGTTGGCCATGTTACAATATCAAATGATTGAATAAAAGTGGCCTAAGCCTATCTTTCATGCGCTTATTATGTTTTTTATTAGCCATATAAAATTACTTAGATCATTTAAAAGGCGTATATGTCCAGAAAAAGCGCTCTTTTTATTCAAATGAGTTCGCATGTTTAAATTATACTAATTTCGCATTACGTGATATGCACGTGGCTCGTAACGTAATTCGTCAATGAACATATTAGTTATTAATATATTTTTTTCATACTGAATTTATTCTTATTTTGGTTTTATAATAACTATAATTAAATAATTAATTTAATTTTATTAATAATATCTTTAAAAATAATAAGATAGAAATTTAAATAATAATATATTGACCAAATATAGTATTTTAATTTTGTAGTTCAATCAAACTAAAAGATAGGTATTCCTACTAATTTGGAGACAATTTAGTTATTTTTTACATACTAAAAACTAAATTAGAGATAATTTAGCTACCTATTCTAATTAGGACTTTAATTACAATAGTGATTAATTAAATAACTAATTAGTTAATGAATATAAAACCTTTATTTAGTAGTAAACTGAAAAGGATTATTCAGTAAATTTGCCTGTCCCCCCCCCCCATCCGTGCTTTTATATATAGTATAGATAGATTTATAAATAAAATTGTTTAAAATTTAGATATGAAATTTTATTTTTCGTAAAAAATTTGCCCGATTCGAATGGAAATTTAAAAGTAGCAAAATCAGAATTTGAGATCAGAAAGGGCGAAATTACTAGGCAATTCTTTTTCATGCCTTCAAAATAATACCGTTTTGACGTTATTAAAATTCTGAAGGGACTCATTTTACTTCTTTAATTCAAAATATATTTAGGCTTTTAAGGCCCTAATTTGTCTTAAACAAATATATATGAGCAATAGTTCAATTTTTTAAAAATTAACCTAAAAATAAAACAAACTCTCACATCAATTTTCTAATTTTTTTAATATATATAGTTATCATTAATCAACATAATTTAACTTGAAAGTACAAAATTATTTAACCTAAATTATTTTTCAGTTCCATAACCTAATTTTTCAAATTTGTTAATATAAATGTTTTTAATTTCCAATCTTTCAAAATCAAGCTAAAATATTCCATAAAAAATTACTAATTCTAATAATATTTGGTAAGTTTTTATCTTTTATCTTTTATTTTATCTTTTATATTGTATTTATGTATCATGTTAATATAATTTATATATTTATGTGACAAATTATATTAAATTAATATTTTGTGTTATTTAAATTGATTTAATCATAAAAAATAATATAATTGTTGAGATTACAACAAATAAGTTTTTTGAATTATTATCATTTTATTATTTTTTTGATAACTAATTTTATATTGTCAATAATTAATTTTATTTTATTGATATTTGATGGATTTTTTAATTTATTTGTGTTGTTTTAGATAAATAAATTGATAAATTTTAAAAGTATGTATATATATATATATTCTTTTATAGTTTTAAAAAATAAAATTGTGAACGAAATTATTCTTTTTAATTAAACCCGAATAAATAGATTAATAGCTAAAGAATAAGATATCGCTTCTTTTATCATCATCAAATCTTATTATTTAGTTTTCTTTCACTTGAGTAATCACTTGTAATTCTGAAAGAATTAGTTTAATTGAATAATGAAAATAAGAACAAAACATGATGGAATGGTTGATTAGGATGATACAAATGACTTAAAATGTGACACCACGATAGGAGATTAATAATGCATAGGATGACTTAAACATTTTTTTTTTGTTGAGATGTCTAAACATGATTAATTAATGTAATACAAATGTCAACATCTATAATTATTGACACTCAATGATTTTTTAGCATCATTTTGTTTATTCAGATTTGAGGTAATTTGCAGGTCAACAATTTAGAGCTGTTTTTTAATAGTTCTATTCCTTTTTTTTCCTTCTAAAGGGCAATAGCAGTATAACTTTCATATTAGTATTTGTTTTTCTATGGATAAATTACATTAACAATGTCTGAACTTTTTGAAAGTGTATCAAATGTCTTTAATCATAATCACCAGGCTATTACTAACTACTAAGTTCCAAAAAAAGAAAGTAAGCTGATGTGGTTTAACATATATATATAAAAAGTTAAAACACGAAAACAAATAGAGACTAAAATAAAAAAGAAATTGAAACTACACAAGTAGATAGTAAAACTACACCATATATGTTGGGAAAAGAGTCATTTATTTATGCCCCTAAAATTTTAAAAAATGATGTTCCTAACACCTTAACGTTCATAAAAGTTCAAATAATGCCTCTAACATTTTGAAAAATGAACAATCAGCCCTCCGATTAGGACAATCAGACCCCTAACGTATTATTTATGCATCAGAATTGAAGGCCTGGTTGTCAATATTTTAAAACGTTAGGGATATATTTAAATCTTTTCGGACATTGAGGGTTTATTTGATCCTAAAATCAAACTTTAGGAACATAAATAACTCTTTTTCCCATATGTATGTTAGATACTCATAAGGCCATCTTCAACCCACTCTAAATTTGAAACTCTACATTTTAGAGATAGAGTAAATTTCCCTCCAACCACAAACTCTATCTCTAACTCTAAATAAGTTTTTCTCCAATCACAAACTCTATATCTAACTCTAAAACAATATTTTAAAACTAAATTATTTTATTATTTTAACAACTTAACTCAAATTGATTTTTTTTTTACATATTCATCCTAAAATTAAATACATATAATTTTTATCAATAGTAAACCATATAGTTTTATTATTATTATTAATAGTAGTAGTAGTAATATTGTTTATTTTTATTTTTATTGTTATTTTTATTATTGTTATTTTTATAATTGTTTATATTATTTATTAAAATATTTTTGTTGATTTTATATATTATTAATTTATAGTATATGCGGTTTTTTATTATTTAATTAATTATTTAATTTTATTAAAAGTCGTAATAAAATATTATAATAAAAATATAAATTATAATATTTAAATATACTATTTTATCAAATGACATAATTGTATAAATTAAAGCTAATGGACTAAACAAGTAATTTATAAAAATAAAAAAATATAAACTAGTCCTTATAGAGTTTTGAATAGTGAAACTCTACATGTAATAAATTAATTGATCTATTTTGGTTAAAGTTCTGGCTATTTTAATTAATTCGAGTAATAAATTTTTGAAAATTCAGTTAATTAAATTCACATAATATTTTTATTTGTTTTTCTCTCATATATGAGTAGGTTCTGCCATAAATTATATCACATAATTATACATTTATTATAATTTATAACACACATTTTATAAGACATGAACTCTTGACAAATCACATTGTATGAAACTATGAATAATTGAAATTCTTTTCCATGGATAATTGATCTTAAAAATCACTGAACTTTTAAATTTTTTCATTTCAATCATTAAACTATTTTTTTTATTTCGATCACTGAACTTTCATTTTTTTCATTTTGATATTTCAGGCCAAAAATGCTTAGGTGGCAGCCGGAAGTTGACATGTGACATCTAGATTTTACAAGTTTTACTTTGAAAATTTATCACACATACATAATTTCACTTTAAAAATGACTTTTTGGATCAAATAATGCATATATGGCAACTTTTCAGGTTAAAAAAATTAATTCTGGCTGCCACCTAAGCAATTTTTGCCCGGAAAATACCAAAATGAAAAAAATGAAAGTTCAGTGATAAAAATAAAAAAAAATAGTTTAGTGACTGAAATGAAAAAATTCAAAAATTCAGCGATCTTCAGGCCCTATTTCCTAGTATTTGTCTCCTTATTCACAAACGACACTGCACATGCTACATGAATATTCATTGCACTGTCGTCAACTTTTGTCATTTAATGCCTTAAAAACCCGATTTTTTTATTATCTTTTCAATTTTATCATAATATTAAAAATCAGTCAATTCTATTTAATTTTATATTTTTTCATTTCAAAAAAATTCTTTAAAAATGATCAATTTAATTTAAAAAATTAATCTAATACAAAAAAGTCAATTTCGAGAAGTTTTTTAACTTTTGCCAAATAAAAAAGCTCAATTTTATGTTTCAGAATACAATTAAAATAAAAAAAATATAAAATACGGTAAAATTGACTGATTTTCAACGTCAGGATAAGATTGAAAAAGAAATAAAAAGGTTAAGAGTTTTTTAAAAAACTAAACCTTTAAAATATTCCATGTATTAAGGTTACTCTTAACCATTAATCATAAAATTTAATTGGTCAGGAAAGACGAACTGCAAAAAAATAAATAAAATTAATTGATGATTTTTTTCATAGCAACCATAACGATGTTCAAAATATAATCTTTTTTGTTTCTGAGAAAACTGGCATCTTCCAATAATTACTTTTAACTCTGAGATTTGATATATACATATTCCTAGCTATTATCTGAAAAATAAACTAAAATATCTCTCAAATTTACATTTATTACACTAAAAACCCCTTTAGTTATCTTATACTATAAATAAATTGTGCAATAGATAAATGAAAACATAGAGACAATATTCAAATTTACATGTATTACACACACTAAAAAACCCTTTAGTTATCTTTCTATTTTATATTGTAAATAAATTTCAAGATATTGTACCAATTATTATTAAAGATAAATGAAAACATAGAGATTTAGATGTATTAAAAAAATATAAATGATGGTAAAGTGTGCAATAAATCAAAATAGAAAAATTAATCAGTGAATATGATAGTCTTTAGAGGGTATATGATTTTTTTTCACTAACAATTGACTAGCGACATAATATTTTAATGTAATGTTATAAAATCGAAATATGTTTTAGTATAATTGTTAAATATCAGGACAAATTAATATAATATATCGAACTTTGAGGTTGTAAATAATTACCTCCAAAACTTATAAAACTTTAAGATAATATGGCATAATTAGCTATAAACAAAATCAATTTTTTATGTATAAGTTCTGATTTTATAGACCTACCATCAGTGACAGATACAGAGTTTTCTTTTAGGGGGGTCCAATTTAAAATTATATAAACTAAAATTTATAATACACTTTTAAATAAAAAAAATTATTGATTGCTAATGTTTATAAACACGTATTTAAAAATGTAGTAGTATATGGCAATCATTTTTTTATTTAACTATATTAATGTTATTTTTGTAATTTTATTCTGTTTAAATATGCTATACTTTTAGTTTTTAGACAAATTGAACTGGAATGAATGTCAGTTTTGGTCGAACTAGTTGAATTGTCGGTCTGATTTTGTTCTTAAAATATCAGATAAATACAATGTATTAGAAATTGGACTAATTAATTTAGTTCTAATTAGTGTTTTAAAAATTAGACCGGAGCAATCAGTTCAGCTGAGAGATTGAAAGACTAATTTGAAATTTTTGCTAATCAACCCAACAAAACCCTACTTAATAAAAAATATACAAGATAATTTGATAGATTTTTTAGGTAATATTTTAATTAAATACGATAAGTAATCGTGCATATAAATTAATTTGAAAGTTGATGTAATAATTTATACTAACTTTTTGTTTGTTAAATTCATTGTGTTACAATTATTTTAATAGGATGTCCAAAATAAATAGTTGCAATGATTTTTCAAAAACTATTAGTGTAAGAAATGTGATATTCAATGAACTACTCATCAAAATTCAAAAAAAGACACATGTTTTAAAATTAGAAAAAAAAATAGTCAAAATAATCTTTAAGAACCGGTTATAATTGGTGAACTATGTTAGTATATACATGGGTTGGCGGTAAATTACAACATATGCAAGAGCCATTGTCTACATATAGTACTTAAGAAAAAGTTGGATCTGAGGGGGTCCAGTGAACCCCTTGTATCTTGAGTGTATCCTGTTAAAAATAATCCCACATTGCTTAGCAGAATAAATATAAATGAGTTTATAAGTGTAAAGGTTCAACCACCTATTAACTAGTTCTAGTTATTAGGTCATGGTTGAACCTAAACACTCTCATAAGCATGTGGGTGGAGTATCACATTCTCACCAATTTATAATTAATTACTCCCACCAATATTTCTAATATGGTATCGGAGCGGGTCTGCCTCAGGTTCTTAATTTGCCGGTTGTCCGTCTGGATGTCCAGTCCCAGCGGCCCGGTCCGGTATTGCCGCTGCGTATTAAATCAAAAATTTCAGTGGGTCTGGCCCGGATTCTTAAATTGCCGGTTGTCCGTCTGGATGTTCATTCCCAACGGCCCGGTCCGGTGTTGCCGCTGCTTGTTAAATCAAAAAGTTTCAGTTTTAGGGGGAGTCAATTTCAAATGACAACCAGATGTCCAGTCCCGGTTGCACTTGAGGGGGAGTGTTAAAGATAATCCCACATTGCTTAGGAGAACAAATATAAATGAGTTTATAAGTATAAAGGTTCAACCACCTATTAACTAGTTCTAGTTTTTAGGTCATGGTTGAACCTAAACACTCTCATAAGCATGTGGGTGGATTATTACATTCTCACCAATTTATAATTAATTACTCCCACCAATATTTCTAATATGGTATCGGAGCGGGTCTGCCTCGGGTTTTTAATTTGCCGGTTGTCCGTCTGGATGTCCAGTCCCAGCGGCCCGGTCCGGTATTGCCGCTGCGTATTAAATCAAAAATTTCAGTGGGTATGGCCCGGATTCTTAAATTGCCGGTTGTCCGTCTGGATGTTCATTCCCAGCGGCCCGGTCCGGTGTTGCCGCTGCTTGTTAAATCAAAAAGTTTCAGTTTCAGAGGGAGTCAATTTCAAGTGACAACCAGATGTCCAGTCCCGGTTGCACTTGAGGGGGAGTGTTAAAGATAATCCCACATTACTTAGGAGAACAAATATAAATGAGTTTATAAGTATAAAGGTTCAACCACCTATTAACTAGTTCTAGTTATTAGATCATGGTTGAACCTAAACACTCTCATAAGCATGTGGGCGAATTATCACATTCTCACCAATTTATAATTAATTACTCCCACCAATATTTCTAATATATCCGTCACTGCCTACCATGCAAGACATATATTACATGCAGACTATAAATGTTATATATTTATGGCCCAATTATACACTCAAAATAGCCTAGGAAAAATGGCTTATTTTTCCATGGGTTGAAGTTGCAAATAGAGACATACTGCTGCCTCAAAATTCTGTTCAATAATTGGCCCAATTTTCACACCTTTAGTTCTCAAAATTGGGACTATATATTCCACAAAAATTATACAATACAACTGTTCTGTCATATTATTCGTATAATAAATTAATAGTACGTTAGATATATAGAAAATTAAATAATAAAAATAATTAATTAATTTTTTTAATCACAAATATTCATTGATTTGTTTTAAAAACAATATGACGCAACGGTTGTATGAGATAAACACTCATATATTCTTCATAAAAAATGCACCTATAGAAAGAGTTTATCCATTGGTTATACTAACTTATAAGTCCATTAAAAAAAACTTGTTCATATTTTAATTTTACAAAATGCACGATAGTTTATCAATGTCAAAGAGCTCCTACAGTGTAAAAATAAGTACATATTTAAAATATAGTAAATATTTTTTCAATTGTTGGTGTTGTGAATTAAAAAAAATTGACACATTCGTTTTAGATATTGTGAATTAAAAAAATAATTTAGTCTTAATATATATTTTATGAGAAAGACATAGACGTAATTTTAGCAATAATGATTTTTTTGTTTAAAAATATATAATATTATTTATCACTTTCCATTAAAAAAAATTCATCACTTTTTTAAACTTAAGAGCCATACCGTAGTATATAAATGTCAAAAAAATTAGTTTGTTTATAAAATTTTTATTTTTAATTATTACTGAATGTTTTTTAGTGTGTAAATTTTATAGCTTATATACTATGAAAAAATGCTTTATAATGCACATTTTTAATCCATTTTTAACAACCCTCCTTATATAGTAATGTTTTATTCGTTCAATTTTCTTTTAAAAGTGTATAGCTTAAAAATCACCTTTTAATTCATTTTTAATGCAACGCCAACTGAGTTAAAAATTGTGTTAATAGGATCATTTATATTATAATAAAAAAATGGCTTAATAGCATTATCTATATTATAATCATATCTTCTTGGCTTCAGTTTTTTTTTTTTTTTTTTTTGAGAAATCCTTGGCTTCATGGTTTTAATGTGGATTAAGAGCATTAGATATCAGAAAAGGAAAAAAAATGATAATACCCAAACTATATAATTTTGATCATGAAAAGAAAATGAAATCAATTTTTGATCAAGAAAAGGAAATGATATCAATAGTATTTGCATTGACAAAATTATTTATTCACACTCTTGTTCTTTTAATACAAAATGTTCACCCTCACAACCCCCATAATATTTAATTTCTTATTCACACCCTTTTTGTTCTTGACAAATGCTCCGATTTTTTTTGGCTCATTAATTTTCAATTAATGCACATAATTATATGACAGAAGTCAAATTTAGATTAGTGGCTTCACGCTTTTTGAGGGTGAGAATTAACTCTATTTTTCATAGATCATAAATAAATTACAGTTTTATAAATAACTGCAATTTTTTAATAGTAATTGATTTTTATGATTTTATGAACTTTATGAAAGAAAAACAAGTTTATATATCAAATTGAATTTGTACTTTTGATGATCAAATTTTAATTAAGTAAACGAAAAGAGTTAAATGATGAAGAATTAATTAATAGATATGTTAACGGTGAGTGAAAAATTTAATGTTTCAAACGTGAGACTTAGTTAGAGTGATCTTATATATTTCATAGGTTTTTTTAGTAATTTAGTCCTTAGTTTATTATGTACCGGGGTCTATAAAAACAAGAATTTAAGTCATGGTAAGTAACCTCTTATTTCTCCTCATTTCTATGCTTTTATAAAGTAAGATATTTTCCAATTCGATAGGAGATTTGCCCTGTCTAAAATTAGCTGTATTGGTGATGAAAAAATCATAAAATTAAGAGTTAATTTTATAAAAAATCACAATCTTTATAAAAAAATTTTATTTTAATCACGATCTTTAAAAATTTCCACATAAAAGCATGTTTTATGTTTGAACAAAGGGTCAACGCGCCCCCTGAACTTGTGACACGGGGTCATCTAGCCCAATTTATACTTTTTTGAGCAACTAACCCTAAAACTCTTCATTTTTGGGTCAAATAACCCTATAATTTATATTTTTATTTTAAAAAACAGATTTAGGATAATTATATCGCAACAATTAGGGAAGTATCTAATTACTTTTTTGTATCCCTCACCTCCGATTTGTATTTTACGCGTTTTAAAAATACAATTATGGGGTTACTTGACCCGAAAATGAAGATTTTTGGGGTTATTTGCTCAAAAAAGTATAAATTGGGTTAGATGACCCCGTGACACAAGTTTAGGGGGCCCGTTGACCCTTTCTTTTATGTTTTTCCAAATCTATCACCAAATTATTTTCCGGTGTATTTTTACTTACTTGACCACCGGAATCTGACGGATAATTTGAAAAAAAATGAAAGGTAATAATACACCGAAAAATATAGACGTGATAGATTTAGATAAAAATGAAAAATCATAGTTTTATATGACAACTTTTGAAAATTATGATTAAAATGAAACGTGATATTTTATGAATTAACCTTAAAATTAATGGTGTCTATAATTTTTAAGAGTAGTGATATATATATATATATACAACTCTGTTTTTTAATCCACCTGACATGACATTAAAAGAGTAGATGGATTAAAAATTGGTATTTGAGATATACATTTTTGGAGGATAATTAAACGAATTAAATGCTATCACGTAACGAAGGACAATTAAATTGATATAAAATGGTGGATTAAATAGTAATTTTCTTTTTTTAATTAGCATGTTCAATAGTAATTTATAGAGAGTAAGATAAATTAATAACTTTTGAGTATAAAATTGTCAGTTTATCATTTATCAAATATTAACTTATATGGGATCAATTAACCAGCATATTATAATAATCACATTTCATTAATTTTTGAATAATATTGTTACATATATTTTTTGATAGAAACAGCAGTTGCATACAGCAGAAATGAAAATACACAGTAAAAAAAAGTTCAATTTTAACAAACTTAATTGCTTATACTTCAGTACTAATCCCACTACTAATTCAACAAGCTTGTCTTCTCATTATTTTATAATAACAATTTTCAGTTCCAACTTTGCCCTCCATCACTTCAAGTCCTCTTCCAGCTGCACCTCAGTGAATTACCGACTCTGTTGGGACACTGTGCAGAACCACCGTCTCCACCGTTAGACCCGGCCCAAACCCGAATAGTACACCCCAGTCCAGCCCTTCTCCGGTGGTGGATTTTCCTTCCTCAACTGATTTTTTCCTCATTTCATCCAAAATAAACAACACACATGCACTAGACATATTCCCATATTCACTTAGAACTTGTCGTGTAGCTTTCATTTTCTCTGGTTTTAAATTGAGTTTCAACTCGACCTGGTCAAGAATCGCCGGACCGCCCGGGTGAGCTACCCAGAAGATAGAGTTCCAGTCATTAATACCAATCGGAGAAAATGCTTCCACTAAGCTTTTCTCTATGTTCTTCGAGATCAGCCCGGGTACATCTTTAAGCAAGTGAAACGTTAACCCTACTTCACGTAAGTGACCGTCAATAGCACCGTGTGAGTCCGGGAGAATCGTCTGAGCCGCCGAGACAACTTGAAAAAGCGGACGCTCAATTGTCGTGTCAGGATCCGCCCCAATAATTAAAGCCCCAGCTCCGTCGCCGAATAAAGCTTGGCCGACTAAAGAATCCAAATGCTTATCCGACGGACCACGGAAAGTAACCGCAGTTATCTCCGAGCAAACAACGAGAACCCTAGCACCTTTGTTATTCTCAGCTAAGTCTTTTGCAAGACGAATGACCGTACCTCCGGCGAAGCAACCCTGCTGATACATCATGAAACGTTTGACGGAGGGACGGAGGCCGAGGAGTTTGGTGAGCTGGTAGTCGCAACCGGGCATGTCGACGCCGGAAGTGGTGCAGAAGATAAGGTGGGTGATCTTGGATTTGGGTTGGCCCCATTCTTTAATGGCTTTTGCGGCCGCTTCTTTGCCTAATTTAGGCACCTCCACCACCACAATGTCTTGCCGGACGTCAAGCGACGGCTCCCAATATGCACTCAAATTTGGATTCTCCGTCAGAATCTCCTCAGTTACGTGCATATGTCTTTTTCTGATCATCGACTTCTCGCCTGTAATTACCACAAACAACGACAAGTAGAGTTAGTGACAGATACGACAGTAATGTTCTTGTCGTTTACAAAAATGTTGGAAAGAAGAAAAATCGAGTTTTAAAGTTTTAAAGTTATTGTCAAATGCGGAACTTGAAATCCAAAACTTAAAACTCCAAAAAAAGTATCCGTACGCACAAAATAGTTTGAAAGTAACATAAGTAATTTTTTAGATAAATAACATATAATGACTATATAATATAGAAATATAAAAGTATTAAAAACATACCATGTTGTTTTCATCCATAATTGGCATAGACATGACATAATGATCATAATTAGGTCATTATCCCATTTGCTAAGTTAATTACATTTTTATGAAAACGCTTACGTGATTGTATTTTTTGATTTCTTGATCAAGAATTCACCTTCAAGAAAACTCTCGCCAAGTTTTACTTTATATTTCCTTTTCTTTATCATAGGAATAAAAGATACACTTTTCTTGCATTTTCTTGATCATAACAATCAAGAAAAATGCAAGAAGTGATTATAAAATCATAAAAAAAGTATTAACACATTTACAACTTAGATCAAGAGAATTTCTTGACTATAAGATTTAAAACTTGAAAAATGTTCGTGGTACAAAATAGTTTTGGAATGACATAATGATTATAATACTATAAAAGATTAGAAACAAATCATGTTGTTTATATATATCAATCCCGTTTGATAATTAAGTTAATTACATTTCAATGAAAAACGATATATATTTTTGTTTCGTGATCAAGAATAACCGTCATCAAGAAACTCATGCAAGTTTTATCATTTTTCTTGATGATACTAATGAAAAAAAAATACTTTTCTTGCATCTTCTTGAATATCATAACAATCAAGAGAATGCAAGAAGTAATTCATAATAAAAGCAAAAAAACATATCAACATATATAACCTAATCAAGAAAATTTCTTGACTAGATGGGAACCATTCTCATAATAACTCGACACGTGAGAATATATAGGTCATTATGAACCGAGGAATTTTCACGTTTTGTATTATATAAAGAGTGAGAAATGAACGTACACATGCGCTTGAATTTTTCTTTCAAATCAGTCATGTGTTCACTGTTGGTGATCCTGAAATAGTAATCAGGATAATCAGCCTGATCAACCCAGTTGGCAGGGGTGGCGGTGCCAATGGCTAAGATGGTGGCCGGACCATGGGCCCTCTGAGCTTTTCTGATGTCCTCGATTGATGGTGTAGTAGCCATTATTGCTTGCAAGTGATGTGTTCACTTCCAAAAAAGGAGGATCTATATATACTTAAAACCAGTACAAAAGAAAAGGGAAAGAGATAGTTTAGTAACTGTGGTAGAGGAAAAGTGTAGTTATGAGTGATTGATTGGCATTTCATATCTATATATTATAGTATAAAGTAGAACCCAAAAACACTGTACATTGAACAGTGTTTTGGGTTCAACTTTACCTTTTTACCCATTATTGATTAAGAAAATTCGTTTTTGCCATTTATCTTTATTCGTGTTTCTTTCGATTTTCCTCCATTTTTTTAACCGTCTTTCTTCCACTTGCTAAGGTTGCCTTAGCTTCTTTTTGCTTCAGTCCCCCCCTTATTTTCGATCTCTTGCTTATTTTCTTCGTTCTCACTTCTGCTTTAATGGCTTTTTTTTCCTGATACGAATTGTTTGCAAATTGCAATAGATCCAAACCCTAATTTGCTCAATTTCTATGAAGATGGTGATGCTTAATTCTTTTAGAGGTTTGTTTTTGTTCAACCTCCGACTCTCTCAACGAGGCTAAGAGACAAACAACCTGCTCGCTTAGTTCATCAACATAATTTTACCTGCCAAGCACCTAATTACATTTCCCTGCAGCTAATTGCTACCAAGGTAATTTCCCTTCTTTTTCAAATTAAGTTATCCATTTGATCTTGGCTTTATTTTGTTTTAGACTGGTGATTGATTTTCATATTTTGACTGTAAAATTCAAAAGTAATTTTGGTACTATTGAGTTGTCATTCTGTTTCTTGGTTGGATTATTATTTTATTATTACATGATCAGATGGAGAGACAGCTGCTTCAGATCGGAGCCTTGAAGTATCAGTGTCATTTGGTTGATTTGAGAACGATCCACTGTTTCAGCCAATTGCAATCTTCTGCTGAAGGAAGATCATTGGCAGCAAGAAGAGATCTTTTATTTTTACTATTTGCTTCACCATTTTTAGGTCGTTAAACATTATTGCCAATTTCATTCCAGCAAAAGGGAGAGAAGCTAAAGTTTCCTGTGAAAAGAGAATGCAAGGTAACTCGCTGATTCCTCAGAAATCCATAACATTATATGTATGAATTTATAACTGTTCACTTACATTTGATGCATTTCTATAGTTTATATAATAGTTTATGAATGCTTACCCCATTGGAATATGAACATATTCACTTTTTCTGAATATAATAATACATGGATTATAACTAAGATTGAGAAAACTTCAAATAGGTGAATAAGCAGTAGAATAATTGCTTTATATCCATTTCTATGTCATTAATATTGATTAAGTGATATAAATAATTGTAATTTTTTTTTTGTTTAAGCATTATAAACTCGGATGCTTGCTTTCTTGTGATGCTTCAGATTTGTGTATTTTTAAGTTTATGTTGTCGCTTTTGTGGATATGGATTTCCTAACTTTTGGAGCTCTTAGGTTCTTTCGCCGTTTTATGGATCATTCCCAATTCGAGAAAAGTATCAGTTAAAAAATTTAAAATTTTGAAGATGCTCAAACCTGATCATTGATTCACTGTTCTGATAATATTTTTGTTTCAGATTTTGGAAGTTGAATTGTACCATAGATCAATCGTCTGCATGTTCTTTCCTCTCTTGTGTTATTACCATGACAACATTTTTCAGGTCTTCTAGATTTTTGTTTATTTGTCTTCTATTTTGAACCATTTTAATAAAAGAATGTCCAAATTGAAGCTATCATCGGATTTACAACTTCACTAATACATCTAATTATTCATTCTGCAGGAATTAGGGCATGACCGCCTTGAAGCTCATCTGTCACGGTTCTACATCAATATTTTGGACATGTTATGTGTCTTTTTAAATGGCGAAGGCTGATCCAATTAGACATAAGATTGTTCATGTTATAAAATAAGATGAAAACTACGCTGCCTTTGTAGTGTATTAGATATAGAAATGTAAAATAGTTTTATGGTTAAGGTTTTAACCAATTAAAAACATAAAAATTCCTTTTCTATTAGATAATAGAAAAAGTATAATTATATTTCTGGTATTTATCTCTAAGGGTTATTATAAGTCTACTTTTATTATTATCATTATTATTTATATTTATGCTTTTATTAACTGAGACATCATTATAATATTAAAATTTCTATTTCATTATTGTATTGTTTCTATATATCACTGGTGATGTCCTGCACTTGATTGGTATACTGTGTGCTTATTTGCTTATGGTAAAACTGAGACCTGCTAGATGCATACAGTGGTAAGCGAGATAATTAAAACTTAACTTTTTTGCTTCCGGCTTTGTTGTTATACTTCGTGCCTCAAATAATTCCTAGGGCTCTTGATGAGCTTTTATCGTCAGATAAGTCATATTCTATAACGGTTGCAAGAGCCCTCATCTGCAGAAGTTTTACGTAAATCTTGAGAATACATTAAAATTATAATTCTTTTAATATACTTAACAAGTCACAAACTCGGATGATGTCCATTGATAGTATTGATTGTCTATGGCTTTTATATGTCAAAAACTGCTTTGCTTAATATGACTCACCGAGTATAGACACTAACTAAGCATATATGTATTTTACAAATAGTTGTTTCTCACGTTCTTTGCCATTTATCAAATATATTTTTGAAGTCTTGGAATGGTAATTCATCACCATAAAGTATATCTGATGCATGGAAAAGTTTTACTGGGCTCAAAATCGAACATTTTTATTTTTATCAATATAATTATACGTATTGGTATAATTAAATAAATTTTTTTTCCTAATTAATATTTTTATTATTAAAAGTGCTCCTTTACTGCGATTATTTTAATTGAAAAATAGTCAATCCCGAAGCATCGCGAGGGTTGCGTACTAGTATATATATATAGAGAGAAATGGGTAGGTTTGATGGACGGATGACTGATGGCCACGTGGATTAGGGTTAGATGAATTCTTTTACGGTAGATGTGGCCATCAGCTTCTTCATTCGTTTGAATTTTAGGTTTTTTTCTTCTTCATCGTAATAGTACTAATTTAGTTTTCTCATGAAATTAATTGTAACGTATAGTTTTAATTGTTGGATATCATTCAACTTAAAGAAAATTAATTGCAAACATATAGTTTGAATTGTAAGATAACTATGTTCACCCCATTTTAAGTTATTATTAAATGAAAAATTAATAAGAATTTTCTATTTTAATACATCTAAATATCAATTCTAATAATATTTTATATTATAGCCCTATGCAATTATATAGCTATATCTTATTTAATTCATAACTAAAAATATCAAAAATAAATTATTTAATTTAAAATAAAAACTTTACTAATGATGCAATTTTATCTAATATAGTGATGATTTGAGCTGTAGACAAGTGTGTAATAATGAATATATATATATATATATATATATATATATATATATATATATATATATATGCAACCTAAGAACATCTACAATGGTATTTTATATAATAAAGAATTTTTAAATTAAAATTCATAGTGTCTTAAAAATAAAAAGTAAATATTTTTATTCATAATTTTTAATTTAATTCAATAGATAAAAAATAGTTAATCGATTTTGAATTTCTAAATAATGAGACATGAAATAAAAGGTGAAATTCAGTCAAGTTTATAGTCAAACTCACACTCACTCGGTGGCGAAGCCGTGCGTTGCGTTCACCATGGTCAAAATTGTTCGGAAACACAAGTTTTTTTAAATAATATTTTTTTGATTATAAGCTTTTATTATGATTGTTATGAAAAAAATAGTCGATTATAATTTTCGTTCACTTTTAACGAAATTTTCTAACTACACTTCTACTCTTACTTTAAATTTATAAAATAGAGTGCTCAATGTATGTATAATGGATTAGGATTCCCTCAAGTTCAAAATGAACTTGAGGAGGTCATGTTCACGATCTACACCGTCAATTACAAAATGAACGGTATAGATCACAAAAGTATAATTCCAATTAAATTAATCTACACCGTTCATTTTATAATGGACGGTGTAGATCGTGAATATGACCCCCTCAAGTTCATTTGAACTTGAGGGAATCCCAATCCGTGTATAATATATTATCATATATTTTTATTAGAAGATTTTACTATTTTAATGAGTTTTTTAAGATGCTCTTAATAACTCCTACTATTAAACTTAAAATTTTCTTTAACCACAACTTTTGTGCTAGTTTTTTAGTAAGATTATTTTCCTTATTTTAAAAGTATCATTGATCTCAAAGAGATTCAAATCCGTTATAAAGTTTCATTTAATGTGAAAATATTAAAGGGATACACTTTCCTTTCAAAAGACCACAAAAAACTGCTTCTTGATTCTTCTCTCATCTAGTGACAAATATGTCCATTTATGCTTTTATGTCATAAGTGTATAATTTCTCTCTCTCAAACATTACTAATTTGCTCATGCACTCTATGCTCGTAAAATGCTATTCAATCTTTTCTAAAAACACATAATCTAAATAAAGAATTGAATTCCTTTATTTTTTTAATGCCACGACAAACGGTATAATAATAAAAAATGTTGAATAACAATATCTATACAGTAGCGCGTTTTTTATAACTATAAATAGAATTTTATTAATTTTAATCAAAAGCAATAATAGAAATAAAAAATTTATGAAAGTGTCCAACCATTTTGATGATATGATATGTTTATGCAAAATTATGTGCATAATTAGTCGCAGATTATCATATAAAAATAATAAACTAGACATAGTAATACAATCTTTGTTAAATGGATCAATACACAATTAAGCAGTTCTCTTATAAAATAATAGGACTTTCACTTAACCAGCTGAGAGCCTCTCTACAGCTATAGTTTCTACCATTTTTGGTATGAAATTCCCTTAAAGCCGCAACCGTTTGGGCTTCAATAAATTATTCCAATTAATTTTTGAGGAAAAGGTTAACATGGTCTTTAAATTTGTATTTTGAAATTAAATAAATCTATTTTAACCTTTTTAGGATTAATTAAATTTTTTAATTAGTGTTTTCGGATCAAGTAAGTCATTTTTCATCTTACAATCAACTAGATTCCTAAACTTATATCTTGAAGGTCAATTAAGTCACGCAATGGTTACTTGACCTAAATTTAAAAAAATTAAAAATCTAATTGATCCATATAAGTTTGAACATTTAATTAATCTAAAAAAATTAAAATAAACTTATTTGAATAAAGATATAAATTTAAAAAACAAGTTCACCCCTTGTTCATTCTTTATGACACAAGGCCCCCCCCATATCTTAGTACAATTTTGTCGTATTTCTTTACACCTAGAAGGCTAGAATGTGAATCATTGAATTATAGAGTTCTGTTTTGTTTTTAATTAGTCTTAAAAAATTAGAGTTTTTTTTTTATTATGATTATATTTTGTATATAATTGAAAGTCTATTTATGTATTTTTTTTCTTTTAGTACTATTATTGATAGTGAGGAAAGTGACCCATACACTAAAAAAATGTTGTTATACAAAATAGAAAATCATAAAAAATATTATAAATATATGGATAACTTTTTTGACTAATTAATTTATTAGTTTAGCGTGATTGTATATTATAATATTAACATTCTTCTTTAAAGGTGAAGTTTGCGATTTTTGGTGAAATGGTTTTATTTGATTTTGAAATTTAAATATTTATAACTTTATTTTTTCTAGAAAAGGTGCATACTCTAAAATTAGAAGGTAGAATCTGATATTTACAGCGCTCAATGTGGCACATAATATGACCAACGAACCCAGCTAACCATTTTGCTTAATATAGAGCCATGTGATCCTCCTAAATCCATTCACTGCCCATGCACACGCATTTATTTACTCTGTCGGTTCTAAAATTAGGAGTGGTTTTTTTTTTCAAGTAGTTTCTTTTTTCGAAAATATTCCAAGTATTTTAAATTATTGAACTGTTTTTAAAATATTACATTTATTTAATGCTTAACCATTCGAAAAAATCAATAATTTTTATTTTATGAAACTTTTTTAAACATTAAATTTGGTATAATTATAAAAAGTATATTTTAATTGTAGTCGATTAGATATATTTATATATAACAAAATAATGTTATTTTATTTATGACCAAATCTAACTTTTTTCAATCGAGATAAATTTATCACAATAGATACAATTTTACGAAATTAAAAGTTGATCATAAATAAAGAATAAATAAATTATCGCGGGGGGTCAAAATTTTAATTGACAAAACTATTTGGTGTTCGTTTTTCAAACGGCATGTTGTTCGGCTAATTTTTTTACTTTTTTTAGCTAAATGACAAATTATTTGCTCTAATTTTAAATAAATAAATTATTTAACATTTTAAAAACTAAATGTATCATTACTTTTACGACTAATTTCGTAAAACCAGGATTTTATATGATTATTTAGTTATTTAATAATTTAATTGATTGAAGAATAATTTTAAAAATTAAAATAATACTTTATTATATTTAAAGAATTAATAAAAAACACAGATTTTAAATCATAAACATTTGTTTCTCCTCTTTTATTAATTGAGGGGTAAAGCTTCTTCCTCCGGTTGAGGAGAGCCAGTCAACCATCTTCTACTCTTCTTATATACGTCTGATGATGATTTATAAATTATTTTTATATATTTATTTTTATCGTTCATTTTCTAGTTTTTTGATAGTAGACGGTGGCTCGTCGTGAGTGAGTGAAATTATTCAAAAGTAACAAACTTCTATAAAATAAATATATCAATCATACCACTCTATATTTAATTTATTTATATATAAGTTAGTGTATTATACAAAATCAGTATCCCATAATTAAATTGAGTTAAATATGAAATGTATGAAAATGGTCATATAAAGGACATGTTTTTTTTCTCAAAGTATAAAGTACATGTTAACATGTGAAAGACATGAGGTCTTCCTTTATGTGTAAGTTAATTATGAATAATTGTTTGTATTAATTAGTAATATATAGATGAAAAATTTATCATTGTGACAATTATTTAATAACTTACTTTACATGTAAATATCTAATTTCTTTAATTCTACATCATGCAATAAATGTGTTGTCGATTGTCACTTTATCCCCTTCATTAAGGGATTAAATTGAGTTTTTACTTCGATTTTTCTACCCTTTTGGATTAGAGGAGTTAATCAGGTTTGATTTTCTAAGGAATAAAAGGTAAATGTGACTCTCAAATTTATGTCTCGGGATTAAATAAATTTATTTTAATTTTTTAGATAAATTAGACCGCAAAATCTGTATTTTCGAGGTCAAATAAATCCATTTTAATTTTTGGGCCAATCAACCTCTAATCTCTCTCAATTTAGGGCAAATAATTTCAAAATTATATACTTCAAAATGTGGACTTATTTGACTTTAAAATGCGAATTTAGAGATCCAGTTGATCCAAAAAGTTAAAATGGACTTATTTGATTCTGAAAATACAAGTTTTGGATCTAATTGATCCAAAAAGCTAAATGGCCTAATTTGATCCCAAGATACAAGTTTGCGGGCCGCGTTGAACCTTTGTTCATTTTTAAGGCGTAATGCTCGAAAAAAACACCCACCTTTTAACCTGTTTTTAATTTCTCCCAACATTATAAAATCGTCAATTATGTCCAAATCTACACATTTGGTTTTCAGTTGAACCTCAAGTATTCATCTTTTTTTCATTCGAAAAAAATATTTAATATTTTAACATATATTTTAAATAGTTCATAATATTATAATTAAAAAAAGCTCTTCTCCATATAAGTTCAAAATTAATAATATATTTTTATTTAATACATATTCAATTATTATAAGTATAATAAATATTCATCACCGCCCTCCATAGATCTGCCGTCTTTTTTCGACTCTGCTTTCGTTTTTCTCGAGGCGAACAACCTAGGGCATGTTCGCCGGAGGGACACGGCGGGTCGGACGGTCAGAGGGAGGTAGCTGGGTTGGAGAAATATAACGGTTTTTAATTTATTTTTAAATAAAATTTAAAATATTAACAACATATCTAGAATTAATTAAGATTTTAAATTAATTTTGAATTGAGTAAAATTTTTAAATTAGATTTTAAAGGGAGAGACTTATTTATGGAAAAGGGTGAGATTTAGTGTGTTTGAATGATTTCATCCCTTAAATAAGGAAATCCTCCAAAATTAAAAATTGGGGGTGCAATTGAAATCTGGTTTAGATTTAAGTACAATTGACGATCTTATAACATAGGGGTCAAATTGAAAAGGAGTTAAAATTTGGATGTTTTTTTATAGCATTAGGCCATTTTTAAAATATCAACTTATTCTTTAAAATCCGCCCATTGGAACAGACCCTTTCTCTCTTACTTGCTTCAAATTTCATATGTGCAATCTATAATGTATATTCCTTTATACATCTTGTCGAGTTATATGAAGAAACTAGCTTTAGTCCCGTGCGTTGCACGATTTTTTTTAATTATTAATGTATTAAAATATTATAATTAGTAGAGCTTTGTTTATATTTTTTATTTGGATACTCCCTTTTTTTTTATCAAAATTTGGATAATTTTTTGATTATTTATAAGCTAACATATATTGTATACATTTGTTTAATTTTAATAGGTCGTTATGTTTTATTTTGACAAATTAATGTTCATTTTAATAATTTTGAAAGATATATGAAATATTATTTAAATTAAAAGTTTCAAGTTTTATATTAATAATTTTAATGCCGCATTTATAAAGACTAAATTTTTGTAACTCATAACCAATACAGAAGTCAAATCTTATTCATATTTATTAACCAATCAAGCCGAATTGTTTTTATCAAAAAAACTACAATCCATTTTAACTTAATTCCCATCTTGACATTTAATTAATATAATATAATTGATCATATTAGTAAAATCAAATAAGGTAGTATGACAATTCAAAATATATACTATTAAATTAGAAAGTGCCAATTAATTGCAAAACTGATTTATTCTATTTAACATATCATTTGTATTAGTTAGATTGTTATTTTTTATCAAAATAAAAACATTCATTTTGTAGCAAATTTTTCTTTCCAATTCTATCACTCAATCAATATTGTTTAATTATATTAGCAAAATTAGATAAAATAATATTAGTAATTGATTTATTGTAATTAAGAAAAAAATATTGTTAACGAATTTGATTAACAATCAATTAATGGATTAAATTTGCAAATCACAACATGTAAGCTAAAAAAATTTATTAAAATTTAAACATAAAAAGGTAATCAAATTAGTACTATTTTTACCATACCAATTAAAAATAAATACTATTGACTTACTGTAATTAAAAAAACGTTGTTATCAAATTTAATTAACAATCAGTTAATATAAGCTAAACAAAAGTTATTCAAATTTAAAACTAAAAAGGTAACCAAATTACTTTTTTTACCATACCAATTAAAAATAAATATTATTATAAATTAAAAAAATTGTTACCAAATTTGATAGTAATGAATTAATGAATTAAATTTGCATATCTTTACATATAAGCTAATAGAAATATTATTCGGATTTAAAGCTGCAAAGATAACCAAATAAAAAATTTAAAAAATAAATTACATATTATCATGTCAATTAAAAAACAATATAAAAATTTAAAATAAATGAATATGAGTGTGGTTATGATTATAACTGTGAAAGTTAATGACTGTAATTTTCTTTAATTTTGTTAATTGGTTGATGCCTTTTGTAATTTTTTTCTACTTTTAAATTTTAATCATATTTCCTTTAACATATATACAAAAAACATTATTGTGTAATATAATTGGTTAATTTAATATAATAATATAATAATATTTATTATTAATTTTGTAACTAAACCATTTAGTATTAATTAGAGAAACTATTAAAGAGCTTTAAATTATTATTTATTACCAAATTTAAAATATTTATTTTGTTATTAATTCTACATTTCCAATCTTACCTATTAATTAATATAATAATAATAATAATATTAATAAAACAAAAAAATAAATAAAATAATGTTAGTAATTTTACCAATTAGATTAACAAACCAAGGACTTTATTATGAATTGACCAATGCAACAATTTTAAGATAAAAATGTTACCAAATTAAATCAAAAAACTAATTAAAACTACAATTCATTAATTTACCATACTAATTAAAATTATTGTAGCAATCTTGAAGGAAAAATTATAACCAAATTTGATTAACAAAGCAACAAATACATTGAATTCATTAACTTTTCCATTTAAATTAAAAAAAAATGGTGCAGGCTTATAGCTATTTCAAAAAAAAAATGTTTCAAAAGTTGATTAAAAAATCAATTAAATTTTATCATATTGATTAAAAAAATATAAAAAATATAAAAAATATAAAAATGATTGTGAGAGTATCAAGTATCAACCAAAGAAAAAGAGATTAACAACCATTCAAATTTTATAATATTAATTTTAAAAATATTAAATCAAATATGAGAATAATTGTTATAGTGTGAGATGTAAATTAAAGAAAATAAATTAGAATACAAAAAAAAGATGACTATAAAACATTATACACAAATCATTTGAACAATAGAAAACACCAACAACTAAAGAACAAACTTTATAGTAAATAAGAGAAAAATAACATATTTACCTGAGAAGTTAGTAGTTTTTGAGATTGAAGAATAATAAAAATATGAGTATATATAATAGGGATTTATGAGCAAATCAAAAGATTTTTAACATTAATATATATTCATTAGCAATTAGCATTTATATACAAAAAGTCAAAAACCGTTACTCATTAGCAATTAGCATTTATAGGAGTAAATGATAATCAAATCAAATCAAATGAATTATTAATCATTAACTAAAATAGTGTAATATTACCAAAAAATGATATGAGAATAATTTTTCTCATTAAAGTTACCAAAAATAAGAAGTCATGTAAGTAAGGTTTATAGAAAATATGATAATTTTTTTTATCTAATGTAATGAAAATTGAAATTTCATATCAATAAAATTATTAAAAATAGATCGGTAAAATAATTAGTGTAAGATAAAAAAATCACAATTACTTAACTATTAGCTAGTGTTATGTTAATAAAAGGAAAAACATAAAAATAATTTTCTTTACCAAATATAAATAAATAAAATTATAACTATAAATTTTTAAGTATTAATATATTACTACTACAAATTAGTAAATTTATTAAAAAAACTTTTTGTAATTCAATTTGTCTCAGCAAATTATTTTTAGTAGGAGATAAAAAATCATAAATAAAAATATAATTAGTATTTTAGTATTTTTTTTTATTGTAGTATTTTATAAATATAGATATTGAGTTTCGGCTCAATAGAGTGAGTCCTCGTTTCCAAAAAAAAATATAGATCAAAGAAAGGAAAGCCCTTCTTGTTATATTTATTGTCAAATTTAAATTTTTACCAATAAAGAAATGGAAAAGGAAAGTCTATAAATTGTAATCAAAGCAATTAAAGTAATATTTCTTTTAAGTAGATTATTGGTAAATTAATTTTGACAAATGAAAGAATTTTTAAGAAGAAAAAGGTGAGAACCAAACAAAATTATCAAAATAATTAATGTTTAAGAAGTTTCAATACTAAGAAATCTAAGTAAAAGAACCATGAAGTAAATATGATTCTTTACTTTTTATAATAAAATTATCTAAAAGACAACTCAAAAATAATTTATAAAAAAAACATCTATACAATTTTAAAAGGCGGGACAATGAATTTTAAATTACAATTGTAATTATGCTAATATATCTATTAAATCAAACTAAGTATCCGACCAACTATGGGAATATATTAATAATTAATTAAATATTTTCAGATTAAGTTAGCAAATAAATTAAATTAATAACTTATAATTTTCATATTAAGTTAGCAAATAAATAAAGTTAGACAACAAAAAGAGAGTTATCATTTCTGTGATAGTAAATGAGAGAGTGCAAAGTCGAGACTTTTAGAAAAGAAAATTGAATAAACAAATAAAAAAATCGTCAAAATTACATTGCTCGATCACATATACATAAATTCAAAGAAAATAAAATAAAATAAAAATTAAAAAATAATTATTATCATCGGCATTTTGCTCGATGCATAAATTACAGATTTAGATACATGCAAATAAAAATTTCTTCTTCTTTCCTTGCATTCATTTGATTTAACTTTAAGACATTGCTTTTCCATTAGAAGATTTAGATCCACTTGAAAGAGTGAAATGCAGTTGACACTTCGTATTTGTTTCTCACATATTTTCTATAAGTGAATAATATAATAGAGTAAAGTTAAATTCACAATAAGAGGACAAAGAATAACAAACTTATGAACAAAGATGCAAAATTTATTACAAACAACCTAAAAACAAATGATACAACAAGAATATGAAAAGAAATAACAACAAATAACTAATCCTAGCTAGTAAAAAAAAGGGTGAAGGGTTGATTATTATATATAAGAGCAGAGAATAACAACTTAAAAAAGGAGAGTATTAAATTCAATAATCATACCATATCAGATAGTTTTAATTAAAGAAACGTTATTTTCAATAAATTTTCAATAAAAGAGTTGAAGAAAACGTTATAGAAGTTTTAGGGAAAAAAATGTTATAGTAACGATTTAAAAAGGAATGGTACCAAATTAGAGTAACAACCAGTTGATGCATTAAAGTTATTAATTTTATCATACTAATTAAAATGAAATACAATGAAAATTTAAAAGAAAAAATGTGAAGAGTTAACTGTTTCCATAAAAAAAATAAACATTAGTAATTAATTGTTTCCATGTTAGGTTAGCATTACAAATAAACTTTATAAATCAATTAATATAATATTATTAAATTCAAAAGGAGATGATTAAAATATTCTTAATTTCTATTTAATTATATATTTTTAATGTTTTAATTTATTTAATGTTTTAATTTATTTAATGATTAAATATATATAGCTGAATTATATAATATTAAAAAAAATTATACACAAACAATGTACATTAGTCCAAGATGCATATTCTCATGAGAAAATATTGGCATTTATAGATCCAAATATGTGTTTGTTATTACCTTAATAATATCCATTCATTACTTCTTTTTTTGGGTAATTAAAAAAAAGATTGTTAGGAGGGATTTTATTTAAATCTGAAGATATTATTTGTATAATAATAAGAAAATATAAGCATTTATTGCTCTATATATAATCAGTATGTTAGCTTATAAATATAATATTTATGAAAATTGAAATTAAACAAATATATTTTATATTTATAAGCTAACATTACATTAAACCGTTCATCAATTAATATTGATTATTGTCGATATATAAGATGTAGTAGGAAAGTTGTGAAATTTGAAAATGCACAGTTTCAACAAAATTAATGATTATAGACTTTTTTAAAAAGGAAAGAAAACAGAAGATCAGAAATCAAGAATGTAAATGGAGAAATTATAAGAAAACAGTAAACAATTTAGGAATCAATATAAATAACTGAACTATTGTTATTTTTCTAATGTAATTTAATTTATTATTGTTATTATTATTTAATACAAATGTTTACAGTCAATTAATATTTCGTGTTTCAAAGTAAAATGCTCATACTAAATAAAATGTAAAACACTACCTCAAATCTTGAAGTTGAACCTTCTTAGTTCCTTTTTCCACCACTCCAATCTTGCCAATGACTTTTTTAATGATATCTATAATTTAAAATTCATATGTATTTTTTTTAAATAATACAAGATAAATAGGTATCTAGAAAAATTAAAAATTATAATTATATAAATGCGAAGATTACCTGTTAGGACAAATATTTTTTTGTGGCGTGAGTTCAACTTGTCAAACTAAAAAAAAAATCAAATCGATGTCTAAGAATATGAAGTTCATTGTTCTCAGATTCGTGGACAATAGTTCATTTTTCAAAATCTCATCATGAATTTATTATCGCTTACAACACGATAATTCTCCTTCGTGTTCGTGACTTTAAAATTTGAGAAAAAAAATAAATGTCTCCTTTTTTACTTTTAAATCGAAATTGAAATGCAATATTTTTATGTATTATTGCACGGATGTAATTTTCCCGTTGAACATTTATTAAAACAAATATATTTAAAAAAAGAACTTATTAAATTTAAATATATGAGATTACCTTTTCATTTATAAGAACCATCTCCATATTTGGTGATCCTCTAGCATTATCATATTTTACATTCCATAATCTAGAAATGCGAGCTTTAATTTTATATTTTTGCTTCTTCAAGTTTAATTTTCTAGTTAAATCATATGATGTAGAATTGGTTGTCCTAATAAAAAAATAAATATAAATTAAATAATATTAAAAATAAATTAAACATAGAAATGATATAAACACAAACAATTAAATAAACAATACAAATTAACTTATCACTATAATTTGAAAGAAAATTTATGCAATTCTGTAAATATGTTAAAAGGATATAAGATATGAAAATCTAAAAAAGATTGTAGATAGAAAACCTATTATATAGTATGTTAATTGAGATGTTACATTTTGTTGTCATTTATAACAATTAATATGTGAATTGAATGGAAAATTGTAACACCTCAAATGTTTTTTCAACCCAGCTCCTAAAGTTTTCTTCTAAAGGCAAAACTTGTCCTCCACAAGTAGCTAATACGTTTTGGAATGAATGTTGAATAAATAAATTTTCAACCATTTAATTTATTAGACCAAATTTCAAAATTACAATTACTTCCACCATTGATAATAGTTTTGAAAAAATTTAATCCATTTAGACATAATTTTTTTGTATAGATATTTTTAAAATATGGCTTGAAGTTGAAGAGATAGATAATTTTTTTTGTAACATTGTAATTTATTGCATGTTTGTGAAAAATGGTTTTAAATAGGAAGGAGTTGTATTGTTAACTTTTTAATTAAAGTTAAATGGTTAAAAAATAAAAAATCATAGTATCAAAAAGGTAATAAATCTATTTTCAAAAAGGTGGCAATTAAATGGTTAAAAAAATAGTAATAAATCATAGTATAAAAAGTAATGATTATATTTTCAAAAAGATAGCAATTAGTGTGATTAATTTTCATATCCATAACAAAACTGAAAGAATTTAATAAAAAAATAACGAAAATAACTAATGTGATTAATTGCATTTCCATAACAAAAATGAAAGAATTTAAAACAAATAAAGAAAAGAAAATTATAGTCAAGAATTTAAAGAGTATATATGACAATTAAGTAATCAAAACAATTAGCTATGTTTAAGGGTAAGTATAGCCAAGAGTATTAAATGGTAAAACGTTTTATTTAGAAAAGTTAAAGATATTAAATGCAATAAGAAAATATAAGTGCCACTTGGCATTTAAAAGAAAAAGAAAAAAATATTAAAAAGCAAATATTAGTGCCACTTGGCATTTAAAAGAAAGAAAAAATATTGAAATATACATGTGGAAATGCCACATGTCAATCGAAGGGAGAAAACGTCCTGCTTTATATGTAAGTGCCACTTGGCATTTAAAAGAAAAAGAAAAAATATTAAAAAGCAAATATTAGTGCCACTTGGCATTTAAAAGAAAGAAAAAATATTGAAATATACATGTGGAAATGCCACATGTCAATCGAAGGGAGAAAACGTCCTGCTTTATATATATACTAGCTTTAGTCCCGTGCGTTGCACGATTTTTTTAATTATTAATGTATTAAAATATTACAATTAGTAAAGGTTTGTTTATATTTTTTATTTGGATACTCCCTTTATTTTTATCAAAATTTGGATAATTTTTTGATTATTTATAAGCTAACATATATTGTATACATTTGTTTAATTTTAATAGGTCGTTATGTTTTATTTTGACAAATTAATGTTCATTTTAATTATTTTGAAAGATATATGAAAAATTATTTAAATTAAAAGTTTCAAGTTTTATGTTAATAATTTTAATGCCGCATTTATAAAAATTAAATTTTTGTAACTCATAATCAATATAGAAGTCAAATTTTATTCATATTCATTAACCGATCAAGCCGAATTGTTTTTTATCAAGAAAACTACAATCCATTTTAACTTAATTCCCATCTTGACATTTAATTAATATAATATAATTGATCATATTAGCAAAATCAAATAAGGTAGTATAATAATTCAAAATATATACTATTAAATTAGAAAGTGCCAATTAATTGCAAAACTGATTTATTCTATTTAACATATCATTTGTATTAGTTAGATTGTTATTTGTTATCAAAATAAAAACATTCATTTTGTAGAAAAATTTTCTTTCCAATCCTATCACTCAATCAATATTGTTTAATTGTAATAGCAAAATTAGATAAATAATTTTAGTAATTGATTTATTGTAATTAAGAAAAAAATGTTGTTAACGAATTTGATTAACAATCAATTAATGGATTAAATTTACAAATCACAACATGTAAGCTAAAAAAATATTATTCAAAAACATAAAAAGGTAATCAAATTAGTACTATTTTTACCATACCAATTAAAAATAAATACTATTGACTTACTGTAATTAAAAAAACGTTGTTACCAAATTTGATTAACAGTCAATTAATATAAGCTAAACAAAAGTTATTCAAATTTAAAACTAAAAAGGTAATCAAATTACTTTTTTTACCATACCAATTAAAAATAAATATTATTATAAATAAAAAATATTATTACCAAATTTGATAGCAATGAATTAATTAATAAAATTTGCATATCTCTACATATAAGCTAAAATAAATATTTTTCGGATTTAAATCTGCAAAGATAACCAAATAACAAATTTAGAAAACAAATTAAATATTAGCATGTAAATCAAAAAACATTATAAAAATTTAAAATAAATGAATATGAGTGTGGTTGTGATTATAACTGTGAAAGTTAATGATTGCAATTTTCTTTAATTTTGTTAATTGGATGCCTTTTGTAATTATTTTTCTATTTTTAAATTTTAATCATATTTCCTTTAATATATATACAAAAAAAATTATTATGTAATATAATTGGTTAATTTAATATAATATTTATTATTAATTCTGTAAGTAAACCATTTAGTATTAATTAGAGAAACTATTAAAGAGTTTTAAATTATTATTTATTACCAAATTTTAAATATTTATTTTGTTATTAATTCTATGTTTCCAATCTTATCTACTAATTAATATAATAATATTAATAATATTAATAAAACCAAAAAAATAAATAAAATAATGTTAGTAATTTTACCAATTAGATTAACAAACCAAGGAATTCATTATAAATTGACCAATGCAACAATTTTAAGATAAAATATTACCAAATTAACTCAAAAAACTAATTAAAACTGAAATTCATTAATTTACCATACTAATTAAAATTATTGTAGCAATTTTGAAGGAAAAATTATAACCAAATTTGATTAGCAAAGCAACTAATACATTGAATTCATTAACCTTGCTATTTAAATTAAAAAAAATGGTATAGGCTTATAGCTATTTCTAAAAAAAAAGTGTTTCAAAAGTACATTAAAAAATCAATTAAATCTTATCATATTGATTAAAAAAAATTAAAAAAATATAAAAATGATTGTGAGAGTATTAAGTATCAACCAAAGAAAAAGAGATTAACAACCATTCAAATCTTATAATATTAATTTTAAAAATATTAAATTAAATATGAGAATGATTGTTATAGTGTGAGATGTGAATCAAAGAAAACAAATTAGAATACAAAAGAAAGATGATGATAAAACCTTATGATTTTTATTCTCTATCATGAGAAAAGTCTTCTCAACACCTACATAAAATTGTTAATTAACACAAAACATTTGAACAATAGAAAACACCAACAACTAAAGAACAAACTTTATAGTAAATAAGAGAAAAAATAACATATTTACCTGAGAAGTTAGTAGCTTTTGAGATTGAAGAAGAATAAAAATATGAGTATATATAATAGGGATTTATGAGCAAATCAAAAGATTTTTAACATTAATGTATATTCATTAGCAATTAGCAATTAGCATTTATATACAAAAACCGTTACTCATTAGCAATTAGCATTTAAAGGAGTAAATGATAATCAAATCGAATCAAATCAAATGAATTATTAATCATCATTAACTAAAATAGTGTAATATTACCAAAAATGATATGAGAATAATTTTTCTCATTAAAAGTTACCAAAAATGAGAAGTCATGTAACTAAAGTTTATAGAAAATAAAATATGATAATTTTTTTTATCTAATGTAATGAAAAGTGAAATGTCATACCAATAAAATTATTAAAAGTAGATCGGTAAAATAATTGGTGTAAGGTAAAAAAATCACAATTACTTAACAATTAGCTAGTGTTATGTTAATAAAAGGAAAAACATAAAAATAATTTTCTTTATCAAATATAAATAAATAAAATTATAACTATAAATTATTAAGTATTTTAATATATTACTACTAAAAATTAGTAAATTTATTAAAAAACTTTTTATAATTCAATTTGTCTCAGCAAATTATTTTTAGTAGGAGATAAAAAATCACAAATAAAAATATAATTAGTATTTTAGCATCTTTTATTGTGGTATTTTATAAATATAGATCAAAAAAAGGAAAGATCTTCTTGTTATATTTATTGTCAAATTTAATTTTTTACCAATAAAGAATGAAAAAGGAAAGTCTATAAATTGTAATCAAAGCAATTAAAGTAAGATTTCTTTTAAGTAGATTATTGGTCAATTAATTTTGACAAATGAAAGAATTTTAAAGAAGAAAAAGGTGAGAACCAATCACATGTTGCCAAATGTCAATTTCTCAATCCATGGGAAAAAACATCCTACTTTATATATATACGAGTCGTATCTTTCAAAAAGAGCAATATTATCACCGTTAAATGAGACAGTGGACCAGGTAAATGATTATATGACAGACTTGCTACATGGTAAAACTATGAGATATAGAAGTTCAGATGAAATATGTCAAGGATCAATTGACAATGAAGACCAATTAAATATGTATCCCACGGAATTTCTAAACACTATGAGATTTTCAGGATTACCAAATCATTTGTTAGAGTTAAAGATGGGAATGCCAGTTATGCTACTAAGAAACATTAATCCTACACAAGGCTTATGCAACGGTACAAGACTAATAATCACGCAATTAGGAAAATATATAATAGAAGGAAAAATATTGAATGGAAATAAAGCTGGAAATAAAGTCTTGATACCGAGAATTACCATGACTACAAATGAATCAAAATGGCCTTTCATTATAAAAAGAAGACAATATCCATTAAAGACTTGCTATGCAATGACAGTAAATAAAAGTCAAGGGCAATCACTAAAATATGTTGGACTTTATCTTCCAAAACCAATCTTCAGCCATGGACAACTATATGTAGCCATATCAAGAGTTACTTCTCCCGACGGGCTCAAAATTTTAATAGAAGAAAATAATACAAATTTTAAATGTCTCACAAAAAATATTGTTTACAAAGAAGTTTTTAATAATCTTCCAATTGTATAATTTGTATTTTTATAATAAGATTTGTATTATAAATTTATTTAAATGAAATGCATTATACTGCATTTATATGATATTTGATTTTTTAATAATGTCTTCATTTTCTGAAATATCATTTCAAATTTGTTAATAAAATAAATTAAAATTACACCATGGCTCAGTGATTAAATAAAAAAGTTAATAACATGTAATTATAAAAATTAATAAACAAACAAATATTAAAAATTTAAAAAAACCAATTTAAATTTTGCTATGGATATTTGGTCAAAAAGTACAGACAAAATGACCCAAAAAATGAACAAAATTCGCGTGCAATAATTAAAAAATTTAAACGAAAACGTGCAACGCACGGGCCTAACGCTAGTATATATATGTATGTGTGTGTTAAATCCGTAGATATGATTGAAAATTTAACAATTAGATTGACATTATTGTTTTTGATAGCATTTCAAAGGTGGTTCTATTTCATAAATCCTTTCATCCGTGTTTTCCTTTTTCGAGCTTTGAATATTATTAGAAGTTTGGATTATTTATGTATCCAATTTTAATTGTATTAGTTCTTTTGCCTTCCACTTCTTGTGCATGAGCTAATACAAATATCATTTAGTAAAATATAAGTTTATGACTGTTATATTATCAATTTATTTATACATATATAAGAAAAATGATTGAAACTCTCATATATATCTTCATCAAATTTTAATAAAATTAATGTGCGTAAGTATCATTCAACATATCAAAATAGGTATTCTAACTTAAAAAAATGATTTTTTTCATTGCAATTCTTATGTTCGACCAAAATATAAAAATTATTCTTGGCGATAATGAGAAACTAATATTTATATGAATGTGAAATATATTAGTTTTTGGGCAACTTCCAAAATTTCTTTTGCTTCAGATCTCGCAATTCTTAAATTCCATTAGGTAGATAAAGTTTTTCCAACCATCTCATCTCGTTCATAAATTGAGGAATTTGCAGTCTACTAAATTTATTGCACTTTTATAAAAATTAAAATTTATGTTAGCTACAAAAGTTGATATTAATTAGAAAAAATATTAGAAAGATGTAAATATTTAATTGTCACCAAAATTTAAAATATTTATTTTATTATTAATACTGCCTTTAAAATTTTACCACTCGAAATATTTATGTTAGCAAAACAAAATAAAATAGTATTACAAATATTACCATATTAGATTAGGAACCAATTTATATGTTAAATTTGACCAATCTTTACATACTTAATAGTGTAACAATTAAAAACATATTACCAAATAAAATTAAGAAGTGCCAATTACTCAATATCATAATTTATTTATTTTTTAAATACATTTATTATTAAATTTTTTCTTTTCAATCATAGCACTCAATTAATATGTTAATTATGATGCAACAATTTCTTTTTAAAATAAGGTTGCCAAAACAATTAATGTAATATTATTAAAATAAAAAGAATACATTATGTGAAATTGAAAATAGTTGAAAATCAATGAATAATAAAGGAATAGCACTATTTTTAAGTTTTACTGTAAATTATCTTCAATATATTATTAATTTTTAAGCATATAAGAAGTACATGTAGAATAATTATAAAAACCTACCTTTTTATAAAGGGGTTTAAAAAATTATTAAAATGAAGTAAACCCAAATTGAATTAATTAAAATTTAAAAGTTAAAAGTTAAGGGTGAAAACAAAGTGATGAGAAAGACAAAGAAAAGTTTTCACCACGACACATAATTCTAATTTGGGGAATATGAAAAAAAAATCTTGTTATATCAAATCAATCAAACTAAAATTTATATAAAATATGAGCGTCTATATCACCAAAAAGGGAAAACTCGTAAATTATATATAAAACATTAGCATGTGCTTTGTAAATTGTAATATATTAAAATCAAAAATGCAGTACTTTTTTTTCATAATAAAGATAATTATACAAACTCATAATTTATGATTGATAAAAAATAAAATTATATATAAATTCTAGTTTTATATTACATGAATAAGTTTATACACCTATTATCAATAGATATTAATAAACAATAAAACTGTTTCTATGATACCTCATATTCATTATAAATTTGATCATCCATCCATTAAAATTGGAGCTTTTGAGAGATTGTCCAACTTTGAAAAAATATCAGGAACAAATTTTTGTACTGCATTTGAAATCTTCATCCTTGAAAAAAAAACTATAGCATCATATTCGCCTTCATATGCACCTACACAATCCAAATAAATAATCAATAGTTGCTTTTTAAAATTCACTGAGAGGAAATATAAATAAATCAATAATAATAAAATATAATAAGATACATAATAAGGTATCTAAAAATACAAAAAATTGCATAAATATAACATAAAATGGAAACATGAATAGGACTATTAGAAAGAAAGAAAGAGAGAAAAATTATGGAAGTGAAGTTGTGGAATGAAATTGTGTTGTTTATAATAAATAAAAGATAGAGCAAGAGTTAATCTTACAAATAGTCCAAAAAGAAAATAAATGGTTAATTCTCAAAATAAATGCTCTATTTTGTCTTAATTTCAAAAATAAATGTTACGTTTTGACTCAAAAAAAAAAACGGTAGAATTGGAAAGTCTAATGATAGCAAGTTTAGCAATTTAGAAAAGAATAGATGTTACCAAATTGAAATTACAATCCAATTAATTCATTAGACTCATCAATCTTGAAAGAAAAATCAATAAAATTTAGTAGGTTAAAATTTAGTTTCACGTTTTTTTGCCAAAAATTATTAATATGGAATTGTTTCCATAATAAAATTATGTTATCAATTAATTATTTCCATATTAGTTTTTTTTCAAATGTCCATAGTTAAATTAATTGTTGCATAAATAAGATTGACAAATCATCAATCATCAATTAATATAATATTAGTAAAATTAGAAAGAAAAGAAATGTGAGAACCAATAAAATTGTGCCAAATGTCAACTTCTCAAACCATGGGAAAAAATATCCTGCTTTATATATATATAGTAGATAGTAGATACATGATTTTATTTTGAATTAATGCTTCGGTTGGACAGGTTTGGCCTAATTTCGATTTAAGATTAGTGGTTAAAAGTTTTTGATGGCCTTACTTGCCCGTGACAACGAAATTTGTGGCACTAATCAGTTGGGGACTATGGATAGCAAAAAATGATAAGTGTTTCAATAATATTATTTGGACAATTTCGAATAATTACTAAGGCTTTAACTCAACTTCACGATTATCGGTTAATTTCAAATCAAGCCAGGCCTCTCCACCCAACCCACTATTAGTATTAGATAGGCAATTACATTACAGCGATGTCGGCTTCCACTGTATGATTTGATGCAGCTCTCAACTTTAGTGATCAAATTTACATGGTACTGTAATTTATTGTTGTTCTCCTTGTTTTCCAGATATAACTTCATCTGAAATTGCGGAAGCTCCTTATTTGTGTCAGGCTCTTGTAAATGCTTCACAATTAGGATTAAATAAAATATCAGTCCAAGGATATTATTTAAACATGATATCACCAGCACAAGGCAAATTTTGGAGCATCCATGGCAATCAAATTTCTTATTTTAGATATTGTTCGCTTAACATCGTCCTTTGAGTCATATATTTTTTCACATGTTATGCGAATTTGTAATTGGGTGGCCCATTAAAAGATTAAAAATCTGTTGTTCGCTTAGTTTATAAATTGTTCTAGATGTATATCAATAAAGCACCAATTATGTCAAAAAAATTTATCTAATGGCAATAAATCATATTGTTGAATGATCATAAGATGTCACAGCTTATATAAATCAGATTAACTGAATTAAGTGATCTTTTTTAATTAAATTTAGTTTAAAAAAATTGGTCATTTCAGCTAAAAGAATGTATTAGTTTAATTATGGCTGATTTTTTTTATGCCACTTAGCAATTTCCACTTTGTTGTCAAATATTTTTTTAGGACTAGAAAATGTAAAAATAAAAAAAGAAGTCGCCTCACCTGTAAAAAAAATAATATTTTCGAGATTGGGTTGCTGACACCTCCCTTGCCCCCTTCGTGCTTAGGAATCTCCAATAATACTTTGAATGTTTGTTTTAAAAAAATAAATAAATTAAATTGAATTATTCTTAATAACTGATAATTTTTATTATTAAGAGATCACTCTATACATATGAAATTTAAACTCGATAAGAATTATCTTTATACTATTTATGGTGTAAATTTATAGTAAAATTTTAACTAAATTAAACCAAAATTTTCAATATTATTTTTAGAAGTTTATTGTTTGAAAGAAGCTTTAAGTGGGATTTGTTTAAAGCAATTTTTCTTTTTGATGTTAGTGTTGGAAAATGAAAGGATAACTCCATCTATCAATATCATTAACAAAGTCAAAATGAGATCGTTTTAGTTCTACTAATTTTCTAAATATCACCCAACTTAATACTGCACATATTAATTTTTGATTATTTTTTTAGTCTTCACCTTCCCACCACACTCATTGGGTCACTGTATCGTGCATTATAAAAAAAATTATTACCTTAAAATAATTATTACTCCAACTTTATTACTATATTTGACGTCTCAAATATAAGTCAATTTTTATATTTTATAAACAATTTAAAAATTTAAAATCTTATATACTCTTAATATATATGTATGATCATTCCCGAATAAATTAATTGTTTTATATTCTAATATAGAATAAAGAAAGCATTGCACTAATGGTGTCCGGAATTTTTTATTTTTTTATTTTGATGTATGTACTTGAGTGTCTAAACTTATTTGTTTTATATAGTGTTTGTGACTTGTTATGGAATTTTTCAAGCTAAAGATAAAAACTACTTCAAATATCCTTTAAAATAATTTCAGATTATTTCAATTAATTTTTAATATTCATCAATTCATTATTTTTATTTTCATATTAACTTTTTGTACTGTTAATAATAAAATTTTAATCTAAATTACAGATAATTAAAAATTTTGTTATATTAAATTAAAATAAATATAATTATAGTAATTATATAAGTTAATGAAAATAATACATATATTAAATCAGTGATATAAAAACAGACATGAGTAGCTTGTTAAATCTGGAACCGAACCAAAATTTGATTCAGTCTGATCATATGTCAAATTTATAAATTCGATTAGACTAATTGTCCATCAGTTTTGACTAGTTCCAACCGGTGTTTTTTTATTTCTCCATGTTGTTTCACCGGTTTGATCTAAATAAATTTTAAACATAAAAAAACTAATAGTTCTAGTTCCCGGTTTAACATGGTGGCTTAGCCTACTTTTATACCACTGTTTAATATATGTATTCTTTTTTAATTTAATATAAATAAATATTATAATTCTCTTTAATTTACATTTTATTATTAAAAAATAGAAAAATAGCTGTAATATGTCACAAACACTCGTACGATATAAATAAACAAGTTCGGACAATAAAATGTACAGAAAATAAATACATACATCAAAATAGAAGATTTGATAATGTTTGGACACCATACCCAATTTTTCCTAAAATAAATATCATATTTAAATCAATGCAAAATGAAATATAACAATAAAAAAGGCTAGTCACTAATATATACTATTTTCATATCTAAAAGATTATAAACAGATAATAAATTCGACCATGGTTATTTTAATTCTAAATTTGTCCAAATAGTCTATCTATTTGAAATGAAATGACTATGTTTAAAAAAAAAAATTTATATATACAAAAAAAAAGTCAAATGATCAGAAAAGGCCAATTTTTTTTATTTTTTTTTATAAAAGTTCAAATCTTTTAATTTGATCCAATTTATCCTGAAACGCATGATTTCAGTTTTAATAATGTTCAACCCTCAATTTCTAATTGATTTTGCATATGTGGTGCCTACTAGCGCTGACGAGACATGCCACACATATTCCACCATGACAAATATAAAATGAAAAGTGCAAATAAATTTTTAGACTTTTCTAAAAAAATATTTACACTCTCAGATTTTAAATCATTATAACTTAACTTTTAAAATGCGTATCAATTTTATATTTTTTTAATATTTTCACCCTTTTTTTCGTTTAAATATCTATAAATAAATAAAATTATAAATTAAATAATCAATTTTTTCCGACAATTTTTTTCTCCGACAATTAAAACCAATTAAATCATCATGTCCTTGCCATCCAATGAAACTTTTTTTCCGACATTGTTTTTAATTTTTTTCTCATAAAGCTGCTCCTCTTCCGAGGAGCAGATCTACTCCTCGTCTAAGGAGGAGCAGCACCTCGGTTTGAGCCGTTGCTCTTCGGAAGAGGAGGAGCATTTGTTCCTTCTCAGACGAGGAGAAGCAGTTGCTCCTCTATTTTTTTATTAAAAAAAATTTAAAAATATTATCGCATAAAATTTTATTTTAAATTAGTTTTGCTGATTTAATAGGGATCCGAAGTGTTTAATTAAGTTTCAATTAGTTAAATTGAGTTTTGATTTATTTTAATAAATATTTTAATTTAAATATTATTTAATTATTAATATTCAAATGGAGAAAAGGGTGAAATGTGTTAAAAAAATTATAAATTATAAATTGATAAATCTTATAACATTAAAAATTTATTTGCACTTTAATCTAATAATTGTCATAGTGCACATTGCCACATCACTAAAAGCGTGTATTAATTGAGAGTTGGACATTATTAAAACGAAATCATACATTTCAGGATAAAATAAATTAAATCGAAAGATTTAGATTTTTGTGATTTTTTTTCTTCGAAAGTTTGGCTTTTTATGATTATTTGCCCAAAAAGATCTATTAATTTCAAGACATAAATCCATGTGCGATGTACTAAAAGTTGTACACCAAGAAAGAAATACCAGTTGATAAAATAATATCTTTGAAATAAATAAATCAATTAAATATCAACCTACAAAGTTTAATGAGACTATGTGTGGTTATGTAACATACATATGTCCGCTACCTTTACCTACCTCGCAAATTTTGAGCTGCCTACACAAACAATGATCGATGATACCTAACTTTTGTTCTTTGATCTTCTACCAGTCAATTTCTACAACTTTTGGCTCTCAATGTACACAAAATATCTCTCTATCATTCACCATCCACCCGACTTTTCATGTCGCTCTCGTTACGGGGGGAGGGGTAACCCTACATTCTAGGGGTAGAAGGAGCTCGAAAACTAAATTATCGAGTCGTTGTCGCTAGATCAAGTGCCTAATCATATTCACTAAATACATTTGGTTTGCTTTCTATTTCATTAAAATAGATTGATTTTAACAAATTAACTTCCCAATCAAACCAAAAATCAATTTGCACAATCCAATGCAGTAAGCCTATGCAATCATAAATATTATTCATAGACTTGTCTACAATACGATTTTTAATAGTACAATCTTCCTAAATAAAATCTCTTTTGTAATTTTTTTTATTTTACTTATATAGATTAGGAATAGAAAAGTTTTTTTTTAAAAACATTTTAAAAATATATAGCTAGGTTTATAATTTTTTTTTAAAATACTTATAAGCAAGTTAATCAATAAATCACAGTTTTTAAAACTTTAACTTCTAAATTGAAACCATTAACCATAACATTTATAAAGTCAAACCTAATTAACTCAAACTCTCGAACCGGTTAACTATATTTTGTAATTCGATTAATTGGTTATTTTTCCACTAACGCTACTGAATGCACAACGCAACGGATTGATGGATGTCTCCGTTGAAGGTAGTGGCTTAATCTACCTTCTCCCAGAAAAATAAGTAGCATAACATGCAAGGGAATATAATACAGTTGAGACACTATTGTCGAACATGTATTCAATGCTTAATTTTTATTTTCCGTATTGCTCAAGTTAAGTAACCAACATCCTTCTTGCATGAGCAAATTCCTTGAATATAGAGTAATCAAACGCCTTACTAGTTTTTATTTAAAGGCCTGGCATCAGGACCAGGACATACCTATATAGAGTGAAGTTTCTATTCTTCAAGTTGAAGTGCCATAATGAATCCACAGGCCGACTCGAAATTGTCCACTGTTGTGATGCTGCTGTTGCTGGGGGTGTTGACGTGTGCAACAGCAGCACCGGCTCAGGGTGACAACCCGCTCGGGCACTGCCTAACTGATTGCGGGATGGCGATAATCATGTGTACAGGCTCATGTATATCACAGCCACTGCAAGAAATGGTAATGTGCCTTATAGCATGCAATACTGAGAACTTAACCTGCATGAGCAAATGTGCTGGAATTCCGATCGCCGTTCCGCCATCTCCGCCATCCGTGTTTCCACCTTCCCCGCCAGCTGCATCTCCTAGTCATTAACAATCCTATGACTCCGTAGTGTTAACCTACCGTCAAAAGTTGGCAATCAAAATATTATCCTGCTAGTCCTAAATAAAAAAGAACATACTTCTCAATTATGGATACTAAGTGTAAACTGTTGATATCTTGGAAAATAATATGTAAATCTTTATATTGTATTATTCATTAATAACAAAAACAATGGTAATCAACAAATTCATGTGAACAAAAAGAAGTTACAATACACATGATCAAGTGAGATTGGACGTTGCACTTGTGACGTATGCTCATTGGGTTGATTGACTTATGAAAATTAATAGATATGCTACGACTTTAACATTTGTTATTTGATATAATCATTATAAACTACTAATGACTTCTCTTTCATGTATCAGTTTTATAGACAAATAAAATTTAAAATTTCGTGAAATTTTAATTGATACATCCGATAATAGTAAATTTTCAAGTCATTTTGGTTTCAGCAAATTCGAGACATTCTTGAAATTTGTATTTTCCTCCTTAAATACCTTTTTTGAAATAAGTTCAGTTTGAATTTAAAATGGAAAAAGTGAAACACAACAGTTATTACAGTTTATTGGATAATTCAAGCTTTGAACTAATATATAAAATTCTATTTGTATTAAGACTCTATTGAATATTTGAGGAAAAGTTAACTTTGTTCTCATTGGCCAATTAAAAAGTATAATCCAATTACGATTAATACTCATAATGCATATGAATTATTTATTTAATATAAATATCTGACTTGTTCATTTTTTAATATTGAACCAGAAGAACTGAACACACAATGTAGACATTGATGTGAATAAGAAGAAAAATAGGTATATATAATTTAAAAAATATAAGTTAATCCTAATCATTTTGGGTTACTTCTTATAAAGAGTTAAACACTTTATGAGTTTTTTTTTTCTTTTAGGGGTATATTTACTTAGATATGTTCTCTATTTGATAATTCTCCATGTGATGATTAGTGGATGATTCGATTGTTTCACCCATGGATATACACTTTAATATAAACCAAATAAAACTTGGGGTATTGGCAAAATAAACCCCACGTTTCACTTTTTTTGCGATTTAAGCCTAACATTTAAAATGTTTCGAAACAAATTCTAACCTATCTGATTTTTGCATTTTATACCCCAAACCATTTTCCGACCATTATTTGCATGTGTGGCACCCATACTATTGGCATATTAAATTTCAACGTTTTAAAATTTTGCAAAAAAAATTCAAATTTATCATATTTTTGCAATTTGTAGCCAAAGATGACAAAATGGACGAAATTCGAGATGCGACTACAAAATGCAAAAATTGGAAAGGTTAGGATTTATTTTGCAACGTTTTAAACGTTAAGCTTAAATCGTTAAAAGAGTGAAACGTCAGGATTTGTTTTACAATTATTCTATAAATCTTTTATGTTATTTATTACTTTTCCTATATTATTATTTATTGATAAAGTTCATAATTTAATATCTATTAATGGCTGCTCAACTGTTCGAGCGCAATGTAGTGTGGTTGGTTTTGATTCGAGAAGGGTAGAATGTTTGGTCGAAGGTTCGGTATCACCAGTCCGGCCATAAACCGGTCACAACAGTTGATACCATAATTTCAACAATTGGTATCAATGTTACAACACTATATTTTAGAGCTGGCCATGGCCGGTTCAGCCCGTGAACCGGCCTGAAACCGACCCGATCTAACTCGGCCCAGAACCGGCCAAACCCAAAACCGGATCAAAATAGGCCCGGAACCGTGGAAAGACCGGTTTCAAATTCTTTAAACCGTGAACCGCCGGTCCCGGATCGAAACTGGCAGTTAAGGGTCGAACCCATCGACAAAAAATTAATTAATTTTATCACATATATATTTGTGTTAGCTGATATTTTTTTTTGTTAACATAATATTAAAAATTTGTTTATTTCACTACTTTTTTGCAATATTATCTTCACTTATTATTTTATTTTTAAATTAAATTTTTTTAAAATTAAATTTTTAATTTTACTTTCAATTTTTTTTTAACCGCCTAGAATTCGGTTCCGAACCGGCATGGAACCGTCGCTGAGACGGTTCCGGACCGAATCCATTGTTTCTTGAACCGTGACCCAGCGGTTACGAACCGGAACCTTCGAGTTATGAACCGTGGCTACCTCTACAATATTTCATAAACAATTGAAAAATTAAATATATATGTATAGTTATTTTCAAATGAATTAAAGTTTAACATAGAATAAATATCATTCTTAAAATTCACTTGTACGGAAAAGAATATATTAATTTCAAGATATAAATCCATGTACGATGTACCAAAAGTTGTATAAATTGAAAGTAATATCAGTCCTTAAAAAAAATTCTCATATATAAATAAATTAAATTTCAACCTACCAAGTTTAATGAAACTATGGGTGGTTATATAACATACATGTCGGCTACCTTTATCTACCACGCAATTTCGAGCTGCATAAGCAAACAATGACTACTCAAATTAATTCATTCATGATTCAACTACCTTACCTTTGCTCTTTGATCTACCAGTCAATTTCTAATACTTTTTGCTCTCAACGTACACAAACCATCTCTCTTTCACCATCCACCCAGCTTTTCGGTATCGCTCTCATTACGGGGGAGGGTTAACCATACATTTTAGGGGTAGAAGGAGCTCGAAAACTAAATAATTGAGTTGTTGTCGCTTGATCAAGTGCCTCATTTGGTTTGCTTTAGTATTTTCTTAAAATAGATTGATTTAGCAAATTAACTTCCCAATGAAACCAAAAATCAATTTGCACAATCTAATGCACTAGGGCTATGCATAACCAATCAAACCTGAACTCGAACTCTTGAACCGGTTAAATATATTTTCGGATTCATTTTATCAGGTATTTTTTTCCCACCGCTACTGAATGCACAGTGGATTGATGGATGTCTACGATGAAGGTAAATTCAGCGGCTTAATTTACCTTCTCCCAGAAAAATAAGTAGCATAACATGCAAGGGAATATAATACAGTTGAGACACTATTGTCGAACATGTATTCAATGCTTAATTTTTATTTTCCGTATTGCTCAAGTTAAGTAACCAACATCCTTCTTGCATGAGCAAATTCCTTGAACATAGAGTAATCAAACGCCTTATTAGTTTTTATTTAAAGGCCTAGCATCAGGACCAGGAGATACCTCTACAGAGTGAAGTTTTATTCTTCAAGTTGAAGTGCCATAATGAATCCACAGGCCAACTCGAAATTTTCCACCGTTGTAATGCTGCTAGCGGTGGTGGTGGTGGTGTGTGCAACTGCAGCACGGGCTCAGGGTAATCCCCCGCTCGGACACTGCCTTACTGATTGCGGGCAAACGATAATCGCATGTTCAGCCACATGCGTATCACAACCACTGCAAGAAATGGCAATGTGCCTTATGGCATGCAATACTGAGAACTTAACCTGCATGAGCAAATGTGCTGGAATTCCGGTCGTCGTTCCGCCATCTCCGCCATCTGTGTTTCCACCTTCTCCACCAGCCGCAGCACCTAGTCATTAACAATCCCATGACTCGGTAGTGTTAACCAACCATCAAAAGTCGACAATCAAAATATTATGCTGCTAGCCCTAAATAAAAAAGAACATACTTCTCAATTATGGATACTCATGTCCTAAACAAAAGTGTAAACTGTTGATATCTTGCCAAATTATGTAAACCTTTATATTGTATTATTGATCAATAACAGAAAATGGTAATCAACAAATTCATGTGAACAAAAGGAAGTTACAATACACACCGGCACTGATCAATTTATCGGCGATATATTCCCGTTAAATTAAAATTGGATTACAGTATGAAGCTGTACATCATTTAACTTTAGTTTTGGTGTCACCGACTTTTCTTTTCCTCAATACCCGACTGTGAAAATCTACAACGAAGAACATCTAATACATCCTCTATCTTTACATCTTTAAGTGCCATCAGGACCATGGAATGGTAAAGCACATCTCCCATCTCTGAGGCAGTACGTGTACTATGCTCATTTTCCTCTAGTGTTCGGCATAACTCATCAGCCTCCTCCCTATCAAGTTTAGGAATGGTAAAAACTACATTTAGAAGAAAAAGAATCTCCAAACTTGCTTTTAGAAAATCTCCAACAATTACCTTATTTTCGAGCACAGTAAGTTGGGATCAGTTAGTAGTCGCTTGGTCCAAGAGGGCTTTCCTTCTTGCGGCACAGTTAATTCTGCTTTGCGCTGAGAAATTGTGGACTCTAATGAATACAAACTGGTTAATGCCAACCTATTTCCCTCATCCTGGTAATAATCAACTTAGCTCATAAGTCTCTAGATCAGCATTTGATGATTAGCAACAACGATTAAATTCAAGGAAAACTAGAATCACAAACCTGTTTCTGTTCTAGAAAATCATCAACTGATGTATAATAGCATGTTTCGGACCCTGTATGACAAGTAGGTCCATCAGGCTTCCCTAGGTAAATTATCTGGAGAAGACGTTAACAAATTAAATTCAAAGAAGAACTACTGCATTGTTCATGACTTTGACAACAGACTGTTGAGAACATACCGAATCCCTGTCACAATCAAGGAAGATGTCATGAATGTTGATGAAATTGTTCGAGGTTTCTCCCTTTGTCCACAAACTTGATCGCGAACGACTGTAAAATGTTGCCTTTCGAGAGGAAATGGTTGTGGACAGTGCATCTCTGTTCACAAAGCCTTGCATTAAAATGGCTCCTGTGTCTATATTTTGAGCTATAGCCACAGCCAAACCTTTATCATCCCATTTTACGCTGTCCAATAATGTCTCAACCTGTAAAAACAAAGTTAGACACTCTATTCCAAAACTCTATAAAGAATCGCAAACGTACAAGCACATGAATTAAAAATTAAATCAAAGGAATTTTAATTAAAGAAAACACAAATAATTTGTATCTATTAAAGTAATGTAGAGTCCAGATGTAGCTCAAATAATAATGAAGTTAGTATTATCGGGCAACGATGAACACCATAATAATCTTCCAGACATGTAACGATCTCTACCGAAATAAAGCACAAGTAGACATCTGACTATGTCTGGTTATATTATATCAGAAACATTCAAATAATAAAGCATATGATAAAAATATTTAAATGTAGAGTCCAGATGTAGCTCAAATAATAATGAAAATATATTATTGGGCAACGATGAACACCTTGAAAGAGATGGAAAATACAAAGATGGAAAACCCATCTGTTATATTCCCTTCTCCTTCTTTGATTTACCAGACATGTAACAATTCCTACTACAACAGTAGGGATTTGACTAATGTCTGGTATATAATGCAATTTAATTAACCATATGAAATGCCCACATAAAGAATAAAATAATTGTGCGCTAAAAATGTTCTGATTTAGCTTACCTTGGATTGGAGGGAGAGATCGGCGTTAGGTTTTTTGGCAGAAGCGAGAATTAGAGGAAGTTTAATTATTTTTCTGGCATTGGAACCGCCGATTGGGATGAAAACACGGGTTTTTGAAGGAAAAACAAGGGATTGAAACGATGAGATTGCCATTTTTACTGGTTACAGATTGTTTTCTTCATCTGGGCAATGAGATATTTAAGAGAGAGGCAGCCGCCATGTTCAGCTTCACTGCTTGCTGTTGCTGCCTCTGTAGTCTATAGTGTGGTTGGGTAGGGTTTTTAAAGGGAGGGGATAATACTAAACAAATTGGAGTAAGGGCAGGTTTAGGGTTGGTGTTAACGCTCTTTCAGAAACCCAACAGGTGGATGAGCTGATGCCATTGTGTAAACGGGCCCCCGTCGAGCCTGAGTTAGGCCAAATTTCAGCTGGGGCTCAACTATATTATGCAAACACGAGCTCGAGCTCGAATGGGCCCAAATTTAAAATTCGAGCTTGAGCTCGAACAATAACTGAGCTACTTGAGTCCGAGCTCGACTCAAATTCAATAAAAATATTAAAAATAATTAAAATCTATAATATTTGATGCATGTTATTTTTTCATTATAAAGGCTTAACCTATCTAAAGTCCCCTGTACTTTATACTTTTTTCCGTAGGTCCTTATACTTCATTTTTGTATTATCTGATCCTTCTACTTATCTATTTCAATTTTGAGGTCCTTTTTGAGTTTTTTTCAGTCCCTATACTTATAATATTTTTTCCTCTAGTCCCTCTACTTACAATCTTTTTTTCCTCCAGTCACACAAAAGGACAGAAAAAAACTCAAAAAGGACATGAAAATAAAAAATAGGTAAGTAGAGAGATCAGAAAATACAAAAATGAAGTATAAGGACCAACGACAAAAAAGTATAAAATACAGGGGCCTCTACATAGATTTGGCCTATTATAAAATATAATAGTATTTAATTAATCTACACTTAAATTTAAAGACATAAAATTTAAACGGGCGGAGCCCGCACTAAGCCAAGATCGAGCTTGAGCTCGACTTGATTTTAATAAAAAACAATATTCGAAAAATAATCAAATTTAATGTATTATAATTTTTTTCATTATATAATATGCAATTTAATCAATTTCTATGATAAATAACTAAATTAAAGTTATAAAAGTCTAATATAGTAATATATTTTTATAACAAACTCGTTTAGGCTCGCGAGCCTCATGAACCTTAGTAATTGATACTCGAGTTCGGCTCAAGATGAAGCCCGACACGAATTTTTTGAGCTGATCTCGAGTATTTTTCGAGTGGATCTTGAGTAACTCATGAGTAGTCCAACTCGTTTACACCTCTAGCCGTGATTGTTAAATATTTTGTATTTATTGAATTTAATTATTTGCTGAAAAAATATTAATGTTTATTTGTTATAGTTGATAAAATTATGCATATTGAATTATTATTATATTATTTGAGCTATAATTTATTGTTATGTCATAAATTATCTAATAGTTAAACGAGCAACTTTTCTCTGTAATGTTTTTTTTATTTAAGTTAAGTGTATTTAAACGGTAAACGGTATAAAAAAATCTTCATAGTTTTTATGAAAGTACTCTTTTGTTTTTTTCAGATATAATTAAACCCTCTTTATTTTCAAATAGACAAATAACCCCTTTCGTTCAGTATTATTAGAAACACTCGTTAATAGCTGACATGTCTCTTATAATCATATAGGAAAAAAATTCAAAGATAATTTTAATGTTTGAAATAATTTACAAAAAATTTGAGGAGATAAAGTAAACTAAAAAAATTTATTTATTTAATTTTAAAATAATAAAAATTTTAATTGTTTAATTTTAAAAACACGAGAGATTATAAAATTAGCAAAATATGTCTTTATTCCATACAAATAGCAATTTTCTATAACTGGATCCCAAAAAAAAAACCAACGGCTAATTGATAAAAGTAGTATATGATCTAGGATTAGAATCGCCACCACCGATGCACCTATTCTCTCTCACAGATTAACAGCCTGATTAGCAAAGGGTGCATGATAATTACATAGAACAAACGTACTGAATAATTTCAGAGCTCTTTCTCACTCTTCAGTCTCATCTTCCGCAATTTTCTCACTCTGCTTTTGATCACTTCATTTTATCTCTCTAAAAATTTGAAACCTTTACTTCATCAATTATTTACCCACAATATCTTAACCATCATGGAATGCGATATAGCAATCGCAAACAACAACCCATTTCTTCCGACGACTTCACCACCGCCGCCACCAGTTTATGCACCCAGTAACGGCGCATCACCGTCGCCGCAGAGAAGCTCGAAAGATGAGTGCTTTAGCTGCAAAAGACAAGGCCACTGGGCTAAAGATTGCCCCAGCAAAAACCCCAAGAAATCAACTCCTTCTTCTCCGTCGTCTTCTACTCCGGTCAGATGCCCGTGTGGCCGTGGCAACTGTCGTGTTAAAACTTCAATGACTCAGAAAAATCCTGACAGGGATTTCTATTCTTGTTATTCTTCTGTTAGTTCACTTACCATTACACAGCTTTTCATTTTTTTTTAATATTAATGCATGTGAGGTGATGTGATCTTTTTATTTTTTCCAGGACTGTAGGTTTTTCAAATGGTGTGATGAGTTAAGTAAAATTACTAGCAGAGCTCCTATGTGTCCCTGTGGTGTTGGGATTTGTAGTGTCAATGGAGTTTCTACCGGCCCTAATAAACACAGATGGTACTTTGCTTGCCGGATTAAAAAGGTGTGTACTGTTCAAATGATAATTGAGTGATGATATTTTATGTTCTAAGCTTTAGTTGCACTATCTTGTGTAAATTTGTTTGTCTCTGCATATTAGCATTTGAATTAGATTTATGTAACAACAACATTTTGGAGTTATTTCAGTTGGTGATTCGTAGGGTTTGTTCCTCATTGAAATTGAGAATTTGATGCAGAACCATGGGGCTTGTGAGTTTTTCCAGTGGGCAGATTCGGAAGTCAACACTATGATTAAGACACCTGAGGGTGAAAGCAAGGAGTACTCTTCTCTTCAGTCCAGATTCAGTGCTGCAATGAATGACTTGGACAAGAATGATATGAGTTCTGAGAATGAAGAGTCACCGCTAGTGCCGAACTCTGAAAATTCTCTAAATCTCCCAAATACAACTTTACATTCAGACCAAGTTATAATCTGCAATGCAGACCTCGTCATGCAAGAAGCAGAGTCCAATGATTCCATGACACGGAATGAGGATCAGGTTTTCCAGCCAATGGACCATTCACAGAATCTTTTCCAGAAAGTGTCATGGAAGCAAACATCTGTTTTGGGGAATACTGTAACTGAAGGTTTAGTCTCTCTGCTTCTTTCTCTTATTTTATTTTTGGGTTTTGCATGTACCGTAGAAGCAAGGAGTTGTCGATGTAGGTCTTCCAGTGTTCATTTAGCATTAAATCTGTTACTAGATCACCAGGTTGATATACTAAGTATTGATTGTTTCTTATGTGCGTTTGTAGCTGTTATCGAACAGAATTTAGGTGCTCATATATATAGTTGGCTGGGTCGGCTTGCTTTCTCTCCATCTCAGTATCCAAACCATCGTCCTACTACTGCACCCATTTTATTTAAGCATGGCTCCATCCATATGTTTATTTGACTTCGTCCTCATATCCTCAGTACAATCTGTGCATATTTTTGCAGGTATTTTCCCCAACTTTGACCCTGTTAGGTGTTCAGAAAATGTAAATATCTACAACAATGAAGGCCGTTTTCTCTTACCACATAGAGTTTTGAGTGCCGAAAGTGACATGCCAACATTGAGAGCTTCTTTGCAGGATGCTCGACTTTCGGATGCTGTATTTCCTGAGCCTTCAAGGCAGGAAAATCATTCTGGGATAATTCCGGACAGCAATGTTTCGCCGAAGTCAATTTTAAAGACATTTGGGCAATCGCTTTTTGATATTTTGGAATCCATAAATCCTCCTGATTCTATACAAATGCTAAAGGTGGCAGAATCCACTCTAATTGCCTTTCAGAGGCTTTCCATTGATTGCGGTCCGTTTGCTGAGGCCGTGAAGGATTACATTCACAATATTTCAGTTTTGACTGCAATTGAAGGGTCTATAAATGAAGGTCCATCATATGAAGCGCTGATCAAGCGTCATGAGAGTGAGAAAGTTAGGTTTGACGATGTTTCTCATCTCCACACCGAGGCAGAAGCTGCATACAGCACTTCAGAGAATCACCTCCAATCACTTCAAGAAGAAGTCTCACGTGTCAAAGGCATACTCGTTCAACTTGAAAAACAGTTGGTTGCATGTGAAGCAGAGACAGCATTGCTCAAGGCTCGTGCTAATGAAGTTTCCGAGGATGTAGCTGTGTCGAAGAGAAGCATGGACGCTGCCTATAGTGAAATGGAAACAGCTTCAGAACTTAAACGGCAGAGAGAGTACGTGCGTGATGCAGCAGGGGTAGCATTGGAGACTGCACGGATCTGGCTGGAAGAACATTGATTTACTCAAAAAATCAGTATGATGTATAGAATCAATTAGTTATCTTGTAAGTAAATTAAGTTTGAACTGTAAATCTTATGTGTAGTAAGATGATATTATCCTAAGTATGAGGGTTCCTTATGTAACTATGTTGTATGTAGAATTATATAATAACATTATTATGTCACTTATGGTGAGTGTTCATTAGTATAATAACATTGTTATGTAAGTATATTGTGGTGAGTTGGTGACCTAAATTAGTGGTAGTCATGATTTAAAGTTTTAAACTAAGACTACATAACTTATTTTCAAATTTGAGATTTTAGTCAATAATGTATTAGTCATATTTATTTGGCTTAAGGTCTGAAAAACTACCGACCTTTCAAAAAAAATTCAATAGCACCCTCAGCTTGTAATTTTTTCAATAGCACCCTATTTTGTTTTTGGCTTCCAATAGCACTCTAAATTAAAAAAATTATATGATTTGATTACCATAAGAATGAAAATTTTCAAAAAAACTAAATTTTAAGGTGAAATCATACTTTTTTCTACTTGAACACTTTTAAACAAGACTTTTAACTTAAAAAAAATTCAAATAAGTCCTCGATAAATGAGTTTAATTTGTTGATTGATGGTGCTATTAAAAGTCAAAAATACAAAATATGGTAAAATTGACTGTTTTACAAGGTCGGGGTGCTATTGAAAGCCAAAAATACGAAATAGGATGCTGTTGAAGAAATTACAAGGTGAGGGTGCAATTGAAAAAAAATTGAAAAGTCGGTAGTTTCTCAGACCTTAAGCCTATTTATTTATTATGTATTTACTTTTACTTAATTTTATATGTTTATAATTTTATAAAGTTCTACTATTTTTTATAATTCTTTATTTTTGTTTTAAATTTAATTTAATAACATCAAATTATAGATAAAGCAAGAATAATAAATTATAATTTGGCCATTTGATGGTCAAATTTGATTTAAGAAATTCGAGAAGGAATTAGTGAGCGTATGTGTATGGGATTTGGATTTTGAATTTTAATAACGATCACTATTTCTTCTTTACATATCTACAATTTCACATTAAATTTTAAATTTTAAATTGTGTATGTCAAAAAAATTGAAAATTAAATTATTTCTTAACTGGAGATAACATTATTTTATAAATTAGAAAAAGTTGATCAATTGTTATACTAATAATAAAATTATTTAATTAGACTTTTTAATAATTAGAGAAATGGATTTTAAGGGCCTCATTTTTAGTGATAAGTTATATTTAAAAAATTAATTAGACTCTTTAGTAATAACTAGTAATAATATATATATATATATATATATATATATATATATATATATATAATTAATTAATTAATTTATATATTTTTAACCGTTTAGGTCCCAATCTATATATTTATCGATATAAAATAGTAAATTACACTATATACATTTTTTGTTTTATTTTTTTATAAAAATACAATTTTTACAAAGAAATGTTATCCTTAGAATTGGAGGGTTTTATATTCCAAAAAGGATTATTTGTGAAAATCCGCAGCAGCTTGAAACTAGAGGGTTTTATGCTTAGAACATGGTGCGAGCGACACTGTGTTCCGCTTTCCCAAATTGCACGAGTTATGGCGTATGTATATCAAGTGGTTTTCACTCTCGCTTATGAGGTGCAACACTGGACCAATGCTTTGAGTATTTTATATTTTTGCAGTGACAATTCTTTCTACGTCTCCAATCTGAGATAAAATTTGTTAATATAACAAATTTGTCAATTATTTGATGTTTTAATTGAAGTTCATGATTTATGTACAGTTAAATTACATGCTACTGTGATGTTAGTTCTCTAATTTTGATCAGTACTTTTCTATCTATGAAATAGTTGAGCTACATCTCGCCGACAAGAGAGATGAGGGCTGTGGGGCGGCTATGGAGGGGGGAATTGGTCCGCAGGTCGCCCCTTGTACATAAATATAAATAAATAACATAATATTATAAATTAGAAAAAGTTGATCAATTGTTATAATAATAATAGAATTATTTAATTAGATTTTTTAATAATTAGAGAAATAGATTTTAAGGGCCTTATTTTTAGCGATAAGTTATATATATATAACTGTTTAGGGTTCAATCTATATATTTATCGATCTAAAATAGTACATTACACTATATACATTTTTTGTTTTATTTTTTATAAAAATACGATTTTTACAAAAAATGTTATGAAAATCTGCTAAAACTCTATTGAGTATTTACTAAAAATCTAGCAACGATCTACTAAAAAATTACCAATAATCTACCAAGAGTGTACTTTTGCAAAAATAAAGTGAAAAGATCATATTTTTGTGAACAAAATAAAATGAGCTTATTTTTACAAATAGTTTGACAAAAATAGATATTTTTATAAAAAAAATACAAAAAATTTCGCATAGGGCTTCGTTTTATCTAAGGTTGGTCCTGCTCATTATAGTTGGAGTTGCGCTTATAATATTTGTCTCGGCCAGTTTTGTTAACCGTATTGAAGTTGTTGAGGCAGAAACAAACATCCTAATCCGCTTGAGAGAATAACTCATAGTGGCCTTTCTTGATATAGAGTCTCGCGAAAATTTGCTTTTGCGAGTAATGGATTCCGTCAGAAAAATTATTATATTCCAAAAAAGATTATTTGTGAAAATCCGCAGCAGCGTGAAACTGGAGGGTTTTATGCTTAGAACATGGTGCGAGCGACACTATGTTCCACTTTCCCAAATTGCACGAGTTATGGCGTATATAGATTAAGTGGTTTGCACTCTCGCTTATGAGGTGCAACACTAGACCGGTGCTTTGAGTATATTATATTTTTGCAATGACAATTCTTTTTACGTCTCCAATCTGAGATAAAATTTGTTAATATAACAAATTTGTCAATTATTTGATGTTTTAATTGAAGTTCATGATTTCTATATAGTTAAATTTCATGCTAATGTGATGTTAGTTCTCTAATTTTGACTACTACTTTGTCTAGCTATGAAATAGTTGAGTTACATCTCGCCGACGAGAGAGATGAGGGTCGTGGGGCGGCTATGGAGGGGGGAATCGGTCCGCAGGTCGCCCCCTATACATAGATATAAATGAATAAATATCCAAAATGGTTATTTACAGGGTTAAAGATTCTGGGAGTTATTAAACTTTCCCTAAATTTCAAAATGGTCACTCAATTTCAAAAAATTACAAAATGGTCACCAAACTTCTATTAAGTGAACCTCCGATGGTCTTTAAATGATTTTCGGCATTAATAATACAATGTGGCCACCGAAAGCTGAGTCACTTCATTATCTTATTTACATGTCATTTTATATCTTTCTAATTTTACACATCATCTATCCCCCAAGAAATCTCTAATTGCAGTAGCTCCTACTCTCGGTTATGTAGTGAAGCACTGGCCCGGTGCTTATTACATTTTATACTATTACAGCGACAGAAATTTCTATGAGGCGGTACCTTCAAATTTGAGGGATTTGAGAGCAGTGCTTTTCTTTGAAAGCAATTCATGGGTAATGGAAAAATTGGCGCTAGGTTCATGGGATAATGAGCAAATTGCAGGACAAATCATCGAGAAGTTGAGATCGAGATTGAATCTGAATTGAGTGACTTCTTTAATCAAACATCTCTAAGATTGGTATGTAACTAACAACAAACGTCCACTTAAAAGCCTAAACTACTAAAGTTCTTTCGAAACATTGTTCATGCCTTATAAATTTGAGATAAAAAAAACTTCAGCAAGGCAAAATTCGACAATTACTTGTTTCAGCAAAGTACAAATATTTGTTAATGTCAAATATAAGCTACTGTTTTGCATAAGTAATCTATATTACAATTCTAAAAGAGAAGCAAAGCACTGTTCAATGAACAGTGCTTTGCTTCTCTTTTAGAAGTGTTTCCCTTTTCTTTACTTTGTCTTAATAAATTAGGTCTTTTTGTAATTTGTGATCATTTAAAAGTCCACGAGTGTCATTGCCTCTACTAGCGGTACAATAATTGAACATGTACATGCAAAGCTTCTCGCAGAAGAAAATTCTTGAAGAAGTTATACTACTCTATTATATAGATTTTCTTGGTTTTTACCATTTAAATGTTCTTAATTTTCTTAGTTTTTATACTATTTAATATTCTTGACTTTCTTGGTTTTTACCGGTGGCAGATCCACTCTTTGAAGGCTGGGGTCCATGGACCCCATCCCTTTTTCAAACAAAATATTCTCCATATATGCAACATGGGAAATAAGAGAATTGCAACTAAAGCAACACTGATTAATCTAAAATGGCAGCACCCAAGTATAACAATTAAAATTTACAAATTGAAATAGTAAAAAAATAGCCAACAATATCATCTTTATATTTTATATTAAAAAGTAAATTACAGTTATAACTAATCAATTTAATTAAAAAAATAGTAAATTATATATATGTTTTATTAAGAGATATTTATTAAATTTTAACAATTTATATTTATTAAATTATATATTTAATAATTTATAATCTAATCTAGGTATATTCAGTAAATTATATTTTTTTTAATGAATTTATTCAGTCAATAATGTTAAAATATCATTAAATTAAATTCATCGACAATTAGATTTAGTGATTTATAAAATTAACCATTGTCTGACAGAACGAATGATAATTATAATTTTTTTTATATATTAATATTATTTAGCTAAATTTATACATTCTGTCATTTAAACTTTTAATATATATGGACCCCACCATACAAATATCCAAGTTCTCCGAGTAGTATTCGCAGGCCAGTTATTCTCTAGATGCACATGATACAGGTGTGAACCGCTCACTCCAGTAACGCAAATGCCAGACATGTTTCCCAGCACTTGTATCAAACTGCAGCTCTCCAGATTCAGATCAAATGCCATAATACTAGCGCTGATACTGTTTTTTTCGTAGCTTTCCCGGCACATAAGGCCTTTGTGTTCAATGGCATTAGTGGGTTTGCGTAACAAAACAGAGCGGGGGATGGTTATTAATGGTGACACCTTCCATAGGTTAGTGCGAGAATCAAAGGTCTCGGCGCTGAAGGAGCTTGTGTATATTCTGAAGGTAGGTGCACTAGTATCGGAACTAGCTGGGCTGACCAGCCTCACCACCTTGAAGTGATGATTAGAACAAACAAGTCCTACTAATGCAAAATGAGTGCAGGTGGGTGGAGGAGGAAGAGTGAGGCATTGCTTGGTAATGGGGTTGCAAACATAGTAAATACGCTCGCAGTCGTGAATTATGGTGCACAATGCTAGGCCATTGCTGCTGGTGCGAAGCCGAATGGTGGCTTCGGGCTGCGGAAGAAAACTCAAGGACAAGGCCGGAGTGTCTTGGGACCACGACTTCCGGCGATCATCGTAAATGGAGTGTCTGAGAGGATAAGTTTTGAAAATTGGTGCGCCATCGTCATACATGAAAAAGTAAAAGGTAGGGTTTGGTGGAGGAGTGGGCTTCGTTCGAAGCAGATATTGAGCCGGAAAACGTGGCTGGGAGATGAGAGACGACCACAACTTGCAAACGCATCTGCAGCTATGGATCAGATTTTGGGGGAAGCTTGTAAAGGATTTCAAGCACAACTTCACTTGGGAGCTCATTCATTGAAAAGTATGGTCTGATATTGCAATGGTATTCTCATATATTATAAACTGATCATTATATATATATACGTGAGTCTAGCGGCGGAACCACGCTGAGACTCGGGTAGGCTAGAGCCAGGGCTGCCGCCGGAAAATCAAAGGTGGACCGGTGGAGGTGGACGGCGAACTGGAGCGGTATTAGCTTATTCCAGTTGTTATAGCCCTGGCTGCGCTGTTCTGTAAATTCCAACGAAGAAGAAAGCTAATTTTTAGGTTAAATTTTAAGGGCCAAACGGGCCTCAAGTGAACTTAAAAAGATAGCTACTTTTGAAAAAAAAGCTTGTGACCTTTTTAAGTCCAAACAATAAGGCCTAGCAGGTCAAACAAATGAAAAACGAAGTCAAAAGTCTTCTATGTCCACTTTCATACTAATTTTCATTTTTGTTAATCTTTTTAATGAGTATCATTTACCAGTAAAATTCAATATGAAAGTATAATTTTTTTCTGCAATTATTTGACCCAAGTTTTCCAGTTCTCAACTTTAATATCTTGTAGGGTTTTATTTTAAAAAATAAAATTAAAATCTTTCATAAATGAATTAATTCTAATAATTTTTTAACATTTTTTTTAAATTAAAACACTTTTGATATTGATTAAATTTGTATTTTTAAATTATTTAAATTGATTTAGTCTTAAAAGAACATTTACTGCATTAGTTGAATGCCATTTTTATCAATAAAATTTATTAACCCCGATTTACATAATAAAACAGAAGACGAAATATTGAGCGATTGTAATATTAATTAAATACAGATGGTTCTAAGTGATAGAAATTAATATAAAAAGCTATCGTAATATTAGCTATTTTTTTAATTCAGATTGTGTTTTTATGTTTATTTTTTACATGTTGTTTAGTCCAGGCTGAAAACAATTTCTGATTCCGCCACTGCGTGAGTCTGAAGAGTTGTACAATGACTCAATAACTCTGCTAACAATATGATAACAACATTGTTATGAGTAACTAATTAAGAGTAATCCTTATCTCTATATGAATCCCATACAAACTAATATTCATAGTTAAACTCTATATTTGTATTCATAACAATGACACAACCAGTAAGAGTGGTACAATTACTAAATCAGTATAATTATAGTAACTAGTGCTCGGAATCACTTCAATTTTTTTATAATTCTAATTTAAAATAAAAAAATTACAAATTGAAAACTAACAAAACTTAAAAGTTTGCGAATTTAAATAAAATTTGTTTTTATTTTAGTTATGCTTTTTTAAATACTAATATCAAAAATTAAATAAGCTTAGAAACATATTTTTTGTGATAAAAATGTATTTTTCGAGTATGCATGACTGCTCCTTCAACCACTATGCTTAACTTAATTGATAACAATGATTGTTGGTAAATGATTCTTCCATATGTGATACCTACACCAAGGTGCGAAACTAATGAAAACTTCTTCACCAAGTAATTTAAGGTACTTATTTGAAGCTTCGTATGCATCTTTTGTGTCAGAATACCGACTATGGATTATCTCAAATCGACCTTTTAACTCTCGTATCGATTATTTAGTTCTTGAGAGGATGGGCCTCTGTGTCCTCAACTGAAATGAGTATTGATATGTCGTGAATGTATTCATTTACATTCTCAAGAAATAGACCACATTCAGTAGAGAACTTCTGAATGTCGATTAAAATTGGTTTCGCCACCTTTACCATTTGTGCAGGATCAAGTGAATCCATAGAATCAGAGATATTGAATAGCACTTGTCCGACAGACTTCAATTTCGACTTCCACAAAACGCTTTGGGTTTGCATTATACCTGAACAATCTTCAAGCTTTTCACAGATAATATCTGAAAGCTCATCTTAAGAACTGGTAATGGGGTTGAAGGAACAGAATTTACCTGATAAACGACATGAGTTGGCAGCAATTACATAACGAAGAAAGTAAACAAACAATGAAACGGAAATTACTTAACTAAATACAGAGTTGTAATGTTAGAATCAGTAATTTAAGAGCTGAACTGAAATACAAAACATCAACAGATTTCACCTTGTGTACTTCTCCCCAAAAGATATTTGCCTCCGTGTGTGATTTATTGAATAAATCAACACCAGCACGTGTTAAATTTTCTTATTGTTTTTAGATAAGGGGTCTGTAACTTCTTAGCCTATTTTATTTCCTATTAGTTAGCTATGAATAAGTCATAGATGTAGTGGTTTGTTAGCTATTTTTTCTCCTTTGTATTTTGCAAGTCTGGTGAAATATGTGTCTATTTAAGGCAATATTCAGTATCAAATAAAGTTATCTTTCACAGGCATCTCTTTCTCTTCTTGTTATTTGTTTAATTATTAAGTACTTTGTTCAACAATCTGGTATCAGAGCAAGGTTGTGAGCTTACGATGGGTGACCTTCAAGTAGTTGGTGGAATCAAGAAGCTTAATAACCAGAATTACAATACATGGTCTACTTGTATGATGTCCTACATGCAAGGCCAAGATCTATGGGAGGTTGTAACTGGAAATGAAGTAAAAAAACCAGAGGTTGAAGATGCGAATGGGATATTACGAAAGTGGAAGATCAAAACGGGCAAAGCAATGTTTGTTTTAAAGACGACAGTTGAAGAGGATGTACTCGAGCATATTCGAGATACAAAAACTCCTAAAGAAGCTTGGGATGTGTTTGCCAAGCTGTTCTCTAAGAAGAACGATACGAAACTCCAACTCTTAGAGAGTGAGCTTATGTCGATGGCACAACGAGACATGACGATTGCACAGTACTTCCATAAAGTGAAGTCGTTATGTCGAGAGATTTCTGAGTTGGATCCAGAAGCCCCTATTGTCGTTACCAGGATAAAGAGGATTATCATTCATGGTTTGAAGCCTGAATTTAGGAGTTTTGTTGCTGCCATTCAAGGATGGCAAAATCAGCCGTCGCTTGTAGAATTCCAAAATTTGCTAGCTGGACAGGAAGCTTTAGCTATGCAAATGGGAGGAGTCTCATTGAAGAGTGAAGAAGAGGCACTCTATGCCAACAAAGGCAGGTGGAATTCTAAGCAACATGTCACAGGTGGTGGTTCCAAAAGGTATGATGACAAGGCAAAGAGTCATGAAGGTAAATCGAGTGTCCATGAAGGAGGCCCTAAGAAATTTGGCTATGGAAGAAAATTTGAAGGGAAGTGCTACAACTGCCAAAAGAAGGGTCATATGGCGAAAGACTGCTGGTCTAAGAAGAAGAGTGTGGAAAGCAATGTTGCAACTTCGAAAGGTGAAGACGAGTGGGCTGATGAAGCGTTGTTTGCTGCAGACGAAGAAGAGACAGCATGTACAACAACAATTAAACAAATTGATTATGAGAATGATTGGATTGTTGACTCAGGTTGCTCAAACCACATGACCGGTGATAAAGAGAAGCTACAGAACATGTCAGAATACAAGGGAAGCCGGGTAGTGGTGACGGCGAACAACTCAAAATTGCCAATCGCTCAAATTGGTAATACAGTAGTCCCTCCTCATTGTAATGATACAAAGCTGCTGCTCCAAAATGTTTATCATGTCCTAGGTATGAAGAAAAATATTCTCTCCGTATCACAATTAACATCTTCTGGTTATTATGTTTTGTTTGGTCCACAAGATGTAAAAGTATACCAGGATCATGTTGAGATCATAGAACAGCCAATCATGAAGGGGCAAAGGTCGAAATTAGTCTATGTGATGTCTGCGGAAACAGCATACGTTGAAAAAGGCGAGGAGGAACGAGACGGCAGATCTATGGCATATGCGACTAAGTCACGTTAGCTATTCCAAGCTAGATGTGATGATGCGAAAGTCAATGCTAAAGGGACTCCCACAACTTGAAGTGAGGTCAGACATTGTATGTGCAGGATGTCAATACGGAAAAGCACACCAGTTGCCGTATGAAGAGTCAAAGTTTAAAGCCGATGAACCACTACAGCTAATTCACTCTGATGTGTTTGGACCAGTTAAACAAGTTTCCATTGGTGGGATGAGGTACATGGTAACTTTCATCGACACTTTCTCGAGGTATGTGTGGGTTTACTTTATGAAAGAAAAATCTGAAACTCTTTCAAAATTTAAAGAGTTCAAGAAAGTGGCTGAAGCAAAAGTTGGTAGAAGTATTTGCTGTTTACGTACAGACAATGGGGGGGAGTACACCTCAGGTGAGTTCTCAGAGTTTCTTTTGAAGTGCAGAATACACCATCAATTTACATGTGCCAACACTCCGCAGCAAAATGGCATAGCCGAAAGGAAGAACAGGCACCTGGCTGAAATTTGCCGAAGCATGCTTCATGCAAAGAATGTTCCAGGCAGATTTTGGGCAGAAGCAATGACAACCGCAACATTTGTGATCAACCGACTTCCTCAACAAAGGTTATGTTTTCTGTCACCTTTTGAAAAAATATGGAACATAAAGCCTGCCGTTGGTCATTTTCGAGTCTTTGGATGTATATGCTATGTATTTATACCTGATCACTTACGTAGCAAGATGGGGAAAAAAGGCTGTCAGATGTGTTTTTGTAGGATATGACAGTCAAAGGAAGGGATGGCGTTGTTGCGATCCAGCAACTGGAAAATGCTACACATCTCGGAATGTAGTGTTTGATGAAGCTTCTTCATGGTGGCCTTCAAATAAAGAGACATCTTCAGATTCAGATGTCTTTACTGATTTGCTGCAAAATTCTCAAATTCAATTGAGATCAAATGAACTAAAGATGTAGATCAAGATGGTGAAATCAATGAAAGAGCAGACCAAAGTCCTTGGCAAACCGGTGTCCGTCAACAACTAAGCGAAGAAGAAGACATTGCTGAAGCAGAAACGCAGATTGCGCCTAGAAGATCGACGAGGATCAGAAAGCCAAATGCTAGATATGCAAATGCTGCTATAGTAGAAGCAGATGCAACGGAACCGGAGACATTTGAGGAAGCGTGTCAAAATCATGAATGGAATAAAGCTATGGAGGAGGAAATTTCAGCGTTAGAGAAAAATCAAACCTGGGAGCTTGTACCAAAGCCAAGAGATGTGAAGCCTATCTCCTGCAAATGGGTGTACAAGATAAAGCATCGCACTGATGGGTCAATAGAGAGACACAAAGCTCGTTTGGTGGCTCGAGGGTTCTCTCAACAATATGGACTAGACTATGATGAAACATTTAGTCCAGTTGCAAAACTTACTACTGTACGAGTCCTACTAGCACTCGCAGCTAGTAAAAGTTGGAACTTGTGGCAGCTCGATGTGAAGAATGCATTTTTGCATGGGGAGTTAGACCGAGATATCTATATGAATCAGCCAATGGGGTTTCAGAGTAAAGATTATCCTGAGCATGTGTGTAAACTTCGGAAGGCACTCTGTGGGCTGAAACAAGCACCACGAGCATGGTATGGTAAAATTGCTGAATTTTTAACTTATATTGGTTATTTGGTGACATCTGCAGATTCGAGCTTGTTTGTCAAAGCTGAAGGAGTGAAGCTAGCGATTGTTCTACTATATGTAGATGATTTAGTTGTCACAGGAGATTATGAAGAAGAAATTCTGCAAACCAAAGAGAATTTTTCAATTCGGTTTCAAATGAAAGAACTTGGACAGCTCAAGCATTTCCTTGGTCTGGAGATTGATCATACACATGAAGGAATATATCTCAAGCAACAGAAATATTCCAAAGATTTATTGAAGAAGTTTGGAATGCTGAAATGCGATCCAATCACGACACCAATGGAGCCAAATGTAAAATTATGTGCTCATGAAGGGAAAGATTTGGAAGATGCTACAATGTACCGGCAGTTGGTAGGTAGTCTTATCTATTTAACTTTGACGAGGCCGGATATTTCTGTTGTCGTTGGTTTGATAAGTCGCTACATGCAAAATCCAAAGAAAACCCATTTGGAAGCAGCTCGACGAATCTTGAGATATGTAAAGAGTACACTTGGCTATGGTATTATGTACAAGAAAGGTGGAGATTGCAAGTTAGTTGGCTACTGTGATGCCGATTATGCAGGTGACCATGATACTCGGCGTTCAACTACTGGATATGTTTTCATGCTTGGGTCTGGAGCAATTTCTTGGTGTAGCAAACGACAACCGACAGTGTCTTTGTCTACAATCGAAGCAGAATACCGAGCAGCAGCGATGGCAGCTCAAGAAAGCACTTGGCTTGTGTTATTATTGAAGGACTTGCATCAATCAATAGAGTATGACATTCATTTGTATTGCGACAACCTGTCAGCCATACGATTAGCAGAAAATCCAGTTTTTCACGCAAGAACTAAACATGTGGAGGTACATTATCATTTTTATTAGGGAGAAGGTCTTGCAAGAAGAAATTAAGTTGGAGCATGTTGGAACAGAAAGGCAAGTTGCAGATTTGTTTACAAAAGGCTTGGGCAGCAATAAGCTTGAAGGTTTCTGCTATCAACTTGGCATGGTGAAAAGACCAGAAGCTGATGTTGAGGGGGAGTATTGAATAAATCAACACCAGCACGTGTTAAATTTTCTTATTGTTTTTAGATAAGGGGTCTGTAACTTCTTGGCCTATTTTATTTCCTATTAGTTAGCTATGAATAAGTCATAGATGTAGTGGTTTGTTAGCTATTTTTTCTCCTTTGTATTCTGCAAGTCTGGTGAAATATGTGTCTATTTAAGGCAATATTCAGTATCAAATAAAGTTATCTTTCACAGGCATCTCTTTCTCTTCTTGTTATTTGTTTAATTATTAAGTACTTTGTTCAACATGATTGATTCATTACTTGGAATTTATTAACATCCGATGGTTCCTCCTCTTGCATGACTAGGTCCATTTTGGGGATTTCCACTCGATCCAAAGGTTTACGAATTGATACCTTAATCTCAAAACCCATTTCTATCTTGTTCATGTCACTATATGCAACATCAGAAGAGTACTCTGTTCTTTCACACCCATTTCTTCTCTTCATAGTATTTACTTGCCCACCCGAAAAACTCACATTTTCCAAAATCCTGCTTCAAAGTCAATTTCTTTATTAGAATCGAGGCAAGTAAAAGAAATACAAAAAGAGTTGTTTATTCTAATTTATCAGAACACCATGGGATAATCTCAGAAACTAAAAGAAATCCTCTATTTTAGGCCAACTGCAAAAGATCATAGCATAAGTTTGCATTTTGCCATGCATATGCAATTCCTCGATAGAAGTTTCACATGTTTTCAATCTTGCAGAGACAAACAAACAACCCAGCTGAATGCGTGTGCAAGCCAACAACAACAGAAACTCAAGATCACGAATCAATACGAAACTTAAAGTTCCAGAAGATCTAACTCTGCAGGAAATTACTTATATCTATGCTCATCAAACTTGTACAACCAAGCATAGCAGCCACAGAAAGAAACAACATGACTTACTGCAGTCATTGAGTTCACTTTCTAACCCTTTTTTATGGGATGCCCGAAAACATTCCCTCGAGTTCTTCCAAGTTCTCGAACAAAATTCCAAAAGTCTAGCCCAACAACAGACTTCTAGAGCCTCCCACTTAATTACAGATTGTAACCACTAACCCCAGAGAGTTAATCCGTGCAAAATTACGGAATTCGACCAGTAATCAACCCGTATTTCTCTGATGGAAACCACAATGCATTATGAAATAGTTACATGCAAAATCAATTTAATTAACACAAATTACCCTGTATCATCTAACACACAAAATGATCACAAGAAAAGAGAATTATAATCATCCAGATTGAACAGAAAGTACACTACAAATCCCAGCACCACAGCTACACTTCGGAGCTTTAACAAAAATGCTACTGAACTCATCAAACCGCTGGAAAAAATGATTCTTACCCTAAAATCACACACAAAAACAACAACATTTTAAGACAGTAATCATAAAAATAACACTTATAACTAAGAGCATCTCCACTCTAGTGCCAAAAATCCTCATAATGCTATAATTTAGTATTTAGTATAAAAAACACATCTCCATTGCACTTCTATTTCATGTGCTAAATTTAGCACATGCTAAACTTTGTGCCAAATTTGTTAGAAAGTTTAGCATATGTCAAATTTTATTATATCTAAATTATTTACAGATTTGCCATCAATAATGATAATCACTTATAAAATTATAAGTTTATCATTTAGTTTAGCATTTTGCAATGGAGAGAATTTTAATAATATGTGCTATATATAGCAGTTTATTTTATTTTGTGCTAAAAATAACATAAAAAATGAGTGAAGGTTCAATTTACCCCCTGAATTTGGCACGAAGTATCAAATAAGTCCAACCTCGCAAAACCGGATCAATTCACCCCACAACTATGCAAAACCGGATCGGTTTCACCATTTTGACCAAAAAAGAGAGTGGAATAGCCTAATTTTAAAAATTAACCCTAATTAAGACATTAGTTAATCTTTTTTAATTTAAAATCTAATCAACACAAAATTGAGGGCTATTTCTATCCTTTTCTCTAATTAGAGTTAATTATTCTCATTATTAATTTAATTTTTCTAATTAGCAACTAATCCTAATTATTTAATCCTAATCTTCTTCTTTCACAATCAACCTCCGGCAACTCCACCACCGCCGACCAAAAATTCCGGCTATTCCCCCACCACGTTTCCAAAACAGACCCGATGTCTGTTACATCGAGGCGGAAGCCTTCTCCTTTTCCAAGGAAAGGCAGACCCAGATGGGTCTGCCTTTCACCGGAAAAGGCAGACCCACCTGGGTCTGCTGTTTACGACGCAGACCCAGATGGGTCTGCCTTTCACCGGAAAAGGCAGACCCATCTGGGTCTGCTGTTTACGAGGCAGACCCAGATGGGTCTGCCTTTCACCGGAGAAGGCAGACCCAGGTCTGCCTTCTCCGGTGAAGGAGAAGGCAGACCCATCTGGGTCTGCAGTTTCAAAGCAGACCCATCTGGGTCTGCTTCGTAAACAGCAGACCCATCTGAGTCTGCTTTCTCCAGTGAAGGAGAAGGCAGACCCAGATGGGTCTGCTTGTTTACTGCCGTCTCCGGAGGCGATGGTCTGCCGCCTCCGGAGACGAGGAGGTTGCCGGAAAAAATAGAGGGTTAAAATTACAAACGGTTCCTATATTTTTATTAAAAATTAGTGTAATTTTTAAACTTTTGAAATCATAAAGAAAATAATAGGTTTTAAAAAATAATTAAATGTGAATTTTGTAAATAAAATAAATATTAAGGACTATTTTAGTCTTTTAACCATTTAAAACCACCAAAAACCATCAAAAACCGGAGAGTGTATTCACTCTCTAGGGTGAGAGTGGGGAAGGGGGTATTTGATACGTTTTTGCATAGTTCTGGGTTGATTTGATCCACTTTTGCGAGGTTGGGCTTATTTGATACTTCGTGTCAAGTTCAGGGGTTTTTTTGAACCTTCACTCCATAAAAAATACAATATGCAATGGAGATGCTAAGTAACAACAATTTAACATGTACAAATAGGAAACAATACCGGCTCTGGACCGGATTTAACCGGGCCGGTTAACAGACTGACCCAAACCCCTAGGTTTATGAATACACCAGTTCACGAAAATAATAATAATAATAAGCCAATGAAAATTTACTATATTAAAATACTAATAATTATTTATTCATTTTTTATTACTTAAATAACAAAGTGTTAGTAACCTGTGGAAGCAAAAAGTTAAAATATTGAAAAAATATAGTATTAGAATTTAGACTGAACTGAATAAAGAAGTAATCTTTGACGATATCTAAGAGAAAGATTTTGTTGAAATTAGTCAATTACATTCAAATTAAATTATCAAGGACAAATTCCTTTTTCAGATTTCTGTTCACTTGCATACCCTTTTGCAGACATTTCTTTTCAAACAACAGCGAGTCTTCAATTTTTCAACAGTAGAGCAGATGGAAAATTATCATGAATGAACTGAAATAAATTTCCAATCAGAAGAAGAAATAAAGTTCAAATCTTTGCTTCACTCACCACAAAATATGACAGAAAATCTCAAGGAATTTTCAAACTCAACCCCACAAAAAATGCTCAACGATGAATGTTTCAAGTGCAAAAGAAAAGGCCACTGGGCCAACGAATGCCCCAACAAATCCCCCAAGAAATCAGCCGCATCAAGTCCTAAAAACTCAACGAATTCTATCCCTGCAACACCAGTTCGATGCCCTTGGTGCTTTCGTTTGTGTCGCCTGAAAACATCTCAGACAGAGAAGAATCCTGATCGAGACTATTATGCTTGTCCTGTTCCGGTTGGTTTTGCTAACTATGCTTGTTAAATTTATGCTAAGTGTTATTTTCATGATTGCTGTCTTAGAATGTTGTTTTTGTGTGTGTGGTTTTAGGGTAAGAATCATTTTTTTCAGTGGTTTGATGAGTTCAGTAGCATTGTTGCTAAAGCTCCCAAGTGTAGGTGTGGTGCTGGGATTTGTAGTGTGAGTAAAATATTTACTGGCGTATACGCTGAGAGGTGGTATTATGCTTGCCGGCTTAAAAAGGTTTCTTCTTTCTACTTTCTGTTATTATAGTTATGTTTTTTTGTGATCATTTTGTGTCTTAGATGATAAAGGGTAATTGTGATGAATGGAATTGATTTTGCATGCGATTATTTCTTTATGCTATATTCGCATGGCATAACTCTGGGGTTAGTGGTTACAGTCTGTAATTAAGTGGGAGGCTCTAGCGGTGAGTTGTTAGTTCGAGTAGTTCGAAGAACTTGAGGGGATGTTTTCGGGCATCCCGTAAAAAAGGGTTAGAAAATGAACTCAATGACTAGTAAGTCATGTTGTTTCTTTCTGTAGCTGCTATTATTGGTTGTATAAGTTTGATGACTATAGATATAAGTAATTTGCTGCAGATTTAGATCTTCTGGAACTTTAAGTTTCGTATAGATTCGTGATCTTGAGTTCTTTTGTCGTTGGCTTGCACTCGCATTGAGCTAGGCTGTTTGTTTGTCTCTACAAGATTGAGAACATGTGATACTTCTATTGAGGAATTGCATAAGCAAGGCTAAATACAAACTTCTGCTATGATTATTTGCAATTGGCCTGAAATGGATGAATTCTTTTAGTTTCTGAGATCAGATTTTAGCTTCCTATGGTGTTTTGATATATTGGAATAACAAGTCTTTCTGTATTTTTTTTACTTGCCTTGATTCAAAAAATTAATCTTTAGGTTTTTGTGTTTGTCACGATTCTAAAAAAAACTCGACTTTGAAGCAGGATTTTGGAAAATGTGAGTTTTTCGGGTGGGCAGATCCTGAAGTAAATACTATGATGAGAAGAAATGGGTCTGAAAGCAAAGAGCATTCTTCTCTTCAATCAAGAACATATATTGCAAATAGTGACATGAACAAGATAGAAATGAGTTTTGAGATAAATGTAGCTGAAAAATTTGCAAATATATCATTTCGTAAACCTTCGGATCGATTCGAAATCCCCAAAGTGGACCTAGTGATGCAAAAGGAGGAATCCTCGGATGTTAATAAATTCCAAGTAATGAATCAATCAATCAGTCCTTCACCAGAAGGATTATGGAGGCGAGTTTCTGTTGGGGAGAAGCACACTAATGAAGGTGAAATCTGTTGATGTTTTGTAATATCAATTCAGCTGTTAAATTACTTATTCTAGCATTACAGCTCTGTAATTAGTTAAGTAATTTATGTTTCGTTGTTTGTTTATTTTCTTCCTTATATTATTGCTGCTAACTCATGTGTTTATCAGGTAAATTCTGTTCCTTCAACCCCCTTGCCAGTTCTCAAGATTCAGGTATTGTCTGTGCAAAGATTGAAGATTGTTCAGGTCTAATGCAAACCCAAAGCGTTTCGTGGAAGTCGAAATTGAAGACAGTCGGACGTGCGCTATTCAGTATCTTCGATTCTATGAATCCACTTGATCCTGCACATATGGTAAAGGTGGCGGAACCAATTTTAATCGACATTCAGAAGTTCTCTATTGAATGTGGTCCATTTGTCAAGAATGTAAATGAATACATTCGCAACGTATCGATACTCATTTCAGTCGAGGAGTCTATGCGCAGAGGCCCATCCTCTCAAGAACTAAATAATCGATATGAGAGTGAAAAAGTAGAGTTTGAGGAAATCTTTTGCCGGTATTCTGACGCAAAAGAGGCGCACGGAGTTTCAGATAAGTACCTCAAATTACTCGGTGATGAAGTTTCAGGATTAAAAGGCGTAGATATTGAAGTTGAGGAAGAGTTTGCTGTTTGTGAGACGGAAACAAAATTGCTAGAAGCTCGTGTTAATGAAGCGTTTGAGGATGTGTTCGAGTCAAAGGTGCATATGCAGATTATGTCTTATGAAATAGCACAAGCTGCAAAACTCGAACAGCAGCGTGAGTGGGTGTGGCGCGACGCGATGGCTGCATTGGAGAAGGCGCGACTCTGGCTGGAACTACTATAATATTAAATAAGCTTAAAATGATTGTATAATAATTATGTAAATTATGATGTATGTTCAGTAAATTATGTTCCAACTTTAAGTCTGAGTATGGTATAATTCAAAATTAACTTGTCAAGCTAAGCTACTTAGGAAACTAAGTTAGTACTTTCTTTAAGCTAATTTCTTATGAATTCCTCTGGTAAGAGTTTTAATTTTAAATTATGAACGGGCGAGAATTTTCATAGGCAAACTGAACAGTTTATGAGCCGAGCTCTTAACATGAAAATAAGCGAGTTTGAACCAAGCTTGTTTACGTAACTCGAAGTCGGTTAATGAACTTGGTTCACTAAACATCTAAACGAACAAACACAAACTTGAATACTCCGCCCAAAACTCGTAAGAATATGAACCTAACATGAACATCTCATTCTTATAACAAGCTAAACATAAATGTCTCAAAACTCATCGACTCGGTTTATTTATAGCCCTATGCCAGGTGAAGACCTATAACATTTGAACCGGTCATGAATAAGGGTGAGCAATAAATAATTCTGATTTGATTATTGTTAATCGAATAAGCTGAATATTGTTAATCGGAGTACTATTTTTTTATATTTTATCGTGTCATCAAATTAATTGATAAATTCGATAATTTGATTAATTTATTAATTTGAGCGGTTTGATTACAGAAATTAAATAAATTTATTAACTATATAAACCGACTTTTTGCTCAAAACTTAGTAACTCCATTTAAAAGATTCTGCACAAGGCCTTTTTAAAAGAGAACATGAATGAATGTAAGAACAGATGCTTACCAAAAACATTTAATTTCATTTTCATTTTAATTCGATAAATTTATTTTTTAAAAATGTAAAAAAAAAAAAAAAATTGTCTCCTTTTTGTGTGCTTCACAGTGTCCATTCGATTAGAATCACAATTATTTTCATTAATAATCATAAAATAAAAGAAACGAAAATAAATAAAAGAAAAAAGTATTTTTCCTTTTCTTTTTAATTTTGTGGGATGGGCACCTTCTCGCACCCCGATGTAACCGGCGATCATCCTGCTGCTTCTCTGCTCCGGCGATTATTTCCCTTTTCCTTAACGCCGTGCACGGTGGGCGATTGACTTTTTTTCAGTTTAACGTTTGGTAAATCATCCTTTGTATTTTTTGACATTTTCTTCAGTCTTTTTCCTTGTTGAATTCTAAATCAAATCAGTCAAAAGATTTGATTTTGCAGACTTGGGTACTTTTTAATTCAGAATTTGGAATGTGGGTTCTAATCAGATTTCTTAAGTAGGTAAAAAAAAAAAATTGGATCATAGCCAAAAATTAGATAGTTAAATTTGGCAAGTTTTCTTTAATTGGGAGGTTTGTTTAGCTCTTGATGAAAATGAGTGATGATAAAAAATCTAGTAATGGGAAGGAGCCAAGATTGAGTCCTTGTAACCCTAACCCAGTTGAGCAAGCAAAGCAAGTGACAATGGACCATGTTTTATTGGCTCTTGGAGAGACTAAAGAGGAGAGAGAGCAGAGGATTAGAAGTCTTTTCATTTATTTTGATAATGTAAATTCCGGGTTTATTAATTATAACCAGATTCAGAAAGGTCTTTCTTCGCTTCAAATACCTTCGGATTATAAGTATGCCAAGGATTTGTTGAATGTTTGCGACGCCAATCAAGATGGGCGGGTTGATTACGCCGAGTTTAAGCGTTATATGGATGATAAGGAGCTTGAATTGTACCGCATTTTTCAAGCTATTGATGTTGAACATAATGGCTGCATTTTGCCTGAGGAGCTATATGACGCACTTCTTAGGGCAGGTAAAATTGCTTTATTCTGTTCATTTTACGTGTAATTGCACTATGATTTGCTGTGCTATCTTTTCTGTAGTTTATAGGATCAAGCAGCTGTCTATCATTGTTAGTGACTTATGTTTTCTCATAATATTGTCAAATGCATTTTTGAGGTGAATTAGAGAAATGGATTTTTGAGATTAATTGCTCACCGTTGCCATTTAGTTTCAAAAGTTCAACGTTTTACGCCCACTCAGTCACTGGCAGAGGCATATGAATGTTGTGAACCTGGAAAACCAGATGTACCGGAGATTAGACATGAATATAGTAGTTTCAACTTCTTAACTGCACTTACCACTTAGCAATTAAACCCTGGTTATCTTTACGTGGTTTTGGACACGGTATGTCATGCTCCTCTGAGAAAAATATGAAAAAAGTTGTGGGAAATTTGTTTGTTCTCTAGTCAGCACATAAATCAAACTGACATTTGTAAAGGACTTCGATTAATTTGTAATACCTAATCATTTTTGTTGTCTGGCTGGATGCACAAACCACATGCTGCATTACTTTAGCTCTTTCATCACTTCTCTGGGTGGATTTTCACTTTCTCAATCTTCTTAGTGCTTACATTTTCTGTAGTTTTATGTTATGGAATAAGCCTCTTACTGAATTATGTTGGTATCTTTTTTTCCTCTATATTTGTTTTGGTTCGAAGAATTTGAAAAATTAGGGATATTGTTATGCAAGTACATCCTATAAGCCACTCCAGTCTTTGTTTTGTAGGGATTGAAATTGATGATGTGGAGCTTGCACGCTTCGTTGAGGAAGTTGATAAGGATAACAATGGTGTAATTACATTTGAGGAATGGAGAGACTTTCTTTTGCTATACCCACATGAGGCTACTATGGAGAATATTTATCATTTTTATGAAAGGGTATGCCTGGTTGATATCGGAGAGCAGGCTGTTGTCCCTGCTGGCATCAGTAGGCACATCCATGCATACAGATATCTAATTGCAGGAGGAGTTGCAGGAGCAACGTCTCGTACTGCAACTGCACCACTTGATCGGTTAAAAGTCGTTTTGCAAGTTCAAACAACACGTGCTCGTGTAGTGCCAGCAGTAAAGGCTATATGGAAAGAAGGAGGTGCGTTAGGATTCTTCAGAGGCAATGGATTAAATGTCTTGAAAGTGGCACCAGAAAGTGCTATCAGATTTTATACTTATGAAATGCTGAAAGATGTCATAGTTAAAGCTAAAGGAGGAGGAGGAGATAAGGCTAATATTGGTACTGCGGGGCGTCTTTTTGCTGGAGGTGTCGCTGGTGCTATTGCACAAACTACCATTTACCCAATGGATCTTGTTAAAACTCGACTACAAACCTATTCCTGTGAAAGTGGAAAAATTCCTAATGTTGGTGCTATGTCAAGGGACATATGGGTTCGGGAAGGACCCCGGGCATTTTACCGGGGCCTTATTCCATCACTTCTCGGAATCGTTCCTTATGCAGGCATCGATCTTGCTGCATATGAAACTTTTAAAGATATGTCCAAAAAGTACATTCTTCTTGATAGCGGTATTGCCCTTTCTAATTTCTTATTCATCGGCAGCTTTCCTTTTCAATGCGCGTTAATCTCAGTTGTATGTTGAAACTGCTAATTGTCTTTGCAGAACCCGGTCCACTTGTGCAATTAGGATGTGGGACTCTCTCCGGAACTCTCGGAGCAACTTGTGTATACCCGTTGCAAGTTGTCAGAACAAGGTAATACATGATAGAATTTTCTAAGTTTAACTATTTGTGGGCCCATGTTAGATGGGCTAATTCTGTTTGTGGTACACAGAATGCAAGCTCAGCGACCGGACACGGGCACAGCCTACAAGGGAATGTCTGATGCGTTTAGGAGAACATTTGCACATGAAGGGATTAGGGGATTCTACAAAGGGATATTTCCTAATATGCTCAAAGTAGTTCCATCTGCCAGCATTACTTACATGGTTTATGAGGCCATGAAAAAGAGTTTGGATTTGGAGTAATTAAACTACGGAACTGTATCAAGTTCCTATTGCAATTGACATGGCTAACTGTCTGTATGAAGGCTGGTTCGGTGACGATGATGACGAGAAATGGCAAGAGTAAGTTTACTGATCGAGTAGATTATTTAGATTGTTTCAAATTGTATTGCATAAAGACTTGCATCAAACATCCCCCAAAAAAAAAAAAAAGACTTGCATCAAACTAGTACATTGAAGCTATGTTAGCACGGAAACTTGACATCTACGTTTCGGCTTTTCATTTTTATTTTCGTAAGCGTTTCTGAAACTTTAAAACTCTATATTTATAATGTTTTCTTATAAAAATTATTGTTTTGCTGTTTTCCACTTCTGCGTTTCCGTGCTACATAGTATAGTATTGAAGAGCATCATTCTTGGTGACTTGAGGCTTATGCATTCTTATAATTGTTGTATGATAGCAAAGCAAACAGGATAAATAAATTCAGAATCAGATTTTGTATTCATTTAGGGGCAAATTTATGTAAGTAATAAATGTAGTGACATGCATATCATATTTATTTAATTTTTTGTATTTTGATAGCTGTTATTTGAAGAAAAAGAGAGGTAAAGAGCTTCTTTTGAAAAGTGGGTTCAATTAAGACATATAAATGGATGATTTTTCTTTTGAAAATATAGTTGAAAGAAATAGATAATAAATAATTGATTTCTTTTTTAAAAAACGGGCTTTATAAAAAAAAGTAAATCAATTAATTTAAAATAACTCCAAAATAATTTTTTGTTTGATTATAGTTAATCCTATATCTAATAGTATAAGTCATTGTATGTCCACTTTGGACTCGGGTACTTTTTATATTTATTGTTAACCATTTATTTATGCTTTTTATATCTATCAAAAGATTTGACTTCTCAACCTATGAAGTTTTTCATTTTGTTCAAAAAAGAATAAATTTAGTATTAACTTATAACTATATTTTGACTAAATTAACTAAAATAATTAAATCTTTTAAAGATTGAGGCTGAAGAAAATTATAAATGTATTTTCAGTTAAATTACTATTATTTTAAAAATTTAATTTTACATTTAATAATAAAACTATGACTATAACTATCGCTAATGTTAATTATTGAAAGATTTTAATGAGATTTAAATACTATACTAATAATATAAATTAATAATTATTTCTAAACTTAATTTAATTGATAATTAATGAAATTAAAATCATACTAATATCAAAATTAAAAAAACTGTTAGAAAAAGTTATACTCCCTCCGTCCCAATAGAGTTGTCTACTTTGCATTTTTCACACAGTTATTGTTTATGGATTTTATAAAATTTTCTTTACTTTTCTTGTTATACCCCTATTTAATATAGGATCCATTTGCAATTTACTTTCAATTTACTCATTAGTAGATTTTAAATGGGGGTATAGAAAAATTGAGTGTAAATGTTAATTACTTTTTGAAAGTGAACAAGAGTTTTGAGACGAAAAAATTTCTTAAAGGTGACCACTTTATTAGGACGAAGGGGTATAATATTATAAGATTAAATTTATAACATGAGTTAATTAATAACATACCAAATAAATATATATATATATATATAAGAATTTTGATAATAATCTTATAAAAAGTTAAAAATATTGTGTGTGTAAATTCATGGCAATCGTATCCTTGCCAAATGGCACATTTCCAATTGATTGTTTTGTGGTGAGGCTAAGATAACAAGTGTTAAAGCGATGACATGTCATCATAATCATCAACGGGGCCCACTATCACCACGTGTTTTGAATACTCGACCAACATTTTTGTTTTTCATAAATATGAAATAAATAAAATATGAATTATGAGTCTTTGTTTTTTGTTTTATTGTTTTATTTAAGACAGGACTAGACTAGACTAGTGATAAAATTAGTGGAAAATAAAAGGCCAAGTCTTCCGGAAATTAGCCCCTACACAATTAGCTACTTCTAATAGTGTTATGGCCAAATTTTAAAATCGTCGGTTTTAGTCTATGTTTCGATTGTTAGTTTCAAATATAGTCTTTTTTTTTATAATTTCAAAAGGGAAAAATGCTTGTGGGAGAAATCAAACACACGATGTAGCAGTTTACGTTCAGCGCTTATATTAAAGTGGACAAGGATTTAATATGCCCTTCATATACTTTATTATTTTATATTATTCCGATTTATCTTTTTACCATCAAGAATTTTAAACATGAAGCGAGATATATTTAAACTTTTTTCCACTTCAATTTAAATAAATAGTCACAATCATTTCTTTTCTATTTTTTTTCTTTCCATATCGTTACAAACATCTCAAACACACTAAATCTACATTTGATTCAATCATTGTTGATGTCTTGTTGTTGTCGATGCTTTCTTTTTATTTTTCTTAAAATTTCTGATTTTTGAAATTAGTTTCTAACAATTATTTTGTAGCATTGTATAGACTTTAATATGACTCTTCAATGCAAAGGCATATGTGAATATTTTTAAAGAAGATAAAAGAATATAATAAACTTTATGCCATGGCAATTTGTTTAGACATTAATATGAGGCCATTTTATCCCTAAATATATACCAAAGAGATGTTATTCTTTGTTCCAAATTGAGCTCTCTAAAATAAAGAAAAATTATTCAGAGCAAGTTGCATTCACATTTTGCAATTATTGCTAGAAATGTGTGATTGTGCTTGCAAGTCAAGGCTGAGTATATTTTTGTGGAAACATAAATTCTTATATTTCATATATATATATATATATATATATATATATATATGTGTGTGTGTGTGTGTGTATGCAAATAAATATTTGATTGTGTTGTTTTCTTTGAACTCTGCATTTTTTATTAGAATACTCGCATTTGATTCCAATTTATCTAATTGTTCTTTTTAAATTTTTGAATGCAAACAATATTTAGTAGGGAATCATATGCTTATGGCTTGCATGCCTACATATAAAAGCATATTGAGATACTTTATTTTATTTATTACATAAATATCAGAAGGATATATTATTTTATCTTTAATTTTAAATTAAATTTAAATACTTGGATTTAGATATTTAATGCAATGCAAGGACTCATTGAATCCAATGACCTCAATACCTTATGAAGTGACCATGTCTAATAAATGAGAACAAGTGAACAACCACCATCATTCTCATCAAATATTTGGTTTTTCTTTTTATGAATATTGAAATTTTCTATTGATAATAATCACCAATAAGTACAATTTATACCGGATAAATAAATTAATTTTATTTTAGCCTTTATTTATCGTGTTGCCAAAATAATTTTATTTAAATGCTTGGTTATAGTTTAGCTACAATGAACTGATAAGCTGTATATTTAAGAGTGTTAATATTACACCCTCCGTCCATAATTGATAGTCTGATTTTCTTAATTAGGAGGCGGCTAATTAAAGGATTGTTTGAAATATCCTTAATTAATTAGTATTAAGTCAATTTAAAATTTGGCTTAAGCATTTATAAAGTTTCAAAACTTACATAAAACCGTTTGAATTGAGAAAATTTGGAGAAATAAATTCCACAAATTTTGTACACTTTATCAATTTCATAGAAATTCATTGTTTGGTACAAAAAAATATCATGAAAATTAATGTATTATGATAATTTTTCATACTCTAAAATTCATCATTTATGAGAAGAAAATATAAATCCATCATTTTTAATGATAGATAGTCGTACTACAACTTATATATAATAAATATATCTTTATTAATTCATGAATTTTATCATATTCAATCCAAATGGTGCAATTTAAACTATAGCATGCTGCATATTTTTAACTTATTTACTATAATGATTATATTAATTTTTTTGTGGTTGTGTGCATTTATAAAAAAAATGTGTTAGTATGGTTTATAAATTTTTGAATTGACACATTTAAGATTCAAAATATTGAAAATTGTAGAGTAAATAATAAAAATGTATATAATTTATTTGATATTTTTGGTCAAACTTTTGCCCACTCTATTTAATTCCCAGCTCCGACCCTAAATGTGAACATTTGCATATGGGAACACAAATATAAACAACATCATGTGTACCTTCGTTTTCATGATATAACTACTAGCTATAATAATTCATTTTCAAATTAATTAAAAAAAATAAAACTAAGTAGCTTAATAATTGGAAAGTGAGGAAAAAATACATGTAACTACCTATACATAAGTATTAATTAATTATAATGTTTATAGGTTGGTCGTGGCATTAGTTAATGCATATATGCTCCTTCGAATTCAACAATAAAATCCATTAGTTAGTTAGATGGATACTTCATCACCGTCTAAACATAGAATATTCTTAATTTCCTTGATTGAATATGAAGTAAATCATATAATTCAAAGTTTCGATGACAATAATTTCATGGGTGTATTTATCTAAAAAAAATTATACTTCATGGGTGCAGCTAGAATATTAATTTTGGAGTAATTACTAAAATTTCCATGTCATTAGTCATATCATAGTATCTCAAATTTTCTTAAAATGTTTGATCAAATTAACTAGGGTTAATTGCAAACTAATATACGAACTTCACTTGATTTGCAATTACAACACGAATTTTAAAATTTGGCAAATTGGTATATAAACATTCAGTTTTTTTTATAAATTGGCAAACCGACCAATCATAACACAACATGTGGTTGTATATTATAATGTACACGTTAGTGTTTTTCTAATTTGATGTGCCAATAAAAATGAAAGTTAGTATTGAAGCAAATAACCAGTAATTAAACTTCAGATTAATTCAAAAATTTATCAAGGTAATTAGTCTTATAAAAAGACTTTTTATGATTACTTCATTTATTTATTTATAACCGTTGAATGAATTTTTTTAGTTTTATTCAATAGTTATACGAATAAAGTAGGTTAAAAGCAAAACAGATGTAGAATTTCCCCCTCATAAAGTATAAGTCCATTTTTCTTAAAACTACGTGAATTCGATAAGCGAAAAAGTTGAGAAAATTGATGTTCGTGATATGAACTCCAAATATGAAATATCCAACACATTAAATTAAATGATCTCCTCAACTTTCTCACATGGATGATGCAACTCTATTATTTCCAAAACCTTAATATATACATATGCTTAATTTGGTCAAAATCTGCCCGTTAGGGCATAACAGATACTTGCCGGCCGGGAATTTAAATTTCTCAATGAAAAATAATTGAGAAACAATTTAATTGAAAATAATAACAATAAATTTTTCATATATTAGTACAATTTAAATAAGAAAATATAAAGAAATAACTAATAAGGTGTAGTTGGTCAAGATTGAGGGGGTTAAAGCATGTGATGATGCATGGAAACATATATGTCGGCATGCATGTGAAGGTCATAATGTCATCCTCACATTTAATGATGCATGGGTTTTTTCCTACCCAATCTTTATTTTATTTTATTTACGATTTTCAAAAACAAATTTACGTTTTTATATTTGAGTTGTTTTTTTATTTTTATTTTATTTGTTTAATTATATATTATTTTTTGTAAATGTAAATTGGCACGTATTGTATTGAATAAAAAATTTACTGAAAAGTTATAGTTAAATCAATTTGAAAAATTATGAATCAAGAATATGAAGTTCACATATGTTCTTACTTGTTTGTGTATGGGCTATATTTGCAATTTATTGGAAGTATGAAAATTACAGAATTTTTAATTTTTTCATTTCAGTTATTTTCAAGATTGTTCAAATAGTTTTTTCTAACCTTTTTTTTACGTATTTTTGGATTAGCTATAAACATCGTTATAGATTTATTTTTTGAGATTATAAGTTATTTTACTTTTTAATGTTCAAATAACATATTTTTCATTTTTTTTTATTGTGGATGTTTAATTTTTTGTATTATGAGACTTGTGTGAAGAACTGAGAGGTGAAGTATAAATTTAGATATAAAAAGCTAAACAAAATCTACAAATAAATATGGGAGAGACCAGGATAATTTAGATGCAACTGTTATGAAATAGTTATGCAATTGAAAATGAAGTGTTGCTAAATTTTCTCCAGATTAAGTGAAGCCCAAAAGGAACTAGTTATTTTGAAAATGGATAAGTTTTAATAATTTGTATTTCTCACTTCAATGTTTTAATTAGTAAGTGGCTTCTCTCAAATCTATTTTTTTTTTCAAATCCACTTAGATAGACGACGCTTAAATATAATAATTATAATATTATTATATTAAATTAAAATTTATTTAGATATTATCCATTTAAGTGGATTTGAGAAAAACAGAAAAATTTTAAATTTAAGGGGGGCCATTTTCATTAAAAATATAGTTGTTATTTTAGCTCATAATATGAAAAACTAAGTTGACAAATCAATGGACTATAACTCAATCCATAGTTATGTTGGTTGAAATTAACATATACTAGTATATAATTTTTACAATGCTTTTTCAGATTGGTTGTTATTTGTAAATATGTTATTGAAATTTGAAATCATTACAACATTACTTTAGTACATTTTTATGAGATAAATATTTTGACTAATCATTAGTTGACTTATTAAAAGAGAATTTTCTTTACCGAAAACTAATTAGTTATCGATTCAATTGACTACTTACATCAATTAAGTTAAGGCTTAAGGTTTGAAAAACTACCGACCTTTCAATTTTCTTTTTAATTGCACCCTCATCTTATAATTTCTTCAATAGCACCCTATTTCGTATTTTTGCCTTTCAATAGCACCCCGACCTTATAAAACAGTCAATTTTACCCTATTTTATATTTTTGACTTTCAATAACACCATAAATCATCAAATTAAACTCATTTATCGAGGACTTATTTGAATTTTTTTTAAGTTAAAGAACTTGTTTAACAGTGTCCAAGTAGAAAAAAGTATGATTTCACCTTTAAATTTAGTTTTTTTGAAAATTTTCATCCTTATAGTAATCAAATCATCTAACTTTTTTAATTTAGAGTGCTATTGAAAGCTAAAAATACAAAATAGGATGCTATTGAAAAAATTACAAGGTGAGGGTGCTATTGAAAAAAAATTAAAAGGTCGGTAGTTTTTCAGACCTTAAACCGTTAAGTTAACTAGTATAAATGATCTTAAATTTAGATATTTAGATCAATTGAAATAAATTATTTTTAGTAAAGAAGATTCAAATCTGAGTTTTACCTATATAGTTGCCTAATTCAAAAAAATAATATAATACATATTTTACCTTTCTAGAAGTATGTCTGGAATGAACTAACAAAAAATTGAGCAATTTCAAATTAAAACGATTGATTTAGTTTTTTCTATCAACTTTCTTTAAAAATATTCTGTTTGTTTGATTTCTAATTAAAAAAAACCAAGAAAAAAAACCGAACTGTTAGTATATGATATAATTATTAAACAATTATTATTGAATGATTTAAGACACACATACACGCACACATATATAATACTAAAAATTGGATGATACCAAACTAACATTTTATTCTTTTACTTAAAATCGATTTTTATGTTGTTCAAAAATTAATCGAATTTTGAAAGTCACATTTCTGAACAGAACTAAAAAATCAGTGTACTCCATAGTTACATTTCATTTTCAAAAAAATTAAAAAAAATATAATCATATATTTTTATTTAGAAAAGGTGCAAAAATGACCCTAATATATAGCCCGAATTTCTAATAATTTTTAAGCACCTAATGTATTTCAAATTAAAAATGATCATAACATTTTAAAAATGCATCAAAAGACACATAAAAGTTAAATTACGTTTACATTTTTGTTTAACATAATCTAATTTTTATATCCTTTAATGCATTTTTAAAATGTTAAAGTTATTTTTAAAATCTGAAATACACAAAGTATTTATAAGAGCGACGGACTATATATTAAGGTCATTTTTGTACATTTGTTTCTTTTTATTTTAGTTGTTTTATATAAGTCAGTTGATGAAACTGATTATAAAATGGATTCCGTTGCCGCGAAAACCTCTGCATTTCCTCTGTTTTTCTTTCTGTCTCCCCCCTTTCATCTTTTTCTGCTCTCAAAATTTTACAAATTACAAAAAGTTCCATTAATTTCTCAACCTTATTAATCTCATCCCGATTCAGTGCAGAGTTATGATTTAGAACTTCAAACTAATTTAATCGGTAATCTTTTTTCTTTTTCTTTCGAAACCTAATTTTTAAGCGTGTATTTTGTTTGTCTCTCGGTTTGTTGACATTTTCCTTTAATGGAAGATTTATTCTGAGAAGCAGTGGCTAAATCATGTCATCTCCGGTAGCAAGAACAGGGAGACACAGACAGCGTTATGAGAACAATGTTCGTCTTGTTTCTGGGTAATTTACCATTTCTTCTTCCTTCTTTTCTTACTGCAAATTTGTATTCTATTAATTGAATTATTAGAATTAATTTTTTAATTGTGTTGATGGTAGGTTGCAGGATGGTTCCTATCTATCTTGTTAATTTACTTTGTCGTTTTGTTTGTTGGTTGTTACATTGCTTATAAGCCCATGTTTGGTCAGAAATTCATTGAGTTAGAGATTAATCAAATAATTAAATTAGATTAAATAAATTAAAAAACTATTATTAGTTGTTATAAATTTATTTCATAATTCAAAAAGCTCCTGATAATATCAATAATCAATAACCTATAACTAAACTGAAGCTAATGCAAAATATTTCATTTGCCCACAATTGACAGCCTAAAATACTTTTAATAAGATAATATGCCAATCTACTATATCTCAAATGATATAAACGTTAAATAATATTATGTTAAAATAAATAATTCAATTTTTCGCACGAGCGTTTTTCCTTTTCTATGATAAAGAAAACTAAAAAAGATATCATATTTTGAAACTCTATATCGATAAATGTAAAGTTATAAATAAAATAAATATGATTTTTTAATATTATAAGTGTCAATTTTTAAAAAATATATCAAATGTGAATTTCCAAAAAAATATCATATGTGTATTTTTTTTTTGCCAAAGTGTATTTTTCATTATTAAAAAAATATTACTTGTACATCTTAATATTATTTTTATTAATATAATCATGAAAAATAATTCAAAATGTTTATTTGATATATTTCAAAAGTTTAAAATATTAATATAAAATAAATTAAAGTTGAGACAAAGTATATTTTTCTTTTTATTTTTGTGGTAAAATGCAATTGAACTTCTTATTTTGATCAGTCTCCAGTCTTTGCAATTTGGACTATTCTATGAGCTATAACCCCACTTTGTTTATTGAGAACTGTTAGTTTTTGTCAAGTTGTATCGTACCTAATAGCAACCTTATCCTTATATAGGGGTAATTTACACTGATCATCCTTGAATTATCTTTTCCCTTTTAAAACAATCTCTAAATTTAATTTGTACCTCATTGCTCTTAAATATTATTTATTTAATTCATAATGCTCTGATTATTTTTTGACTCTATTAATTGTTCATAATATGTCATCTATTTAGATAATTCATCAGGTGACATGTTAGCCAAGTGAAAATCTATAAAACTCTGTAAAATTTTAATTTGTTTATTAAATTTATAAAAAAAAATATACAACAACTTGATTGCTTTGAATTTTTTTAATGAATTCAATTGAAATTTTGAAATTTTTAATGGTTGAATACGACTCAAATTGATTGATTTATTATCAAATGAACTATCAAGTGAGGTGACACATCATCAAAAATTAATGGAGTTCAAAAATACCGCAGCATGGACAACAAAGTTACTTAAATGAAAATTTAGAATAATTGATTCGAATTAAAGTTTATGAATAGTTTGAGAAGAGAGAAGGTAATTCATAGGCTGGTAGTAAAAATTGCTTTTGTATGAACGAGTAAAAACTCAGGTTGAATTTGATTTGGTTAATACTTAATTAAGGAATTTCTAATTATAAAAATTGATTTTTTTTTAGAATTTTCAGCTGTTTATTTATAGTTGTTGTTCTGTTTTTTGATTGCTGAGATTAATTTAAAGATTTAGTTTTAATTTTTATGAGTATTTTTGTATTATTCTTTATTATATTATAAATTATTTGATGATTTTTCATAATTTATCCTGAAAAATCATATTTATTCCAGTTATATTCTCTATGTTATTTTCTACTTTAATAAATAATTTATTGTTTAATTTTAATATTATAAAACATTGTGTATATTCTTATAATTATAATTACTAAAAATGAACAACACTGCAAACAAACGAATTACTTTGAAGTTATGTTTATTAAGGTGACAATGTATGAAGTGTTTATAATAGAAGTCCACTGTTAAACATAATATTACTGCAATATGCGTACTTAAGATAGTGACAGAAAAATTATAATAATGTATTGTTTAACTATGTATTTTTTCTTGTAATACTAATAATAAAAACAACAAACTAAACATGATTGGTGTTATTATATATTTGTTTTTGTAATTTTATATGATTTTTGACTTTTTCTTCTAGTGTTTGCATGATTTAGTTTGTCGCATATGTGGAATTTTGTTACTTGCAAATTGTATTTTATTTGTATTCCGGCTTGGCTTTTACTGTCAGAGGCATCAGTGTTTAGGTATTAGATTTGAAAGGTGATGATTCAGAGTTCTTTTTTACTATTCATGTCACTGTCTGTCTCTATGGATAACATATATATAGTTATATTAAATCAGAAGGATGAATTTTTAATTAATCTGTTGGCTATTGTCTTGTGAAATTCAAAGTCTCAGTGTCTACATGTTAAAATTTAAAAACATGATTTCCTTTTGTTTCTTATAATTTTTCCAAATTAGTTTTTGATTTTTTTTATCATTTTTAAAGATTACTTAGTGGATATCAACTTATAAAAAAAAAAAGGAATTGCAAAACAAATATTCATTTAAAAAAAAAATCATAATCTAACTCCAAAAAACTGTCTCGATTTCATGTTCAAATGATATATATATATAATATTGTAATTTGATCGTAAAGTTTCAGATTTGACTCTTAATATCACATTAAAATAAATAAAAATTCAACATCACCATGCTGGTTCCCAAAAATAAGTGGTATGAACTTGAGAATACTTGTTTTAAAGCTGGAATTTTAATGAACCGAATAAATATTTGATGAATTGTAAAGCTTACTCTTGCTGACTTGAATTGTGTATGCAACAGATGTATTCCTTACAGAATAAGGAAAGATGCCAGTGATACGGATCACAGGATAGAAGTAGTCATGGTTTCTTCCCCTAATCGAACCGATTTCGTCTTTCCTAAGGTACAGTCTTCCATCATTGACCAAAACTCACCATGTCATAGTCCTAGTCCTGGAGCCAATTCTTGTTAAGCTAAGAATTAGCTCATTAATTGGTTCATTCTTGTTCTATTTCTGTTTGTGATTTCATTTTAATAGTTTCCGTATTTTATGTTGTCAGGGAGGATGGGAAGATGATGAGACTATGTTTGAAGCTGCTTGTCGAGAAGCGATGGAAGAAGCAGGAATTAAAGGAATACTCAGAGTAGGTCTTGCTTTCTTGCCTGGTAGACTATGTAGCACGGAAATAGAAATCCTGAAACAGAAAACAGAAAACAGCTAAACAACATTTTTAACAAAAAGAATTAAGTTATAAACATAGAATTTCGTAGGATGCAATTTCTGTGCAACTGTTTTGCACTATCTGTCATGGATAGGCTAACTTTTCTGTGTTTGCAGGAAGAGCCTTTAGGAGTTTGGCATTTCAGAAGCAAGAGTAAAGAAAATCTATGCAGCCTGGAAGGAGGCTGCAAAGGATTCATGTTTGCTTTAGAAGTCACTGAGGAGCTCGAGACCTGGCCCGAACGAGAAAATCGCGACAGGATATGGGTCAGTATTTCAATTAAACTGCTTTGCTAGGTCTAATTTCTATCATCTATAGTCTCTATAATTGATGTAGAATATCTGTTTAATTTGCAGCTAAACATAGACGATGCATTTAAATTCTGTCGGTATGAATGGATGCGAGAAGCACTCGAAAAGTTTCTGATAGTAATGGAAGACGAAAACAAAGCTGAGAGACTGGAAGAGATGGTGGAAATCTCTTCTGTATCAGTTTCAGAAGTTGTTGCAGACTGTCAAATATTGACAGCAAACTGCTATATAAAACCTGTGAAATGGGCAGTGCAATGGAATGAATTCCCCGACTTAATTTTCCTGGAGAATTCGTCGTGAAGTGCGGAATCCTGATCTAGCTCTTTCTCTGCGCGCAGTAGATTGTTGCAATCTTAAATTAGATTGTGAAGTGGAATCATCTATCTGTATTTGATTTCTGTAGCAGACATTTTCCTATTTCTAAATTTAGGCATGTAGTAATGTGACAACTAGTTATGTATGACTTGGTAAGAAGCTTGAAATGCATGATCTTGTCTATAATCTTGCTCTGCTTGCTTTCTAGGAATTTAATTTTCTCAATTTTTTGATTTTGTTGCAATTAAAATGTGAATGTGTATTATTGCTTAATCTTGAAAATTAGGTGAAACTGAGACCCTTAAGAAGTTGCCTTTAAAATCCTGCTGCAAACTTGCAAACATACATAGATCTCAGGAATGTGAGGTTTAAAGTTGGAGTTGGCGGATTAAGTAACAGAATACTCATTTCATCTCAAATTAATAAATAATTTAAAATTTGATTTATCCCAATAAAATGAGTTGATTTCTAAATAAAAATTCACATAGTAACTTTGTATTTTTTTAGTATCATATCTTTTATGTTTACATGAAACAGACATAACTTATAGAAACTTAAATTAAAGTTGTAAAACACTATAGAAACTTAAATTAAGGTTGTAAAACACTATAGAAACTTAAAGTAAAGTTTCCAAACATTATAGAAACTCGATTTAAAGTTAAACATTATACAATATGGCATGAAAAATTAAAAAAAGAACTAGATGTTCCTGGCTGCATCTCATGGCTTGACATTCTATTCACATCAAAATTACTTTGTTCTTCAAAAAATCCAAATTAACATTTATTTTAGAGAAAGTTACTGTAAGACCCTACATATAACAAACGTGATTATTCTCAGATTGGTACATTTTGCTTGAAAATCAAACGATTTGATATCCCACTTTTAAATCTGTTATGGACTTTTGTTAGTTCCTCAACAATTTCATACTACTTTCCAACAATCGGTACCTCACTTTAATTATATTAACTAATTGATATCTCTTTTCAAACGATTTGCTATATCATTTTCAATTTTATTAGTAATTTGCTACTAAAATTTAGCAGAAAGTTGTAATTACTGTCATTTTGGGAGTTGAAGAAGAAAAAATTAGAGGAAGCAGACAATATTAAGCAGAATTGAGGGAAAAGGCAGGATCAACGTACACGTGCACACAGCATTCACTTTCCTCTGCCTTTTACTTCATCTTTTAAAAGAAGAAAACAATGTTTAATCTCTTTTATTTTAAATTAATCCTATTTTCTTATGCTTTAAGCACTCTTTTCTAGAGGTTTTTGACTATCCTCCTTCACACGTATGCATCTCTCTAGGTTCAATGCGATTTTCACATACTATTTAATTTTAGGTTGTTTGTGATTGGAACCGGTGATTAAAAAGCCGAATTTGGCCGATCGATTGAATCAAAACGGCCAATTAATTTTTCGGTTTAATCCACCCTCAAAATCTGAAAATTCGACCCAGTGGAGTTGGATAGGATTGAACCGGATAACCCAAGCAGTTTTAACAGTTAAGCCGGTGATTGACCCGAACTGTATCAATGTTGAACCGATAATCAACCTAAACTAAAGTGGTAATTGAGTCGGTAACTGATCCGACTGAATCGACCATTTAACCAGTTAGACCATAAACTATATTCCATACTTATTTTTTACATATAATATATTGTTTTATATTTAATTCAAACGGATAATTTTTTAATTCGGTGTACATCTGTTTATCATGCTGACAACATGAAGGATAAATATAAATAGTGACTGTAAAAGAAAATTCTTCACCAAAAAAAATCGATTTGCACCTGTTTTACTCACATATTTTCTAATTATAGTTCTTAAACTTGAGTTTTGACCACCTAAAGGAATTTTTTCTTCGGGGTTGTTATGACAACTAAAACAAAATCTCATCGTTAATAAAAATATATATAATGTTCAACCACTTAAATAATAATTGACTGTTTATTTTTTTTTTTTAAAAAAGGAGTTCCTAACACAGAATCATGAAAATATTAAGGCAACTCTTTTGCTATTTGCATCCACCAAACTGCTAACTCTATTGCTAGTTGTAATCCGACTGTTATCTGGCTGTAATCCAACTGGATTACAGCTAGCAATAGAGTCGGCAGCTTAGTGGATGCAAATAGCAAAAGAGTTGCATTAGTTTCTTCATGATTCCGTGCTATCCCCCCTCAAACTAGACAAATGTATTTAATATGTCTAGCTTGATAAAGCAGGGTTTTATAAGAAGAGTTGCGGCAATTTTTTCATAACAATTTTACAACAATAGAAATAGTCTTCAGCAAGCAAAAGACATTTGTTTGAGCAACCGTGTTGGAATATGTTGATGACATCTCTACATTTACCATTAAAAACAAAACGCCAACCAACAAAGCCTCCATGCTAACAAGATGAGGAATGATAATTATTCAAAGAAAGATTTTGAGGCTCCATAAGAGAGTTAACAACATCTTGAACGATTCTGAAGTACAACAGCCATGGAAATTCTCACTCGTTCTGTTCCAGCAAATAACACTTCTAACAAGAGCATATCCTCCAAATTGCAAAAGAAAATGTAAGAATGTATATGCTTTGCTGCCATAACCTCTGGTAAAACCCACATTTCTTTTAATTCACCCAAAAATAATGGCAGATGGACCATAAAAGAAGACATGATTTGTCAACTGTTGGGTTTTATAGGTTCATAACGCAGCGGAATTTCAAAAATTTATCTAAAAACCCAAACCAAGATCCATATAATTCGAATTAACAGAATAATTACTTATTTGTATGTCGAATTCAACAGCAATGTAGGAAGGAATGAGGTGGTTCACTTTGTTGATACCTGGCCTCGGATCGGAAACGCCTCCAAAAGAACGCGTCCTCTACGAGTATCCACACGAACAGACCTTAGCCAAAACTAGTGCTTGTGTGCTAGCACTATTGCTTCACAAGCAATTTCGAATTTTAGTGATTTAGTGAATAATGAATTTCATGATTCTCAAACCAATTGCTTAATGAGTATTTATAGTGATAAATAACACTAGGGTTTGAGACAAATTCGAATTTCAATCTCATTGCAATTCTACAAGTTTATGTTTATCAAAAACTCCTTTTTGATAATTATCCATATATATATTAATTACTATATTTATTATCTTCCAAAAATAATAAATTAAGGAAAACACTTATCCTTAAATTTCGAATTAATATATATATTTATTAATATATATATATATATATATATATATATATATATATATATATACAATTAATCACTTAATCACATTGAGCTTGTACAACCCATAACTGTTTTGGGCCTGTTCTTAGTGTGCGACCCTGTAGGTTCATATAACGTTGGCAGTAGGCTCGAAATCCCTATTTCAGCCCACAAGTCATAAGTGGCCTCTAGCAAGACATTATGACTACCCAAGTTATATGAATTTCGATAATTCGATTTAACCATTTACAATAATATTTTAATCCCTTTGTCTCTCGATATCCAGATTGAATATAAGGTATAGTTATGTCATCCTTATAACATTCAATCATTAGTTTCTTGACTTTAAGTAGACTGAAAATGATAACTTCTTATCAATTAGCATGGCCATGCATTTTCTTCAGTCTATCTTCTTCAAGGGGCCCATAGATATCTTACTCAAATAAATGAGGGATAAATTCCTTATCAGTCACTCACATTTCTCACATAGTTACTTTCATATCCAATGACAATCTATTCCATTATCCTGTTAAAGATAATGTAAGACTGTATCAAAATATGATATAGCTATGTAGAAATTCATGATGATTTCAAGATCAAAGGATTATACTAATAGAACTGTAATGAGAATTACTTATGACAGTGATCTATGTAGTATTCTCACAGTGGGTCATCCAGTGCCTTATTTCTCAAATAGCACCTATGATTTGACTTAATATCTCATATACATGATTAGCAAAACATAATCATCAGTCAACATCATACTAGTCTAAATGTTCTATTAAGACTAGGGATAGATGGTATATAATTCTTTTATTAAACCTAAGGGTTCTACTATCAAGTCACATACTCGATGACCTTAGAAAGAATTAACCATTCAAGTATTTTAATCATTAATATAAAATGATAAAAACTGCCTCAATAAATAATAAAATGATAAAGTCAAAACATGGTCAAACATGATTGACCTAGTGCATATCACTGACATCAACTCCATAAGAATAGCGGCTTGTCATTCTTCTTCACTCAAGTGATATGATTCTCATTGACGGAATTTTATCGAATATAAAACGTGCATAACTGAATATCCATTGTTTCAACAAATAATAGAGCCGATCCACTCCAAAAATAAGATTCAATCAAACCTCAATACTCAAATAAGGAGATACAATCTCAATAAAGATCAATATAGAGAATGACAATTGGTATAAACCTCATAATCTAAAACAAAGTCTCAAAACATAGATTGAGATTATAAGAAAAGAAGATTTAAGAATTTGAGAATCAAAAAGAACATTAAATTAAACATTGTTTTGATTACAGAACATTGGTAAAAAAAGAAATTTAATGAGATAGAACCTAAAATCATAGAATAATCGATAGTAATGAAACCGAAGAGTAATGAATATGGAAAATTTGAGAGAAACTAAGATTACCTACGAATCATATTTTAATATTGTAAGAAAATTAGAAATGAATTAGAAAATAAGAGAACTGGTTTCCACCGATGAACTGAATTTGCTCAACAAACAAGAATTAATACGGATAGCGGTTTCACTGAAATAAAAAACGATAAAAAACAACTTGAAATTGAAGCCGAAAATCATTGATAGTATAAGAATCTGAAATTGAACTTCGAGGCACCGATAGCGATGCTCGTAAACCAGAATTAACCTCAATCCGAATTGCTGGGGCTGGATATCCAAATCGATACAACGAAGAAGAAATTAAAATTGCGGCGGGAACACCAGTGGCAACGCCAACTCCAGACTCGAACCCGCTTTGATACCATATCAGAATTTGAACAGAGTAACAGAGCTTTATTGAAGTTTGCAGATTACAAAACTTGGATTGAAAATAAAATCTACATCTATATTTATACACAATTCAATAACCGATTTTTCACATGCTAAATAAGCTATTAACAGCCGAAAATGAGCTGTAATCTAACTGTTGTCTGGCTGTAATCTAACTAGATTATAGCTAGCAATAGAGGCAGCACCTTGGTGGATGCAAATAACAGAAGAGTTGTAGTAGTTTCTTCATGATTCTGTGCTGGATTATAGTTCGTTTCCGCTGTTAATAGCTCATTTAGCATGTGAAAAACGGTTATTGAATTGTTTATAAATATAGTTGTAGGTTTTATTTTCAATCCAAATTTTGTAATCTACAAATTTTAATAAAATTCCGTTATTCTGTTCAAATTTTAATAGTTCGAGATGAAAGAAGTATCAATTATATCTTACCTTTATGTGTATTTTTATATGAAAAAAACTTTGTGGAGCTACCTAACCTAACATTACTTTTTGGTCCACGTTAATAAAAGAAGTAAAATTAAACTATAAGATCAAGAATCCAAAAAAAGAATAGGTATTAAAATGAAAATAACTTATGATTAGGGTTTGAGTAGAGAGATTGAATGGGACATGCACGCCATGAGATGCTACCCACTTTGGCTGCACATGGAGCAAAAGGAATTCCATGTTTGAACAAACCCCACATAGTCTTCATGTTCTTTGGGTTTTATGTTTCCAATACATTACCACTTTCTTCATTCTCCACATTCTACTACACCATTACTTATACTTAATTATAATTATAATTATGATAATCTTTGATTATATATTAATTCATTTTTCAAAAATATTAGCTATATAGATTTCAAATGTTTATTTTAGTTTTTAACAAGTTAATATATGTGCTTAATTTCTGACAAACTATTGTTGATATAGATAGAAAGATAATTTTTTTGATATAATTATACATCAATAAAATTATAGTCCATTCTATAATTTAAATTTTTAAAACTTAAAACTTAATATTTGATATAGTTAAAATTAAAAGTTATTCTTCTAATTATAAAATACGTTAGTGACGACACTCGATGTTAGATCTAAATTTAATTATGTTTCTATCTTTGATAATTTATGAATACATTACCACTTTCTTCATTCTCCACATTCTACTACACCATTACTTATACTTAATTATAATTATAAATTGTAAACTTTTTTATAATTATGATAATTATGATAATCTTTGATTATATATTAATTCATCTTTCAAAAATATTAGCTACATAGATTTCAAATGTTTATTTTAGTTTTTAACAAGTTAAAATATGTATTGAAATTTTGATAAACTATTGCGAGACAGATAGAAAGATAATGTTTTTTGATATAATTATACATCAATTAAATTATAGTCTATTCTATAATTTGAATTTTTAAAACTTAAAAATGAATAGTTGAGATATTGCTAAAATTTAAAGTTAGTCTTCTTAATTATAAGGCTGAAGGTACAAAAAAATCCCTGAACTTTTCATAAAAGTACAAGACAGCCCTTTTACTTTTTTGTGGTCCAAAACGACCCCTCAATTTTTTTTTCGAACAAAAAACCCCTTCCGTCCAAAATTTCTGTTAAATGATGAAGGGCACATATGCAAAAAGTTCAAAAACAGACTTAATGTTCGAAAAACTTACCAAATTTATACTTATAATTTTCTTTTAACACATTTCACCATCTTTTTCTTTTAAATATCTATAATTAAATAAAATAATAAGTTAAAACCACTTAAAACTCAATTAAACCAATCGAAAACTAATTAAATACTTTGAAATACAATTAAAACAAATATACATTGAAACCTAATTAAACACAATTAAAACAAATAAAAATCTAATTAAACACATCGAAGTCCATTCAAACCAATAGAAATCTAATTAGATACGTTAAAAATTAATCGGAATTCAACTAATTTTTTTAAAAATTTATCAAAAAAATCAATTTTTTTAAATTTTTAATGCTCTTTGAAAGGATGAACAATGTTCATCCTCTCAAAGAGGATGAGCAGACCTTGTTCATTTGAGGATGAATCTGTTCATCCTCTTTTGAGGATAAATAAGATCTTGTTCATTCTCAAAAGAGGATTGAAAAAAATAAAAAAAAATTGAATGGGACGGTTGCGGCGGGTTCCGGCGGTGGATTCGGTAGTCGGCGGCGATTTGAAAATTAATTCATTTTTTTCAATTAAGTCTCATTAGTGTTTTATTAGAATTAATTAGGATGAAAATTAATTAGGTTTTCTTTAGAGGTTTTTAAGTGAATAAGAGTGTGAAAATGATTAAAAATGTTCATAAGTATAAAATTGGTAAGTCTTTTATACATTAAGGATATTCTAAAACTTTTTCCTTATGTGCCACGTCATCATTTAACGGAGATTTTGGACGGAAGGAGTTTTTTGTTCGAAAAAAATAAAATTCAGGGGTCGATTTGAGTCAGGAAAAAGTAAAAGGGCTGTCTTGCACTTTCTTAAAAAATTCAGGGGTTTTTTTGTATATTCGGCCTAATTATAAAATACATCAGTGACGACACTCGACATTAGATCTAAATTTAATTACGTTTCTATCATTGATAATTTATGAATAATTATTTAAAATACGAGCTATTCTTTTAAAATAGATATATTTTCCACATTTCTTTTCAAAAATTACGAAGAGTTTCATTTGCAATATGTACAAGGGATCTATGCATGTGTTAATGTCTGGTAAGAATGTAAGAGTGAGATTATACAAATGTAATATAATAAGAATATTGACTAATTAAGGTCCATTAATAGACATCTAAATTAGCAACTTTCGAAGAGGACAAAAAACTGAATAATTTCAGAAGAAAATCCTATTAAAGGACAGTGTCTTATCTTAACAATTCAAATCCCAATAGAACTTGCACTAATCCTTTTATTAATTTCTTAGGTTTATTTTGACCTACACTATCTTAAAAGACCAAATTTCCCTTTTATTTCGTAGCTTCGCATAGTTAGAAAGAATCAATAATATTCATAGAAGAAAAAACACATTAAGATGAAACTATGCGAGAAATTCATTTTAACATGCATTTGTGTGAAAAACCAAAAATTAATTAGTACTTAATAGAAAATAATCAACAAAAACAATCACAAAATTAACAAACGAAATGTATATTGCTCGACAATTTATGATCTATTATTTAGAGACGAATAGATGGGTAGTCCATTAATTTAGATTAGTAATCAATAAAAATTTGTAATGGTATTCCTAACATGCAGTTCAATATATATATATAAAAAAAATTTATTAAGGTATCTTTTATGGTTATTTTATTTGTTACAAAGTATAATTTTTCATCATTAGATGAATTATTATCATGTTCATTAAATTGTAAATTAGTAAAATAGACAAAAAAAACAAAATAATAGTAGAAAATACCATCTTTAATAATTCTTTTCTTTTAATATCTTAGAAAAAGAATTGTAGTAATATGCAATTAATTACTTTACATTGATAATTAGGAATAAGACAACATATTTATCATTAAAAAATCGTTATACTAATAAAACCATAAACTGATGGACCATAATGTGGGACAATTAGTCAAAAGCTTACCATATTTTTGCAAGTTTTGGCCTTTAACACATTATGCCTAGTCATTGAATTCTTCGCAAAAGATACCTAATAAGCTATGTGTATCCATCACATGCAACCCAATATTGCTTGGTTTTCCTCCTTTTAATTCCTTCACATAAATTCTTCTTCGTCCCGTTTGAAAAACAAAGATACGATTCAAATTTTATTTAGTAAATAAATAACTGGAACATGAAGGCAATTAAAAAACATTTTATGTTAATAAAGAGGGTTGTGGTGCTTATCATTGAATTAATCAGGCTTAAATTGGAAAAGCACATGGCTTCCCAATGATTGTTTAAAACTCACCAATTAATAAATTTTATCTTCTTCAAATATATAATAGTGTGTTGTATAAAATGGCACATATATGTAATGTCACAAGATATGGAGTTTAAAGCAATATAAATTTATAACTAAGCATTACTACTTGATGATCCACTCATTAATCAAAATCATCTTCTTATGAACTTTTAATTTCATTATGATAATTATGTGTTAAATAATAGGTATTGTGAGAAGAGTAGGAGGGGAATATACATGAATCAGGCATATATCTTATGCAATTGATTGTGTAGGCCATGTGAGATTGTATCTAAGGAGATGTTATACTCATGATAGCCCCCTTCATTATTCAATTGTGAGGTTTAATATACTTTAGGAGATTAGACAATCTAATTTAAGTTTTGAAAATATCTTTAATTATTGACTGCATGATTCATAACGATAATAATCATTAATGGAGTTATCATAAAAGGGTTAAATTGTTTTGATAAGACTAGCAAATGGATAAGTAAGTCGAAAGGAATTGATCGTATCGTTTCAAATAAAACTATTAAACGGTCGTTGCATTAATTTCTAATTCAAATATTATAGGTCATGTTTTTGAATAATAAAGTGAATATGTGAAATTAAATTTTTGATTATATGATGAAATCATTTGGAATGTGACATGAATAATATCAACAAGTTGTAAATGATTTCACAAAGATGTATATATTTATTTCAAGGTAATGATTTTAATATGATGTGCCCCAATATTTTTTTATCTACCCTTTTACAGCATGCTTTTAGATTTGCAATGATTTTAATTGGTGTATGAAGTTTGAGCTTATGATTGAATTTTTTTCTTAGTATATATTTGGTTAGATTGAGTGTAGTGCCCATGATTAGTTCTCAATTCATGCATGATTTTATTGATAAATAGACAATCACATGTACCAGCTTTTGGACTGTATGAAATTACCCCATAAATGGACATATTGCACACTATTTCTTAATGCAAAATTAAAAAGTAGCATTTGATTACAGAATAATTATTAACAAGGTATCTAAATGAACATGCTAATGATGAGTTTTTGAGATCTTTAATCATGTCAACCGACTTTTAATTTTCTTAATCTTTCCATTATTTGTAACTAAATTATCATATGTATTTCTTTTATCTTTTTAAATGCCGTAGTATTTTATTTTGTGTGAGAAACTACTCTTAGAATTTGTTTGGCCTAAGCCTAACTGTTGCTAATAATTATTATTGATAGTTGATATGTGATGGCTAATAAGTGATATAATAGCACTTCAAAAAAAAGAAAGTGATAGACAATAATACATACTCCCTCCGTCCCGTTTAAAAAGGGACATATCCCATTTTTTTTTGTCCCATCTAAAAAGGCTATATCGTGTTTTCTGTGCCAATTTATATTGAACTTCCACTTTTATCTCTTTAGTTATTCCAATATGTATTAAATGCGACTCAATTTACAATACATTTATACTATTATTAGGAGAAACTATACTAATTAATAAGGGTAGACATGACAAAATAAAATAGGCTTAATCACCAAAAAATGCCAAACCTATATGTTTTGTGTCAATTATAGCCAAACCTTTAAAAATCACCAGATTTAGCCAAACCTTACATGTTCTGTTTCTTTTTTTAGCCATTTTTGAATCGAACCGGTTTTTTTGACACCGTGTCGTCCACGTCACTGCCAACTATGCAATTGGCTGGCATGACAGCTAAAATATTTAAATAAGGTTTGGCTATAATTGACACAAAAATATAGATTTGGTATTTTTTGGGTGAATAAACCTAATTTTAAATTCAAGCCAATTTTTAAATTTAATAATTAGTAAATTAATTATATCATTTATGAAATTTATATATATTTAAAAATAATTAATAGTTTCTATTTAATACTAATTAAAATTAATTTTAATTTTTTATTAAACCTAATTAAATCTAATAAATTTATATTATAATAAATTTTAATGAATATGTAATTAAAAAAATAAATTAACGTATTACTTAGAAATTGATATTGAATTAAATTTGGTGAAAGGATTTAATGTTTATGATGATCTTGAACTTGATTTAGTATTTTTAATGTTGTTGAGATCTTGTTATGACTGGATTTAGGTAATAAATAAAATAGTTATGTATAAAATTAAGGTAATTTTTTGGCTATGCCGAGCAAAATGACATATGCGTTTATGCTTATAAACATCATGATATATATTGATTACACCACAATGAGCTTCACTTTTTAAAGAAAAAAATGAAAAAATAATTAAACTCGTCCTTTAAATAAACAGTCTATTCAGTAAATATTTTTAGAACAAAGGGTCAACGCACCCCCTAAACTTGTGTCACGGGATAATCTAATCAAATTTATACTTTTTTGAGCAACTAACCCCAAAACTCTTTATTTTCGGGTCAAGTAACCCATAATTGTATTTTTAAAACGCTTAAAATACAAATCGAAAGTGAGAGATGCAAAAAAATAATTAAATACTTCCCTAATTGTTGCGATATAATTATCCTAAATCTGTTTTTTAAAATAAAAATATAAATTATTGGGTTATTTGACCCAAAAATGAAGAGTTTTGGGGTTAGTTGCTCAAAAAAATATAAATTGGGCTAGATGACCCCGTGTCACAAGTTCAGGGGGTGTGTTGACCTTTTGTTCATTATTTTTATATTTATATGTGTATAGTTAACTTATGAACACTGTCGTATGTTTGTTGTGTATATTACTCTCAGATTGTTCGTCGGAAGACGAACAATTGGGTCTCAAACGGCGGTGTCAAAGAATCGACGACTGGAATTTAAAAAAATAAATTTTAAGATGAATATGACATTTTTTGTTTTTATTAGAATTTAAATTAATTATATATCCCTCAAATATGTAAAAAAAATATTATAATTATTTAATTTTAGTAAAAATAAATTAATTTTAATTAGCGTTAAATAAAAATATTATTTTTTAAATATATATAAATTTTATTATAATATAATTAATCATTTAATTATTTAATTTTAAAATCAGTTTTATTCATCAAAAAATACCAAACTTATGCATTTTGTGTCAGTTATAGCCAAACCTTATTTAAATATTTCAGCTGACATGCCAGCCAATTGCTTAGTTGGCGGTGACATGGACGACACGTTGTCAAAAAAACCGGTTCGATTCAAAAATGGCTAAAAAAGAAACAGAACATATAAGGTTTGGCTAAATCTGGTGATTTTTAAAGGTTTGGCTATAATTGACACAAAACGTATAGGTTTGGCATTTTTTGATAATTAAGCCAATAAAATATTGTCTTATTTTATTAATGTTTGTGCAAAACTCATTTGTCCCTTCTTAAACGGGACGGAGGGAGTATAATTTATTTGGTAAAATTTTAGGAATAAAATTTTCCTACAACCTTGGTTGTAGTAAACTCTTACAACCATTGACATGGCATTTTTTTAATGTCTATCTTTAATACATCTAATATTTGCAAAATTTCAACTTTAGTTCCTATATTTCACATTACACACACCCACACAACTTGCAGCTTTTAAAATTGCAACCTGGTAAGCAGTATGATCGTTTATTTTCAATTTATAATCATTCTCTATATATTAGTAGTTATTTTAGACGGTAATGTTGTAGATAATAAAATAATTGTTGAAATTAAATTGATAAAAATTATTAAATTAGTTAACCAAATAATTTTTTTTATAAGTTAAGCTACTAATATTTTTTATTAATTTTTTTTAAATAATACATTATTTTATATAAGTATATATTTCATTCGTTTTTATTTTATAAAATTATAGTAAGTTATAGTTAAATAATTTTAGGTAATGGGTATAATAGTAACTTTTAAATTATTAAACGAAATTATAATATTCTATATTATTATTAATATATAAATTAAGTTTTCTTAATTTAATTTTTCATTCATGATAAAATGTTAATAAGAAATATAGTTGGAAAAATGAAAAAATAAAATAGTCTAAATAATTAAAATATAACTTTCAATAAAATATAGGAACTCAAATTAAAATTTTGCAAATATATTAAATGCATTAAAGATGGCCTCTCAAAAGATGTCATGTCAATAGTTGTAGGAGTTTCCAACAACCTAGGTTGTAGAAAAATTTTATTCAAATTTTAGTAATTGTTCGTATCAAATAAGTATGAAACATAGAAAAATTATCCTTTAAAATAGCAAAAATCACCCATATTAATAGAAAAGCAATTATTTTTTTTACCAAAAATAGAATTCATTGATGAAGAGTAAATTACAATTGAAAAGTCATATAATAAAACTAATATATGATCTTTCAACTTTAATCTAAAATGCTAAACAACCCAAAATACAAGCATAATATAAATCGAAATAAGGCAAATCTAAACATCAAAGATAACACCACCTCCAGCAGGACCATGAATTTTCCAATGCAAAACCGTTAGTATTCACTTTAACCCACCCCCGGAAGAGGAGTTGCCAATAAACTGAAACAACCCCTAACTAATTAAGGGATTTTTTTCCTAATTTAAAGGTGAGACAAGATAGTCAGATAACATATACTAGTAGTTATTACAGTGATGAAACTTTAAAGAATCACAAACCTTTTTAGGACAATTTTTTTATGAATCACTCTATAAATACTAGGTTGGTGACCTTAAAAAACAATTAAATTTATATGCTTGCAAATCAACCACACCGTTATCAACATTGCCACATTCCAAACTGAATAAATTTAGAGACTTAATTTTTCTTTAAACGCATCTAAAATCAACGATTGCAAATAACTGTAGAAGTTTATTCTTCTGAGAAAAAAAACAACTGATCAAAGATTTGGGAAAAAGGACTTGAAACAAAGAGATGCTCATATCCTTTTTAGCCATATTGTAAAAATTGCACCAAGGCTACAGCAGTTAGCAGAGAGGGGTGAGCAGGAGCGGAACTAGGGAGGGTCGGCTCCTTGCCGGAAAAAATTTAAAAAATAATAGATTTTTGGGTTTTTAAGTAGGGACCCCTACATATGTGAGGGGCGGTTTACAACCGCGGATTTATAAATTTGTATCGTATTTACAGCCGTTTGATTTTTGTAAATAGCCGAATGTAAAAAATTTGACCCTCCTGAGTTGGAGTTCTGGTTCTGCCACTGGGGATGAGGTATGGAGCACCCAATTGTAATATGAAAATTTTAGTTTTATATAATCTAATAATTTAGAGGAAGTTATATATATATATATATATATATATAAAGCAATTAATTAACTCTCGAAAGAATTGTATATTAAAGTTTTGAAATTGTTATATATAGTAGTGTTTGATAATCCAATTTATTTTTAAATGAGAATTTTGAACACTTATTTCATAAAATAGTATCTAATAACACAAATTAAGCTCAATTTAATTTATTCAATTAAATCAAAAATCATTTCAAATATAAAGTCAAAAATATAGACTTGATATTTATGCTAACAATATTTAATTAGAGGTTTAAAATAAAACTTAGAATATTGATACATTCAAACAACTACTACACAGTAAATAAAAATTCAAACTTAAGTTTATGATAGGTAGATAAATGAAGATGCAATAGACACTTTTAGCATAGGACTAAAAAATAAAAATTATTTAAGTAGTGTTAACTTTTTGAATATTCAAGAATTGAGGGGACACATTAGGAATTTTGAACATTAGAGCAAGGCGCCAATCCTATAAATAACCACCTAACACGAACACAAACACAAACACACAGCACAAGAAAACATATCAAACACAAAAATTAATCAATCAAATTCTGTCACTATGAATCCATCTCCTTCAAAGAGCAAGAAGAGGCAAAGCCAACAAGACACAAGCAACAACAATGGCGGAAGATTCCTGGGAGTTCGAAGAAGGCCATGGGGAAGATACGCAGCAGAAATAAGAGACCCTTCAACTAAAGAAAGACATTGGTTAGGCACATTCGATACAGCCGAGGAAGCTGCTTTAGCTTACGACAGAGCTGCTCGCTCCATGCGTGGCTCTCGAGCTCGAACCAACTTCGTTTACTCCGATACTCCCGCCGGTTCTTCTGTTACTTCCATTATCTCCCCCGACGATCAGCAGCTACAGATAATGTCATTACAGCAGCAAGAACAGCAGCGTACCATGTTTCTTGTTCCTGATCAGTCTCATTTCCAGACCGAACCAGCTCAGCCCGTGTTTAACCAGCTTCAAGAATTTAACTTCTCCGAGGGATTTTCTTGGGATTGTTCGAGTTCTATTCAGCAATGCCAAGAACAAGAACGAGAACGAGAACGGCCCGTTATTACTAACGATGAGCTTCCTCCATTTCCTTCTGATTTGTCTAGCATGAACATGATGACTCAGTACGATAATTCGAGTTACGAAATGAGTCAAGGTTTATATGGATTTGACGACCAATCTACGATGACGAATGGGTTCGATTTCGGGTTTGACTCGGGTGAGTATGTTCATAGTCCTATGTTTAGTAGGATGCCGCCAGTATCAGACAGTGAGGTTAATCAAAGTGGTTTTGGTTTTGGTTTGGGTTCATCGGGTCATTTCTTCTAATCAAGATTACTATATTAATTAAACTTGTTTTGGATAATTATCAATATTTAATGTTTTATGTTTTGATGGTTTGTGATGGTGGTGGTGGTGAGAGTGAGAAAACAAAGTTTTAAATTTGAGTTGTCTGTAAGTATATAATTATTCACTAAACAAAATGTTGGGATGATTTATAAATATGTTTATCTAATAATGGAGATGTTATTATTATATGACTTTGTCTTCCATTTTGTCAAAGACAAGGATTAGTGTTTATATAAACTATCCAAAAATTTACAAGTTGCAATTTGTTCTCAAAAGTTATAAATTTAAGTGTTCACCATAAAACTATTCAAAAGAATTCTTAAATTTTAGAAGTACGTTTTAAATTTAAATATTTCATCTTTACTTAAAAAGTGAAAGATCTTTCACTTTTTACGTTTTTATTTTTGCCTATAAAATATTCATCAATACATATATGATACTTTAAAAATATATTACAAATACTTATTCGTTAAATATTTAATATAAAATGGACAAAACGAGAAATTTTAAGTATTGAATGAAATTTTGTTGTTGTTGAGTGGATTTTCCTATAGAAAAATGTATTTTCACAAATTTTATATATTTTTAGGCCTTTTTTAAGAGAAAATTACACCAAATCACCCAAAAACTCAAAAGTTTGTATAAATCACCCAACTTTTTTTTTTTTGCAAAAATCTCTCAATTTTAAAAGATTCTTTTCATCTCTACCTTTTAATAGTTGTGATTACTATTTTATCCCTATGGTGTATTTTACCTATTGTGTTTCCATTACACCTAATAATTTCTCCTCATTTTACATAAACCGGGCCAATTCAAACCGAACCACCACCGGTCAGACCATTATTGGCCGGTCAACGGCCGGACCACCGCGGTCAACGCCGGTCAACGGCCGGACCACCACCATTAATGGTTTGTGGTCTAACCATTTTTAATGGTTGGACCAATTTTAGTTAGATAATTAAAAATTAAATAAAACACCATTTTGGGATTGAGGGGATTTGAACCCTTGACCTCTTATAAGAGAGAGGTTGTGCTTTGCCATTAAGGCAAAGGCTAATTGTTGTCAACATTTACTCTATAATATATATGTATAACTGATTATAAATTTAAATTAACTTATTAGAATGAAATTAATTTATAATGTAAATTAAATATCAACTTAAATTAAATTTATTATAAGTTTAATATTAAATTAGTCTAATTAAATTTATTTATTTATTAAATATTTATACAATAAAAAAATAAAATATACATATGTTTATATTTTATACAATTTATTAATATATAAGTAAAACTAGTAAAAATATTTCACTTTTTAAAATTGAAAAATATAATGGTTTAGTGGTCGTAGTCGGATATGTGGTAGTGGGACCCCCGTGGTGTGCGTAAACTCAATAAGAACTCAATATAAACTCAATGACGACTTAATGTCAATTCAATGATAACTTAATGTCAACTTCATTATGTATACTATTAAAAGTAATTTATAATATAACAAATAAACTAATAGTAATTTGAAAGTAAATTATTTAAGGTTTTATTAAAATAAAATAAACCGAAAGTAATTTTAATATAAGTGAACTGAATATAAACTTAATATTAACTCAATGTGAACTCAATATAAACTCAAAGTAAACTTAATGTGAACTCAATATAAATTCAATATAAATTTAATGTTCACTGAATGTTAATTCAAAGTAAATGTTTTGATAAATAATTATAAATTTAAAATGAAATTATTTTATATTATTATATAAAATTATTTTTCTATAATTTATACTTTCAAAAATAAACTATAGTAGATTGAAAGTAAATTATTTAAGTTTTTATTACAGTAATTTGTGTAAATTTAATGTCAACTCAATATGGACTTAATGTCAACTCAATGACGACCCAATATCAACTCAATGTAAACCTAATGTCAACTCAATGTAAATTTAATGTATTTTAGTAAGTATACTTTTAAAAATTAACTTAATATCAGCTCAATGTAAATTTAATATCAACTCAATGTCGACTCAATGTCAACTCAATGTAATCCTAATATCAACTCAATGTAAACCTAATGTATAATTTTTTAGTAAATTATTTTAATTTTAAAATGTAAATTAATATCAACTCAATGTAAACTTAATAACTCAATGTCAACTCAATGTAAACCTAATATCGACTCAATGTCAACTCAATATCAACTCAATGTAAACCTAATGTCATTTCGAAGTAATGTTTTAGTAAATTATTTTAATTTTCAAATGTAAATTAATATCAACTCAATGTAAACTTAATAACTCAACGTCAACTCAATGTAAGCCTAATGGCGACTCTATGTCAACTCAATGTAAATCTAATGCCGACTCAATGTCAACTCAATGTAAACCTAATTTCAATCCAAAGTAATTTTTTAGTAAATTATTTTAATTTTGAAATGTAAATTAATATCAACTGAATGCAAACTTAAGAACTGAACGTCGACTCAATGTCAAACTAATGTCGACTCAATGTCAACTCAATGTAAAGCTAATGTCGACTCAATGATGACTCAATGTCAACTCAATATAAACCTAATATCAACTCAATTTAAACTTAATATAAATTAAATTTAATATCAACTCAACGTCGACTCAATGTCAAGTGAATGTAAATCTAATATAAACTCAATGTAAAATTGATGTAAACTACATGTCAATTCAAAGTAAATGTTTTAGTAAATTATTATAATTTTAAACATTAACTTAATATCAACTCAACGTCGACTTAATATCAATTTAATGACAGCTCAATGTCAACTCAATGTAAACCTAATGCCAATTCAATGTAATCCTAATGTCAACTCAGTGTAAATCTCATGTCAATGCATGCAAACCTAATGTCAACTCAGTATAAATTTAATGCCAATCCGAAATAGTAAATTATTTTAATTTTGAAATGTAACTTAATATCAACTCAACGTAAACCTAATGTCAACTCGATATAAACCTAATGTCAACTCAATGTAAACTTGATGAAGGTTACATGTCAATTTAAAGCAATTTTTTTAGTAATTTATTATAATTTTAAAAACTAACTTTATATCAACTAAATTAACTTATATAATTTATTTTGAGTTTATATCGAGTTGACATTAAGTTAATTGTGTTTCTAATACATTAATTTATAAATTTATTTTAACTTAATTTATTTTAAGTTAATATTTAATTTACACTAGTATTAATTTAATTAGAATAAATTAATTTAAATTTTAACAAGCATAATATTTTATTAGTATTTTATAATAATATATAATTTATAATCAACCATTTTAATATGTTTATATTTAGTTTAAATGCTTCCTTATACATTATTAAATAGTATATGTATATATATTAAAGAGTAATTAAAGACAACAAACATGTCTTGCCTTGATGGTTAGACACATGGACAAAGTGTGAGAGGTCATGGGTTCTATTCCTACTAATAGCAAATTTATATTTTATTTAATTCTTTTAAAATCTCACCGCGGGTTGACCGCCGTTGACCGCGGGTTGACCGCTGTTGACCGCGGTGGTCCGGCCGTTGACCGTCGTTGACCGCGGTGGTCCGGCCGTTGACCGGCGTTGACCGCGGTGGTCCGGCCGTTGACCGGCGTTGACCGCGGTGGTCCGGCCGGTCGGACCGGAATTTGGCCGGTGGTCGGTGGCGGTTGGTTAGATTGTCTAACCAAATCTAGATTTGACACGTGTCATCATTTGATTGACTGAAACGTAAACCAATGAAATGTTGACAAATACCAAGGACAATATTGTCTCATTTTTTTTTATTTTGGGTTATGAGGGATTTTTGTAAACTTTTTATTTTTTTTTGAGAGATTTTTGCCAAAATCAAAATGGTGAGGGAAAAGTGAAACACCATAGCATTTTTAGGGGATTTGTGTAAAAAACCCCTTTTTTTTTGGGTTTCCTAAATTTAAACTCATTGGAGGGAAGTTGAACCAAATCCATGATATTACAAGCCCAGTAACATCATATAGTATCTATGTGGCCTCTCTCTAAAATTGGACCTTATTATGTAGATCTGTTCGGTTATGTTAGACTTAGTTCATTTGAAAAATAATCAAAATCCAATAAATCAGAACTTATTTTGTTATATTAGTAAAAAATTATTATTGTTACATAGTATGACCATTTTAAAATTTAATACTACTAATTAAGCTAAAATGAATTGAATGGATAGTATTTATTTTATTTTTATTAGTTTAGTCGTTTAATAATGACATCAACATTTAACTGAGGAGAGAGACAATTAAATAACTCGGAAAAAAATTATTTTAAAAAGTGTGATATGAATGAGTAGTTATACTTAAAATCAGTAGTTTATAGTAATTATTTCTAAAAAAATTGTTTGAAAAGGGAAAATGAGACAATTTTAGAAGAAAAGAAGAAGTTAAAGATACAATTAGGCAATGTTGAAATTTTGGAGAGTGGGAGGGAGATATCAGAATTATTGCTACATTTTGTTTTTCTTGTATAATTAAAAAAAATTCATGTCATAATGAAAGAAATTAATTATTTGCTTTTATTTAATTTTAACATTGATATACAAATATTATATTGAATATCCAGCAAATGTAATGTAAAATAACATAGTTTATACACTTTCCATATTTTTAGAAGAGATTTATAAGACAGAAAGAGCAATCATTTTATTTCTATTTCATGCATGGCCATCGATAATCACACATAAATATGATATATATCTCATAATTAGTATCGAAAAATAACATTCAAATCTTGCATGTAGCTTCATGAAAATCTTGATTTATACATGGCTCAAACACTAATTATTATTTCCCATTGCAATCTTATCTATCGACATTGCAATTTTGGTAAGATATTGAAAAATGGACATAATTGCAATAAATATTTTGTTTTTAAATTTAATCAATTTTTTTTTAAAAAAAATGATCGAAATAAATAAAGGCCGTAAATGTTTAAGTTTAAAAGTATTTTTCTGAGAGAAGTTTAAGAAAAGAAAGTATACAGAATATATTTAACATATAAAATGAATAAAATAACATACATATCTTTTCCGTATTTTTTACCATCTAAATTTCTACTATCCTAGAAAGAAATCAAAAAACATAAATTCAAATTTTAAAATATCATTAATGTCCAACAATAAACATAAAATATAACACTTTTACAGATCCAAGAATAATTGAAACTACACAAGGAAACTTTCCAGCTTGCACTCGATTATAATCATATATGGAAAAAGAAGTAACAAATTAACATAGTATCTTTTATTTCCTGATAATCAAAAATTTTAATAGTATATATTAAACAGAAATATTTACCTCAAATTTCAAAAGAAATTAGAATAAGAATGATGTCAAGAAAAAGGTTCTACTACAATTTCTTGCCAAGCAAGGCAGAAGAAGAAGCAATGGAAGCTCGGAATGAACCACACAAGGTGACTCGAACAATAATCGAAATAAATAACTTGTTAGTCACTACTCCTACTCCGACGCGAATCACTGATCCGAACAATCCGTGGCAAATACGAAGAACAATTTCGAGAAACGAAGTTACGAATGGGGAATTTGTTTTGTCGCATGAAGAAATGTTTGAACATGTTTTCAGGTTTTGGAATGTTGAATCGGCTAATCATGTTGTTCAAGGGAATAAGTGTCTTGTCGTTTTGATTGATTATACAGATGAAACGGTGCCCAAAAGTTTCCAAAGTTCGTATGTGAAAATTGGAAGTAATGAGAGTTATATTGTTGGGTTGATGGATGTTGTTCGTTTTAGGGTTGTTAATCCTGGGGATGAAATTGGTTTATTTTGGGATATGAGGCCTGTTTCTTATGGTTTTGGTTTTAAGTTATTGCGTAGAGTAAATTGTCATTAATTATTTGATTCATTTTCATTCTTGTTCTTTTAATGGCTAAATTTGATATTTTTTCAATTATAAATTCATTGAATTATATCCGATTATAAGAACGAAAGTTGAGTATGAACGGAGTGATAATGGTCATTTATCTAATCGTCGGTCATTGATTATTTTTTAGGTCTAATGGTGTAAAAGAATCAAACTTTTTCAATTTTTTTTAAAATCTACCAAATTTTTTAGAAGTTGTAAATTTGTCTCAGTTTAATAAATTCCTGAAAATCTATTATTTTTTTTAAAATTAATTCAATTGTGTTTATGTGACGTATCATTTTAAAAATAATTGGTGTTGGTCCAAATTGAGCGTAATGTATAAGAGAATACATTCACGAGGTCCAGAATGTGAACTATATAACCGTGGACCGGACACCACATTAAACCCAAAACCCTAAGGTAATGGGTTAAGTAGTCCATCCCATTTATATATTCCACATTCTATTCATATATTTCCAATGTGGGATTTCCATCACACTTAATATTCAACAAATTCCCCCTTAAGTATGATACCTTTTCACATTGGATCGTTCAACTTACCTCGGAAGTAGACTCCAACCCTTTCGGGATAGCATACCCGGAGTCACCAAGTTCCACCCAGCCGAACCGGGCTCTGATACCAATTGTTGGTCCAAATTGAGCGCAATGTATGAGAGAATACATTCATGAGACCCATAATGTGAACTATATAACCGTGGACCGTACACCATATTAAACCCAAAACCTTAAGATAATGGGTTAAGTAGTCCATCCCACTTATATATTCCACATTCTACTCATATCTTTCCAATGTGGGATTTCCATCACATTTAATATTCAACAATTGGAAAGAAAGAGTAGTCTATTGGGATATCATATGATTTATATAAATCAATTTCAGTATATATTGTAACGATTTTGGAAAATTAAATAGAATTTCAACGAATTGATTAAATTTGAATAGATTAATAATTTTTTAAAAAATTGAAAAGATTTAACTTTTTTTGTAGAATTAGACATATTTTCAATTGTCCAAAGAACAACTTCTGAATTGTCATTAATGATATATCTCATTTTCAATATGGTTTTTACATTGTCTTTGATTCATACCACTAAAACTAAAATGTACATATAAAGTACATCGATATTGTTGTATTTTTCTAAATCTATAATTTTATTGTCCAAACAAAAAACTTCAATAGATTCAACGGTGCTATTATAGAATTTTTAAAGATAAATAATTAAACAAAATGATAAATAAAATAAAAGTAAGAGCTGATCATAGCATAAGAAGCCGTACAAAAAACACAGTTTAAAATTCTCAAAGGTCGTTACAATGTTATAGTGTCAAATCAAGGTTTGACTTTTGTATTAGTCTGATGCATACATATGCTCAAGTTATTATTAGGCTAAACCCATCTAGAGGCCCTTGTACTATATCATTTTTGTTCAAAAAGCCCCTGTACTATTTTTTTATTCTTCAGGTCCCTCTACTTACATAATTTTAGATTTTCAGGTCCTTTTTTAGTTTTTTCCAGTCCCTCTACTTACAATATTTTTGTTCCTCCAGTCCCTCAAAAGGACCTAAAAATCGGAATTTTGTCAAGTACAGGGACCTGAAGAACAAAAAAATAGTACAAGGACTTTTTGAACAAAAATGATATAGTACAAGGGCTTTTAGATGGGTTTAGCCTTATTATTATTGCAGAATTAACATAAAGAACAAAAAAAACTTTAATTCTATAAATATTATTGCAGAATTAACATAAAGAACAAAAAAAACTTTAATTCTATAAAATAATAATTTAACTATTTAATTTAATTTGTTATTTTAAATTTTTGATTCAATTTTAAAAACCAAATAACTAGAATAAATTAAAATAAACCAACAAAGTATATATATTTTAAATTTTAAATAATTTTTTAAATGTTTATTCTTTTTTAACTATTTTATTTAAAAAAGAAGGTGTTCTATTTATCAATTCAATTAAATTGGTGTAGAAAACTAGTTAAATAAATTGTTCGACTTTTAAATTATATATAATAAAAAAATCAAACGACATTAAAATTATGTCCTTTTAATTTTAATTTGTAAAGGAATACCGTACTTAAAAAGAGAAGGTTAGTACAACTACTACTACTAGTAAACAACTAATGGCTAATTGGTCATACAATAAGCTGATTTGTCATTACATATAAGCGGATGCAGGTGAAGTCAAGTTCACTCGCATTCAATGCATCTGAGGAAAACGCGCCTCTCTTTGAAGCCGCCATCAGCTTCCCGCGTCGAAAGCGTGGGAAATATATTATTTTACATAGAGATATAGAGAAGCAAAAATAGAGTTGTGTAACTGTAAATTGACAGTTATTGGAATTGAATATATAGATCTAATCCGTAATCAAGAGATTAATATGACAGGAATGCAACAAACTATTGACATATTTGTCTTTTCATAAATCACAAGTTTCTTGAAGATAATAATGAAATTGTGGACATGTAAAAAAAAATGTTCAGCTTTTTTATTTTATCTGGGCACAATTAAACTCCCGTATTTTTAAAATTGAACAATTAAACCCTTATTATTTTAAAATCGAATAAATAAATCCTTTTAGTTTACTTTTGGGACACTTACCCCCTCGAATTTTTGGTAAATATTTTAAATATTAAAATTATTTTTGAAGTTTTTTTCTATATGATTATGAGAGACATGTTAGCTATTAACGAGTGTTTCTAATGATGTTGGATGAAAGGGGTTATTTGTTTTATTTGAAAATAAAAAGGGCTTAATTATATCCTAAAAAATAAAAGGACTGATTTGTTCTTTTGTGAAAATTACGAGAGTTTTTTTGTACTTTTTGCCCAATAGATAATAATGAAATTTGCTCACTTGGAGTAAAAGGCTCTAACAAAATTGTTGAATTGTTATATTTAAATTGAGTGTTGGTAAATTAATCTCATGATAATTTTATTATTATTTATTTATTTATTTCAAAAGGCTTATCCCTTTAAAACCCCTCACCTTTCACCCCCAATTTGTTTGCACCCTCACATTGTAAAACCAATAAATATACCCAAATTACGACTTTCACTTTCAATTGCACCCTAAAACATTAAATTGATCTCTTTTCACTTGAAAAATTAGGTTTTATTTTTGTTTTAAATAAAATATTAAGTCCTATTTTAAAACATATGCTAAAATTTAAAGTATTGATTTCAACTTTTGTCAAGTGAAAAGAGGTCAATTTAATGCTTGAGGGTGCAATTGAAAGTGAAAGGTCGTAATTTGGGTATATTTGGTGGTTTTACAACGTGAGAGTGCAAACAAATTGGGGGTAAAAGGTGGGGGGATTTTAAGGGGATAAGCCATTTCAAAATGATTGAATAATTGAAATAAAGTTTCATTCTAATTATGTGGGGATTTAAAAGCAGAAAGTTAGAAAAAATCTTCAAATTGTTTAACAAGAAGGCATAAGGTTTTCTTTAACCCTCAACCATTAGTAAATATGTAAATAATATCCAAAATTTTAAATAATAATTGAGTTTAATAACTAAAAACAGTTCCATAATTTTTAGAAATTAAAAATAGATCACTTTTTGTAATTTTAATTTTATTAAAGTGGCAAAGGTTTATGAATTGGAAGTATTAATTGAAAACTCATCATTTGAAGATTTTATTTCAATTGTGATAAACGCTTAAAATATTATATATAATGGATAAAGATTTAAGAATATATTGAATGGAAGATATGATGCATCTTACTTAGCACATGCTCATAGTATTTGAAGCGCATGTGGTAGTCTAAGCCTTAAGGTCTTGTCAAGAGCTTGGTGGAAGACAAGAAAATCATACTAATTCCTAAATTCCACTCCAAATTGCAACATTCTAACCTCACTTTCTCCCATTTAATTCTTCAAGCCACTAGGAATGAGGATATACCTTCATTATTTGCCACTTTAATCTTTTTTTGTTTATCTTTAATACTAATATTATTTTTTCATTAAATTTATTAATTAAAAGTTATGTTTATTATAAGTTTAGAATTTCTTTTAAATTTAATCCGAGAAACAAACATTTACAAAAAATATACTCCATTTTTTCACTTGTTCATTTAGTCATATATATATATATATATATATATATATATATATATATATATATATATATATATATATATATATATCTAATTACTTGTCATTTTAGGATTTTAAAATAAAAGACAGAAAGTTGTGTATATTATCAAACTATTTTTCTAATAAGGCCTAATCACTCAAAAAACCCTCACCTTTAATTTTTTTTTTCAATTCCACCCCGACGTTGAAAATTTGTCAATTTTACCCACTTTTGAATTTTCTGTTTTCAATTGTACCCCAATTTTTTTAATTTTTGTTAATTTTTTAACTTAAATGATGAAATCATTCAATTAACTAAGTTTAAACATGAAATTAAATTCTTTTTTATTCAAAAAAGTACAAATAAGTCCTTTATTTTTAAAAACTAACTAAAACCCATAATCATATTAACACTAACTTAAATTCTTAATTAATTTAACTAAATTTAAATAAATTTTAAAAACGTACAATTAATATATGCTAGACATGGAGAATGTTTTAAACAAATTTCCAAACGAAAAAGACGTTAATTTAATTTTTCAGGGTACAATTGAAACACAAAAATACAAAATAGGGTAAAATTGACAAATTTTCAACGTCAGGGTATGATTGAAAAGGGGCTAAAAGGTCGGGTTTTTTTAAGATATTAGACCTTCTAATAAAGTACAAATCTTAATCAAATATATAGCATTCGCACATTGATATCTGATTTTAATAACTACGTCAATGATATCTTTAGCACTTAAGATTCCTTTCTTAATAAATGGACAACAAACCTTTAATAAATAAAAAATAAAACAAATATTTCGAAAAATAAATACTAACAAATAATAAAGTGTAATTTTTTAAAAATAAAACTATCATATTTCTTACACGATTTCATCTTTATTGTAAAAATGTCTTTCATATATCTTCGAGTATTCGTGATAAATTGGATTTAATATTTATTTCGTCAAAAAATTAATTTATGATAAAAAAATGAATTGACTATTTATTATTATATGATAAAATTGAAATAATATAAAAAAAGAAAATGCTATTTAACACACCATTTTGTACCATTTTTATTATTCCTCCTTAAGTGGCAGGATTTATTTCATCTAATTACCCTCCAAAAGTGTATATCTCAAAAAACCAATTTTTAATGAATCCACTAATTTGTTACCACGTCAGATAGATCGAAAAAAATTAGGTTAAAAAAAAGAGTTATGCAGCATTACTCATAAAAAAATGGCTTCCGATAACAATAAAAGTAAATTATTAAGGACGGTCGAAACAAACGATTACGATCTTATTTTTAAGACTTTTTGTTAAAATTTAATATATTTATTAATGGCTGCTAATTTTCACAGCAGTGGTAGTAAATCGGGTGATTTCCGTGGGAGATAGGAGAAATTCTTAGGTAGACTCGGTCTACCACGTCATCCGTAGACCAAACCTATCACATTATGACACGTCATTAAAATGATGGCAATCTTGTAATATTACTATTCAAAGGTGTAAATAAGTAAAAAATGAATTTATAAGATTGCCATCATTTTAATAACGTGTCATAATATGATAGGTTAGTCTACGGATAACGTGGTAGACCGAGTCTACATAAGAATTTCTCGGGAGATAGATACATGCACTGAAGAAGCGCACGTGAGACAACAATGATCAACACGCGTCTCAGTCGCGTTGGGGAGGGGCTAATACGTAATATATATATCTATATACTATCTTATAAAAGAGAACCCAAAAACACTGTACATTGAACAGTGTTTTTGGGTTAAATTTCCAACTCTGTCCCTTGATATTTAGCATAACTGCCTCCGTACCCTTTCCTTCAATTTTATTTTTCTAATGAAATTAGGTTTAGCGGTGGTCTTCTCTTTATCGCTGCCTCTCTACCTACGCCTCTTCTTGCAATTCATTCTCCGTCGACTTTGAAGAAGATATTTATGCTTCATCAAATCACAGATCCGTCAAGGAAGAAGACAACACAGATGGATGTTGAAAGCGATCACAGTGGTTGCTCTAACTTTAGTTCTGACTCAAACATCAGCGGCAGGCGTCGAACATGTCTTTACCGATCACGTCTCAGTTTGATCCTCTTCTATTTTCCTCGACGTGTTTGCTGTCGACCTCTCTTTTTTATCTCCCTACCTCTCTCTTTAATACCTAATCATGTATGTCTTTTAGTTTGTCTTTTACTTTTTTGTTTTTCATGAATTAGTGATGATAGAAGTACTGCTCTCAATATCTCAGACTCTATTTTAATTATCTTTTAATCTTTCAGGCTGGAATACAGTAAACTATGATTTACGACGCCACTACTATTGAGAAAGCTGATCTTCTACTGTTTAGCAGGTCATATTAGCTTCCTCCTTTGTATTTTTTTGAAGAATACCTTTTTTTTATTGTGGAAAGTGCACATAAATTAATTTATAATGTTTGTAGGCAATTGATCCAATAACATGCAAATGCCTGTACAAAATGCTTAATCGAGATGTATTTTATGAATAAATGGCACACTTCTACTGGGAAAGAGGTAATTATAAACTGATTTGGCTATTTATATACAATTTTGAGCTCAATTTGTTTAGTTTTTTTTTTTTTGGTATTGAAGTCAAATTGTATTTGATTTGCGCAGCATTTTTATATAGTGGACGATTACGAGAGATGATAAACTGAAAAATTGCTATTTTTTCAGAATCTAATGATTGTGCTAGATGATAAACTGAGGCAATCAAGTGAGTTTCTTCATTATTGATGTAATGCAATGAATATATGGTTCATTTATGGTTCAATAAAAGAATTTTGATGCATTTTAGCGTTGGTTATATGAAAATCGAATGAGCAGTTATGGAGCAGATGTGTGGATATACTGTGCATTGGCATTGATGGAAAAATTTGAATGGGCTCAAGGTTATAGAAAACATTTTTGTTTGCTTTATATGGATTATAAGAATGGTCTTGCCCGACACCCAAAATCTTTACCATATTGTTAATTGCGTTGTCCTTCATCGGAATTTTAAGAGCTTTTTTTTGATAATGTAAATTGACAGTATCATTGGTTACTTTGAATCTTTCGCAGGCTGCCGGTGCGATGTCAACAAAAATTGGTAAGTTGTGCAATCTGTTAAGCTCCTCATGCCATATGTCTAAAAGTTTGTCTTTGAGTTCTTGCCTTAATCATTATATTTCATGTGTTTTGTGGCCTGTTAGTCAGAGATTATATTTTTGGTTTTTCCCTCTTCATGTTTGGTTGTATTTGGTTGTATTGTGTATATTTAATATTTAATGCTTGTGCGAGGTATGCGTGGCTAGCATCGTTGGCAGGCAATTTTTTTTGTAATGTGAATAATTGATTAATTTTTCCAAAAACAACAAGAAGAAAGTTATATTTTTGATGTGTATGGACATTTGCATTGCTCTATGCGACTAATCTCAGTGTAATGATCTTGGAATGCATCAACTTGATGATGTGGATGAGCTCTTTTTAAAACAATGATGCTAGCCACGCATATGAAAAAAAAATCAAAAGTTTATTTCTAAAAATATTTGCAGCTTCTTTATTAGTTTACTCTTTTTGCTCCCCTCATCAATTACATTTAATTTAAGGCACGTCCTGGCATTTGTCCAATGTCACTCGCACATATTCAATCTTAACTTAGATAGAACATAGGCTTTCAATCCTTTCAGTTCTTGTGCTAAAATTCATGTTCAATTGCTTTTAAATTTATTTTTCTGTCAATTTCTTGATTGCAGAGAAGGATTACCTTTGCCTATATGGATTTTTCAATGAATAGTAGGATCAATCTGGCTGCTGAAGAGGTGCCTCCGGAACATCCATAGCCTTCTTTGGGTATTATTTTGCTAGAGATGGAATGCAAAAAAAGGATTATTGGTTGCAGTTCATAGTGATGCATGGTTGGTTGCCGTGTCCTTTTATTTTGAGGCTAGATTTGGATTTGACTAACCTGATAGGTAATTCATTTTCTCATTCGACAACTTATTTGTGTGCTACTATGCATCTGTTGAATTTTTAGTCCCTTAGGATTTTTACCATCAATAGGCATGGAGACTTTGTCATTGTTAATTTTCAGCTTTTATATGATGTCAATGTGGAAGGATAATGATTCTGAATAAGCAAATTCATTATCAGTTTTAACAAATATCACCAGGCTGTTAATTATGAGTTTTATGTTGGCTTGCGCCTCGATATGATATTTGAAGGGAAAGACTCATGAAAGAAGGTACCTCGATTTTTTGTTTTCTGATTATGTTGCCTTTTGTGTTTCTGAATTGATCATTTTTTCTGCATAAACTCATTGACTAGCAATCTATAAACCTGTTGCTGCTATCTATTTTCTTGAGCATGTGTACTAATAAATATATCCGAGGTAGCTAATTTTGGAATTGGTTTTGAATATAAAAGGTTCCCCATTCAATTTCCGGCTTTACAATTTTTATGAATATCTGCAAAACTCATACGTTATATGATGTATAAGTATCTATCGCATGAAGCTCTCCAACAAATTAAGTTGGTCTCTTGGGAGTTCTTCCTAGCGTCGTATGCTTAAATTAATGTACACTTACGAATTTGGGTTTACTTTATGGAGTTCTTTAATTTATGAATAATAGGCACAAACTGAAAAGGTTCTTGAGGAAAATACAAATTTTATTTGAGCCAGATCGTTAATAATATTTTGATGCGGCATTACTTATGATGTTTGTTTCATGTTCTTTCCATGTTTCAGAAACAAATATGCCCTTAAAAGTCTGCCAAGGCATGCAACCTGGATTCGCTTAAGTGATTTTGTCGAAGCTTTGCCTGAACTGAACTCTTTTGATTCTTAATCTGATAAGCAACAGATGTCTTAATATTATCTTCCCAATTGACCTGGATTTGACATGTTGAGATTGATTGTTTTTCAGGAGAAAGTACTAATTAGTAGTTAATAATTTTAAGCTTTTATTTATATTTTATTCCATAGGCTGTGTAAGATAATACCAATTTTATATTTAATTGTTAATTATGGATTATTACTTAATCTTTTATTACGCATTTATTATTAGATATTTGTAAATTGTGTATTATCTTTTTTAGTTGTTATACTTTAAATTTAGAAATAGTTATCCCGAAGCAACGCGAGGGTTTCGTACTAGTATATATATATATTCAAAACTGGATTAAAAAATTGAAATGTTTTGTTAAAATAACCCATGTACGAAATTAATAAATTAGAAACTACAAATAATTGATTGTGATTATAGTAAGCTCCCTTAACCAGACAAAACCCACATTAACACAGAGACAGAGAGAGAGAGAGCGGTGTATTAGGCTTTGGAGTTGGCCTTCCATGCCACGGTAATGGAGCCTGAATCTGGACTTCCTTCTAATCCTTCTCAGGTTTTTCTTTTTATTTTTTCAATTAATATCATTTCAATTCATCATACTTTCATTTTGTTGATTTGTGTTTTTTTGCTTGTTTTGATGCTTATTATCTATTGAACACAATTGGGTTTTTGCTAATGTAAATGAAAGTTATGTTTTTTAAATGGTTATTAGTAGATTGGATATGGGAATTCGTTGGTTTTCTTGCTTCATTCAGTGAATTTACTGATTGAGAATTTTGAGATCTTATGTTTGTCCTGTTGTTGAATTTTGAAGCTTTTGACTATGTTTAATCTATTTTGAGATGGGTTTTTATTGATTAGTCCTATAATTTTACATGTCAGCTTTTGTAAGTGAGCTTTGGCATACTGTTTTAATTGTTGTTTGTGTGGTTAGTTTAATTAGTTTATGTGTTGTAGAGGCTGTAAGTGTCTCCATTTAATGAAGGAAAACTGGAAAAGTGATGACTTTTTCTGTTTCTAGAATATTAAGGTTGTTGGATTTTGGCTTTCTTTCTACTATATCAGAATTTAAATATAGGCTTCAATCTGGGTTCTTGGTGCTGTATAAATCACAGACAGGATTTTTGACAAGTTGAGTCCTTGATAATAAGTATGAATCAGAGTGCCAAACCAAGAGTTTAATTTTTGCTGGTTATATGCTTCAATAAAGGCCGAATTCTCAGTAGCATCGGTTTTAGCAACAACAGCTCTCTTTAATTATTTTATTCGAGACCTAGAATCTAATAATGAGATCACCTCCACAGTCAATGACTTGCTTATATTATAAACAATCAGATGCCCACATCTATGTATTAACTAGAAAAACTGAAAAAACCTTTCTGGGAAGAGAAGGTTCCATGTAATCAGTTTGATCAATGAATAACCGAAAGCTGCAGAGCATTAGGGCTTAGCGATGCTGATGTTATTCATTTCATCTCTTTTTCTGCTTATGATTTTCCTTGTTCCCTTGGTACTTTTTGGAACATGTATTGTAGGGAAAACCTGTTATATTGCTGGCCTTAACCACAGTACACGTGATTGTAATTTGCTTTGTTACACATATTTATATTTCCCGAGTACGCCAGTTCTTGTGATCTGCAATAAGTTTTAATAAATGCATAAGCATTACCTTTAGTTCAGTTAATGTTTTTTTTAAGCTCTAACCATTGTCTGCCAATGCAGCTTTCATGGGTCAATCTGTCCAGGAATCTAATATTAGCATATCAAAGCTTTGGCGTTGTATATGGAGATCTAAGTACTTCACCACTCTATGTTTTTTCAAGCACATTTACGGGCAAGCTGCGGAAGCATGAGGATGAGGAAGTAATATTTGGTGCATTTTCTTTGATTTTTTGGACCCTGACACTGTTGCCTTTGATTAAGTACGTTTTTATTTTATTGAGCGCAGATGATAACGGTGAAGGTAAGACAACTTATTTAAGTCGTATTTTCTTCCATGGGAAACAATTTTAAATATTATTTCCTGATATCTTTGGTTAATGTTTCATGTCAGGTGGCACATTTGCTCTCTATTCTCTGCTTTGCAGGCATGCAAAGCTTAGTTTACTTCCCAATCAACAAGCAGCTGATGAGGAGCTCTCAACCTACAAATATGGTCCATCATCACTGAGTACCAGCTCTTCTGTACTGAAGAGATTTTTGGAAAAGCATAAGAGGCTGAGAACTGCCCTGCTTGTTGTGGTACTATTTGGTGCTTGCATGGTTATAGGAGATGGCGTGCTTACCCCAGCAATATCAGGTAAATGGGTGCTATGGGCTTGGTAGTGATGTTTTAGTACACAATCTTCATGGATATGTTGTGTCTGTCTCTATATGTCAAAAAAATTCACTTTTTCAACCATGGGTGGACTATAGGAAAATTTATCACATCCATCGTTCTCCAGGATCATTTACGCGGTCATGAATTCTTTATGTATGAATACGGGCAGCTGAATTTGTGCAAATATAGTTAATGTAGCCCATAAAGCTTACATCTTACCAGTGTACATAAGGCTGTAGATTATTTCCATGTTTGTCGTACAAGAATGAATCATCCTGTAATAGCATCAGTGATTATTTTGAAGGCTGTGCTGGCCTATGACATGCTTTATTCTTCTGCAGTCCTTATTGTCGTAGATTATATTTCACCTTATGCTGATATGTCATTTTTCAGTAGACCTTGCAGACTTATCTTTTTAATTTCTAATCTGGGCATGGCAAGAGCAGCGGTTCTCTTCCCCAGTTCACTAAAGCTTGTTAATGGATAACTTTGTTATCTTATAGAAATCATTCTCTTGCAGTTTTATCATCAGTATCGGGGCTAGAAGTTACTGCGGCTAAGTTAACAAAGGGTAACTGTTTGTCAGTTTGAACCACTTTCTTATAAATTTTTTTGCTTTATATGGTGCATATTTATATCCTTGCACATTCTGATAGGCACCATATCTGTTGTTCTTTCTTAACTATCCTTGTTACGATTGTTAGGTGAACTCGTCTTGCTTGCCTGCGTCATTTTGGTGGGCCTTTTCGCTCTTCAGCATGTTGGTACTCACAGGGTAGCTTTTCTGTTTGCACCTATTGTAATTATCTGGCTGTTCTCTATATTTTCCATTGGATTGTACAACATTATACACTGGAATCCGAGGGTTGTCCGTGCAATTTCTCCCTCTTATATTATCAAGTTCTTCAGTCAGACTGGTAAAGATGGTTGGATTTCTCTTGGAGGGATCCTTCTTTCCATAACTGGTATGTTGGATACAAGCGATGTAGTAAGCTTGCATGATACTGCACTGATATGCATGGCTGCATTAAATACATTTAAATTGATGGAATCTTACTATGTGGGTTGATTTGTAGCATATGATTATATGGACATATCTTACATTGGTTCGTTAAAATAGTATTTAGTCTTATGAAGAACTTTTTAAGTTACTTGAAATTGTCGATTCAGTGTTATATGCTTCCAATTCTAGTACACCGACTTTTAAGAGCTTTCTTTATCTCACCAGGAACTGAAGCTATGTTTGCTGACCTTGGCCATTTTACTGCCTTGTCTATCAGGGTAAGAATACAGCTTGACCTGTCTTCTTTGCTGTAAAGTGTATTACTTCAACTCTTTTTTAAAGCGATATTTACGAATTGTTTTCTTAACTGTGCAGCTAGCATTTGCATTTGTTATATACCCTTGTCTGGTGGTACAATATATGGGTCAAGCTGCATTTCTATCTAAAAACCCTCTCTCTATTCGAAACAGTTTCTATGACTCAATACCCGGTATGTAATATGATCTTCAATTAGTTTTGCTTCCAGCATTCTTCATCTATGTTCATCTGGGATGTCCTTTTTGCATATTGCAGATCCTGTATTCTGGCCAGTCTTTGTTATTGCAACCCTTGCAGCTATTGTTGGGAGTCAGGCTGTTATTACTGCTACTTTCTCCATTGTTAAGCAGTGCCATGCCCTTGGTTGTTTTCCAAGAGTTAAAGTTGTTCACACCTCGAAACACATATATGGACAAATCTACATCCCTGAAATAAACTGGATCCTCATGATCCTGACCCTATCCATTACTTTGGGATTTCAAGACACAACTCTGATTGGAAATGCTTACGGTAATTCTCTCCTCTAATATGTGTGTGCGCGCGCGCATGCTGAGATTATAAGACATTTGCTTTCATTGGTTGTGCAATCATTTAGCATGTGTAGCTCTTTCAAGCTTATAAGAGGTGTATAAGGTTTTTATCAGCGAATAACGGTCTTTGTCATCTCTCCGTTTGCTGCCTCTCAAGTCTCAACTTTATGTGATATTGCACAGATAATCAAGTTGCTGTATAAGTTTTTGAAAACAGCAGCTTATTAAGTTTCGACTTGTCGATTCCTCAAAAAAAAAAAAAAAAAAAGTTTCGACTTGTCGTTTTAGAAGGAATACAGAGTGGGATGCAAACATCTAAATTGTTTACATTCACTTACCTTTTTACAGTTTTCCCTACTTCTAGTATTTACATGAGTAAGTTACTTGAATGTGACAGTGTTTTCTTTTCTCAGGACTTGCATGCATGACAGTTATGTTCGTCACAACATTTCTCATGTCGCTTGTCATAATCTTCGTTTGGCAGAAAAGTATATTTCTGGCTGCATCCTTCCTACTATTTTTCTGGTTCATTGAGGGTCTCTACCTTTCGGCTGCTTTAATGAAAGTACCCCAGGGTGGGTGGGCACCACTCGTCCTCTCGGCCATATTTATGCTCATCATGTTCATTTGGCATTATGGGACTCGGAAAAAATACAACTTTGATCTGCACAACAAAGTTTCCTTGAAATGGTTACTAGGTTTGGGCCCCAGCCTTGGCATTGTCCGTGTGCCTGGTATAGGCCTTATATACTCCGAATTGGCCACAGGAGTGCCTGCAATCTTCTCCCATTTCGTAACTAACCTTCCTGCATTTCACAAGGTTCTAGTGTTCGTTTGTGTAAAATCAGTCCCTGTTCCATATGTTTCTCCTGAAGAACGCTTTCTCATTGGCCGTGTATGCCCAAGACCATATCGCATGTATAGGTGCATTGTGAGGTATGGATACAAGGATATCCAGCGAGATGATGGAGATTTTGAAAATTTGCTTATACAGAGCATAGCTGAGTTCATCCAGATGGAAGCAGTGGAACCACAGTTTTCTAGCTCTGAGACCCCATCACTTGATGGTCGAATGGCCGTTATGAGTACGAGATCTGTACAATCAAGCATGAGTTTAATAGTAACCGAGCAAGACAATATTAGCATCGACTCTATCCAAAGCAGCAAATCTATAACCCTACAGAGTCTTCGATCTGCTTATGAAGATGATAATCCGCAGATCAGAAGGCGCCAAGTGAGGTTTCAGTTACCACCAAGTCCTGGGATGGATCCTGCAGTTAAAGACGAGTTGCTAGATTTAGTTCAGGCTAAGGATGCGGGTGTTGCCTATATAATGGGACACTCATATGTCAAGGCTCGGAGAAATTCCTCGTATTTGAAGAAGCTTGCTATCGATATGGGATATTCATTTCTTCGAAAGAACTGCAGAGGCCCTTCTGTGGCACTTAACATTCCTCACATCAGCCTTATTGAAGTGGGCATGATCTACTATGTCTAGTTGTTTCGAGAGACTTCATTGTCTCATTGACCTTAGGCGCGTGGTCGTGTTTAAAGCACGGGGATTACAGAAGTGTTCATGAAAGGTAACAACAGTATGCTGTTTTGATAGATATGTTCTGCTAAACAAAGTCCTTGATCTATTTTCCCATCTGTAGATAACATTCTGCAATGTTCAATCATATTATGAATTATTTAGGTTTTTCACTTGAATAATGTTGTTATTAAAAGGAAAAAAGAAGGATAAAAGGAAAAATGATTCAGTTTTGATTTTGTTGTTGCTTTTAAATTATGCTTTTCAACTTGGAACAAAAGATCAAAAAGGCAAAGTTGGTGACTTTGAACAAAAACACCCTTAAAACAGGTGTTTTGTCTCGTTTTATCCCTTTTAAACTCCAAATGTTCCGGTAGTTTATTGTTGCCTTAGCTTCTACCGCTCCAATTATTTGAGCCAAATTAACCGATCAGTGGGTGTTTTTGTTCAAATCCATGAACTTGTTCTTAATTGATATTTTATGCCAAATTAAGAGGGTAAAATGAACGTTTGTTGAATTATTTTTCTTAAAATGATATCTTATAAAAAGAATTTGCAGGACCTTTTGATGGTTTTATGTAGTGGGCAGTAATAGGAAGCAGAAAAACTAATAATTTTTGTGGCTAAAACTAAAAGATAAGCAGAAGCTGAGGAACTGAAAATGATGTTCCTCAAGTTCAATTAAAGTAATGAAAAGAAGTGGGAGTGGTTGGTGACACAATCCAATATTTGTTTCATTAGCAGATGGATAAGTACTATGAAACTGCCAAAAAGCAGGTAGAAAAAACAAGCATCATATATCTTTTTTTTTTTATCAAGAGTAATAAATTAATAAAAAAGGCTTGAGATTTCTTGTAAAACAATAAAATGAGAAGTCTGGCGGTACTCAAACTTTGAAGCATAAAAAAAGTGCCCACCAAGCAGTAGAATTCCTCAAAATGAGAAGTCTGTTTCTCTTCTTGCAGTCTAATACATTAAGCATCAATAAACTCCTAGAGAACATCGAGGAGATCTATGCAATTTTCAATGGTAATAGTGTCAAAAAAAACTTCTTCAGCGCGCAGTGAACCACCGGTGCCATTGGGGAGCACTTTGAGCAGTTGCAGCTCAAAACTGGGACCTAGATGCCACATATGCCTGGTGCTTAAAGTGCCATGCCGGACCAAACATAAATTCCCATTCCTCAAAGCAAGTAAAAAGGAATCAGAAGCGGGTAACTTAGTCTCAAAGTCCACCAGAGACCTTTTGGAAGGACTTCCCATATTGTCCAACTGAATCGCCCAAAACAATGCTTTCTCATCATAAAAACAATTAGGCACATCATGACGCATCTTGTAAAAATATCCATGAACACAGCAGGGGTGCAAACATCAAGATCCTCGCTGAGTAGCCAGGAGAGAGACTGGGGGTTGAAAGCACAAAAGCCGTAACGATTTTGTACAATTATGAAGTTGTTGTCCAAAGAAACATGGACTACCAGCTGAACTTACACATGAAGTTGATTCCATTTGGAGGATTCGGTAAGGGATCCCAAGTGTAAGGGTTCAGTTTTAGAATAATGACCTCCAAAAACATAAACTTTTCCATTAACTGACACCGCACCATGACAGGTTCGTCCGGCAATCATGGAAGAGACTCTTCTCCACTCACTAAGAGGAGACTCAGTATGAAGGAGATAAACCTCTGATTTATAGCCAGATTTCCGCTTCAAACTAAATATATCTCTCTCCTCCATATCAAAGATCCCTCCGATATAGTATATGGATGAACCCACCCTCACGGAAGTGCCCTCCTCGGGAGGCATATATCTCACGCAAAATCTTTACCGGTATAGAGGACAAAGAAGATGTTTCGTTGAGATCGGCACTGTACCAATGGTGTCGATACACACTATCTGACAGTGACACCAAGACATGTAAGAAAATTTGATTATCAACGGCGGATGCGGATGCGGAGGCCTCTTCTTCCACTTTTCTAATCTTTCCTGCAGGTGAAGCCTCTTTCCCCACGAATTCTTCTGCCTTTCGCACCATTTTTTGCTCAACATTAATGGGAGGCTCCGCCATTTCTTACCGGCACAGGACTAGCTATCCGGGTGTAGTTAAAATATTCAAATCCAAATGTTATTCTGTTCTTCTTAAATTAATAGATTCTATTTCAAACATTTTTATCCAAATATTATAGGCACTTAATTATTACTTGAATAATAATTATTATCTATACCTTATTAATTATAATTTATTGTTTAATGAAAAAACAAAAGATACTAAAAGAGGCAAAGTTAATAATTAATTAAAAAAATAGATAAATTTAATTTTTCAATATTTGTGTTATTAAATATACTAGTTTCGAATTACGTGCTACGCACGTGGCTCGTAACGTGACTCATCAATTTATACTATATTTTTTTATCACTATATTAAATTTGTTAGAATTTTTGATAGAAATAAAAACAATACTTCAACTGATATATTTTAAAAACTAATTAAATTAATATATTTTTAATTTAATATATATGTTTAATAAATTATATAGTTGTAAGGGATCAAGAAACAATCATTATTTTTTATTTTTGATACAAATTATGGAGTACTTTTTATAAATACATTATTATAGTAGTAATAGCAACTTATTTACTAAATTAATTAATAATTTATTTTAAATAAATTGATAGTGCAACTCTGTAATTAATAAAGAAAGTAATTATTATATTTGAAAATATAAATTTGTAAATTAATTTAGTCTTCTTTCAAATAAAGTAGCATTGAGAGTTTGATGTTACAAAATAAAATATATCCAAATCTTTTGTTTTCCTATGTCCATATTACTATAACACTGCAAGTTGGCGTCAATTCAAACACTTAGAGCATATCCAATGCACTCTCTAAATATATCAAACTCTTTAATTTAGAGAGTTTCATGCAAAATTTGAAGTCCAATGTACTCTTCATAATTTAAATTTAAAGAAGAGAGTGAGTTTGGCTCTCCACATGTGGAGAGTCAAATTCACTCTCTATTTCTTATCTTTTCAATAAAATTTCAAATTCAAAATATATAGACTATCTTTTTATTTTTAAAAATATATGTTTTGATTTTATTTTAATATAAAAAATTATAGAAATAAAAATTATAATAAAAAAAATAAATATAATAATTAAATAAATTAATACTTATTGAATAAAACGTTATATTTAGAGAGTCTATTGGAAATAAAATTAAAAAATATACTCTTTATATGTAAGATGCTCTCTATTTTATAAAATATACTCTTTAAAATAGAGAGTACCATTGGAGATGCTTTTAGGAAGTTGTAATACTCTAATAGACTAATATTATTAAGCTACATTTTAGAGTGATTCCGTATTTATATAGTAAGTTTTAGTGGATCTTTTACTTTCCTAGTCCCGTATTTATAGAGTAAGTTTTAGTCAATTTTTTACTTTCCTAGTTAAAATCAAATTTCTTAATTTCTTATCTAAAGCAATTTGACTACTCTAATTATTTAATAAATTAAATTACTATACTACTACTTTAAATGACCATAAAACCTTTCATTAAATAACCAATTAGTAATAAATTAAAAAGGATTATTACGTAAATTTGTCTGCCCCCCATCCGTGCTTTTATATATAGTATAGATATAGATTTAGACGGAAGAAGGGAGTGTATAATTAGAGTTTATTGCTGAAGAAATTACATTTGTTAGAATCTAAATCAAGCTTATTTGAAGATTAGACATCTGCTAACAGCAAATGTACACAAGGCAACAGAAGAGCGGCTTTTATTCTTCCTTTTTTCTGGTCAGATTTAGAGTTAACCAAAAAAAGAAACTTCAATTATTGGGTAAATAGACTCTTGACCACAACATCGTCACTAATCATAGCCACATCTGCATTATCAAAGTTGAGTCTGCACCTAACCTTCTTATTCCTGAGAAACAAAAAAGAAACAGTCAACTGCTGTAATTCACGTAGCACGGACACTTCATTCAACCAACATTTCTCGTTTCAGAAACGTGTCGGAAACTTGATATTTCAAACATGAAACTTCATTTTTAACATAGGACACTTTGAAATGACACCGTCTTTTGGTGACCATGTCCAATGTCCGTTTCCATGCTACCTAGGCTGTAATGAAATTCAAACTGACTACTAAGCATTCATACCTTTTTAACCGCTGATTGATGGTTACAAGTTGTGTTGAAGGAGTTTCGTAAGGGTAAATACTCTTTCCAACAATTGCATAATAGCTTCTACTCATATTTGAACTAAAGTCATCCTGTTGAAAAAAAAAACACAGATTCTATAAAGACACGAATTAGCAAATTGTAAGACTTTATGATATTAACTAGGTAGAGATGTTGCTTACCTTCGACAATCGAACTGGCGAGACATAGACATTATGTGTTGGAGATATTTTTCTTGGAGACATGTCAGGAAGGTTTCGAAATGAAGACATTTCATTTGAAGTTGGAGTTCGATCATCTAAGCAGAAAAGAAAAACAAAAGCTTAATTCAGGAAAAAAAAAATCTATTGAAATGGCAAGAACATAATCTACGTTCACAGAAACTTGACGAGTCCTATATTTCGACATTTTTTCCGTTTTCGTATCCAGCAACATCGAACATACCAGAAAGCATACCAGTATTCTTGATGTCAGAATCTTCAGTTTGTGGTTCTGCATTATGAATCTCATCCAAGAAAGATTTGGCACTTGGAAGAAAAATTTTGTTGTACAATGTAACAAGCTCAGGAAATTGGCCCCTGTTTTTCTGTTTCAGCATAAAAGGATTAGAATTCCTGAAGAAAAAAAAGGCTGTTTATAGAAACTAAAATTGACATTTACCTCTTGGTTGCCTGATACAGAACATAAAACTTGATATCTAAATTGCAATTGCTTCATATAGGTGTCAAGAATTTGTTTCAAACTCAGATTTATTCCGGACATCTGTAATTCAAAAACAGATAAGTATTGAAAAATAAATTAGCAGAACATAAGTATGAATCTAGTAAGATTAATACTAACCTTTGCAAGAACATAAAAGCAGCAGATAAGTATTTGATAAGTCTGTCGATTAAAGAAAAGTTCGGTTCTTCGATTGAGGATTCGTTGGAAAAGAATATATACTTTGTTCCTCAACTGTTGAGATAGGTTTAGCCTTTCAGCTATATTTTGTATTCTGATAGCAGCTAACTTTTCCATCTGTAAAATGAAAACAAACCTGTTTCAGTGTTTCCGTCGTAAATTAGGGTACATGTGAATTCGGATGCTGTACCTTTCGGAAAAGAACAGTGATCGATGTGTTTGAGCATGCACACTCAGCAGGCGCCTTTGATTGTGCTGGGCTGCAGATAGTTGCATATTCAAAATTTACATCAGATAGATTAATCTAATTGAATACACCGATTATGCTCCGAAATTTCGAAAACACTTGCCTTGTAAATGCCTTTTTTAAAGACGACACTGATGTTGGTGTTGGCGGATAATTACTGGAATTCTGGTCAATCTCCATATCATCCTGTTCAGCACAAGCGCTGCTTGAAGACATAGATACTCTATCCTGAGCTTCAAAATAGTAAAACAAGATAAGATTATCACGTGAACAGAATTACTGAAACGGAAAACGTTGAAACTGGAAACAGCAAGATGATATTATTTTACAAGGATTGGTTATAAACATGAACTTCCAGAGTTTCTAATTTTTTCTAGAAACGAAAAAAAAAATTAAAATGTAGGACTCGACAAGTTTACCTGGAGAAACACTTTGCTTCTGCAATACAGTGGAGTAAACCAAGCCTCCTGAATATACAGGATTACGCCAAGAAATAGCTTCAAGCGATGGAATTGGTTCGCCTAGAAGCTGAAGTCGACGTATCTCCTCGGAAAGATCTGGTTTTGCAACAATCAAAGAACTATACAATGATGAACCTTTCTCCCACACTCTCATCTCTAGCAGCTGTTCTTCCAGAGAATTAAGATGACGTCTCAATTCTCTAGGAAGCGATGGCTCATAGATTATCAAACTCTGAATCACTTTACATAGATCAAAAGCTGTTATTCCTGTTCTTTCAAACAACATAGAAAGCAGCATACCGTTTCCGGTATCCGCTGCAGATACTAATTCTGCAGAACAACTAAGCAGACATCTATGGAACCTTTCATTACCAAGCAATCCACTTAAATCGCTAGGTTTCGATTTTTCAGTTTCTGATTGACAAATTGATTCCAGAACTTTGTAGTATAACTTGATAGCTTCACTCCGTCTCTGCTCTGACCAGAGACTTTCCATCAAATTGAGATCTTGCAGAGTTGTAAGAACTCGCTGTTCAGCTAGTCTACTTGTCGGAAATAAAGCTGACAGTACGATATTGGCTCTTCTTATCACCTCGTTAACTATACTCGTGTCGCGAATCACTAGCAGATCCTGCAATTCTGATGATGGATCTGAAGGAAGTGGAGAAATAACCGTTTGAAGCCATGTTCTTGTATTCCGGGCTCTTTTCATCGGAGTTGGTGTCGTTACATTCGACCCAGAAGGAGATTGTAACAAACGGAATGCATCTTCTATGGATTCTGTTTCGTCAATTTTTCTCTGTTCAATTCAATGTAATCTCAATAACAATTAAAAAAAATCGGAAATTATACTAATAGAACTGAAACAGATTATAAATATAAAGTTTCGGAGTTTGTACCCCGAAACTAAGACTGAATAAGTTTCCGTGCAACATTATTAATGCATACATACCTTCATAACCCTGATATCAGGAGTGGCTTGTGATGAATTTTTGTCCATTCAATTAGCTTAATCTGTAAGATTGGAATATAAAACTGTTTAGTGAATAGAATTGTTTAAACTAATTTTGAATGTATCAGAAAAATAGCTCATCAGTCCATAAATAATACTGTAAAATCTCGAGTTTGAATTCTATTTTCGCCAATTCCGGTCAAGATATGAGCGATCAGAGTAATTAAAAAAATTCAGAAAGCCAAACAAAAATTGGAAATTAGAAGATCAAACAAAATTTACACTGTATCATAATCAAGAAACCATATATAATTCTGTGACCCAATTGCAGAAATTTTGAAAATAAAGGATAAATAATAATATGTACTCACGAGAAGATTGGAATTTATGATGATCAGCTGGGAATTAGATAAAAAAAATGGTGAATCTTTAAGGAGAAGGAAGGGGAAGAAAAAGAAGAAGGATTGTAATGATCCTGTGTGCGATATATTTGGCGGGTAAAAAGATGAGGTGGCAAAGTGCAGCTTATTTGGCGCGTCTCCTATAAGCCGTGAGAAAGAGATAATAGTAAAAGTCGTTAATATTCCCGCCAAATCATTCTCCTGTTAAATATTTCACCTAGACAGTAATTTTTTTTGATAAAAGTTGCAACAATATTACAGTTTTGGTAGTTCTATTCTATCAATTTCAGTTTCCACTTCTAATCCATTGTGCTATGCACGTGGCTCGTAACGTAACTCGTTAATGTACATATTAGTAAATTTATTATAATTATATCAATTTTTTATTTAAAATTAATAGTAAATTAGTTAAGAATTTTTGTAAAAGTAACTATAATATATTTGGTTATTAAATTATTTTTTTTGGTTTTATAATAACCATAATTAAATAATTAACTTAATTTTATTAATAATATCTTTAAAAATAATAATATAGAAATTTAAATAATAATATATTGACCAAATACAGTATTTTAATTTTGTAGTTAAATCAAACTAAAAGATAGGTATTCCTACTAATTTGGAGATAATTTAGCTATTTTTTACATATTAAAAATTAAATTGGAGATAATTTAGCTACCTAATCTAATTAGGACTTTAATTACAATAGTGATTAATTAAATAACTAATTAGTTAATGACTATAAAACCTTTATTTAGTAATAAACTGAAAAGGATTATTTAGTAAATTTGCATGTCCCCCCCCATCCGTGCTTTTATATATAGTACTAGTTTTTCGCCACGTGCTACGCACGTGAGCGATATATACGTGATCCGTTATAAAAATTTAATATTTAATAAATAATTATAGATATCATTAAATTAAATATTAAATAAAATGATTTTTTTTGTTGTATCTTGAGAAAATTGTTGTTAGCGTTCGGCCACGTGCTACGCACGTGAGCAATATATACGTGACCCGTTATATAAATTTAATATTTAATAAATAATTATAGATATTATTAGATTAAATATTAAATAAGATGATTTTTTTTGTTGTATCTTGAGAAAATTGTTGTTAGCCTTCGGCCACGTGCTACGCATGTGAGCGACATTTATATATTTGAAAAAAAAATTAAAATAATTCTCCATTTTTAGGCTCTATTTAAATTAGACCCTAATATTATTAATAATATAAAAAATAAAAGATATTTTAAACTTTTTTATAGGTGAAAAGAGGTCAATTTAATACTTTAGGGTACAATTGAAATATAAAAAGACAAATTAGGGTATAATTGGAGAAATTTCTACGTCAGTGTATATTTATAAAAGGGGATAAAGATGGGGGGATTTTGAGTGATTAAGCCTTTTAAAATTTGAGGACATGTTAATCCTTATTTCTTTAAAAAAAAAATTATGTTAAGATAAAACACTTACCGTCCTATTTAATCAAGCCTTTCAAATAGACTCCCATCTAACAAAGTCTTCAAATTTAAACACTTAGTGCAGAAATATGATTGAAGAGAAAAAGAAATGTATATGAGTGCTCTATTAATTTTTCTTTTTATGAAAACAGTCCTATATGTTAGCTCAAGAATCCTTTTAAATTCACATATTTTTATTTATAATTAACAATTATTAGTTGTGAAAAAATTAGTGTCCTATTAACTGTTTTCTTTCAGAAAAAGAGTTCTATTAGCTTAATATTCCCTTTTAATTTCCGTATTATATGTTTAAGCATTTTGTTTTGCTGATTTTGCTTATCTTTTTAACCAATTTTACTGCAGTTAATTTTTTTTCCTTTTTTTTCGTGTTTCAAGTTTAACTAAATACTAATCCTTTTATATTATTTTTTTAATTATAAATTATACCCTTAATTTATACCCTTAATGAAGCCTATTATCGTAATTTTGCCTGTCTCCCCCCCCATTCCCACATATAAGATAGTTATAGATAGATAGATAAATAGATAGATAGATAGATAGATAGATAGATAATCGATTACCGACACTTAAATAGACGATTGTCCACCTTATCTTTTTGATTAATGAATTATTTAAATTTGGAATCTTTTTATTCGTTGTAATAAAAAAATAAACTTATTAAAATACTTTTAAGACTCCGTTCCGATATAAATTTTACGTTTTAAGTTTTATTGGATTTTGTTTTTCAAATAAGTCTATTTCAAAAAAAAATAAAAAATGTGTTAATTTCACTAGATAGTAATATTATTTTCTTCAACTTATATAATTTTTTTTTATAGAATGTATAATGTATTTTATAAAAAAAATTATTTATTTAAATGATTATACTAGCTAATAAAGAAATTTAAAAATATAATTTTACATCTATAAACTTTTTATGAAATAATAAATATTCAGTTAGTTTGGGCCTTAATGGGCTAACTAGAAAAGAAAATTGCACAAAACACTCCCTTTTCTAATTTATTTGTAATGAATACCTCAATTTTAAAAGTTTATTTTTTTACCTCATTTTTCTATTATTTTTAGTTGTACCCCCAACTAAATTTAATTTATTTGTATTTTTACTCTTCTTTCTATACACACATGCACACCTCATTTTTCTTTTCTTTCTCTCTCTCTTTCTTTTCTCTTTCCTCTTCCTCCTCCTTCTCCTTCATCTTCGTCTTTTTCTTCTTCTCTTCTGCAACTTTTTCTTTTCATTTTCTTCCATTAAATTTCTTAGCAAATTCTATTTAAATTTCCTATAATTTATTTAATATATTCGATTTATAACACAAACAATCAGAGATCTGAAACAAATAAGAAATCAAAGATGAAAAAATCAATCGTGTTCGTTTCAGAGAATTTGAAGCAACGGAATATTACGCCATCGTCACCGTCATATCCTCTTATTCTGGATCTTTTTCTTCCTCTTTCTATTTTTTATGTATTAATTTTTTGTTCATACGTTTGAAACTATTGTAAACTGTTTGAACCTGTTTTTAAGAAATCGTTTTAAGTAGTTTGTTTGAAACCTTTATAAACTGTTGAAAACTTTGTAAACTGTTTTAGACTAACTAATTTAATTTTTTTATGCAATGTTTGAAACTGTTTTAAAAATCCATTTGAATCTGGTTGAAACCTTTGAAAACTGTTTAAAACTTTTGTAAACTGTTTTTGAAATTTTTGTAAGCTATAAGAAAATGTTCTATTTTTAACTGTTTGAAACCTTTATAAACTGTTTAAACATTTTTAAACTGTTTTAAACTGTATTTAGATCAAAGTTGCAAATTTTATTTTATGAAACTGTTTGAAACACTTGTAAACTGTTTGAAATTTTTGTAAACTGTTTGAAACTGTTTTTTTTTAAACTGTTTGAAACGCTGGTAAACTGTTTGAGACCTTTGTAAACTGTTTGAAGCTATTTTTTGAAACTGTTTGAAACGCTTGTACACTGTTTTGAAACCATTGTATAAACTTTTTTTAAATGATAATAAAACTGTGCTTTAGAATTTTTTTGAAACAGTTTGAAACTGCATGTGAAACTGCATTTGAAACTGTTTAAAACCGTTTTTAATAGATTTTTAATGTGACCAAGTACATTAATAATTTACAGTTTTTTTGTTTTTGGATAAATTTATGATCGTTGGATTTGAATTCGATGTGAAATTTAAAGCGATTTCATTACGAATTAAAAATTCTAGCGGATCGAAAATTAAAGTTGAAACTCATAAAAAAGTGATGTTAGAATTAGAAAATCAATCTATTTAATTGATATGAATTGAAAAATTTGATTTATTTATTGAATTATTAGCTGTATTGTTTGGATGAACTGAAACAATAAGAAGAAAAAGAAGAAGAAGAAGAAGAAGTATAAATCCCAAGCGGCAGAGTATAAAAATAAAAGAGGAGAGTAAAAACATAAAGATGAAACATGCTCGAAAGTTGGAAAATTATAGTTAAAAAATACTAATATTTTTCTTTTTTTTAGGTATTCTCCTAATTAACTCAAAATGATAAAGATAAAAGGGCCGGGCCTCGCGGGTAAGCTTACCCAGTGTAGTGAAGAAAACAGAGGGATATATTGGACAAGAAATAAATTTAAAGCAGAGAGAGAGTTGTTAAAACTAAAAAAACCGCGCAAAGCTTGTGGGCGGAAGCAAAACGGCGACGAAAGTGAACATAAAAAGGCAAAAGCGTCGGTCGTCTCTCGACTCCATCTCAGTGGTCTTCCAAAGTAATAAATTCCTCATTCATATCTGTAATTCATTAATGGCTGCTTTTTAATTAGACAAATTCATATTCGTTCATCAAATTATCGCTTATGTTTTGTTTTCCGTTGTATTATTTCTTCTTCAATTACTTTTTATTATCTCATTATAGGTTGTCTCTACTTAATTAAAGAATGTGAAATTAGGTATTGAATTACGTAGATGTTACTTTTGATTTTATTTTATTTCTTTCAAAATGTCGTTAAATTTGAAAGTGAATTAAATAGAGTTCAATTTGATTATCATATGGAGTAATAATGTAATGGCTAACTGGCAATTTTTTATGCCGCAGAAATTTATTTGGCACTCTCTTATCATAAGAGGAAGACGAAGAACCAGTTTAATATATTTGGCCATTTACATTAGAATTAAATTTAATTTTTGCACAAATTGTTAATTATATCCTTTGATGTGCTGTCATTTATTGTTTGATGCTCAATTTATTTTCAGATTTGTTGTACCAATGCTAAGATTTTGAAGTTTCTTTATCATGTCCTTTTACTGGCATTCTTGATACACAAATCTTGGTTCTTACTTTACAAGATCACATTTGTTACCCCTATATTTTAGCAGTTAATTGCAATGAAAGCTAATTCTGCAATTCAACTCTTGTTTTTCTCATGTCGGTTTTGTTGTTATGTTGCACATTTTGAGTATTTTCAGTCCCTCGTCATGGCATTCTTGATACTAAACTCTTAATTCTTGCTGCTTCTTAAATCATGCACAACTCTTGCCCCTTATGATTTCAGCAGTCAATTGGGATGAAAGCTAACTCGGGAATCGCTCAGAAAGAGAAATTCTCTACAGTAAGTGTTTTTAGTGGCTCCTCGGATTATAAATGCAATGAGCAGGAGGAGACTGCTTCATTACCAGAACTTAGGGAACTGGAAGTTGTTTCTCTTGAACCTCATTTAGTTGACGTGTGCAACAGATCTTGCTGTCGGCCTAGAAGGTGAATGTTTTCTATTTAAAATCCTCAACAGTTATTATTCATTCATGCTCATATCAAGTCTAAACTAGCGTCTTTATGTGCTTAGTATAGGGTCTGTGTATGTCTCATGATTGAGCTTTGTTCACTAACTTATCTAAATCTTCATTTACTTGCAGGAACTTGTGTCCTTTTAAAGGCGACATTTGTAACATTCTACCTTCATTATTGGGAAAGGTAGATTTTGCTTCAATTCTTCTGAAGTTGTATTTAACCCCTCTTCCCTTTTATTATGTGTATTTATATTTTCATTTTCACCTCCCGCATTGTTCAGGATGATCTGGAATATCAATTGGATGTTAACACCAGCCACTTTGGTTTACTCAGCTTTTCACCGCCACTGCGTACAAAAAATCCCTTAGTCTGTGATGTAACGTTTGTTCATCAAAACCTAGAAAAAAATTCTGTACTCGGAAATACCGTTGGAGAGATTGATCATCGTTCAGGAGCAAAGGTTCATCGTCATGGAAATTATGAAAGGAAACCAATTATAAGGATTGAAGGTTTTGATTCGAAAGATTCCAAGTCGAATTAATGGTAGCAACTGCAAATAATTGGTAGGTAGGTCAAGTGTTCTCAATTCTTTCCCCACTTCAATTTTATTCATGATGTGGGTAGGGGAATTATAGTCTTGTAAATAGTACATACCATTTCTCAGCTTGTTTCTGTAGACAAACAAAATTAAGAAATGTACATGCTGAGTGCTGACATTTTGTATAGAGGCATTAGGAATTGGAGTAGACTTTCTTGATTTAGAACTATGATGATTGTTTGCAATCAAACTTCACGATTGTCGTCTGTTATTGAAAGGGTATATCTTTTTTCAAGTTCTTAATCTGATCTTAGATCGTATTGGACCAAATCAATTTTATAAGAATGTTAATAGGTTGTTTTTTCAGTTCAATTTTATTTTTTGGTTGGGTTTGTACTAAAAGTGAAATAAAAATAAATTACTCTTAAAATTTAATCAAAGCAAAAAAAAAAAAAAAACTAAAAAATGGGCATTTGTTGGTTCGGTTTGGTTCGATTATTGGGTCATTATACAGGCTCCAAATTTCTTTTAAAAGTAGCTTCACCAATCCAACGGCAACAGCCATAACTATCCTAGAAACATATTGGTCAACCAACAAGTTACAAGTTGGATTACCAAACATCTCTGCTTTTCACTGTCACTATATATCTACACATTCACAAGCCAATCCATATAAACTTTTCAAACACTAAAACTGCATCTTGAACATAAAAGAAAACAAAGATATGGCAAAAAGTTGTGGGATTTTTGCAATAGTTATAGTTTTGAGCATTTTGGTGCAAAAGGGAAATGGCCAAGACAGTTCATGCATAAACCAACTTGTTCCTTGCTTAAACTATTTAAAAGGAACAAAAGATGTGCCTAAGAGTTGCTGTGATCCTCTAGAAAATGTGATCAAAAATCAGCCAAAATGCTTGTGTAGTATGATTAGCAATCAAGGCAGTGATCAAGCTGAGCAAGCTGGTATTAATGCTACCGAAGCTCAACAATTGCCCGGCAGATGTGGACTCCATGTTAATCCTATTGCTTGCATTACTGGTCAGTAATCCTCTCAGTTCTTGCTTTTTTCTTAACTAAATATTTACATGTTTAGCGTTGTATCATTTCAACTCGTGAGCCGGGGGTTGAAATGATACAAGTCGGAGAAGTCAGGGGTTGAATTGTTAAAAATGATTTTGTTGAAATACTGATCCAAATAGAGGGATAAATTTGATGTTTTTTTTTCATTTTACATTAACCATTTGAATGTATAATCTTATAATAAATTGTTTCAGATTCTCCTAATACCAGGAATTCAGTTGACAATTCTTCAGGATTTTTGTTGTTCCCTTGCTGGAAAATAGTGCTGGCTTTGTCCATTATTGTCTTTGGGTTTGTAGCAAATATAATCAACTGAAAGCAGAGATATTTGATTTTGTTAATGGAGCTTTTGCCTTCTCTTCATTTGTTAATTTTCCCATTGTTTTAGAAAAGAAATACACATTTGTTGTCAACCAAGAGTGTATCTCTAGTTAATTTTCATTATCAATAAAAGCATTATTTTATTATGTTCCTTTTATCTTAATGCAATGTATTATAATTTATAGTATCTGACAAAATTTTAAATATAATTTAATGTAATAGATACAATGTTATTTTCATGGAAATAATATAAACATTCTAAATATCTTTCAGTTATTCAAAAGGGGTGCTTGTATCAATTTAAAAATAATTTTGACCCGTATTTATCTATTTTGATAGAAATTTATAACATTAAAATAACTATTTTTGATGATGTAACTCACACAATTCAATTGATTTATAATCTTTATGGTTTAGGTAAAAAAAATCACATGTTTCATTGAGCTTCCATTCTTCTTAATAGGATTCTACTTTCACGGGTAGTGAGTGATCTTTTATACGAAACTGCCAAACGCTTCGTAAGAAAATAAAAAAGATAATGCATAATATATGTTATATTAGTTGAAACCTTTCACCTCATAATTTTACTAGGTAATGGAGCAATTTAAGTAGTGATTGGGTGAGATGTTGAGTTTGAGTTCAATCAAATTTTAGTTGAGAAGATTAGGATAATACTCTAGTTTTTAAAATAATTTGATTTCCTACCTCAATAAGGAGAAGATAAAGAAAATACCTCATCATTCTAATGCTTTTATTTTTTTACTCTAAAGCATGTTTATATTATAATTATACCTATTTTTTACTAACTTTTTACTCTAAGTATATATTTTTACTTATCATATGACAACTGTCATATTTTTAATATTTCTCTCTCTCTCTCTCTCTCTCTCTCTCTCTCTCTCTCTGTCACGACTCAAATTATTAAGCCGCGACCGGCGCTAGGGAACGGGAGTGGTAGCTCCGGAACCCGTAGTAAGCCTAAAATCAATATAAATTTTTCGCGATTAAAATGTTTTATTATATATAATACTTTATCAGAAATCTTCTTTAAATAATATAATTCAATTATTAAAATATCGTATTCCTTTTCTGAAAACATTCGCGAAACAATTCTTAGAAACCAGGGTCTTACCGAGCGATATCTCATATCCAGCACCGCCCTGTTTCCGATCACAAATATCACCAATTCCATTCACGGTAATTGGTATCAAATTTAACCGGATAAACGCTATCTTTCTAAACAATTCATTTATAAAATTATATCAGAGTTTACTTTTCAAATACCGTTTGAAATTGAATCGTAAATCTAATACTGACACCTACTGACTACTGCAGCTCTATAAAACTCGTACTTTGTGTAAGCCAAAAGGGCTGCCGACACAAAGGAGATGGTCTGTCTGATCCGACTCCGATCACCTGAAATAAACACTGTGAGGGGGTCAGTATTTTGGGAAATACTGAGTGAGCTTGCAAGTTACTAACGGTATTAATATAAAAATATAACATCGCATTTCAAGAAAACAATAATAAAAAAACATATAAACAGGTATTTGATCCGTACGAAACTAATATCCTAGCATGCGACACATCTCTCGAATAATCATATATCGTTCAACCCAATCATAAATATCAATTGCGAGTCCAACTCGCTGGTGGCCCAGCCACTAGATACGGGGACTTCCAGGCTACACCGTAGCCGAGTTCACTCTGCGTATCTAAATCATAACCCAATCGTAAATTTCATATTCATCAACAGCTCCCAGCTGTGTCAAGTCATTTCTCAATGCAAACATACTAGACTGACTCGATACTGGTGATCACACAGCCTATTGACACCCAATAGGTAGCTAGTTTCCTCGGATCGCATACTAGTTCTCACATATAGAAATTAAATAAACATATAACATCCAATCAATTGTATATAATGCGATGCGTGAAAACAATATACGTATATATATGAAAATAACTTTTATACTAATAATACGCGAAAGTAAATTGCCACTCACAGTGACCGCTATCCAAAACTGCATTATTATAATCCCGCATGCGTAAGCTCCATGCGTTGTCCAATCACGTATCCATTCCCGCTAACTGGCTTGATAGTTTGTCGGTACGTCAGTTACTTAATCGAGTTACCTATACGTTTAATCCATAAACGTTGACTTAGTATCAAAACCCTAAGTTATAAACTCCTGTTAACACAATCCTATTCTATATATGTCTTTTAACTTTGATCGTGTTCTAATACTTAGTCGAGATACTTATTATATCTCTTATCCATCGATTTCTAATCATAGGTTTCTTATATCTCGGAACCCTAATCGAATACGTCGTGTTCGATATTCAAATTTCTCGTTTTTGGGGCTTATGTTTCCTTTTCAATGTCCGACACTCTTATAGTCGGAAAATGGGGTCATAGCGGGGTGAAAATACCGTATAGGTGCTTCACATAAACTATGCGCCCGCGTAGTCTTGTTGCGCGCCCGCGCAAAGTACTTGCGCGCCCGCGCAAAGTACTTGCGCGCCCGCGCAAAGTACTTGCGCGCCCGCGCAAGTTTGTTACGCGCCCGCGTAACATAGTTACGCGCCCGCGTAACATAGTTACGCGCCCGCGTAACATAGTTACGCGCCCGCGTAGGATTCGTCCGCGGCCATTCCGACGTGCTACTAGCGTAAAAACGCTCCAAACACATCCAAAACGCTTAATCTAAGCTCAAAACCCTATAATCCAATTCTAATATCGATTAAAACGATATAATCGTTCCGTGGCCTAAAACTTTAAATCGATATAACTTAAAATATATCCGTTTAAACGGTAAAACGACAAGCTTACCGTGATTCGCCTCTGGAATACGATCAATTCGAGCTATTAAACGTCGGAAACGGACGAGAAACGGCGAAGCGGCGACGGATCGTAACGATCGTCATTTTCTCTCGTTCTCCCTCTGTTACTCTCCCTTCTTTTCTTTCTCATCTTCTGGATCATTCATGAGAATGATCAATATATATACATATTTGGCTAATTTGCCATTTCAATCCTTTATTTCTTTAACTTAAACCATTTCTCTTTTAAACTTTCTAATTTAACCAAATGGTTAAATTATTCTTTTAACTCGATTGCTTACGTATTATTTATATTCATATAAATAATACTAACTCAATATTATTATTTTCCGTCAAAATCTTTTAATTTCTATTTTCGAGGCTTAATTGGCTAATTTACATTTTAGCCCTTAAACTTCTCAAAAGTTGCAATTTAGCCCAAACGCATCCGCGTCCAAATTTTAAAAGGTCTCCGATTGATCCGAAACTTTTACCACATATACTATAAAATATTTCGCGGGCTTTGGCGAAATAATATCCCTTCGGATCTTATATGGTTAAATTACCATTTTAGTCCCTGTACTTTATTTGGCGACTTTCTTGACATTTTTCTTTTCTAATTCCAATTCCAACTTTAGGACTGAAATATAATATAAAATCTTTCGCAATAATCCTTTCAAGTCCGTCCTGCTAAAATTTAATATTTATCCTAATCTCTCGGAAATCTTTCTGATATCGCCACTCTGGCGACTTAACACTGGACACGTGGTCCAATTAAATAATTTAATATTTTGGGGTATTACATTCTTCCCCCCTTATAAAAATTCGTCCTCGAATTTTCATATAACTCCTTGACTTAACTTAAACCCTTAATCTTTTGAACTTCATTCACTACTCCATTTCTGTACTCTTTGTAGATTAATGTTAATCGTCATTGACGACCTTTCATATCGTCTCCGTCTTTCATAGTGTTTTTAGCCATTTTCTTATGTACTATAACTTCTTACCTTTGATTGCTTCTCTTAATTTTACAACACAATCGTTGTGTTTGTCCTTTGTTTGACATTCAATACTATGAGCTTTTATCTTTGTAATTGAATTTTCAGTTTAATACTGATACTCAATACTAGTTTGTTCTAGTAATGTCTGATTACTAGTAACGATAATCTCCACTCTTAAGATTACTCATTCGTAATCGAATGATGTAGATGATCCATTAGTTCGTACTCTTAGATTCTTTTGCTTTGTTTGATCGTGGTTACGACTTGATCTTGATCTCCAAGTCTTCTTTCTATAACGATGTTAGTCGTACCCACATGCATTTTCGTTCTCGATCCTTTTCTTTTTGTCCAACATATTTAATCCTATCATCGTTCCTTGTTGAGTGATGTGGACACTCAAACAACTCGTGCTTCACTACTTACGTAGTCTCTGTTGCTGTCATCTGATTATTATTTGTTGTCGTGCTAAAAGCTTATTCCACTATCTGTTATCCTCTTTTGTCTCATTACTTCATTTCTCGTAGGAAGATTCTTTCGCTAACGTCACTTATCATGGTTATCCATGAGGTAAGTCCTCAGGACGTATCCTTATGAGGTCTTCACTTTTCTTGTAGGGCTTACTTAACCTTCTTCTTGCGTCTTAATATCTCGTATACCTCTATATTCGTTTGTATATCCATTGGTCTATTTCCTTTTCTTAAGCATGACGTACTATTCTTTGAAGCTTCCTATCTCCTCTTACTTCACATTAATCTGTTTCATCTTTCATCCTTTATAATCTTGGATAACTGTCTTTGTTATCCTATCCTTTACTCCCCTTTACGATCATTGTTATTGTTAGTCTCACCTTATGTTTCTTTATATCACACTTCGTACTAGAGGGACAACAATTGTTGCCGCATTGGAGTTTTACTCCCGATTTATTCGATGTACCTTGTTTACTCATTTCAGTGAGGATCCTTGATTCTTTCAACTTTTGTCGTCATATATTGCCTTTAACGGTGTCGTCACTGTTACCTTCGTCACTTATCGCGTATATCTCTCACTAATCTTTTAATTAGTTGATCCTTCCTTCTTTTAGTGAGTATGTCATTATCCGCCTCATGGTAGTCCATCTTTTGAAACTTAAATGTTGACCTTAGTATTAGCCCTTAGGTTATATTTATCCTTAACTTCTTATTTACTTTTTCATTTCATTTTACCTAAGTTCTTCTTTCTTTCGTCGTCTTCTTAACGCTGATCGTCTTACGACTCTTAAGGATGCTTTTAGCATTCATCTTTACGATTCACTATTCTATTCCATTCTTCTTTTCTAATATCGTATCTTAGTTTGACTCTTAATTTCCAAACTATTTCTCTTTTCCATAGCGTAGTGTGAGGTTTATTCCTTATTATCTATAGTCTTGTTATTTTCACTCGTTACTTCACTCTTCTACCCATAACGTAGGTATATTCCTTCATGTCTCTTCCTTGACTTCTTGTTCCTAATCAACCAATAGGATTAATAGTCGTAATGCTATAGCCATATGGTACCTTTCTTGTGTTCCGTATTCACGCTCTTATCATGTGTCTCGATCATCTTTTGTTACATTTCTTGCATTCTTCTTCATTGCATCTTGTACATCATGTACTTCTTCTTTTAACATTCACAACCTCGAGCATGAGTGGTGATCGTAGCCTATTTCGTCTGAATTCCTCGACATGGTACGTTCTTGATTACTTGCGTCTTATCGTACTTTTACTGACACCTTGACTGTCATTGAAGCCGATCCTATGTTCGAGTCATCTTTATTTCTTTTCATTGTTATGTGTCCGTGACTACATAGAGTCCAATCTAGTGGATCCTCTCGTTAATTTTCCGTGTGACTTTCTCTTTTCCTTTCCTCGATCACTCTTATCAAGTTTCTTGCAACGTACGCAAGCAAATTTTTCTCTATATCGATTTTCGTAACTAACTTGTTTGTTCGAGTTCTTATACCTTCTCATAGGTATCTTACTTTCATCTCTCATGTCATATTTCGACTGATCCAATATATGTAGCTCAAGTTTGTTATTGAGTCTCTTCTTCACGTCCTTTCACTTACCTCGATGCACGAAGATTCATCTATGTGTCAAATACGTTCGATGCTATATATTGCATCCTAACCATTCAGGGATTACTATTAATCTTTCATATCAATCGCACCATGCACTCTACTCCTTATTAGTTGAACTTAAAACTTAAGATCCCGTGTTTCGCGCACATCATTCACACTTATATTTGTCCTAATCTTTTCATCCACTTTATAATCGTAACTTTGTGGTGGAAGTCCAACTCCTAATTCACTTATTGCAATTCTTGTCGTTTACCTCTTGATCTTTCTTATCATGCTTCTCAAATCACTACATTCTATGCGGACTTGATGTTAGCTATAATTAATTGATCCAATTCCATGCTCCGTACTTCATATTCTTGTCACTCGTCTACTTGGCTCGTCACTTTATCGACATATATCCATTATCGATATTCTTCTGAAATCTACTTCACGTTCTCGGTTAGCCGATCGTAATAGTTAACACTTAGGTCACCGTCTTAGGGACATCGTGTTCCAGTGACAACTTGATCCAACGGTTCAATAAAGAGTTGTCACGATCTTATTAAACCTGACGACTTTCTAATATTACGCAATATTCACATTATCCTTTCATAAGGGTAATCTTCTATCTTCAAGGTGTAAACTGTGAGTCTATTTCTATGCTCGACTATCCTCTTTCTTACTTCTATGGTGTGGTAGCATGATGCTCTAATCACTTCGTTTAAAGATAGGAACATCCCAGTTCATCGTTCAATTAGTTACAGTTTGCTACTCACATACATCTTACCATTCGCTTCTCGTATATAAACTTCATTCTTCTTATATACTTCTTTCCTTATATCGTAGTTTAATATCTTTGACGTCCTGTCAAAGAGATACTTACTTTCTAGCTTACCACTAATCTGGTATGTGTCACTTTCCAATACATCTGCGATTTTTAGCTATATTCTAGCTCGTTAACTCGAAACTAAGTTCATATCCTAAAAGCATAACTCCTATGTTCTCGCAATTATACATATTCGATCTTCTCGTGGCCTTGATCGCAGCTTGCTCGCGAGCATTTTACTTCCGTCACAGAGTTCTGGTCTAGGTATACTTACTTAAAAACAAAACTCCTTGAAAACTCTTTCGAATAAAACATTTCGTTTCGAAATGTAAATCGAAATTTTATTTAAATCTTAGCAAAATTGTGCACTAGGGTGATGACGTCTCTCATCCCCAAAGAGTTGCCACATCTCACCTTTTCGTCTGAGCATAATGCATATGATGCATGTACTATTAATGCATGTATTCATTTATTGTTCTTTTCATTAGCAATGTATGTAGTGATGCACTTCTATCAATGTCGTGGCATTTATCAATGACTATCACGGGTCTAGGCACAATTATGCTTTCAAAATGGTTTAAACAAAATAACTTTAGAAAGTTATAAAATTTGAGTTTTGTAAGCTCTCTAGACCTTTAAACTCTGTATCCGGCAAGTTCTCTCACCTCTGTAGCTTTATACTTCTTCGTTATCCGCCTCCTGGCGTTTCAATCGATCCTCTCGACAGTATCTAGCCTAAATGTACCAAAACATGAACTGCCTCATCGTAGAATTTCATCTCCTCGAGGTTCCATCTAGATATGCATATCACGTATGCATATCTTATCGAAAACGAAATACGCGCGTGTATCTCATGTACGTGTGTAGCAACAAACAAACAAGCACTTCACAAACCAATCAATTATACTTATCGCAAAACAACAATGAAAACTACTTGGATCAGACAGAACTCAACTCTATAGCTGCAGTAGTTCCTAGGTCAGTTAACTAACACAACACATATTAGCAGAGGTAACTGGACCAACTGCTCTGATACCACAATTGTCACGACTCAAATTATTAAGCCGCGACCGGCGCTAGGGAACGGGAGTGGTAGCTCCGGAACCCGTAGTAAGCCTAAAATCAATATAAATTTTTCGCGATTAAAATGTTTTATTATATATAATACTTTATCAGAAATCTTCTTTAAATAATATAATTCAATTATTAAAATATCGTATTCCTTTTCTGAAAACATTCGCGAAACAATTCTTAGAAACCAGGGTCTTACCGAGCGATATCTCATATCCAGCACCGCCCTGTTTCCGATCACAAATATCACCAATTCCATTCACGGTAATTGGTATCAAATTTAACCGGATAAACGCTATCTTTCTAAACAATTCATTTATAAAATTATATCAGAGTTTACTTTTCAAATACCGTTTGAAATTGAATCGTAAATCTAATACTGACACCTACTGACTACTGCAGCTCTATAAAACTCGTACTTTGTGTAAGCCAAAAGGGCTGCCGACACAAAGGAGATGGTCTGTCTGATCCGACTCCGATCACCTGAAATAAACACTGTGAGGGGGTCAGTATTTTGGGAAATACTGAGTGAGCTTGCAAGTTACTAACGGTATTAATATAAAAATATAACATCGCATCTCAAGAAAACAATAATAAAAAAACATATAAACAGGTATTTGATCCGTACGAAACTAATATCCTAGCATGCGACACATCTCTCGAATAATCATATATCGTTCAACCCAATCATAAATATCAATTGCGAGTCCAACTCGCTGGTGGCCCAGCCACTAGATACGGGGACTTCCAGGCTACACCGTAGCCGAGTTCACTCTGCGTATCTAAATCATAACCCAATCGTAAATTTCATATTCATCAACAGCTCCCAGCTGTGTCAAGTCATTTCTCAATGCAAACATACTAGACTGACTCGATACTGGTGATCACACAGCCTATTGACACCCAATAGGTAGCTAGTTTCCTCGGATCGCATACTAGTTCTCACATATAGAAATTAAATAAACATATAACATCCAATCAATTGTATATAATGCGATGCGTGAAAACAATATACGTATATATATGAAAATAACTTTTATACTAATAATACGCGAAAGTAAATTGCCACTCACAGTGACCGCTATCCAAAACTGCATTATTATAATCCCGCATGCGTAAGCTCCATGCGTTGTCCAATCACGTATCCATTCCCGCTAACTGGCTTGATAGTTTGTCGGTACGTCAGTTACTTAATCGAGTTACCTATACGTTTAATCCATAAACGTTGACTTAGTATCAAAACCCTAAGTTATAAACTCCTGTTAACAAAATCCTATTCTATATATGTCTTTTAACTTTGATCGTGTTCTAATACTTAGTCGAGATACTTATTATATCTCTTATCCATCGATTTCTAATCATAGGTTTCTTATATCTCGGAACCCTAATCGAATACGTCGTGTTCGATATTCAAATTTCTCGTTTTTGGGGCTTATGTTTCCTTTTCAATGTCCGACACTCTTATAGTCGGAAAATGGGGTCATAGCGGGGTGAAAATACCGTATAGGTGCTTCACATAAACTATGCGCCCGCGTAGTCTTGTTGCGCGCCCGCGCAAAGTACTTGCGCGCCCGCGCAAAGTACTTGCGCGCCCGCGCAAGTTTGTTACGCGCCCGCGTAACATAGTTACGCGCCCGCGTAACATAGTTACGCGCCCGCGTAACATAGTTACGCGCCCGCGTAGGATTCGTCCGCGGCCATTCCGACGTGCTACTAGCGTAAAAACGCTCCAAACACATCCAAAACGCTTAATCTAAGCTCAAAACCCTATAATCCAATTCTAATATCGATTAAAACGATATAATCGTTCCGTGGCCTAAAACTTTGAATCGATATAACTTAAAATATATCCGTTTAAACGGTAAAACGACAAGCTTACCGTGATTCGCCTCTGGAATACGATCAATTCGAGCTATTAAACGTCGGAAACGGACGAGAAACGGCGAAGCGGCGACGGATCGTAACGATCGTCATTTTCTCTCGTTCTCCCTCTGTTACTCTCCCTTCTTTTCTTTCTCATCTTCTGGATCATTCATGAGAATGATCAATATATATACATATTTGGCTAATTTGCCATTTCAATCCTTTATTTCTTTAACTTAAACCATTTCTCTTTTAAACTTTCTAATTTAACCAAATGGTTAAATTATTCTTTTAACTCGATTGCTTACGTATTATTTATATTCATATAAATAATACTAACTCAATATTATTATTTTCCGTCAAAATCTTTTAATTTCTATTTTCGAGGCTTAATTGGCTAATTTACATTTTAGCCCTTAAACTTCTCAAAAGTTGCAATTTAGCCCAAACGCATCCGCGTCCAAATTTTAAAAGGTTTCCGATTGATCCGAAACTTTTACCACATATACTATAAAATATTTCGCGGGCTTTGGCGAAATAATATCCCTTCGGATCTTATATGGTTAAATTACCATTTTAGTCCCTGTACTTTATTTGGCGACTTTCTTGACATTTTTCTTTTCTAATTCCAATTCCAACTTTAGGACTGAAATATAATATAAAATCTTTCGCAATAATCCTTTCAAGTCCGTCCTGCTAAAATTTAATATTTATCCTAATCTCTCGGAAATCTTTCTGATATCGCCACTCTGGCGACTTAACACTGGACACGTGGTCCAATTAAATAATTTAATATTTTGGGGTATTACACTCTCTCTCTCTCTCTCTCTCTCTCTCTCTCTTTCTTCGTCAATTTTTTCTTCTTTTTTATTTCTTCTCCATTATTCTTTCTTCACCGTTCCTTCATCGCTTCGCCGTCGTTTTTTCATCGCTTCGCCGCCGTTTCTTCATCGTTTCGCCGTTGTTTCTTCATTACTCCACCGTCGCTACATTGTTCATTCATATTTTATTTTTTCTTTAATTCATGGTGATTATTGCGGTTTTTTAACATTCAGATATAAATAAATTACTCTTGAATTTGTTTTCAATTTTAGATCTAAAAATCTGCATGAAAAAATGTTATTATGATAAAAAACTATTTTCTGCACAAAAAACAGCATCTGATTATCATATGATTATCATAACACTGCAGAAAAAAATGATTTTTTTATATACAAAAAAAAAACAGTATCTGATTATCATATGAGTATCACTGTATTATCATGTTATTATCATAACACTGCATAAAGAAAGATTTTCTACAAAAAAATTGATTATCATGTTGTTATCACTGTATTATCGTCTCGTTATCATAATATAATCATATGATACCGAGATGATAATGTATTGTTGTACCTAAATAATAATGTTATGACAATGACATGATAATAAAGTTATGATAACAGTATGATAATATGATACCTATATGAAAAAAAGTTACATAAAAACTATGATAACGAGATGATAATGTGGAGAAAATAGTATGATAATGAAATATAATAAGGTCATATTATCATACTATTATCTGCACCTTATCATCTTGTTATCATATTTTTTTGTAATTATTTTTTTCATACATGTATCATATTATCATACTATTATTTCACATTATCATCTCGTTATCATAATTTTATAATTATTTTTTCATACAGATATCATATTATCATACTATTATCTTTACATCTCATTATCATAATTTTTCTGTAAATTGTTTACATATATGTATCATATTATCATACTATTATCATAACTTTATTATTTTATTATCATCTTGTTATCATACTGGTATCATGAATCTTTTTATAATTATATTTTCACGTACGTTATCATTCAGTTATCATAATCTCATTATAATTCATTATCATCTATTTATCATTATCGTACATTGTATTATCATAACCTTATCATAATCATATAATGTTATTATAATATAGTGATAACAACATGATAATCAGACAACGTCTTTCAATAAAAAAAATTGATTTTTTCTGCAGTGTTATGATACTTGCATGATAATGCAGTGATGATACTCATATGATAATCAGAAGCAGTTTTTTTTTTCAGAAAATCATTTTTGTGTATAAAAACATTTTTAATGCAGATTTTTAGATCTAAAATTGAGAAAATTCAAGAATAATTTATTTAGATCTGAAAGTTAAACAATCGTATTAATCATCACGAGTCGAGGAAAAACGCTAAAATTAAATACGAAAAACGGCTGAGCAGCGGCAGAATGATGGCGGAGCGACGGCGGAATGATGAATTAACGATGAAGAAGTAGAACAAAAACGAAGAAGGTATAAAGAAGAAGAAGAAGAAGAAGAAGAAGAAAAAGAAGAAAATGAAGGAAAAAAATGGCGGAAAAAAAAAGAACAGAGAATGAGAAGAAAAGGAATGAAGAAGAAAGAGAAAAGGAGAGAGAAAAAAAGAAAATAAGTGACAGTTGTTACTTAAGAGGGGAAACAATATGGTTAGAGTAAAATAATAATAAAAGATAGGTATAATTATAATATAAATAGGTGTTAGAGTAAAAAAATAAAAACATTAAAATGATGAGGTATTTTCTCTATATTTTCCTTGTTGAGGTAGGAAATCAAATTATTTTTAAAAATAGAGTATTTATCCTAATTTTCTCATTTTAGTTAACTAAAAAGATTGGGCTAATTTTAGGAAAATAGTGCAAAATTTAGGAACCTAAATGTAAATAAACAGAAAATGAAGAGTAACATTGACTATTAACCTCTGCAACGTATGTCTTCATTCATCCACACGCTTTATTATATCTCAGTCTCAAACCCCAATCTCTTAAGCCCCTCTTAAACCTCCACCTTATCATCCCATTTCACCTCCACCACCACCACCACCACCGTCACCACCGCAGCTTCCACCGTCTCATTGTATCAAAATGCCGCACCAATTGAACTGAAAAAAACATCTCTTCTACCTCATACTTGATAATGGCAACTGTGGACATATCTACCCCTCTTGTCTTCAAACTCAACCGCCACACTTCCACCTCCAAACTCTCTAATTTCTTCAATCTCAAACATCCTTTTCTCTTCAATTACCACAAACACACTCGTCGGCGCCGCCCATTCTCAATTTCCGCAACAGCAGCTTCCATTTCCATTCCTACCCCCACCACCGCAAGAACAACTCTCCCTGCTCATTTCAAACCCCAGAAGGGCAACATTGCCAATGATCATCACCAAGACTCCATTTCCATCCTCAACGAAAGAATTCACCGCGAGTATAGCCGAAGAGAAGCCACCTCCAGACCTCTACTGGACTCCAAGGAGGCTGAAAAGTACATAAAATTGGTGAAGGAGCAGCAGCAGAGAGGCTTACAGAAGTTGAAAGGGGAGAGGGAGAATAGTAAAGGGGGTTTTAGTTATAAGGTTGATCCTTATTTGCTAATTTCTGGGGATTATGTTGTTCATAAGAAAGTTGGAGTTGGGAGATTTGTTGGGATTAAATTTGATGTTTCAAAGAATTCTAGTGAGCCTATTGAGTATGTTTTTATTGAGTATGCTGATGGTATGGCTAAGCTTCCCCTTAAACAGGCTTCAAGGATGTTATATCGTTATAGCTTGTAAGTTTTTTCCTATCTTAATTTTTTTTGTTGTTTTACTTTTAATGAATTTGGAATATCATAGTAGTTTTGACTCTGGCCCTTGGGATTTTGTTGATTTGCATTGTTTCTTTAAAGTTGGAAGAATTGAATTCTGTCAACTATGTGCTTTCAAACATGATGAATGGATACATTTCGGTTGAATGCTTGCATTTGTAGATATTCCAAACAAGAGGGTACATTTCTTCTTAGATCTCTAATGGACTAGAAAAACGAGGGCGGAGGGCTTTAGTAAAATGGCAAGGTTGGATTTTGATTTAATTGATTGAACAACCTAAGGAATTGCTAAAATTCATTATTGCATGTCTTTTTGTAATGCTATAGCTATTGTACAAAGTTATTGTGATATATTTTGCATATGTGGTTTATCATCTGTCATTGTTGTTCTAGGCCAAACGAAAATAAAAGGCCTCGAGCTCTGAGTAAATTGAATGATACTAGTACATGGGAGAAGAGAAAGACGAAAGGGAAAATTGCAATTCAGAAAATGGTTGTTGACTTAATGGAACTGTATTTACATAGGCTGCGACAAAGAAGACCTCCCTACCCGAAAAGCCATGCCATTGCTGAATTTACTTCTCAATTTCCATATAAAGCCACCCCTGATCAGATACAGGTTAGTTATCAATAAACTTTTGGGTCTCTTACTCTACTTTGCTTATTACAATGTAAAATGGGTTTTAAATTTGGTTCCTTAAAAATATCTAGATGTTTATGGTTATTTGGAGTGTTGTTTTTTAGCCATAGCTCTGACAAAATTCATATAATCTGTTTATTTTTGTTCTAATTTTATCAAATAATACGGAGTTCAGACTGATGCTTCTTTTTAGCTTTTAGTTTTTACTTCCTCTCATGAATTAGACTTTCATTCCAGGCTTTCAGTGATGTTGAAAGGGATTTGACTGAGAGAGGAACTCCTATGGATCGGTTAATATGTGGAGATGTTGGATTTGGTAAAACAGAAGTTGCTTTACGCGCCATCTTTTGTGTGGTCTCAACAGGAAAGCAGGCTATGGTTTTAGCACCGACAATTGTTTTAGCCAAACAACATTTTGAAGTTGTTTCAGAGAGGTTTTCCAATTATCCTCATATCAAGGTTGGACTTCTAAGCCGATTTCAGGTAATGGATCTTTTCTTTCTCTTAGGCCTACCAGGGTGCTGATTTGGAGTTATTCATTGTGTCAATTTTGTACTCATATTTTGGAAGCAAACAGTTGGCTGGAAGATGGGAATTCAAACAATATACATATTTTCACATTGTATTTATTAGTTTGATAAAGAATTTGACACCAGTCCTGCGACTTAATGACATTATATGTTTTATCATGAAAAATTATGATAGAATATTTTAGGTACTGCAATTTTAAATTTTGATACCCATTACTATATGCAGACCAAAGCAGAAAAAGAGATGTATTTCAACATGATAAAGAATGGTGATTTGAACATTGTTGTAGGGACTCACTCGCTCCTTGGAAGTCGTGTTGTGTATAATAATCTAGGTCTTCTTGTGGTTGATGAAGAACAGGTTAGCTACCAATTTCTGTATTGCTGTTTTCTACTAACCATTCACCTCAATTCTGCATTTACTTCACTTAAAATCATTTGCTTCAGGGGTGCATGAAAATAAAAACTTATTTTTGCTCTGAAATGATGAATTTATTTCTTCTTTCTTTCTATCATTAATTTTTTTAAAGCAAAGATAGAAATATGTTACTGGGTGCATATGGATATCTTCATGTATGCAACAGGAAATTCAATACATGCTATATGATCGAAGAAGTGCATGAGGCTTGTGCATTTAAATATTGCCCCCCTACTAGAGTGTAAATACATAAGATTTGACCATGTATCCTTTGGCAAGCAATAACACTCAAGGACCTGTCAGTTTCTTATAATTAAAGGGCTGAAGGAGACTGAAAAAAAAAAAATTAGTTAGAAGCCCTTTACAATCTCTTTTCATTATTATAAGACATTTCGAAAGTTGAATTCATGTCCGCCATATGCTTTGACTTGATTGTGCTATGTGTCTTTCCTTTACAGAGATTTGGAGTTAAACAGAAGGAGAAGATAGCTTCTTTCAAGACTTCAGTTGACGTCCTTACTCTTTCTGCAACACCTATACCACGGACGCTTTATTTAGCATTGACTGGATTTCGTGATGCGAGGTAAACTGCAGGGGATCCATAACTATTTAAAATGCTGATTTACTTAGCTTTGCAACTGATGATTTACCAGATCTGCAGTTTGTAAAGTGAAAATAAACTTCCCCTTTTCAGTTTAATTTCAACTCCACCTCCTGAAAGAGTTCCTATAAAAACCGCTCTTTCAGCATACAGCAAAGAAAAGGTATTATCAGCAATCAAATATGAGCTCGATCGTGGTGGCCAAGTATTTTTTGTTTTGCCTCGTATAAAAGGTACCATTTATTGTTTTCATTTGCGACATTCAAGCATTAGCAGTATCAATAACATTATATGGATATATCAGGACTTCAGGAATTCCCATCTTGAAATGTATATGTTTTTCGTTTCAATACTTTTGATTATGTTTTTCCATATTCCTTTTGGTACAGAATAATTTCTTTTTCAGGCTGTAAAATAGATGTATTTTTTGAATATTCGTAAATTAGAGTTACCTGATATGTTGTTATCCAGTCAAACTAGAGAAAGATGTGTTTATTAAAGTTAGAAGTAAAAGACGAGATTGTTTTCAAACTGAAACCAAGCACTTAATATTTTTTTGTTCTTTTTCCTCCATTTTACATCTAAAGCTGGTTTGTATCTCAGTTTTCTGATATAAATTTTCCCTTTTGTCTTTTCGGCTTCACAGGGCTTGAAGAAGTCATGAGTTTTCTGCAAGAGTCATTTCCAAAGGTTGACATAGCTATTGCACATGGAAAGGTATCTTTTCACTTCAATTCTTTGGTTGTATTGGGCTTCTGTTTACATGTCGATGTATTAAACTAGGCCCTAAGACACACAATTCTCATTTTAACATTTTGAAATGGGAAGCAACTGGAAATTTTGCGAATATGAAACCAAGTCTTCGTGTAAGTTTTCTCCTTGGTTTTGCATTGCACATATGATTTATTTTCAGCCATGTAGATTTTCTTTTGATTTTCTCTTCGAAATTCATATAAGATATTAACATCATGAACAAGCAATCCTCATTATAAACATCATGCCTCGGTAGCTTTACAGTTTTATATGCTCCTAATGCTGTTTATGAACTTATCGCGTGTTCTATGCCCACTCTTCAGCTTCGTGTTGTTTTCAGCCATATGCAGTTTAGATACTTCTCATTGATCTTCACCTTTTGGTCTCTGACATTTTTCTGTGTTTTTGTAATTGTAGCAATACTCAAAGCAGCTTGAAGACACCATGGATAAATTTGCACAAGGTGAAATTAAGATTCTCATATGCACAAACATAGTGGAAAGTGGACTTGACATCCAAAACGCAAACACCATCATAATTCAGGATGTTCAGCTATTTGGCCTGGCACAGTTGTATCAGGTTGTCCTATTTCTACTTTATCCTTTTTAGTTAATAATTCTGTAAATCTATTATGGGAGAACTATATTGGAAATTCTCATCTTAAAAAGTTAAAAAGGCATTAATAACAAAATGTGTGTTATTTTGTTGAAACTCTTTTGATATTTGTTTTTCATATCCCAAATATGTCTCTCCCACTTAGCTAATATGAGGTGTTCTTTTGAGTTTTGCTGCGTTTATTTTCTTCCACCTCTCCTCAAGTTTGTTTTAATAAGAAGTTTGATCTGTGGCTGGAAGACCTAGGTTATTGATTTTTTTGGATTTCCTTTACACCTCTCCCTGTTTCTCTCTTATATATGCACACACATGCATATATATGTATTTGTTAGCCATTTATCATGATCATATATGGGAATTTAGTTGATCTTTTTCATCCCCTACTAAATTTCTTTTGAGTTATGTGATTACTGCAATATTTATTTTCTCATCAATATTGTGACAATAGTTACGTGGAAGAGTGGGCCGGGCAGATAAGGAAGCTTATGCACACTTATTTTACCCAGATAAATCATTGCTGACTGATCAGGCATTGGTATGTTGTTCATATGAGAGCATTTTACTTTTATTTTTTCATGATGGTATATGCTTTTGCGCTGCTTGGTCTGTAAAGTAAAGCTTGCTATGTCTCAACTTCAGGAAAGGCTTAAAGCTCTTGAAGAATGCAAAGAACTTGGACAAGGCTTCCAACTTGCAGAGAGAGACATGGGCATAAGAGGCTTTGGGACCATATTTGGTGAGCAACAGACTGGGGATGTTGGGAATGTAGGAATTGATCTCTATTTTGAAATGCTTTTTGAGAGTTTATCAAAGGTAATACTTGTGATCCTCTTTATTAATTATCAAAGTAAGAGCATTTTAGTGTTCCGGTCTAATAATTGTATTGTTTTTACTGAGTGATCCCCCGACCGTTTCTAGTGTCCATTTTGTTCAGTAATTGGACAGATAAGACACCTAATCTTTGGACATTTTTGCACTTAGAAATTAGGCTAGCCAGTGACAGCCCCCGAGATTCTATTTTATGTAGTCAGTTTCAGTTCTCTAAATTTTAATATTCTTGCATTTTGGTTTTCAGGTTGACGAACACCGTGTAATTCCGGTTGCTTATCACTCCGTACAGGTTTGTCATTTGTGGAATATTTACAATACAAAAACAATAATAGCATGAGAACTACCAAAATAATCTGTTAATTTCATCAAACCATCAACTTCTGCCATTGAATAACCTAGTGTTTGTTGTAAGTTCAATACACTGGCATTTCATTTTTGAGTAAAATCAGTGTTTTTAATTTCAATGGTAGATTGATTTAAACGTGAATCCTCATCTTCCGTCGGATTACATAAATTATCTGGAGAACCCTATGGAAATTATTGGTCAAGCCGAGAAAGCTGCAGAGAAAGATATATGGAGCTTGACGCAATTTACAGAGAATCTGCGTCGGCAGTTCGGAAAGGAGCCCTACTCCATGGAAATTCTGTTGAAGAAGCTTTATGTAAGGAGAATGGCTGCAGATCTTGGGATTACAAGAATCTATGCTTTAGGAAAGATGGTCGGCATGAAAACAAATCTGAGTAAAAAGGTTTTTAAGCTGATGATAGATTCAATGACATCAGATGTTCATCGAAACTCTCTAGTATTTGATGGAGACCAAATAAAGGTACTTGCACTAGATTTATTTTGGTGCTTGCACTATAATACTAAATTTTATTGATTTTATTTTAGTTTCATCTCTTTTCTATAAAGCAATAGTAATAACTAATAGATTCTGCTTTATTGCAATGCATTATAAATACCATAAAAGTTGAGAAATGGAAAAACGAAAGACACCGAAGCAAGTTATATTTTTAAACCCTAAGCCCCAAAATTGCCCTTCACTAATAACTTGAAATGTTGTAGTAGCATGGAACCCCTATGTGCTATAATGCTGAGGTCATATGAATAAAGCCTTGTCTCTGCTTCAGAGATCATAATTGTATATTCAAATGAAGGGATGCTTTCTATAAATGGCTTTCTTTATATATGCTGATTGAAGATAAAAGATGCTGACGAGCCTCACCTTATTTGAGTTTTTGAATATAATGGTTGTTTCTAATACTTTGTGCTTTTCTTTGTCAAACAATTAAAACAGGCAGAACTTCTTCTGGAGCTTCCGCAAGAACAACTGCTAAATTGGATCTTTCAATGCTTGGTAGAACTTCATGCTAGCCTTCCCGCCCTTATAAAGTATTAAGTCGGTGTACAGAATCAGCCGCTCAGTTATGACTTTCCCGCTCTAAACTAACTAGTAACCATTCTATAGTTCTGTTGATGAATATAAAAAGGGAAACTATGCACATCAAATCGCAAGACTTTTGCGTTCATTCAATTCTGGTTTGAAATCTACACGAGGCTGTTTTAAAAATGAGAATCAAGAACAAGCTCCAAGGTAAAAAAGAAAACTTATTATTCTTGCTCTAGCCATCAACACTTGCTGACAGGTTCCCACTTTGCAGATTCCATAAGCATGCGAATCGCAAGGGTCGCTGTGTCAGTGGTATTTCTTCATCCAAGAGGAAGTTTTCACCCTTCCTGCAGAATAAAGACACCGCCACTTATGCAGTACGAGCAAGATCTAGTCCCCGGATTCTGAAAGAGAAGTGCAACAATGTTTTTGTCTGACATCATTAATGCAAAGAAGCTTTAGCATGGTTGATTTGCAGAACCCATCTGGAAATGGTAAGGCTTAGAAGTTATTGTGTAATGCCTTGTGATCATTTAACACCTTAATATTGTAGAATGTATAATAGAGAAATAGGAAAATATAGTCAGAAAATTGTGTCCACTGATTATAGCTTATGCTCTACTATAAAGAGAAGACCTACTGATTGTAATGATTTCTAGTTTAGCAAATGATTAATATATTATTATTATTTTAATGTAGGGTCCTCTCAAAAAGAATGTGAATTTTAGTTGTTTTGGAGTATGTGCGTGTACATCAAATATTTTACAGAATTTCCTGGAAAATACTCGAAGTTGGCTGATTGTTTTGAGCATGTTTGGCGTTATAAATGGGACTATTTTTGTTTTCAATATTATTGTTAGCAGCGAGTAAAGCGATACATACGGTGAGAAGGTGTTCATCTAGATGTTCGAGTGTGTCTCCTAATTTCTCGACTCGAAGATTTATTAAAAAAAAAGATGAAAAAGTAGATATGTAAGTAGTAGTTGGTTGATGAATGGATGTGGAGACACAACTCAGCAAATGCCATGTTTTCTCATTGTCCGGTTTGTTTCTTTGCTTTTTTTTTGTTTTTCCCTATTTATTAAGGGAGGATTTGATGGAGATCATTAGGATGAACAAATGGTGGATTTGATTACACTGACCAATATAATAAAAACAGAACTATTTTGTCTTTTTAACTGAATTAATTGAATTACCTACTAAATTAATTGAAATCTTTAAAATATAAGTGAATCGATTGAAATAGTTGATTTATTAACTATAATTGAACCAACTTTTTCTATTAACTATTGTAATTGATCTCATCTACAAATAATTTAGGCTTGATTACTTAAAAAAAATCTCACCTTGTAATATTTTTTCGTTTATACCCTGACGTAGGAAAAAGTTCATTTGTACCCTTTTTTTGATTTTTCATTTTCGTCTCTACCCTAAATAGCTAATTTGACCTCTTTTCATTTGGAAAAATATTCAAAATGATCCTTTATATTTAGCTTATATTCTAATTAAACATTAATATTATTAGTTATTTATAATGTTTTCATCCTTTAATTAATTTAATTGTCAAAATTTTTAATTTTAGGGTAGAGATGAAAACGAAAAATCAAAAAAATGGTACAAATGAATTTTTTCCTAGATGAGGTTATAAATGAAAAAATGTTACAAGGTGGGGATTTTTAAAGTAATTAGGCCAATAATTTATTTAAATGTTGACTATATTTAATATATTAGTATTTGATTACTTAAATTGTTAAGTATATGTAGAATTCAGGTATGAGAAACAGAAATATTCCGTTCAGCAAAGAATTTGTTAGGACAATTAATAATTGCAGGAATTTCGCTTTCCCGCGTCCCCACTTTTTATTTTTCTATATCCATTCCCTTTCCAACCGTTACTGCTGTTCATAATTAATCACTTTAGATTAGATTAATTAATTACTTGAATTTGGATTAATTAATTCCTTAATCCATCAACAGAAGAACTAAGTCTTCCACTACTCTTACTAATGCACCTTCTTTAACTATCGTCCCGACTTTCTTTCTCTTATCGCTAAAAACATTGTTAGGGTTAATTTTCCGGTGGATCAAGGTCAAGATCGCCGGCTAAAAAATGAGTTTCCAGGACCTACAAAATGGCAAGCGACCCTCCTCTTCTGCAATGTCTAGAAGCCCATCGCAATCCGTTGCCGCCGGTATTTTCCAGATCAACACGGCTGTCGCTGGTTTCCGTCGTCTCGTTGACGGTATAGGCACCGCTAAAGACACTCCCGAACACCGCCAGAAGCTGTACAGTTTTTTCATTTTTGTTTTAATTTTTTTATTGAGTTATTTAGCTTGAAACTGAATTGATTTGATAAATGTCTATCTTTTCTAATTATTGACAGGAATAATTCGAGACAGCGAATTTTGCAGTTAGTTAAGGATACTTCTGCTAAGCTTAAAGCTGTTAGTGAATCTGATCATCAAGCTAATGTTAATGTAAGTACAAATCCCTAAATTTGATTTGATTTAATTTAATTTGTTAATTTATCTTGTTGTTGATGTTGTGAACTGTGATGAATTTACAAATTTTATGCTGTATTACGATAGGCAAATAAGAAAATAGAAGATGCTAAGCTAGCTAGGGATTTTCAAACTACATTACAAGAATTTCAGAAAGTTCAACAGCTTGCCTCTGAGCGCGAAACCACTTACTCGCCTTCTCCCGCTGCTGCTGTCGCGTAATTTTTCTTTTCTCGTTTATTTTAGTTTTTTAGCATTTAATTGTTTTGTTTATTTTAAACACTTATGTTGCTTTTGTTGTTTATGGATGCAGTTCTGGCTCAGGTGAATATGATGCACCGAGAACGGATCATGATTCACATCCCTTTCTTATGGAACAGAAAAGGTTCGTGTTCGTTTTATTCGACTTGATATCAGCTATTATTTGTCTAGAAATCTGTTTTATTGTCAACTTACATATTGCATTTATTGTTGATGTTGCCAATTATTGCCCATTTGACTTTGAACTCCTAAATTAGTTGATTAACACGATCTGCTGAATCATTTTATTTTTCATCTTCTGCAGCTCTCAATATAATTATGTATTTTTTCGTGCAATTTGTTTTCCGGTTAACCCTAATGAATCTTTGTGGGGATGACAACAGTTTTATCATTGTTTTTGTTGGAAGGTTGGAATAATTTATTTGTGATTGGTTTCTTTGACTCAAAACATGCAGGCAGGAGGTATTGCTTCTTGATAATGAAATTGTGTTTAATGAGGCTATAATTGATGAAAGGGAACAGGGTATTAGAGAAATCCAAGAGCAAATTGGACAAGTAAATGATATATTTAAGGATCTTGCTGTTCTTGTTCATGACCAGGGGGTTGTTATTGGTAAGTTATCCAATCTTCAAAAGATGTGCTATTTTACATTCATAAGCTCAACTCTGATAGACGTTTGGGACCTTTGCAAATCACTCATGCATTTGTGATGAATGCACTGCAGATGATATCCAATCTAACATTGAGTCTTCCGCTGCTGCAACATCCCAAGCAAAAGTTCAGCTAGCGAGGGCTTCAAAAAGTGTGAAATCAAGAAACACATGGGTAAGTAGCCAAGATTACTTAGATGACTCCACATAACTAGACAAGCCGTCTTTCACATCAATGAATATTAATTAGTGCTTATAATGATCTCATTCTCTTTTTTATAAAAAAGAAGAAGAAAGCTACAGGCTAAACTCCTTCAGAAATCAAAAAGGAAGATTCTTCTTACCTTGTTTGGGGGAAATAACATGCATGTTCAATCACCTCCTAACTTCCTCAGAATTATTACTATAATATGTGATATCATATCATTTAGGAGTAATTCATCTGCATAACTTTGGTCACTTGGGATTAATGTCTTGTGGGCAAGTGGGATACTTATTTCATGCTTAAATTAGTAGTTCAGTAGCTGCATGTGGTATCTCCTTGTTTCATCTCTCGTTAATTTCTCTCCTACTTTTCTGAGCCTTTTCTAACTGATTAATTCGACCTAAACCTGACTTTTCGGCCTGAAAATATTATCAGGAGTATGATATGCTCCAAGTTTTGATTGCCAGTCAACTATTTTACGTACCATGTCAGTTTCATTGCTTCTGCGTCTTTCCTGCACTATGTCTAGCCGAGAGATATTTCCTTCCGAAAGAATGAAAACTGAAACAACATTCTAAGATGAACCTGCCAAATAATGAAAAGAACAATACATCAAAGATCCGTATATGATTAAACACACAACCTTCTTTAGTTAATTATATGAGAGAACCGTCTTTGGTTTAAGTATTTCAAAGCATATTGAATTAAGGAAAAACAAGGAGCTGGACAGGACAAAGAGGAACAAAATGATAGGAGAAATCTGTAAAGAAGCCAATCATTTTTGGTGTGTATAGCATGAATATAATTTCCCCACCTTAAATTTAGGAGAAATCAAGAAAGAAGCTGATCATATTTGGTGTATGTAACATGAATACTATTTCCCTACTAGAAATTTTAAAGGGCCTTCATTACCTAAAAGCTTAACTATCTTTTGTGAATAATGCTGCGATGTCTTTTTTTCCCGGTAACAGTTGAAACTTACATTGGTATTGTTGCTGACATTTTTTGCAGTGTTGGTGGCTACTAGGAATTTTTTTGTTGGTGGTAGTGATCGTTGTTCTCATCCTCATTATGTAGTTTGGTGATCTTCCAATGTAATTTTTTTTTTCCGGCTTTCATGATCTTTATCTCTCATCATTATTTTGTTTTGTTTTTAATTTATTCAATATGATTACAGTATCTAGGGTGGTTGCGGGTTTTCTTGTTTGTTCGTTTTCTATTTTTTGGCTTTTGGTTTTGTTTTATGAGTAACACCAAGCCTCTGTAAATTTAAAAATGATTGATTGTATTGATCTCTAAATGGAGAAATTAATTGGGAGATTATTGTTTTACAATCTCTTATACAATATTACTTGTTGATTGCTAACAATATGTTTAGAAGAGAAAAGTAACCTCAGCTCATGCTATGATTATCTATGCTGTTGGAATTTCCATCTTTGCTGCCACCGTATGCTGTTAACTTTTCATCAGCTCGAGCTAGGACACAGTTATGCACTTATGACTAGGGGTGTAAACGAGTTGGGTTACTCGTGTCGGGCTTGAGTAGCTCATATATTGTTCGATTTCGAGCTCGGGCTTGAGAAATTAAGTCCATTCAAGCTCGAACTCGGGCTTGGTCTAACTCGGACTCGGCTCGGCCCGTTTATTCGCCAGCGAATCAGCGATCACTCCACAATTAGCTGTGAATTTGACTTGATGCTTTAACACAATACTGAATATTTTATAGTTAAATAATAAAAATATAATATGGATTCATCATTTTAAATTGTATTTTTAAATTCAACCATTGTATGTAATGTAGTATAATCAAATTTAAACAATACTATTTATCTTAATAATTTTGTATTATCTTTCTTTTCAACTACCATAAAATTATATTAAAATAAGAAAACATAGACTACACACTAGGTAGCACGAAAACGGAAACGGAAAACGGCACGAAACAAACACGGAGAAACGGCAAATTTTTAAAATGAAGGACACTAAACGTGGGAAAAACGTGTAAATAATAAAAAAAATAGGGCTATATTTATAATTTTATTATATATATTAAATTTTATTTATACATTTATGCCAATTAATAAAATAAAATAAATATAATTAAATTCAATAAAAATAAGAAGATAAGTTTTATTGTAGATAAATTAAATCATAAAATTATAGGTAATTGATTTAAAAAAAACTATTAGTTGAGAATTTTTTAGGTTTTTTTTTTATAACTATATAATTTATTTTTATTTATGGAAACGGCCCGAAATGTTTTCTTGTGAGTTTCTGAGAGTTTCCGGTTTCCGAAACGAGACACGCAAACTTCGTTGAAGTTTGCGTGCTTCTTATATTATATATAAATTAAATAGTAATCCTTGCAGTTTTTAATAAAATTAACTTTCAGGGATTAACAATAACATATTTGGTATTAATGAATTTTAACATGTTTTGCAATTTTTATAGGCATATTTAACTTTGACAATTCAATACATGAACTTTTATTTTTCTACAATTTGAACACTGAATAATTTTTCATCAAAACACATCTATGTAGACATCGGAATAAACACCGTTTTGGCGTCCACATCGGCATTTTTTAATGATTTATTGTTCAGCGTTTTGAATAGTAAAAATTTAAAAAATGGAGTCCGATTTTGTCAAAATTAAAAGATTTTAACAAAACACGATAAAATTCATAATTTTTTTAAAGCAAGTAAGTCAAAAAAAAATTATGATTAAGAGTTTAAATATTAAGGACAAATGGTCAATTTCACACTTGGCAAATAAAGTGTGATAATGGGAGAGGAGTGGGTGTATTCATGTAGTAACTAAAAAAGAACTGGACGGATCAAACTAGCTGAATCATCATCTCTGCATCAAATGATATGTGTCAAAACTCATAACCACCACCACCGTCGCCACCGCCTGTCCTCCGCCTCGAGAAAACAAAAATGTCATCACTAGCATACAATCTGTTCTCATCAACATCACTAATATCTCTAGGACTCTACCATCTTATCTCCGCAACTCGTAACTATCTGAAATCCCCCCAATCCTACTCAGCCAAACCCTACCATCCGCTCCCTCTCGCCTCCTCCTCCCGCTTAAAACACCTCCACCTCTACTTCCTCATCACCTGTCTCCTCATCTCCTTCACTCACCAAACCCTAATTTCCACCGATTCCGATCCTCTCTTAAAAGGCCGTACTCCCGTTCACCGCTTCACCTCTCTCCAAGCCTCCGCTCTTCTTTTCCTCTTCCTTGTAGTTTCGCTTGCTCTTTTACTCTCCGAATCCACCTCTCTCCTCCCTCTCCCCTCCGATCTCTTCTTCGCGCTCGCTGCCGCGCTCTTCTTCTTGCAATACACCGTGTCCACCTCCGCCGCTTCCGTTCAGACTTCCGATTTAGAAGCGAAATGCGACGATATTTTTGCTCGTGTTTCGTTTCTTATTGCGTTCTTGTGCTTGATTCTGGCTTTTCAACCTAGGTTTTTTATTGCTGATGTTGGATTAGGCGGTGCGTTTTGTTTGCTAGGGTTTTGGGTTCTTCAGACTGGGCTTTCGCTTTATGTGGAAGCTTTTATACCTGAAGGTTGTCATAGGCTACTAGATGTTGTGAGTGGCGTTGAGGGTTCGACTAAGTGTGATATCGAAGAGTCGAAATTACGAGCTGTTGCGATTTTAGATCTGATGTTTGTGATTCATGTGATGTTTGTTGTGGTTATTGTTATGGTTATTTATGGTGTTGTAGCTAAAAATGTTGGGATTAGGAGACACGGGTCTTATGAGGCTTTGCCTACTAGTGCTGTTGCTGATACTAATCATATTCAGATGAAAGCTTTGGCTGGCACTCAGGCTTGATCGCGGTGCGCGTACGATTTCTTCTTTGACTTTATTTTTTTCTTTGTTGAATTAGATTTTTTGTTGCTTTTGATTCTTATGGTAGTGAGAAATCAGATGAGGAGTTAATGTATTACTTGCTTTTTTAAGCTTTACATCATCAACACTGTAACTTCTTTTAACTTGAGGAATTTTTGTGCATATAAAATGTCTCCTCCTTTCCTTTGTCTTTTTATATATATTGCAGTAAACTGATTAGTATCTCATTCTTCCCCACTGTTGCTCCTTTAAGGTTATATGACGACTGTAGCAGTGTGATCTTTATTGGGTTGATATATGATAATCTAGCATCACTTGTATGCTTTTCCTTCAAAATGATTCATTAACTGCTCTAACTAGACATCTTAATTGTTCAATGCAACTTCATGTATCATATTTGGGAATTCAGTTGCTAGTTACTACTTACTACTCTTATGTAGCATGTACATTTGTTTGTATCGAAGACTGCTTTTAATGGATTCGGTATGATGTGTATATGGCTCCATTTCCTCACCATAGATCATTAACGTTCATGACTTGATATTTTATAATCACATACACCTGTTAGAGTGAAATAGCCGTGATACTCATTTTTATGCATGTGACATTTAGTGTAATTTATATCATAATGCCTTTCAAATGGCTCTTGTATATGGCGTTGGTGTGACATACTAACTTGATGATCACACAAATGAATACATGCTGCATAATGAGAGGATTTTTTGCTGTTTGAGCAGACAATTGATTCTCTACCTGAAGTTGTTTGACATTATTGCAAAAGGAATTACACTTTGTTTTGCTTATTTCTTGGAGCTTGCTAGGGAGCAGGGCTGACCATATCACGTTTGGGTTCTATCTGTAATCTACTCTATTGGTTTTCAAGATCAGGTTTGATCCACAAAAGCGTTGGAGGATACACCCATGAATATGTTTAGTTTTTTTATCTTGGGATCACACTGTCCAACCGATGGCCTTCCAGTTGGTTACTAACCCTTTTGTTTTATTTCACATCAGCCCTGATTAGATTAGCTCCCTCTATATTAGAGGGTCAGTTCATCTCCGAGTTGTCAAATTGCTGATGTAGCTGGTCAGCTTATAGTCTCCATATGCTGGATTGGTTTGCTTTCAGGATCAAACATCACTCCTTTCCATCTGGATAGGACTCTCACTTAGAGTGATGGGTACACAAGCCATAATAGGTGTGATGATGTTTGCTTTTATAACTGGAGAATCGCTGCTTCACTTTTAAATTCATTGATCAAGGCTCGGCATATCTTTTTTATGAGTGTATAAAATGATGCAAAAGAATTTGCATGGTAATCATGCTTTCAACATGCATATTGTGTCCTAGGTTTGACTATTTGAAGCTTGACTACTTATCGGCTTTACAGGCCTGGTCATTGAAAGCTTTCATCAAGATAATTAGATTGTTAGTTCCTATTTCTGCTGTCCAGCATGCTTCCTGGTGTGGTCACAAGATGCTAAACTGGATTTATAGATGTTAGAGATAGTATTTTTTTTATTTCTAAAATCATTTAGTATTGAGTAGGTGATGAACTTCTTGTCATTTTCTGGGGTGTAGAGGGTTTTGGACTATTTAACATACTATTTGCATGGGCGACTTGAGCATGGCAGGTGGAGAGACCTTATGTTTTTCTAAAAGAACATATATTATGCTGCATTTTTCTGGTGAATTTAACATTGCAATATTCTTGTCCTTCATCTATTTAAAGATCTGCATGAATGATTGATTAATTCATTTTCCATATAGTCCATTAACTTCTCATTAAATGACAGTTGCACCTTGAGTTTATGGACTAAAATCAATGTTGCCTAGCTGATGGAATTTAAACGGTAGAATTTTATGTCTTGTTGATTTGAGAATAACAGGCCGGTGGTTATTTTGATGTATTGTCAAGAGTGGTGAGTCATCATCATTCTCACTTATCAATGTTTGTTATTTTTCTAGCAGTGTAGTTTTTTTTTTTTTGAGGAATCTAGCAGTGTAGTTAATGGATGTAATTGAGTCAACTCGTGAGCTACATGAGATTGACTCAAGACGTACTCAAAATCGACTAGATACTAATTAAGTCGAGCTTGAATTCGAGTTACTCAAGTTAATTACCGAGTCCAAGTATCAAAATGCTCAGTTTGATAAGCTTGTGAGTCTAATCGAGCTTTAGTTAATTTTTTCAATATTTATACTTATAATTGAGTCGAGTTTGAGTCTGTTATTCTATGAGTTTGGTCTCAAGTTCTTAAGATGGAACTCAATTGAGTTCGAGTTTAGAGTAGAGTCAAGTTCTGAGTGTGGCATTGTTTCGACTCGACTCGTTACTCCCCAACCTTGCTCAATACAACGTTTATTGTTGCCAAATGTGTGGTTGCAGTTGTTTGGAAAGAATGATATTCATCAATAAGGAAAGCAGAATTCCATAGAATATCTTACATGTACATGCCACTTGATGTGTTCTGCTATTGTCTATTTTTTTAACACTTGAAGGTAAGAAGGGACTGTTTTATTTTCTAGTGCTCTAAACATTTGTGTGTACTGTCTACAGGCATGCTTCTATGCAAACAATTGATCACTTCTGGTTGAGAAACTGTTACTATGTGTTTAGTATAATTGAATTTCATGTGTTTTTAGAATTATTTTGAAATTCTATGGAATTGAAAATGGATTCCGATACTCTTTAAAAATGATAAGAACTATATTAACTAAAGAAGAAAATGGCAATTATGGTTCATATAAAATGATGTGACTGATAAAATAAAATATGTACTTAAAGCTAGAATTACTCTAAATATAGTTTTAATTTATTCCAATTCATTTAACTCTAATTTAGAATTCATTTGATAAGAAAATAATTTTTAGGATAGAATCTATCAAAATATATAAATGTAGATTGCAGTTGGATGCATGGTTGGCAGTGAGTATGTCCAAAAAAATGAATGCAAAGATGCAGACATGAAAAATGACAAAGGTATTAGTACTGGGGCAGCAATAGTTGTTGAGGGACAATGAATACTTGCCTAATATGGCAACAAAGATTGGCTTGTCATAACCATTAACTGCAATATCTATGTTGTTTAACATAAAGTTCGTCGCCTTTGATTGGTTTTCCAAATAATAAGGAATATGAAATGTGAGCTTGGTTGTTATCAAATTTGGTTAATATCTGAGCAGAATGTTTACTTGGAACAGAATAATACAATTGTGAATGGGATGATTGCAAAGTATTTCGGTTTACCGCGTCACATACACAAAATGACCCCTCCTACTTCTTTGGGGTTGGGGGTTTAACCTTATAGCTGCCCTTTCAGATTCTACCATGTAAAATCATAATTATATAACACCACGGTTGTGCCACGTTATTCGTGCGACAAACCAATGAGCTCTTTGCCATGTGTGAATATTTAATGCTAAAAAATAACCATAAATAAAGATTCTCTATCGCAAATGCTTATTTTTTTTTTTGTCGGAAGATGGTTTCATCTATAGATTAGAAAACGACTACGAGAGTCTCAAATCTAGCCACGTAAATGGGACTAGAAAATTACAATATAGAGGCTATTTAACTACATAATGTGTCAGCCAAAATAAAATACCAAAAATCTAGATCTAAAAATAAATCTAGATAAATAGGTACAAATTTATAAATCTAAAAATTACAACAAGAAATCCTTAGATTTACACATATCGTCGGGAGTAATATTCAAGCTGTAAAAATTAAATTTACAAACTAATCTTGCAAAAGGAAGCACAAGAAAATTCAAATTTTGTCGGCGCTTGTTCTGATCGGCTTCTAAACGAAGAACCACCAAGCGATTGAAGGATGCAAAATTCGGATTATAAGTGTTAAGATTTCATGTTGAAATCAAGAGCAAATACCTTGTAAAGCTTCCCATTTGAAGAAGAATGACCCATTTAGGGTGAATAGAAACCCATATAGGGTAGATGAAACCATAAGGGAGAAGAGAATAAAAAGATAAAGATATAGATATATGGGGATACCATTTATTTATTGAAAGATAAAGAAATTTAGAAGGTGGGGAGGTGATTTTTGACCAAAAATTGGTCAAAGAATCACCTCCCATGAGATGTGCGGCGGGTGGAGCTTTAGGGTTTGTGGGGGGAGCAGTTTGAGAGAGAAGGGTAAGATTGGAAGAAGCATTCAGTCATCCCATTTATTTGTGTAATTTCGCAAATGCTTATTGACTTGTTGTAAAAATGACGTAGCATATTGGGATAAACACTCCATGTAAAATTATCAAACAATTGTTGGACGAAAGCTAACTTTTCGTCTCTTTATCATGATCTATACACTTTAATTTCTAATTTTGATTCAATTTTTATTTTTTATTTGTAATGGCTCTCCCAAAGTTTAATAGTGTTGCGGTCATGTCGGAAGAGAAAAAAAGTACTGATATGGTGCCTCTTGACAAAAAAAATTACTAGTTCAAATAGGATTTTAGCGGACTGCCATGTCATTAAATTTTAACAAAAATGCAAATAATACGGATATTATATAAAAGTTGAAAGAGAATTTCATTACTCGTTAAAGTTTAAGGACTATAACGGGATAACAATAAAAATGGAGGGATTGTCATTGACAAGTATTTATTTTGAACCTCAGATACATTTGATGAAAAAGAAATTAAAATCTTAAACTTTGATATTCTGCAATGCATGCCTGCAAAAGGTTTATTTCCATCTCAATAATTGAATGAATTGTATTAATGAGTGGTATTCTAACGATTTTTCTAGCTTTTTTGAAATTGGTAATAATTCGGGTAATCATTTTCTCTCTTGAATATTTGGTTGCAGATAATTCATATTGTAGGACTCCGTGCAATCAATAACAAAAAAAAAATTGATCTAATTAGCCAAATAATTTCAAAATTTTCATTGTTTATTTGGTTTGTATTTATTCATTTCACTATGAGAGTAAGAAAAATGTGTAATTGAATTCATGTACTTGTCCATTTTTTGGTATTAAACCCCTCGTCGGGAAAATAAATTATGTGCAACTAAGATACATTTTCTTATTTGCTATCATATTTTAATTTTATTAAAATTTAGTTCCTGAATTCTTTTTACTGACATTAAATCCTTAAATTGGTTTTCCTCGGTGTGAATTGATATGGTTAATCTTTTTACGATGGAGGACCTAAGGGTGTTTACAAATAGAAATGCAGGGATTCAAAATATACATTATGCCAAAATTTTACTATGACTATGAGATATGAAATTCGATATTTATATTTGTAGCACCAACCACAAGTACGAAGAAGAATTAGATTTGTAGCAGCAGCCAAAAGTACAAATATTAGTTGCATTTGTAGCAGCAGCCAAAATGGTAGTTTGATACGAATGAAGACGCTTCCCTTGTTGTTTTATTGCATGACGACATGAAAGTTTGATGGCATACTTTTGGCTCCATTTAGACCAACTTTAGGTATATCCCCTCCTCACGCTTTGGCTTCATTTGAACCACAACACCTATATATAACTCCTCTTCTCTTCTCCAAATGAATAACAAATGGTAGCACTACTCCTGCTAAAGACTCGCCTGTTCTTGAACTCTCTCTCTCATAGGCTTCTCAGGATTACTGTTATCTGTTTAATTCTATGTTTGTTGTTCGACAATGAGAGATGCCCATGGGGAGAGAGTGCAAGAAAAGCTCGGTTCTGTTTCAACTCTAGTTGCCAATACTATGAGTATCATACCATTATCTAGGTCTGTGAACGCGATCATATATACAATACACTTTACCAGTAATTAAGTATAATGTTAAAGTGTTTCAACTGCATATTTTTATCATTTTTATTTGTTTTCTTCATTTTTTTTTGTGTTGTTGATGTTGTAGATGATGCAGCTTTCACTTCCTCCGTCCCTGCATTTATTCACGACTACCACAATCGACCATCATTTCTTGATGGTTTCGAATCAATAAGTGACAAAAATGTTCTATTCGAATGCTCAGAAGTTTCCCTTGATGCAACAGCTTTCCTGCTCAGTAACACAAGTCGGCTACAGTAATCGAAGGTAAGCAAATCTCTTTAATGCAGTTAAATTTTCGCTAAATATCAGCTGCGGATCATGAGGTAAGATGGTTGCGAAGGAAAATGTGAAATTTTCATGGGTTTTGCTTATAGATAATGAAAATGTAAATATTTGTACTGTTTCTCACCAATCTGCTCTCAGCCCAAAAATAGTTATGCAGATTAGAACGCAGCAAGAACAGGTTCAGTTAATAGCGATCTTTTCTGTTTTTCTTACCTGAAAAGCAAGGTGGTGTGGTGACAAAAAATACAGACAACTTTTGGCAGCGAAGATAAAGTTTTAACAGCGTAGAAAAGGGGAAAATTTTGACTAAGATATTTACCTTGTTTCTGTATCTGTTACATAGATGAATGAAGATTAACTAAATTCACAACAATTTTGAGGAATAATAAATCAATTCCTTAAGCCTTCAGCTTTGCTCTTCCGAACTTGAAGGTAAAAAATGAAAAATACATGCTTGAGAGACTACACTACCTCTATCCTGCAGCAAACAGTAGACTTCATTGAAGTTACTTGATCAGATTCTCACTGCACTATATTGATGATTGTGTAGCTCCATCGCACTGAGCCTGATAGCCCCTTCCGATTATAAAATACCTCAAAGATGCTTATACAATTAGATGTGTGTACTGACAGATAGAGACAGACTAATTCCTTCCTCATAAGGCTCTGTTGAATAATTGTTTTTTTCAGTCCAAAATCTGCCAAAGTTTTATGGGTGCAAATGTGAATTGTTTGATCATTTTAGCCATTCCTTGAAATAGGATTGCATCTTCTCTCGATTTGCAGGATTCCCAACATTGACAGTAGGTATTATCTTGTCGGGCTTTAAAAACTGTCAATGGAGAATAGGGCGACGGAATAAATTTCTCATGAACATGTTAAGACTTAAGATTCATATATGAGCCAAGAATATGAATGTAAAAATACGAGAGATGTTTTCTGGATATGCTAAGATATATATTAAAATAGGTCTTTGAAATGAACCTCAACAAATTCCTTTAGTTCTGTGAAACTGGAGTGTTCACTATATGGGACACCTGTGACAATAGCAAACATAACTTCAGAATCATCACATGGCAACGAATTTTCTAAGGAGAAACTAGCGAATCAATTTTCTTAGTTATTAATTCATTGTAGAGACAAATCCAATCTCAAACAGCTGCGAGCAAGGTTTAGTCATAACAATCCAAGGAAATGCAGATCAAACTATCTCACCATAAATTGTGACATTGCCTTTAGAAATGGGTTTAATTAGATCAAGCTGTTTGCCTATGCTCTCAGAGAAAGTCCAACCTAAAGAAATTAAAAAATCAAATTTCAATGTTTTCTCGACAGAAATACAAATATAAGATGGCACGAGAAACTATATGATTCACCTGTTGGTCGAAATGCTAAAACTGCTGCATACTGATTATTGAAATTCTTCAAGTATTCTTTCAAGGTCTAATGGGAATTTTCAGAGCACAAATAAGAAAATGATAGATAGACGCAATTATAAAATAATTTTTAGAGATGAAAAGTTAGAGGTTCAAACGCAGACCTCAACTTTCAGGGAAGATATGGGAAGCACATGGAGAAGTGTATCCTTTGGCTGTGTACACAGACTCCTTGAAAGATCAGACCAATCAAAAGACTGTAGAAGACGTCTCCTTGAAGCATTTGCATAGATCTTAACCTAGTAAAGATAGAAACAATTGCTGATTCCACAAAATTTTCTTACTTAATTCAAGTGCAGATCAACAGTTAAAATTATGCAGTAAAATCAAAGTTACAGTATCCCATTTCCTTTCATAGCATTACAACATAACGTAAAAGCAAAAGAACATACTCCCAGTGCTTTGGAAATGGCAAGATAAACACATTCTTTCCCGATGCTATATGCCCCAACAACAACAAGAGTTTTAGGTTGTCGCATAAGAAAGTTCTTGGTAACTTTAACAACATAATTTAACACGTCTTCTTTCGCAGGAAACCTGAAAGCAAAATGAATGTCCAATTCATTACTCCACACATCAAAACATTGAATTTGTGCCATTTCTGACTAAAATTAAGACAGAAAAAGTTTCATACTTGTATTTAGGATTGCAATACGTCGTATCCAGGTAAAGTACATTAACTTTGTGGTTTACAAGAAGGTGGTAAGATTGCATAGCCTTGGAAGCTCTAAAATCTCCAGTATGCAAGTAAGAAACTCCACTTGAGAGACAAAAGTGAATCAAAGCAGCACCTGGGCAGTGATTAGCTTCCAACAAAGTTACTCTAACTCCATCAATAACATACTCGGTATCAATCTCCAGAGGATGAATAAACCTGTTTTAAAAAACTTAAACTACAACACAAAATGTATAGAATTCTAAAATGTAATGTAAACAGCAAATATGTGTATTCTTACGATGAATTGACATAGAGGCTGATCTTGAGAAGACGAGCAGTGAGAGGGGTACAATAGATAGGACCGTGAGACCATTTCTTAGAAAGACCGCCATAGTGATCAGCATGGAAATGGGTGAGAAAATAAGCAGAACAATCTGGAACTGAACCATAACGAAACGCATCAACAGTGAATGGCGTTCCTGTATAAACATACAGTATTCAGCAACAGCAAAATTAACATTGACTCTGAGACCAACGTGCCAGCTATATATAAGCGCCCAACAGCATTCCGCCACTCACAGATAAAAAAAAACAATCGATAACGAGAATTACAAAAATTATCAAGAAAGAAAGTGACTCACCGGGCATTTTTTTATAGAAAGGGCAAGGCTTTATTGAGTTGTGAGAATTAGATTGATTAGGGTTAATAGAAGAAGACCCGGTTTTCGATTTCTTGAAAGGAGGATGAGATGATGTCGGTAAAGATGAAGGTACATTGTTTGGCTTTGGATTTGAGTTCTTTAATCCCCATATTTCGAAAAGATTGGACTGTTTAAGCTTCTTTTCATCGTTATCATTCTTCAATCCCCAAATTTGCAAAAGATTGGACTGTTTAAGCTTCGTTTCGTCGTTATTATTCCGTAACAAGCACGACCAATCGGTGCCACAGCGATAGAAATCAGCGCCGAAACTTTCTTCTTCTTCTTCATCGTCGTCGTCTTTAATTTGTTTATCTTCAGTAATAGTTTCGAAGTTTTCCTTATCCTCCTCGTCGTCCTCTTCTATACAAAGTTTGTCGTCGTCGTCGTCAAAGAAGGATCGCTCCTCTTCCTCGTCGCCATTGATCATGTAACCATATTCTTCATCCGCGTTGTTCATGTCTTCCTGCGACGCCGTTTCAGATCAATCAATGGCTGCTTAATTCCTTAAATCATGAGAAATTTGGATGTGATTTTTCAAATGTTTCCCGGGGTTTTAAGATAATTATACAGGGAAACTGAAAAGGTAGAGCTTATAAAAGATTGAGTGAATGTAATTAGAGCCAATAACTAATAGTAATTAACAAAAATGATTAATTTAAATAAACCCAACATTGGCGCCTTCTACGAATTAGTACATACTTAGTTTGAATTATTATTAGTATATAAACTCAAATTAATTACTATATTAAATTTTTTTAGAGAAAAATTAATTTAAATTTAAGTTTTTGTAGATCTAAAAAAATTGGAGGTTTAAAAATTTAACTTTTTAAAATCTCATTGAATGATGATCGGAAAATACGAGGTTTTAATAGATTGAGCGGATAGTCGGTTTAACCGGAAGAGGACTAAATCGAAGCATCCCATCCAATAAAATCTTATTCATCATTGAGTTAATTTGGCGGAATTTATATCTAGATTTTCTTACTTTCGATTAATTTTAATTGTTTATATCTTAGATTGTTACTCATATTTGGTAGTTTAAAATTTAAAGATCATATATTTAGTTTTTATTATATAATTTTTATTATTTATATTTTAATTTTCATGGATGAATTCTAAGTTAAAAAAATAAAAAAAGTCAAAAGTACACCTTGCTTGGGATTTCTTTTAGTATGCCATTTTTTTTTTTTTTAAATTAATATTGGTATGACATTAATTTTGTTATTTAAAATTGTAAAATAAATTCATATTTTTTTTGAAACTAAATAAATGCATAATTATATCTACATAAATATATATAATTGTTAGAGAAATTTTTAGGTATACTCAAGCCACTACGTCATCCGTAGACTAAGGCTATCACATTATAATACGTCATTAAAATGATGACAATTTTATAATATTACTATTCAAATAAGTAACAAACGAATTTACAAAATTGTCCTCATTGTAACGACATATTTAATAAATGTAGTCTAAAAATGACGTGATAGACTGAGTTTTCATAAGAATTTATAGTATATGGTGACTAAAAATGAAACTCTAGTTTTAATATTAAGTATAGTCAAAATTAATGTGTAATGATAGGAAAATATAATAGAAAAGCAGCTGAATTTTTGAAAACTATCCCACGAATATTCATTCTTCTAGGAATTGCAGAACCTTTTTTATGCTCCAACTTTTGATGATGCTAGATTAGCATCTCCGCTGACCTAATTTGAAATTGGAGGCTGCGAATGAACATTTAATCGAAACAAGAATTGTTGTTGGAGTGCATGCACCGACAAAATTGATGGGTACAGACGCCATTGTTAAGCAAAAGGTAAAGCATCCGCATTTTTATTCCAATTGACCCAACACCTTCTTCTCCCTTCTTTGCACGCCTTATTAGACTTTTCTTTCTCTTTTTACTTCCCAACCCTATTTTCTTTCTGTAACTAAAATCTGACCCTTCTTCAAAACAAACAAATTAGACTTTTCTTTTCTTCTTAAACAAACACGTTATCTACAAATTGTATTTCTCAAGAACATTATTAACAAAGAAACCAAAACCACTCCTTCCCATTTGTTTCCAGGTAAGAAATTTCTAACATTACTCTTCATTTCTGGATACATATTTCTCGATCTGCATTCTACTTTATTAGATCAAGTTTTTTTTGTGTTGTTGTTTCTTGTTTTGGGTTTAATTGTTAAAAAAAATTTGAAATTTATCATCTTAATCTCAATTAGTTACCCTTTTAATTTTCTAGATGCCCTCTTTAAGATCTCATCTTTGATAACATTGAAGCTAAAATTTACAAAGGCAATTCCATCAGAGAAGCAATTTTATTTTAGTTTCCATTGGGGTATATCCTTTTCGCGCCAGCTGGTGGTATCTGCATCATCTGTGTAGATTGTGAGAATTATTGATCATTAAAGCTCGTATATTTAATATAGCATTTGGATTTTGAAGTGCTGAATGTAAGCTTGGAGCTTCACAAGCTGTAATCTATGGGGGAGTGGGTTATTGGAGCTTTTATCAATCTTTTTGGCAGCATTGCCATCAATTTTGGGACTAATCTTCTTAAATTGGGTCATACTGAGGTAAGATATCTTTTTTTTTCTTACTGCTTTATCTAGTTAACTTGTACTTCTTCTCTTGGTCATGCTAAATTTATACATTTCTCACATAATTTGTATAATTTGTAATAATTGAGTCAATGTGGCACTTTCATGATACTCTTATAATTCTAATACAAGCTCTGTTATATCTCTTTTTCAAATTGCTAGCATTTGGCTGATTAGTTAAGGTTTACTTTGTAGTACTGTATGCATTTAATTGTTTGTGGAGCCATTAACTTTTGAGTTTAGCATGGCTATGAACAGATTTTACCTTTGATTTCTTTAAGGAATCTGGCTAAACTATTTGCAGAGAGAAAGATACTCTATTCTAGAAAATAATGGAGGAAATGCAAAGAGTCATTTGAAGCCTATCATACACTTCCAGACTTGGAGAGTTGGTAAGTTTTTGTCTCAATTGTGTTACACCATTATAAAGTTCTTGTTCTTCTAATACATTGTGATCTTCATCTTATACATGTGTCCTCTGTATGCAGGTATTCTATTTTTCCTACTTGGAAATTCTCTTAATTTCATTTCCTTTGGATATGCTGCTCAGGTCAGTGTTGATGTCTATTTTAGGCTTTGTCATCTGCTTTGCATAAGGTTTTAGTAGGGGCATTCCTTTTTTCCTTTCTTGATGATCACTACTTGCCTTGTAACATTCGATCACATATATTCCCCTTTTTATCCCGTTTTATTGATATATATATTGGTATGTCGCTCTCTTGATTTGCAGTCACTTCTTGCAGCCCTGGGGTCGGTTCAGTTTGTATCCAACATCGCATTTGCTTACTTTGTGCTGAACAAAATGGTGACTGTAAAGTATGTTAAAACCTGAAGTGAGCTAATTCTAAGAACTGTAACAGTGTGACATCTGCAAGATTGTGATTATTACGGCGATCTCAAGTAATTATTTTTATATCCTTTTTTGGACAGAGTGCTTGTTGCTACAGCCTTTATTGTGCTGGGAAATGTTTTTCTTGTTGCATTTGGCAACCACCAGTCTCCAGGCAAGTGACTTGTTCTTGAAACATGGTTCTATTAATTTCTGTTCCATGCGTACTTGTGCACAACATGCACTTCTGAGGACTTCTTACTGGTCTATTAACATTATATGTCATGAGATTAGTTTTGTGAAGCATGTCATGCTCAAAATATGGGGTATCTGGGAAGTCTTATCTTTCCAAAATGCACCAAGTTATTGAATCAATGTAAAACTGCTGATATTTACATAGCATATTAGTAATTGTAAGTAATTAAAGCATTGAAAAGAGGTTGAAGTTTGTTGAAGTTCTTTAAATCTATAAAGAGAAAAGCAGGGGAAAACATTTGCATTGCTGAATGAACAATTATATTCCAAACAAGAACGTATTAATGATAATAAATACTATTCATTGTGATTTTCATAGATTAAGTTTGTCTTGTCAAAGTATAATGCTGCTTGCTTCTAGGAAATGGAAACTTGTGATGCCTGCATAATTTCAAAATGCTCGATTTGTTGTGCTTTGCTGCCTATATGGCAATCTTCATCCATATTTTTTATAATACCAGTTTTTGTAACTTTATCAGCATCAAAGTTGATCAATAATGAGAAACCACAAACTATAATTAGCCACCACACTAATCTTGTTCTCCGTTTTCTCTCTTATAGTTGTCCAGAATTTCATTCTCATTTCTAGCATTTTTTTTTCTGAAAAGTTTCTTGGAACATTTTTTATTGTAAAAGAATTACATATATCGGTTCAACTTGAACGTTGGATACGGCTGCATTTGGTGGCAGTTCTTCTCCTATGTTTAATCATGTGGTACTAAAAAATGTATGCTATAACAACAGTCCATCTGATTCTGTAGAAGATGCACTTAAATAATCTCAGCTATTGTAGGCCCCAATATATGGACCTGTATTCTGAACTGTGAGATTTCACATGGGTAATCTTACTTGTGGTGCCAATCAACTGCCATTCACTTTGTTAATAGCTGTATGATCGGAAAAGTTAATTCACCTTTTTCCCTTCTTGTATCTTATTAGTGTACACGCCGGAGCAATTGGCAGAGAAATACAGTAACATGACATTCCTTATGTACTGTATAATTTTGGTTTTACTTGTTGCCGTGCATCATTACATGTACAGGTAACATTTGTTAATTGGCTCTTTCATTATGTTTATCATTAATCATTATTGTTTCTTTTCTTTTTCTCTGGCAACAAATTTTTAGTCATAACCAATTTCTTTCTTGTATCCAACATTTAATTACACAGGAGAGGGGAAATTTTGATTGCTGTTTCTGGTCAAGACCTTAAACCTTATTGGCAGATGCTACTTCCTTTTTCGTATGCTGTAGTTTCTGGTGCAGTAGGATCATGTTCAGTACTGTTTGCAAAATCTCTGTATGTTAGACACCTTGGATATTGTTGTGCTTCTAAGAAATGGTAGGAAATTGAACACTCGTGTTTTTATTCTGATGGAAAGTTTCTTCATTCCAGATCTAATCTCCTAAGGTTGGCCATGTCTGATGGTTATCAGTTGCACGGCTGGTTTACATACTCCATGCTGCTTTTATTTCTTAGTACAGCTGGATTTTGGGTAAGTTTGTTGCAGAAGTAACATTTTATCCCCTTTTCTTTCAACACATAAAACAGCCTTTTCTCGTGGCTATTATTATTTAGCAAACTTCTAATCAGATCACACCTTCCACTTGTGCAGATGACGAGGTTGAATGAAGGATTGGCATTGTTTGATGCAATTGTTATTGTTCCGATGTTTCAAATTGTTTGGACTTTCTTTTCCATTTGTACAGGATTTGTATACTTTCAGGAATATCAGGTCCTTTCTCTCTTCAGTTTGGTTTCATCATCTATTGTTGTTTCTATTGCTGGGCCTGCAACGTTTTTTATGAAGTTTGAAAAAACTGAGAAGCATCTAGTCAATTAAATTTACTCCAAAGTATGTCTAAATGTGGTTTCACCTGTTGATAAAATAGGACCCGTGGTTTTTTGGTACCTTGTGGTTTTACAACTTAGTTAACACTTTACAACTAAATATGCTACACGCTGATATATTAGCATTAATGTGCTTACATTCTTTTTAACTGGCAGTGTTAGCATGTCTGGCACTAAAGTGATGACAGAATAAAACACAGGATACTATTTTGTCACGAATTTAATCACAAAGCCCTATTTTGCCAATAGTTGAAACCACAAGGCAAATTTTCATTTTTTTTTCCTTGAAAATTTTATGATTTCTTATCTCAAGATTTACTGCTGATTACCACCTACCTCCTCTCCCCTTGATAAATGTTTTTCCTAGCATAGCAGTCGCATGAAACTATAAGTGACTTATTTATTTCTTCCCCCTATCTTATCAAATTGTCACGGACTTTGGCCTCATTCATTTTCCAGTGTAGACCCCAGAATTGCCTAGTTGAGTGATGCTCTGCAAAGATGTTCCCAGTTACTGGCTTTCCCTAAAATGTTGGATGTATTCTGGATCTTGACAATTTTAGTCTTGACCTTTTTAGATAGACGTGCATCGTTTGGAGTAGGGATCTACATCACCTAAACTATATGTTTTATTTCAACAGGTTTTTGATGTACTTAGGACTACAATGTTCATACTAGGAATGACATGTGTTTTCATTGGCATTTCTTTGCTTGCACCTGATGAGCCAAGAGGTATATTGGATCTGGTTTATACAAATGGTTTGTCTTATAAAGACATTAAGTTTAAATTTTATTTTGGAATTTTCAGGTGGTGACGGAAAAGATAATGCATCTTTAGTCTCAGTTGTGTCTTCAAGTGTTTCAAGTGAATCAGACAGGTATAATATATTATATAGAAATGAAATTTTCAAAATTGGTGATGACACTGAAGTTTTGGACTGCCTTTTTTTCTTCAGCTCTGTGATAGATCTTTGCAAGTGTTGTGAACAGAACTTGCCTTGTTCATTTAATTCTAGCCATATTTAGTTTGCGATATATTTCACTGTCGATTTCACCATTTTTATATCATGCATTTATATGGTATAGGCTGATCAATCCATCTGGAGACGCTCAAAGTAAAGACCCAAGAACACTTGTGCAAGGAACAATCGCGAAGGTCATGGAGATATTAACCAAGGCAAAGGTTAATACCGATTTTAATAATTTTTCTTCTTTGCTTATAGCTAAAAGTAATTTAAGAATTTGTGGAAAGCTAACTTCTGTATTTTGTCAACAGGCGGCTTGGTCATTTTCACTGGGTTTCGGAGAGGACTCAATAAATGCATCTGCAGTTCTCGTAATGCCAATGGTTTCATCAAAGATGACAGGATTTAGAGGAAATATATTTGATCGGCCTAAGATTTTCTCCCTTAGAAATTCTGGTTGGAGTAAAATCTCAATGGATGAAGATGGTGTAAAAGTGTTAGATTCTAATCCAGTGCTTCCCCAAAGCCTTTGATAGAAATAGTAGCTAGCAGTGATTTTTTCTTCTTCCATTCTTTATCCTTTTCTTTATCCACCCGTTGTTTATAGCATTGAAATTGATCAGGAATTACTGATTTGTGCTACGCTTCAGCATTCTTATAGTTTTCGAAACACTACCATATTGTATATACGTTGCTCACTTGCTGGATTCAGAATAATGCAGATATTTGTATAGTTTTTTTTTTCTCTTTTCTTGTACTGATAGACAAAGTAAACTGCAAAGCAGAAAACACTTGTTCTTTTTTTCTTAATCATAACAAATGTGATGAGGTCCTCAGTCCTCACTCTCCGGACACCGAAGTCCAAATCCCGGATGTAGACCGCTTACAAATAGCTGAGGCCTAGATCATTGGACCAAACTCGTGCGGGGCATTTTTCTAGTTTGTGATTTTTCATGCTGAAACTGAAGATAAAGCGTCCCGTCCGTCTCTTTTACTCATATTCATGTGGATTGTTATCAAACAGACAAGCTGGGCAACCAGTAACACCAGACTCGTGCATTTCGCTAATCAAAAACTCCAATTTTCTTCTTACCCTCAAAACCATACACGCTTCAATGCTCCGATCACATCTTCACTTGAACATCTTCTTCTTCACGAGCCTTATAAACCAATACACCTTACTTGGCTCCATTTCTTACGCTTACTCTCTCTTCTCTATCGCCAACTCCATTGATATTTTCCTCTGGAATGTCATCATTCGTGGACTTGTTGATCATGCTCACTACCGTGAATGTCTTCTTCTATATCGCCGGATGATAAAACTGGGCATTAAACCCAATAATTATACATTCCCATTTGTTATCAAGGCCTGTGGGTGTCTTTCTGACCTTGGATTTGGCAAACAGGTTCATCGTGATGTTGTGGCTTATGGGTTTGAGTTGGATTCCTTTACTGCGAGCTCACTTATTGCTATGTATGGAAAATGTGGGACCTTTGAACTTCCGCGAAAACTGTTTGATAAAATGCCTGAGAGAACTGTTATTTGCTGGAATGCAATGATTGGCGCTTGTTTTTCTAACCAACGTTATGATGATGGAGAGATTTTGTTTTGGAGGATGTTGGATGAGGGATTCAGACCTGGTAGGGCTGCAATTTTGAATGTGATGGGCTGTGTTCGTAGAGAAATCGATGCTGATAAGATTTGTAGAGTTGCGGTGGATAATGGATTTGATTTGGATCAGCTTGTCCAAAATGCAGCAATGGGAATGTATTCCAAATGTGGAAGAGTTGATTTAGCAAGAGGTATATTTGATGGGATTTCTGATAAGGATATAGTGACATGGTCTAATATGATTGAAGCATATTCACAAGCTGATTTGCCTCTTCAATCTCTTGCCCTGTTTAAACATATGATGCTGCAAAATATTGTCCCTGATTCTGTTACCCTTCTCAGTGTGATCCGAGCTTGTACTATTCTAGCATCTTTACGGCGTGCACATGCCGCTCATAATATGGTTATTGTAACTGGTGGGTTCTTCAACAATCAAATAACAGTGGAAACTGCTGCAATTGATCTTTATGTGAAATGTGGAAGCTTAACTTATGCTAGAAAAGTTTTTGATAGGATGCAGGAAAGAAATGTGATCTCATGGAGCACCATCATTTCAGGGTATGGGATGCATGGTCATGGAAGAGAAGCATATAACCTCTTTAATGAAATGAAAGCTTCTATAAAACCGGATCATATAGCATTTGTATCAATATTGTCAGCTTGCAGTCATTCTGGATTAATTGCTGAAGGATGGGAGTGTTTCAAATCCATGACTCCTGAATTTGGGGTAATTCCAAGAACCGAACACTATGCATGTATGGTTGATCTTTTAGGCAGAGCTGGTAAGCTATCTGAAGCTCTTGATTTTATCAATAGAATGCCAATAAGCCCAGATACTGGCGTTTGGGGGTCTTTGCTGGGAGCTAGCAGGATACATTCGAATGTAGAAATGGCTGAGATGGCGGCAGAGGCTTTATTTAAATTGGATAAATGGAATGCTGGCAGATATGTGCTCTTGTCCAACATATATTTATCACGCGGCAAAACACAGGATGCTGATAGGATCAGAGCTTTAATGAAGAATAGAGGAGCAAGAAAAATTTCAGGCCACACAACTATAGAGATGAAAGACAAGGTTTACACATTTGTGGCTGGGGATAGGTCACACCCACAAACAGATTTAATTTACTCAGAGTTGGAAAGAGTAATGGACAGGATTCGACAAGAAGGGTACACTCCAGATATCAACTTTGTGTTGCATGATGTTGAGGAAGAGACGAAGGAGAAAATGTTGTATGCACATAGTGAAAAGTTAGCTATTGTTTTTGGGCTCCTGAATTCAAAGCCAAATAGTGTTATTAGAATAACGAAAAATCTTAGAATTTGCGGGGATTGCCACACTGCTACTAAGTTTATTACCAAAGTCACAAGAAGAGAAATTATAGTGAGAGATGCTCGCAGATTCCACCATTTCAAAGATGGAACATGCACATGTGGAGATTATTGGTGAATAAGTTTTACGGGAACTTCTCGAGTCTTACAATTCCCTTTTGGGCAAAAAGATGTTGTTCTGTTGATTTCCTGTTCTGGCGTTGCGTTTCGGTTCCATGTAGTGTGATGCCATATGGTGTATCATATAATATATGGACGCAATTTGAACCCGAGATTAGATGGTTTTTGAGACAAGGCGAGATCATAATATTTGATAATTTCTTGGCTTGGGTGTAAATGTTGCCAGCTAAATTTGCTTTCTTTTTCTTGAAAGTTAGCTACTTTTTGGTATTTGACTTGTCCATATTTGAGGATGTAATGCACACAATTCTTGAGGGATACTTACCATTACCAATCAAGATCTGGTCCGTGGTGGGGCCAATTCATAAAAGATGCAACCTTGGGAATTGGGATATGCAAGAGATTCCGTCCACAAAACAACACTTTCTAAACGTGTAGAAGGTTTTTACCAAAATTGGTGAAATCCGCTTATTTGTAAATGGCATGTTACAGGTGAGAGTATTTACAGTTTGGCTGGTTCGTTTCTTAGCTATATCAATTTCTCTATGCGTAGAATACAGGGCCAGGGAATCGAAAGTTGGGCATCGAAATTCATCAGCGTCATCAATGGAATCAAAATCTATGGAACTCAAGGTCATGTACTGTCAAGATCTGAAAGCATTCAATTTCTTTCAGAAACTTTTGGTTTATGTGCTTGTTTCAATTGTGAGCGAAGATCCAGAGAAGAAATTGAAGCAGAATCATCAACAGAGAACACCCACAGACACAGAAGACGACGGAAATCCGGAGTGGAATCATGAGATGCAGTTTGATCTGAGTGAGGTATCATTTGTAGATTGTGATCATTTGTTTGTTCATTTTGATCTACGCCATGAAGGGCTTTATTTTGGAGATAAAACTATTGGGGAAGTTCGTGTTCCTTTGAAGGATATGATCCAAGAAAGTTGTGGCATTACCAGATTCCTCAACTATCAGGTCAAATCTCCAGAAGGAAAGCCTAATGGGATATTAAATTTCTCTTGCAAGATAAATGCAAAGAGAGAAGACATGGGGATTCATTCCCCTACAAGTGAGATCACTGGATACTCTGTAATTGTTCAACATCATCATCATCACCATCATCATCCTACATCCGAAGCAGAGAGCTCATCGCCTCGTGTTCACTATCCATCACTGAATTTCGAAAGCAGCTTCCCGGAATCTAACTCTGCAGTTCAAGTTAGCTACCCAACTCTGAATATTGAACATGAAACTCTTTATCCTCCGTATCCCCCACCTTTAGCGGGGCCACCACCACCTCCATTGCCTCACCAATCGCCACCTTCGTTCTTGCACGGGCTGCCACCGCCTCTGCAGCCGCCACCACCACCACAGGGGCCACTTTATCACTCTCCTTATCCGCCAGAGTTCCGTCCCTTTGTTCATGGTGAGGTCTATGGCTATAGTGCATACGGGAATTGGAGCGAGATTGCGGGACATTCACACAGTTTTGGTCATGCAGAGACGCGGAGACATGAATATCGAGCTTACTGGAATGGTAGGTAAGTACTTGTAATGCTAACAGATGCATATTGTTCTAGGATTGAATGGCTGTTATGTTGTTGCCATGGCTCATTAACTATACTTTGTCAACCACATCCTCCTCAATGAAAGAGAGTTTTTCCCAACTTTGTTACATTTGTACCAATTATTTGATCAGCTCAACTAGTGGAGTTGGATACATTTTTTATACCATAGACCATCATTGCTAGCTATGTTGCAAAGAAACTTTCCGAAACTCAAAAAAATTATTCTTATAACCTACTCTAGTAAAAGAACATCTTTCTCAATCTTTTGTTTCAGTTTTTTCCCTTTCAATATTTCCGTTTCCATGTAACATAGATTGGAATTAGTATGTTTATGGCTTGTATATGAAGCGAAAATTCGTACGTACGTGTGTATATGAATACTTTGCTAATAAGGTTGTTTCTTTATAAAGAGTGGTAATTGGAGTACCATATATATCTATGCACTATTATTGTTACTGAAATAGCTTTCTTATAAAGGCTAGACTTAGCTAAGGAAGCTTTTACCATGCCACTTAATTGATTAACTACACATAGTTTAGACATAAAATGTTCTAGCTATGAAATATAAATTCATTGCATAATTTTATCATTAGCAAACAACTCTAGTAACAAAGGAACTGTTATTTTATTATCGGAATAACTAGTTCAAGAGCTCTGCTAAAGCGATGCTTGACAACAAGTAACGCAGTTAGTTTCTGAAACTAAAGTTTGCACGAATTAAACTAACTAGGTAAGCCATAGATGCGATAGGTTACTGATTATAGCGAGCTTTTTTGTTTGTATCCCTCAGGCTATCATGTGTGACCTTATTATAGTCAAAAAGCATTGCTCGAGTAAGATACTGGCGCTTTCTTTGTTGTGGTTTCATGATCAGATTTCTCTCTTTTGATTCAAGTTTCTGGGTTCTTTCTTTAAGTTGTTTCTCTTTTAATTCCAGTTCCTTCAATCTTTTCTCGTATTCTTCATCTTTGATCTTGAATTCTCTTGATTTCTCTTCAAGTTGTTTCTCTTTTAAGTCAAGTTGTCGGGAATTTTCTTCAAGTTGTTTCTCTTTCAGTTCAAACTTTTTCTCGTATTCTTCATCTTTGATCTCGAGTTCTGTCGATTTCTGTTCGAGTTGTTCCTCTTTTAAATTGAGTTCTCGGGATCTTTCTTTGAGCAGTTCAGTGTCCATATCAAATTCTTCAACACAAGTTCTAAAATTCAAGATTCTGGCAGAAAGATCACTGATTTCTCCTTGTAACCATTCTACATCTACCTTGTATTGCTTGTGGTTCAAGTCAAGATCTTTACTAATGGCATCGGTCATCAACTTGAATTGCTCCTCTTTCCTTCCAAGCTCTTCCAATCTACACCCAAGCGATTCTTCCAACTCTTTCGACATCAACTCAATCCGTTCCATCTCTTTCTTCTGTTCTTGAACTGTAATTTTTAATTCTCGACCTACAACACCAAAACCCTTGTCTTTCTCATCAAGTTCCATCTTCCTTCGATTCACCGATTCTTCCATCAACTCAACAAGCTTCTCTCGATTTTTAAGTTTTTCCAAACCTTCTAAGATGGATTGTTCCATGGACGAAACTTCTTTAGCGCGCTCCTCGATGGTCGACTGAGTTGACTGGAACTGAGTTTCGAGGGTTTTCCATTGAAGGGTGAGTGAGACAACAGAGGAAGCGTGGCTGTGAAGTTGGTCTAGAGTTGAAGAAAGAATTTGTCGCTTTAAATCACAGAGATTCATTTGATTATCAGCCATTACTGGTTTTTTCTTTGTATTGATTGATAAGAAAATCAAGTGAATAGCGAGATATATATAGAGAGAGAGATTATTTTCTTCTTTGGAGTTGGGATGCAAAGTCGGTTACTTAGTCCTATTGGTATTAGGATTTAGGGTTCGGTTCCTTGAAGAACAAGAGTAATAACCAAGAAACGATCGTATTTCATTGATGACTCTTTATTCTAATATGGAATCAAATCTTTAACTCTGAGGTGGAACTTTAGTTTTTTTATCACTAAATTACTGTCTGTAAAATAATAATGAATTTTTTACTTTCTTGCGTTTTTTTGCTATTGTATTAATATTCATTCTTTCTTTTGATTTTAATTGGAGCCTTTTTATTGGAAAAAATTAAAATAATGATAAATTAGTACTAATGATAAATTCACTTTCATAATTCATTTTAAAATATGTACTAGTTTCATTTCATTCGATTTTTTTTTAAATTATTTAGATATTCTTAAAAATTAAATTCATGATAAAAAAAACTTCAATAAATTTTCAAAATTATAATTGAAATTAATATTTTAAATTTTTCACAATTGTAATTATAACATAACAAATTTCAACAAAAAGAGATAAAATTTATTATATTTTCTCAACACTTATTTGATTAAATATTTGATAAAATAAAAAAAATGAAAAAATAGTAACAAATCACTTGTTTAGATCAAGATTTCATTATTTTTTTAAAACCAAAAAGAAAAAACAGTGGAAAAATTGAAAGAATATACAATAATTTTATTTTTATAATAAGAAACAATATTTATTTTTTTATAAGATGGAGTACGTATGAGTTTCCTACTATAGAGAAATTTGTAGTTTTGGTTATTTACCTAAACAATCTCAAAATGTTTCCGCATGAGAGTTTCAGATATGAAAAAATTTTGAAACTAAGAAACACAATTTTTTCAAGCTTTCTATGCATCTTGAACCGTTATTGTGGTCATGGACATTTATAATTCAGACTCTTTCATTTATTTATAACCATTTTTCAGAAAATTTCATCGTGATCTTCATTGGAAGTCATCTGTAGGTATCATTAACCTTCACTTATAAATCACTTGACATTTATGGCAGTCAATTATTGATTAACGAACATATAGTTTGAGTATAAATTGCTGTAGCTATTAAATAGAAACTTATTGAATCGTTTCCAATGACAATCAGTAAACAGCTACATAAACTAAAAAGTAAAAACTGCTAACATTTTATTGGAATAGCAAGTTCAAGAACTATGCAAAAACAAAGCTTGATAAACAAGTAACAGAGTTGGTTTCTAAAACAAAAGTTTGCACTAACAATATAAGGATGCAGTAGCTCAGTTGTTACAGCGAGCTTTCTTGTGAGTATGCATCACCTTAAAACAGCCACTAGGCATTGTTCGAGTACAGTACTGGCGCGGCGGTTTGGTGATCCAATTTCCTTGTTTTAATTCAAGCTTTCGGGATCTTTCCTCGAGTCGTATCTCTTTCAATTCAAATTCTCTCGATTTCTCTTCGAGTTGTTTCTCTTTTAATTCTAGTTCTTGGGATTTTTTTTCCAACTGTTTAGTTCCGGTATCAAATTCTTCAACACCATTTTTAAATTTAAAGATTTTGACATTAAAATCATGGATTTCTCTTTTTAACCATTCTACATCAGCCTCGAATTGCTTCTGCTTTAAGTCAAGCTCTTTACCAATGGTATCGAATTGCTCCTCTCTCTTTCCGAGTTCATTCAATTTATATTCAAACGATTTTTGAGCCGATTTCAACTCGTTTGACGCCAACTCAATCCGTTCAAATTCTTTCCTCTGTTCCTCCATGAATGACTGATGAGTTGACTCGAGCTGAGTTTCAAGGTTTTTCCATTGAAGGGTGAGTGAAGCAACAGAGGAAGCATAGCTGCAAAGTTGGTGTAGCGTTGAAGAAACTAGTTGCTTTAAATCGCACAGATTCGTTTCATTATCAGTAGAAGCTGCCATTATATTGATTGATAATCTTATGTGTTATTGTATCATGAAAATCATGAGATTAAATAAAATATATAGTATAAAATAAGAAAATACTTCCCGTTTAGAATTAGAACAAATTAACCTTAGTCCTGTTGGGATTAGGATTTAGTAACCATGCTCCTGTTACTTGTAGAACTGACGCACAAAATAAAATAACTAAGGGTTTTTGACAAAAAAGTGTCTCCCTAATAAGGCTAATCCGGATTTTGTGCCCCAAGACACAAAAATTACATTTTTGTGTCTGGGGCCCACGCTGTCCGTAAAGAGCCATTGCGGGCAGTAATCTGGCCCGCAATTAGCCTTTGCGGGCCAGTTAATCACCCTGATTAAGGGTGATTAACTGGCCCGCAAAGGCTCATTGCGGGCCAGTAATTTAATTCCCTGCCACATGGCAGAGAATTTAATGTCGCCTGCAATGGCTGTTTGCGGGCGACATCCCCTATATAAAGGGGGTGTGTGGTGAAACAATTCACCACACTCTACAAGTAAAAAAATATGTTGTTTTACAAAATTTTTGGGTGGTGATTTGAGTGATTAGTTTGGGCGGATTTGGATTAATTTGGCGAATTATTTTTGGAGCTTAACCGGATTATATTGGAGTTTAACCGGATTATATTGGAGCTTAATCGGATTATTTTGGAGCTTAAAATTTTATTATTATTATTTTGCGAGGACTACAAGAGGTAAGTCCGTATTACTTTTTACTTTTTATAGCTAATTTTTTTTATTAATAAATATTAAAATGTGTATTGTTAGATTTAGAATTTAGTTAATATTAGATTTAAAATTTGTATTATTAGATTTAAAATATTAAAACGATTTGTATGAATATAAAATATAAAAACATTATAAAATGAACATTACTCATAAATATTTGATAAAATATATAATAGTTTGGTTAAAATGTGGACGATTTGCTAAATAGTTAAATAAATTAATTTAAATTTTTAAATAAATTGTTTATAAATTGTTAAAAGTATTACTTTATAAATATATCTAAGTGAATTAAATTTATCATTTTTTTAATCTAAAAATATGAATTAAGCCTAGAAATGTACATTTGTAGAAATTACTTTAATATTAATTTATTACGCATGTTTGTAGTAATGGCGTCAAACAGTATATTATTTGTGATATGGTGTGATGGTAGCATCATAAACTCCCCTCGTGGAGTTGAATATTTGGGGGGTAGATATGTTCATGTGCCGATTAATGGAAGAATAAATTTTGGAGAGTTAGCCGAAATCTGTAGAACGACAGTATCTACTAGTGTGAGCCCTCCGGAGGTCACGAAAATTTATTTTCGGCTACCTCATGTTGAAAGGTACGAGATATGTTCATACTCATTGTTCGAAGAGCAAGATGACCAACACGTATTTGCAATTCTGAACCAGACAGCTCGGATGCCGACGTTGAACGTGTTAGAGTTCTACGTGGAGTATCATATTTCGGCTTCTAATGAAACTTCGATGCAACTAGATTTATGTTCTAGTGAGTCTGAGAGAGCCAGTGTGGAAGAGGAAGAAGACGAGCACTATGATAGTGAGGAAGAGGATATGGAGGATATTCTAATCGCTGAAGAACTAAGTAATATTACACATTACCAGTCTCGACTTCCGCAACACATACGATGTGTCGATCTTAGTGACTTTGATGTGGACGATACATGGGAAGCGCCGAACATTGAATGACAGCGTGGGATGGAATTTCAAACCGGGATGATTTTCTCGCCCGACTCAGAGTCCCTCCCAGATGCATTTTTCTCTTGATGACCCTTGGATCTACAATTTGGTTCAGGACCCACAGCCGTTTAGTGACTTTCAAGGAATGCATGCTCCTTCTTTTTCTCTGGGATTAGGGTTAGACCCCTCCTCACAGGCTCCTGCTCCTGATGTGCATGATGATGACGAGATTGAGGATGTGGCCAGTCCAGTCGCCGATAGTGGAGAGAGAAGCTCCAGACCAGATGGAAGACGTTACCGCCGATTAACTGATAGTCAGATGAGTCGACGTGTCAACAAGGGTTACGACATGAGGACACGCTTACGGAGTCCTGATAGATCAGACTTTACTGAGTAGTTTTATTATTTTTGTACAATTTTTTATTTTTGCATTATCAATTTATTTACGGTTACTTTTAATTGTGTTGTATGGTTTTTATATAATTATGTATAATTTCATTATTAATTTATTTTTATCGCTTGCATATTTGTCACGACCCAAAATATTAAGCCGCAACCGGCGCTAGGGAACGGGAGTGGTAGCTCCGGAACCCGTAGCAAGCCTTAAATCACTATTAATTTTTCGCAAATAATAAACAAATAGCATAAAGCAACAGAAGCAAGTATACATAACATGTATACACAAACATTTACACTAACTGTTCTGTTATCCTCGCGGGCTCTAGTTACCGTACCTCGTACGAACTGGCCTCGCGGTATTATATACATCAGTTAGTGTATCCAACATATCACTGGCACCTAGTGCCATGTACCACATATAAAACACGTAGCCTACAAAACATCTAAACTGGACAGCAAGTAATATGTACACTCAATGTGTACTGCTGTCTAGGCTACGACTCTGTCAACGCGGGACCACTACTGCAGCATTCACAGAAGTCAGGTACTAAACATATACAACTGACTTCTGGACTTCAAAATTAGCCTCTAGCTAGGTCCACATACTAAGTACCTGAAAACATCAAAGGTGAAGGGTCAGTATTTGGGAAAATACTGAGTGAGGTTGCATTTTACTAACGGTATTAATTTAAAAACATAGCATCGCATCTCAAGAAAACAATAATATAAAACATATAAACATGTATTCGATCCGTGTGAAACTAATATCCTAGCATGCGACACATCTCTCGAATAATCATATATCATTCAACCCAATCGTAAATATCAATTGCGAGTCCAACTCGCTGGTGGCCCAGCCACTCGATACGGGGACTTCCAGGCTACACCGTAGCCGAGTTCACTCTGCGTATCGAAATCATAACCCAATCGTAAATATCATATTCATCAACAGCTCCCAGCTGTGTCAAGTCATTTCTCAATGCAAACATACTAGACTGACTCGATACTGGTGATCACACAGCCTATTGACACCCAATAGGTAGCTAGTTTCTTCGGATCGCATACTAGTTCTCGTATAAACATTTGATAGAAACATATAATATTTAATCAAATCATCTAACATGCGATGCGTAAAAACAGTATACATATCAATATAAAATAACTTTATATGTATAATACACGAAAGTAAAGAGCAACTCACAGTGACCGCAATCCAATCACAAATATGGTCGATGAAATGATATGCCCTTGCTATCCCACGTCTACTGACCTCTCTGCTCTGACACGTCTGATAAATAATTAATGTTTAATGATTAGACGTGAATCTCGTATTCCTATACGTATAATGCTTTTAAGTTTTAAGGTTTAGTTTCATTTCGATGAAGTTTTAAGGAGTTTTCAGGACAGTGCGCAGGTGCTGCCTGCACACTGACACTGTTTAGTAAAACAACGATCTCTCCCAATTGAACCGTCGGATCGAGCTGAAATTTGACAGACGCGTTCCTAAGAGGCAAATCTATAAACTGACCGTTGGGATTTTGAATCTGCCAAGTTTAGGGTAGTGTGCGAACGCACACAGTGAGTGTGCGAACGCACACCCTAAAACTTAGGGAGTGTGCGAACGCACACTCAATGTGTGCGAACGCACACTCATGACAGCCCCCCGGAAAGTCGTTTTTCGGGGCTTTTCAGCTATCCCGACGTGCTATACATCCAACTATACGAAACCCGCATCTCGGTTTTCATTAAAACGCTATAATAACTTCAAAAACGTCTAATTCAATCCAAACAAAATCCTAACTCAAAACAGCCCTTAAACTCATCATTATCAAGCTAAAAACCGACCTATTACCTTGATTTGATGCTTAGGGTTGATAGAGGCTTCGATTCTGAAGAAATCGCCGCGAAAATCGCTCGAATCGGACGTCGAACGGCGAAACGGCGGCGAAACGACGGTATCGTCGAAGGTTTTCCCATTTCTCTCGATCCTTCTCTGCTTCTATAATTCCATCTTTCCTTTCATATATAATCCGGCTAAAGTGCCACTTTAATCCTTGTTCTTTTTGTTTATTATCATTTATTCTTTAAACTTTTCTTTTATACGATTTAGTCCATAACTAAATCGATAAATCCTTTTATTATGACTTATACGTATTATTTATATCCAATAAATAATACGAAACTCGATATTAACACTTTCCCGTCAAAATCCAATATTTTCATTTCCGACACAAAGTGGCTAAATTACCACTTTGGTCCCTGTACTTTATTTTGGACTTTTCTTGACATTTTTCCTTTCAATTCCAATTCTAAATTTAGAATTGAAATATAACCTTAAATTTTCTCATAGTTAATTTCTCAAAACCGACCTACTTGAAACTTATTTACTTTATCTTTTTCAGAAATTCTTTTGATATCACCATTCTGGCGAATCAAAACTGGACACGTGGTCCAATTAGCTAATTAAGTATTTTGGGGTATTACATTCTTCCCCCCTTATAAAAATTCGTCCTCGAATTTTCATAAATTTTGTTGGGATCTTAACTTATCCTTACAGTTTCCTTGACGTCCATTAATACGTTTTGATCACAGCTTTTCCTTTTATTTAACTTTAGTTTTTCATGCACAGCTATAACTTCATACTTGTTGCTAATCGATTGTCTATTCAACTCTTGATAGTTGCTTGCTGTTAAATCGTTGAGAATTCTCTTACTGGTACCTTCGTCTCATCTGTTATCTTTTCCGAGATAGAATGGTTCTTGGACGTATCCTTGATGTCATATTCCTTACATCATTGCCACCTAGTTGTCACTAATCATAATCTAATGTTTTCTCGTTTCATCATTTCATTCTTAGTAGCCATAGGGTTGCTACTCGTCTCCTTTATATGTGAATGGTCACGACGTGCCAATTTCATCTTAATGACGTACTTACCTTATTCATACTCCCTATGAGTATTTTCTCTTGTAATCATAATTTGCAATTATGATCTTTACTATCGTCTGTAGTTGTCACTTTCCTTTCCTAGCGGGTCCTCGTCATTTCTTACTCCTTTCTATCATTATCTGGCACTTCATTCCTAATCAACCAATCTCTTTCATCTTGCTCCAAGTCTAACACATTCACTTGTTTCTTAACGTAGTTGAGCCTGCTACATCTTTTACTATCTTCAATCTCTTTTTCCCTTGCTCTTTTTAAACTATCGTGAACTTCACGTCGTTTTGTTGGTCGTGATCCTTCGTCCTTTACCATTGTCTTAAACGTTTCCTTTCACATTACTTTCGGTTATATAGCTTATACAGTTGTCCTTGTTTACTAGTACTACTCGTATTCTTATCCTCTTCACTTCCCTCTAGTTGCTTCTTTGAGGTTCACCTCGAATATCTTATTGACTTTTCCGCTTACGATGTTCTTCCTTTAAATCACCTTAATCTCTGACTGATTCAACAGACCTTTAATATTTTATATACTTTTGTACTCAAATTTCTTATTGACTTATCAGTCAAAGCTGTTTTTCCTTTACGTCACAATTCCTTATCCATGATGACCTCATAATAATCTCACACGTTTCTTTAATATTTAAATTTCTTAAGAATCCTTCTTACTGTATAATCAATTTCCTCTTTTATCTTACACTTCAGTTTCTTACTTTCAATTAACTCTACGACTTTACTTTTGCTCGTTAAGATTCTATCTTAATATTGATTATAATCGTTCCTCAGCTTATCTTATTTTGTCCTTCATCTCCTTCTTGAAGTGTTTTCCGACTATTCTTAACATTTTAGATTGCACTTGACTTTGTAACTCCCAAAATTAGGGAATAGTTTCGATTCTTGTTGTCCTACATTCCTTATGCTTCCTTAGCACTTATAACGCGTTTCTAATTGTCTTTTAAACAACTTGATCTCTTTATACTAATACCGACTTTTGTCTTGTCTCTTACTTGTTATACCCTTTCTCGTTCTTATGACATTGTGGCTCCTTAGATACAATTCACTCCTATCTATCCAATAGCGATGAAGTATCATCTCATCCTTTGCTTACTGTATTCGCTACGTCTTTCCTTCGTTTATAATAGCTCAATTAATGCTGTTCCACTCTGATAATCTTTCTGACGTATCTCTAGAACTTTCCACTTCTCTATTCATCTTACTAAATCTTAAGGGTATATGAGTCCCTTCATTATACTTTCTTTCATCTTATCCATTATTCTTATATTTACTGACATGTATACCTATACGTGTGCTTTTGTCCTTATACTAGAGTTTCATAACTTAACTCTTCTCTTTTCTGTTAACACAACTTATAACTCTTAATGCTGATATTAGTGACTTCACCTAATATCAGTCAATTAGCATCACTTATCTTTTGAACTATCTACTTTCAAACTTTCACGTCTTACAAGATTATCTTCTTCGTCGTTTCGTATTCCTTCTCCTTCTACTTTTATATCTTCAAACACTGATATTGATAAGGTTATATATCCTTAAAACATCACTTGATGTTCATCATTCATATTATCGTCTTTTATACTTTTAATTTCTCTCCTCCGATATGACTCACGATCGCAGTATTGCTTATCTCAACATAATGATATTCATTATATTCTTCATTCTTGCATTTTCGTTGTATTTCTTTCGTTTAATATGACTCTCTGTCATTTCATCCTTTACTTTATCATAAGGATAATTACTATATCCTTAAATATTGCCAGCGCATTGCATCTTGACTGCGTTCGCTCTCCGGCAATAACTCCTCGTTCACATTTCACTATAGCTCCCTTAACATTATTGCAATTATCATTAACAGGGCTTTATTCTGTTATTGGGATTTGCTTTTAAATTTTATTCTTATTTACTAAGAACATTTTATTATCCGTCGCAGAGTTTCACATCTGAGTTCACTTACTAATAAAAGATTTCAAAACATCTTTTGGCTGGCCAGCTCTTTTAAATCACTTTTCATAAATCGTTTGAAATCATTAGTACAATTGTAGCTCAGAGTGATGACACCTCTCATCACCAAAGAGTTGCTCAAAATCGCATTTTTCTTTATCATTGTAAAGATATGATGCATGATCTACATTTCGAAAATCATTTTCTTATGTATTCCTATCGTGATTATGCAATGTCATATGCGATGTCTGAGCACAATCGTACTTTGAAAAATCTTAAGAATTCTTCATACTTTTCATAAAACATAAGTTTACTCCAGGTTGTACACTCTGCGACTATTAACGGCTTTCTTTATTATTATTGGGTACATTTCAAATTTTTGTATTGCTGTCACCTTCTGTCATTTTCCTGACTATTCTCCTATCACATCAATTCTTTCTCCATATCTCCGATAACTTAATTTAATTCAACATTTTCTACTGCTGTAATCACCACAACCACTTCTTTAACACTCTGTACCATGTCATGTCCTGTACAAACGCAGGTACCGATGTTTCATATCGATTCCCTGTTGGTAACCCATCTCTTTCTTCACAACTTCTAGAACGTAATACAGGAATTACGTTCGCGATAAATGTATTATTTATCGTTTATTATATTATTGTTTTTGTAAATTATGTTTATATATTCATTTTTTAAGCACGTGTTTGTCAATATCGCTTCCTATAGGCCCTACCTATCTGAGGTATTATCCTATAGGTACATTCTACTCGTTATGCTCTATCATGCATGCAGTAAACATATACACAACAATGCAACATATAAACACAAATACTCAAAGCATATTAATCATTTATACCTAAGGGTGCCTGATGTGGAACGCTAGGTTTCCTAATAATTATTCCAATGTGTCGACCCTTAACTCTTCTACTAGAGTTGCTTCCACCTCTATGCACGGAGTGGGGGTTAGTCCTAATACCAGAGGATCGACAAGTATAATCTGGATAGAACGTACATCTGAAAAAGTAGGGTCGAACAGGATTTCCATCCCACTCGCGGTCAGCCTCGATCTTATGGGCCATCATAGTGAGCGTCTCAAAGTGCTCGAGAACATACTCATATAGCTCATCAAATTCGAGTCCCAAATCCCTAACGTATCTACGGTTAATCGTCCTATTATCTTCATTAAGGTCTGGAACTTTTTCTACCATGCGAAGAAAGTCAGAGGAATACAGTTCCACTGGTAGTATTCCTCTAGAAAAGGAGCGCATTTGCCTCCTAACCTGATTCAAAACCACTTGTGCCTGACTATATACTAGCCCTCCATCTTCTCTCAAATTGCGGTACCTCCGCACATTGGACCAGAAATGTTCACTTCGGTACTTCTCGACGTCTGACTCATATGATAACTCTTCTTCTTTAAAGTCCTCCTCTGGATCCTCCTCAGGATTCTCCTCACTTTCTTCACTGTACTCTATCTCTGATAAGTGGGTTCTACCTCTAACTCTAGAAGAACTATCAATTTCTGATACTGACATGAAACCATTCTGATATATCTCAGATGATCTCCCAATATCTATGTGGAATCCATTCTGATGGACTTCAGATGGTCCGTCTATTTCGTTGTGAAATCCACTCTGATATATAGGAGGCGCTTCCTCCTGTTTCTCTGCAGCATGTAGGTGAGCTCCGTTTTTCCCAGACATGCTAAAAAGAAACAATTCCTAACGTCACCGACCATCTGAGCCCCTTTTTCCTTGCTTAACTTCGATATCAACTTATAAGGTGCTATAAACATTTAACATTCAATCAATCTGTACGTAATTCACAAATACGTAATCACTGAATACCCCTTGTATAAGTAATAAACACTTAGTTGCCTTAGCCGCTCATATTTGCAAACATTTAACCATTTTCTATCTCTTAGCATAAGCAACAAATACTTAGTTGCCTTAGTCATCCATATAAAGAGATACTAATCACTTGCTAGCTTAATAGTCCTAGTTCGCACGCGTTATGGAACTTACTAATAATGCACATATCAATCAAATGCAAACAACTAAGGTTTGACTCTCTTGCTGCAGTAGTTCCTAGGTTTACTTACTGACAGAGTTTCACAATTCAGACAGACATCCAAAACAAACTAGCAGTGGTAACTAGACCAACTGCTCTCAAACAATCATCAAAACAACTCGCAGTGATAACTGGACCAACTGCTCTGATACCACAATTGTCACGACCCAAAATATTAAGCCGCAACCGGCGCTAGGGAACGGGAGTGGTAGCTCCGGAACCCGTAGCAAGCCTTAAATCACTATTAATTTTTCGCAAATAATAAACAAATAGCATAAATGTCACGACCCAAAATTATTGAGCCGCAACCGGCGCTAGGGAACGGGAGTGGTAGCTCCGGAACCCGTAGCAAGCCTAAACTCACAATTTATTTTTCACAAATATAATATAAACAAATAACAACAAACAACGGAAGCAAATATACATATATATAACATGTAACCGAATATGTACACTAACTGTTTCAAAACCTCGCGGGCTCTAGTTACCGTACCCTGTACGAACTGGCCTCGCGGTACTAAATACATCAGTTAGTGTTTCAAACATCTCACTGGCATCTGGGGCCGTGGATCATATACAACGTACGTAGCCTATCAAAAAGCACATAGACAAATACAGCAGTTGATATACACAATCAAAATAAACTGCTGACTAGGCTACTATTCTGTTGACACAGGACCACTACTGCAGCACTCACAGAAGTCAGAAACTAACATATACAGCTGACTTCTGGACTTCAAAATTGGTCTCTAGCTAAGTCCACAAGCTAAGCACCTGAAAGACATCAAAGGTGAGGGGTCAGTATTTGGGGAAATACTGAGTGAGTTGACATTTACTAACAGTATTAATATCAAAACATAGCATCGCATCTCAAGAAAATGTTAATATAAAATATATAACCATGTATTTGATCCGTACGAAACTAATATCCTAGCATGCGACACATCTCTCAAATAATCATATATCATACAACTCAATCGTAAGAATCAATTGCGAGTCCAACTCGCTGGTGGCCCAGCCACTCGATACGGGGACTTCCAGGCTACACCGTAGCCGAGTTCACTCTGCGTATCGAAATCACAACCCAATCGCAAATATCATATTCATCAACAGCTCCCAGCTGTGTCAAGTCATTTCTCAATGCAAACATACTAGACTGACTCGATACTGGTGATCACACAGCCTATTGACACCCAATAGGTAGCTAGTTTCTTCGGATCGCATACTAGTTCTCATATATAGAAATTAATAAAGCATATAACATTTCAATCAATTATATATAATGCGATGCGTGTAAACAGTATATATATATATATGTATCAAATAGTTTTAATACATGAAAGTAAAAGTACAACTCACAGTGACCGCAATCCAAGAAATGATATGATCGATCTGATAGTACGCTCTCGCTAGTCCGCCTCTACTGACTCCACTACTCGCTGACACGTCTGATAAATCGTTAATAGTTAGACGTGATTCTCATATTCTTATACGTATAATACTTTTAAGTTTTAGGTTTTAGTTTCGTTTTATACTTATTTACGTATTCAATATCTCTAGTCGTATAAACGACTTAGCGAATACTATTTCTCATAATTGAGAATCGCTTAACGTCCTTGACGTTTTCCATTATTATTATTTATCTAAAACGTCGAGCTAATCTCGAGATTAATGATTCTCAAAGTCCGAAACCCGTCTTTTCACGTCCAAATACTCTAAACGTCAAACACTTAGGTCAATTACAGTTTGCATACGCGTGGGGGCGAGTTGGGGTGCACGGTGTGCGTTTTGGTGGGTGCACGATCGTGCAACTGAGTACACGTTCGTGCACCTCAGGGGTACACGTTCGTGTACTCATTGTACACGTTCGTGTACCATGAGAAGTACACGTTCGTGTACTTCAGTACACGATCGTGTACCTCGCTAGGTGCACGTTCGTGTACATCAGTACACGTTCGTGCACCCGTGGTACACGGTCGTGTACCACGTGCACAGCCTCGGAAAATGCGTTTTCCGTGGTTTTTCCTCCATTCCGACATGCTTCATTCACCCGCACTCAATACCCATATCACGGTTTCTTCAAAAACGCCATAATAAACTCAAAATCGTCAAATTACAACCTAAACTCAATCCTAACCCAAAACAGCCCATTATTTCGAATTTAGCACCAAATTTCAAGAACTTTACCTTGAAACGAAGCTTAATATCTGTAGAGGACAAGATTCTGAAGAGATTGCCGCTTGAATCGCTTGAATCGGACGTCGAACGGAGAAACGGCGGCGAAACGTAATCGATCGGCGTTAATCTCACATTCTTTCTGGAATACTCTCTGCCTCCTCAATTCATACTTCCTTAATTATATATGATTTGGCTAAAAGCTCACTTTGATCCTTGTTCTTTTTGTTTCTTATCATTTATCCTTTAAACTTTTTAATTGTACGATTTAGTCCATAGCTAAATCGTTAACTTCTTTTATTACGACTTATACGTATTATTTATATCCTATAAATAATACAAAGCCCGATAATAACACTTTCCCGTCGAACTCCAATATTTCTATTTTCGACACAAAGTGGCTAAATTATCACTTTGGTCCCTATACCTTATTTTAGACTTTTCTCATCATTTTTCCATTAGATTCCAATTCCAACTTTAGAATATAAATTTTCTCCGTAATACCCTTTTTCTAAACGACCTACTAAAACTTATTTATCGGAAAACTTTCCAATATCGCCACTTCTGCGACTCAAAACTGGACACGTGGTCCAATTAGCTAATTAATTATTTTGGGGTATTACATTCTTCCCCCCTTATAAAAATTCGTCCTCGAATTTTCATAAAACTTGTTGGGACCTTACAATTATTCTTATACCTTTCTTGATATTCATTACTATACGTCAGTCATGTCCTTTCTCTTACTTAGCTCTTAGCTCTCCACGTATAGCTGTGACTTCGTACTTATCATTAATCGATTATTTATCTTGCTCACAGTAGTCTCTTGTCGTAGTATAACTGAGAATCTTCTTACTATTACCTTTGTTTCATCTATCGTCTATAGTGTGACCTTAGATGTATTCCTGATACCATAATCCTTGCGTTAATAATACCCAATCAAGACTTTCCTTTTTGGCCGTCATTAAGCATTGCTTAATGTCTTCTCGATTCATAATTTCATTCTTAGTAGTCATTCCTCATTATTTTCTATCACTGTCTGATACTTTGTTCTTTATTATTCAATTTTCCTCAACTTGCTTTACGTTTAACACATCTGTTTTTTTTTCTTAACGTAGCTAAACTTAATATATCCTTCACTATCTTCCATTTCTTATTCTTTTGCTTCCTTAAGCTATCGTGAACTTCCCGTCGTTTGTTGATCGTGATTCTTCATTCATTTATCATTGTCTTAAACGTTTCATTTCACGTTATCTTTGATTATATGGCTTGTATAGTCATTTTCTTTGATCGATACTATTCGTATTTTTATCTTTTTGACTTTCTCTGACTAGTCCTTAAAGATTCCCTCGAGTCATTAATTGACTTGTCAGTCAAAAATGTCTCTCCTTTATGTCACAGTTCTCTATTTATAATAACCCCATAAGAATTTCACATGTTTCTTTAACGTTTAGCTGTTTCGAGAACTTTTCTCGTTAATTAGCTTTCGCTTAACTTCTTTCTTATTCTTAACCTTTAACTAACTTCATCCTTAACTTTTAACCTCCACAGACTCATTAGGCCCTTAATAACTTATTTATTCCTTGTCTGACATTCTTTCTTACTATATAATCAATTTCCTTTCTCTTCTTAAACTTCTTCCTCTTTCTTATGAATAGCTTCATAACTTATTCTGAATCTTTAAGTATCATCTTACTACTAATTATAATCATTTCTTAGTTTGTCCTTAATTTGTCTTTCATCTTTTTCTCGAATTATTTCCATAGTACTTATATTATAACTCTAATTGTCTCCAAATAACCTGATCTCTTTGTATTAATATCAACTCTTGTTTTATCTTTTACTTGTGACATTCGTTACGTCTTTCCTTCGTTCATAGAAGTTCTATTGCTGCTGTTCTATTCTGACAATCCTTTCGACGTATTTCTAGAACTTTCACTTCTCTAATCACCTTACTAAATTTTGAGGTATTTGCATTTTACCTTTACATTTTTCTTCATATCATCCACCATTCTTACATTTACTGATACGTATGTCTATACGCGTACCTTTCTCCTTTCTGTTAACGCAACTTAAAATTCTTAGTGCTGATATTAGTAACTTTACTTAATATCAGTCATATAGCACTGCTATCTCTCTCTTGATCTATCTAATTTAAACTTTCATATCTTGTAAAATCGTATGTTTCGTCATTTCGTATCCTTTCCTTTTTCTATTTCTGTATCCTTTACTGATATTGATAACGCTATAAATACTTTGAATATCACTTGATATTCATTATTCGTATTACCATCTCTTTTGCCCTTCATACTTTTAATTTCTCCTTTTCAATTACAACTTACAATCACTACTTCGTTTATCTCAATCATAAGAGTAATCATACATCATCCTTATGTATATATTACGTTTCTTTCGCTTTGCACGACTCCCTGTCATTTTATCCTTTGTTCAATCATAAGGATAAATATTGTATCCTTAAGTATTACCAGTGCAGTGCAGCTTATCTGCGCATTTCCGGCGGTAATTTCTTATTCACATTCTTCTTTAGTTCTATTAGCCTTAGGGCAATGGTTATTAACATGGCTCTATTCTTTTATTGAAGTTTCTTTCACAATTTTTATTCTTATCTGTTAAGAATCTTTGATTATTTGTCGCAGGGCTTTACATCCGAGTTTACTTACTAAACAATACGATTTTAAAACTTCTTTTGGCTGCGCAGCTCTTTCTAAACCACTTTTCATAAATTATTTTAAATCGTTAGTACAATTGTTGCTCAGAGTGATGACATCTCTCATCACCAAGGAGTTGCTCAAAATTGCAGTTTCTTTTTCCATTACAAAGATATGATGCATGATCTAAAATTTTGAAAATCATTCTTTATGCATTTCTATCGTGGTTATGCAATGTCACATGCGATGCCTGAGCACAATTGTACCTTGAAAAATCATAAAAACTTTCAAAATCTTCATAAAATCGTAAGTCTTACTCTGGATTATACGCTCTGCGACTATTAACGGCTTTCTTTATATTTATTGAGTATATTTCAGATTTTTGTACTGCTGTCAAATTTTTGTATTGCTATTATTTTCTGTCATTTACAGACTGTTCGTCTGTCACATCACTTCTTTCTCCATATCTCCAATAACTCAATTGAATTCAAAATTTTCTATTGCTGTAATCATCTTATCCACTTCTGCAACATTCTCTTTTACGTCATATACAGATGCAGATACCGATGTTTCACATCGACTCCCGGTACACAATCCATCTCTTTCCTCAAATTTTAAAACGTAATATAGGAATTACGTTCGCTACAAATGTATTGTGTAGTATATATTATATTACTATTTTCGTGAGTTATGTTTATATGTTCTTATATTAGGCGCGTGAGTTCAACTACAACGCTTCCTATAGGTTCTCGCTGTCTAAGGTATTATCCTAAAGGCAAAACCTATTACTGACATTCTACTATGCAATGCAGCAAATATATAAACACAATAATACAAACACATAAACACAATTACTCAAAGCATATAAATTACTAATACCTGGAGGTGCCTGACGCGGAACGTTAGGTTCCCTAATAACTATGCCTGTATGTCGGCCCCTAACTGTTCTACCTGAGTTTCGTCCACCTCTCTGCACAAAATAAGGGTTGGTTGTAGTTCTGGAGGACGTACTGACGTAATCTGGGTGGTACTCACGTCTAAAGTAATAAGGTCGTATCGGATCACCCGACCATTCATGCTCTGTTTCAATCCTACGGGCCATTGTAGTAAGCGTACTGAAATGTTCGTCCACGTGCTCATACAGCTCATCAAACTGAGGTCCTAAGCCCCTGACATATCTACGATTAATGGTCCTATTGCTTTCGTTCAAATTAGGGACTCCTTCAGCCATCCGCAGAAAATCAGTAGAATACGCTCCTACAGTCAACATCCCTCTAGAAAAAGAACGCATCTGCCTTCTAACCTGATTTAAAGCTATTTGCGCCTGACCGTTAGCTATGTCCGCATCTTCCCTCAGATTGCGGTATCTCCGCACACTTGACCAGAAATAGTCACCTCTGTATTCCTCAACGTCTAACTCATCTAACTCTTCCTCTTCATACTCTTCTTCCTGAGGATTTTCCTCTTCTGCCTCTTCTTCTAACTCTTCTTCTGGATCCTCTTCAGGATCCTCCTCAGGGTCTTCCTCAGAATCTTCTTCAAGATCCTCTTCCGGGTCTTCCTCCGGTTCCTCTTCCTCTTCTTCGCTGTATTCAATCTCCGGCGAATGTTCTCTAACTCTGTTTCTGGAAGAACTACCTATCTCCGACACAGACATAAAACCATTTTGATATATTTCTGGCGATGCTCCATGATTTGCGTGGAATCCATTCTGATGGACCCCAGATGGTTCGCCCACTTCATTATGAAACCCGTTTTGAAATATAGGAGGCGCTTCCTCCCGTTCTTCATCAGCATGCGACTGAGCTCCGTTTTGCCCAGACATGCTGAAAAGAAACAATTTCGAACGTAAGCGACCATCTGAGCCCATTTCACACGCAATTCCAAAATCAGCTTATATAATGCTGTAAACATTTAGCATTTAATCCAACTGCACGTAATTCGCAAGCAGATAATCACTTAACAATCTCAGTGCGAATAACAAATACTTAACCCTCTCAATCGATCATAATTTGCAAACATGTAGCCACCTTCTATATCTTAGCACAAGCAACACATACTTAATTGCCTTAGTCGTCTGTATAAACAGATACTATTCACTTACTACTTAATAGTCCTGATCCGCGCGCGTAATGCCACGTACTACTAATGCACACATAACACAATTACAGACAACCACGGTATGACTCTTGCTGCAGTAGTTCCTAGGTATACTTACTGACAAATACTCTCAGTCAAACAAACAATCTGACAACTCTAGCAGTGGTAACTGGACCAAACTGCTCTCAAACAAACATTGAAACAAACTTGCAGTGGTAACTGGACCAAACTGCTCTCAAACAAACATTGAAACAAACTTGCAGTGGTAACTGGACCAAACTGCTCTCAAACAAACATTGAAACAAACTTGCAGTGGTAACTGGACCAAACTGCTCTGATACCAACATTGTCACGACCCAAAATTATTGAGCCGCAACCGGCGCTAGGGAACGGGAGTGGTAGCTCCGGAACCCGTAGCAAGCCTAAACTCACAATTTATTTTTCACAAATATAATATAAACAAATAACAACAAACAACGGAAGCAAATATACATATATATAACATGTAACCGAATATGTACACTAACTGTTTCAAAACCTCGCGGGCTCTAGTTACCGTACCCTGTACGAACTGGCCTCGCGGTACTAAATACATCAGTTAGTGTTTCAAACATCTCACTGGCATCTGGGGCCGTGGATCATATACAACGTACGTAGCCTATCAAAAAGCACATAGACAAATACAGCAGTTGATATACACAATCAAAATAAACTGCTGACTAGGCTACTATTCTGTTGACACAGGACCACTACTGCAGCACTCACAGAAGTCAGAAACTAACATATACAGCTGACTTCTGGACTTCAAAATTGGTCTCTAGCTAAGTCCACAAGCTAAGCACCTGAAAGACATCAAAGGTGAGGGGTCAGTATTTGGGGAAATACTGAGTGAGTTGACATTTACTAACAGTATTAATATCAAAACATAGCATCGCATCTCAAGAAAATGTTAATATAAAATATATAACCATGTATTTGATCCGTACGAAACTAATATCCTAGCATGCGACACATCTCTCAAATAATCATATATCATACAACTCAATCGTAAGAATCAATTGCGAGTCCAACTCGCTGGTGGCCCAGCCACTCGATACGGGGACTTCCAGGCTACACCGTAGCCGAGTTCACTCTGCGTATCGAAATCACAACCCAATCGCAAATATCATATTCATCAACAGCTCCCAGCTGTGTCAAGTCATTTCTCAATGCAAACATACTAGACTGACTCGATACTGGTGATCACACAGCCTATTGACACCCAATAGGTAGCTAGTTTCTTCGGATCGCATACTAGTTCTCATATATAGAAATTAATAAAGCATATAACATTTCAATCAATTATATATAATGCGATGCGTGTAAACAGTATATATATATATATGTATCAAATAGTTTTAATACATGAAAGTAAAAGTACAACTCACAGTGACCGCAATCCAAGAAATGATATGATCGATCTGATAGTACGCTCTCGCTAGTCCGCCTCTACTGACTCCACTACTCGCTGACACGTCTGATAAATCGTTAATAGTTAGACGTGATTCTCATATTCTTATACGTATAATACTTTTAAGTTTTATGATTTAGTTTCGTTTTATACTTATTTACGTATTCAATATCTCTAGTCGTATAAACGACTTAGCGAATACTATTTCTCATAATTGAGAATCGCTTAACGTCCTTGACGTTTTCCATTATTATTATTTATCTAAAACGTCGAGCTAATCTCGAGATTAATGATTCTCAAAGTCCGAAACCCGTCTTTTCACGTCCAAATACTCTAAACGTCAAACACTTAGGTCAATTACAGTTTGCATACGCGTGGGGGCGAGTTGGGGTGCACGGTGTGCGTTTTGGTGGGTGCACGATCGTGCAACTGAGTACACGTTCGTGCACCTCAGGGGTACACGTTCGTGTACTCATTGTACACGTTCGTGTACCATGAGAAGTACACGTTCGTGTACTTCAGTACACGATCGTGTACCTCGCTAGGTGCACGTTCGTGTACATCAGTACACGTTCGTGCACCCGTGGTACACGGTCGTGTACCACGTGCACAGCCTCGGAAAATGCGTTTTCCGTGGTTTTTCCTCCATTCCGACATGCTTCATTCACCCGCACTCAATACCCATATCACGGTTTCTTCAAAAACGCCATAATAAACTCAAAATCGTCAAATTACAACCTAAACTCAATCCTAACCCAAAACAGCCCATTATTTCGAATTTAGCACCAAATTTCAAGAACTTTACCTTGAAACGAAGCTTAATATCTGTAGAGGACAAGATTCTGAAGAGATTGCCGCTTGAATCGCTTGAATCGGACGTCGAACGGAGAAACGGCGGCGAAACGTAATCGATCGGCGTTAATCTCACATTCTTTCTGGAATACTCTCTGCCTCCTCAATTCATACTTCCTTAATTATATATGATTTGGCTAAAAGCTCACTTTGATCCTTGTTCTTTTTGTTTCTTATCATTTATCCTTTAAACTTTTTAATTGTACGATTTAGTCCATAGCTAAATCGTTAACTTCTTTTATTACGACTTATACGTATTATTTATATCCTATAAATAATACAAAGCCCGATAATAACACTTTCCCGTCGAACTCCAATATTTCTATTTTCGACACAAAGTGGCTAAATTATCACTTTGGTCCCTATACCTTATTTTAGACTTTTCTCATCATTTTTCCATTAGATTCCAATTCCAACTTTAGAATATAAATTTTCTCCGTAATACCCTTTTTCTAAACGACCTACTAAAACTTATTTATCGGAAAACTTTCCAATATCGCCACTTCTGCGACTCAAAACTGGACACGTGGTCCAATTAGCTAATTAATTATTTTGGGGTATTACAATAAAGCAACAGAAGCAAGTATACATAACATGTATACACAAACATTTACACTAACTGTTCTGTTATCCTCGCGGGCTCTAGTTACCGTACCTCGTACGAACTGGCCTCGCGGTATTATATACATCAGTTAGTGTATCCAACATATCACTGGCACATAGTGCCATGTACCACATATAAAACACGTAGCCTACAAAACATCTAAACTGGACAGCAAGTAATATGTACACTCAATGTGTACTGCTGTCTAGGCTACGACTCTGTCAACGCGGGACCACTACTGCAGCATTCACAGAAGTCAGGTACTAAACATATACAACTGACTTCTGGACTTCAAAATTAGCCTCTAGCTAGGTCCACATACTAAGTACCTGAAAACATCAAAGGTGAGGGGTCAGTATTTGGGAAAATACTGAGTGAGGTTGCATTTTACTAACGGTATTAATTTAAAAACATAGCATCGCATCTCAAGAAAACAATAATATAAAACATATAAACATGTATTCGATCCGTGTGAAACTAATATCCTAGCATGCGACACATCTCTCGAATAATCATATATCATTCAACCCAATCGTAAATATCAATTGCGAGTCCAACTCGCTGGTGGCCCAGCCACTCGATACGGGGACTTCCAGGCTACACCGTAGCCGAGTTCACTCTGCGTATCGAAATCATAACCCAATCGTAAATATCATATTCATCAACAGCTCCCAGCTGTGTCAAGTCATTTCTCAATGCAAACATACTAGACTGACTCGATACTGGTGATCACACAGCCTATTGACACCCAATAGGTAGCTAGTTTCTTCGGATCGCATACTAGTTCCCGTATAAACATTTGATAGAAACATATAATATTTAATCAAATCATCTAACATGCGATGCGTAAAAACAGTATACATATCAATATAAAATAACTTTATATGTATAATACACGAAAGTAAAGAGCAACTCACAGTGACCGCAATCCAATCACAAATATGGTCGATGAAATGATATGCCCTTGCTATCCCACGTCTACTGACCTCTCTGCTCTGACACGTCTGATAAATAATTAATGTTTAATGATTAGACGTGAATCTCGTATTCCTATACGTATAATGCTTTTAAGTTTTAAGGTTTAGTTTCATTTCGATGAAGTTTTAAGGAGTTTTCAGGACAGTGCGCAGGTGCTGCCTGCACACTGACACTGTTTAGTAAAACAACGATCTCTCCCAATTGAACCGTCGGATCGAGCTGAAATTTGACAGACGCGTTCCTAAGAGGCAAATCTATAAACTGACCGTTGGGATTTTGAATCTGCCAAGTTTAGGGTAGTGTGCGAACGCACACAGTGAGTGTGCGAACGCACACCCTAAAACTTAGGGAGTGTGCGAACGCACACTCAATGTGTGCGAACGCACACTCATGACAGCCCCCCGGAAAGTCGTTTTTCGGGGCTTTTCAGCTATCCCGACGTGCTATACATCCAACTATACGAAACCCGCATCTCGGTTTTCATTAAAACGCTATAATAACTTCAAAAACGTCAAATTCAATCCAAACAAAATCCTAACTCAAAACAGCCCTTAAACTCATCATTATCAAGCTAAAAACCGACCTATTACCTTGATTTGATGCTTAGGGTTGATAGAGGCTTCGATTCTGAAGAAATCGCCGCGAAAATCGCTCGAATCGGACGTCGAACGGCGAAACGGCGGCGAAACGACGGTATCGTCGAAGGTTTTCCCATTTCTCTCGATCCTTCTCTGCTTCTATAATTCCATCTTTCATTTCATATATAATCCGGCTAAAGTGCCACTTTAATCCTTGTTCTTTTTGTTTATTATCATTTATTCTTTAAACTTTTCTTTTATACGATTTAGTCCATAACTAAATCGATAAATCCTTTTATTATTACTTATACGTATTATTTATATCCAATAAATAATACGAAACTCGATATTAACACTTTCCCGTCAAAATCCAATATTTTCATTTCCGACACAAAGTGGCTAAATTACCACTTTGGTCCCTGTACTTTATTTTGGACTTTTCTTGACATTTTTCCTTTCAATTCCAATTCTAAATTTAGAATTGAAATATAACCTTAAATTTTCTCATAGTTAATTTCTCAAAACCGACCTACTTGAAACTTATTTACTTTATCTTTTTCAGAAATTCTTTTGATATCACCATTCTGGCGAATCAAAACTGGACACGTGGTCCAATTAGCTAATTAAGTATTTTGGGGTATTACAATATTAGTCGGAAAGACGCTCGATTCCTTTTAAATATCGAAATTGTAGATAATTTTTATTTATAATATTATAATTTTTATTTGTTAAGTTTTTTTAAAAAATTAATAACAAAATTATTTATATTTTTTTTTAAATAATATTGCTGCCAATGATTGAGGAGAGAATCTCCCCAATCATTGGCTTGTTAAGCAGCCCGCAAAGAGCCATTGCGGGCTGCTTGAGAATTAATCCAACTGTTAATCAGCTGGATTAACTGGCCCGCAATGGCTCTTTGCGGGCCAGATTTCTGCCCGTAAAGAGCCATTGCGGGCAGCGTGGGCCCCAGGCACAAAAATGTAATTTTTGTGTTTTGGGGCACAAATCCATAATCTTTTATATTGGGGAGGCACTTTTTTTATCAAAAACCCAATAACTAACGTAGGGTCATTAATTTAAGATCGCAGGTAAAAAGAACCCTTCAAGTTATTTAAAAGGAATATATAAATTTAGCTACTTAAACTCTCAATATTTTTAAACGGTGCAATAAGCTTGAAAAAAAATTCAAAGAAAAACTAAAATGTAAGGATTAAGTGTACAAAAAAATAAATTAAAAATTTGTGTACCTTTGTCTTAATTTAATGTATTAAAAAAATAGGAGAATATATTAATTATTTACTTTTATAGTATTACAATGGGATGGGAGGGACCTAAGTCTCTGACTATTTTATTTTATTTTTGGTAAGCTAACATTACCAACTGTTTTGTTTCTTATTTTCAGCTAATGACTCGACAACTACTTGTCTTAAATTGATTACACCTCCAAATCTTTTAGCCTTCAGCAGCACCAACAAATAATAGTGTCGGTCGAGGAATTAATTAGCATCCATCTTTCAAAAAAGAAAGGACCAAATTGTCACCTCTTATCGAAAAATTCTTAAGTAGACTCAATCAATCACGTTATCCATGAACTAATCTTATTATATTTTGACACATCATTAAAATAATAGTACTATCGAAATATTACCATTGAAAAATGTAAAAAAAGTACTTCCTCCGTCCACAAAAGATAGGTTTGTTTCTATTTTGGATCGCAAATTATAGGCTTGTTTCTATTTTTAGAAAGTAGTTAACTAGATAAATGTCTAAAATATCCTTAATTAAATTAGCTTTAGTCAACTAAATTAAAGTGATAATAGCTTTGATAACAACAATAATTAATGTTTTTTGATAGTTTCAATATTAAAAGTAATCTTATATATACTCTATGGGTGATTTTGAATTATTAATCAATAAAAATACATAGAAAAGAGGAATGCATTAACTATTTAATAAGGATATATTATATGAAGTTAGTATTATTCTAACTAAATAAACTAATTTTTTTAATATGTGTAAATGAAACAAGCCTATCTTTTGTGGATGGAAGGAATAATAAACAAAATTACAATAATACCACTATTTAATAACGTGTCATAATATGAGTCTACATAAGAATCTCTCCTTCTTTTTTTTTTGAGAAAAAGAATCTCTCCTTCTTATCAATAGACAATTAGGTTATTTCATTGCTAAAATACATGGCCAAAATAAAAAAAAAATTAAAGATGTGAAGAGAAAAGGAAAAAACAATGATCAGCAATTGAAAAAAAATATTGAGTGAAATTAAATAAGTGGCAATTGATAATTACCAGTTATAATATCGACTTACGCTACTTATCTCCGTCGTATATGCTATATAATACTTTTGCTTTATCTCTAATTATTAATCAAAATTTGGAACAGAAGTATTTGAATATTAAAGGTTTAATGGCGTAAAAAATCATAAACTTTACCGTGTTTTGCAAATTTAACATAAATTTTTAATTTTGGCAAATTAATACACAAATTTTTAATTTTTTGCAATTTTAGCACCGATCAATTTTCCTTCAAAAAAATAGAGAAAAATGCTGATGTGGACGCCGGAATAGTGGTTATTCTGGTGTACACATCAGCATTTTTTTCACGAAAAATTGATCGGTGCTAAAATTGCCAAAAATCAAAAGTTTGTGTATTAATTTGCCAAAATTGAAAGTTTATGTTAAATTTGCAAAACACGCTAAAATTTGTGATTTTTTACGCAATTAAACCTGTATTAAATAATGAAGTTTTAGAAATCAACTACAAAAAATGCTTTTTAAAAAATTAGGGTTATCCCCTTAAAAACCCCTCACCTTTTACCCCCAATTCATTTGCACCCTCACGTTGCAAAACCACCAAATATACCCAAATTACGACCTTTCACTTTCAATTGCACCCTCAAGCATTAAATTGATCTCTTTTCACTTGAAAAAATAGGTTTATTTTTGTTTTAAATAAAATATTAAGTCCTATTTTAAAATATATGCTAAAATTTAAAGTATTGATTTGAACATTTTTCAAGTGAAAAGAGGTCAATTTGATGCTTGAGGGTACAATTGAAAGTGAAAGGTCGTAATTTGGGTATATTTGGTGGTTTTACAACGTGAGGGTGCAAACGAATTGGGGGTAAAAGGTGGGGGTTTTTTAAGGGGATAAGCCAAAAAATTATTAGTATTTTATTAGTTGAATGAACATATGAGCTAAAAGTTATGTATGTACCTAATTAGGTATTTGTGATCCATTTAGGGAGCACAATTGTACTTAAAGAAAGGTTTGAGACACCACACGAGTGCTTGTCTTCGTCTAACTTTGCTCTTAATTCAATTATTCCTACCCTCCGATCAAACTACAAAAAGAAAGCCCTTGCTTCAAGTCATCCATTATGCCATTACTCCTACTCAAAGTCATGTTCATCATATTTTATCAATATTGTTGCCAATCATTTTAACAAAATCTTTAATTTATTATTTAGTTTCCATCAAATTAATTTTGTATAATATCCCTTCCCAATTATTAAAAAAAGTAAATTAGATTTTTAAAATTCAAATTAAATAACAAAAGTAAACATCTATAATTTGAAAAGGAATAAAGTGTCAACGCGCCCCCTAAACTTGTGTCATGGGGTCATCTAATCCAATTTATATTTTTTTGAGCAAATAACCCCAAAACTCTTCATTCTCGGGTCAAATAAATCCATAATTATATTTTTAAAACGCGTAAAATACAAATCGGAGGTGAACGATGCAAAAAAGTAATTAGATACTTTCCTAATTGTTGCGATAAAATTATTCTAAATCTGTTTTTTAAAATAAAAATATAAATTATGGGGTTATTTGACCCAAAAATGAAGAATTTTGGGATTAGTTGCTCAAAAAAGTATAAATTGAATTAGATGACCTCGTGTCACAATGTCAGGGAGTTCGTTGAACCTTTGCTCATTTGAAAAGGCCCAAAAATACCAAAAAAAAAGGGGTCCCATATACCAAACACTAACAATGATGGCTGACCACTCACATTTTAGAGAAACGACAACCCAACGTTCTAATTTGCCAGTGCTGCAGTGCTTCATATTTAATCACATTTCTTAATTTTATTTCATTTTGCATAAAACAAACTTCATACCATATACACCAACCATTTTTTTCGACATATATTAAAATGTTTATTAGCTAATTATAAACAAAAGAAATGTCATAATAATTTGACCCCAGGGTCCGAGAGGTACGTAATTGATTCCTCTTTTCTATTACAATAAAAAAGTTAAATATAAATAACTCATGAATTATAGTATAATTTTTCAATATGTATGATTAAAAACATTAAATTTTAGTTTTTTTTTTCAATTTGAATCACCCATTAAAAATTTATATTAAATTAGAAAATTGGAATTCAAAAACTAAAAAAAAATGATAAGATGGGTTCTGATGTCTACATTAATACCGATGAATCGAATTTCAATTGGATTTCTCAAACTATAATAATTAAAAAATGTATATAAAAATTACAGAAAACTTTATACTAGTTGATCATTTTATTTGAACTTAACTCCAACAAAAATATAACAGAAATTTTTTTGAATTAAACAACAAAAATATACATAAAAATAAAGAGCACATGTAAATAAAACAATTCCATCTAGAAGGAAAGAATATCAATTAATATGTAAACTTTAATTACTAGGAATGAAAATGGATTTTCACTGATATTGCAGCAACTGCATGCGACTTTGTACCCTTAGCTGTTCATAAAACCTAGTAATGAATTCCTCAGCTTCATCATCAACTTTTTCATTAATCCCAACACTATCACAATTCTCTTCTTCCGATGAGTAATCCGATATCCTTACGGAAAACTGCGAAGGGCTATGCTTCTGTTCTCCGGGAGCGAAATCATACGCATAAGAAGAATCAAGATGAATGTTGAATGAATATTCAGGAGTTATTGGCAGCATCATCACCATGGCCTTATGACCATTCTCTTCTTCTTGTTCTTCAATGACTTGAGGTTGATTGATACAAGGAAAATAATAATGGTGTTTTCGCTTTGGCAGGTGGAAAAAAACAGGATTTGGACTGTTACTGCATGAAAATTCATACTCCTGTAACCCATACCTGCCATTTCTTGAACGATGGTGGTGAGAAAGAAGATTGCTTAAAGATTTTCTTAAGAATTTTCCTCGCTTCATCATCAAATTCATGTCCATCATCAATTTTCTTTTCGATACGAATCCTTTTCTGAGCATTAAGAAGCTGACTCTTAATACATTCCACAGCCTCTTGGCTACCATGGAGTTCACTCTTGGATGTACCTCCATTTTTCAAAAAATATTTGTGAAGATATTAATTAATAGAAAAGATAATTAAGAGATAATTGAGATTATTTTGAAGAGATTAATGAAGGATGTGGGTTTTCTTTGATTCTGCGAGGTACCTCGCAGAAGAAAGAAAAACCCTTTGATGAGAAAACAACAAGGTGAAGATGTTCTTTTTTTATAGAAAGGCTTAAGGGTTTATGTGTCTTTGAAAAAAAATTATAATTAATCATAAATTTTATTGGATGTTAAATTTAATAGTATGTGTTATAGTTGATGTTAATTTGGTATATGATCAAATATATACTAAATTTATCAATAATATTAATTATAGCACGCTATTGGAGCCAGATTTTAAGTCTCAATACTAAAGTATAGCGTTAGCACTTAGCACCATATCGTCTACCTTCTCAAAGTTATCATTTATCATATTAATAAAAAATGTAATTTTGTGAAAGAATAACTATTAATTTTAAAATATAAAAGATGTTAGAAGATTGTAAATATGGACTTAATTGAACATCTGCACAGCTCCAATCGGACAAAATACATTCATAATATGTGAAAAAATGTAGGACATTGTATGGGATATGAACAAAGAATTATTTCCACATAATCGTATACATATATATGATTTGCATATAATGTCATAATGTTTTTAATTAACAATAAAATTAAAGTAAGCATGTAATTTGTTTTTATCTTTTTAGTACATCGGTGTCTAAAAAGTGGATAAATCTTTTTGTTTGATGTAATTTTAAAAAAATAAAATAAAAAGAGATAAAAATCTTTTTTTTTAATCAGCAAAAGAGATAAAATTCAGACACTTGAATTGTAGTAGTTTTTAGAAATATTCAAACACCATAAATATGATTTTTTTTATTAATACCAAAATTAACAAAAAAAATGATGAAGAATTAGTGGTGAAAGGGAAAGTGCAGTCAGAGCTACTATATTTTATATTGACCCCCACAACGGCTACTCCCCGCGTTGCCTTTTCCATTTTGAAGTTTCTTTAGCTAATTAAATATAGACAAGTAATTTACTTTAAAAAAAATATAGACAAGTAATTTTTTATAGGGTTAATGTGCACCATATAGCACAACTTTTAGTATTTCTTTTGATTTTAGCAAAAAATATAAAATGTTTCAATTAATAGCATAACCTATGTGACATATAAGCATAAATATCTAAAAAAACATCGTTTTGATCATCCGTACAACCAAAAGCGACGTCATTTTAATAAAAAAAAAGTATAAAACACATATCGTCTATAAAATAAAAAATTTGAAAATGTTGTACTAATGGATGAGACAATTTTTAATTTGTGCTTAAAAAAAGGTAAAAGATTGTGATATATAATGATATTAACCCTTTTTTATATAAAAAAATATTTGAGACATATTAATCCACTAATATTATAAATTATAATAATTATATTAAAATCATATATTATATCTATTTTATAAATTTATTTTTATCAAATTTTAATTTAATAGAAAATTATTTTAACAGTTGCTCTTTTATTTCAGTTTATAAAAAATTATTTGAGTTTAAAATGGAAATTATATGGCAAATTATATTCCAATTGGAATATTTTTCAAGTATAGAAAATTGAAGGAATAACGTTTGAATTACACTTCTAAAATATATTCGATAATGTAGTTAAAACTCCAAATACAAAAAAGCATTTTCCATATGTGACTTACTTTTATCTCTTTGACAAAAAACAATTAAAATATTTATTTAATATAATATTTTAATAGTTATATATTAAAACATGAAAATAAAAAATAAAAAATAAATTTAACATCATTTATATCATTTTTCAATACTAATTTTTAAGATAGGAAGAATTGATGAAAAGGGTTTTTTTTTTTTTTTTGGCAAAGATGAAAAGGGTTACAACAAGGGAAAGTGCAGGCAGAGGTATTTCATATATGGACCCACCAACCGCTCCTCCCCGCGTTAGCTTAAAAAAGATTATTTAGCTAATTAAATAATATGGTTTAATGAATATTTGATCCCTTAATTACACCATTTTATTTTGTGGTACTCTTAATGTTATATTTTATTATAAAAGATTTAATTTTTTATTTTTAGCCATATAGCTTATAAAAAAGTTTAATACAAAGTAATTTAGATGCCAGCGATGATGAAAATATACTCTCTCCGTCCAAAATAATAGTCTCATTTGCCACTTTCATCCGTCCCAAAATAATGATCCTATTTAGATTTTTGTTGTATTTGTTCCTATATTGCCCTTATTTATAATATTATTTTTGTTTTAAATAGTGTCAAGTGAAATACTTGGAAAATGCGGTGTATTAAATGAGATACATAAAAAACTCATTTGTTTACTTTTTTAACTATAAAAATGGATATAAATTAATGATTTTGACAAGTATTAATTTAATTTTGTGTTTTCCAATAATCATTTAATATTTTGAATTTTTTTATAAAGTCACATTTAATCATAGTTGGGGATAAAATTGGAAAATTATAACATTATAACTATAATAACCATATTTTTTAATATGTGTGTTTTTAAGAATAGTACTATTATTTTGGGACAGAAGGAGTACTTGATATGGCTGAACTCGCAACGACCAGAGGAAAACTCCTACTCCCATATGGAAGGACAACGGTGCCTCATAGCTTGTATCGCTTTTCGTTCATTTTTGCTATTTCGACATAGTCATCTTGGTTATTTATTATGAATTGGAAAAGCCAACAGAAAGATTTAATTCTAACTTTATAGAGATGGTGTTGCTATTGCCAACATATATTCATATATTATTAATTGTATAAGTTGTACTTTCCATATTTTTATTTTTATTTTAAACATTTAATTTTTATTTTATCGTTTGTCTATGTCATGTCTTTTAATTTTATTTTTGATTAATTTCACTTTTGGACTATCTGATTTTATAATACTTCATTTATATTATGTTATGACAAATATTTGTAATCACACAATTAAAGATATAATGTTGTTTTGTTAATTTATGTAGAAGCTAAAAAAACACAATATCTACTAGTTTTTTGAATTTTAATTGTCTTTAATGATAAGTACTGAAATAATGAAGTGTTGAGAATAATGTGCAGATAAAAAAATCGACAATAAATAGAAATAATGAACAAATATAATAAATTAAATCAAAACTGAAAATGGACGAATCGAAAATCATGATAAGCTCATGATATCAATGTTCAAGCCTTCTTAAAGATCCGTTTCAGTTGTCCTTGGTACCAGAAGCCCAGGCCCAAGTCCCATGAGAGGGGCATAGTTAGAGAAATTGTAGGGTAGTTGATTTTGGAGGTTACTGTATTTTTCCAAAATTACAAAATGGTGACCGAATTTCAAAACATAATATTTTAATTATTATACTATTTGATTATGTTAAGATGGAAGGATTTTTTGTCATTGAAAAAAATATTTCAAGTCGATTTTTTGTTAATTATGTGTATATATAAAATATAAGATATTATTTGTCATAAATAATCAAATTTTGATTACTACATATGTATAATTTGACCGTAAAACACTTAAAAACTTCCCAAAATCACATATTTAAACATTCAGTAACCATTTTGTTACATTTTAAAGTTCGGTCACCATTTTATAATTCTTGAAAAGTACAGTGACCCCTAGAATCAATTATCCAAAATTGTACAATGACCGAAAAACTCATCATAAATTTCAAAAATATACTTTTTCAAAACAAAAAAGGAAAAAGGGGAAAATCTGCCCCTAACGTTTTGGGGTCAGGAGCAAATATGCCCTAAAGTTAAAAAAAAGCAAATAAACTCCTACGTTTTTGAAAGGAGCAAATAAACTTCCTACGTTTTTAAAAAGAAGCAAATAAACTCCTAACGTCTTTAAAAAAAGACAAATAAACCCTTCTTATATACAGCATGTTAGCAGTGTGTGCACGTTGTGTAAATTTTATTGATATAGAAAACATGAGTCCTGTTAGTGATATGCACTAGGTCAATCATGTTTTGACTTTATTATTTTGTTATTTATTAATTGGCAGTTTTTATCATTTTATATTAATGATTAAAATACTTGAATGGTTAATTCTTACTAAGGTCATCAAGTATGTGACTTGATAGTGGAACCCTTAGGTTTTATAAAAGAATTATATACCATCTATCCCTAGTCTTAATAGAATATTAAGACTAGTATGATGTTAACTGATGATTATGTTTTACTAATCATGTATATGAGATATTAACTCAAATCATAGGTGCTATTTGAAAAATAAGGCACTGGATGACCTACTATGAGAATACTACATAGATCACTGTCATAAGTAATTCTCATTACAATTCTATTAATATAATCCTTTGACCTTGAAATCATCATGGATTTCTACATAACTATTTCATATTTTGATACAGTCTTATATTATCTTTAACAGGATAATGGAATAGATTGTCATTGGATATGAAAGTAACTATGTGAGAAATGTAAGTGACTGAGAAGAAATTTGTCCCTCATTTATTTGAGTAAGATATCTATGGATCCCTTGAAGAAGATAGACTGAAGGAAATGCATGACCATACTAAATGAATTGATAAAGAGTTATCATTTTCAGTCTACTTAGAGTCAAAAAACTAATGATTGAATATTATAAGAATGACAGAACTATGCCTTATATTCAATCTGGATATCGAGAGACAAAGGAATTAAAATATTATTATAAATGGTTAAATCGAATTGTCGATATTCGTATAACTTGGGTAGTCATAATGTCTTGTTAGAGGCCACTTATGACTTGTGGGCAGAAATAGGGATTTCGGGTCTATTGCCAACATTATATGAACCTACAAGGTCGCACACTAAAAACAGGCCCAAAACACTTATAGGCTGTATAAGCCCAATATGATTAAGTGATTAATTATTATATATATATAATTCGTAATATATATATATATATATATTAATAAATATATATTAATTTGAAATTAAGGATAAGTGTTTTTCTTAATTTATTATTTTTTGAAGATAATAAATATAATAATTAATATATATGAATGATTATCAAAAAGGAGTTTTTGATAAACATAAACTTGTAAGAATTGCAATGAGATTGAAATTCGAATTTGTCTCAAACCTTAGTGTTGTTGTATGACTATAAATACACATTAAGAAATAGTTTTGAGGATTACGAAATTCATTATTCACTAAATCACTAAAATTCGAAATTGCTTGTGAAGCAATAGTGCAAGCACGAAGCACTAGTTTTGGGTAAGGTCTGTTCGTGGGGATACTCGTAGAGGACGCATTCTTTTGGAGGCGTTTCTGATCCGAGGCCGGGTATCACTAAAGTGAACCATCTCCTTCCTTCCTACATTGCTGTTGAATTTGACATACAAGTAAATATTAATTATGTAGTTTATCTATTTATTCGAATTACATGGATATTGGTTTGGGTTTTAAATAAAATTTTTGAAATTCCGTTGCGTTATAAACCTAGAAAACCCAACAAATCCTACATGGCATTTTTTAAATTTATGAATTGCATCTTTTTAACTCTCTTTGTAATGAATAAAACGATCCCAAAATTAAAATCCTATAATCTCAAATCTAATAAATATAGAATTCTAATTTAAACAATTTTGATTTTATTTTCATGATGTAAATTAGAATTCTTGATTGATTAGATTTATAAATTCCATGCATGATTCACGTTTTCCATGTCAGCAAAATTTACACACCGTGCACACACTGTCAATATGCCGTTTAGAAAAATAGCTTATTTGTCCCTTTTTAAAGACATCAGAGGCTTATATATTTTAAAAATGTTAGGGGCTTTTTAACACAAGAATTAAACAAAAGATAGTTATTATATTTTAATTTATAAACACTTTTACTAAGTTGATTAGGGGTGTCAAAATGGATCGAATACGATTCGCCTAATATGCAAATTTGGCGAATCCAGTTTGAGGCTTAGCAAGTTCGTACAAAAAACGTGTCAAGCCATTTATGACACGAAAAAAATGGGGTCTATTACGGATTGACTCGCCAACCCATCTAACTCGTCTAACCCGTTTGTAAATTATTTTGTTATAGTAATTGTAGTTTAAATTTCAGAAAACTAAAATTATTAAATTAATTAAATATAATTATATTAATATATAAATAAAATTAAGTGTATTAAAATTTTACAATTTGAGTATTAAATACTAAATTTGAGGCTAAAATTATATTTAAATATTTTATATATTTTTAAATATTAAACGAGTCGTGTTAGTCGTTTTGTGTTAGCGTGTAATTGTGTTAGTCATGTTACACGTTTATCTTAACGTATTAATTGTGTCGTCGTATTGTGTCACTCGTTTAAAATTCATGTCGTGTTAGGGTTAAATTTTTTGACACGATTAGTTAGCTGAGTCGTGTTCGTATTGACCCTAATCGTGTTATAGAGTGGGTCGATATGACACGAACACGACCCGCAAATGCATGTTTGTGTTCATTCTTTCATGAGTTCTATTTACCAAATCTGATAATTGGACTAAATTTCAACACTATTTTCATTTAATTCTCAGGTAATACTTATTCAACTCAATTTTAGGATGATTGTGAATTTGTTTAGTATTAATGAGTTTTCAAATTAAAAAATATGCCTTAATCTATATTTATATAAAAAACGGCTGAGAGGGAATAAAATACATTTACGATAATGTTCTTATTATTATAATAGTACAAACAATTGTCCTAATTCAATTTATAAAACATTTTTTAATATAATTAAAATTATAACTCCATATCCTATAATATAGTCAAGCATGTTTATAAAGAGTATTAGTAAAATAAAATCCAAATGTTTTATGCTAGTAGCAACTTAATTCTAATGATCAAAAGAGTTTGTTCAATTAATATGGAAAGTAAAATTAGGGTAAAAAAAGTTGAGATTTATTTTATAAAATCCAAACATATTATGCCAATTTGTAATTTACTTCATAATCACCACTATGTGAAATCTTAACATAAAGTATACAATTTTCTTACATGGACTCCATATTAATTTTGTCCTAAATTATGTATACGTACACTCAAGCAAACCAACATCTAGGAAAAGTAACCATCGTGTTCAAATTAGTTTGACCATTTAGCTAAATGGCATAATATGTTTTTTTTTTCTTATACATAAATTAATTAAAATCAAATAAAGGAATTCCATGAAGATTCATTAATTTTTAAAAAAATGGATTGTGGCATCCTTAGCTAGATGTGCTTTTTTCTTAATATATTTCTTCTTTCCATTACTCCATTCTTTTTCTAGAAGCTCTTTCTTGTGATATAATTGAAGGCTAGATATTTTTATTACCAGCCTAGAAATAGAATAACCCTTATTACCCTTTAATTAAATTATTATAGTGTATAATTAGTAGTTTACTTTAGATTTTGCTTATAAGTTAGGTTTTAATCATTTGTCTCTAATCGTTTGCATCAGTAAGAAATTGTTTGAAGATTTAGTACATTAATATTTAGGTTTCTTTAAAAATATTATTGGTAGATCAGTTTGACTAAAAAAACGTATGTTTTATCGATCTTATATGTATTTTGAGTTATAGTTGATTCATTTTAAAGAATGTGAAGTTAGGTTTTATTTATAATGAAGATAATGTTTTATATTTCAGATTTACAATCCCTTATTTCCTATATGAATATATTTATGAGTTGGAGCTAATTGGATTTGATTAATATATATATATATATATATATATGATGAATACATATAACTGAGTGTAATGTAAGGGGTGTATTATTGTAGCTCGTTATGAGGTTTTCCATTAATTTTAGAAAATATAATTGATCAAGAGCCTACTTAAAGTAAAAAAAACAAAAAGTAATCTTGTTAGGTTTAAATTTATCGACTGTATTTGGTTAATAAAATAGAGAAAAAAAATAGGATTACTGTTTCATAATAATTGTTAAGTGGTAAGCGGCTTGATATCGCTTAAGCAAGATCTCGGGTTCGAGTCCTTGTGAATGCAAAAAATTCCCACCGGTATACTCACCCACCATGCCAGGTGCGCGACACGGTCGGATCCGGATTAGTCAGGGCGAAACCTTGTAAACCGGATGGGCTTACCAAAAAAAAAAAGTTTACGTATAAATAATTCTATAACATTGCTATCAAAACAAAACATTGCTATTTTACAGTTTTATTGAGTAAATATTTTTAAGAATAATTTTTTTATTGTATGCATAATATTTTTTAATGTATCGATAAATATAGTTTCATATTTTTGGAATGAAAATCATTGGAGTTTGGTTAAAATAAAAAATAAAGACGAGCATGTGGTAGACAGGTGGCCAACTCAAACCTTTGTACTAGTTGCCCAAAATAGGCCACATCAACTTGTCCAATAATGAACCTTTCAAAAAATTTCCCACATTGCCATATGATTAATAATTATTTTTATTTAATTTTAAAGAGTGAAACGTGAAAATACTTTTTCTTAAATAATATACATGAGCTGTCTTTCATTATTGAATATACAATAAAGTTACTTCTTAATATATATGCTCATATTTATTATAAAATGATTTTTTTATCTAAAGCTATAGCTAAATGAAAACATATAATCAATAAAGCAATTCTATAATATTGAAACTGATATTTTCTTTGTCATGACATGGTTTTATCTCTAAATAAAAAATCGACTATAAAAGTTTCACCAACAACAATAATCAAATAATATTTTCAACAAATCGAATTATTTGACAGTTTAAAGTATCAGCTGTCAACAAAAATAATACGACGATCATAAATTTAAATTCAAACATAAAAATAGTTAAATGTTTATCAAATCTACAATGAGTAATTGCAATAAGAAAATTTTCGATTAATAATTTCCGACGTTAAAATTTTAGGTGTAATATTTTTCTACTTTTTAAATAGTTTTTTATTATATATGTGTATCGATGCCAAAAAGCCAAACCTTTTTGACTTTTTAAAAATATATCCAAATCTTTTAAAAGTTGCTAATCTATCCAATTTATCGTAAATCTATCTATTTTTTTTCATTTGAACTAATTATGTCTATAATAGTTATTAAATAAGTTAATTTTTTTAAAATTTATTAGAAAAAAATTATTAAATGGAATGTGATCACGTGCTTCAGATAAATTAATTTTGAAAAATATTAAATCGATTTTGAAAATTGAATAAATTTTTAAGAAATTGAGAAAATTGTGATAGATTTATAGCTTTTAAAATGTTTGGATATATTTCCAAAAAAGTTAAAAAAGTTTGACTTTTCATACTATTAAGCCTATTATATTTTTTGAAAATATTAAGCCTATTATATTATAAAGTAGTTTTTTTCTTGGTTTTTATTTATATTATATGAATTTTTATCTATTTGGAATGAGGTTGTATTTTTTACAAATTGAAAATTTTGTAAGATAATTTTTTTTATTTTTATTTAAAGTTTAAGATTTCAAAATTTTACACTTTTTATATCGCTTGTTATTTAAAAATCTATCGGAGCAAAATATATCGTTGAAGCTTGAATTTTTGTTTCATTTTCGTTTGAAAGATTATTTTACAAATAGTGAAATTGATAAACCACTATTTTTGAAACCACGAGCCACAACTTTAGAATTCAAACAAAAACCTTATAAGTGGTAAAAGTATCTTTTACCATATACACTTAACTTTTTTCGGTTCACTATAAGTTCTTACATATAATATAGTTTATTCATGCCATTCTTTTATATTAAAAGGAAAAAAAAAAGAGAAATGGAGAAAACTATAAAGCAAAACTAAATATCAGGCCGTCCTATTTAAAATTTGGTTCATAAGAAAAGCATGCACTTCACTATTTCCATATTTGCTGATTTGGTATAATTGTTTTGCACTAAAAAAGCATAATTATTTTGGATGCATTATTACTCAAGTTCATGCATACGGACGAGTACGGACTGGATTTGGTATTTCTTCAGATCTCATACCAGTAAGTATTAACTATTAAGTTCACAGATCTAAAATAATTAATTTTTTATTTTTTTGAATATAATTATAATTTTTAATTTTGATAATTTAATAAAATTTTAAAAATTAATAATAATTTGATATGTAATTTAATAGTTCTAATAATAAGTTAAAAACTTATATATGCATTTAACAAATATAATATTTTTATATATTTAACTATAACTTTAATTAAATTTGTAATTCAAGTTTTTATATATCAATTTAGTTTTTGAAATTAAGAGGCGACTACACTACAAATGATAAAGTGTAAGAAATTAAAACTTGTTACAATTACTTTTAATTTTTTAAATATATCTTTCAATACCAATAGTTAATTAAAATATAAGTAATATAAAGAGTACATGGATGCAATTATTATTTTCTCCTATGATCAATAACATAAAAGAATGAACTCTAATAAGTTAGTGATGAGGGGATTAAATAAATAAACAATAAATTAATGTGAAAAGAAATGATGTGGTGTTGATCCTTTATTGTACGTGATAATTAGTGTTAGGAAAATAGGAGGCATAACTGGGTTTAGTTAGAGCTAAACATAAATAAAAATGATTATATAGAAAGCTTACAGACTAAGAATTAGAGAGAGATTTTGAGAAGATAATTCCATATGGAAGCAGCTTCCTCAGAAGTGAAAGGGTAAGAAAAGAATATTAGAATAATTTAACCTTTTTGACCCTCACAATTTGTACAATAATGAAGCTTCAACTTCAAGGAGCTTTTTTCTTTCGGGTCTCTTGAGTAATGAACACAAGTCGGTTAAGCAAACCGGTACATAATTTTGGACCACCATTCAACTACCTACAAATGTACTAAAGTGGTTGTTTTAATTTCTCACATTATCGAATCTTTCTTTTCAATTTGCTACAAATATAACATGACATAGTTATAAACATATAATAAACCATCCAATATCATCCACTTTGATTAATAATATTTAGTCATACCTTAATCATCAACTACGGATTATTTCTCTATTTGATTGATATTATTTTTTAAATTATTTCTTTTTTTATTATATATTAGTTACATTTATTTCTAATTTTGTCAATACTTCTAATCGCTTAAGTTTACAACTTAAAAGACTAATACATATCCATACTCTAGTGATAATAATATTATATTAAAATGTAAAGTTCTCAAATCTATATTCTTCATTTTGATTCTAATAGTATTTGTATATATATTATAGGTAAATTTTCAATATCCATTCTAAATATGAGAAAGTTGATCCATTACGGTATTTTCACAAGTACTCATAATTATATTCAAATAGTTAAGGGAAAAAATCAACAAAAAAAATAGTTAAGAAAAAAAATGATATATTAATAAAAATAAATTATATTTTAGTCTCTTAATATAGTTTATGCTAATTTAGTCTATAATTTAAGAAACTATGATAATTTTTTAAGAAATTATTTATCTAATATTATAAAAAATTATTTGTTATCTTAAAAATAGTTGTATTATCATAAAAAAAAGTATATAGTATAATTCTTCATATATGAATTATTTTATCATAAAATAACATAAAAATAATATCTTATTTTCATTAATTTTACTTTTTATCCTTTTTATTTACTTTTAGAATATAATTGTCAAGAGTGGTAAAACATTAACTAATCAGACCATTAAAATTATTATTTTTAATTCATAATAACTATTGTAATGAATATATAAAATTATTTTATATAAATTATATAAACTTAATTTCATTTTGAAATGATGGTAAACGAGCATTCATCTCATGAAATTTGAAAGCCAATCATTTAAACATGCAATAATTAAAGGGGAAATTGGTATAAAGTTAAAGGAGTAGTAGTACTATTATGTAATTAACACCCCTGGTTGCTATTAGAGGTCATTATAATAAGGTTTTTGTTCAACGGCTTTATCAAATATCGCAATCAACCAAAATGTACGTAATTAAAAGAACAAGGCATAGAAAAAGGTGTACTTAGGACCAAAGAAAGCTCTCGAAATGTTGGGTCCATATAACCTAAGCTTTATTTTGTGGGTAATATGGTAAAATAAGAAAAAAGAATTGAACCTAATTATAAAAAGTTAATCAAAGCCAGCACTTCTCCACTACTATACCCTACTTTAGTCCAAATTAGCAAAATGGCCATGCAAATTCAACCAAAAACACTACCCACCAACCACCAATCCAATTTAGCCAAGTGTATCACTTTCCTGATAACCTTTCACTTTCACTTTCTTTTTCTTTTCCTGTGGTGCAAAATATAATATAGAATCAAATTAAATAAAGCCTACTCATAATCCAATATTATACCAAGATCCATCACTATATAAACCCCTTCAACTCTCTTGTAATACTTCATGCCAAAACATTGCTTTTTTCTTGTACAAATCTCTCTCTCTTTTGTTTCATTAAAGTTTTTATCTTCAACTTCAAGATTTAGCACATTATTTTGAATTGTGCTTTAAACACACATTAATTTGTTCTCTTAAATCTTTTATTTTGTCCTCTAATATAGAGCTAGGCGAAGAAGATGTTGAAGAGCAAGGCAAGTAAATTCTTGAAGAGAATAACATTCGTATTGGCATCAATGGCCAAAGCTAAAACATTAGCTCTCAAGAACAAAACTAATGCTCTAAGAACAAGATTTATGATCTTTTCTTTACTCAGAGACAAGAAGCTTCTCATGACCTCCATTTCTCATAAGCTCCAAGCTTTGATGGGTCAGCAAGAACATGACCAAAAACAAGAAGAAGACGCTAGCATTGAAGATCAAAGCAAAGCTATTGTTCTCTACAACCACAGAACCATGGCCATCTCTAACCCTAGCCAAACCCAGCTACTAGAGAATGGAGAATACTTCTACGGCTACGGCTCATGCGGATTTGAAGAAGGAGAAGATGGTGAGGAGAAATTTCCTGATTTGACACATTCTTTATTTGATTCTGAAGATGTTGAGTTTGAAGATCCCGGAGGGTCGGTGATAGATTTGGTGAAGAATTCAAAGAAAGAGGGTGAGGAATTTAAGTTGGAAGATGAGATAGATCATGTTGCTGATTTGTTTATTAAGAGATTCCATAGACAGATGAGGATGCAGAAGCAGCTTTCCATAAAGAGGCATCAGGAGATGCTCGACAGAAGTGCTTAGTTCATTACTTTCATCAACTTTCTAGAAATTTATTGTTTTCTTTTGATATTTTAATTTTATTTAACTGAAATGAGGTTTCAGTTATCTAATAGGTAAAAATCATAAAGAAAGAATAAGTTCTTAAAATATAGGATGTTAGTAGTAATTATCCCTTAACCCAAATCTTTCTTCTTTATCAAGAAAAGAGTTAAGATTCGACAGCTAGACAAGGTTCTTTGTCAGCTTTCTTGATTGTCGGATAATAAAAAGCTGCTTAGATCGAGTGGAATGGATTGAAACTTGAAAGGATGTAATAGTTATGATCAGTTGCATGTGTACATTTATACTTATGATCAAGTGTAATGTTGACACCAATCTGCAGGATGACATAAGAAATTGTTCAATCTTGATTTATATCAGAAATAAAACGGAGGAAGGCCCAGTTTTTAGAGGCCATCTGTTGTATTCCTGAATAGTTAGAGAGTAATATATATTCCGATATTCACGTCATCACTCGAAATAATTGTTTGTTGAAATTGGCAAAGATTCATGTGAAAATCATAAAATACGCTACAGTTCATAATATACTTTTCAATTAGCCATAAACTAAAATATTTCACTTAAAATTCTCTCATCAAATACTGATAGCCAGCAGAATTTTGAATTTTAAAAACTCCAGTACTGCCCAAATATTTAAAACGTCCCAATATTATTATATACTAGTCGCCAATATTATGAATAATAAAGTTGACACATATGGTTCAGGAATTGTTGGGTTGATCAAGAGTCTTGTTAGGCAACAGAGCCTGATTAATATGAGGCATGACACCACTGCCAGGAATAATGGCATTATTACCCATCAAGCCACAAAGCTCTTCGTCGCTGTGAACAGCAAGCAGGATGTGTCTTGGAGTAATTCTAGCTTTCTTGTTATCGGCCGCAGCATTGCCAGCCAACTCCAACACCTCGGCCGCCAAATATTCAAGAACTGCAGCCATGTAAACAGCAGCAACGATTCGGATTCTTGAAGCGTAACGACCTCTCTTTAAAAACCTTGCAATCCTTCCGACAGGAAATTGTAGTCCCGCCTTGGTAGATTTCCTGACAGGAGCTTTCCTTTTATTACTGGCCTTTTTCTGAGCATCTTCTACTACCACCTTGCCTTTGCCTTTTGGCTTTCTGATCCGCTTTTCTGCTTCCATTTTGTTTGATACTATGGTTCTTGATTTTCTTTATATAGACAAGGGAATTTGAAATGGAGAAATGGGGATTTGTGTAATGGTTTATCTTCCTAGTTTTTTATTTTTGCATTGAGAATTGATCCTTGACTCTTACATTTAATTCATTCAAACCTCAATAGTCAATACAATTTCTCACTCAATTCGTGTCTTTTCACTCTTCAAAATTCCTTTACCACTAATTTGAGGGGCAAACATAATTACTTACATATACTAGTTGAAATCTTCATCCGGTCAAAATAGTAAAAATTTGAGGAGTATTGTTTTTTATTAACTATGCATATTATCCTTCATTTAAGTATTTAGAGATTTACCAATGAGCTTTAACTCAAATGGTATAAGCGCTAAGCAGAAAAACTACTAGGTCGTGGGTTCGTTTCCTCCCACAAGCGCTCCCCCCTCCCCAAATTATCAAAAAAAAAGTATTTAGAGATTTGACAGAAAATATTACTAGCATTTAGAGAGAATATTATTAAGAGAAAATTACATAAAATCACCCAAAATCTGAAAATTTTATGTTAGTGACTCAGAAATTAATTTTTTACAACAATCTCTCATTTTTTAAAATTTGTTTTCATAGTCTACCTCAATATAATATAAGTTCTATTTTACCCTTCAGTACTTAGGAATTAGAGTTCATAAGTTAAGTTATCTGTGTGGTTGGTTTTAAGTCCAATTGACGGTGATCGGTGATCGGCGGTCGGTGGTCGAAAATTGTTTTGTTCATCTTCGCTATAGCAACCTTTCTTTCAAAATTACGACTAGATTTGATTGCCAGAGCTTCATTTGTCCAGACAATAGGCAGTAAAACAGAGAAATGAGGTGGGCACGTTCTACATGGTGGCGTCGGCGAGATACCACTCAATCTTCCACCAGAGTGTCGCCTTCCTCGCGAAGTTGCTCTACACAGTGAATCGGCGCACATGTTTTCAATTCATCGGCATCATGCGATCTTCTTACCCTAAATCAAAGCTAATTTCTCCTTTTTTTTATGATTAACCACTAATTTATTATTATTGCAATCAATCGCGGGGTAATATAAATAGAGAAACATCAGTTGAGGATTATTGAACAATAGTCTCAGAATTGGAGGTATTGTTGATTTTAGAAGGGAATATGTTAGTCGAATATGTACAATTGTATTAATTTGATATTCAGTTTCAAGGACCGGGGAAAACCAACCAACGATGAAGGTATTGCCAGATTTATTTATTTATTTATTCATATTTTTAGAAGTTGAATTTGTTATGAAAGTATAGTCTGCCAATATCTTCAATTTTTTAACAAATGAATATGGTGTTAATTTACGCACAATGGAATAAGATGAGTTGCAGAGATTAGCAATTGAAGACCAAATTGAGTATTTTGGCCAGGAGATGAAGAGGGAGATGTTGAATTAGGAAGTGCAGGCTTAGAAGATGAAAGTAGTGGTGAATGTGACCAAAAAAGGGATGAGATCAAAATGGATGATGTTCATGGAGTCATAGAGGATGATAAGTCAAGTGAAATTTTAGTTAAAGTAGTGTTAGAGGTCTTTCTATATATTTTCTTGAGATGTCTTTTTAAAAAGTCATTATAGTTAATTTTATTAAGTTCCTTATCGAAGAAGATATTTATGAAAATTCATCCAATGTTTCTATAGTAATTTGTTTTGGTGCAGCTTTTGTTAAATGATGTATGTTGGTTTGTTTGTTATAATAAATCCGGTGATGGTCAATCGGTATGCAAATTGTTTGATAAAATGCCTGAAAATGGTTTAGTTAAATGGAGTACAATGACATTCCCTTTTTTTCCGTTATGATATTCTTTTTATATGGTTTTACAAATTTGATGGTTTTTAATTTTATTTTTGACCTTTTATTCTAACTGACCTTTATGATTGTTTTATTTTTATTATAAAATTAAATAACTCTTTTAATTAAAATGTATTTGCTAGTCTATAAAACTGAAAATCAACCTGATGTGAACCTATATCAATTGAACTACTTTAATTCAATTTTTAATTAAATTTGTCTTACTGCTTTTTACAATCTTAAATAACATTTTATATAAAGAAAATTTTGAAATTTAGTATAATATACTGATTGAATATCTCTTTTGAGTGAAATGTATTTGACAGACTATAAAACCGAAAATCAACCTGATATGAACCTATATCAACTGAACTACTTTAATTCAATTTTTAATCAAATTGGTCTTCCTGCTCTTTGCAATCTTAAATGATATTTTATATAGAGAGAATTTTGAGGTTTAGTATAATATACTAATTGAATATCTCTTTTGAGTGAAATTATTTGACGGTCTATAAAACCGAAAATCAACCTGATGTTAACCGGATGTGAACCTATATCAACTGAACTAACTTACTTCAAATTTTAATAAAATTTGTCTTACTGTTTTTTACAATTTTAAATGACATTTTATATAGAAATGATTTTGAGATTTAGTGTAATCACAAATTAAATATTTATTTAAAGTGAAATATATTTGACAGACTATAAAACCGAATATCAACCTGATATAAACCGGATGTGAACCTATATCAACTGAATTAACTTAATTCAATTTTTCATAAAATTTGTCTTGCTGCTATTCTCAATCTTAAATGGCATTTTATGTAAAGAAAATTTTAAAATTTAGTGTAATCACAAATTGAATCTCTTTTAAGCGAAATATATTTTACAACCTATAGAACCGAAAATCAACCTGATGTAAACCGGATGTGAACCTATATCTTATAATTTTAATTGACATTTTACACAGAGAGAATTTTAAGATTTAGTATAATATACAAACTGAATACCTCTTTTAAATGAAATGTATTTGACAGCCCATAAAATCAAAAATCAACCTGATGTGAACCTATATCAATTGAACTACCTTAATTTAATTTTTAATAAAATTTGTCTTACTATTTTTTACAATCTTATCTGATATTTTATATAGAGAGAATTTTGAGATTTAGCGTAATGTACAAATTGAATATCTCTTTTAAGTGAAATGTATTTGATAGTTTATAAAACCAAAAATCAACCTGATGTGAACCGGATATGAACCTGTATCAACTGAACTACCTTAAATCAATTTTTAATAAAAAAATTTTGCTGTTTTTTACAATCTTCAGGGCTACTTCTTCACAATCATTTTAATTTCAATTGCTTTTTTCACAAATTGGATAATTTATCCTTATCAATATAAATAAAAATATACTATTTCGTAATTGTAAACTTGAAATCAATACAAAATAATTTGAATTTCAACAACTTTGCTGCAACCAATTGCTACTAGTGTTTTTCTTTTGATCTCAACACCAATTTGTTCAATAATTCAATGCACCCTTTAGGTGTACATGGAACAAACAAAGATTCACAAGCTTTCTTCTAGTTATATACATAAGCAGCAGAATTTTTCCTAAGAATAACAGTAACACCAATTTCATCCTTCATCCAACTAAGACATTAATCAACTTCATGTCTCCTACAAAATAATAATCAACTTCTGTACTACTCAAACACACATCCCAAAAAAAGTCAAATCATCTTCTCTACTACTAAAACCAAATCTACGACGGTCAACTCCGAAAATGGCCATTGAAACATCCAATTCCATCTTCGGCCATCATCTATCTGATAGAATTAAACCCAACATTAAAGGTAAATTCTTTGAAACAACTATTTCAACTCTTCAATTAGGTGGTCCAGACTCTTTATTAGCCATACTCTCCAAATAGGCCACTTCAGACCCTATCTTCAACGACTGTCATCCAAAACCATTTTCCGTCCTCCTTTCTTTTTTCCGTTGTTCGCCGTCCTTCTACCACTACCAGGTTACTATTGTTGCTCTTCCAAACAAGAATTTATATAGCTGACATCCAAAAAAAAGGAATTTTTTTTTGAACTTTGATCACAGAGATCATCAAATATTAAGGAGTTTAAATAATAACAATTACAAAAGCCCCCAGAATACACCACCTTAAATCATCAACGCATCTCAATTCAAAACAAACCCCACAGATCTGTCCTCTTTAAAACGATGCTTCGCTCAGTCCTACAGTCGCCATTCCGTAACCCGCACTATTTAAGCCGCCGTAGTGGGAAAATCGCCATTTAGAGAGTGATGATGACAGTGGTGGTGGTTGTCCGGTTGTTGTGGAGGAGTGTGAGGTGGCCGGTGAAGTAAACGTTGGTAGAAGGAAGAATGAAGACTCTATGTAATTTTGTGATGAAAGGGCAAATGTGTCCTATTAGTTTTATTTATTAGTTATTTGGGGTATGAGAGATTTGTAGAAAGTTTTCTATTTTTTTGGGAGATTACTGTCAAAACAAAAATTATGAGGTAAAAACATAACACCATAGCACTTTTGAGGGTTTTGTGTAAAAAATCCTATTATTAATCTAACGGGTCCTTTTACCGAACCGGTCCTTTATCATTAATATGGCTTTAGGGCCCAAATATGGCCCATATGACTAGCATACACTTATTGGGTCTAACAAACTCAGTAGTAACCAAAAAGGCTTCTTGGTGTTCTTCTTCTGTCTGGGAAACAAAACGCAAAAGTTCAGACCTTTTCTCGGTAAGTAATCGGCTTCTTCTGTTTTTCGCCTACGTCTACATATCTAAATATGATTCTGGCTATTTTGTAACTTTTTGATTTGTTGGTTACTCTAATTCATCATGATTTGCTGCTTATTCTAATTTAAATTTATAATTGATGCTTACTTTGCATTGAATTAGCTATAGCATTTGTAATTCTGTGTTGAGTTTGTTATTCTTTTAGGCATGGATGCGGCAAATGATGTGAAACAGACCTCTATAGAGCAGAGAGAAGCTCTGCCAGATGAACCCAAATGTGTAGTATGTGGTAAATATGGTGAGTATATATGCAACGAGACTGATGATGATATTTGTAGTTTCGAATGTAAACAAGCTATTTTAGACAACATTCATAAACCCCACAAGGTTTCTCTTTGTCTTCCGCCTCCTCCTATAAGATTAGCTGCAACTGATGAGTGCTTTTATATTCGCGAGGGCCATGATCACACTGAATTACTTAGAACGAAACTTGAAATCCATGTTAAGGGTGAATTAGTTCCTGATCCTATTCTGTCCTTTTCGTCTTGTAATCTTCCTCACAAGCTTCTTCAGAACTTGGAAGCTGCAGGATATGTGACGCCTACTCCTGTCCAGATGCAAGCAATTCCAGCTGCTTTGAGTGGCAAAAGTTTGCTTGCTTCGGCAGATACAGGCTCGGGGAAAACTGCTTCTTATTTAGTACCCATCATTTCGCGTTGTGCAAGTTTTCGCCTTCAGCGCTCTCCTGAGGATAAGCCGCTAGCAATTGTATTGACTCCTACTAGAGAACTCTGTATACAAGTTGAGGATCAAGCTAAAATGATTGGTAAGGGCTTGCCTTTCAAGACTGCGCTTGTGGTTGGTGGGGATGCTATGGCTGGACAATTATATCGGATTCAGAAAGGAGTTGAGTTGATTGTAGCGACCCCAGGTAGGCTCATTGATCTTTTAGCAAAGCATGATATTGAATTAGATGATGTTATGATGTTTGTGCTAGATGAGGTGGATTGCATGCTTCAAAGGGGCTTCCATGATCAGGTTATGCAGATATTTAGAGCTCTTTCTCAACCTCAGGTTTTGTTGTATTCTGCAACAGTCACGCCAGAGGTAGAGAAGATGGCAATCTCTATGGCAAAAGATATGGCTTTTGTCTCCATTGGCCAGCCTAATAAACCAAGTAAGGCGGTGAAACAGCTGGCCATCTGGGTCGAGTCGAAACACAAGAAGCAAAAGCTTTTTGACATATTGATGAGCAAGCAGCACTTTATGCCACCAGTGGTTGTATATGTGAGTTCAAGACTCGGTGCAGATCTATTGTCTAATGCGATCACATTCACTACGGGGTTGAAATCTCTATCAATTCATGGGGAGAAATCCATGAAAGAGAGAAGAGAGGCCATGAAGTCTTTTTTGTTGGGGGAGGTTCCTGTGATTGTGGCCACTGGGGTTTTGGGTCGGGGCGTTGATCTGTTGGGTGTGAGACAGGTAATTGTATTCGATATGCCTAATTCCGTTAAAGAGTACATCCATCAAATCGGAAGAGCATCTCGAATGGGAGAGGAAGGTACATCAATTGTGTTCCTTAATGAGGAGAACAAAAACTTATTTCCAGAAATGTTTGAAGTTTTAAAATCGTCCGGAGCTGTGATACCTCGTCAGCTTGCAAATTTACGCTTTTCTGTTGGCAAAGGCCAGAAAAAGCGAAAACAGGGTTCCTAATATGAGCAGCTTTGTCTGTTTCTTGGCTTAATTTGACAGCTGAAGAGATGCAAAATCAATTCTATTGTTATGTTGCTGAATTCTTCAACTGCCGGGTTGATGTAGCAGGGCAACTTGCTATACTGCTGGATGTTTTATCATTCTGCAGGAAGCCTTTATCACCGGTATGTTGCATGGAAACAAAACACTTGAATGGAAAAGGTTAAAACAGCATAAGGTGAAATGATATATTTTTTACAATAGATTATTAATAATTTTAGAGTTTCAGAAGCATTTTTGGTGACGAAAATGAAATGCTGAAATGTGGGATTCAACAGGTTTTCATGCAACATAGATTGCTGGCTGCATAGGGAACATATTTTCTGGGAGGATTAGTAGCCTGGGCAGATAGCATGCAGCTATACTGAATGAAGGGGACATGTTTCGAAATTGTTTTGTATGCTTCTCCCTGCTGCGAGAATCCGGAGCTCATGGAGAAGACCTTTCTCGTGATAGCACTCCACAAATATTGTTGAAGCTTAGGAGGGTACATGCTCTTGAGGGGGAGACATCTTAACCCAATCCCGAGTTAAGCAGACATTTGATTTTGAATTCTGATGCAAGAGCGAAGATTCTGAGGATGGCAGCGAATGTAATTGAAATAGAATGATTCATATGCAAAAGTTGGAAGTTGATATGGTCCGATTCATGGTTGTGTTATGTTGTGATCACGCTATAGAAAGAAGCATTACTTTAAAAACCGAACTGGTCCAACCATTTTTTGTAGAATTATTATGGGTTTAAACATTAGTCAGATCGACTAGCATTTATCAAAAACTAATGAAAGTTTGGTTTAGCTAAGATATTTGTTTTTGTAATCTTGACCTAAATCATGTTTTTACTTCAATTGAATGAGCAAACATTGGAGAATCTTGACCATTAAACGAAGCCTAACACTAATATAGTAACAAAAATAATACTAATTGTTCAACAAACTATGTGATTTGACTTATCTCTTGGATGATAAACTAGGAATCCAATTTTTGTAGGTAGCATTAGTTTCATAAAACTTTAAAACAAATAGCCTTTCAACACTAATTTCTCATTATATTTGGAAAACACTTGTGGGACCTACGACCTAGTAGAACTGTTGTTTACCTTTTATACCAATTGAAATATAATTCATTGGTTATTTTAATTTATAACTATAATTACGGTTTATATAGTGTATACACATTTAGGTACAAATTAAAATTTAAAATATATAGTGGAAATAAAACAAAAATCAATAGAAATTATTTAAGATCCCTATATGACATTATTTTAAATGAAAATAAACTTTTTCATTGAAGAGGAATAAACAATTATTGTTAAAATTACTAATTTGAGGAAATGTAATTTGTTGAGGTAGTAGAAGCGTGAAAGGAGGAGAAGAGAAAGAAGAAGTAAAAGAGGCGTGTGGGGCCATGAGACAGAAACAAGGGCTGGCCTATCAATTTAAAACTGTAGTCTTATTAAGATTTTCTGCAATCTCCTCTATATCTTAGTTAGCTCTCACCCATTAACTCAAAACTTTTTCTTTTCTTTACGGATCAAAAAAGAAACCGCCTTTACTCCAATTCCTCTAAAGATAACGATAACCAACTTCCATTATCATCAGCTAACCATCTTCCAATTCTGTTGCCGATCACCCTTTTCCAGGTACTTCATCTTTTGATTCTTCTGTCATGTGATTTGGATTGTTTTTATTTCCTGTGCATTTTATTATGTCATCCAAATTTTGTTTCTTTATACCTTTTCTGTTTGATCTATGTTTTCTTTTGCTCAAACTCAATGGATAATCATCATATGTAGCATGCCAATCTTGATTGGATTTGTGTTAACAATTTTGATCTAATACTTTTGGAGACGCTAGATTTCTGTTCAAACTTAATTTCTTTATTTTTGTAGATTGGTACTGTTTAGGTTCGTTAGACATAGGTTAGACTTATACGTCATGCTCATCAAATGGTTATTTTGAATTTCAATTTTACACGCATGTGGAATGGGAATGATTTGGATTGCCTTTGATTCTGGCAGTTTTTCAGCAGCCACGCCGAGGCTTTCCGATTGTATCTCAAGATTTCAATTATCATCAATAGATGCAGGGTCACACCTTCAATGAGCAACGTGGAACACATAGTGTTGGGGAAAGTTCTAGCTCAACGTCATGGAGCAGTCAGCAGGGTACTGATGATGATCGAATGATTGCTCTTGTTCTATCCGAAGAATATGCTCAACTTGATGGCTCCGTTGCCAGACGCCTTACCAATCTCGCACCTGTTCCTGTAAGAACATTTAGTTTCCTATATGCATGTCTTTTTAATGTTTCTAGTTACCTGCTACATGTTTTACTATTCTATTTGTAGCCCTTTCTGTTTATCCTGTTAGAATATGTAATGGTGCTGGATTTATCACCTGGTTGCAATCTACTCATTGCATATATTTGTTGTAATGAACGAATCATTTGCATTATATGCCATTCTGGTTCTGAACGTCTTGTGCCTTTTTGTAACCTTCAGCACATTCCGCGTATAAATTCATTCATTCCCAACTTAAGCGATGCCAGTATGGATCACCAGAGGCTTACTCAAAGGTATTTCTGACCGTCACTATTTGAAAATGTCTTCTGAAGATTTATGTTTGGAGGAATCTCATTGAAGATACAAAAAGTTTCTTTTCTTTTCGCAATGAGAGTAAAACTATTGCAAGTTGAAAAATGTAAGAACACGCATAAGCATACACAAATACACACACAAAAACACTTACACGCACTTGAATGTTAGATGCTCCAGCTCAACCAAAAGGCTAAGGGCTTTCTCCAATTCATTGGAAATATCAAATCTTTGGCCTGACTTCATCTTGTAGGTGTTTTTGCACTTATTGCTCGAAATTTTAAAATGAGAAGGCTCGGAAATGACATGTTTTTTTCTTGTTGTTCTGTCAGGACTAGAGTTATTAAGTCAGCTTTTGGTTTATGAAGTCAAGGTTTATGTTAACTTTGTCAACATTTGTCAGGCTAAATGTTTATGGTTTATTTGAGGTGAAGGTTTCTGGGGATGGAAATTGTCAGGTATATACAAAAGTTACCTACCTCTTTCTTTTATTGCTCAATGGAAATATAACCTCTTGAGATTCTGTCCATGCAGTTTCGTGCCCTTTCGGACCAGATGTTCAAGTCACCTGAACACCACAAGTATGTTCGAAAAGAAATAGTGAAACAGGTGAGGTTCTTTGAACTGCTCATTCTATATTTCTGAGATGTGAATGTGGTTAAAAAAACATTGGAATTTGAATGTTTTCACTTTTAGTTTGAAAGCTTAAGATCATATTACAACCTCTTAGTAATTTATTAGACAATTCTCATCCAATTGGTGTCTACTGTCTAACACTTAAAAGCTTCTTGCATTTGAAGAAAATGGGAAAAGGCATTAAAACAATTTTAATTTTAATTTCCGACATAACTAGGAGGTTCAAATTTTTTTATATCTCTGTGGCGGAATGGCCACCTCTGCTGTCAACAGAAACTGCTACCATGTTCAAGGGTCATGGTCATGCATACAACTCGCAAGGGAAATAGTGAATTAAAAAAACCATAATCACCAGTTATAGTAGTTTTGAATTATCACCTTCTTTTGACAATACTTCTTTTCATTGATAATCACAGGCTTCATTGGCAGCATGTGGTAGCTTAAGTTTAAAATCACAATCAGTACCTTTTTTCTTTAATGCATCAGGAAGGTCTTGACGATAAGTAATGATCACCATTTTACAGGTTTTCACTAGACTAGCACTGTATCATATCTCACAAAAATCCTCAAACTCTGTTTACCACCTTGTCATGTCTGTTATTTCCATTTCTGACTGCTTGGAGTCCTTAATATAGCATCTTGAGCAACCTAGCTAGCACTGTTTTTTATTGGACACCCCTTTCTTGTATGAAATTCCTTTAGAGCATGTTGCAGTGCAGAATTCCCATCACTATTGCTGCTGTTACTTTTTTTTTTCCTGCGTGCTGCTTGTGTTTCACCACAGCCACCTTCTCCATTTGTTACTATCTAAAAGTTTCCACTTTTTCTACATCAGATTTAGTCTTCCTCAAACTTCTTGGACAATAGTAGACCATTTGCTCTAATAAAGAGCATGTTACAACAACCATTTCCAGATTCAGGATCAATTGCAAGAAATGCAACTATTTGAAATTTGGTTATGTTTGCCATGTATTTATTGGCTTGTAGATTTCTTCCACATGAAGCAGAAGTTAGATGAGAAATTAAATGTTTACTGGCTTTATACTAACTTTGTGCTACTATTTTCTTGCTCTAGCTAAAAGATAACCGGTCAACATATGAATGCTATGTCCCGATGAAGTACAAACGTTATTGCAAGAAAATGAAAAAGTATGGTATTTCTTTGAGGATTATTTCTTTGTTTTTGGCATCTTGTGGTTGCTTTTTTTTCTTTTTTGGTAGATAATATATTTCACTGTTTAACATACAAAAACTGATCGGTGCAGAACTGGTGAATGGGGGGATCATATTACTTTACAAGCAGCAGCTGACAAGGTTAGTCTTTCCTGTTCAGACAGTTAAGAGGTCCTGTTTTTTGCCGTATATTGATAATGATTGTCACTTTTTGGACCATCATTTTAATTTTTCGGTACTCTTCTTTTATGAAGCAACTATTCTTGACATGCGAATTAGCAACACAAATATTCATTCTTTAAACTTGGTTGTTTAGTATCTTCTGGTTGTCTGCCATTTTTTATCATCTTAGAATATCAGTTTCTGTGCCTTTTTATTTTCATGCATAAGACAGAAATGGAAGTGAGCATCAATATGCTACCCTTAAAACATTCTCTTATATATGACACGGTTGTTGTAAATTTGATTAATGAAAGTAACTGCAATTGTCTGTGGTTATTACAAAATCGATGAATTGAATATCAATTATAGGAGTCAAGAGTGCAGATGAGAGCATGCTTCAGACCTTCACTCTTCTTGATTCATGTAGTATATATTGGATGTCACATAAATAAATTATTATCAAAAATATCAGAACGGAGTCTTAACTAAAGAATTTAGTTGCCGATACTTTGTACTTTGTATATTCACTAGCATCTTTTAAATTTCTGCACTTCTATATGCAGTTTGCAGCGAAGATCTGCTTGTTGACGTCTTTTAGAGATACGTGTTTTATTGAAATTATGCCACGGTACCAACCACCTAAACGTGGTAATGCTACTACTCTTGTGCCTTTTAATGTGATATAATTTTGCCAGTTCTGCTTTTGTCCTCGCATTCCATTGCTCTGAAAACTGTGGTTTTCCTGCGATTGAGTTTGTTATTCAAGTACAGTAATATACCTCTATAATTTCATTGCATCACGCACTTAACCATAAATAGTGGCATTGACAGCTCATCAACTTGATAGCAGATCGAATGCGAGCATAATTTCATGGATCTTATAGGTTGCTTGGCTTCTGTCAATTATTTAAAGCATTACCTTTCTGTCTGAAAAGGATAAATTGTAGTTCAAATTCAATTTGTTGGTATGAGGCTTATGTGTAATTCTGAAGTTAGTTATCCATGTACCTAGTTAGTATGAAAGCTTTAAATGTGGAAGTTGAGAACCAGCATTTATCGATAAACCTTAAGTTTAATTCTCATCAACTGTCTTCATGGACATCAAACTTCTTACAGTTCCTTTGTTTTCAAAATGATGCAGAGTTGTGGTTAAGTTTCTGGTCAGAGGTACACTATAATTCGCTATACGAAATCCGAGGTTTGTTTAATTTTCTTTTCTATGAATGAAAAGTCTATGAGAAGAATGGCCATTTTGATATTCTACTAAACTATATTGATTTTCTTTCAGATGCCCCAGTCCAGCAGAAGCCTAAAAAGAAACACTGGTTGTTTTAGAAGGAAGCAGATTGATTGATTGCTCATATTTGCACATAGATTGCATTTAATACCAAAAAAGAAATTTATTTATTTGTATATCTTCAAGTTCGTTCAAATTTATTTGGTATTTACAATTACTAATTTAGCTACTTATAGGTTTTTCTTGTCATTATAGAAAATACCATGAGATTTTTTAACGTTTTTGTTTGGATCTATATTAACCAAATCATATTATAAATGATAGTGAGCAACTAACCATAGTTCTTCTGGTGTAATTTTCATTGATATATAGTCCCTCAATTTTCATCTCTCATCATAGTTTCTATATTTAATTATATAAGGCTTAATCACTTAAAAGCCCCCCATCGTTAATTTTTTTTTCAATTGCACCCTGATGTTGGAAAACTCTCTCAAAACCCTCCCACCTTTAAATTTCATTTCAATTGTACCCCATAGTATTAAATTGACCCCTTTTGACATGAAAAAAAATTTAAAATAATTTTTTATTTTTAATTTATATTCTAATTAAACACTAATATTATTAATAATGTAAAAAATCATTCTTTCTAAAATGGCCTAATCACTCAAAAAACCATCACCTTTAATTTTTTTTTCAATTCCACCCCGACGTTGAAAATTTGTCAATTTTACCCACTTTTGAATTTTCCGTTTTCAATTGTACCCCAATTTTTTAATTTTTGTTAATTTTTTTAACTTAAATGATGAAATCATTCAATTAACTAAATTTAAACATGAAATTAAATTCTTTTTTATTCAAAAAAGTACAAATAAGTCCTTTATTTTTAAAAACTAACTAAAACCCATAATCATATTAACACTAACTTAAATTCTTAATTAATTTAACTAAATTTAAATAAATTTTAAAAACGTACAATTAATATATTCTAGACATGGAGAATGTTTTAAACAAATTTCCAAACGAAAAAGACGTTAATTTAATTTTTCAGGGTACAATTGAAACACAAAAATGCAAAATAGGGTAAAATTGACAAATTTTCAACGTCAGGGTATGATTGAAAAGGGGCTAAAAGGTCGGGGTTTTTTAAGACATTAGACCTTCTAAAATTATATCCATTAACTTTTTAAAATCAAAACTATAAAAAATTTCAATTTAGGGTACAATTGAAAACAAATCTAAAGGTGAGGGGATTTTGAGAGGATTTTCCTACGTCAAGGTGCAATTGAAATGGAATTTAAAGGTAAGAGGGTTTTAAGAGAGTTTTCCAACATCAAGGTGCAATTGAAAAAAAGTTTAAAGGTGGAGGGCTTTTGAATGATTAAGCCATTATATAACTATATTCTCTTTCAACTTTAGTTTCTTTTTTGTCAATATTTAATGATGTGGCGATTAATTAAAATTCAATAAGCCGTATTAAACGATTTCATCTATATATCTATATATTATATAATTGAGAGGACCAACGGAGCCCTCTCATTCATTCTCACCAAATAGAGCATTTTGGTGAGTTCCCACCTTTTTGAAAACACTTATTTTCATTATGTTTTTTTATTTAAATTTAATCTATATATTATATAATTAAGAGGACCAACGGAGCCCTCTTATTCATTCTCACCAAATAGAATATTTCTGTTAGTTCCCACCTTTTTCAAACAACTTATTTTAATTAAATTTTATAATTCTATTAATTTACACTTTTAACTTAACTTAGTCTTTCATATCTTCTAATTTTTATATTCGTTAAAATAAATCAGTATTTGTTTAAACTTATAACTCTTTTAATTTGATCATAATGAAACTCCAATATAAATAAAAAATCGTTCTATGTTCCCAGCAAAATTATCTATTCTTTTTTTTTTCCTTTGGTTGTGGGAAAATTGCAGGAGGTACATTATTCCTCATCTTCATCTACACATTGAATGAGAACTCTCAATTTGCTGAATTCAGTACGACACTCTAACTAAACTTCTCCTTACAACTGCGTTTAAGGTAAAGTGCCAATCATATTTCGGTTTGATCTGATTTCAGGTTGTGTGTTGTTGTTACATGTAAATAAAATTGTTTGTTTTTTTCTTGAATGTTCGGTTTCTGTTTAAGAACCCTTTTAGTGTTAATATTAGAAAACTTAATATTTATAGCTATTTGGTTCAGGTAATAATTAAACAATTCAATTTAAAGATTTCAGTTCTGTTTTTTAATTAGGGTTAGCATATTTATTTGCACACAAATAATTAGGATTGATATACTTATATATAGAAATCACACAGAATTTGGACAAACAATTTAGGCAGAATGTCTCATGGTATGTACGAGAATGAAGATGGGTTTGGTGCTCAAAACACCCATAGTAAAGAATGTGTCGTATCTTTTAATATTGCTATTAAATTGATGAGTTAATGGGTTAACTTTTTCCGTTAAAAAAAATGGGTTAACTTTTATTTCTTTTATTGATAAAATATTAAATATAATTAAGACATTAACATTATAAAGTACTACTGAATCTTATTATCACTATTACAATAACATTAATTATACTGATACTAATTTTATATTTTTATTTTATTTTCTACAGATGAGGTGTCATTCATACAAACAAATATGAAAAACTAACATTTCCTTTGAAAGTCCTTCGAAAAATAGCTACAAAAATGGCAAACTAAAGCATAGATGATTTACAAAATTTCCAATTAGCGCAAGTATAGCTAATTTAATAATTTATTTTTCAATTTAGAAAATAAATAATCTAACCACTTATATTTTTGTACAGGTTATTCAATTTTTATATTTCAGCTCAAAATTCAAATTATTTAAAAAATTTAAATCTTGAGTTTCTTTATATATTCATATACAATGTTAACGAAATCAATATCATATGATACTAAAATGTAAACGAGCAAATAATAAATATGCTCTTTTTATTATTGGAATCTGTCAATATTTTTTGCAGGAAAATTAGTGTAAGAACTTCATAATCTAAAGCAAACTTATAAAAAATGGAAACAAGCATGCGGATTTTGCCCATGCGGTAATCAAACACGCATTTTATTACTAAAAGTAGTTGCAGACAAATTTGCAGGGAAACAAAAAAAGATCATTGAAAAGATAAACAACAAATACCAATAGAAGAAATAAAATGCAAAAGATATATCGTTCATATTCAATATTTTAAAACAATCCATTACTAGAATTGTTAGGTATGATTTTTTTCTTATTAGATCATAAATTATGAATTTTAATTTTAAGAATTATCTACATTAGTTTTTCAAAATTTAATCGCACTCAAACTATATCTAAATTTTATTCCGCGCAAATGCGCGAGCTTACGACTAGTATTATATAATTGAGAGGACCAACAAAACTCTCTCATTGATTCTCACCAAATAGAGCATTATTATAGTCTCCACTTTTATTAAAATACTTAATTTATTTTTATTATTTTAATGAGTTTTTGAAGCTATTTACCTTTAATATTTATCTATTTCATTCTAGGATTACTACGTTTAGAGTATTTATATTCAACTAAAACAACCAATCCTATTAGTATACAAACTTCTTCCAATTTGTGCTTTATATAATTCAAAACTTTTTCAATTTGATTATTTCAAATTCACTTAAAGAAGTGAATGGTTGAATTGGGGCTTATTCCCAACGCCCACTACCACTACCAGATTGTGAGATTAAAATTTAATTTTAGTGCATGTTAAGCATAGATTATATATTATGGTATAGATTAATTTTTTTTTCAATCAAAGTTATGGTATAGATCAATTAACTTTGTGAATTTGGTAAGAAATATCTGTAAGTTTCCACCTTATCAAAAATATTCAATTTAATTTTGTTATCTTAATGATTATAATCGATGTAAATTTATTAATTTATAAAATTAATTTTATTTTCTCTTTGTTTTTATTTTGTCCTATTTTTTTTATTTGTAACTGATTTCTTAAACGTCGGTATACATATTACTAATTTATCTTGATTGCTATGTAGGTATTAATGCTGCTTCATAGATTGTGACAGAGGTGGAAATTTTCCTAATTCACTGAGTTGCTACAAATAATGTAAGATTTTAACTGAATATTTAAGAAAACGACATAAATCTTTTTTTTTTATTCCGAAACAGATGGTGAGTTTTCTCTTTTTTCTTATTGTTTCTTCTTCTTAATGTGGGTTGTATAATTATGACAATTAATTTATTTATTAACTTTGATTACATGACATGATCAATTAACATTGGACAACTTTTGCTATATTTTGATTATTAATTAATATATTTTTTGACCAAAAAAATTAATACTTTATAGTTGCAGACCCATTTATTTTGTGTATTTATATTCAGTAATAATAATTTTAATTGATTGTTACAATTTAATTGTAGGTATTAATTTTTTGTTGATTTTTCGTTGTTTCAACTTTTAGAACAAAAAACTTTTTGTTTTTTTTTTCATTTTAATAAAATTTATGTTTGTTTGATTCAGATTTTGAAATTTAATTTTTCTTTTGTAATTTTATTGTAGCAATATGTCCGATGCGCATATGATGAAGTAAATTCTTTTGAGGACTAAAGAAGGCATCTCATGAATTTCGAATTTAAAAAAAAAACTTATTTATTTTTTAAAAAATATTTCTAATTAGCAATAAAAACTTCCAGTAAAACTTACTAAATTATAATTATGGACTGCACTAGATTTTTTCAAGTACTGTTATATATGTGTGGCTTGATTAATTTATTGATATTTCTTTACTTGATATTCTTTCATTGGATTAATACTTTAAGTCAGTTAATGTGGTTGTAATCGATTTTTTTTGCAACAGCTTTTTATGATAGATTTCTTAAATACTGATTTATTATAGATTTACTACTATAATATTCAATATAATTTCAATATTTTGAATTTATCGTTTTAATAGATACTATGCAATCTTTATTGAAATTATAAAAAACATTCAAAAAAATTGTCCTACTTTATTTTACAGTAAGACGCCTTAATTTTTTTTTATTCCTCCTTTTAGTAATTGCTTTCTAATTCTATGTAACCATCAATTATTTCATATTTTAAATTCAACTATTAATCTTTTAAAAAGGGTTCAAAAATTAAAACTTGGAGTAATGCTAAATAAATATATAAACTATACCAATTTTTTTAATTTAATCACGAAAATTAAAAAATGTCAATCATATGTAGGAAGTTGCATTTTTTTCTCAATTTGATACGCGAGGTCATAATATGCTGATGTAACTGCCACAAATAACTTCCACCTCACCAAAATCACACCAATAACCGAGTGTCACGTCATTATATGTATCAAATTGAGAATAATTGCAAGTTACTGCATACAATTGACACATTTTAAAGTTCATGATTAAATTAAAAAAAACAGATATAGTTTATGAATTTATTTAACACTACCCATATAAACTTTATATGAGACTTTTTAAATAAAATGTTATAAAAGTGACAAAAATTGTTTTTAAATGAGACATATATAGGGAGTATTATTTTTGATATTCTATCGAGAAAGAACTACAAAAATTATAAGATCAAGTATGATATAATTTATAAAATTTTCAATTAATAGTATAAATTTAAAAATTATTTATAATTGTGAAAAATATAGAATCTAATCACTTAAATTTTCTTAGAATATTCATTTTTTTATTGCGACCAAAATTTAGAACATAAGTAAAATTCAAATTTCGAGTTTTTTTATTAATTCCGATGCACTATTAGATAAGGTCAATATAATATAATACTAAAATGTAGAGAAAAAAATATGTATCATTTATATTATTATTGAAATTTATCAATATTTCTTGCATGAAAAATAGTACAAGGAATTGGTACTCTAAAACATTTTTACAATAAACAAAACAATAATTTGACAAAAAAACATATGAACAAATGTCAAAATTAATGAAAAGTCAGAATAAATTCCTTCTAAAAATTACCAAAATAAAATGAAGTAACTACCAAAAGGAATAACTAGAATGTTGTAAGAGTATAAGTACTTAAATGGTACTTCTAAGCTCTTATATATTGTTAACAATTTCCATGGCATTTTCATAAGCGCTCTTTTCTTTATTTTCAGACTAGATATTAAGCAAATAGTTTATATAAACTGAAAAATAATGAGAATCAAACGTACATTTTTAACAAAATAAAAATTAATGGTATATCGATCGTAAAAGAAACGGATCACACGAATAAATATGATGAATATCTTAAACATAAGCGAATCATGGTATATAATTCATATTTCTTTATAAAAAAATAGCAATGCGAAAATATTCAATATTTGAAAACAATTCTAATTTGAATGAATTCTTATTTTATTTAGTTTTTATAGTTTATTTTTCATGAAATTTTTATTTTTATTTTTATTTTGATATTTTTTGTATTGAAGTTTTTCTTTTATAATTTCTTATATTGATTCCGCACAAATGTGCGGGATTACGACTAGTTTAAGAATAGTTTGCTCCAAGAGTAGATAATTTACTTGTAGTAGTACCTAAGGATAAATTTTTATTTTTCTTTTGTTATTATCTTTATTAAATTACCTATTAATATTATGAATATATTTATGACATAACAATTAATAAGGATAAATTAAAAAAGGCTTAAGGTCTGAAAAACTACCGACCTTTCAATTTTTTTTCAATTGCACCCTCACCTTGTAATTTCTTCAATAACACCCTATTTCGTATTTTTGACTTTCAATAGCACCCCGACCTTGTAAAACAATCAATTTTACCCTATTTTGTATTTTTGACTTTCAATAGCACCCTAAATCATCAAATTAAACTCATTTTTCAAAGACTTATTTGAATTTTTTAAAATTAAAGGACTTGTTTAAAAGTGTCCCAAGTAGAAAAAAGTATGATTTCACCTTTAAATTTAATTTTTTTGAAAATTTTCATCCTTATAATAATCAAATCATCTAACTTTTTTAATTTAGAGTGCTATTGAAAGCCAAAAATACAAAATAGGGTGCTATTGAAAAAATTACAAGGTGAGGGTGCTATTGAAAAAAAATTGAAAGGTCGGTAGTTTTTCAGACCTTAAGCCATTAAAAAATGAACGTAATTTTTAAAAATGCGTGTAAAAATACTGGAATTCTTGTAAAATGGAATGGATGAAGTATACATTTTTGAAAGAGAAGATTGAAGAATGGAAATAGTTGGATAATTTATAATCAAATAATCTGAGAAAAAACAAGATATTATGTCTATTACAGATATATTTTTCTGTAATAAACATGATATCTTGTTGTTTCTCAGAGATTAGTGCAATAACAGTAAGCTTTAATCATTTTTGTATTATAGGACGCTTGCAACTTCATTATTGTTTAATGTAAAAGTATTACTAGCTCTTAATAATGTTTAGGAGAGTATTCTTTGTTTAATCTGTACTATTTCACAAGATCCGGTGATATTAATGCTTCATTAATTAGTTGATCTCCATAATTCAGGGAGATAAAACAAGCAAAAGAAAACTTGAGAATGCATTTTTATGGAATTTGTTTATTTTGAGATTTGTATTTTAAGCTGACCATGCAGACTGATTTACTCATAATAATGTACCATAATAATACTATTATGCAAGAGATCGGACTATAATCCAATTATTACCAATAATATACTAATTATTAATTATTTGTTGATCTGATAACAACTTGTATGATTCTGAGAAGATTAAGATGTTATACTTAGTTAATTAACTAATGCAAATAATAATTAGTGGGGACAAATTGGGATGTTCATTAGACAATTACAACTCTTTCTTCTTCTTCTTCTTCTTATTATTAAGAGCTGAAACAGATCATGAATTAAAGCATACACCATATCAAAATTGTTCTCTTCTACATGGGGATTTTATTTATAAAAATAAATAACAACTAGTATCATTTATATGACTATCAATAATTAGATTTATTCTAAAAAAGACAGATTTGAACCTCTTATAATATTTTAAAATAATTGAACATAATTTTATTAGTATTAAATTGGAACTATTAAAACTACTTTTGAATGGTATAAACTATAAAGTTTTAACTTTGAATCACAATGCTAATGATAGATAAACGAATAAAATTTAATCAAAGGAAGGCACCAGGCTCTCAATCTGCTGGTTTATACCTCACATCACATCTACTATAGAGAGAAAGTTCATGGAAATTTGAGTTTCTATCTTATATATGTAAAGTGATAGTGATATATTGTATACTAATAAATTATAATTAAGGCAAAATGTATCCTCAACTTTAATTTTTTTTGGTAATATACTTAAAATAATTAACTTTAGAAAAATTTATTTTCTTATGACAAATTAATCAAATAGTGCATATTTTACTTTTATTTATTAACTTTAGAGAAATTATTGCACTAACACATTGTAAAAGAATTATATGATATTTGTTCAATATTTATTGACAAATTAATCAAATTGGCCTTTCAATATTTTTTTATTTATTAACAAATTTTATATTTTTTTTACTAAATTGTTCAATAATTTCTGTTAAAAATTATTATTTTATTTAAATTTTGAAAATTTATAATTATTTTTAATAATAACCATGACTTATTATATATTAAAATATAATAATAAATCATACAAACAAATGTTGATTTCATGATAATTCTAGAATAAGCATAAAAAGAATGGATTGTTTTTTTTTTTTGAAATCAAATAATTTGTTAAGAAAGGAAAATCAAATGAAATGAAACTTAAATTAGAGAATATGTTAAAGTGGGTTGTAGGGAGATTTGGTGGTGGAAGCTGCAGACAATGCATATCAAGTGGCAACTGGCGGAGTATACCAACTGGTGACAGACCACATGCATGCACTCTACTCTATTAAATATTTAAATATTTAAATTACATTTCGATGCACCTCTTCTTTTTTTGTTTCCTTCTATCACCTAAATTTTCAATTATATTATCACATTTACCCCCATAACATAACATAACATTAACATAACATAACATAACAGTCAACACTTTGTCTAATTACTTTCTCTTCATTTTCTTCGAATCATGACTATTTCTGTAAACTATGCAATCAAATGGTCAATTTTGGTGGCAACTGGCATCCAATTGGATAGGAAAGATGAGTCATGTCTGTTTTAGATTATTATTATCTAATTCATTTTTTTATTAGTTAATTATTTGATATTATATTTGTTCTGCAATTAGTTGCAGAGGAACATTAAAAAAACAAGCAAATAGTAAAATAGAGAAATAACTATAAAAATATAAGATTAATGTAATTTGTCAAACGACGATATTCACAGACGAAAAAATGAGTTTATTACTACAACTGTCATATGTATATAATTTTGAATATTAATTCGATTAAAATCAAGATGCATGATGGAAAAAATCAAAACGTTTAAAGGTGTAGAAATGTGCAAAAAGTTCATCTATTTATTCATTTTAAGAATTAGTAGATATAATTTTTATGGTAATAACGGAGTTTTAGAGATTTTAAAAGATGTTATCAAAACTTATAGAGTTGCTCTCTCGCATGAAATTGACGAATCGGTTATGGCTTTTTCTCTTTTGTGAGGATCTACTAATGACTTCTAAACGATTGTTCGAGTAAATTATGATGCAACAACAACTCAACACCATTACTTTGACACGGTAGCAGCAATAGTAAAAGATCATTTCACCAGGAAAATGGAAGATTTTAAAATAAAAAGTAAATATTTTAGTATGAAACATAGGAGTAAATTTAATTTTAAAAGTATGAAAATAGCTGAAATCTCTTTTAATTGATGACCTAATCTACATGTATAGTAGTAGTAGTTTTGAAATAACAGCTGAGCTGGTTGCTGAAAAGAAAAATAACTAATCTAATTAATGATGTGGGTTTTCTGGACCTAATGTCACAACCACATCACATGCAATGCTCTCAACTCTAATTCTATTTTTTCAATTCACTTTCTTCCAACAAAATTAATAATTGTCTGTTCACTTAATTATTTTATACTAATGTGATGGATAATTCAAATGTGGTATGAATAAGACAACAATATTATTGTGAGGACAAATATTGAATTCACCCCTTCACTTGAAAAAAGACTAAGCAGTAAATAACAGGGAGAGTGAATAAATGAGTTTGATGCAGGGAAATGGCAGCAGAGGCTATTTTTTTTTTGATAATTGGGGAGGGGGGAGCGCTTGTGGGAGGAATTGAACCCACGACCTTGACACTTTGTGTCTAGCGCTTATACCATTTGAGCTATAACTCGTTGGTGCAGCAGAGTCTATTTTGAAGTAAAAACATGAAAGCAAGTGCAAAGTGCAAAGTGGAAGCAACCCAATCCACAGCTGGACCGATAGCTAAGCTGTTTCTATGTACATTCCATCCCATAAACAAAGTTACTAAACATGTGCCTCTGTCCTCATCTTACATCCTCATTGCTCTTGTAATGATGTCACAGTCATGGTAATTCCTAACTTTTATCTCAATTTACTCACACCCATCAATCTTTTTTGCTCTCTTTTTAAGATCAAAAATATTTTTTTCATCATCACCTTTTTCTCTTTCTTGTGTGATTGCACCATTACCCTACTTACCCTCCGCACCTCCTATTCTAGTAGTATAATTATATATGACACGTTTGTTCCTTCGTGAAAAAAACCAATAAGACGGTAACAACATTAGATTCTTTAATGATAAAAAATAAATACTACACTATCGCAAATGTTCATAGACTAATATTTCGCTATTTGGATTAAAGATTTCAGTTATTGTCTAAACTCTAAAAAAGACTTCATTCATTTTTTTAGTTTTTACCCTTTTGCACATTTAACTTCCTATTAATGCTAATAATGATAGTGCCTACCAAATCCAGTTTGTCTCTTCTTTTTATTAAGAAAAATAATTCAAAAGATCACAAAATAATAATAAAAAGAAATAGCCTTATCTCCTTATTGGGTGCCTATAAATACGCACAAATTGAGTCGAGTCTGAACAAGTGAAGCTATCTCCTCCAAACAAAAACAAACAGAGAGAGAAAAGATGGCTTCTTCTGTATGCACAATTTGTCTGAGTTTGTTGGTATTGGCAACTGTAACAATGGCTGCCACGCCAAGAAAGCCGGTGGATGTACCCTTTGGTCGCAACTATATGCCTACATGGGCTTTTGATCACATCACTTACCTCAACGGAGGTTCTGAGATTCAGCTTAAGCTTGACAAGTACACTGGTAAGTCTTCACTCAACCCACATTTCATAGTCTATGCATTTTCCAGGAGAAAAACACTCACTGTTTGTGTTGAATCTGTCAACTACAGGAACTGGGTTTCAATCCAAAGGAAACTACTTGTTTGGCCACTTTAGCATGCACATCAAAATGGTTGCAGGGGACTCTGCTGGGACTGTCACTGCTTTCTATGTAAGTTCTGCTTGTTTTAACCCAACAAAAATCTTGTTTTTGGGTATTAATTAGGAAGTTTATGATGGTTAATTTGTTGGTACAGTTATCTTCTCAAAACAACGAGCATGACGAGATAGATTTTGAGTTCTTGGGGAACAGAACTGGCCAGCCATACATTTTGCAGACTAATGTTTTCACCGGAGGAGTGGGAAACAGGGAGCAGAGAATCTATCTATGGTTCGATCCTACTAAGGACTTCCACACCTATGCTATTCTGTGGAACATGTATATGATTGTGTAAGTACTTACTAATCCAACTCCGATCGACTAGATTCACGCTCGTAATGCACAAGGATTTTTCGAGTCCTACATTATGTCGTTTCCGTTTTCAAAAATAATCTTTAACTTCCAAAACTCTATGTTTGTAACTTGTTCATATAACAAATGTCTTTTCACCGCTTATGCGTTCCTCGCAATCTTCTGTACTGAAACTTGTCGAGTTTTATGTTCTAGCGTTTTTTGTTTCTGCATTTTTCGTAATCTTCCACACGATTTGTCGAGTTCTATATTTTAGAATTTATTTCATTTTCTGCATTTTACGTTTGGACATTTCATATTTAGTGCTACTTTCTAATTGAATCTTAACGTTTTTGTTTCAGGTTCCTTGTAGATGAGATTCCAATTAGGGTGTTCAAGAACTGCAAAGATTTAGGAGTGAGATTCCCATTCAACCAACCAATGAAGCTTTACTCGAGCTTGTGGAATGCAGATGACTGGGCGACAAGAGGCGGCTTGGAGAAGACAGACTGGTCTAAGGCTCCTTTTGTAGCATCCTACAAGGGTTTCCACATTGATGGATGTGAGGCATCCGTGAATGCCAAGTACTGTGAGACACAAGGCAAGCGTTGGTGGGATCAAAAGGAGTTCCAAGATCTTGATGCTGCTCAATACAGAAGACTCAGCTGGGTTCGCCAGAAATATACTATCTACAACTACTGTAATGATCGCTCTCGCTTTCCTACTATGTCACCTGAATGCAAGCGTGATCGTGATGCTTAATCCACTTATACTATACCATTGATCACGATGCTTAATCCACTTATACCACCATTGTTATAGGTGTTGCTATTCATATTCATATTCATATGTATTGTTTTAAAGAAAAAGGAGGGAAGAAGGTGGAGAGTGTATGTGTGTGTATGTGCCTTTGATTTGTTTGCTTCATTCAAATTGTTATACTACCATGAGTTCTACTATTTCATTCACATTTATATACTTTTATTGGTGGAATGTGCTTAACTTTCTCACTTGCTTTCTCGTTGGAGGCGTGAATGAAGAAGAAAAAACTCAACGGACCCCTTCTCGCTCTCTGATTCGAGGTAGAGAGGTCCGTTTAGATTCCAGTGTTCTGATTTACTCCATGTAATGCATAGAATGTGTGTTTAGCATGTGCATGGTGATAACATGGGAACTAGAAGCACAGCATTGATATGCCAACACACTAATCTATAACTTAAGCACTTGGGCATGTGCTATTATGCTAACTGCACCATAAAACAAGTATATAAATCTCAAAGGTTGCCCATGATAGTCAAATACAATATGCTAAATTGCTATTTTAATACCTACATCATGTGAATTCTGTTTAGTGACCTGAGCCAAGCACACCACCCCAAGCAAATGAAAAAACAACTAAAATTTAAGTACAAAGAAACTGCAAACAACAAACAGCATCCATAATTATCATGAAACCACATGAAGATCTCACTCTATTATCAGATGCATCCACAGTTAGATTAGCTACATATGCAAAATATAAAGGTAATGATAAAAGGTGAAGCTTTACAAAGACAAAATGGTCAATAAAAGAGAAAACCAGGAAAAGATAAATAGTAGATTGTCTGGATAGTGGGAGACAGATTTAGCAGTAGATGATCAGATCTTGGAATTATTTGAAATGAAATCTTCAGTGAAAGAGAATCTAAGTATCATTTAGCATTTTCTGGTTCTACATTCAAGAAAATGAGAGAACAAAACACAAGCATGTGAATTATAAAACCGACCCTCACCTTGTGTCAGCCAAAAGTGGAGAAAACAGCTTATTTTTAATCAATTTTCATAATCATGTTCTATAACAATTTCATATGCTGTTTTGGCCAATACCAACATCAAGAAGTGGCACACTATCAGAGAAGATCTAGTTAGCATATCAATACAGATTTTTCAACTTCAAGATTTGATGATGTTCCTAAAACTAAAATGAATTCTATTTTGGTTTTAATGTATCAAAACATCAAAATAAACACAACCAATTCTATTTTACTTATGAAAAATGGTTTGATCTATTAGCCACTTTTATTTTAACCTTTACCATAGCTACATAATTGATAAGTTACAGCTTCTTCGTGTTCCAAGGTATACCTAATCATGTGTTGGACTAGGGCAGGTTTGGACTGCAGCCAACCAGGCCTGACTCTATTCCGAAAAATGGTTCCAAAAACAGCCAAAATAAAAATTGCAGAGTTCTTTTCATATAATCCAAATAGACAACCATCCAGCTTTCCAGTTATCCAAATTAATCTAATTGATATGCATAAAGCCAAACCTTCTAGGGAACACAAAACATCTCATATTTTCTACAGTTACAAGCCATAAGAGAGAAAGAAGAGGAAGATAAAATAAACTATTTACCTGTGTAATGCTGAGTGTAATTAGCATATCAACAAGCACAAGACTATTTGTTCAAAAGTTCAACAAGTCCTCATGAAAGACATAACATGGTAGAGGAAATCTTTGTAATAAACTTCTCAAATAACCTCATCGAGTAACTTTTAGCAGATGAAATTAGGTACCTTGTAATGCAGTATGCTATGTAGCACGAATACAAAAACGCCGAAACAATAAAAGCTGAAACAATGAAATGGAAAATGGAGAAACGATATATTCTACAAAAAAATGTTATAAATGTAGACTTTTGGAATTTCAAGAGTATTTCTGAAAATGGAAACAAAACGCTGAAACAGAAGAACGAAGAAGTTTATGTGCAACATTGGCAGTATGGAAACTCCCAAGCAAGAGAAATAATTATAGTAAATTGTAAACTATGCAACAACAGCAATCAAGATATTCGTACAATGACCTTGTTCTTCTTGCCGGCAGATAGAAGGAGGACTTTCCCATCCACAATATCTTCATGCTCAATTCTCTTATTTTCACTATCAACTCTGCTATTGTTCAAGTACAGGCCTCCTTGCTTTAATAGACGGCGTGCAGCTGATTTGCTATCAAGCAAGCCAGCAGAAATTGACAAATCAATTAGGGAAAGATGGAGCACCTGATCATAGGACAAAGAGCATGAAGGAACATCCTCAGCAATGCCCTCAATCATTTTCCAGTCCAGTTTAGTGTCAGCTCCAGGTCTCAAAGCCTCAGTAGCCTTAAGAGCCTCATCGAGACCATCTTCACCATGCACGAACCGTGTCACTTCCTCAGCAAGCCTACGCTGAGCCATATTAGGCACATAACCAGGTTTCTTCATTTCTTTATCCAACTTATCAATCTCATCTAAGTCCATGAAAGTAAGGATCTTGAGGAACCTAATAACATCATCATCAGGAACAGAGAAAAAGTACTGATAAAACTTATATGGTGACAAGAATGCAGGGGAAAGCCAAACGGCACCTTCTTCCGATTTTCCAAATTTAGTTCCATCGCTCTTTAATAGAAGAGGGAATGTCAAGCCGTAGGCCTCATTTCCATCTTCGGGCTGAAGAATTTTGCGAATAAGATCAGTACCAGCAGTTATATTACCCCACTGATCACTCCCACCAATCTCAACATTAATACCCTCATTTTTAAAAAGGTGAACAAAATCATAACCCTGCAATAACTGATAAGTGAATTCAGTATAGCTCATCCCTTGTTCAGATTCAAGCCTCTTCTTCACACTCTCTTTATTAATCATGGTACCAACCCTAGCATACTTCCCTACTAGTTTCAAAAAATCAAGCAATCTAACATCTTTCCACCAATCATAGTTATTCAAAACAACAACCGGGTTATTCAAATTGACATTAATATTGAAAATTCTAGTGAGAGTATTACTAATCCCAACGATATTCTTTTCCAAACTATGAACATCAAGATCAGGTCTTTCTATGGTTTTACCAGAAGGGTCGCCAATTCTAGCAGTGGCACCACCAATCAAGGCAAAAGCTTTATGGCCGCATCTTTGAAACCAAGAAAGCACAATAATACCAATAAGATTACCCAGGTGTAAACTTTCGGCTGTTGGGTCAAAACCACAATAAACTTTAAGAGTTTTATTAGAAACTGAACAAGCTGACCTCAAATTTTCACTGGTGACCGACTCTAGCAAGCCCCTTTCTTCCAAGATACTGACAACATTGAGGCGGTGGCTTGATTCTTGGGATTGGGTTGCAGGGGCGGTGGTTTGGTGATGGATAGCTGATTGGAGGGACCTAATAGAGGTGTGATTTTTCTTGAGAATTGAGAACTTGGGGGAGAGTGGGTAAGAGAAGGGAAAAGAGAAGAGTTTGAGTTGGGGATGAGTGGAGAAGAGAAGGGTTCTTGCAGCAGCAGCACTTGCTGCCATTGTTGTGGGAGTGTTTGGTTAATCTGTTGCAGAGTTTGGTGATATGGCTTTTGGGTTTTGGGCGCCACATAAAAATGCTAACATTGACCCACAGCCATTTTTCAAGAGGAAATTACACCATTTATCAAAAAAAATGAAAATAATTACAAAAATATATGTTGACTTTTTTCATTTACAAAAATATTAATAATATTTACAAAAGTACAAAAAAATAAAAAATAATATCAAACATATGGTATATACTGTGGGTATAATGTTAGTATACTAATAAACTAACATTATATCAACATTATACCAAAATTATACCAACATTATACATACTGAGATTTTATTAATATTAAATGAAAATTTACCAAAATTACATCAAATCGTATACTGAAAATTAAATTAATAATATACCAAAATTATACCATCAGTATACCAAGAGTATACAAATTCTCTAGTTCATTACCAACTATAGTGAAAAATACACATAAAAAAATACATGTTATCAACTAGAAAATATATATAAAAATTTATAATCAATATACCAAAAATATACTGAAATTATACCAATAATAAACCAAATATTATTTTTAAATTATCTGATTTATAGTTTTAATATTCCAAAATTATACCATAATTATACCGACATTATACAAATCGTACTTTTGTAATTAATTTTCATTTTTTTGATACTTTTGTAATTAATTTTAAATCAGTCGTATTTTTGTAAATAAAAAAAGTTTACAGGTACTTTTGTCATCGTCCCATTTTTCAATATATTTAGCCCATTTCATCTTTTAAAATTGGGCTAAGTACACAAATCCCCTTAAATCATGTTTGGTTTCCATTAGTGTCTCACAAAATACAGCTTTTCATTAATACCCAAAAACTTAGAGAAAATTAGGATAAATACTCTATTTTTAAAAATAATTTGATTTTCTACCTTAATAAAGAAAAGATAAAGAAAATACCTCACTTTTTTATTGTTTTTATTTTTTTATTCTAACACATGTTTATATTATAATTATGCATAACTTTTATTATTATTTTATTCTAACCACTTTTTTTTACTCTAGTGACAACTGTCACTTTTTTGTTTTTTCTTTCTCTTTCTTTCTTCTTCTTCTCCTTCTTCTCTGCTTGTTTTTTCCCGCCATTTTTTTCTTCTTCTTCTTATTTTTTTTTCTTTTCTTCTTCTTTTCTTTTCCATTTTTATTCTCTTCTTCTTCGCCGCTCCGCCATCAGTCCGCCGCCGCTCCGCCATCTTTCTACTGTCGTTCTCCGTTCGTTTCATATTTGATTTTAAATTTTTTTTTTCTTAATTCGTGGTGATTTATACGATTTATGTTAACTTTCAGATCTAAATAAATTACTCTTTGATTTTTTCAATTTTAGATCTAAAAATCTGCGTGAAAAACGATTTTCTGCAAACAAAACAGCATCTGATTATCATATGAGTATCACTGCATTATCATCACATTATCATAGCACTGCAGAAAAGATAATTTTTATATAGAAAAACATCCTCTGATTATCATATGAGTATCACTATATTATCATGTAATTATCATTATAACATTGCAGGAAAAAAAATTCTGCAGAAAATAATGTTTGATTATCATATCGTTATCATAATATTATCATATATCGTTATCATAACATTATCATATGATACTTACATGAAAAAAAATTACAGAAATAGCGTCATATGATAATGTTTTATCATATGATAACGAGATGATAATATTTATGGTACATATATGATAACATCTATGATAATGTATGATAAAATAGTGTTTGATTATCATGTCGTTATCATAACACCGGAGTATGATAATTAGATGATAATGAATTGTGATAAGGTTATGATAACTAGATGATAACGTACGTGAAAATAGAATAACAAAAAGATTCATGCCACCGGTATGATAATCAGAAGATAATAAAATAATAAAATTATGATAATAGTATGATAATATGATACCTATATGTAAAACAATTACAGAAAAATTATGATAATGAGATGATAATATAAAGATAATAATATGATACTTGTATGAAAAAAATAATTACAAAAGATTATGATAACGAGATGATAATGTGAAGATAATAGTATGATAATATGATACATGTATGAAAAAAAAATAATTACAAAAAAATTATGATAATAAGATGATAAGGTGAAGATAATAGTATAATAATATGACCTTATTATACTTTATTATTATACTACTTTCTTCACATTATCATCTCGTTATCATAATTTTTATGTAATTTTTTTCATATAGGTATCATATTATCATACTGTTATCATAATTTTATTATTATTATTATTATGTTGTTGTCATAACATTATCATTAGGTACAATAATACATTATCATCTTGGTATCATATGAGTATATTATGATAACGAGATGATAATACAGTGATAACAACATGATAGTCATTTTTTTTTGTAGAAAATCATTCTTAATGCAGTGTTATGATAACAACATGATAATACAGTGATACTCATATGATAATCAGAGACTGTTTTTTTTATAATTTTTTTTCTGCAGTGTTATGATAATCATATGATAATCAGATGCTGTTTTTTTTGCAGAAAATTGTTTTTTGTGCAGAAAATCGTTTTTTCATCATAATATCATTTTTTTCAATTAAAGTTTTAGATCTAAAATTGAAAAAAAAATTAGAGTAATTTATTTATATCTGAATGTTAAAAAATCGCAATAATCACCATGAATTAAAGAAAAAATAAAATATGAATGAATAATGCAGCGACAGTGGAGTAATGAAGAAACGGCGGCGAAGCGATGAAGGAACGGCGAAAAAAGAAAAATGGAGAAGAAATAAAGAAGAAGAAGAAAATTGATGAAGAAAAAAAACACAGAAGAAGAAGAAGAAGAAAAAGAAGAAAAAAGAGAAGAGAGGAAAAAAAAAGGAAAAGTAAAAATATGACAGCTGTTAGATAAGGTACTTAGAGTAAAAAATTAATAGAAAGTAGGTATAATTATAATATAAACATGCTTTAGAGTAAAAAAATAAAATCATTGAAATTATGAGGCATTTTCTTTATCTTTTTTTTATTGAGGTAGGAAATCAAATTATTTTACAAAATAGAGTATTATCCTAATCTTCCCAAAAACTTAAGATGAGCTGGTTTACTAAAAAAGTAAGACATTTATACCCCTTTCTTCTCCAACTCACTGGAGAATAAGAAACTGAAAGGATCTGCCGTTATTATCCTTTCAGCCATAGACGACGATGCTTCCATGTCCACCTCCACCGTTAACTTCCCGACGTCGGCGATTGTTGATGCTATTTAAACCGATGTCGTTATAACAGTGTTGCTTCAAATCTCTTTTTTCTTTCAAATCTGGGCCATGTCTCTGATGATATGGCTATGGTGGATCTTAATTTAACTGTTAATACCTATTTGCTCTTATTCAGTAATAATCTATACTATATATATAAAAGCACGGATGGGGGGCAGGCAAATTTACTGAATAATCCTTTTCAGTTTACTACTAAATAAAAGTTTTATAGTCATTAACTAATTAGTTATTTAATTAATCACTATTATAATTAAAGTCCTAATTAGAACAGATAGTTAAATTATCTCCAATTAAATCTTTAATATGTAAAAAATAACTAAATTGTCTCCAAATTAGTAGGAATACCTATCTTTTAGTTTGATTGAACTACAAAATTAAAATGCTGTATTTGATCAATATATTATTATTTAAATTTCTATCTTATTATTTTTAAAGATATTATTAATAAAATTTAATTAATTATTTAATTATGGTTATTATATTTACTTTTACAATTTTTTTAACTAATTTAATATTAATTATAAATAAAAAATTGATATAATTATAATAAATTTACTAATATATTCATTGAGGAGTTACGTTACGAGCCACATGCATAACACGTAATGCAAAACTAGTAGTTTTTAAATGTGTCGTTGAAGAAAAATGAAATATCATTTAGTTGATATTAGTTGATATTTGGTTGACATTTGATTGATATCTGGTTGATTTTCAATTTATTTCGGTTAACCTTTAAATGACATTTGGATGATCTTGAAAATTTAATAAAATTATAAAATAAGAGTTTCAGGAAATTAAAGCAAACTCGCCAAAACAATCGAAATTAACGTTTGTCAATATTAAAGAGGGAAAATATGGTAATAATAGTTTTTAAATGTGTCGTTGAAAAAAAATAAAAAATTATTTAGTTGATCTTTGGTTAACATTTGGTTGATATCTGGTTGATTTTTAATTTATTTTGGTTGACATTCGGTTGGCTTTTAGTTGACATTTGATTAATTTTCTGTTGGCATTTGGATGATCCTTAAAATTTAGTGAAATTATAAAATAAGAGTTTCAACAAATTAAAAGAAACTCGCCAAACAGTTGAAATCAACGTATGTTAATATTAAGGAGGGGAAACATGGTAATAATAATTTTTAAACGTGTTGTTGAAGAAAAATGAAAAATCATTTAGTTGGTATTTAATTGACAATTGGTTGATATCTAATTGATTTTCAATTGCTTTTCGGTTGATTTTTTGGCTAACGAATGAGTCACTCAATTATCGGTACGTCTAGTAATACATGACAAATAAATAAACGAATATTTGAAATTTAAAGTTGACAACGAATTTATTTATAATTACAAAAACACATAATAAACAAACGAATAGTTGAAAAATCAATCATCCTTATACAAATAAAGCATCCAACTTCTTTTAAAAAAATAAAATAATAAATAAAGAAAGCATCCAACTACTAAAATTATCATAAAATCTAGTATACTAATTAACCTTTAATTATCAAAAATCAAACTAATCATTTTTGTCTTTCATAGAAAATGAAGTACCCATCTCAAAAACACCTACAGAAAACCAAAATCAAATTTATTAGAGTTAAACAAAGACCTTCTGGGATATGGGTTCCAGAAACACCACAAAACAAAATCAAAAAGTGACGATGAAGTTGCTTGTCCGAGTTGTGGTTCCAAAACTCGAACCAACTTCACCACCATACATCTTCTTACAAATTCTTCCATCTCTATAAAATTCTTTCTTCTTAACCATAAAATGAAACTTTCTTAATAATTTTTTGCTTCTAATACTGCTGATAAGCCATAGCAATTGAATTAAGAAAATCAAAACTATACCACAACTGTCAAAAAGAAAAAAGAAAAAACTTAGAACATAAAATTAAATAATATATTCAAAAACAGAAAAATATATTAAAAGGATATCACAGTAAAGACTTGTCACGACCCAATCTCAGAGCCGAGACCGGCGCTAGGGAATGGGAGTGGTTGCTCCAAAACCCGTAGCAAGCTTAAAAACGTAAAATAATTTTTCGCAAAACATAAACGTCATGCATGACATAAATAAACACGTGTCATGCAGAAGCACACATGCCAGGCACACATATCCTCTGGCAGTCACAATATATATAACGCAGCAAGCGTAAAACGTTTAAGACTTTAAAACGGTAAAGTTATATTTACAGAAAGCTACACATACAAGCTGACTTACAAAACACTTATCTACTGCAGCTCTAAGAGTAAAGTACTGTTTCTTTACATACTCAAAAATACAGACTTCTGGAAGTAGGATAGAAGTCCGTTGCTTCAAAACGTCTTTACCCTGAAAGGAAATCTGTGAGGGGTCAGTATATTGGGATATACTGAGTGAGTTCATACATTTACTAATAAGTATTCAAATAAAATCATAAACGATACTTAATCGTATGCAGCCAAGTACATGATCTGAATGAAACCTTAATCCTCAAACATACTAATAATCAATCGATCAACCCAATCATAAATATCAATTGCGAGTCCAACTCGCTGGTGGCCCAGCCACTAGATACGGGGACTTCCAGGCTACACCGTAGCCGAGTTCACTCTGCGTATCGAAATCATAACCCAATCGTAAATTTCATATTCATCATCAGCTCCCAGCTGAGGCATATCAAAACTGGTGATCACACAGTCCTATTGTCGCCCAATAGGTAGCACGTTCCATCGGATCAATACTGGTTTCAAATCAAGCATATGCAATTCATAAAAAGAATTTGCATCGCAATCATGTAAAACAAACATAAAGCAATATAAAATATTTGCTTAAATAAATACTTTAAAAGCAAATCGTATAAACTCACAGAAAACACTTATCCAAAAATATGTCGGGGCTTTAGAACGTCAAGCTTCCCGAGCTCCTGGTCCAGCTCCTTCTTGCCTCGCTGGATCTAAAATAATTTCAAAACATTTGACTCATATCAGAATCCTATTCTAAGATTGACTCTAGACTCGAGACTCGACATATTGAACTCTTATTAATCGTCGTGCTTCTCACGCATATCCCATTAAACAATATCAAACTCGTTTACGGATCGCAAATTACTTCCAATTCAATCTTCTTATAACCTCATTAGGTTAACTACTATTCGATTTCCGATTCAATACGCGTAATTAATTCAATCGAAGTACGAAGACTCAGGGTGCGAGAATCAAAGGGTGCACGCTCGTGCAGGGAGGTACACGTTCGTGTACCTTGGTACACGTTCGTGTACCATATGATGGTACACGTTCGTGTACCTTAGTACACGTTCGTGTACCATTGATGGTACACGTTCGTGTACCACAAGTACACGTTCGTGTACCACAGTACACGATCGTGTACTATCGTGCACGATCCCCCGGAATCGATTTCCGGGGTTTCCGACCTGCTATATACGTAAAAACGCTCCAAACTCAGCCAAAACGCGTATTCTAAGCTCAAAACGCTATATATCAATCCTATACTCGATAAAACAATAAAATCGTTTCGTGGCTTAAAACTTTGAATCGATATAACTCAAAATATAATCAACGAAACAGTAAAACGTCAAGCTTACCGTGATTCGCCTCGAGAATACGATCAATTCGAGTTATTAAACGTCGAAAATGGACGAGAAACGGAATCGAGCGACGGAACCGTACGTAATCGCCGTCGAAAACGAGAGAAAGGAGAAAGGAGATGAAGGTTCTGTAACCTTCATCTGAAGGTTTGAATCATATGTATAATGGCTAACTTGCCATTTGGTCCTTGAAACTTTTCAAATGTTTCAATTTAATCCAAAACTTATTCAATTAATCTTTCTATTAATTCAAATACGTATTATTTATCTCCGAATAAATAATACTAACTTAAAATATAGATTGCCATCGAAAATCCTCAAATTTCTATTTTCGGGCTTAATTGGCTAATTTGCACTTTAGCCCCTAAACTTTTCAAAATTTACAATTTAGCCCTAAAATGCTTCCACATCCAACTTTTCATAATAACTCCTTTAATCCCGCTAATTGACTCATCAAATTTTTATTCTAAATTTCCGATATAATCAAATTAAATTCTCCTTAATTTAATTTATCGGAAATCTCGAACGTGGCACGACTTAATTACCTTAAAATATCTTGGGGTATTACAAGACTGTACAAGTTCAAGAACAACTAAAAGAAGAGGTGAGAATTGTGGAGCAAAACCCGTCGCTCTTCCTCCGGTTGTCGGAGCATAAACGGAGGTCGTCGGAGCATGAATAGTGGCCGTTCTTTTGAAAACTGAAAACTTCACTATAATCAGGCCGCTTCCAATTGTTCGTTCTTTAAAAACTGAATCGCCGATCACTAAATCGATACGATGAAAGCGAAGATGGAGAAGGAAATGTTGATGGAGGAAGTAATTCTTCTAGTTGGTGGTGGTTGTTGACTCTCAGATCTAATAGTAGTTGGTGGGAACAAGTATAATCAGCGTGAGTAAATAATGAAGGGTAAAAAGGGATTAAAAATATTTTGAGTTATAAATGAAAACTTTTAAATCCAAATGAGAGATTCCTGCATATTTTTTATTTTTAAGTCGCTAACGTATCATTTTTACAACAAGCCAATAATCATTTGCGATAGGAAATCTTTATTTATTACTTATTTTTTTATCATCAAACATTTGCACATAACTAACGCTTCACAGGTTTGTTGCACGAATGACGTGGCACAACTGTTGCGTTGTATAATTATTCTAAAATAACTCATAGTTTTTAGCAAATATTTTATGAAAGTTGATTTCTTTATATACTCACCCGAATGATCTTTTTAAAATGACATTAAATAATATTATGATAACTTAATGGTATAAGCAGTGTTTTCAAACCCGGACCGGACCGGCCGGTTCAACCGGTTAAACCGGGAACCGGAGGCCAGTCCGGTTCAATTGCTGCTTAATACCCGGATTTACGGTTCAACCAGTTTGAACCGGAAAACCCGCAAGAACCGGAAACCCGTTGGACCGTAAAACCCATCAAACCCGGCCGGTTCACAGTAAACCCAAATAAAAGGGATGATTCCAAATGATAGGGGTTGAGAAGATGATGGTTTGGTTGGTTCTCTAGATCCGCTGGGATTTAAGAGATTTAATTCAAAGAAAAATAATAGCAAATCTTTACCTTTTAGTTTATATATAACAGTAGAAGCTTTAGTTTTAATTTATGTATAAGCTTCATTAAAGAGATGATATAAATATATGCTCTTATATTTGGTTTATGTGAAAGCTTTAGTTTGATGGTGAGAAAGATGATTATGGCGGCTGGGTGTTAATATTTTGAGAAAAGAGATGACAATAGCTAGGTTAAAAAGTTGAGGTAATAGGTTATTTATTGGGCTGGGCCCATATGATTGTTTGTTTTTAAATATAATAAATTTAAGAAAGTCACATGATTAGTTTATTTTGTTTATGTTTCAGATTTGTTTTTACATATATTATAATTTATGTAAATACTTTTATTTTTTAGTTAAACGGTTGAACCAGCGGTTGAACCGGTTCAACCGGTTGAACCTTGAACCGCTGGACACACCGGGTCTGCTAGCGGTCCGGGTTTTAAAACATTGGGTATAAGAATAAAAAATGTTTAAGATCTATATTCTAAATATGTTAAATTTAGTTCAAAATATTCATTTTGCCCTTTAAATTTGAAAAAAAATAAATAAATCAAATAAGATTAACCTCATGATTTTCAACAAAAACATCTTTAAAATAGCCATTTTGGATTAAAAAAAACCACCATAAAAAATAAAGGATTTTAACTCGTTCTACTTCTTCAATTCTAAATGGTCCAATAATTTGTTGTCACCTCGACTCCAATTATTAAGAGGATAAAATGGCCGAAATAGTCAAAGTGTGAGTGTTTTTGTACAAAAACCATGAACTTGTCCTTAATGATATTTTGCGCCAAGTTGAGGGGCAAAATGAACAGTTGTATATTTAATACTAATCAAGTTAATCCCAAAATTAGCAGTGAAGTGAGCTAATATTTTGTAGTATTTAATTGGTGTCTCTCTATCTAATCAATATTTTACAATTTATCATAGAGTTGTTCAGCATAAAAATTGGACTAAACTCATTTTAAGATTTTTAAACTTTTATTTTTTGATTCATGAAGTCCTTCAACTTTTATTTGATTTTCTCAAATTTTTAAATTTTTATTTTTTGATTTATTAGGTCCCTCAATTTCTATTTGACTTTCTCAGGTCCTTAAACTTTTTTTTGTTTTATTAGGTCCTTAAACAAAAATTCATTTAAGGACCCAATAAACCAAAAAATAAACAATTAGGGATTTGAGAAAGGCAAATAAAAGTTGAAAGACCTGATGAAACAAAAAATGAAAGTTTAAAGACCCGAAAAAATCAAATAGAAGTTAAGGGAGCTAATAAAACAAAAATGTATAGTTTAAGGAGCTCAAAATAGATTTAGCCTGAAAATTGAAAAGATTATAATTGATGAGAAGTAAGATTCTTTATTGAAGGAAAATGAGTTCAACAATATAATTATACATTCTTGAGAAAAATAGAAAGTTCAAAAACCAAACTAGGAAATGAACAAATGAAGTAGACAAAATCAGAAATTACATTGTGCAAGATTAGATAAACATATAAATATATATATAGATCCTCTATTTCCAGTTGTCGGCAACAATGTGAGCCAAATCAACGACCCTTTGAGAGTAACCCCATTCATTATCATACCAAGCAATCACCTTAACCATGTCGTCTCCCATCACCATTGTCAATGATGAATCAATTGATGATGAAACATCTGTGCACCTGAAATCAACCGACACAAGCGGCTCGTCGCACACTGACAGGATTCCCTTCAGTTCGTTATCTGCACTTTCTCTGAATGCGGCGTTTACTTCTTCGGCGAAGGTCTTTTTCTCGACCTGAACGACGAGATCGACGACTGAGACATTCGGAGTAGGGACTCGCAAGGCAATGCCGTTAAGTTTGCCCTTGAGACTTGGAAGAACAAGCGCAACTGCCTTGGCTGCACCAGTAGATGTTGGAACTATGTTAAGAGCTGCGGCTCTTGCTCTTCTTAGGTCACGGTGGCTCGCATCGAGTAGCCTTTGGTCACCGGTGTATGAGTGAGTTGTTGTCATCGTACCCTTGATGATTCCTGCAAACAATAACTTGTCAGGTTTTGATTAATTGGCTGCATGTAACACGGAAACAGAAATACTGAAACAAAAAATGTCGAAGTTGAAATGGCAAAACAACAGTTTCTTACAAGAATAGGTTATAATGCAAGAATTAAGTTGAGATTGTAAGGAATTGGTTGGATTACCGAATTTCTGGTCAAGGACCTTGACAAAGGGAGCAAGACAGTTAGTAGTGCAAGAAGCATTGCTAATGATAGGCTCATCAGGATCGTAACCATCAGCATTGACTCCTACGACATAGGTCGGGATGTCACCCTTTCCGGGGGCTGTGATCAGCACCTTCTTAGCTCCTGCCTGAATGTGCTTCCCTGCACCATCCCTGTCCACGAACACTCCTGTCCCTTCTATCACCAGGTCGATCCCCAACTCCCTATATCATTGCGCATCATTCATAATTTTTTTAGCAACGTGGCACTACTATATTAATGAAAGAGGGAAGTTGGAGATATATTCTTACCCCCACGGAAGGTTGACGGGGTTGCGGTCGGAAACAACTTGGATGACCTTGCCATCGACAGAGATTCCATCAGTACCGACAGGCTTGACATCAGCGTCGAAGATGCCAAGAGTGGAATCGTACTTTAGAAGGTGAGAAGCTTGCTTGATACCACCAGTGTCGTTGATGGCAATGACATCAAGAGGGGAGTCCTTGCGTCCGTGCCAGCACCTCAAGAAGTTCCTGCCAATCCTACCGAATCCATTTATAGCCACTTTCAGCTTAGCCTCAGCAACAGTTTTCCTGTATCCTCCATTGCTGCTTCCAACCTTTGTCACATACAAACATTCCAAATTAACCAACACAATTCTCCACAGAAATCAATTTAATTGATGAACTAAAAGAAATGAATTAGATGATCGGTATATAATTGATGAAACTCACGGCAGAAGTCTGGAAAGCAACGACAGAGAGGAAATCATCAGAAGTTTTCTTGTTGAAGGAAAGGAAAGCTGACGAGTTACGGAGTCCTGAAAATTCCTGAAAACCCTTACCATTGCCCTGAAATGAAGAAAAGAAATGGATGAGCATAATAAGTAAATAAGCAACAAATGAAGAGGAGAAATGAAATGAAAACCTGAAGGGGTGGTTTGGCTACAGCGAAAGTAGCCGAGGCCATAGTTTGGTGTGGAAGGAAAACAAAAGGAAACGGTGAAGTTGAGCAGTAGTAATAGTGGAAGAAGAGAAGTAAGATTATGTGGTTGATGGTTTTTGAGGAGGAAAATAAGTGAGGATCAGATTTTGGATATTCAATGTATGGCTGTGCTTCTATTTTCTCTTTTTGTGTCAACATTTCTATTTCTCATTTTCCATCTTAAATCTACTATACTTTTTTACACATTTAATCTCTCTAAATGTTTACGCTAACTACATCCAATTTGTCAAAATTAATACGGTTCAAATCTTGATCGGTATATAAAATTTAACGGTTTTTTCAGCGCCAGCTAAAATTTATTGATATTTCTCATTTCGATACTCATTTTTAGCTAATTGAGCTCACATTTGAGTTCAAGCATGATATTAATTCACATTATCCCTTCAAAATAAGATAGACTTATTAATTAATTTCAGTTTTGTGTTTATACCTATATTTGCAAGGTAGTCCAAATATTGTAAGCTAGCTAGTGATCACATGTTCTAAAGAAGAAATTCAGATAACACTATCATTGGATGAATGGCCAATTTTTGTTTGGCTTGCCACATCTTCCCATTTCCTTTTTACTTAAATAATAACCATCTTCTCGCATTCAGTGTAATATATAATATTAGTTGTACTTGTATGGATTATAGCATTTAGTAAACTCATCCCAGAGTAAATTATTACGCCAATTAGGATAAACATTATGTGAGCGTAATAAAATATATCCAATTATTTTTCCCTTTTTTTTTGTTTATGGTCCATGAAAAAAATTAAGTCTAACATATTTTTGATAAGTATATTTCAATTGTACCTAATTATATATATATTTAGACACTTATTTTTCGGACAGGTAAAAAGTGATAAGAAACTGAAACGTCCAATGATGATTTCCAGAGAAACCCGTCCAAGTGACGAGCTTTCGATTTGCTTGCTGGAATTTAAGCAGACGTAATCTGTGCACAGTTGCAAATTTGGAGGGTTAAAACGTAATTACGTAAATAGCCCATAAAAATCCAAAGAAATTGTAATTAATCTAAGTCTAGAAAATGGACTAATTGCCATATCGTAGAAGTTTATAGGCCAATTTACAAGTTTGACGGACTAAAATTGACCTTAACCAAACCTATAGGGTCCGAAGAATCTTTTTAACACTTTCGTGCACCAAAACGCACTTTTAGCAATCTTTTACTTAGCCACCAATTTTAAATCCGAATTTAATTTAAAAGATAGCAACACTTAATAACTTATCACTTCACACACTTTCATCCTAAAATATTCTAGAATGTTCTAGAAGATTATAGGAAACCCTAGGTCATCTTTAAGCACTATAAATACAGCCTTAAGTTAGTCTGGCTAAAGGTGGCATACAAACCCTAAAAATAGACAGTAGAATTCGGCCACCACACACACACACACAATCCACTCCTGAAAACACTAAACATGTGTTAATTCTCAAAAAACGCGACATCCGCACGGATTCGAAGCTGGATTCTGCATCCACTTCGCCAGCAAACGAGCTAAGGACTCAGACCGGTAATTCTGAGGACCCTCTATCATAATTCCTTTGTTTTGCCATGCCATAAATATCATAATTGCTGTAATTGTCTATTTTAGGATGTATTGCTAGTTTATGTGTTAATTTTAGCTATAGAATTGCCATAAATAGCTTAATCATTGAATTGCTAATCGCCATAAAATTCGATGAAAAAGCATGTTAATCACTACAATTAGCTGTTTTTAATGTTCAAAACCAGAAAAAAATCAATTAGATACCTTAAATGCATGTTTCTAGGTGTATTTTAGCTATTTTTGCCATAAAGAAACCCTAAAATAGTTGCTGCCCCGAAATTATTTTTTACCTAGATGAGCTTTAAACACTCTGAAATTGCTGTTTTTGAATTCCTTGTTCGATTTCATGCGGTTTTGACTATTTTTGCATGAGAAACGGACTTCAAACGAGTGAGAACGAAGCAAAATAAAATTCCAAAACTGCTGCAGACGAACTGCTGCCGCCGCCAGAGCAAACCGGCGCCGCCGCCGCCCTATCCTGCCAGAGCCGGCACTATGAACCGGCGCCGTGCTCCTCCTTTGCCAGATTCCATATTCGCTTTCCAGATCCTCCAGACTTTGATCCGAACTTCAAAACGTGTTTTGGGGCCCATTCGGACTCCAATTCAAGCCTAGTTTGAACCCAGACGTAGATAATCCAACGTAGTTTGATATTCTGCAATATAACGGGTCAAACCCGATGTAAAACGGACTCAAAAGTCCAAATATGTAACATAGTGTATAAGCCGGGCCCACGTGCCCGAGGCCCAGCAAACCAGCAACATCCAGAGCTAATTCTGGGCTAACCCAAACTTGGAATCGACTCCAGATCTAACCAGTAGAACCGGATCGACGAGACGTACAACTCTCGTGATTTGACCGAAAGCCCATTATGACCAGACCGATGGTCAAAACCCGCGCGAGTGCCAGGCACTCAAAATCAACGAGGTTTATAAGTATCTCTAACCTTGTATGTATATCCAACTGCCCCTGAGTATGCTAGCATTGTTTACTGTTTTCCAAAAGCATCCAAATCAAATAATAACCGATTAAAGAACTAATCACCTAAAATTGGCCCATTAATACAATTTCAGCCCATCACTTAGACATCGTAGGAATAATATGAAAATGTAGTAATGGTTGTATATGGTTTTCAAGACTCACCTAATAAAGTCAATCAATCACATTTATACATCCAATTTTAGGTTTTGTGCATGTAATTAATACATATCATCCAGACTTATGCTATTTGCTAGAAACCTCTAAGGTTAGATGTATGTTTAGGAGTACCTGCTACTTGCCTCAAATGCTAGTTCAGATCGAGTCATATGCGCGTCAAACCTGTTTACTGCTTTCATACATGTTTATTTACAGCTTTCATATCATGTGAACTGCATATACTGTTGAGATGGGATATAATGCGAATATGTCCAGTAAATAAAGCCGGTAACCGATAAGCCAAGCACAAGAGTCTGGGGAGGTCCACGAACCCTAATCTTTGATCTGATGCACGATTGTCTTACCGGAGGCGAGTAAGGCTATCTAGTCGGTTAAAAGGCATTTTCCAGTTGAACTAGGTGGCAACTCCATTTTTTAAACCATTTCCAGATTGAGAAGTCAGCCATAAGCCTTGGGCGAGCGGCCCCTGAATCCCGCTCCGCTCACACTATATTTATATAATTTTTTTTAAATTTATATATGACCAATTTTGAGTCGGTTCTAAATTTGACATATTAAGCCGATTTTAACCAGGTCGATTTCAGAAATTAGGCCTAATCGGCATATAGTTAGGCCTAACGGTGAGATTTTAGTATCCACGATGCGATGATAAAATGAGATGCTAATGTTATAATTTAGCATTGAGTTCTAAAATCTGACTCTAATTGCTAAATTTAAATATGTTATATCAAGTGATAAATTTAGCATCAATCATAGCATATGCTAAATTTTAACATTCAATTAGAATTCGTTATTAATTACAATTTTTCTAATATTACTTGTATTTATTTAAAAGCGTATTTGTTTTAAACTTTGTTTTTATTATTTATTTTATTTTATACTTTTTTTTACGATCTTGATTGATTAATTTTTTTAATAATAGACCACATATTAAAATAACTTATAAAACAATTTATTTTTAATAGTCTCTTGATTCTCTTAATGATTTTCAAAAAAGAGCTCATTATTAATATTAAATAAAAATAAAATCTATATTAGAAAAATAATAAAACTTATAATTGAAGAAATTTAAATAATAAAACATTTAATAGATAATTATCATAACAAATAATTACAACACTTTTTTTAAAGATAATGTGTGCTTTTGATATAAGCTTGTCTCAAAAATATATCAGTTTCAAAAATCAAAAATATAAACACGGAGTTGTGGATGTTGGTAGAATGTTAGATTAAATATAGTATTTTACTGTTTTTTTTCACGCTAAATTTAGCATAAAAATAACACTCTATTGTGAATGCTATTTAGTCTTCAATAAGAAATGCATTTTTGATGTGAATGAATCAAAAAATCAATATACTAATAAATGAGCCGTCTGCTTATTATTTATATTTTGTGAGAATTATAAAAGAAATTATATATGAATCAGCATAGGATGATTTTTATTTTATTCTATAATAAACATACAAAATAAGCTACTTCCAATTGAAAAAAGAAGAAGCAAAGGCATGCATGTTCAATGCCTATTATATGAATGGAATAAACTTTAAATTCTCAAATCTTTAATAAATTATTCACATCATAAATTTGGAGTCTATAGCTACTTCAACTTGGACTGCATCAGTTCCCTCATCTTTCCACTCTACAATTATACCTCAATATCTCCACGTGTACGGCTCTCATGCCCTTGAAGTTTGTGAATTATGATTTGTTAATGAGTTCCTTAAGATTTACAAAAATGAAACCAAAGAAAAAGTGATTAAAGGATGATCATTGGTTTAGTTTATAATGCTTTGGACCGAATATGGGATCCTTATTGTCATTACAGTACAAGGCCAATCAACCAAAATATCAAATAGCATCATTAATTAAAGAAGATACCTCCTCAAACATCATTTACTTCAAACCAATATTTTTTTTAATAAGCTAAGCTTCTTATAGTTATAGTCCGGTAAAATGTATGACTTTCTATTTGGATTAAATTAAGGGCTACTTATAAAAATATCTATTTTCGTCCAACTATTTGTGATAAATTTCTGTTATTCTTAGTAAGTTTTCTAAAAAAAATCATTGTATTTTTTTAAAAGTGTATCTTTCTTAAAGAATAAAAGAAACACATTTTTGCAAAAATAAAAAAAATAAGAGAATATACAGTGTAATTTCCCCTTAAATTAATACACGCAATTTTACAGATTAGAGAAAATTTTACCCGTAGGGTATGAACTGTTCAAAATTGTTATTTCCATATCTAAACTTTGATTTTTTTTTAAAAAAAATAATGTTTTAACTTTAAATAAAATAAAATTAAACAAGTATGTTATCTATTTTTCAATCACCATTGTGTTGAAAAGATAAAAATAAGTCACACATTTACTAGAGTTTCGATGTCATATTAGCAAAAAAAAAAAGAAAAAGTTTGTATAAATACACTAACCTATGTGGAATCAAAATGAAAATACATTTGCAAATTTAAATTTTATTTTTACTACTATTGTTAGTTTAGTTCATTGATTAAAAATGACTAAAGACATTCGTTTAATACACTTATGAAAAGTTAAAACACTAAGGAAATAAATGTCCAGCACATTCAGAAAAATTCAGACACATTTGGTATATTTTTTCTAAAATTTAAGAAAAATTAATGATCTTTAAAGTAAATTAAATAAAATAGTCTTCGTTTCTAAATAAATGTTATAAACTTAATTTATAACCAACAAAGCCTTAATAGTTAAACATCGTATAAAAGAATTGTACAATATATTAAATTTGGGGGTCGGACTTCAGTCCAGCGCTGGACCGGTCCAGCGCTGGACCGGTCCAGCGCAAGGAGAGCCAAATATTTTGGCGGTCGAATAAGACAAAAACAATTAGCTACTTGTATAACCGGTTAAAGCAAACAATAATTATAAATAGGTACACGTGACATTATGGCATATTTCAAACCCACTCTCATCATTTTGATGGTGGATACACTCTCCACGAGTTAAAAAGTATATCTCGTTAAACAATATTATTTTAAAAAAATATTTCTTACATGTGATTTTTTTCAAAACCACTCTCATCTATAGAGAGAGTGAATACACTCCCCAAAGATATATAATAGATAAGCATAGATACGAGGGTTGAACAATTCAGATGAAATAGTGCATATAAAAATTAATAAAAACGACGTACATTTAAATTAAAATAAATTCATCTAATGGGAACAAGTAGACAAAAGAAACATAGATAACCCCCTCTTTATAGAGTTTGAATCCAACTGGTTAAGAGTTACAAACTTTTCTTTACAAAATACGTCTTTTTGTGAAGAGTCACCATGCAATCACACATTCACCAGAAACGTTTGAATTTCTCATCATTATAAAGCTATAGGTATTCGAGTAAAGTTTCAAGGGACGTTTGAATCGGTTCAATCGGATATTGGAAATTAGAGTTATGCCTATAACACAACAAGATAACTATAGATACGAGGCAGATATGCTGAATTCGACTCTATGGACTAGTTAATTAATCAAATTCACTATCCGGAGACACAAAAGAAATAAGAAAGCTGGCCGGATCTCTCCGCGCAGATTACCTTTTTTTACGGCTGAGGTGCCTAGTGGACGAAGTTAAAGTAAAAGACATGGACTTTCTGGCAACGGAAACGGTTTATAACTATTTATAATTATTTTACTTTTCCGTTCAAACACACGTCACTTTTAAAGAGAATTCATAATGATCTATTTTTTTCCGGGTAGTTCCACAGCTTGCTATAATATTTTACTTCGATTTGTGGATTTACGAGAATCAAGTTTACTATCAAGAGACATAAAAGAAATAGAAAAGCTGGCCGGCTCTCTTCCTGTATGATCAGAACTTCCTGGAGATATGACTCCACTTTGGGTTAATAGCTTCATGATTATTTATCTTCGGAATTGGTAAAATAGATGCTTGTTTATTTTACTTTTTACCGGTCTATATGTACGTCGCTTTTACGTGGATTTGTATTCCGGAGTCCGATCCGAACGTCTCTGGACGTCCTTCAGCTTTCGTGGGGGACAGCCCACCCGGATTCGTCTTCTAAAAAGGGCGAAACCTCCCTTGAAGCCCCTGCGTGTGCAGAGCCACGGTAAAATCTACACCATATCCCGGCGGCTATCGCCCGGATAAAAAACGTAATGGTGCCTGTATCCGTATAGATCCGCTTTTCTTATTTTTTAGAGAGTTCGATAAAAAATAAAGTACATGCACACATCCTTTGGGAGTTTGATAAAAAAACAGACTATGGTTTTGAGCAAATAAACTGTTGTAGAACTTTGGGTTAATAGCTTCATGATTATTTATCTCCGGAGTTGGTAAAATACATGCTTGTTTATTTTACTTTTCACCGGTCTATATGTACGTCGCTTTTACGTGGATTTGTATTCCGGAGTCCGATCCGAACGTCTCTGGACGTCCTTCAGCTTTCGTGGGGACAGCCCACCCGGATTCGTCTTCTAAAAAGAGCGAAACCTCCCTTGAAGCCCCTGCGTGTGCAGAGCCACTGTGAAATCTACACCATATCCCGACGGCTATCGCCCGGATAAAAAACGTAATGGTGCATGTATCTGTATAGATCCGCTTTTCTTATTTTTTAGAGAGTTCGATAAAAAATAAAGTGCAGGCACACATTCTTTGGGAGTTCGATAAAAAAAACAGACTATGGTTTTGAGCAAATAAATTGTTGTAGAACTTTGGGTTAATAGCTTCATGATTATTTATCTTCGGAGTTGGTATAATAGATGCTTGTTTATTTTACTTTTCACCGGTCTATATGTACGTCGCTTTTACGTGAATTTGTATTCCGGAGTCCGATCCGAACGTCTCTGGACGTCCTTCAGCTTTCGTGGGGGACAGCCCACCCGGATTCGTCTTCTAAAAAGGGCGAAACCTCCCTTGAAGCCCCTGCGTGTGCAGAGCCACGGTGAAATCTACACCATATCCCGGCGGCTATCGCCGGGATAAAAAACATAATGGTGCATGTATCCGTATATATCCGCTTTTCTTATTTTTTTTAGAGAGTTCGATAAAAAATAAAGTACAGGCACACATCCTTTGGGAGTTCGATAAAAAAACAGACTATGGTTTTGAGCAAATAAACTGTTGTAGAACTTTGGGTTAATAGCTTCATGATTATTTATCTTCGGAGTTGGTAAAATAGATGATTGTTTATTTTACTTTTCACAGGTCTATATGTACGTCGCTTTTACATGTATTTGTATTCCGGAGTCCGATCCGAACGTTTCTGGACGTCCTTCAGCTTTCGTGGGGAACAGCCCACCCGGATTCGTCTTCTAAAAAGGGCGAAACCTCCCTTGAAGCCCCTGCGTGTGCAGAGCCACAGTGAAATCTACACCATATCCCGGCGGCTATCGCCCGGATAAAAAATGTAATGGTGCCTGTATCTGTATAGATCCGCTTTTCTTATTTTTTAGAGAGTTCGATAAAAAATAAAGTACAGGCACACATCCTTTGGGAGTTCGATAAAAAAAAAACAGACTATGGTTTTGAGCAAATAAACTGTTGTAGAACTTTGGGTTAATAGCTTCATGATTATTTATCTTCGGAGTTGGTAAAATAGATGCTTTTTTATTTTACTTTTCACCGGTCTTTATGTACGTCGCTTTTACGTGGATTTGTATTCCGGAGTCCGATCCAAACGTCTCTGGACGTCCTTCAGCTTTTGTGGGGGACAGCCCACCCGGATTCGTCTTCTAAAAAGGGCGAAACCTCCCTTGAAGCCCCTTCGTGTGCAGAGCCACGGTGAAATCTACACCATATCCCGGCGGCTATCGCCCGGATAAAAAACGTAATGGTGCTGTTGGGTTTTCTAGGTTCATAACGCAGCGGAATTTCAAAAATTTATCTAAAAACCCAAACCAAGATCCATGTAATTCGAATTAACAGAATAAGTACTTACTTGTATGTCGAATTCAACAGCAATGTAGGAAGGAAGGAGGTGGTTCACTTTGGTGATACCTGGCCTCGGATCAGAAACACCTCCAATAGAACGCGTCCTCTACGAGTATCCACACGAACAGACCATAGCCAAAACTAGTGCTTGTGTGCTAGCACTATTGCTTCACAAGCAATTTCGAATTTTAGTGATTTAGTGAATAATGAATTTCGTGATTCTCAAACCAATTGCTTAATGTGTATTTATAGTGATACAACAACACTAGGGTTTGAGACAAATTCGAATTTCAATCTCATTGCAATTCTACAAGTTTATATTTATCAAAAACTCCTTTTTGATAATCATCCATATATATATATTAATTACTATATTTATTATCTTCCAAAAATAATAAATTAAGGAAAACACTTATCCTTAAATTTCGAATTAATATATATATTTATTAATATATATATATATATATATATTAATAAATATATATATTAATTTTCGTAATATATATATATATATAATTAATCACTTAATAACATTGGGCTTGTACAACCCGTAACTGTTTTGGGTCTGTTCTTAGTGTGCGACCCTGTAGGTTCATATAACGTTGGCAGTAGGCTCGAAATCCCTATTTCAGCCCACAAGTCATAAGTGGCCTCTAGCACGACATTATGACTATCCAAGTTATACGAATATCGATAATCCGATTTAACCATTTACAATAATATTTTAATCCCTTTGTCTCTCGATATCCAGATTGAATATAAGGCATAGTCATGTCATCCTTATAATATTCAATCATTAGTTTCTTGACTTTAAGTAGACTGAAAATGATAACTCTTTATCAATTCATTTAGCATGGCCATGCATTTCCTTCAGTCTATCTTCTTCAAGGGGCCCATAGATATCTTACTCAAATAAATGAGGGACAAATTCCTTCTCAGTCACTCATATTTCTCACATAGTTACTTTCATATCCAATGACAATCTATTCCATTATCCTGTTAAAGATAATGTAAGACTGTATCAAAATATGAAATAGCTATGTAGAAATCCATGATGATTTCAAGGTCAAAGGATTATACTAATAGTACTGTAATGAGAAATACTTATGACAGTGATCTATGTAGTATTCTCATAGTGGGTCATCCAGTGCCTTATTTCTCAAATAGCACCTATGATTTGACTTAATATCTCATATACATGATTAGTAAAACATAATCATCAGTTAACATCATATTAGTCTCAATGTTCTATTAAGACTAGGGATCTATGGTATATAATTCTTTTATTAAACCTAAGGGTTCTACTATCAAGTCACATACTTGATGACCTTAGAGAGAATTAACCATTCAAATATTTTAATCATTAATATAAAATGATAAAAACTGCCAATCTATAAATAACAAAATGATAAAGTCAAAACATGGTCAAACATGATTGACCTAGTGCATATCACTAACAGCCTGTATCCGTATAGATCCGCTTTTCTTATTTTTTAGAGAGTTCGATAAAAAATAAAGTACAGGCACACATCCTTTGGGAGTTCGATAAAAAAAACAGACTATGGTTTTGAGCAAATAAACTGTTGTAGAACTTTGGGTTAATAGCTTCATGATTATTTATCTTCGGAGTTGGTAAAATAGATGCTTGTTTATTTTACTTTTCACCGGTCTATATGTACGTCGCTTTTACGTGGATTTGTATTCCGAAGTCCGATCCGAACGTCTCTGGACGTCCTTCAGCTTTCGTGGGGGACAGCCCACCCGGATTCGTCTTCTAAAAAGGGCGAAACCTCCCTTGAAGCCTCTGCGTGTGCAGAGCCACGGTGAAATCTACACCATATCCCGGCGGCTATCGCCCGGATAAAAAAACGTAATGGTGCCTGTATCCGTATATATCCGCTTTTCTTATTTTTTTGAGAGTTCGATAAAAAATAAAGTACAGGCCAACATCCTTTGGGAGTTCGATAAAAAAAAACAGACTATGGTTTTGAGTAAATAAACTGTTGTAGAACTTTGGGTTAATAGCTTCATGATTATTTATCTTCGGAGTTGGTAAAATAGATGCTTGTTTATTTTACTTTTCACCGGTCTATATGTACGTCGCTTTTACGTGGATTTGTATTCCGGAGTCCGATCCGAACGTCTCTGGACGTCCTTCAGCTTTCGTGAGGGCCGTCGCAATGCAAGCCTATCCAGTTATAACTCATTCTGTTTTAGATGCTAATCTCCATGGAAAATATTTACAATTCACCATGAGAAACCTGACCCATATATGAACACATTAAGAATTAATTACCTAAATCGTAATATTAAAAATAAGATTTTAGAACTACTTTAAACACGAACCACCCAAGAAAGCTTCATCTATTTTTTCTAACATGAAAGTATATTTTTATCTACTAAATATCTATTATAATCTGGTAAATAGGCATCATTCGTTTAAATTCAGCACATTCTTAGTTTGTTGAGAGCGAGTAGGTGAATTTCCATTTTTCTGCGTGGGCCCTCTGAGAAATCATAGTGCAGTATCATGTGTAATACACGCGTGTATATGCAACACACACTTGGTTATTTCTCCTGAAGTTGGTGTGTTTTTTTTATAATATGGGGCCGGTAACAACCTACCAGCACAGTTATCAAGAGGTAAAATTGTTGTCTTATTCGTTTTGTCGTCTTGCGCTGGACCGATCCAGCGCTGGACCTTAGACTATCCCTAAATTTTGTTTCATATTCAATTTAATGAGATCCGATGAATTGGTACTATTACGAAGGCGGAAAAAATATATTATTAAATTAGGTTAAATTTAGAGCAAAGTGAAGACAGAGATCTATGGTGAGATTACAGAATCTAATAGTAGCATAGGTGGCAAAGTCAAACTGTTAATGAGGAAGCAAGCTAACGTACTATGGCCTGTGTTGTTTTTCAGGCAATAAGTTGCATCATATTTGCTTGCATAGAAAGCTGTCTACTACTTCACTTTTGCGTTGGAACTATATACAGCAGAAACCATATTTATATACAAAAGAATCAACTATTAATTTATTTATTAAATTATTCCTTCTTTTTGCATGATATAAATAAATGGAACCTGACCACCCAATAATTCATTGCAGAACAAAAAGATCCTTTTCTTTCTCCTCCAGGCTCCAAGCTTCAGCAGCTTCTCTGTCAGGAAATATGTCCAAGGAAGCTGACTTAAAGGTTCCAATTCCTGAAAACATTTTTATGTAGTTTGTTTCTTTTACTTCTTCTTCTCAGGAAATTGTGACTTGTTTTTAATTCAATCTCACTTGACTCCAGAAGATCCAACTGAAGGTGTCTGTAATCTGCTGCGACGGCTGCAAGAGGAAAGTTAAGAAGATTTTGCAGGGCATTGAAGGTAACAATGAAGGAAATTAAGCTTCTGTTGTTGATTTCGGATGGATGCCTCTTTTCGTGGTGATAATTTTATATGAAACTCATGTTTCAGGTGTTTTCAAGATTGAAATTGATGATTTGCAAACTAAAGTTACAGTTTTAGGAAATGTGGATCCACAAATTCTGATAAAAAGACTCCTCAAAGCTGGAAAACAAGCCAAATTGTCGAGCCTTACAAGTCAGAATGCTCGAAAGGAACAGAAAGAAACAGACACTATTAGATCTGTGCCAACAAACGACAAAGAACGCCCAGAATCTGAGATTGATCAACCAAAATCCTCAGAATCGTCAGGAAATGCTACTAATAAGAATAAAGAAACAAGTTATTCCAATCCTAAAGTTATCAGAACAGAAATTCCTCCCCCTGCCAAAGAAAACAAGTGTTCAGTTTCAAACAATACAGTTCAGGATTCAAGTAATTTCAGCACTTTGAATCAGTATTGTTATAAAGTAGAGCCATATCATACAGTACCAATGCCGTATCATGCAGTGGCAATGCCATATTATGCAATACCCTCATACACAGTTAGTCCTCTGCCTCCAACCTACGGTCAGGAATACTTACAACAAGAAAGACCAGAGCCTTTTCAACCACCGTTATTCCAGGAGCCAATGGCACGAGTCGGGGATTACTTTAGCGAAGAGAACACAGTTGGATGCCATGTAATGTGAGATCTGATGAATTATGGGATTAAGATAGCAGGAAGAGACTATTAGTCTATTAGTCCTTAGCCAAGTTTACTTTTCTAAGGACAGAATTAGCTCCTCTTTATTTTTGTAGCCTAACATCACTATTTCTTATTCTTCTTCTTCTAATTACTAGATTATTATTCTACATCACTATCAATTTTGTTTTCCCCAGCAATGGGATTTAATATACGAGTTTCAGTAATTAGACCAACTAGTTGCCTAGAGTTGATGAAAAAAAGGTTTGACAAAGTCTAAACTCCGAAACGTAATAGAATCCGAGAAATTTCCGTGCGGACGTAGAAAATACATTTTTTTTGCAGGTTAAGTACTTTGCTTGACTATTGCTTAGATGTTTTGGAAATTTTTCAGAAACTTGATGTTCTTCAAGGAAAGCTGTTTCCACATCCTTCTGTACATTTCCAGGATTTATCAACAGTTTAATGTCCAGGAAACCTAGCTTCAGTCGCAAGAAACAATCTTCATGCTCTCAGGTCAACTGTAGCGCATAAAATTAAGAAAAGATTGTTATTGGAGGGGATCAGAATCTGAAAACACAGCCATAAAAAAGAGGAGGCAAGGAAAAAAAGAAGGGCATTAGGAGGCCTTATTTTAGTGTTTTTACTTCCACTAATCGCCACATCTGGATTCGTGGCTACTGTTGTTAACGTCCCTTTATTACTTCAATTCGTTAAGACTTGTTTATGCTTTTATAGTTTTTGGTTCTTGATTGTCAAGGTTTTTTTTTAGTGAGACACTGCCTTTTAAATAGGTTATATTTTTCATTCCCAACTTTGCTTTCTTTGATTGTAAGAGATTCTTCTTTCTATTTCCATCTGTTTGCTTCATTGATTCATACTTTACTACAGCATAACATAAATATTGCTGCTTGTTAAATTATGGCAAATTTTTTCAATTCGAATCGCTGATGGTGATGATGTGTGGAGTACCGAGACCTAAAAACTATAGGCATTTTCAGGCGAATTTTGGCGTTCATGTCAATATTGATTAATCAAAATTCAATTGTCGATTTGAATTTAAAAACGTTTGTGTTCTTAACTGTAAAAATTAGAAGTTCATACACTAATCATACACCTTAAACTCCAAATCCATTTAAAAAAAGAACTCTAAATCCATTCATGATTTTAGTTGCATTTATTGAACTCAAAAATGAATTATGTAGCATTCTCTAATGGCTTAGATTAAAGGCCATATTTGGTTCATGGAATAAGTGCGGAATAGAATAGCTATTCTGTATAAATTGACAATTCTTTACTTTGGTTCATGAAATAGGTATTCCAAAAAATTGTGATTCCATGATTTTGTGGAATAAATACTCCTCTCAAAAACTAAAGAATAGCTATTCCATTCCTTATGAAATATCTATTCTATTTCATGCTATTCCATTCCATGAACCGAACATGGCCCAGATCAATAGTTAGTTACTCTTTTTGTCCTAAATTGATGGACACTAGTTCAAATTTATTTGTCTCCTAATTTTTTAAAACATGTGTTTATCCTAAGTTGGCTATCAATTTAAAACAGAGGTAGTATTATTATTATTTTTGCCTAGATAGTCTTTAATGAATCCCTATCATAAAGACTTCACTACTCTTAAATTATAAAATGTACTCATATGAGAGTGATCCACCCTAAAAATAAACCGGATCTGAATAAGTATTTCAAAGAATAATGATGGATGTTTATAGTTAACATTATTTTTATCCTTGATATACAAGTGGGGTAGTCAAGGATTCTTAACTAGGCATAATTAACTTTGTCATGCATCTCATCTACTACTAAATATTTAGTGGAAATAATTTGGATTGGTAAAGAGCTTCAAAATCAACAATTATATTAAGAGTTGAACACAAAAGGTCTAATCTCAAGAGGACGTCCCCAACGAGTGCTTTAACACAAAAGCAAATGGCAACGGTTAAAATTGAAGCATTAGGAACAAATTCTAATCCTAGTGGATGAAGGTACACCACAATTTTTCTTTCAAATCTTTCTTAGTTTACCATAGTAAAGTATAAAAAAGGCTAATATTCTGGACTCAAACAATCATTTCTACCGTATCAACTTGATATATATCAGAGTAGCTCATCTTAGGCGTTGAGATTACTCATAGGAATACCTTCCAAAAATGCATCAACAACAACAGTACTTTTGAATAAAGGTAGTAATTATTGATCCAATCCGCCAAGTCGGTCCAATCTAAAAAAATATTCATGCAAACTAATTGATAAATTGATTTGTTTTTACTATTTTAATTTTTTCCAGATTATGTTTGAATCAATCCAATCCGATCCGAGTCTCATTAGCTCACAAGAATTCATCAAAATAGCTGATGTATTAGAACCGGAAATGAACCTAACCTAAACCAAGATGATCCAAGCCCGAAATGATCCGAAAGAATATAACCAAAAGTGACCTAAACCCAAAACGATCCAGCCTAACTACACAACCTGATCCAATTGCCACCTCTACTGATGAGTTCAACAGATATGCGAAGTTGAATAAGTATAGATGCGAACCATTAAGAACAAGAATCAGGTTTCCGGATATCACAAACAATAGTTTTATGGCAATCTCACCATGCTATGGAAAGCGGATTTCACTGATTCTTGTAAAGCACTCCAGGGAGCAAATGATAGTGCTAGTGTTTGGAATGCTGAATTTCAAGATTGTCCAATATACTAGCATGGATATCTGTGGATATTACTTGAAACTTTGAGAAAGAGATGATCAGGCAGACTTGAGATTTGTATATAGTAGAAAGAAACTAAGAGTAAAAGGGCAAAACAACTATTTCCCCTTAAAATTGTCTATACCCTTCCACCTTCACCTTACAAAGGTGAGCATGTTCTCAACTTGATTTAAGCTCATACCATATTTCCAGACAAACAATTGAAAGTAGCCGGAAAACATGCTCCCATCATAATGCATGCCAGAATGAGGAAAGCCTTCAAGGGCAACAACGTGAACAAATATAACAATGAAAACTTGACTTGTGTTTTTCTCCCAACTCTAACCAGGCAAATTGGATAATCTCAGTAACTCTATAGTATAATTCTGCCTCTTCTACTGCAATTTAATGAACACAACAATCTCCAAACTTCATGAATGAGAAACCATTTTGTAGATTAAAATCAACCTCTAAGATTTCAAACTAACAAAAACTACATCTAACTCCAATTAGAATGGAAAATGGATCAGTCAAACATCATATATATATTTCATGGTAATCAACCTTCAACCAAGCAGCGTAAGAAAATGGCTCTTAAGCTGGCAAAAGCATAAGAAGCTGCAATGTCCTAAACTTAGGTCCCAAAGATGAGACTTGGTTCACCTCTTAACTCTCTAGTCTTTTAATCAAACTTTCGCTATCGGAATATAATAACGGAAACTAAATGCAACTTCCAAATCTATAAAACAGAAGAGAAATAAAAAGAGCAATATCAATTAAACATAGTAAGATAGACTAAACTGGAACAGCAGCAGTGAGAAGCAGGAATAAAGATCAAACATTTCTTTCCTTTTACCTCATTTTCCTGAGGACAAGACGAAACTAAAAGCAATGATTTGGATTAAACCCTAAGAATCTGCAACTTAGTGGAGAAAGCAATAGCAACCCAATCAGGCTGAGAAGAAGACCATTGCAATTGTTCAATTTCAGCACCCGCAGTATAAGCTAAAATAGGGTCCAAACCACCTTCCACAGGCTGACCCATACTCGATAAATCCCATATTAAAGCCTGTGAATCATCCCCAGCCGTACAAATATGACACGAGCTATGCGGCGCCCACGCTATCGCATTCACACTCGCGTGGTGCCTCTGCAGCTCCACAACCGGCAGAGTCGGAAATCTAATATCTAAAACGACCACCTTCGCACTGTCCATTATAATCGTCGCCATATACCTGGGGTCCTGCTTGTTCCACCCTAGCCGCACTAACGGCGTATCCGGTTCCGAGCTTTCGTAAATTATAGTTGAGTGTTCTTTGTCGCGAAGGTCGAAAACCCTAACGGAGCCGTCAGCGGAGACGGAAGCGAAGACACCGACGCCGCCCCACGCGATGTCGTAGACCTCTTTGTCGTGTGCTATGAGCTGCGTGTCGACTGTTTCTCGTTCGATGTCCCAGATCGTGCACGTGGTGTCTATGCTTGAGGTTCCGATACGTTTGGGTTCGGCTTCGTTCCAGTCGAAGGAGGTTAACGGGCCGCAAAACTCGCTGCTCTTGTTTCCGTTGAGTAAAGATTTGAGCTCCACGCGCTGGTGATCGGTGTCGATGCGCCATATACGGAGGAAGTCGCTGGAGGTGGCTAAGAGGTCTGGTTTTTGGCATTCTTTGTCGGGTATGAACATGGTTTTGGTGGGAGGGTAAGGGTGTTCGAATGAGAGATTGGGGTCGGATCGGATTTCTCCGTTGGAATCATCGAGCTGGACGATTTCGACTCGGTTCTGGTATTGCTCGAGAAGGCTGGCAATGGCGAGACGGTACTTTTTGTCACGACGGACGCTCCAGTTCATGGCGTAGATGTGCCATGGAGCTTCGAAGGTGTAGATCTCGGAGCGTTTTTGTTGCTCGTCTGACCCGTCTTGTGCCGGATCGCTGGTTGCGCCCATGGGTTGGATAAAAATGATAGGGTATGTAATTGGATAATGGCGGAGACAGAGTTGATTTTGTGTGTTGTGATTTTGATTTTAGGAAGATGCGAGTGAAGTCAATGTACAGCTTTCATACTTTGACTGCATCATTTCTAATCTATGCTTAATTAAATTGTTACTAATAGTCTGAGTAGGTAGGCTGTTTTCATGTAATACTAGTATAATTTTAACACTAACAACTACTAATATAGATTAAATTCTATCTCTGAAAATAAAATAAAATTATTAATATTAGGCAAAAAGGTACTAAAAAACCCTCGTAGTTTTTATAAAAGTACAAGTCAATCCTTTTACTTTTTAGGGTATAATTAAGCCCTCTTTGTTTTCAAATGAAATAAATAACCCCTTTCATCCAGCATATTTAAAAAATACTCGTTAATGGCTAACATGTCTCTCATAATCATATAGGAAAAAAGTTCAAAAATAATTTTAATGTTTAAAATATTTACGGAAAATTTGAGGGGGTAAGCGTCCCAAAAGTAAAGCTAAAGGGTTTATTTGTTCAATTTTAAAACAATAAGGGTCTAATTGTTCAATTTTAAAAATACGAGGGCTTAATTGTGCCCTAATAAAGTAAAAGGGCTGATCTTCTTTTTTGAGAAAAATTGAGGATTTTTTTGTACCTTTTGCCTTAAAATTACTATATACATGCATATTCCAATAGAGGTTTATTTTTCTTCAACAAATAAATAAGGATAAATTTATATTTTTTTAACAAAACATATTTTTTTAATGACGAACACCAAATTAGCACAAACCCAATTTTTCCCAAAAACCATCAAATTCAACACTCGAATAACCTAAAAAGCCCAATTTCCCCTGAAAACCTAAACGCAAACTCATACGGCACAATTTTAAACAAACTAAACAGAGATATAACACACGAAACATAAAAGAATCTAAACTACATAGCAAACAGAGAAGAAGAGCAACATTACACTATACACACAACAGTTAGCAAAACAAAAAGAGAAAACGAGGACTTACTTGAGAGAATAGCAGAAAATCCAGGAAAATCGGCAATCAGAAAATAATAACCAACCACGATAGAGAAGCACAAACGCAGAAAGGTAGTCTGAAGAGGCAATCGAAACGAAACTAAAGAAACAGAGGAGAAAGGAAAAAGAAATCAGATAGAAGAAAAGATTTTTTCAACGGATCGATATATGAGGAAAAATGAAGAGCGCGACAGTTAGTGGTAATTAAAGACACCTGAAAATAGAAAGTAAACTGAAAAAGGGAGGGAAACCGAAGAGTTTTTGTGTTAAAGAATGGAATTTCAAAAAATTAAAAAGAAGAAAACTAACAAGTGGCAGCCATCTAGGCAGTTGCCTACATCGGGATACGCAGGATCAAACACGTCATCAACAGCTGTCAAAACAAAACAAATCAATGCCAAAGAAATACAGATGAAGCGACGTATTTCCTGACACAACGTACGAGAGCACGTCACTGAGCAAAAGGAGACCCTATTTTTTCATTCAAATTTCTCCGCAGCCTGGCCAAAAAAAAAAACTATTGACTCTCAGACATAAATGCCCGATTTACTGGGGGGGACCAGTAATAAGGCGGTAAAACAGCCTCATCAACATGAGGCCTCACCAGGTCAAGCGAACATAGGGACCCGACACCTAATGACCATTGTGACCGATCTACCAAAAGTAAAGATCACGGGAGACCAAATCATAGCTTGATCATCTCGGGATAAGATACCACGGTCACAATCAAAATAGAGATCGGTCTTCCACTGAGCTAACGTTCTTCATAAAAAAACTCTAAACAGAATCTGACAGATAGACGGTTCTGTGCACTGCATATCTTACTCGATAAGCGAGACTTAATGTGAGCGAGCCACATCAGCTAACTGATTCTGTGGGGACCAAGGATGAGCAGAGATCCACTGCGGAACACATGTGCCAGGTAAAACTATATAAACCACCTTATGGACAAACCCTAAAAGGTACTTCTTTCTTGCTCTACACTCTTTTTTTTCTCTTCTTTTCTCTCTTCTTCTTCTTCCTCACGTAAATACTGATTAGATCGTCGGAGCGAATTGCCGGTGTCCCCCACCGGTATTTCGTCTGACCTTCTGTGCTCTTTTTCTTATCTCTTCAGGTTCATCTGACCGGTTCAGGCGTTGGTGATTTATCAATTCCAATCATCAATTTTAGTTTATTTTTTAATTTTTCGGATATGTCATACATATTTGCTTCATTTGTTCAAATTAAAATGGAGAAAAATTCAAATATGTCATACATATTTGCTTCATATTATCTCAATTTGCCTTTTTACCATTCAAAATTTCAACACATGAAATGCATATTTGAACTTTTTCCACTCCATTTTAACACTAATATACAATTGAAATTGAAATTTAAAAAGTGAACTTAAATTTACGATTTTAAAAGTTTGAGTCATAAATAAAAAAAAATCGAACATATGAGATATTTTTCAAATGACTAAACTTAATTTTCTACAAAGTTAATAAATTATAAAGAAGAAGAAAAAAGTTTCAAAAAAGGCTTAATCGTCCAAAGATGCTTCCTCTTTCTGACTTTTGTCATTCTTAGTACAAACTTTCAAAATTTTCAATTTTAAGTTTAAATTGTAGCCGTCTATTAAAGTAGATTGCAAAATGTTAATATATTGTTCATATTGTTTTATGTTCGAAATTTGTATGGTAAAAAGGAAAATTAGAATAATACATAATAATGTTAAAGAGTATATATTTGATTTATAATTAAAATAAATGTGTATAATTGAATGAAAAAAATAAACAAAATAGGCTAAAAAAGTTAAAATCACAAAGAAAAGAGATAAAAAAATTGAAGTATTATGATTAAGCTTTGGAAAGATTGCAACCTCACATAGACGCCGGCCACTTGTCCATAAAATCTCAAAAGAGAAGCTCCGAAAAACATTCAAGTCTGAGTTTCATCTGTATGAGGCCCCGAATTATATCCAACCATTCTCTAGTGTCTCAGATACTATAATGATTGCTCCCCTTTCATCTGCAACTCCAATAAATACTGCTCAATTTCTTAGCTTTCCCACTCACACTCACTCCACCGCCACGCCCAAGTTTGGTTCTCAAGAAGCTCTGATTTTGCTTCAAAACTGCTCCAAATTCACTCATCTAAAGCTCATTCAAGCTAAAATCATTAGACATAATCTTTCCAATGATCAATTACTCACCAGAAAGTTGCTTCAATTATGTTTCTCTTATCAAAAATTTCAATACGCCACTCTTATTTTCAATCAAATCGAGAACCCAGATACATTTACTTGGAATTTCATCATTAGAGCATATACCAACAATGGCAGCTCTCAACAAGCTCTTCTGCTTTACAATATCATGATTTCCAGGGGATTTGAACCCGATAAATTCACTTTTCCTTTCGTTATTAAATCTTGTTTGGCTTGTTCTGCTCTTCATAAAGGGAAAGAGGTTCATGGGTTTGCTATTAAAACTGGGTTTTGGAACGATACTTTTTTGCATAATACTCTCATGGATCTTTACTTCAAGTGTGGAGATTCGAAAAATGCGCGTAAGGTGTTCGATAAAATGCGTGTTAGGAGTGTTGTGTCGTGGACCACTTTTGTTGCTGGACTTGTTGCTTGTGGGGAATTAGATGCTGCCCGAGTGGCTTTTGATAAAATGCCAGTCAGAAATGTTGTTTCTTGGACGGCTATGATTAATGGGTATGTGAAGAATCAGCAAGTTGAGGAGGCTTTTGAATTGTTTCGCAAAATGCAGCTTCATAACGTGAGGCCTAATGCGTTTACTCTGGTTGGCTTGATAAGAGCGTGTACCGAACTTGGTAGTCTTGAATTGGGTAAATGGGTTCATGAATACGCTTTGAAGAATGGGTTTAAACTCGGGATTTTCTTGGGGACTGCTCTTATTGACATGTATAGTAAATGTGGTAGTCTAGAGGATGCCAAGAAAGTGTTTGATGAGATGGAAATTAAGAATGTGGCTACTTGGAATTCAATGATTACTAGCTTGGGGGTGCATGGGTTTGGCAAGGAGGCCCTTGCTCTTTTTGCTCGGATGGAGGAGACAAGTGTCTGGCCTGATGCAATTACTTTTGTTGGTGTTTTATGTGCTTGTGTGCAGATAAATAGTGTTGGAAAAGCTGAGTGGTACTTCAAACATATGAAAGAAAACTATGAAATTACACCCATTGTAGAACATTATGCTTGTATGATTGAACTTTATACTCGTGCTATTCGTCTCACAATGAGTATTGATTCTTCAAGTGGAACGCTCGATGAGTTTCATGGATTATGTCTGGCCCTATTATGGTCATTAATTTTGACACAGAATGAGAGTATTTACACAAACATGCTTCGGTATTATTTCCTATAGGAGCTACATTACAAAGCTTTCTTGGCCTTGCTCCCCTATCCTCTCCTTCCTATAGATCTCATTGCTTCTGTAGCTATAGATGTTTTTTTTTTTGGCTTATTATGTTAATTACTTGTATATTTTTTCTTAGTTATCAAATTCTATAGCTCTTATAAGTGGTACAGATTAAATACATCAAATTAGTGTCATTTTGTTATTTGATTTTCAAGAGTAAACACTTGTAACTTCCAATACTGAGATGTCTTCGTCGTGATCCAGTTAACTCTTCTTCTACTGTATTGCAGGATGCTGCTGTGATGTACAGATTGCATCCATTTCTTTTTCTGGTTTTCTGCATATATCATTCACAATGTAAATTAGAAGATAGATTAATATTCCTGATATGGGTATTTAGTAATTGTTCTTTGTAATCTTATAAGAAGTGCCCTGTTCTATTTTTTATTTCTTTCCCAATACGTTACCTCTAATTTTTAATTCCTTATATGCAATTGAGGCTATGAGCTATGATATCAGCATACCTTGTTCCTGACTTCTATTGGTATTTTGTTTATAATATTTGGATGTTTGAATCATCTGTTGTTTAAAATAACATCTCTATCACTGAAGGGACATGGCAAATACTATTAAATATTTCATTGCAGACGTGCCAAACAAGTCTTTTTGGTTGAAAAAACCGATGCAGCATGTTCAATTTGAATTGTAAGTACCAATGTTGTGTTTACATATTTTGAGTTTAACGATTTTGTTTTTCTTAACAACAACAATAGAATTACTAGCTTGATTGATTGGTGTGGTTCTTTTCTTGCTCATGAAGTGTACTACATAAATACAATTCTGTTCATCTTTATAGAAAAGCCTTACTAAAGGTTCGGCGAAACCTGTTCATTGTAAATATCAACATTTTACTGTTTTCTTGTAAGCTAAGTGACTACTTTTGGGAGCTTATTGCCAACAAATTTACTGGATCTTTTTTATTGTAATGGTGATCATGTCTTGCGTACAAAGTTTAGCTGATTGCTGTTATTCTGCTGCATGTTGAAAGAGAAGCTTTACCGCCTTAGAAAGTATGGAGACCTCCTCCTTTGCCAGATTAAGTGTCAATAGAGATTATTCTGTTGGACTCCTGTGCCACTATTTGTTCAGTAATGGTTCTGCACAATTCATTAATCTTAATGTGGATTATGAACAATCTGCTGTTGTGAATGGATCCTTAAGTTTTTATACTGAAACGAACTGCCATGTTTGCGCCTCATGCAATGGCTTGCTTCTGCTTTCTAGTGTTAGAGAGAACGCCATATATTATACTGTCTGTAATCTCTTTTCTGAGCAGTCTGTATTTCTTCCCCAACCTCAAATTGCCAGAAGAAGTATCAGGACTGGTTTGGCTTTTGATGGTCACCACTATCAAGTTATACGTATTTTCAGCATTAAAGATGTGGAAGTAAGTTTTTCAGAATCATCATCAGCTGATGCCGCTCAAGGAACTGATATCCTGGAGATGGAGGTATTCTCCTCTGGGACTGGCATGTGGAAGCAATACTATACCATGATTCGCCTACCTCCTGAGCTGCCCACTCTCGATGCAAATCCTCTCTTCTCGAATGGAGCTCTTCACTGGGAATTAGGGGGGCACTTGCTCATGTATTATATCAAGCATGGAAAATGTATGCTCATCAAGTTGCCTAATTATTCTGAAGATTGGTCTTATCATTCGATGAGTTATGGGCAGTGTTTGTGGGAGTCCAGAGGGCATGTGCACTACTGTTATTCAGATTTTAGAGGTCTTCACACCTGGATACTGATGAAGGAGCGAGAGTATGATTTCAATAACAGTCTTGATCCTAATAACTTGAAGTGGAAATTGACGCACAGCATTCTGCACGAAACCCTGATATCGTTGAACCCTGCCATCTTTCTCTACATTAGACAGAATCCAGAATTTTCATGCTGGAAGCCATACTTTGTGTGTCCATGTGCTTATAATACAGATTCAGATACTTTATATCTGCGATTACCGGGAGTTATTGTTTCTTATGATTTGAGGGCTCAAACCCTGAAGGAGGTTTGCACTTTTACAACTCAAGGCACAAACTTCCACTGCTGCATGCTGTTCTCTACAGCTGGAAATGGTAAAGCATCATCATCATCGCCGTCTTCTTCATTGTCAGGAATCAGAAGTGTGGTTAGTTTGGCAATAGGCAATGCATTTCTAAGGACCTGTAGCCACAATTGATCATCTGTCTAAGTATCCGATATGAATTCTTGAGCTTTCTATATTACAAGGATGAAATATGCAAATGAGTATTTCTCTGTATTTTGAACTGTAAATGCTGATTTCATTTTGTTTATAATGTTGAAATTGAATGGGTGATGGGATTCCAATGATGTGACTTGTTAGTTTTTGCATAAAGCAAGTAAAAAGAAATGGTCCCCTTTCTTCTCAACCATATCTCATCCACCTCTGCAATTCCAGAATCAGAAACATTGAAATGAAGATGAATGGGTTTTTACTTTAATTTACCATAAAAATGGGGACTTTTTAAGGAAAAAGCAGCTAGAAATTTGGAAAGTAGTTTTTGGCCAAGCAATACTGAAAAAGACAGCCATCAATAGAGGAATCAGACAAAAGTTTGACAACAAACTTAGTTATTGTCACCAAAACCCCAAACTCACTCCATCGTTTCTTCTTTCAAAATTTCTTGAATTCTAATCAACAAGGGCGTTGGTCAACAATAAGAAGATAAAGTTTAGAATTAGCAATTTCTTATATTCAACTCCAAATCTTTTTCGGAATCTTTTGGAGTGATTATGAAGCCGGCAGCTACCTTACCATCATCTCCATCACCAGGTCAGCCCATTTTATTTATGCTGAACAATTATTCATATTCAATTATTGATTCTCCAACTGTATTTATTTGTAAACGCAACACGCAAGCTATTGACTTTCTTTTATTTTATTCTATCTAATTATCAAAATATTACTATTATTTTTTGTAATAATCAACAGTTATCCGTAAAACATAAAACAAAAATGGTTTTTTTTGAAAAATTTAATGGCTATGGAGTATTATTAGTAATAGCAGTGCAGTGTAATTTGCTGTTAAAATCTCTCTCTCCTCATTCTCTATTTTAGTCAAACTCAAACCTCCTCCTCTCACCGCTACTCGCTGCTTCTCCTCCGTCTCCTCCTGCACCTCTTTATCTCTTCCGCGTCGGCGTCATTATCAGATCGGAATGGCCAGCTCCAAGACGACGGAGAATCACCTGAGGCACGTCGATTCAATGGCGAGGTTACCGTCTGGTGCCGGTACAATACCTCGTCTTAACGCCGTCATTTTAGGAGAAGCTTTAGCTTCTGAAGAAGACGATCTTGTTTTCCCTAGTGTTGACTTTTCGCGCCAAGCTCTCGTTCCTTCTTCTCAAAAGGTTCATTTATCAATTTGCTCTTGAATGTTATTATTAATAATAGTCGGAATTTTAAGTATTAACTCTAGTTATTGAAATGTATAGTATTTGGAGATGTACAAAAAGTCAGTTGAAGATCCGGCAGGGTTTTGGTCGGAAATTGCAAGTCAGTTCTACTGGCAACAGAGTTGGGGCCAAGGTCAACCTGTTTTCACGGAAAATTTTGATGTTCGCCAAGGGGAAATCAAGATTGAGGTCATCTTTTTATCAATTTATCATGTGTGAATATATTGGTGCTGTTGTTTAGCATTGAATCTGATTAAGCTAGCCTTAGTTGTTATTGTTCAGTGAATGAGAATTGCGGTAGTAAAATCTTATGAAATTCTTATGTACAGTGGTTTAAGGGAGGCATCACAAACATTTGTTACAATTGTTTGGATAGAAATGTTGAATCTGGAAACGGCGACAAGATTGCTATTTATTGGGAACCTAACGAACCCGGTTCTCAAGACTCTTTAACCTATTCTCAGCTTCTTCAAAGAGTTTGCCAGGTTTCCTTTTGTTCTATGTTGTACTTTTACGTGGATAAACAATGAGAATGATTAAGTGCACAACTTGAGAGTAAATTAATGTTCTTTATCCAAAAATCTTGTAGCTAGCCAATTACTTGAAAGATAAAGGTGTTAAGAAGGGTGATGCTGTTGTGATATATTTACCTATGCTTATGGAGCTCCCCATTGCAATGCTTGCTTGTGCTCGCATTGGTGCTGTTCACTCGGTAACTAAAGCATATACATACCTTGTTTTTTCAAGGGTTCTTGCTTAGCAAATTTCTCTCACCCTTTTCATTTCATCAGGTTGTGTTTGCAGGATTTTCTGCTGAATCTATTGCTCAAAGAATTGTTGATTGTAAACCAAAAGCGGTGATTACTTGTAATGCTGTTAAAAGAGGGTCTAAAGTGATTCCCCTCAAAGATATAGTTGATGCTGGCCTTGTCGAATCGGCTAAAAATGGTGTTTCAGTAGGTATGTGAAATTTAACTATTGCTTTCTAGCAGACGCATCATCTTCTCCTTCACCTTTCTATATGGTTCTTTCCTTAATGTTACCAGATTTATGTTTAACCTATGAAAATCAATCTGCTATGAAGAGGGAAAGCACTAAATGGAAAGAGGGAAGAGATGTATGGTGGCAGGTTAGTATTGCAGTACTTCCAGTTTACATATTACTTAAAACAGGCAATGGATGTAGCTGGCAGTTGGCAAGTAAAATTGTCTGATGTGTGCCGCAAACCTGTTCTTAATATTTTTTCTTTTAGTCTTCCATGCTAATTTTAATTTTTATATCAGCTTTTGAAAATATGGATATCAAAGAAATAAAGTTATTGATCAAGAAGATAAAATATTTGATTGATAAGTGTATAAAATTCATAAAATTTAAGAGAAATTGATTTCTATAAATTTTTTAGTAGCAACCTATGAAGCACCAATACGGGTACGGGTACGGACACGGGTACGGGTACGGGGAACGGCATTTTAGAAAAAAATAGGACACAGGTACGGCGGGGACACGGGTACGGCGGGGACACGGCAATTTTTTTATTTTTTTAAAAACATATATTTACCCGTATATAAGGTTTCAAGATGAAAAAATAATAAATATTATGTCATAAGATGCGTAAGTAATACGTAAGTTAGTTGAACTAACAATTCCAACACAAAGAAGTGAGTTACGGTTCTTTTTTTAAGAGAGGGACTGCTGTAATTTTTTTAAAATAGGGCTGTTGTATTTTTCTTAAATAGGGGCTACTTTATTTTTTTTTAAAATAGGGGCTGCTGTTTGTTTTTTTTCTTCTAAAACAGCCTACTGCTTCTTTTTTAAAATAGAGGACTGCTGTATTTTTTTAAAATTAAAAATAGGGTTTAGTTTATGTTACTATCTAATTGTATTTGGGTTTGGACTTATTTATTTAATTTTTTTATAAAAGAAAATCCATACAGAAAAAATCTAAACTTAACTAAAATGCCATTAGAAGTGTCCCCGAAGTGTCCCTGGCGTGTCCCCCCCTTTGACCAGTCAAAGGTACGGGGACACGCCACGTGGCGTATCGGGTACGTATCCCTGCCGTGTCCCCCGCGTGTTCCCGTGTCCCCGTGTCGACCCCCTAGATACGGCACTCCGACGGAGTGTCGGTGCTTCATAGGTAGCAACTATGATGAAATCATCGAGATGGATTATTTCAAGTGGTAAGAGCGCCCCAGCTAAGACCAATAGGTTTTGGCTTCGAATCACCATGGGGGAGGAGTGAAATTCTTTAATCCTCTTTAAAGAAGGAAAAAAAGCTATGATGTTTGTATAAATTACAAAGAAGAATTCATTCTTCTATAAAAGAAATTACGAATTTAGATATTTGTATTGGCATATCAATGCAGACTGAACTTTCGTTTTTAGTGTATGCCTACGAAGACAATTATATTGAGCTTTCTTTTGGTGATTTTTATGGAGTTTTCTTCTTGTGATGTATTTTCTCCAATTTCAATCATAGGTCCGTTAGATTTATGTGCTATTCAATTTTTTGGGGGCACAAGATGCTTTAGCTGGATTATTGATGCCATGTTATTTTTGTTTTACATGGCCTAGGTTCACTTTAAGCCTTGGAAGATGCAATTATTCACTCTTCTATTCATTCTAAATGTATCATATTTATAACAACGAGTTCAGTAAATATCTAGAAATATTCAATATGTTAAAACTTGTCATGAGGTGATTCCGATCAAATATAATATCATTCGCAAGTGCTTGGAAATGTTATGCACAAGTTATGAAATTTTGTCAAGCATAAGAAAGTGTAGTGTGTGGTATATTCATATTATTTCTAAAGGATGAAAAGTGTGAAGTGAATTGCTAGTCTATATAACATAGTTGCTTGGCTATGAGTCCTAAGGTATCATTTGTTGTGGATGTCCTGATATCACTGGAGATGGAACTTATAATTCATATGATTATTTAACAAAGTTTTATTCCTTTTTTTTATTAACTTAAAGTATTTTATAGGACGTCGTCCCTAAATATCCAACTACTTGTGAAGTGGAGTGGGTTGATGCAGAAGATCCACTTTTTCTCCTGTATACTAGTGGAAGCACAGGAAAGCCTAAGGTTTGATAATTTCTTAGTTTAATATATATTTGCATTTGCTTCTCTTTGATTCATATCAATCTCATTGTTCTCCCTTTTCCTTTTTTGTTTCCTTGTTCTTTCGGTCTCGCTCCAAAGGGTGTTCTGCATACGACTGGAGGATACATGGTTTACACAGCTACTACATTCAAATATGCATTTGATTACAAGCCATCTGATGTTTACTGGTATGAAGAAACTTTAATTGATTCCCGTTATTTCCTCAAAGTTATCTTTAATTCAGTGTAGCTCAAATAGCATTTCAAAATTTACTGAGGTTTGCTGCATATCAGGTGTACAGCTGACTGTGGTTGGATCACGGGACACAGCTATGTAACTTATGGACCCATGCTCAATGGAGCAACTGTCATCATTTTTGAAGGGGTAACTTAATATCACCTTAAACACTAGCTTGTGCTGTAACATTTTAGTATTAAATAGAAAATGTCAATAGGATTTTCTTCTATCATCCAATATATATGATTATATGATCTAATTCTGTAATGAAGAAAAGGTAGCATAATAGTTGGAAATATACTGTAAGTTAAACAGGATGAAGTATGTTATAACTTATAACACAAGGGATGCTCCTTAGAGTTTTTTTGGTCATCTGGCTCAATTTAGGAAGTCCATTCGGCAATTTTAAATACTTTATTCAGTTAAGAAAAAAGTGATTAGAAGTGATCATAAATTTATATTTATAATAGGGAGCTGTATGAGACAAGTAACAACATGCAATATTTAGAATTTTGTTCTCTGGAGAATGGTAGTATTCTCCTTGGTTGAAACATTCATAATCTTCTTATGACAATTTAAGATGACATTAGAAGAATCTTATCTAAGATATTTAAAAATACAGAGGCTGTCTAATTATGGTGCTTCTACCAGCATCAGAGTTTCATGTAGGGACTGTTCAATATAGGCTTATAAATTTTATGCAAGACCCTTGAGTTTAACTCGCATCAATAAATTTACTTGGATCTGTAAGTCTCTATACTTAATACATACTTCTTGCAGGCTCCTAATTATCCTGATTCCGGACGCTGCTGGGATATTGTTGATAAATTCAAGGTGACAATATTTTATACTGCTCCCACATTGGTTCGGGCTCTCATGCGTGACGGTGATGAGGCAAGATGTTTCTCTTTTCTTGCATGTATACTTGTTGGGCATTTTCAATTATAAGATTAATTTAACAATGTCTTTGCCAAGACAAAGTAGTTGGTTCAATATTTGTAAATTTCTTAATATAAGTAAGCAATGAGGATTTGAAGGAACTTCAACTTGGAAGAGGTCATGAAGGAAATTTACTTCTGTATCTAATCATAATATGATTGAGCTCTCTTTTCTTAGGGATTGTGGCTTTTTCAGGGAATGGTGGAACCATTCTCTATATCATTTATTGTTCCCATATGCTCATGCATGTTCATTTATGCATAAACTTATTTTCATGAATAAATCTTAATGTCAACTCTTTCTGGTTGTGCAGTATGTAACTCGCTATTCACGTAAATCCTTACGGGTCCTTGGAAGTGTGGGCGAGCCTATCAATCCAAGTGCTTGGAGGTTGTAACCTCAATCATATTTTGCTTGGCAGATGAATCTTAGTTTTATTGCATACGGATTTTGATGCATTCCTGTTTCTTACAGGTGGTTTTTCAATGTAGTCGGAGATTCAAGAAGCCCTATATCTGATACTTGGTGGCAAACTGAAACTGGCGGTTTTATGGTATTCAATTTTATCTCTTTTTGATTTCTGCCCATACTCTGCCGTCATATATGCTACTTTGTTTTATTTTCCATACTCCTAAACGGCTTCATGATGCTTTTATCTGGGTTTTTTGTTTTATACATATGTTTAATTATTCGCTTCTTTGTCAAATGGTAATAATAATTCTGCGGTTCCCTATCAGATTACTCCACTACCAGGTGCTTGGCCACAGAAGCCTGGCTCTGCAACTTTCCCTTTCTTTGGTGTTCAGGTTTCTAACAAAATCAAATTTATCTTTTCATCTTTTCCACCTTTTTTCATATTCTAAATTCATTTCCTATGTTTGATCCATATTCTTGTGATGCGACTGTAGCCCATCATTGTGGATGAAAAAGGAGCCGAGATTGAAGGAGAGTGCAGTGGATATCTCTGTGTGAAAAGCTCATGGCCTGGGGCATTCCGAACTCTTTATGGTGATCATGAAAGATATGAAACCACGTACTTCAAGCCATTCCCTGGATACTATTTCAGTGGTGATGGCTGTAGCAGGCATGTTATTGCTATAAGTTTGATCACAATTTTTGTATCCAAATATTATGTTATTATTGATCTTAACATGTCCCTGGTCTGGACTTCAAAAGACTTAATTGCCTCGGTGTCTTCTGGCCAGGAAAAGAACTCTTCCAAAGGACTCATAGTTGACTTCTATTTTTCAGGGACAAGGATGGGTACTACTGGCTTACTGGAAGAGTTGACGATGTCATCAACGTTAGGTAATATTAAATATCATAAACTTCTACATCCTGGGATTTGAACACTTTGCAGGAAATTATGCTGCATGTGCCTTTGATCCTCCTTCCTAGTGTTTTGTCAAAATTTGCTTTGTGGACTTTAACAAGTGTGCATTTTTGTGATGTTTTGGTGATATGTGCAGTGGTCATCGTATTGGCACAGCAGAAGTGGAATCTGCTCTTGTTTCCCATCCCCAGTGTGCAGAAGCTGCTGTGGTTGGTGTTGAGCATGAGGTACTTGTGTGTGTGAGAGTCGGAGAGAAAAACCATTTGATTGGTTAAGCTCTACTCTATAATTATTTCATTTGCAAATGAATTCATTTAGTAATGCTAAGTAAACCAAACCCAACTATATTCATCTACAAATTGATTCCACAAAATTTTATGGAATTCATTTGAACCAAACGAACTAAAAAACTCCTGATATTAGTTGCAGTTGCTTCATATTCTGTTGGGCTTAAACTTCGATATTTCTTGCTATTAGGTTAAAGGACAGGGCATTTATGCATTTGTCACACTTGTAGAAGGGGTTCCTTACAGTGAAGAACTCCGGAAAAGTCTTATCCTCACAGTGCGAAATCAGGTTTGTTTTTGGTTCAACCTTTTCTCCAGTCTGATTGACTAATGCTGCAATTTGGATAGTTGAGCCTTTCCCTAATTTTGCATGTATAACTTCCACACAATCGTGTTACACTTTTCATAATGCAATAATCTTTAGTGATTCCTTTTAGTGACATCATTTGTCCACATAAAAAACAAGTCTGCACAACGATCAGGTTTCGACTTGATAGAGTAACGTGATTGCAAACTTCAAAACTTAGGCAACTTTCCAGTTCTATATTTCATACGTATTTATCAGTTACATCTGCTGAATACCAGTTCTATATTTCAGATAGGAGGATTCGCAGCACCTGATAGAATCCACTGGGCTCCTGGCCTTCCAAAGACTAGAAGTGGAAAAATAATGAGGAGGATTCTTAGAAAAATTGCGTCGAGGCAGTTGGATGAGCTGGGCGACACAAGCACGCTGGCAGATCCAAATGTGGTTGAGCAGCTTATAGCACTTGCTGATATATGAATCTCCTAACTTAATTTCTGGGATGTTCCTCACTTCTATGTGCGGCTTTCACCGTAACTGGTCAGCTATAGAGTTTTTAGATACTTGAATAAGTATATTGAATTTGGGCCAGGTGAACTATTTGTTCTCACCAGGAACTCTTCTTACCTTTGATTTTTTGAAACTTGCAACAGATTTGGGCTAGATACGATATGCTTTAATTGTATTTGTATTCTAGTCTCATAAAAGGGTTGTCTGGTGTTTAATATTGCACCAGGGTTGTATTATATTCATTTTAAGTGACATTTTTGTGGGTATTAAAAATAAGAATATTGGAGATGAGGAACTGTAATAATTCTTCTTTCATGTACTCGTATGAGCTATGGCTTCTTTCCATTTGCATGGTTCGTTCTTTTATCTTTTTGTGATAAGAATTTTCAGAATAATAGGCACAAAACCTGAAATTAATTAATTAAACAGAAGCTATTCTTTCTTACCTTCCAGGCCATTGTTTATATATTGCTAAAATATTGGATGATGAGAATTCAGAGGTGATTAATTTAACATTTATTGGTTAAAGAATAAAAAAATTAAGGATAATAAAATGAAACTCAAAAGCAGTTTTAGAGTATAATTTTCAAAACTCTAAATTAGATTTAGAAAAGATAGATAATCTGTTTATTTGAGGTTGATTTTAGTTACAATGCCAAAATGAAAAGTTTATTCCAGTCAGCTTAATCAACCCTTCACTGCAAATTTAGCGATATTACGAGTTAAACGAAACAACACTTCCAACTGAAAAAATAAGTTTGAGATGCTTTAAAAATCACTTCTAACTCGAGATGTCAAAGTTCAACAAATCTATGCTATTTTTTTATAAAATGAACAATGTAAATTAAAAGAGTTCAATTTTAATTAAAGTAAACAACACCGTTCATTTTATAAAAAAATGATATGGATTCATTGAACTTGACCCTCAAGTTAGAAGTGAACTTTAAGGGTTCAGGGCAAATAACAGTTTCAGGTTCCCCGAGCAAGATAGTTTCTCGATTGTATGTCCACAGCAATTTCTCCATTCTATATTAGCAACTCCGCACAGAATAACCAAATAGTTTAGCAACTTGCACAAATTCTCAATCGCTCAAGAGGTGAAAAAGACAAGATATACCACAATAAAAAAGACAAACGAAAGAGAACATGTCGAAACAGCAAAACAAAACTATCTATATCAAGTTTCATGCAGAACTGTCCCAGAAGATGTCTTCAAAAAGAGATCGACAAGGAGGAAGGTGTCTTGGGAAGAGATGATGATGATGCCGAAACACTGGTACAAGGTAGTCGTATACATTCTTAATCTGAATCCTCATACACTTCTCCATCAGACAACTCATCAAACGTTCTCATGTCAAGCTGGTAGCGAAGAATACCCCCCATCCCACCAAACCCTCTGCAAAACTGTGATCCTTCTTGAGATTTGTTTGTAACAAATTCAAGCGAGCAACCAAAACGCTTGTATTCATTAGCAAACCATTCGAGCAAGGGCATCTTCTCCTGAACCTCCAACTCCGCAGCACTGGCTGCATCTCTGAAGTTACTCTGATCAGCCTCTTGCTCCTTGTTCAAGTGCTTTATAACAATTTCAGATGTAACACTGTTTTTCAACACATACCGATTAATATCCAGATTTTCCCATACAATAAGGGTTTCAACAGCGCCCATTTCTAGAGCCTTCAATGTGTCATCTACACCAAAGACATACTTCCCCGTATCCTGACTGATCTCCTCAAAATATTTCCCAATCAAGCGTTTCTCCTGTATGAACTTTACATTCGATAGAATTTCGGCTGACAGCTCAATAGCTTGGTTGAAACCATTCTCCCCTCCATAAGAAACATCAACAACATTCAAAATCTTCGCTTGCAAACGAGGGTCAAACATATCAGACTGGCTCAACTCAGTCTTGAAGTCTGCGGAACCAGCCAATATCAGCCCAGAAACATTCGGCTGACTGGTAGCAGGATTGATATAGAACTGTGTGGCAAGCTCGGCAGTTTTCCTCACATAGTTGTGCCGTTTTTCCATCCGAAGACGCGCAAAACGCAAAGCAGACTGCCCTCCTCTTCCATGCTTCTTTGGCAAATCAACAGTAAATTTGTGCAGAACTTCCCGAGTGTTACCACTTAAAGTTCCAAACAGAGTTCCATTACCATCCATGACAATAAAACCAAATTTGTCATCAGATTCTAGAAGTTCATTAAGTGCTTCCGTGTGAAACTTGTTGTCACACAGGTAAAGAGACGCGTTAATAGGCTTGAAAGGCTCAAAATCAATTGTAACCTTTTTTTCCTTGCCTTCATCAGTAACAACAGTGCCAGTATAAAGCACTAGACCATTAGGAGGCACCTTGTTATAGAGCTTCAGCCTCTGTTGAGCCGATGTGATGGCACCCAAGACAGACTGACGGTTAACCCTACTTTTAATATTGGAAGCAGTACCGAATTCATCCCCCAACATCTTTGTAACTCGAGATATCTGATCACGAGGAGGCATAATAAGAGAAATCATGCTCGTACCATTACCCCTAGCTGACTCCAACGCCTTGATCAACTTTTTGATTTTCCATATCTCGATATTCTTATCTGATTCCTGATCTGCCATTTTAAGGGATGACACACAACAAACAAATGTATGCTACCTACAGGTTTGTGACAATGAAAAGTAGTCAGGAAGGCACCAAATCCAAAAACGAGAGCATAGCTTAAACTGAAACGGTCAGATAGAGATTCCGATAGACTCCATAGATGAAAATTGAGAACAGATATTGCAGTTAAAAACAATTCAGGAAGAAAAACTAAAATTATAATCACAACATGGCATAATCCAAAAAGCATCTAAAACAAGAGCTAAATTATAATTGCAATCCAGGTGTGGAATCTGCAAGAGTTAGATCGTTGAATCCACTAATTGTTAATCATTAAAGCTAAAAACAATTAAAGAAAGCAATCACCATAAAAGAAGCAAGATCCAAACAGGGAAGATTAAAATTTGAAAGAAATAACGGAATAGAATGAAGCATGGTGAATGAAAACATGAAAATAAAATAAAATTTACCTATGAAAAGATTGAATTGAGGAGCAGTGTGTGTTTGCTTGTAAGAAGAAGAGTGGGATAAAGTCAAGAAGAGCTTCTTATTAGGGTTTCTACCACTTCGCTTCTCTCAATTAACCCTTTCACTAATTGGGTCGGGTCTAACATTTCCCCCTCACTAAAGCTCAATTATTAGGGTAAATTAGCATAAATACTTCATTTTTAAAAATAATTTGATTTTCTATCTTAATAAGGAAAAGTTAAAAAAAAATATCTCATCTTTTTATTATTTTTATTTTTTTACTCTAACAAATATTTATATTATAATTATATCTAGTTTTTATTATTATTTTACTATAAACATAATTTTTTTACTCTCAAATGACAACTGTCATTATTTTCTTTTTCTCTCTCTCTCTTTTCTCTCCTCTCTCCTCTCTCCTCTTTCTTCTTCTTCTCCTTCTTCTCTGTTTTCTTCGCCATTTTTTTTTCTTCTTTTTTATTTCTTCTCTTCTTCTTCGCTATTCCTTCATCGGTCGTCGTCACTCCGCCATCACTCAACCGTCGCTCCGCCATCACTCAACCATCGCTCCGCCGTTCTTTACATATTTAATTTTAATTTTTCTTAAAATCGTAGTGATTAATACGATTTATATTAACTTTTATATCTAAATAAATTACTCTTTGATTTTCTCAATTTTAGATCTAAAAATCTGCATGAAAAACGATTTTATGATGAAAAAACGATTTTCTGCACAAAAACAGCATCTGATTATCATATGAGTATCACTGTGTTATCATAATATTATCATAACACTGCAGAAAAAAATAATTTTTTTAAAAGACAACGTCTGATTATCATATGAGTATCACTATATTATCATGTTGTTATCATGACACTGGAAGAAAAAAATAATTTTCTGAAAAAAATAATGTTTGATTATCATATCGTTATCATAATATTATCATGTCGTTATCATAATATTATCATATGATACCGAGATGATAATATCTATGGTACCTATATGATAATGTTATGATAATATCTATGATTATGTTATGATAAAACAATGTCTGATTATCATGTCAGTATCACTACATTATCATGTCGTTATCATAACACTGCAGTATGATAACTAGATGATAATGAAGTATAATAAGATTATGATAATTGTATGATAACATACGAAAATAAATAAATTACATAAGTGTTTATGATAACCAGATGATAACGGAGTAAAATCATAAATATTTTAATACCCAGAGTAAAAACATAAATCTGAAAAAAACATGAGGTATTTTCTGTAACTTTTCCGTGTTGAGGTATAAAGTGCAAATATTTTTATTTTTGGAGTAAATACCTAAACTTCCCTTTAAAATTAGTTTATTTTAGATAAATTACAAAATATTTTATATAATTTACCTCAAAATAATTTAACACCTAGATCAATTGAAGTTTCATGATTTTAGAAGGAAAAAAAACACTGTGAACTTAACATTTTGACTCGTTTTAAGAATTATATTGTTTAATAAAATTAATTATTATTATTTTATTATAATGATACTATAAATTAATTATTAACTAATGCTTTATTGTTTTTTTCTCTTTTAGTTATTATTATTGTTAAATTAGAAAAAATTATTATAATTTTCATTGATAACAAAGTAATAGTTTATGATTGTTTACCTATTAATAAAAAATATTATATATATTATAATATAAATTATTTATTTTCTTATGTCTATTACTGAAAAATAAATTTTATATTATTAAACCACTTTAAATCGCATGATCGCACATAAAGTAAAATTAAAGTCAACAAAATGGTCAAAGCCGAGTCACTCAAATTAAATCACAAACTAGATAAAAAAATTACAATATAATATAATCATATCATATCTTCATACTATATTATAATTCTGAGCCATTTAAATTGCCAAGTGATAGACTTAAACCGCCTTTAACATGAAACGTTGAGAAAATAGGGACCTTTAGGTTTCCCTTAAATTTAAATTAGTTTTGCGGTGGATTAATTTATGAAGCCCCTAATTTTCTATGTTTTTATGTGGAGGTAGTCAACAACGCCCTCTTTGATTTTTACGTTTTTTGTAGAGGCAGTTTAAACAGACACTACAATTTTCAATATTTTTAATAATATAAGGAGGTAATAATGTCCATAATATGAATCCTCTCGTAAGCATTAAACACACAATTATTTAGAGTCATAATATTATTTATTATAAGCCGATTTGATGGTCAAGAAAGTTGTGATCTATCATAACTTTGTTTATTCACACAATTTAAAATCTGAATTTAACTCGGCCTTTGTGATGTGTGAGAAGGAATTTGTTATGCTACTCGGTCACGCTATGCACTGGGAGAGAGTGTGGAAGTAAAGATAATCCCACATTAGTTGTATATGTTAATGAACATATGTTTATACATAGGTTGAGTCTCTTCATTTGAGACCAATTGGTTTTATGATGAAACCTAAATGTATAGAAACAATCATGCAGATTAATGGAAACTCTACTTTCACTAAATTGGCAACAGTTTGAATGTTCAATGAAGAGATTTATACCACCAGTTCATTGCACATACAAGGAATTATATGTCATCTCCACAAATATAGAGCTCAAAATCTTTGATTAATGGCTAAAATGATAATCCAACTTATTTCCAAGTACATTCCTTATACGGTTTAACAAAATTGGAATTAGGGATAACTGTACAAGGGAAAAAAAAATAGGGTGGCTGTGAAGTAATTACAATGCGGGGACACTGCTTAAAAGATAGACCCCAGGATTTTCCGAGCTTCAAGGCAAACTGATAATTTACAACCTGCCAGCGCCAACAGCAAATGGCTCAGTGGCTCTTGAAGCTATCAACTGTATCAGCTATGTTAAATTTGGGATGGGATATTGCGATGACTATCAGCAAATTCTCGAATTAAACGCTTCAAAACTCTTCCTCCTTTCCCTTGCATATGCCCGTAATTGCTGTTTCCGCCATTGCAACTCTTGCTATCAAGGTAGTCTGAGGCAGCAACTAATAGGGCATCAAACCAAAGTGGGACAAGAGTTTCAGCTTCCCCCTGCTTTAAATACTCAACTGGAAGAGCCTGCACCTGTCGTAAGTTCCACAGTCGGATAACATGAAAGCTTAAGAATAAGAAATTGATAATAGCAAGCACGTAGGGAACTTCAGACTGAAAAACATTCATGGGAAGCAATAGTCCTAGACACTAATGAACATTAAAAACAGAGTTTAAATCACAACGAGCTCGAACAACTAATGATAATACACTTCTTTGTTTCGATTAGCAATATAAATTCCAAAATTTAGATGCTGCACTTGTTTATATATTTTTTTCCTAGTAAACAATAACTGTTCATAGTAAGTAGTAACTAGGAACCGGTTGAGGCACTTCAAGCTATAGTTACAGGACTTGGTTAATTGGATATCCCATTTGAAAATTGATCATTCCTACATTATTATTTCATAAAGGTGACGACATATCGAGATTTTTACAGCCATAACAGAGACGGTTTATGGTGCAAAGCAAAATCAAACTAGGGGAACTGAGACTAATATATTAACTTTGAGACATTTAGAACGAAAATACTTAATCCCTAAAAGGAAAGCAGAAATCAATACCACACCACTTCAACAAAATAAAAACTTCTATCTAGTTCATTTCAGACCAGTTAAAAGCTTTACCATCTCAAAATTCTATGGGAAAGCGAGGGAGAAAAGAGAGAGAGAGAGAGAGAGAGAGAGAGAGAGAGAAAGAGACAGACCGCAGCATGTAGCCAACCACGCAAAGATTCCCAGCAGAGAATAGCCTTCCAAGTCGTTCTTTCACAGAAACTGCAAATAGCAGCCAATTGTTGCAAGATTGTCGCACATTTGTGAACCTATAAAATGGACAAACAAGAATCATCGGCTGGTTATCTTTAAGATAAGTTTCAAAAACACGAGAGCCTATCATACTCACACTTACCACAAAGAACCTGTGGATCCATTGTGTTTCAAGACTGAGAGACACTCTTCCATGTTAATCAGCCTATAAATGTTCTCATTGTTTCTACCTAAGCATAATTTCTTATCACCATATTATACTTGTTCTAACTAGTGAGAAAACATGGCTAGTTTCTGTGCGGACATCACGGTAATTTAACAAAATCACAGAAAGCCGACTTCATTCTTGGTGCATCTATAGGCTAATACGTCGGTATACAAGATACATTTACTTTTGGCAATCCAACAAGTTAAAAACAAATTTGCAAAATCAGACCAAAGCTGAACATATATTGACCAAGAGGATAACATGCTAGCAAGCATGACATGCTTTGGCTTCTAAAAGACATCTAGACTGCAATTTTTTACAGACTAAATTACTGGAAAAAATTATAACAAGTAAAACTTCAGTTTTGTCCCTGACTCATTTTCAATATTCAAATTCAAAATCCAATGTGTGTTCTGCTTATTTAAGCCCTTGTGAGTTATTCCACAGAATCTGACAGAACAACAAATTTCAAAAATGAACACTTTAAGTTTGTGTTTCTGGGACTCAATTATTAGGTTCCTCATTTGCTTTAGTCAAAAGTTTGCTAATATCGAACAAATGACCCAAGATAATATCAGATTGATTGTTAATAAGGAACTTAGTAGAAGATAGGGAGTATTTAATAAAAAGAACAGCTTAACTATAATTGTCAAGCAAAGTGCAAAACAGCATACCCGTGACATTGCTGAAACACCAAGCAAAGCATACATCACACTTGATACGAGTCCCTCGCCACTATGAGATACAACCTGAATTGTTATAGCACCAAATGATCGTTCAGGAATTGCATTCCTAGACTCTAACAAAGAGACCAAGCTCAGCTCCAGAAAACCTAAAAGGGTCAAAATATAATCAAGATTCATGTAAAAGAGCTTGAGTACAAATGAAATCAATCGCCTCACCTCATATAAATAATATCAACTCCAAATTCCGAAAACAGATTTACACTAAGAATATTTATTGTGGATTCTCCTCCCCGCCAAAGAATTGATGATGTTCTATTTCATCAAATTTTGTCTATAAAGACCAAAGTAGCTATTTCCTTTTGTAGTTTACTACATTGCTACAAGTCGTAAAGCATTAATTTGAATTACTGCCAAAAGTAGCTCATCACTCCAATTCTTATTTTCAAATAGAGTGAATTATAAGACAGGTCCTTTTGCAGAATGGCACACTTACATGACAAATATGACAATGCTGCCAGTGCAGCTCCACGGTGCATAGCTGTACAGCATATAGCTGCCTTTTGAAAGGAGTCTTCAAGAAGAGAAGCAGATGCAGCTAGCACTTCCTGAGGTATCATATAGCAAGACGGCTAAGTCAAATAGGTCACCAAGTATCAACAAAATGCAGTTATCCACAGTATCTAACTGAACTCCTACTAAAGAGCAAGAGAAGGATGATAGCTGATGGAATAGGGATACTAAACCTTACGAGTGCTACGGACGAATGTGGATGCAAAATTTGTATAGGCCTCTACTAAATCTGGCTCTTGGTCGCATATATATGAAGAATTAAGACCTGTTATTGATGATGCTTGTGTAAATCTTTCAAAAGTTGTGGCAAACAAGGGTCCATACTCCTCTCTATTACTAAATTCTTCAACAACAACAGAAGCTGATATTGCCGCATGCCCCAAGCACCAGAAAATAAATAAGTAAACAAGGGCCAAAGCAAATAAATAAGCTAAATTCCAGTTTCAATTTTGTAAATTTGTAAAAAATGACGAATGACAAGAAGTATACCTTTTAAAATTGTAATCCAGAATAGATCAGTCAATTTATCAAATAATTTCATTTTCTGACATATATTCAACTTCGGAATAAATATATTTCGTACCTAAGATTCCATTTTTCCAAGATATGCAATAAATGGTTCTTTTATTGGACATAGTCTTCTAAGTATATGATTGATTATATTTCGACAATGGTCAAGGCTGTGCATATATGATAAGTAATTTTATCCCAAACATCAGAAGATCTAAGTCTCAATTCCAAATATAACTAATATGTCTTCTCATGGTGATGGAGCATATATATGCATAAACCAATCAGGTATATATTAGTACTGGATTGCCTCTAGGGCTACAAGGTTTTGAGTTCAAATCCCAGTTAATGCCAATAAATTGAAGACAAAAGATCATATATAGCATAAAATTAAAAATGCTCTTACAAGTACATCCAAACACTACCTGCTTTAATGTAACAGTCATGATTTTGGAATGATAGGTAATTGGAAGACAGGCAATCTAGAACATTGGGTAATAGCATGAGAAAGTGCTGCCCTGCAATGACAAACTTCAGTCAAATTATAATAGCAGTAGTAAACATGACGTCAGCAGAGTAGGCTGAGAACTAATGACACGGAAAGTACTCCAATTACCAGAAGACCGAATTGCGAGTGAAAGAGCCCGGCAAGCTGCGGTTGATAAATTGCTATTCTCCATGTGGTCAGACCTAAAAAGTTTTTCTAGCATGGGCCAGAAAACTCTTAGCAGCCCAAAGACAGGATCGTCTGCCCCAGGCACACTTGGCAAAGGTGTAGCAAGATGACCAAATACAGTCCCTATTCTGTAAACAACAAATGACGTGTTACACAAATATTATCAAGGATGGAGCACGAATTAATGCATCTATATGCATTAAGGAATCATCCTCCATAATGAAGTAATTTAATTTCAGTTCAAAGTCTTCCCTATAGTAATCTATTCCTTGTCAACAGTTTGGAAAATAACACAAAAGATTCCAAATCATGTTAAATCATAAATGATAAATCAATAAGAAATTACATCCGAGTTCTCATTCTTTTCCCACAAAGAACAAACAGGACGACGAATTAATGCATATGCATTAAGGAATCATCCTCCATAATGAAGTAATTTAATTTCAGTTCAAAGTCTTCCCTACAGTAATCTATTCCTTGTCAACAGTTTGGAAAATAACACAAAAGATTCCAAATCATGTTAAATCATAAATGATAAATCAATAAGAAATTACATCTGAGTTCTCATTCTTTTCCCACAAAGAACAAATAGGACGGAAATAGCAGGCACTGATAAATTGGTACAAACATTATACCTGTATAACCCTCTTGCTGCTGAGTTCAAAATTTGTGTATAAGTGGCCGGAGTTTGCCTAGAAGAATGATTGCTATTTTGTTCAATCTGAAAGAACTATGGGTTGTTAAAAGATGGAACGAAAAAGTGAATGTTGATTTTTAAATCAACTACATATATATTGAGTAAATGTAAAAACCCCAAAGACAAATCAACGGAAGGATCCGATACGTCATTATTAAGGAATAAAAGGCGAAAAAACTCCACATATATGCTATCCAGTTTGAGTGAAACTAACTAAAACCTTCCACAAAATAAATTCAAGAGAACAACCGTCTCAATACAACATCATTGCAATACAAGTTACTATCATTCTCCAGTTTGCCAATGTCTCTACCTTTTATGGTGGGTAAAACATCTACTAGATTCCAGCAGCAACCAAATGATGTAGAAGGTGATTGAATTGTCTACATCAGGCTGGTGAAGGTGAGTTGTTTTAACACAATCTTCTTTATTCCACTTTGCTATTATATGTGCCATAAAAGATACCATAAATCCATATTTATACAAAATGGACATTGCTGGACTACTGTCAACCCCAATGCCATTAAGTCAGGTTTGAGGCCTTACACTAGACTAAAGGAAATATCTACCACAGAAAATTACAACCAAGCATACTTTCACATTCAGAGATGGCAGGCTTATGTATTATTCATACTATGTCATTTCCAAGCTGCATAATTCCCTTCCATCTACAGCAGCAATGGAAGCAAACTTTGACTGCTTGACAGAAAAGCAAAATATTAAAGCTCATATAGATGCACCCAATGACTGAAAAAATCACTTGCATGATTTCACAACACTCAAGTTACATAGCCCTCAGATGATATAGGTATTTCATATTCACTTCCACCTGTTTCAAGACCTCTATATGTACATAAAAAGGAAATAACGATGTATTCTTTTATGGAGGTGGTTCAACAAATTAAAATTGCGAAAACATGCAACAAAGAAAATTTCTGCAAAGTACAGCAGTGGGGAAAACCAAAGACAAAACTAAACCAGAAAATAAATAAAACTGTATAAAGTAACAGGAAAACAAATATGACAAGTGACCACACAAAGGACTTGGAGTCTTACAAGTTTTCCTATAGCATCATAGCTAGAAGAGAGCAATCTCGTCAACAACTTGTTCTTTAGCTCTTGGTTTGGAACAGAGCCAATGATCATGGTGATTGCACTAACTACTACTTCCACATCTTCTAATGGTAAATCTCTTTTCTCCAAAGCCTGAGGAATCAGAAGATGAGGAAATTAGATTATTTTTTCTGTTTTTTAAACAAGGATGAATGGAGGAAGAAGCGCCCAAATATGCAGCAAACAAATGAACTCAACTAAACCTTAATCCCAAGTTAATGGGTCGGCTATATTAATCCTTTCTTCCAATCCCCATGATATTGCGCCATTAAATCTTTAGAAAGAAGAAAAATAAGCACTTAAAACAATTTTATAAGTAACTGAAAGCAGCTATGAATACCTACTATTCAAGTTTGATTTATCTAGAATCATAGGTCCAAAGTCCCATTTTTTTAATACTGTAAAGAGGGTTCATAACAAGAATTTCTTCTTATCTAAGTCTACCAGACCAAATACCTAAACAACACCATAACTCTCCTTCAAACAAACCACTGTTCCCTAGAAGATTTTCATTAGTAATTACATAAGCGTCAACATCTTTCTTGAAAGGAAAGGACGAAGTGACGAGCCATTTGAGCTGCTCCTTCAAGGAAAAAATAATACCAGCCGGGATTTTCCCCTTTATTTGGATAAGATCCTTTACAAATAACATATATATCACCCATGATTTTCTGTTCATTTGAATGTCATTAATGAATTCTCTATCGAGTCAACTACAAAGAAAAATGTATAGTTTTTGGCATTCAACCTGCCTTTGTAAATCTTTCTAGAAAAAAAAAGATTTGGAAGTACCCAATGTTTCCATAACAAGTATCTAATGGTAGAGAGTCATTTCCTGACCTTTCCTCTTAGACTCTCTCCACCAAATCCAGTCTCCATATCCTCTCTGTGATACTCTTCGTCACATCAAACAGAACATTTTACATAAATAGCAAAACGAGTCACACGTAAAGTAATAATGGATTTCCCAAACACAGGAATACAATAGACATGCAGATACACAAAACAAGGTTTATATATATATAAAGAGAGAGAGGGGTAGAAAAGCTTAATGCTAAAAATTCATTACCTCCCCAATCCACATTAAAATTTCCAGATTTGAAGGTTCATAAATTACAGCAGAAGCATCTTCACAAAATTTACGAAGGGCAGAGGCACAAGCATTCAAGGACTGAGGCTCTGAAATTCCTGCAGCAAGAAATAATCTGAAAGTAGCAAATTCAGCACAAGAAGATAACCTATGTGAGGTATAATGAAGTCATACACACATATAACACATTTAAAGAAGGTAACCAAGAATAAACGAAGGAGAGATGCCAAGCATGTGATGCTGAAACGTGAAAATGGTATGATAATAACAAATGTAGGAGAGATGCCAAGCATGCGATGCTGAAAAGTGAAATGTGAAAACTGTATGATATGAACAGAAATGAAGCATGTGTGTGCTTATGGTAATATATAAAGGCATAGTAGATTAAAAAATGAAGCTGTTCTTACAATAAGGGCCTTGCATTAGTTTGATAAGTAGATATCCACTTTGAATAGGAGCCAACAACATCCGCAAGTGATCTGTATACCTAAAATAAAAATAAGTATCCAAGAATTAAGAATTTAGAAGAAAAAAATTCATTTTCATCCCAATTTGATAAAAGGAATTCTTGAGAGACTTATCTGACATACCATGCACATAAATCCTTTTTTCCTGTCGGAAGGGCCACCAGACAACAATGTCACCAATTGCATGACAAATGAAAAGTCAAAAATATGGCCCTCCTGGAGTACTACTTCAGAAACCTGGGATGCACAATTCACACACTAGTAAAATAAGAGGAATTCTGAACGGGCAAGATGCAGCAACCAGATTCCATTTTCAATGAGCTCATAGAAAAACGTGATTGAGTAACTCCCAAAATTAGTTCATGCACTTGTTAGCAGATAAGCATCTTGAACCCTCCTAGATAATTTGAATGCTGCCCTGTTATGGATTCATTCAAAGAATTTGCAGTGTTATCTTTGTACTTGATGCTCAAGACGTTGTGTCTGCAGTTCATTCTAAATCGCTCGTCTGAATTTGGTTCTATTTTTCAAGATTGTATATCCTTGTTGTCAACTGAATTATACAAAGTTATCTTCGCCAAAAGACAAGCTAAGGAGGTGGCTCACTCTTTGGCCAGACAGAGCTACCCATTTCTTCGCTAGTGGCATGAGTCTGCCTCTCATAGGAACTCTGCTTGATAATGGTGTTCATCATTGTTCTTAATAATATCCTCTTTTTATCAGAAAAAAATATAAAACATATGATAGCTTACATCAAGGAAGTAATCAGAAAAACCATAGAGGGCATATAAATTTGTACAAGGACTTTATCAGAACAGAGTAAAGAGCTGGTTGTGTGCATCATCTTTAACAATTCAAATCAAGGTTCCTTTCTTCTAGGTTGAAGGTCAATTTATGTGAAGCAAGTGTTTTCAAAATGTTTGTATACCAAAAACTTAAATTTTTTAAGAATCACCTAAAGTTTCACTAGAGTGTTTATTTATTAGATTTAAAATTCTTTGAAAATAATGACAATCCCTTTAAAGTATTGTTGAAGACTGTACATGCATGTGCTTTTATAAGAGTTGAGTAGAGTACTTTACAGGAATTAACATCCTAATTTACGAAAAAGAACAAACCAAAACTAAAAATAATCAAAAGATTGCAAAATGATCGCACCCATAAACTTATGAAACAGCTGAACCAATATGAATCCCTGCAAAACAACTACAAAATAGATAATAGCAAAATCAGTGAATTGGACTCACCACATTGAGAACAAACAATTTTGCTTCCACCTCCTTCCATTGTACAGTTACATTTGCAGATGCCCCGCCACCAAAGAGAAGCTGGCATTGAATATAGAAGAATAAAATAAGATCACGTTGTTAAGTATCAAAAAGGATGAGCAGCAAAAAAGTAGGAAACATTTACTCCAGGATTTCAGATTTAATAAATTGATTTCAAGATCGCAAGTCCAACTTACTTAGGTTCAGTAGATACAGATGAGGAAGGGATTTTCAAAGCTTATGACCTAAAACGGAAGCATGACTAATTTATGTTATCTTGTCAAATGAACATCAAAGATTAGCCTTCATCCTATTTATACATACCCACTCACACAGAGAGAATTGAACATTTAATCAAGGTCCATGAAACTAAACTTTCCTTGTATAGGCATACAGTCAAAGAAAACTGAAATAACATATTTCATTCTTTTCTCTCAAAAAAAAAAACATGTCATTCTTTTTCATTTTAGACATAAGCCTAATAAAAAAACAAAATAAAATAGATTTCAAGTTTGGAGAAAATTATTACATTATAAAATCGAAAGCTTTAAAAAGGTGCAGTTACAAAAAATAAACAGCCCTTAACATTAGTCCGGTTGAGGTTCTATTATTGCCAAATTACCATATGTACTTTATTTAGTGATCACTTCATCTCAACTCCACTAGGCCTTAATCCCAAGTTATTTACTGATCACTTCATCCCACTTTTTTTCCCTTGAAAAGCAATATAAAATAGGAACTTGGCAAGGCATAAAAGTAAAATAAAAGAGGGGGAGAACACCTTCCTAAACATATAACAATTATTCAAGAGAATTAACTAGCAATAGATATAACAAACATTATCTTTAGCTCTTGATGAAATTCCCTAGATCAAACTTATGCGCAGAAAAAACTATAGTATATAACTTCACAAAGATATAAAAACAAGACATAAGAAAGGACAAAAATATTCATCTTCTTCTTTTCAAAATCACAATTTCTAAGGGTTAACATTTGACCTACTGTACTGACATAAAACTTCTTTTAAACCCTTATCACATAACTGATACATACTGACTATATATTGCATCCAAAAAAAAAAGATGGGTCTTTGGTGCTTAATGTGTATAGTTTGCTTAAATTTGACGCATACCCAAGCCTCATCCTTTTATTCCTTTCTTGAGCAAGTGAGAAACTACAAGAGCATAGGCAACGTATAGGTGCTACTTTCAACAATGAAGTCATAGTAAACACTATATTTATGCAGTAAAGAAAATTCAGAGAAGCAAGATGATGCAAACAAAAAAATTGTGACACAGAAAATAAAATAATTCTATATATTCTCTATGAATAATGTATATTCATAAGCACAATTTTAAATCATTGATAAGTTGATGAAAGAGAAAAAACTTCAATGCTGTCTGTATGTTCTAAGAATAATAGACATCTTCAAAAGAAAATCACAAAAATCATTCAGCCAGCTGCTTCAAGCCTCAAAATAGCAACACAACATAAACCATAACCACAAAATGCAATCAAATTAAAAATTCTCCACACGTATAGCAAAGGACAACCTTCTTGCAAAGCTTCATGCATACATATTTAAATTTAAGTTTTATGCAGGTGTGTTCTTTAGAAAAAGCACCTTTTGCATGAAAGTCATGGGTCTTAATAGCTGGCAAATATCCACCAAAAGCTCGACAAGATTCATTCTGAACTGTACAAGACCATCAGGCAGGTCAAGTACTCCACTCTCATCATTGAATGTAGATTCATCAACCTGCCAAAAAAAACCTAAATACAGTCATATTTGTGGGCAAGATGACAACATTTTACACCTTAGTTACATTTAACTAATTCTATATGCCGGTCTTCATTTGACTTATACATGTTTGTGCTTGTAGTTGCATCATAAAGAATGAAACAGAAACTACTTTTCCATCCAAAGTCGACGGCAAAAGAGGGTAGCCCCTCCATGCAAGTCTAGTGGGAAAGAAACTCATTACTCTCTCTCTCTCTCCACCGGCACATGATTAATATTGCTCTGAAGTAAACATCTTAGACCTTACGGTTTACACATTCAAAACTTACAGGCCTGATTCCATTAATCAAAATCAAGCCTGCAAAAATGTGTTGAATATCATTGTAGCAATGATGAATGTTTTTCTGCCCACCCCCAAGAATACAACATGCATACACGCATAAAACAGCCATTGCATGCTTTATGGTGCTAGTTTTGAGACTAGACCGTTAGTTAAAGAAATGAGGTATATTTTGCATTGATATGTGGCATGAACTACCTATCCAGATCCATGGGGCAAAATCAAAAAAAAAAAGAGAGAGAAGAGAAGAGAAGAGAAGGAAGACGGTAAGAGAACCTGAGCACGCAGTAGAAGAGCATCCAGTAAGACTGAAAATACAGAAAAAAACACATCTTCCACATGTTTCCTCTTTTCAGCACTATGCGTGTCGAGGCCAAGTACAGAGGATGCAACAGTAGACCTGCAAAGGTATTGTTAAAGAAGTTGTTGCTATCATGCTTTCAAGTTTCAACAAGAGCCAAATGCACTCTCTGTAATAAACACACATAGAAGGCTCAGAAGTCTGAACTAAACCACTAATAATTGAAAAATAACAATGAGATCATGATAGAATAAAAGAACCATCATTTACCAGGATACTCAATCTAGGTAAAACAGTATATCCATGCTATTTTCATTTATCTCAATATTTTTTTTCACCTAATACACAGTGAAACAAGAGACTCTTTGATGTTAATGAGATGAGTGTATGATTGGTTCTTTTCCCTTTCTTTCTTTAGTCAAGGGAAGCCTTATCTCCCATTCTCATTCTTTTCACCCACAAATATCTACTTCTTGACATCGACAAAAGTAGAGTCAGTTGTACCAAGAAATCCAATTTCCGGACATTTCCACAATTGACAATAGCATTCTAAAAAACATATTCAATGCTGGAGAGCTCCCTTATTTCTTTCCCAGAACACAATCCCAAAAAGGGTGACCAACCAAAAATCATTATTCTCCTTTAATAGAGCATATAACTCTACATCCCTAATTCATCCTCAGCTATAATCAACCACTGTTGAGTTCACAAGTTTATATAAGTACAACAAATCCAACAATAGCCTCGCATAAAACAAATTTTTGATTTCAACTCCTAGATATTTCTGTTATCAGTCAATTTTAGCTAAGGGTTTACGTTTTCTGTTACTTTTTTCTATGTTTTAACACAGAAATAAATTTATCAATGCAAGCTGTCTATCACAACTTCTGTACTCAAGAAATGGTACAAATATAATACCTCAGGGATGTATAAATTTCCTTATTCCACATTTTCCTTCTCAGTTTGATTACTGCACAAACTTGTGGACTTCCTATCTAAGTGCCTTATCTTTAGGATCAAACTCTACCAATAACTCCTCTGCTGACTAGAAAAATTATAACCCATCCGCATTGAGCTTCCACAAAATGAAATCTAAAACTTACTGAAGTACCAAAAGTGAAATACCTTTGGATGCTATTCTCATGCTAATTCATAAGTTTGATAAGTTAGATGACTATAATGTGTTTTACATTATTGACTTTGATAAAAACAAACTTTAGCCACAAGCATAGCGTTAAACGATGCTTTTTATTTCCTTTTGCGTAGTTACAAGAGCTATCAAAAACTTTGGCCAATAGGCTTAGTCATTTCTCTATTTCCTTTAATAAGTAATCTAAGGCTTGTATAGTTGGGCAATAATTTAATTATCAGTCAGTTATTAATTTGATTAAAAATACAATTCAAAGTTGGAGCAAACTAAATTATGACTGGCCAACCAATTAAAAAAACAAAACTGATTCTGCAGTTGTAATGCATCATGATGACGCATCTTTTCAGACATTTCATTGACTGAAATCAAAAAGCAGCAACGCACAGGAATATATATATAAAAATAAATAAATAACAAGATTATCGTGGATGTGTGCTATACTGCTATTTTTAACTTTTCAGGTTATACTGAAAAAAACAAAGAAGAGACGTGCAACAAAAAGAATACCAGAATTGCAAAGTTGAGTCTGCTATCTCCCAATCTTCACATGGAAATGCCACGCAACTGCAAAGTTTAGAAACTAATCAAGCACACGTCACATGCACAACGTTGAACACATCCATCGCAGAGAGCAAAACATTAATAATCTGAACAATTATTGTCCTCCCATTATTCCATAGACAACCAAAAAATATTACATATCTAATTTATAGAAGCTTGATGAAAATATTTGGAGTTGTGCCTTAAACATCACCTCAATAGTGCATCTGCTAGCGCAAGTGCCTCAACATTTGCCTCCACAATCATAGACGGTGCCTAGCATACAGAGAAAATGCAGACCGTAAAGCTAACAAGGAATAGGTGGGATACAGAAATTGGGAAAGACAGATTCATCAAAGAAAACAAATACAAGGTGAAAGGGCAAAGACTTACAGCCTGCCCAATTTCTGACATTAAGCATGCAAGACCATTGATTACTATCTCGTCTCTGTTACTGAGAGCTGGAAGAAGAAGTACCTCTTTAAGATAATGCACTTTGCTTAACAGCACCTGAGGTAGCCCCTACAAAAGCATCACCAATTAAAGATAGAATAATGATTAATGGAGCAGTGCAAAGTTATAAGACAACTGAAGCACAAACACAATAGGCAAGATGTGTACCTTCTTCCTTCATAATAACAAACATGCATATGCAAATCCATGTATACACATGAGTGTGTGTGAATATATGCCTTTGCATATATGATATATCGAGCTATAACTGCTATATAATCCATGACTCTCACACTACTACACAGCTTCTTATTATATAATGCCCGCATTTATGTTACAACAAACGATCAGTTAGAGATCAAGACAAACCTGACCGAATTAATAAATTTTACAAAGAGTATACATGATTTCGCCTCTATCTAATATTCAAAGGCCAATGCAGTGAACAACAGAAAACATTCCAGATTATTTGGAATTGGTGTCTGTTCTTGTGGTTCAGAAACTAGCTACAACTACACGATAAGGTAGGTTCACCCAACATAAGAGAGATACAAAACAGCCTCCAGCAAAAACACTGAAAATAACCATGCTTTTGGAAAAAACAGCAGAAAACGTACGTGCATTATATCTAAATTGAACTAAATCTTAAACCTAAGCCTGCTACCTCTAGATGACATAGAACAGAGTGCAGATCTAGTTATCCAAGTCAAATTTGGAGTTTGTTTGACAGCTTGAATAAGTGCTAGCTCATGTAGCAACTAGGAAGGTAAATGAGTAGGATTAATGCACAAAATAAAATAAGAAAAAGATATTTCTTCCCTTCAACTTTAGTTATGAAACAAAGACATCACATATCTCATTTCATTATTGATAATAGATACAACATATAAAAAATAACCATATTTGGTTATCATTTGGCCATCGGATTTCAGATCACCACCATTTGGTTCTTCAATTCACTAGATAAAACATTGCATAAGATAATCCTATATAACTAACTTTTTTGAAATGGAAAATACCATTAATGCTGCAGCTAAATAAAAATTCAACGCATGAACACATAATAATATAACTATCTTGTTTTAATTATATGAAAAATGATCCAACTAAATGACAGGAATATACCTCATACCGACTCGCAAGTTCAATGAGAACTTCAACTGCCAAATCGAAAGATGATGAAACCTATAACCATCATGTGAAAAGAGATTTCTTATGAGTGCCACTAAAACTGTTGGGTTAGCTCTCGGGGATACTATGTATACCTGCAAAGAATTAAATACAAAACTAAGAAGTGGATGTGTAGGCAGGGAGCCTTGTGGAATTTCTGAGAAGCACCCTGCTCGCACCTGCATCAGCAAACAAAAAATCAAATTTAATCATATTATGACATACTACATAAGCTGCATGAGAAATTATTAGGAAATCTTTATATATACAGGTTGGAATTTATTTATTTTTTGATGATGTATACAGGTTGGAATTAGTTTACCATAATTCAGCATAGTAGTGTACTGCAATAATCAAGAGGAAACTAAGAAAAGCATCTAGAACACAAGTGTAACAGTAAGTTACAGACACATTTTTCAACCATAGTCTTACCCAGCTGAGCAAGCAACGAAGAACTTTTCTATTCCTTTCATGCAATTGAACACCGCCGTCGTATGTTTTCTGAGATTGTTCCAGAAGGAACTCGAGCACCGAAGGAGTATGTGACAGAAGCTGGATTAAGTTGTGATTGACATATAAGTGGGTAGATAAAAAGCCTAAGAGAAAAGGTAAAAAGGAACAAAAATAAAGAGCATAAACCTCTTGGCCATACTGGCTTCTATGAGCTTGACTAATAGTATTATCTGAATTTTGAGTGTCAACAAGTTCTTCAGGAAGAACAGTAAGCATCTCGAGAACAGCAACATTGCCATCTTCCTGGTTCTGCAGGGTCTGAAGGCTGTAGAAAAGCTGCTCTATAGGTTTTCCATGCTCAACGGCGCGAAGTATAAGGGCAGAAAGTGCAAGACAGATTTGTGTCAAAAGCTGTCATTAAGAGATCACAACAAGGGTTCATCAACACTGAATACTCCATTTGACTTCACACATGCAGGAGCAGTAATGGTACTAAAAACACAGTCTAACACCTAATTAACGGTCCAAGTTGGAGCACCCAAATTGGGCTACTTAGAAGGAGAAAAACTGAAGCACCTGGGAAGGGCCTGAAGTAAATCTCTTGGCAGCCAGAAGAAGAGCATTTAACAAGGCATCCTTAGCTCCTAAATGCAAATAATAACCTTCGCTTTGGATCTGCAGCTCAAACAATCAAGTATATAATATAGTGTAGAATTAGAATGTATATAAAACACCTAATCAGAATGCCGTGGAACTAACATTAGAATTTCACATTTAACAGTATGAAAGAGCAATTTTAGCCCAGGAAATAATCAATTAATTTGATACAAAACTTAACACTAAGCTCCTATGATTAAGGTCGGAATGCAAATTACAGAACCGTATTATCATAACAGAACCTAATCTGAATTAACCTAAGCAAAGCAACTTAACCTAATAAAAGAACAGGAAGAGGAAAAGCAAAAGAGAAGAGGAAGAAGGACCTTGCGCTTGAGAATCTGAGCAGCGAAGAATTCAAGTTCAAAAGCAGAAGAGAAGAGCGGGTGAAAATTGGAATTAGCAGTATAATGAAGACGAAATTGGTGAGAAGTGAGAATAGAAGTAGCCACTTCCCAAGCAGCATCCGTCTGCTGGAACTGAACCAGCCATTGATTTGCAGCCACGCGGTTACATGACTGAGTGTCGTGATTTAAAACATGGACTGCTTCGGCTACTTTCAGTTGCAACTCCATTTCCTTTTCTTAGCCAAACAAAATTCAAATAAAATAATCAATCAATCATCGAGAGAAGGATGGCTGGTCTGAAGCTCTGTTTGATTCATCGAACGGCTAATTGGGTTTTGTGGATTTCTTATTTTAACAAAACCAATGGAGACGAATGGTAGTTTCGTAATTGCTGCTACGGCTTTAGTGAACTGGCCTTTTTTGCCCTTAAATCTCCAATCCAAAAACTACAAATTTATTAAAATACATTATAATTTTCAAAAAATTAATGATTCTGAGTGGTAATTTTTAAATTGTTATTTGGTTTAATAAAATTGTTTAAAATAACATAAATTTATACTTATTATTAACATGTACTAATAATAAGTGAATATAATTACATAATAAATTCAAAAATAATTTTTAAAATTTATTATATTAATTGTTAATATGATATTAAAGGAATTATTTTTAGCATTTTGCAAATTTTATTTTTAGATAAATTTTAATAATATAAAAACAATAAAATTACTTTTTTAAAAAATCTATTTTTAAGTGAACTAAAAGTGGTTAAAATTTTCAGCTGATTTTTATCTCTTTCAAAAAAAAGCGAATCAGATAATTTTAGTGATATATTTGATTATAAATAATATCTGTTTTACTAAAAGAATATTTAATAATTGAATTTTTATAATTGTATACAAATAAGCGTTTTCAAAAATATTTGAGATGTGCATTAATAAAAGAAGCGGGCTGAGTTCGTGGGCCTCTGATTATGTAATACCACTGAGTCATTCTTTGTTGGAGACCACAAGCACAACACAACTGAAGGTGCAGAAGAAAGAAAGTCCTCTAATGGCTGCTCAGTGTTTTTGTCCACTCGCGCCCCCGGTCAAACCATCCCCATCAACAGCTTCTCTTTCATTTCTACCCTCGCGCGCTCGCTCCCTCTCCTTCCACCGCCTCTCTACTGCCACCCTCACTTTTCGACTCAAATCCAATTCTATCCGCTGCGGTACATCTCCACTTACTTTCTACTTTTCTAATTTTTTAAATACCCACTCGTTACTTTAATTTCTTGTAACAGCTTTATCGCCGGAGTTGAAAACCACGCTGGATAAAGTGGTGACGTCCCAGAAAGTAGTTCTATTCATGAAAGGAACAAGGGAATTTCCCCAGTGTGGATTCTCAAATACAGTCGTCCAAATTCTGAATTCCATGAATGTGCCGTACGAGACGATTAATATACTGGAGAATGAAATTCTTCGTCAAGGATTAAAGGAGTATTCTAGCTGGCCTACTTTTCCTCAGCTTTATGTTGATGGTGAATTTTTTGGTGGCTGTGATATTACTGTCGGTAAGTTCACCTTTTACTTCACAATCTTGTGTTTCTGTCCGTAATTAGGATGTTAATTCCTGTAAGTTCACCTCTTAATTTCTGTGTTTATGGAGAATTTCAGTGTCAATTTGCATAGGGACTGGGCTAACCTCTCCACTTCAGCACCATCCATTAGTTTCTTTAGGTTTCAGTCTTTCAGAGGTATTTATTGGGTTTCAAGCTTGAACCCAATCATACCCGATCAACCAAGAAGTTTATTTGTTTTCTTTTTCTTCTGAAATTAGAATGTTGTGTTGTGTTGTGTTGGAACAATTTAAGCGGCAAGTAAAACAAGGTGTTCATAGATGTTTATATTGTTAGTGGTTTGAGAATGACTGTCGATCTGTACTTTTTCATTTGTACAGTAATGTCACTTTGAGGTTGGTACAATCTGTCAACCTCGGGAAGACAGGCAAAAGATAAATAAATATGCAGCCTCTGAAAGATAAATGGCTAGTGGGTTCGGAGAGAGCACGTACTATCTTTAATGTCTTGAAGTTGCTTGTGACGTTCTACAAAATGTCGAAAGAGATCTCAATGGTGTGAAATTTGTGGGATAGCTCCTTTAATTTATAATTAAGCTCATGAAGGATGTGGAGTCAATTCAGTATTTGAGTACATTAATTATGTACTTCTTATTGGAGTGTTCAAATATGGGTTATGTGGGTTATGAACGTTGGATGAGATGGTATTTTTAGTGTAACATTGACAATTTGAAATTCTTTTTGGATATGGACTAACTATAAAATGAGCTCTCAAAGTGGCTTATAGGAAAATATCTGCATGTATATCAGAGATTGGTATAAGTTGAAGTTGTGTAGGTAAATGGAAATCCCTATTTTTCCATCCACGCCTCATGACTATTAGTTTATTGAATGAAAGGTAAATGTTTCTTTTCGCTTTTCTCTAGAGTCAGTAATGCCTCTTCTTGAGAATGCTAACCTAGATAATTAGCTAAGGAGCTCCTCTAGTTTGAGCATGTCATTATATGATGGCACGTCATTTGAATAATTACTGAGATGGAGTAATGAATCCAACATGGATTCTGCATATACATAACCTAACAGGAATAAAGACATTGGATATACATTTCACCATCATTGTTTGTCTTACTATTGCTAAGTTAGAAGCTTCTTTAGTGGAGAACTAATTTTGTTTATATCAGTCTGCTAGTTTCTCCTCAATTTCTTACTGTTTGCACTAAATTTTTGCATTGACACTGTATTTGCCTACTCAATTTGAGTAGATAAAGTATCACATACAAATTTATCATGTTATCTACTTAAGTTGTTGATGTTCTGAACTCAGTTTAATTGAATGCAGATGCATACAAGAGCGGAGAGTTGCAAGAGTCATTGGAGAAAGCAATGTGCTCGTGAATCTAAGAATTGTTGAAGGTTGTTTCTTTGTTCACTTGGTAAAATTGGTTGTGATGTAATTGTTTGTTGTTTAAAGACAATCTTTTTATATCAATGTTGGTAAGCCGGTAACTTAACTCTTCATAATGATTTTACAGTTATTGGGATGCATTTTTGGCAGGAGAGCTCCTAGCAGTAGTCTAGCTGTAGATTTCCCCCTCAAAATGCTCAAACAAATGGCTGTTAAAATTCTTTGATGGAACTGTAACCAAGGGCTTTTAAAAAAGTGTTGTTAAGTATGGTAATTGAACAAATAATGACTGATTACATATCTTTGAAGTTATATCTGTATATCAGTTCTTATGGTAATTGATCAAATAATGTCTATTCGAGTTTGCACATTAAGATACTCTATTCGACAGGTTCGGGAGTCTAATCGATTTTAATTATTATTATTTTTATTTTATACTCTTATTTTTCTATTACAATTGTATATATATATATACATATATCTTAGTCAGGGCGAGCTCTATTTTCAACTATGCTACTATACCCTATCTTAAAATAAAATTTGATGAATTTATAGTTTGTCGGTTCTACTCGGCTTGATTATAATCAGGATACTCAAATTCGAGCAGGTTCAGATATTTTTTTATATTTATATCTTTAATAGACATCATTAGTCATTTAGTTGTGAGAGGTTGATACGTGCATATTTTACCTTTTTAGGATTATATATATTTTTATTACTATTGTTATTTTTCTACTATTTTTTTTAAAATTTATTATATAGATATATTTGTTCAATTGAGTTTGGAATCAAGCCTAATCTCTTAGAATAATATTTTTAATCGATTATTATGTTTCAAAATTTTAGACTCGGACCAAGATCAAATTTGATAGTTTTTTTGACTCGATTCGGTTTGATTACATTTCTTATCATTCAGGATACTCAGAGTGGAAATTGGAGTAGGTGTGAGTTTATTCTTTTATAGTTTGGTTGTGAGAGGTCCATATGAGCATATTTTCAGCAGAACATATCCATGAGAAAAATCCATTTCAACACGAAAGTAGTTAAGAAGAAGTACAATGACAAGCCAATAAGAGAAATTTCATCCTCAAAGTTATAAAAGAAGGAACATACATAAATATATGCTTGTATTTGCTTGCACAAGCATAGCATTTATCTAGAGTATATATACTATTATTTATGATCAACATTCTGTACTAGTCTCAGCATAAGTTTATAGTAAATAGTAAGACAAGCTGATGTTTATTGAATTCCAGCTCCCAATTTCTCCCTCAGGTTTTTCCTTAATATTTTTCCAGATGGTGCCTTTGGAATTGCTTCTGTGAAGAACACGCGATTTAATCTTTTGTAAAACACCACCTGCATCATCATTCGTCACTTTAAGTTAGTAAGAGTGTATCTAAGTCCGAGTTACTTAGAGACAGTTGCTTGAAATATACTCAAAGTGGACTTGAGTTTTGAGTTCAAGCTATTCAAATTAATTCTCGAGTCGAATTAAAACAATAGCTTTATAATCTGAGAATTTACCTGTTTGGAAATGTACTTCTTGATGTCGTCCTCTGTGATATCGGACTTGTCGGATCTAACTACAAATGCAACCGGCACTTCTCCAGCACTATCATCTTTCATTCTAATGGTTACAAAATTAATTATGTTAAGTGAAAATACATAGCTGAAGAAAACTTGTATACTTATTTCAGGATGCAACACTTACCCAACAACAGCAGCATCAGAAATGTCAGGATGAGCCAGCAACATTGCCTCAAGCTCTGCAGGAGCAACCTGATACCCTTTATACTTAATCAATTCCTTCAATCTATCAACAATGAAGAGCTCATCATCATCATCAATGTACCCAATATCCCCTGTGTGTAACCATCCCTGTTTGTCTATAGTTCTTGCTGTTGCCTCAGGGTCATTCAGATATCCTGAAACATTTCAAAACGGCATACTCATCTTTAAAACGCTGTCACTTTTGATTGAATTGGAGTTACAATATAATATGTCAAATCGAAGCTAAATTATACCTTTCATGATTTGATCTCCACGAATGCAAATTTCTCCAGGCTTGTTTCTTGGTAAAGAGTCACCAGTTTCAGGATCGACAATCTTCATCTCGGCATTCCTGACGACAGTACCGCATGCGCCTGCTTTTATGTCAAATGGTTCTTTTGCAAATGCCAAGCACATAGCTAGCACTGGTCCAGCCTCTGTCATCCCATATCCCTGTATATATACCACATATACCATCAGAACATATTTTAGTGTTTTTATCGAATTAACTCTGACTAGTTAAATCTGTTCGATGTCATATTTTAATTAATTCAATTAAGTCAATGCGATTAAAGTAATTCGGCTTTTATTAACCGAACCGACTGCTTGTATTTTTATTAACACCATCATCTATTATTTTCTGTTTGTCCAAATCTTAGTTGTATTTGAATGACCCTACGTCATTATATACATTCTTTTGGCTCCACTTATTTGTATGAACACTACAGCCTGCTAAATGGAGGACGAAAAGGACACAAAGAAGTCGAGTCTCTTCCATAAAATCAGTCATACTTCATTCAAATTTTTAAAATATTAATAAAAAAATTTAAATTAATTATAGAGTACAAGGTTTTTTTGATAATTTGATTAAGAATATATTGAAAAATGACAAATTATAGAAACCAAACACTGTAATTTTTACCTGTCTGTCAGTTATATATATATATATACTGTCAGCTTGGTTCAAGCTATACCAACTGCATCTATCTAAAATAAATAAATACTTAATTCGATTGATTGGGAATTTCACCTACAAATTTTAGCATTTAAATGGTTCATAAAGATTCTTCTCAAAAAAGGGTTCAAAAAGATACTAGTATTTAAGATGACGTGTCTTACTATAGATAATTCGCCATTATATTTTGGTTTTGAATTCACATTTAGATTTTCTTTTTCCTATTAAAGTTAAAGAAATAAACCTATGTATTTGCTTCCCTTTTTATTTATAAGGTTGTATTTTAAGATATTGAATAAAAAGCTGTTTTTGGTAACAAAAGAAGTAAGAAACAAATACCTGACCAAGCACAGCTTTAGGAAACTTAGCCCGAACAGTATCTTCAAGCTCCTTACCAAGAGGTGCCGCTCCAGATTTCAACATTCTTATGGACGATAAATCATAGTTATCGGTTTCCGGCGACTTAGCGATGGCCAAAACAATCGGCGGGACAATCGGAGCAACACTCACCTTATATTTCTCTATCAACTGCAACAGCAGATTGATATCAAACTTGGGCATAATCAAAATGGCACCTCCAACTCTCAGTCCACCCAACATTATTGAATTCAATGCATAAATATGAAACATCGGCAAAACGCACAAGATCACATCTTCGCTATGAAAATACAAATTCGGATTCTCTCCGTCAACTTGTTGAGCTACACTAGTAACCAATCCTTTATGCGTTAACAGCACTCCTTTCGGCAAACCTGTCGTGCCCGACGAGTACGGCAGAGCCACAGCGTCTTCCGGGGCAATATCAACCTCCGGCAAGTCATTCTCGTCGGCCTGAGCTAACTCAGAGAAATGAAAACACCCTTCAGGAGCTGAGTCTATACAGAAAATTTTCATATGATGATCAGCAGCCAAATCTTTGAGTTTGTCTACGTAAGCAGCATGTGTAATTATGATCTTAGTATTTGAGGCCTTGGCTTGCTTAGCTATCTCTGCAGACGTAAACAAAGGATTCGCAGCAGTAGCAATGGCGCCGCGGAACGAAGCTCCGAGAAAAGAGAGAACAAACTGAGGACAGTTATGGAGTAAGATCATGATAACCTCGCCTTGTTGAATACCAAACTTGTTGAGTCCTGAGGCAACTCTGCGCGAAGTGATCTCAACTTCTTGGTATGTTAGAATGTCCCCCGTGGCGCCATTGATCAAGCAAGGTTTGGAAGCGTAGTTGGAGATGTTTTGGAAGATGTATGAATGCAGAGGAAGATTCTTGGGGATGAAGATATCAGGAAGCCTGGAGCGGAAGATTATTTCAGAGCCCTGAACCTTTATTTCTTGACTGCTGTTGTTGTTGTTCTCCATTGTTAATTCTTAAAAGCTAGAGTTAGGCAACAAAGATTATGGAGAGATGATTCAAATGAGGGACTCTGTAATGAAGAAGTGAGCGCCCCCTGAGAAATGAAGAGGGAAAATGGGTGGTGCTCATATAGAATAGAATGAAGATGGTTGGTGAAAGGCTAAAATGGGAATTATGGAGATGTTTTAGGGGTCAAATGGGTACATGCTTTGAAAAGTATGAAGGTGGGTTTGGTGACTTGTAGTGGAGTTGGGTTGGTGAGAATGGATTACCTTTTGGTATGTGGGACCCATTTGGTTTGGTTGTCAAAGATTAATCAGGTTGACTTATTATGATTACATGAAAGGTGAAAATAGTGATTTGGTGGCTATCTTTTTTTTTCTTTAACCAAATTTACTCTCACTAATTCAAAAAATCACTACACTATCACATTTTTTTACGATATAGTCTCTCTACTAAAAAAAGATGCTCATCTTAGACTCTTACATTATCAATTGAGTCTTCCCACCTATTTCCATTCATTTTCGTTAGAGATGAACTCAATATGTAATTGCATGGATATGAATGTATAAAAGAATTTAATTTGGATAAATTAATAATGTAAGGATCCAATATGAATGCTTTTTAATATATGATAGTACATGAACTTAAATATGCGCTAAGCCAATTAAATTCAAGCTGAATGGAACTCGATCTATAAATATTTAAAAATTTAATTAAATATTAATATTTCTGTAATATGTTGGATATATTTGCTAATTAAACATGTTTGATTGAGCTTTTAATGCTTTGAGATATTTTAAAAGAATTTTTAGTAAAAAAATCAAAAAGTCAGAGAATATTATTATTACAACAATAATTTAATATAAATTGCTGATTAATGTATAATATAAGTGTGAAATTCATGTATAATAATTCATTTTACGTGCAATGTTTATATTCTATGATTTTTAAAAATTAAACTCCAAAAATTACTTAATAGAGACAAATTATATGTTCAATATATATTATGAGACTTGTAATTACTAATTAGTGGGTAAATACCATAATGTTGAACCGTAACAAATAGACGATGATAATTATATTTGTTTCATTCACGTTATGTGTTTGGAAAATAGTTTTTTGAGAAAAAAGACATATCAACTGTTGATGATTAATAATAAGATAAATGATTGACTAATATATATTTGGCTTAGGTAAATAAATAAAATACATTGAGAAAATTGGTTTATTTTTTTTTTCCAGAGAAAATTGGTTTAATTGTGTTATGTTGTGTATACTCTATATATTACCTACCACCGGTCCATTTGTTTGAGTTGGCAAATTTTGTGATCCTCCTTCAACCGCTGCCCTTCACCAACTACAACAACGTATGTGGCAACCATTTGGAAGGTGGATAATAACATTTATTTTCCTTCTATTTTTTTAAAACATTTTGGAAGACAAATTCTTAAAAATAAGTTAAGAAGGTATTTTATTGTTATCAATTACATTGTTCATCGTTTTTATTTAATGCACGACTGCAACCTGTTTCAATTATTAATAGATCACAAGATATGATTTAATTTGAGTGAAGCGTGAATGTAGCTACACTTTAGCAATGTAATTAAATTGTAGTATATGTTGGCTACAACATCGTGCTTGTTGGAGTTGGTGGGTGGGAGTCCATGAAATGAAACAACTCCAATTTGTAATTTGTAATTTATAATTTATAATTGAAGCCTGTTCAAAATAAAAGACAAGAGTTGCAGTAGGTATATAGCTACACTTTCAAACACATCAAATATGAAAATATTCAACGCCACTCTTCCCAAATTTCCATATTTTATTTCTTTTCTCTAATTTAAACGTTTTACACTCTTAAGCCATCTTCAACCATCTAATATAAGTACTTATCCACCTAAAACATTATTTTTTTACACTAGTTAAATATTGTTTATTAATGACCTATAACTCAAATGGTAGAAGTGTTGCGCAGTAAATGGTTAGGTCGTTATATTTCGTATGATCATAGCGACAAATATTATTCTATTTGTTTTGTTATATGGTGAACAAATAAAAAAATATTAATTTTTATAAAAGGTATATATATATATATATACTATATCTAAAAGCACGAATGAGGAGGGATAGGCAAATTTATGTTAATATCCTTAATACTATTAAAATTATTATTCAATAATAACTATTCTACCTAAATATTAGTTGATTGAAACTACTTTTAATACGATTAAAATATTCACCTATTTTATAGAATTTTATACCATATCTACAACGATAAGCTTTTGAGTAATTAAAAAAGGGCTTATTAGGTGTTTACCTAAAATAAGAAAATAATAGGAAATATTACTTCAGTGTGGAAAAGATATTAAAAATACCTCATGATTTTTGTCTAATTATTTTTATACTCTCCGTGTCAAAATATTCAGAATTTTACTCTCATATAACTGACAGCCTCTCTCCTCTCTCCTCTCTCCTCTCTCCTCTCTCCCTTCTCTTTCTCTCTCTGGTTCTCTTTTCTCCATTTTTGTTCTCTCCTTCTTCATTATTTCTCCGCCATCACCTCCGACATCGCTCCGACATTGCTCCGACATCGCCTCCATCATCGCTCTGCCATCGCCTCCGCCGTCGTTCCGCCATCGCCTCCGCCGTCGTTCCACTATTATTTGAGATTTAAATTATCGATTCTGTAATTTTTATGGTTTATTTTAACTTACAGACTTAAAAAATATCGATCTTGCAATTTTTCAGTTTTCAGATCTAAAAATCTGTAGAAAAAAACGATTTTCATTTGAAAAAAATAATTTTCTGCAAAAAAAATGATTTTCTGTGAAAAAACAGTGTCTGATTATCATATCATTATCACTACATTATCATGTTGTTATCATAATACTGCAGAAAATAAAAAAAATTCCATGAAAATAATGTTTGATTATCATATTGCTATCATAACATTATCATGACATACTTTGTCATAACAGTATATTATCATAACATTATCATGGCGTATTTTATCATAACAATATATTATCATAACATTATCATGACCTACTTTATCATAATAATATATTATCATAACATTATCATAACGTATTTTATCATAACATTTTATTATACCTTATCATATTATTATCAAACGGTATCATATTATTATCATCAAATTTATCATACTATTATAATAACATTATTTATCTTTTATCATAACTATATCATACTATTATCATAATATTATCATGACGTACTTTTATCATAACTGTATCATAATTTTTTATCATAAACTTATCATAACATTATCACAATATACTTTATCATAACAGTATCAAAAAATATTATCATAACATTATCATGACGTATTTTATCATAACTATATCATAACTTTATCATACTATTATCATAATCTTATCATATTATTATCATAATCGTATAATATTATGATATTGATATGATAACGTTAATGGTATAGATATGCTAACGTTAGTGATACCGAAAGCAATTTTTTCAGATCTGAGCGTTAAAATAACTCGTAATAATCACCACGAGTTAAGAAAAAAATTGCTAAAATTTGATATAGAAGAGCGGCGGATTTGCGGCGAAACGACTGCAGATCGGTGAAGGATTGACGAGCGACGAAAAATAAAGATAGAGAAGAAAAAGAGGAAAAAAAAGAAGAAGAAGAAGAAGAAGAAGAAGAAGAGGAGGAGGAGCAGTAACTGCTCTGAGAGTATAAAAATAAATTATAAAAGAGAGGGAGTAAAAACTTAAATTAAACAGGTAGTTATATTAAAAAAAGCCACGTCAGAGTAAAAACAGAAATAAAAAAAAAACGGGAAGTATTTTCCATATCTTTTTTTTTGGTGAGGTAATCTTTACAATTATTTTAAAAAATGGAGTGTTTTTCCTAATTTTCTCATTAAAAAATTTCCTACTACAACTTAAACAATTAGTAAATTGGTAATAATAGCAAATATATTCAATAGCAGCGAATCTAAAGTATAATAACTTTGTTATGTAGATTTTATACTTCTACTTAAATAAAAAATATTTTTGTGATCATAAAAAAATAAAAAATAAAACAGAAATTAAAAAAATAGTAAAATAAAATATATCAAATTTAGAATATTATTTTTATTTATATGAATTAAACATAATTTATTGTATTTAACCACATAAGCTGAGAAGTTGAAAAACAAACGGTTTTTCGATTTGCCAAAAGGTAAATGTTGATGCCTGTTTTTACCAAAATTTTAAAGTTAGTATTGTAATTGCAAATTACGCTAAAGTTCGTGATTTATTTGCAAACGTGCCAAATTATATATATGGCAAAGACAAATATTCATTATGTCAGTATACATGTTCTTTCCGGCTTCCAATTCAGCAAAATTGTCCTGAAAAATAATCGGTGTATCGACTTCCAAAAGTGCAAAGTTCATTATCAAGTTTAAAAATTTATGTTGTAATTGCAAATTAGGTCAACATTAGTGTATGAATTTGTATTTAACCCATTACATAATTATAAATAAATATTATTGATGTTAATTGATTTTAAAAATTAATGAATAGAAGTATCAAATTTGTTTGTAATGAAAATTCTAATTTTATTATTATTTATAAATAAAATATATTACTATAATTATAATAAATTTAATTAATATGATAAATTGACGAGTCACGTTATGAGTTACGTGTGTAATACATAACATGAAACTAATATATATATATATATTGGAATAAATTGGTAGTACAATAATGTTTAGTGTTAGAATGCCTTTAGCCTTAGGTGAATACATTTTTTCTTCAAAAATATCACCAGTAAAGGAAAAAATAATTTTCTATTTCGAGAGAAATATATCATGAACTTTCTTTGAATAACTACTTATTTTTTGTCTTTATATTGAAATTTATTTTTTTAAATATAAAAAAATTCAATTCCATATTCTACTTAATAATTAAAAAAATGATATTTATTAAAATGATGGCAATCTTGTAAATTTATTTATTACTTATTTACACATTTGAATAGTAATGTTACTAGATTGCCATCATTTTAATAACGTGTCTTGTCCATAGATGACGTGGTGGACTGAGTTTATCTAAAAAAAATTCTAAAACATGTTATTGGTTCTTCAACATTAGGTAGTTGGTGTTATGAATATTTCCAATTGTTTGTGATTATAAAAAATTTGCTGGTGTTATGAATATTCCCAATTGTTTGTGATTATAAAAAAATCAAATGTTTGGCTAATTTAATTTTAGCTAAACCGATCGGTTATTAATCGGTTCAATTCATTAAATAAAATAGTTGGTTTTGTGTTTCTGACTATGGCCGTCTACTTTGACAATCATCTTTTAGTGAACAAACAAACCTAAAACACCTCCCCCTTCTCAGTACCTAAGAACTTTTGGTTTAAAAAATGTTGACTTTGACATCCAAATGAAATTAGAATTGGAAAAATTATACCCAAGATAGTATTATTAATGGAGAAACAATATCACCATTTTTGTTCAATAAAATGCCAAAATATATATTGACTCATTCCATATTAGAAATAATCGCAGAAAATCTTTTAATAACACGGATTCCTATTTCTTAATGATATGCTAATAATTACCCATATCCCCTGAATTTTAGGGGTACGGGCGCTAAATCTCCTAATGTTTAAAAACGGGCGCTAAACTCCCTAATCTTTGTGGCGGCGCTCACAAAACCCCCTGAGTGAAAAATTCGGCGATTTTTGCGGTTTTTGTCGACGTGGCACCTGATTTCTCAGCCAGACACCAACTGGCGGCGCATGTCCCCCCGGCACGCATGTCTGACATCTGCTGCCTGTGTAAGAATTTGTCAGTTGATTTTTTTATAAAAAAATAAAAAATTAAATGAAAAGTAACCGCGGTAAGTTTTATTTTTCTCTCTCTTACTTTTCCTTTTCCCCTCTCTCTCCCCCTCAGTTCCGTTTCATTTTATTTTCTTTTCAAATATTTTCTCCTCTCTTCGTCTTCTTCATTCATCCCACTGAGACTGACCTAGGCTGTGATCCTTTCCCATTTTTCTTTCATTTTTTCTCATTTTTCTTTCATTGTTTCCCATTCTTCCTCCATTGTTCAACATTGTTTCTCATTTACCGAAAAAGAGCACCTTTGTAAAAAATATAAGAAAATTCGCTGAAAAATCTAATAAAAAGAGAACATTACATCTGTAACAAAAAAGAAGAAAGTGATCAAGGGAGTAGTTGAAGATTGTTTTTGATAAAGGTAAGAAATTTAAACTTACTTGCAATTTGATTTTTTTGTGGGTTGGTTAGAAATTTTAACTCCACTAACATGGTTTACAGGTTTTTAGTTTGTGTGGCTGCAAAAAAAATGAAGAGAAAGGGATTCAGAAAAGGAAAAGAAAAAGAAAAGACTTAGTCCAGAAGAGGGACTCTTGGAACTCCTCGGTATGGCTTGATGGATAGTTCCAGCAGCGATGATGTTGTTGAAGGTATGCTTGTAGTCTATTTTATAGGACATTTGTGCTAAGAAATTGGCAGAGTTGATGACTGTTAAAGTTGATAAATTTGTAGGACCACTTAATTAGAAACATGTCAAATTGTTTTTTTTAGAGATAAATTGGTTGATTGCTTTGGGTCCATTTCTTTTTAGCTTTGTATGCTTTTTAAATAATAGAATATGCTTTGTATGCTTGGTGATTGTGATAGTTGAGTTTTTAATATGTCTTTATGTGTTGGAACTGCTGTTTTAGACAATTAAAGTATTGTTGTTTGTGTACTTAATGATGGTTGTTGTTCGTTGGTTGGTTGGTTTGTTGGTTGAATTTAGTGTTGCCTTTTTTTTGTTTTTTTTGTTTCCCCTGCAGATATAAATTGTTTTACCATCAACTTACACATTGGTGGGGAACTTAGGGAGTGGGGATATCATAACGGGAAAGTGAAGTGTGGGGTATGTAACCTTGATGTCATTAGAATGGCTAAGTTTGATAAATGGGTGGCAAAACTGTTACCCAAGAAGCTTGTTGACTATCATTGGAAAGAGACAGCCGTAGAATATAACGAGGGGATAAAACCAATTAGCCATGAGGAGGATTTTATGGAAATGGCCAGGACTGGGGCAAAGGCGGGGACTGCTGAGGTTTACGTTAGGAAGTACTCCGTTGGGGATGTTAGGAAATTAAAGCCTAAGAAAAGTCCTAGTCCTCCTCCTCCATCAGCAGTTGTCTTAGAGGAAATTAAAGAAGTGAAGGACAGTTTCATCTATCCTAGACTGGGCCTAGTGTTGAGTTAGTAAAATTGGGCGAAGCATGGGGATCGTGGCTTCAGGAAAAAGGTGCCAGGTGCGATCAGAATGGTACAAAGTCAGGGACCAGGGGTGAAAACTCCAGGGAGCCAGGGGCCATGGTTGAGAACAAGGTCAGCAAGTCAAGGGCCACTAATGATTCAAGGTGAATGAGAACTTGAACCCCCCCTGCGTACACACATGTTGGTGAATCAGCGGTTCGACAGTGGATGAAAAACAGTATGAAAGATCTGATTAGGGCGGGGCGTAGTGAGGGGCAAAATATAACTGAGAGGTTTGAGAAGGGGCAAAATGAGGGGCTGAACGAGGGGGAAAATCAAAATCTGAATGAGGGGCTAAATGAGGGAGAAAATCAAAATCTGAATGAGGGGCTAAATGTGGGAGAAAATCAAAATATGAATGAGGGGCTAAATGAGGAGCTGAACGAGGGGCAGAAAGATAGGGTGAGTGAGGGCCAAAATGAGGGGCCAAACGACGACGAGCATGGGCAGATGGGAATAGATGAGGTTAGTGAGGGGCTTTATGATGGGTTACCTGCTACTAATGGAATGTGGAACGAAGGGGACCTTGGTGAGGTCAATCAATAAGTTAATCAGGGGGGCCCTGCTGGTGATGAGCAATGGGAACTTGAGAGGCCAAGTCAGGTTGAGGACCAGTGGCAAAAATATGAAAACTTCGATGAGTTGTTAGATGGCCTTTCAGCTGAGCTTCGGGAACTATTCGAATTGCCCAGTGTAAGAGAGAAGGATGTTCATGAGGGGAAGAATGTGGCAGATGAGGGGGCTGTAAATGAAGAGCAGAATGTGCTGGAGGCTGGGGCTGTAAATAAAGAGTAGAATGTGCCGAAGGATGGGGCTGTGGATGCAGAACAGACTGTGCAAGAGGAAGGGGGGGCTTGTGGATGCAGAGCATAATGTGCAAGATGAGGGGGGCTTGTGGATGCAGAACAGAGTGTGCAAGAGGAGGGGGGCCTGTGGATGCAGAGCATAATGTGCAAGATAAGGGGGGGCCTGTGGATGCAGAACAGACTGTGCAAGAGGAGGGGGGGCCTATGGATGATGCATTTGACCCCAATCTTGGTGATTACATAGTTGACCCCGATTACGATGTATGGGATGATGACGAAGATCTCTTGACAGAGCTGAGATCAACAGGCCAACTAGACAGAGAGTCATCAGTTCCAGTCAATGGGGAAGAAGTTGATGTTCAATCAACACAGAGGTCTGGTGGCAGACCAATGGGTAGTACACAGGCAGAATTTGGCCCAGGTGGTGTAGAAAGAACCATAAACCCGAATTTGAATGATGCTGAGTCGGACTATATTGCATCGGATGACAACAACACAACCTCTGATTCTGATAGTCAGACTGGTAGGTGGTTTTCCAGGTTTAATGAGGAGGCTGCGAAAGCCAATCCCTCATTCACTGAAGAAATGTTGTTTGATAATAGGCACCAGTTCAAGAAGGCCTGCAGGGAGTGGGACATAATGAACAGGTATCAAGTTTGGTTCCCGTGTAATGAGAAATTAAGGGTTAGGTGCAAGTGCTATGCTAAATGTGGTTTTTTCGTCTTTGCTTCAAAACTAGCAATGTCAGATCCGGAAGACGAGACATTCCAAGTGAAGTCCTTTTTCTTGGAACACACTTGTCCTAAGAGGACAACCAACTTTCATGTCACAAGTGCGTATCTGGCAGATAGTTTTTTGGAGAAGTTCAGAAACAATCCCGACTATACCCCTGAGCAGTTTAAGGGCAAGATCCAAAGAGAGCTGAAACAGAACATCCCTATCCAGAAAGCAAGAACATCCCTAGCCACGTCGACAAAAAACGAAAAAATCGCCGAGTTTTTCACTCAGGGGATTTTGTGAGCGCCCACAAAGATCAGGGGGTTTAACGCCCGTTTTTAAACATCAGGGGGCTTAGCGCCCGTAACCCTAAAGTTCAGGGGACATAGGTGATTATTAGCCGTAGTATTTAAATACCAGTTTACAAAATTTCAAACAAATATTGTCAATTTCTTTTGAAGTTCAAGTGAACAAAGCACTTCCAATTTTTTATGTATTTTTTGATCTATCATTACTGATAACTCGCAAAATGCTGGTGAGAGTCTTGTCTAAAAATTCCAACGAAGCTTGTCTAAAATAGAGAAAAGAACCGTTAGAAGGACGCCGGAAGCGGATTTCGGGACATCGCTCCGACTGTCAAATCAGTTTAGGTAAGATTGCAAAATCGAACTAAATCATTCAACCTCTTGGAAGAACATGTGATAGGTTTTTTGGAAGAACAATTGGTACGAAAACAAGCCATGAATATAAAGCTATGGTGAATTTGAGGAATCAGACAAGGATAAAGACGAGAAAATGGACCAATGAATCTGATGAACAAAATAAGGTTGACATGTAGTAAATTTTGGTGTTAGTTAATTGCTTTTATACAAAACATTCTTTTGATTTACACGTTTTTCGGTCAATTGTTTGTGCAAGTTATTGCTTTGTTAGGAATATAGACATTGTTGGTTTTTATTTCAAGAGTTCAATGGCTACATGTCTCACATGCCAGTCCTGATTGAGTCATATGGGCATCTCATATACTTTATCGCTTTTCTTTACCAGCTTTTTAGACTTGTTTACTTTCCATCACATTATTCTATGGATTGCATGTATGATTAAGATGAGATATACCAGATAATATCCACTAAATGAATGCAATCGATAAGTCAAGTACAAGAATTTTGGTAGTCTTTATTAGACTTGGTCTTTTTACTCTGATGCACGATATTATCACCCATTAGCGAGTGAGATTGTCTAGTCAGTTTAAAAAGCATTTCCTACCTTAGCTAAATGACGACTCCATTTTTCAAAATCTAACCAAATCTGAAGTGAGCCATAAGTCTGGGCGAGCAGCTCCCCGAACCCCGCTCCATCCACAGTGGCGACTCCATTGGGGATGATCAAAGTGTTTTAAAACATTAAGAATCCAAAACGTTTTCAAAAATGTTTTTAAAAACAGTTGTCATGGACACAACCACGCGACTTGCGTCTTATCGATCGTATTCATTTACTAGACATATTTGAACCTGCTGTATTGCATTATACTTTCTCTTCTCATCGTACTCTTTATGAGTCCCTTATACCAGCCCCGATGCTCATTAGCCGATCTCATGTTCTGACTTTGAACTCCAGTGCCTAGAGAATCTTATGTGGAGTAGCATTACGCGCAATCCAGTGCCTCGGTCGTTTGCACTCGTGATTGAGGAGACATATCAAACAAATATTCGTCTGTGGAGACCTTAAAACGGTTACTACCGGAACCCATCGACTCAGCCCACATGCATTCCATCTTATACACTACCCTCTAAGGCAATACCCAACATAATACTTATGTTTTCTAAATCCATTTTAAAAAATCCAGTTTCATTCTTAGTCTTAGGTCAGGCCTAACAACTTTTATCCAGTGTGCAAAACCAGATTTTTAAAAACACCTTGTTAGGTTAGACCTAAATACCATATCCAATCAAGTAAAGTCCATTTACTAGGTTAACCCCCATATCCAGTTCCAATCAAGTAAAGTTAATTTACTTGATCAACCATCAAGGCTCAGTTTTCTAATAATTTTTTTGGTAGAATTCTTTGTCCATCTTGTCTTTGTTTGTACACCTTCCAATCAAGAGGACAAACAATTCGTACATTGACTATGTCGCTTGTCTGTTTTAGAACAACTAGAAGAGAGCTTGTAGGTACACGCCAATCTTAGCATTTCAGATGCGACAGTCTATACCAAAACTCCTTAAAAATAAACCTCGTCTAGAACCGTGTGTGTAGGAGTAATAAGGCTGGAAGGAACAATATGTATCTATGATATCAACTGTTCTACGTGCCATGTGTTAACTAACTTTACACATCATAAGCTTGCATATCATTCATTCATGTATCTGGTATGTCATGCATCACGTACTAACCCTTTGAGGATGCAGCCATTTGGAAAGTTCATCTGATTGATCTTTGGCAAAGACAAGCAGGGAGATTGATCAAGACGACTAGCCCTACCAAGTCACTATCGACTCTAGCTACTTCAATACAAATAGCCAGACAGATCAATGAGCAGCTAAGCAACTCTGCTTCCAAAAAATATTCCTATAGTAGAACTTTCAGGTCGGTCAACTCAACTAAAATGACAAAATCAACTGAGGGGATACCGGCCGCAGTAAAAGCCAGTATGGATCAGCTAAGAGGGGAGTATACAGATTCTCTCAAGAGACAGACTGATGATCTCAAAAATGGTCTAAATATCAAATTGAAATTAATTTTTGTCATAACACTCAATTTTTTTAAAAAAACAGGTTCAAACACCAAAATATGTAATTATCCTTGTTGGAAAATAACTAAAACTTTCCAGTCCTTTTCAACAAATAAAGGATTATTTCACCCCCTCAACTTGGCACGAAATATCAAAAAAGTCTAAATTCACGAATCTGGATATCTTTTATCCTATACTTTTCAAAACTGGATCTTTTTCACCCTTCTAACAAAAAAAGAGTGGGATTACCTAATTTAAAAACTTAATCCTTAATTAATTCTAATTAACATTAATTAAAATTCTAATTAATAAAAAGTTAGAGACCTTTTCTATTTGCATAATCTTCTTCCTCCTTTGATAGAAAATATTAATTAACTTATAGAGCTGTTAGCTATAAAAAGAACATCCATACAAACCAATTATTTATTGCATAGAGATGAGCGCTTTCACAAAAGTGGATCAAATTTAACTGGTGTCTCTAATTCACAACTTCAAGTACTACTGCCTGCTGCCAACCCTTGAATCCTCATTTCAATCGCATTTCATACACTTTTTTAATTATTTTAGACCAAAACATCGTTGTTGTAAAGCTCTGCCGCTAGTTTTTGCAATTGAATGTTGGGCCCCGCCGCTACATATGTTGTGGAATATCGAACAGAGGTTGGGTGGATGGATGGAGGAGAAGATGGTGATGTCGGCGGTGGTTAGGTATATGGTGAAAAAGATATATCGACGGCAGCGATGGAGAAGAAGGAGAATGGAGATGGATGATGGAAAAAGATTGTTCGACGATGGGACTTGAGAATGGAGAAAAGGAAATGGTTTTAGATCAAAGCTAAAAACGGTCCTTTTTTTATTTAATAATTGATATGTTTTTTTAAAATTTTGAAATTATAAAAAATATTAAAAAGAATTAAATGTCAAATGAAAAAAATATTAAGGACCATTTTAAATTTTTTACCATTTAATACTAGAGAATGTGGTTCGCTCTCGGATCAGGTGAGAGTGAGGGAGAGGGGATTTGATACGATTTGGACAAGTTAGGGTAATTTGGATTTTTTTATATTTAGTGCCAACTTGAGGGGTGGAATGATCCTTTGTTCCCTTTTCAACTAACAGACTTAAGTAGCAATTTGCTCTCTCAACTTGTAAACAATGAACAATTAGCATATAAATTAATTTTATAGGCAAATCAACAATTATGGTAAATTAACTCCATTTTGACAAATTAGCTTACAAGTTGAGGGGGCAGTTAAATTACAAGGCAAATTGCAAAATTAGGGATAGTTAACCATAATCATTATTTTATTATTGATTTGCCTATAAAATTAATTTATGTGTTAATCGATCATTGCTTATAAGTTGAGGGGGCAAATTGTTACTTAAGTGTAAATGTAAACTTAAATAATAGCTCACTTGATTTCAAAAAAAAAAAAATACAGCTCACTTTCTCTCACCAGTAATAACTGCCACTTAACCGAAATATTAACAAAACCCAACGTAAAGAAACCTCATTTTCATTTGCTTTACCACGCGTCTCCCAATCAACAAAACCTTAATATTTTACTAATATTCTAAATTTATCGTTTTCTTTTCTTGAAAGTTTTATTATGTTTCTTTAATCCGTATTCAATAATGGCTGATACTCTAATACATCCAATGTACAGAGGTTGTAAATTACTCAAAAAATTCAATCTTGGATGAGTAAAGGGGCTACTGGAAGCACCAACTATGTATACAAACATTAAACAACTTAAAGATAAATTGGTGGATTTAAAGATTCAGTCAGCTTCTAATAATAACAAAATCAGAGATTGTACAAGGTTCTAGCTCTGTTACATAAGGATAGCAGTTTCTTATTTGGATATTTTAATATTAATGGCGATGGAGGAGGATGGACTCAAGAAGATGACACTCTGGGGCGGATCTACATTGGGGCAGGCTACGACGGCCGCTCCAGTTGACTGGTATTATTTCTTAGGACTAGTAGAAGCGCGACAAAGTTAAAATGGTAGATTTTTGATGTTTTAATCTTGGATGTGCACGCCTGCGAATTTTCAAAAAAGAAGATCTGATTATTTAATTTAGGTTTGAAGGGTTACAATATTGAATTGCTGTTGGGTCTTCTATATCCCAAGACATGGCCCAAACATGCATCTCATCTGTTTAAGGAAATCATGTGTTCCTTAAAAATGTAAAATTAATTTTTAAAATTTCAATATGTTCCATTATCATTTATCAACAAAATTTTATTTTAAAGTACAAAATATGTTAATTTTATTTTTACTTTAATTCTTAATCTAAATTTTCAAATTCCTTAATACAAATATCTGTGATTTTTATATCTTTAAAAATCAATTCATCTCCCATTTCGAGTAAACTTTTATTATTATTTATACACATTAATTTAATTTATATTTACACAATATAAATATTAAAATTATGTAAACTGACTTAATTATATATATAAAAAATCGTCAGTTGAAATGACATTTTGATTATCAAGACCTATATGCGGAGTGAAATATTACATCAATTCTTGAGCGATAATAATAAAAGCTAAATGTCATTGTATCATAATGATTAAAATTAATATAAAAAGTTATTGTATTATTTTATATTTTTTATGCAAATATTATTTGTATTTTTTTTATTTACATATAATTTAGCTCGGATTGGAAAAAAATTGATGGTTCTCCCGCTAATAGGAGTCCCAATTTTTTGTTGGCCGCTTCAGTTTTCCATTTTCACCACCAGAGGCTCATCAGATCAAAACTTTTGGCTCCGCCACTAATGACATTAATTTTGGTGTATACCGCAGATTCTCGAAACACTTGATGAATGAAACCTTTGACCTGAAAAGAAAGTTATCTTTAATTCTCGTTGATCTCATTTCATCTAAGAGTGCTGGAGAAGAATCTGAAAAGATTCAACTTCTTGAGGAGTCCCTGCATTGGGTAAATGAAGACTACAATTCTCTGATTTTGACTAAAAATCTTGAATTACTTAAAGATGCCGACACAATCAGCAACCGAATTTCTATCAAACTGTTTGACCAAGTTATAAAAGTGGTAACCGAAGAAGAAACCACAGATGGGATGATTCTGGAATTGATGAATCAAGTTTTTCGGCTTGAACTAATATGGGTTTTGCAAGGAATGATATGGAAAAGGTGATGTTGTCAGAATTGAAAGAGCCGCTTCCATACCTGCTATGGGAATTGTAAAAAGGTGTTTATTCTCTTAGATGGACGGGTGACAGATTGTTATTAATTCCATCATTGGTATGGACCCATTCACTAATATCCGAAACCGTTAGTTAATTTGAGTGAACAAAAACAACTTAAAGACGTACAACACAACACTTTGAGTATGAGGCGCCAAACACTCCAAAAAAAAGAACCGTCTTCTCCCGTAATGGCACTGTTCAACAAAAATTTAAAATACATATATCGAATAAATAAAAAATTAAAAGTACCGAGACCTATTAAATAAAAAAACTTAGTATATTAATTCAAACTCACTTTATTATTTTTCATGTGGTAATGGTAATGACAACTAAACAATACACGTACAATTCCGTCCAAAAAAGGACCTATTAAATCAAATTCGTGAAGTACAAGACTTAAAATTTAAATTTTTGAAAAAAGATAAAATAACAAAACGGTGAAAATACAGGGCCATAAAAAACACTGATCAGCGTCATTTTTATTTAAACCGTTTGCACCGACAGCTCCAAATAATCTTGCTCTGCATTTTCTAAATTGGCATCTTTGGGTGGTGTTGGTTGAAGAATGTTCCTGATTTGGTCCTTGTAGAAATTCTCTTGAAATCCCAACCAACTAAAGACCAAAAACAAAAATTAGTTATGATGTGATGGTCAGCTTCAGGATTTGCAGAATGTACAAAGTTTACCTCTTCTATACTCTGTTGATGCTGCTCCTTGGCCTTACGTCTCAGAATATCCATTTCCTTGATTGCTCTCTGCAGCTTCCCTTCAACATCTTTAGCTTCTCTTTGTTGCTCTGCAACTCTTCTTTTCAACCACAAAATCCCATGCCTCATTTTCTTGATTCCATTCACTACCATTTCTTTATATGAGAACCATAGGAGGCCACACTATGTTGTGATCTTTCTTCTCTTGTTTAAGAGCTATCCATTTAGCAGAAGTTGGGTGTTGATCATCATTATGATTATGCAACCTCTGTTCCAATAGCTGTGCAAGTTCTCGGTGGAGCCTCACCCTCGTTGATCCTGCGCCTTTCGCATGCTGCATCAGTGTCTGCACGCCTAGGTACCGTTGGATGGTACCACCGCGGCCGCATGCCGAACAATGCCACTGTCTAGCTGGATCATTGATCTCCTCAATGCTTAAACACTCCAATGCATCAACAAATTTCTTGAACCATTTAGTCTTCTTGCAACTGATCTGACACCTCCTTGGCTGTGTTTGACTAGTGAAGAGAGAGGTGGGTGGTTGTGCAAATATTGCAGAATCTACAAGCAGTTGATGATCACCAATATTATTCTTGTTTAAGAAAGTTGGGCTTTGGGTTTGGTCATTTATAAGAACAAGATTGAAGGCTGCTGCTGCTGTTATTGCCATCTTAACTACAGAATACTTAATTTCTGTTGGTGAAGAAGCATGAATTTATAACTTCACTCGATCACTAATAACTTCACTTGCAAGTTAAATAACTTCCTTCAGGCGTCAATCTTTTTTGTCCTTTTTCCCATCACTCAATCACTCATATGTGTTTGCCTTATTGTCTCTTTGTCATTATGCTCTTGCTTATTGTCTCTTACAATGACATAAACTCAAGAGAATACTTTTAATTGACTTGAGTACTAATTGGCCCCTAATATTATATGCCATAATCAATTAACACTATTAATTTTTCTATCAATTCTTTTAACGAAAGACAGAATCTGATTTAAGTTGGTTGTTAGATATATGTTATGTTAAATGAGACTAAACAAGAACTCAAAACCGAAAGTATTTGGAGAATTTAGCCACTTCAACTAGACTTCACTCATAACTTTTCTATCAGTTGACCCCTTTAACTTTTCAATTTTTATTAATTAGATCAAATTAAATTTTATAAAGGACTTTATTGATAAAAATAAAGTTTAATTTAGTTCTTCAATTTATTTTTAGTATAAAATAGTCTAATATAATACTCCGCTGAACTGGAAACCTAACAGCTTTGGAGATATATAATTCCATATATACACAGTGTCCTCTATTCAACAACTTGTTGGACGAGGTTTTACTTTATTTGACTTGTAAATTGACATGCTTTTGCTTTCTTTCTATGCCATTGCCAGCCTATGGTATCAAAGAGAATCTGGCCAAAAGATTAAAAAGAACCCCACCTTTTATCCTTTTCGATCCTAACCCGACGTTGAAAAACCATCAATTTTACTTTATTTTGCATTTTCGTGTTTCAATTGTACTCAAAATTTTTAATTTGAGATATTTTTTTTACTTTAAGGATGAAATCATTCAAGTATAAATAAGTCCATCATTAAAAACCAACTAAAAACCATAATCAAATTAAAACTAATTAATTTTTTAACAAAATTTAAATAAATTTAAAACATACACAATTAATATATTCTAAACATGAAGAACATTCTTGAATTTTTTTAAATGAAAAAGACGTCAATTTAATATTTCAGAATGCAATTGAAACACAAAATAAAAAATAGGGTAAAATCGGTGATTTTCAACGTCGGAATAGGATCGAAAAAGAATTAAAAGATTTGGATTTCTGAATGCATTATGCATTTTATTAATGATATTAATTTCAATTTTTTTCTTTTAATTAGCAGCAATAGTAGTAATTTTATTGGGATTGAGGTAGATAAAAAGTTTGAACAAATAGTTAACGCCGTCCTTAAACTTGTGATATGGAGTCACGTAATCTAGATTTTACTTTTTAAGCAACTAACCCATAAATTCTTCCATTTTAAGTCAGATTACCCAACAATTATTTTCAAAGCAAAAATTAGGTTTTTAGGTTAATTTCATCTCAACAATTAGGGAGCTCTAAAAAATTTCTCTCGCATTCTCATCTCCCAACATATATGGTTTGTACTCCACGCGTTTCAGAAATACAATTATATGATATTCTAAGCTAAAATGGAAGAGTTTAAAGGTTAACTGTTTAAACAAGTAAAAACCCCGAGTCACAAGTCAAAGGTCGCGTTGACCATTTGTTCTAAAAAGTTTACGAATAGCCATTATATTGCTTGAGATCAGAAGATGGGTTGGCGATATGAAATTGCAAGAAAAGTTTCACACTTTTATTTTACTTCTCCTACATTAATAAGGACTCTACTTATTATTTTGAAACTGATACAATCAGCCTTGGAAAACAATACTAATGCAAAACCATATTCTGTTATTGATGATGAGTAATTGACGGTCAAGATACACATATTACCAAAACATTAACATAAATGTAAGTCTATTTTTAACTACAAGAAGTATCATTCAACAGTCTTTCTAATTCCCCATGAAGTAAATAATCCTATACAACCCTGTCATTAGAAGTCTCTTCACCTGACACTGACCATTATTACCATCATCATATTTCCAAACCCTCAGTTCTTCACAGCAATGGCAGGAGAACCAGTTCCCGGAGATCTTGATTTTGTTGATGATTTCTACTTCTCTGCCATCCTGGATGAATCCGATGAAGAAAACGAACATCATGATGTGGAAACCGATTCATTTCAGGTTTCAGATGCCAAATATGCTGAGAAACTCCAGTTCCAGGAAGCTTTAATGGGATGTGTTATCATTTCTCAAATCAAGAGCAATAAACCATCAACAGAATCGCCAGTAACTGGCCAATCATCTCAAAGTTTCTGTGAAATTTGTGCGGAAAGAAAAGAAAACAATGAGATGTTTGCGACAGGGAGCTGTGTCCATTCTTTCTGTTCAGATTGTATAAGCAGACATGTTTCTACAAAGATTCGAGAAAGCATCACTGTCGTCACTTGCCCTGGAATTAACTGCAGGTCAGTTCTTGAACTTGATGTTTGCAGAACTAAGCTATCTAAACGAGTGATTGATCTTTGGGAGGAAGCACTGTGCTTAGAGATGATAAGCCAATGGCAGAAAGTTTATTGCCCGTTTAAGGATTGTTCTGCATTGCTAGTGAATGACAATGAAGAAAAAGGAACGGTGATGAGGGAATGTGAATGCCCTTACTGCCATAGAATGTTTTGTGCCGAGTGTAACGTTCCTTGGCATTCGGGTGTTGAGTGCGGAGTGTTTCAGACATTGAATCAGGATGAGAGGGGAAAGGAAGATTTGATGGTAATGGAACTTGCTCATCGCAATCAATGGAGTCGATGTCCTAACTGTAGATTCTATGTCGAAAGAACAGAAGGATGCCCACATATGATTTGCAGGTTAGCATGAAAACTTATCCATTTCTACGATTTCATCCCATATTTTACTTACGCTTTCGGAAATACTTTTACAATTTTGAAACTTCACATTTATAACATATTCTTTTCTACACAAAATGTACTTTAGCCAATATGAATTGGAGTAAATGATTGTGTTATACATAATTGCAGGTGTAAATTTGAGTTTTGTTATGGATGCGGATTGCAGTGGACTGCAAATCATGGTGGCTGCTCCAGAACTTAAACATGTCCCCGAGTTCCATTTTATCTGTTTTGAATTTCAGTCAGAATCAGAATTATAAACTGTTTGCTTGGCACAACATTTAAGCTTAATAGTAATTTTTATTTGGTAGAATTCGAGTGTCATATATTAATGTAGTATTATATTTATGTCCTAAATATTCAGAGCTGAAATTAAAAGACAGGCAGGCAATCGTCTAAAATAGCCGTCAGTTATTGATTTTCACTTGTACAGTATGAAAACTCTCATTCTCATTTCCATTCCTCTCATTCTCATTCCCATTTCTAACATTGAACTAAATGGCCCTTAGTTGTAAAAATCTGTACAAACAAGGTTTATTTGAAACGAGTAGTCTGTCTTTACAGATCCTCAATTCCAATTTCATCTTTCTCATTGCAATTTCAAATTTCTCATTGCTAATTAAAAATAATTTTCCTCAAAGTTAATAGGTTATCATTTTTAATTTCTTAAAACATACAATTACGTTAGTATATTTTTAATTTTTTTTTATAAAAATTATTATTATTATAGCCTTTCAATTGATACAAATTGTTAGGATTGAGATTTTCTCATGTTCATTGTGAATCTGAGATCATGATAAAATGAACAGTGAGATTAAAAAAGTATAATTTTAATCAAATTAATCTAAACCATTCGTTTTATAATAAATGGTGTAGATTGTGAACATAATGTTCAAATGAATTTGATGGAATGTCAATCGAAATAGTTATTAATTGATCATTGGTACTGGACCCATTCACTATATCCGTAACCGTAAAGTTAATTTGAGTGAACAGAAAGAGCTCGAAAGAAAGTGCAATGGCACTATTCAATATCCCTTCTTCATCGTCTCTCTTCCTTAAATCCTTCCCTTCAATTTCTTCACGCCACTCTCAACATCCTCTTCTCCTCTCAATTTCCTGCTCATCTAAATCCAATTCCGACGACACCTTTAGCGACGAAAACAAAACACCCAAAAGAAAGTTATCAGAACAGTCATCTTGGGAAGCCAAAGACTCCCAAGGAAATGACTATCTCTACAGGCTAGGCAAAGAAGCTGATAATATGAACATCGCCGTCGGAGCTAGGCCTGGCGTCATCGATCCTCTTTTCGCTGGAAATTTCCTTGGCCGAGACTGTAATTTTTATTTTTACATCAAACTATTAATTGTATCCTATTAATTACTTTTCTATATTTATGTTTTTATTTTGTTGCAGCGGATATTGTGTTTGATTATCGACGGAAAGTGACCAGGTCATTTGAGTATCGTCAAGGAGACTACTACATTGCTCCACTTTTCTTGGTATATATAATCATTCAAATTACTACTTAAATGCTAATTGTGGATAATTTTATTTTTTAACATTAAGCTCTTGTTTTAAGTGAAATTAGGCTGTGACTGAATTGCATTCTTGCAACTTAATCTCATTTTTTGCATCAATTTTCATTCAAAATAAAACTAAGTTTCCTTTTCTTTTATAAGCTTAATTAGGCCGAAAAGTGTAACCAACTTTGATATTTCCATTAGCTAAATGGAATTCAATTCTTTCTTTTTTAGACAAGGTGTTCATTATCAACCTTTGTACATAACCCGTGAATAAATCGGTTTTGGTATCATTGGAAATCTAGTCTATATGCTTTTGTTCGTTTATATAGATTAGGGAAAAGGGTCATTTATGCCCTTAAGGTTTGTCTACAGGATCAAGTGAGTCCCTAACGTTCGGAAAGGTTCAAATATGCCCCTAACGTCTTAAAAAGTGAACAAGCAGGCCCTGATTTTGACTTATAAGTGAGACGTTGGGGGCATGGTTGTCAAAATCGGAGGGGCTGGTTGTTCAATTTTTAAAACGTTAGAGGCATATTTGAACCTTTCCGAACGTTGAGGGCTTACTTGATCTTCGAGTCAAACGTTAAGGGCATAAATGACCCTTTTCCCTATAGATTAAGACTTGGATATTTATTTTCTTCTTTTTCTATGGTTTTTTTTTGGACAGGATAAAGTTGGTAAGTTGTAGGTTTGCTTGCACAATGTTGAAGAAACTATGATGCATGAATTTTTTTGGAGTAAGACAAGTTGGTAGTACTAAAATTGCCTACCGTTTTACTTTAATAGTTTGAAATAATTTTGTCAAGTGTTTTGTTTTGTATTTGTTTAACAAGAATGCAAAAATTTATTAATTAAATATTATATGATATCCAGATAATTTTTTAGGCTTTATTTGAAGGCGGTATATATGTCAATGTATGCATGAGCCATGATATTAATCAACAGCACACGTTTCATGTTAGGCGAAGCTTTTCAAACCTGAAATTTCTTCTTCGACTGAGTGATCAGTGTTCTGTTGTGTTTTTCTGTTTGGTCAATCACCAAAAGAAGCAAATTTTATTGCTTAAAGAATAAGAAATACACCCACAAAACAAATCAGAAGACTGGCAGCAGGGCACAACAAAGCAAACCATAAAGCAACTAGATCTTCGTACTAGTACAGTTATATTTCATCTTAAATTGCATAATTGATATTTAGCTTTTGTATTGCACAATTACTTATATTTGCACCTTATGAAAATAATTTTCCGTTTGATGTAACAAGTGTAATTTTTGAAATTTATTAATGCTTGCATTCTGCTTTATATGTTTGGTTTTATTGCAGTGTGCCACATTGTGAAGAACTATATAGCTCATCTTATCAATGCTAAAGTTCCACTGATCCTAGGTATGCATTCGTAATCTTTTTTTTAATGCTGACAAGAAATGCTGGTCTGATTCTGCCAAAGATGGCAGTTATCTTTCTTTTTTATTTTACTTCTCCTTTTGATATCAACTGCGTGCAGTTATATTCTTAGGACACATTTTTTATTTTTGATGATAGGGTATTTTGCCTAAATGAGTTTTTGAGCAGGGTAGTATCTTGATTTATATTTCAAGGTAATTATATCATATATGAGCATTACTTGCGTATACTGCTAGTGTTGATACTAAAAGCAATTACATTCTGCAAGTCATGCGGCTTTGTATTGATCAACATGAGTAGGATATAAATTTGGCTCTTCTGGAATTGTAACTCTTAATTTTTTTTTCATTTACAGGTATCTGGGGTGGAAAGGGGCAAGGAAAGTCATTTCAGACTGAACTTGTTTTTCAAGCCATGGGAATCGAACCTGTCATTATGTCTGCAGGAGAATTAGAATCAGAAAGAGCTGGTCAGATGGGTTCCTTTCATACATAGAAAATAAGAACCAGCCATGGTTTTTGTTCTTATGAATTAAATTTGGATTGTTTTATCAAGGTTTTCTTCCCTTTGCAGGTGAACCAGGAAAACTGATACGAGAACGCTATAGAACAGCATCTCAAGTGGTTCAGAACCAAGTTAGAAGCTTTACCACTCTCATTGCTAGCATATGTATGTCTAGGGTCATGAAGTTAGTGATGTTGTTATATGTCTATTCATGATGATTATCGTTCTCTGTCCTCATGAATCAACTAATTTATTGTTATATTGTTGAAGTAGTTGTGGTTTCACTGTAGATGTAGTACATATCTTTGTGTACTCATGCAAGTGCACGCACTCACATGCACATGTAAATATGTTTGTTTGTGTGTGTGAATGTGTTGTGTGTATGTGTGCGCATGAGAGAGTAAGAGAGAGGGAGGTCGGAAATTGTTGCAACTTGCCACAACAACGCGATGAATAATACTATGCCTGTGTTATATTTTAAAAATTTCTGTTTAAATCCAGAGACTTCTGATAGATAACAGCAACAACTAACTTCCAAACAAATTCTATCATAAACCCCATATTTAATGTGGACCATTATTCTATTCTATTGATCCTTTTTTCCCTTATGAGTCTCCTTGTGGTCTGTATTTCTGATCAGTCTTTTTTTGGTCAAATGTCTGTTAGTAGTCTGTCCGTAAATGAGGCATCCTGAATTCATATCATGTATAAAAGGAACATATGGCTTGCAAGCCTTAAATTTGTCTTGCTTCATAACTATAATGATTAAAGAATGAGAGTGGGTTTTCTTCCTTATGCGTGTTGGTGCAGGAACTAGGTATTTCTCTTTTTCGTTTGTATTTTTTTGGTGTAACTGTGTAAGTGAACTTTTAAGTGGTTAAGGCTGGCTTGTTGGAAGTCACCGACATACTCCTTAAAATTCTCTATTCTTCTAGTTTTCTCTACACTATTATAGATAAGAAAATATCTAGAAAATAAGAGAATAGATTAGGGAAATCTAGAATTATATCCACCGACATAATAGCCCTATAAATATGCATGGGCATGTCATTTTCTATGCATGTGAGATTAGTGAGTGTGTGCATAGTGTAAGAGCAAGTAACGTGAGTGGTGTCAAGAGTGTTTGTAAAAAGTTCTTTTTAATACTAATAAAAGTTCATTTGTTTATTTTGGTCCTCCACAATTACTAACAAGTGGTATCAGAGCGGGACGGTCAGTTCAAGCTAAAATCGAGCAAGCGATCCGGGATCGTGTTACGTTGAGACGCCGCTAGCACGCAGTTAGGGACCGTGCATAGTATTGGTCAGGGACCAAGCGATTTGGTTAATTGGAGAAAATAACCAAACAAATGGCGGATATTTCAACCTCGGTGAGTACCCTTGAAAAACTCAATGCTAGTAATTATAGCACATGGAGTACTCGTATGCAATTTTATTTGCTCGGTCAAGATCTCTGGGGGATCGTCGGAGGGAGTGAAACGACACCCCCGACAAATCAAGATGACCTTAAAAAGTGGAAGGTCAGGGCCGGTAAAGCTTTATATGCTTTATCGATATCAGTGGAGGACGATCTGCTGCAACACGTCAAGAACGCGAAAACGCCCAAAGAGGCGTGGGACACTCTTGCAGGAATATACACTCGGAAGAATGACGCCAAGCTCCAACAACTTGAGAATGAGTTATTATCAATGTCGCAGAAAGATTTAACAGTGAGTCAGTACTTTTCTAAAGTTAAATCTTTATGCCAAGAAATTTCAAAATTGGATCCTGAAAATAAAATTACGGAAACACGAATGCGGAGAATAATCACTCACGGGTTCAATGCTCTTGTGACCGCAACCCGTAGATGGTCAAAGGAACCAACTTTGAATGAGTTAGAAAATGTCTTGGCAAATCAAGAGGAATTAGACAAGCAAATGTCTAAAACCTCAATCAAAGAAGAGGAGAGGGCGCTCTTCAGTACTAAAAATGATAGGGATCCGCAAGGGGTGAGATCCAACAGAGGAGGAAAGCCAAAACAAGAAAATTGGCGTAAACAACAATAAAGAAGGAGCTTGCAACAAGGGGGAGCACAAACCAACAAGGATCAACGTGATGAAAAGACGAGCCGACGTACAAATAATCAATGCTTCGGTTGTGGCAAACGAGGACATTATACTCGCGATTGTTGGCATAAAAAAGTTGAAGGAAACATCGCATCCACACACCCACAGGGGGGAAATTGAAGAAGAGCTGGATTTCCAAGCATCTTCCGCGGTGAGTGATAATTTTGTAAATTATGAAAATGATTGGATTTTAGACTCCGGATGCTCCAATCATATGAGTGGGAACAGAGAAAAATTTCTAAGCATGTCGGAGTATAAAGGAGAACAAGTCGTAGTTACTGCAAATGACTCGAAGTTGCCTATCACTCACGTAGGCAAGTCAATGGTAGTTCCCCGATACAACTCCAAAGAAGTACCATTGGAAAATGTGCTTCATGTACCCGGGATGAAGAAGAATCTAATATCATTGTCACAACTCACATCTTCGGGAAACTATGTGGTGTTCGGACCCAAAGATGTGAAAGTGTATCAAAATTTGAGATTACCAAATAAGCCATTGATGGAGGGATGAAGGCTAAATTCTGTCTACGTGACGTCTGCTCAAACGGCATACGCAGACAAGACGAGGAAAAATGAGACGGCTGACTTGTGGCATGCACGTCTAGAACACGTGAATTATCACAAGTTAAAGGTGATGATGCAAAAGTCTATACTCAGGGGACTTCCTCAACTAAATGTTCGATAAGACACTGTATGTACTGGCTGCCAGTTTGGGAAAGCGCATTAGCTACCATATGAGGATTCCGAGTATAGAGCGAAGGAGCCGTTTGAGCTTGTCCATTCAGATGTATTTGGACCGGTGAAGCATCCATCAATTAGTGGCTTTCGATACATGATTACTTTCATCAATGATATTTCGATGTACGTTTGGGTTTACTTTTTGAAAGAAAAATCGGAGGCATTGAAAAAATTTATTGAGTTCAAGGAGACAGTAGAAAAAGAACTCGGTAGAAGAATTCGGTGTTTGCGTACCGATAATGGGGGAGAATATACATCACGTGAGTTCTCAAAATATTTGCAAGATTGCAAGATAAGACGACAATTGACCTACCCAAATACTCCACAACAAAATGGAGTGGCGGAAAGAAAGAATAGACATCTAGCGGAAACATGTAGAAGCATGTTACACGTAAAGAATGTTCCACCTCGATTTTGGGCAGTGTATAAAGACAACTGCTCACGTGATAAACAAACTAACACAAGTACCAATTGGATCTGATTCACCCTATGAGAAGTTAAAGAATATAAAATCCACCGTAAGTCACTTTCGAATTTTCGGGTGCGTGTGTTATGTATTCGTGCCTGATCATTTGCGGAGCAAATTTGATAAGAAGGCGTTGAAGTGCATATTTGTGGGGTATGACAACGAAAGAAAAGGGTGGAGATGTTGTGATCCAAATACAGGAAAATGCTATATTTCAAGGAATGTCATATTCGATGAAACTTCCTCGTGGTGGTCTTTTCAAGGAGTAGTTCTTCCAGACTCTAAAGAGATAGAAGAGAGACTACAAGAAAAGTCTCAAGAAGACAAGGTGATCGAGCAGAGTACTCGAGAGATGGAGTCAAGTGAAGAAAAATACGAGAAGTCAATCCCCTAAAAGGGCTAAGTCTCCATGGCGCACAGGAATATATCGACGGACACCAGAAGAAGAACGACCAAGTCAACTTGAAGACGATATTCAAGAAGAGATTCCAGTGGAGCGTGAGATACAACTTAGAAGAAGCGAGCGACAAAGAAAGCCGAATCCGAAATATGCTAATATAGCACTTGTCGAAAATAATAATACGAAGGAGTCGGTAATATTCGGAGAAGCCTCACGCAAAGAATTAAAAATGGAGTACGTGAAGACTGGAATCCAAAAGCGGTTTGATATAGTAAGTAGAGAAAAATTTAAAGAGAGTAGTCGTTGAGGGGGAGTGTTGGAAGTCACCGACATACTCCTTGAAATTCTCTAATCTTCTAGTTTTCTCTACACTATTATAGATAAGAAAATATCTAGAAAATAAGAGAATAGATTAGGGAAGTCTAGAATTATATCCACCGACATAATAGCTCTATAAATATGCATGGGCATGTCATTTTCTATGCATGTGAGATTAGTGAGTGTGTGCATAGTGTAAGAGCAAGTAACGTGAGTGGTGTCAAGAGTGTTTGTAAAAAGTTCTTTTTAATACTAATAAAAGTTCATTTGTTTATTTTGGTCCTCCACAATTACTAACATGGCTGTCTTTGATTTATGCAGGGCAAGATGAGCTGTTTGATGATCAATGATATTGATGCTGGCCTTGGTAGATTTGGTGAGTGATAAAACAGGAGTGTTGTCATTTTCAAGCATTGATCATAGGCCATGTTTGATTCATGGAATGCAATAGCATGAAATAGAATAACTATTCCATGAGGAATGGAATAGCTATTCTTTACTTTTTGAGAGGATAGTTATTCCACAAAATCATGGAATAACAATTCCATGGAGTTACTATTCCATGAACCAAAGTGAGGAATAACTATTCAATACGGAATAGCTATTCTATTCCGGACCTATTCCATGAACCAAACATGGCCATAATGTCAATTAATGTGTGTTCTATGTTCATTACTTGTGTTGTTAGCATGCATCTATTAATCTCGAAGTAACATGATAGTGATTTTTCCTCTTAAAATATTTCTGTAGGGAACACTCAAGTGACAGTGAACAATCAAATTGTTGTTGGAACACTAATGAATTTAGCGGATAATCCTACAAGAGTCAGTGTTGGACAAGACTGGCGACAATCAGATGTTATAAACAGAATTCCTATCATTGTGACAGGAAATGACCTTTCAACAATTTATGCCCCTTTGATTCGTGATGGAAGGATGGATAAATTTTTCTGGTATATGAATTATGGATAAATTTAGATTTTCCAGTTCCAAATTCAGACAACAAGCAAAACTATTCATTTACAGCATCATAACCAAAATCTCTAATTTCTCAACTCCCTAGTCACCATAAACAAATGCTGATAGTGCTGATCTATATTCAAATCTATCCTATGCCAAGTGGTGCCCTGTTGTTGTTATTCAACTTAATCTATTTGTAACATTTTAAACAGAATGTGAACAACCCTTGCTAAAGTAACTTTGTAAAAGCAATTGTAATATGATTAACTAAATGCTTCATGAATCTGTTGTAGACTAAAATTTGCACTCTCTGGATACTATTCTCTGCATGATTGCATGCAGCCTTATGCTCTGTGAGAGTGCAGGATGCAAGTTTTTGTTTCTTTCTGTTTCACCTGATGTTGAGAGGCTATAACTTGCTAATATATATTTTTTTGTCTGTAAAAGTAATTGAGTTATACTGATATCAGTTACATTGTGTCACAGGCAGCCTACTCAGGAAGATATAGTGAACATTGTTCACAGAACTTATGAGAAGGATGGCATAAATAGAGATGAGGTTGTGAGCATAGTAAACACATTCCCTAATCAAGGTACCTATATGTGTTCAGCATGTTCCTTTCAATTATTCCACATGTAACTATAAATTAGGTTTCATCAGCTTTAAAGCTTATATTGGTATGCTTCCTGTTTATAAACTGCGCATGAGAATTTAGGTAGGTATCATTCCAATTATGTTTGTTAATGCCTTGAGTTGGTGGCTGTGCCCAACTAGCTTGTGCAGTCTATATGATCTAGTTCAAGAATAAGTTACTTTACTTTGATAATATTTTATGGCTGTTGATTGTATTCAAGAGGTAGAATGTTCCCTTATCATTTGAGGACGCGGAACCTTATCAAGTAACAGTGAATCAGTGATATAAATAAATTCATCTCAGTTGAAATGAATTCTCATAGCGACATGCATCCTCAGGCCTACGCCTACCTCTTTGGTATTATAGTCTATAAGCTTAGTGAAGTTGCTTTCTTCGCTCTAGCGGTTTACTATTTTCTCATTATTTTCTTGATTGTGATAATTTTCTAATGGTTTAGTAGTCCCATGACTTTTTTTGGTACCTGTTAACATACGCTTATTTGTGATCTTGCAATCTGCTATGACAAAAATAAGAGGTAAAATGAATTGAGATGTCATCATCACCATTTTATTTATGTTTTTTTTTTCATTTTTGGGGATACCTCCAGCTTTGGATTTCTATGGAGCTCTTCGTTCTCGAACTTATGACACGTCAATTTCTAAGGTATTTGATTCTTATATTTGAAATGATAAGGTTTTGGACATATATTTAAAACCAGCCACTCACATACATATAATTTTTGCAGTATTGTTTCCTTTTTACCTGTAGATGACTCTGCTCTTGATCAATTAGAACTGCATGAGTATAATAATTGTAATTTTGAAAATGGAAGTCCATAATGGTGTCTTAAGATTTGATTTAACTACACACAATCACATACGTTATAAAATTCACTTTTGTTAATCCAGCAGATTCCTGGTCTCTTGAATAGTTGCTTATTTAGTGAAATAATTGTAAAAGAAATTCTAGTTATGCGTCAAATTGATGCTTTCTGCCTTGACAAAAATTAACAAATAAAAAGAAGGCTAAAATCCCCTTTCAATTGGAATAGTGGTTTTCGAGTTCCTATAAATTTGTTTTGGCTTGCTTTGCTAGTTGCTCTATATCAAGCAGTAGAGCGTTCTGGAATTCTTTCTCAGTTGGCTACAATTGTATGAGAAGCCTACTGTTTCTGATGCCTTCTCTCTTAAATCATGAAAGGACTACTTTTTATATAGACATGGTCCTTTCTCATGTAAATTTTAAACTTACATCCACAAGTGCTGTAGCCTAACCGTATTGCGTTGTAGTGGGTTGATGACATTGGAGGTGTTGAAAATCTTGGCAACAAACTTCTCAAACGAAGAAAGAATGAGACACTTCCTGTGTTTACTCCACCAAAGGTACTTAATATCCTTGAATAATTTGTATGCTCTCTTTTCCGTCAGGGGTTCAGGAATATACTTTTTGCTTTGAAAATTTATCTTTCAAATTGAAGAAGTGAAAATTATGGAGTCATTCCCCTCATACGAAATGAATTTTAGAATTAATTAGCAGTGTTTAAGAAGTTTGAACTATGAGTAAGTATTGCTAGTAACACAATTGTTTTCTGCTGACAGCAAGATCAGAATTGTATCTCTTTAAGTGTAAAATGGTTTCTTTATTAGTAAATGGATAATGAATTTATTTTCCTTCTTTTTTATATGGTTTTGACCAGAGTTAATTAGCATTACAGAAAATTTTTACCTCTTAAATTTGCATTAATTGTTATTTTGTTTGAGCAGCAAACGCTGGAGGCTTTACTCGAATCAGGGTATTCTCTCATCAGAGAACAGAAGCTAATAATGGAGAATAAACTTTCAAAGGAATACATGAAGAACATGGAGAACTAGGAAAGACTTTGGCCTTGTAAGTGTCTCAATTTTTGCACTCTTGCTACCTTATTCTTTTCTCTTTTAATGTCCAAGAATTGTAATGGAAAATATTAGGATGCAACTATTAAAAAAAATACTTTCAGGAGAACATTATGCTGTAAATTACTGAGGAGAGAGAGAGAGACCTCGCAATGGTTGTCTAAGGCAAAAGACAAACTTTCCTTTCAACTTCATAATGCGCTTAGAAAATTAAAGAAATTTAAAGCTCGTCTCGAGCCGCTACGCCTTGATTTCTTCTGTGTACATGGTGAGACGTAACATTTTGATCTCTTTGATTGAGTTGCTGTTGTATTGTGACTTGTGAGTTTATGGAGCTTTTCGATGAAGTTCAACAGCTGCCATTGCCAACAACATCTCTTACAACAAGTTTATTTAATTTTTTAAGTTCAACTGTTTAATCAGCTTTCAACCTCTAATCTTATAAATGCAGTTTTTGTTTATCCGTTTGTTCGTGCTTGTGTCAACCGATTCAAATTTACTGGTGTAGTCAATTATGCTTAAGATTAAACAAATCTTAAAAGTAGAATCCAATGCTTAATCCGGCAACTCTCCTCCACTCAAAATATCAAAAAGTTGCTTCTAATAACTTTCGAGCTTCTAAAGGTTCAAGCAAAGGCCATTACTAATAGAGTTAAAAATACTTTATTCACTTACAACTATCGGATAACTAACAAATATTTTTATGTAATGATAAAATAAACTAAATATTAAAAAATAAAGTAATTATAGATTAGTTTTTGTGTGTCAATATTTTATTATCTCAAGTAATTACTCCCTCCGTTCTAACAGAGTTATCCATTTTGCTTTTATCACACAGTTTAAGACAAATAATTATTATTTATAGATTTTGTAAAATTTTCCTTATTTTTCTTATCATACCTCTATTTAATATAGGGTACACTTGCAATTTACTTTCAATTTACTCATTAGCGGAGATCAAATAGAGACAATTAATATAGAAAAATTGAGTGTAAAAGTTAGTTATTTTTTAAAAATGGACAAAATTTTAAGACAAATGTTTTTCTCAGAGTGAACAACTCTATTGGGACGGAGGGAATACTTGATACTAATAATAAAGTGGAACAAGAGAATATTGCAAATGTAACTATTTAACTGTATCAACAATGAATTATATATTTATATCCATTAAGGAGTCTATAATAGTTATGAGAATCAAACAACTATATAATGAAATATATTTATACAAGTTTTTTCTTTCTAATTATGTTCAATCAAAAATTAAAAAATGATCCAATTCAATCCTTGAGAGTGTTTTAGCCTTTGCATGAGTAAATAAAAAGGTTATTTGCATATTAAATTTTAATATTTCACGTTTATAGCAATTTAATTCAATTCTTTAAAACATGGTATCACATTCTAATTTTGCGGGTTTTATTAGTGTGTAGTCTATAGTCGTTGTCTCTAAAATTAAAGCTAAAAAGTGTGTATGCGACGCCATTTTGTATAAAACGACGTCATAAAACGGAAATATGCATATAATGCCAAAAAATGAAAAATTGAAATGCGTGATGCCACATTTTAAAAATTGTAACTAAATTGCTACAACTATAAAAAGCTGGAATTTATATGTAAATAATTCTAAATAAAATAAACTCAATATTTTTTTCGGGCAGAAGGTATAAAAAAGCCTTCAACTTTTTCTCAAAACTACATATTAGCACTTTTACTTTTTTAGGCACAATTAAGCCCTCGTGTTTTTAAAATTGAGCAATTAAACCCTCGTTGTTTTAAAATCATACAAATAAACTCTTTTAGTTTATTTTTGGGACACTTACTTTCTCAAATTTTTGATAAATATTTAAACATTAAAATTACTTTTGAACTTTTTTCTTATAAGATTATGAGAGACATGTCAGCCATTAACAAGTGTTTTTAATGGTATTTGACGAAATGAGTTATTTATTCTATTTAAAAATAAATAAAGTTTAATTATATCTAAAAAAAATAAAAAAACTGATTTATACTTTTATAAAAACTACGAGAGACAAACATCGTTAATGGTGTTTGGTTATCCATTTTTATTGTGGACTGCTAAATACCGCCCGTACTTAACTACATACGGCCTTAAATATTACCTTTCTATCCTTTAGCTAAAAATATTGAAAATCAAACTCTCTCAACTCTATTCAAATCCGAAGAACAACAATCATTATATCAAGTTCAAATGTCGGATTCTAACCGGGAAAGCGGACAACAACAACCGGTTAGTAATCGTTTTTAGTTTTTGTAGATTTTTAAGTAGGAATTTTAGTTTTTTTTTAAATTTTTTTGCTGCAGACGCGATCCGAACGGGTTCGGATCGCGTCCGCAGCAGCGGCGGACGTCCGCCGGAGAAGTGCGGCGGTAAGCCGCACGTCTCCGGCTCCGGCGGACGTGCGATGTCCAGCCGGACGCGACACGTGCGGGACGTCCTTCGTGGACGTCCCACACTTCCCGGACGTTTCCTCGGGACGTCCGGAAGATGAACAGTCCGGAAAAAAAAAATGAAAAAAACAAAAAAAAAACAATAAAAACTTAAAAAATACCTCAGGAGAAGCCGAGAAATTTGTTTCCGGTACTTGATATTCATATTCCGATGATTTTGAAGTCTTATCTGTCATTATGTTTTTTGAGATTCGAATAAGTTGAGAGAATGTGTTTTTTTTCCAGTTTTTAGTAAAAAGTCGAAATTGTAATAATTTGTGCGGTAGGTAGATAAATTACGGCGGTATTTAAGAACACCCTTTTTATTTGCTTTGAAATATGGAAAGAAGTGCTAAAAGAAAAACAAAACAAAAGAAGGTGGGGGGCCAAGTTGGGTGATAGTGAATCGTGGATGATGTAAATCAAATTTGTGAGAATCAGTGTTGCACTACATATGTTTGGTTATCCACGTGCCATTCAAAATCGTGCATGTTTTTGGGCATAAACATTTACTATATATTTTTGTATTCATTAGTTGCTGATATACTGTGTGAGCTATATAATAGAAAGTAATCTACTGTATTTTTTTTATATCCAGTTTAAAAATGATAATTTCTAGTCCAAATAGATAGATTGGTTGTGTGAAATTTAAACTCGAAATCTCCGTAATTTTCAAAAGCGAAAATATCAATTGGATTAACCACAATTTATAAAATAGCTCAATTTGATCATAATTTTCATTTCATTATTGTATTCCTTTTACTCCATCTTTAATTTATAATAATAAATTTATTTTCTTACCTATTTAATATAAATAACTTTCTTAAATTTTTATTTATTATTTTCATTCACTTTGTAGTGATCTTAGACGAATATCTAATTTGCAATTTGGGTTAAATGCAAATTCATACACCATTTGACCTAATTTGCAATTATGACATAAACTTTTAAACTTGGCAATGTCGGTAATGAACTTTGCACTTTTGGCAAATCGGTACACCGATTATTTTCCAGAACAATTTTGCTGAGTTGGAAGCCGGAATCAACACATATACTGACACAATGAATTTCAGTATTTACCACGTAATTTGGCACGTTTGCAAATTAAACCACAAACTTTAACGTAATTTGCAATTACAACACTAATTTTAAAATTTTGGCAAAAACAGGCATCAACTTTTACTTTTTGACAAATCAAAACACCGTTTATTTTCCAACTTGTCAGCCTACGTGGCAATTCCGACTTCAACTCAGCAAAAATGCCCTGGGAAAATATCGGTGTATCGATTTGCCAAAAGTGCAAAGTTCATTACTGACATTGCCAAGTTTAAAAGTTTATGTTGTAATTGCAAATTAGGTCAAAGTTGTTGTATGAATTTGCATTTAACCCTTTTAAATTTTATAGTATTAAACATACCATTATAGGAAAAAAATTATCACGACTCAAATTATTGAGCCGAGACCGGCGCTAGGGAATGGGAGTGATAGCTCCAAAACCCGTAACAAGCCTAAAACATAAATTTTTTTTTGCAAAACATATAACACATACGGAAGCAAACATATAACATGTATTCAAATATTTACACTAGTTGTTCCGGGCTCTAGTTTTCGTACTACATACGAACTGGCCTCACGGTACTATATACATACTAGTGTATCGTAAACATATCACCGGCATCTGGTGCTGTGAACAAAACACAACATACGTAGCCTATAAAAATATATAAACAAGGACATCAAATAAAACACTAAACCATATGCATTGCTGTCAAGGCTACTACTATGTCGACTCGGGACTACTACTGTAACTCTACGGAAGTCAGGAACTATACATGCTATTGATGACTTCCGGATCCAAAAAGGATGGACTCTAGCCAAGTCCAAACACTAAGCACCTGAAAATATTTAAAAACAACGGGTTAGACTATGCTGAGTGAGATTATAAATTACTAACGGTGTTATAAAAATAACATCGCATTTAAAACAATCATTATACAATATATAATATAAGCCGAGTATTTGATTCGATCGAAACCCTAATCTTGTAAATAAACTTAAACCGTACCATTCCTAGTATTCATAATGAATACTATCTTTTAATCTGGATGGGGTTACGGGATAGCTCCACCGTGTCAACCACCATCGGGTCGGGCATCGGGATAGTTCAACAATTATGTCTCATACCATCTCCAATCCAACTATACAGCGGAGTCCCGGTATAATTCAACCAAGGTGACTCACTAGATACAGGCCGCGGGATAATTCAATCAAGCTGACCTCATATCACATTCATAATATGTTAGTCTAATTCTACTTTGCTTACTACAACTTACCGACACTGGTGATCACACAACCTATTAACACCCAATAGGTAGTTGTTCCCTCGGATCGCACACCAGATTCCTATATTTAAAACAATCAAACATATGATTCAAATCATATAATACGCGATGTATGCGATAATACTATTTATAATATATAAAATAACTTTTACGAATAATACACGAAAGTAAAATGTAGCTCACTTGACCCGCTATCCAATCTACAATGTACTCGTAGCTTGCCGATACGTCTAATACATATACAAATCAAATATATGTTTAGTACATAAACGTGAACCTCGTAAACCTAAAACCCTAGGTTATGGGTTTAGGTAATCCAATTTCACTTTTAAAACGGTTCGTAAACTCGACAATCCTTAATCACGGCCTTATACGTGTTTTAATACCATTCAAGGTATTCGACTAATTGATTAAATTTTGTTCAAATCATCCATTTGGAACCCTAATCCGAATCGTCCAGTTTGACGATCGTTTCTTACGTTTTCGAAGTCCACAGAGTGCTTCCAGATAGGGGTAGGTCGTGTCAGACCTCGACACGACGAGCGGGGGTCGACGGTGGCTAGGCACATCGTGCCTAGCCTCTCTCACGTCGTGAGAGAGGATCTTACGACGTGAGAGCCAATCTCGCGAGACTTGCCCTCGCGTCGCGAGACAATGTCTCACGACGTGAGGCACTCGTTTCTAGCCCTCCTCCGTCGTTTTTCACCCACAAATTCATGCAAACTCATTCCAACATGCTTATATACGTATATACCTCAAAACCCAACTCTGAAACGCTCAAAAACAGTGATTTTAACGTGTTTTACGTAAGTTCGATCCAAAGTATAACGGTACAACATGAAACAGACCTTATTATCCATTTTTCACAATAAAAACGTCGAACTTGCCTTGTTTTGAAGCTCGGGGAAGGTAGGGCTTGAATTCCGAAGAGATCGACACTAAGAACGCGTGATTCCGACGTCGAACGGCGAAACCCTTATCATTTGTCACTTTTCTCTCGTTTTCTCTTCTTCTGATCTTCTTTTCTTGTTTCTTAACTTCATTCATAATCTTTGTTATATATATATCATGGCTAATTGTCCACTTTGATCCTTCATTTCATTAACTTAAACCATTTCTCTTTTAAACTTATCCTTTTAACCAAACAGTTAATTATTCACTTTAACTCAATTACGTACGTATTATTTATATCCAATAAATAATACTAACTCATAATTACTAATTTCCGTCGAATATATTTTATTTGCAATTTCCTAGATTTAACTCGTGATTTACCAAATTGGGACCTAAAATTATTTTTATAAGTTTTCTTTCCGTTCTTTTTACTCCCAAATTTTATCCTTTAAACTAATTCTAATATCAAACTTTTCGTATTAGAATTCTTAGAACCGACCTATTCGGGTTTTGTCTATCCAATCACTTCAATATTATTTGTCCTACTAGATCGGGTTATTGGAAAAAGGTCAAATTACCAATTCCGGCAACATCAAACGTACGGGGTATTACAAATATGCACATTCTAACTATAAAAACTGTTGACTTAAGTGACAATTTGCCCCTTCAACTTGTATGTAATGAGTAATTAACACATAAATTAATTTTATGGTCAAATTAGTCACGAACTTGTTGATTATGGGCAATTAATCCATTTTGGCAATTTGCCCCCTTAACTCGTAAATTAATTGTTCCCTAAGTTGGCAATTTACCCCCTTAACTTATAAACTAATTTTACCAAATGGGATTAACTGTCTATAATTACCAAGTTCATGACTAATTTGCCTACAAAGTTAATTTGTATTTTAATTGCCCATTGCTTACAAGTTGAGAGAGCAAATTGCCACTTAAGTCAAAACTGCTGTTTTTTTATTTGTGCAAAATTAATTATAAATTTATTATAATAGAAAAGAAAAAATATTATTTAAAATTTAAACTAATTGATTGGTTAAAATTGGATATTTTAATTGTGGATGATGATTTATTAGGATTTGCTCTTTAAATTGTCTTTTTTTTTTCTTTTAGTGGTGCTCAATTTTATGCCTATGCTATGATTAAACTTCCTTTACTAAACATTGATTAATGTTATGATGACAAATTAGAAAATTCATTTCAAAAGTGTTTTATCTACAATGACTTATAGTGCAGAGTACTACGGCTCGTTGTATATCCTCTTTCTTGATGTTTTAAAAATTAGTACTAATAAATAAATGCGGATATTAAACCGTGGGGGTTACTAAGTTATTTCAGAATTACAGAATGAGTACTGAGTTTCAAATCGTTAAATAATGGTCACCAGCTTAACTAGATACTTCAACGGGAGGTTATTTTGTCCAAAACGCACAAATTTATTGCGTTTTTGCCTACGTGGCTCGTTTGAAAACTACGCAAATTATCTCTCCTCCACATGCCATCCAATATCTGTCACCTGGTGCCTCATAAGCACTCCCCATTAAACTCTTATATTCAATGGTAAAAAAAAACAGTAATAATTTTCTTCTTGTTCATTCTCCCATTAATGCTATCACCAACTTGTTCTTCTCCCATGAAATCTTTTGCAACCCTAGGTTTTTTCTATTAATTTTCTCACCTCAAGCCCCTGCATCAATTATTTCGCCCCCAAACCTAAGCGAAACCCTAACAAAATTAAATCCAAAACAAAACCCTAACAAAATTGAACCACTACCGGCTGATAAATGGAGTTTAAAATCTGAATTTCTTATTGTGAATGCAATCAGTCAGCTTAATTAAAAACATCGTGGATTGAGAGTAACCAAGGAAAATGTTTTTTTGGCTGTTATGGTTTTCATGTAATACTTTCGTTTTAGGGGTAATTTTTTAATGTCATTATCTTGTAATTTATCAAACTGAATATGGTAACTTTGTATGTTGTAGTCTGGAGATGGTTGTGATTTCTTCTATTGGATTGATACACCCTTGTCCCATAAGGCTAAAGTTAAAGCTGTCAAAGTTGGATTACTGAGAAAGTTTGAGAAGGAGGAAGAAAGCAAGAAGATGAAGAAAGCAAGCTGGTTTGGTATGAAATATATGATGATTTTTTTGGTTGCTTTTTTTTTTTCTTCTAGGAAGATGCAGCTACAATTAGATGGTTAATGGTGTGACTTAGATGCAACTGCTGCAATTAGGACTTAGATGGAGTAGGTGTTTGAATGTATGGAGGTGTTTGAATATAACTGGAAATTAACCGAATATTAATAAAATTTATCCTAACTTATTTGTTTAATGCACAACAATAGTAAATTTAATATAATGCACAAAAATTTAAACAATTGTAGAAAGTATTAACCAAACAATTGCAGAAAGTATTTAACAAATAATTGCAGCACCAACAAAAATATAAAATTAGATAATATAATTCATTACAGAACCAACAAAAACATACATCAGCATTAGTTTGAACATGAGGTGGATGCAATATTAAATTTAACAGCACCAACCTAATAAAAAAAGAGTTAAATATCATCCATTCTTACACTATTTATTGCTATGGTGCCTCACTGCAGTAAAAGTTACTGGTGCCACAAAATAAGTGTAGTTTAATAATATTTTTACACAAACATCCAAAATATTGTCCCCTTAGCATATGTTGAAACTTTCTCCTCATGGTTTGTCCACTTGACCTAGTGGAACCCAAGCCCTTCTTTTCCTTGTTTGACTTGCATTAGGTTTGTTGGTACCACTTGAAGCAGCTTTGGCCCCACTCGAAGCAGCTTTGGCACCACTTGAACATGCCTTAACTCTTCCCTTTCTTTGGGGTAGATCTGGCCTCTTAAAGGGTGTTGGTTCAGGTGCTTCAAGAGCTGAGTCTAACCTTCTCTTCACATGAAGCTTGTTTGGTCTTGGCGCTCTGAAGGTAGGTGGTTTTTCCATTTACCTAAGCCTCTCTTCATATGTAGCTCTCTACATAAACCAAATAAATCAGAACAGACACAACAACAAATCCTCACAATACAAATACAAACCAATTAGATAACAAAAAACATAAACACTCACCATTGATACACTTTGTTGAGATGGGATCTCATCAAGTCTAGTAGTAGAATTACTAACAGCTGAAGCTTATTTTTCCATCATAGAAACAAGTTCATCTACTACATCATCCAGTGCAGTATCAAATTCAGAATCCAGTTCAGCAAATGTGCTTGGATGTCTAGATCCAGCTTGAGGAGCAGGTTGAGGCCCAAATCTAGCTTTATGAGGAGCAGTAGGTTCATGAGGAGCATGTTGAGGCCCAGATCCAGGTTCATGAGGAGCATGTCGAGGCCCAGATCCAGGTTCATGAGGAGCAGTTTGCATCTAGTCTTGTTGTTAGGCTTAAATTTCAACACATACCGGTTCTTATTCCATAATTTTTAACTGCCTCTTTGAACTGCCCAAAACTTCTGAACTTCATCCCAATTTTAAGTTAGGATCATCCATATTCTCTTCATCAAACTCAGAAAACCTAGGCCTTAAGGACTCCACATCATGGTCACTATCTGAGCATGAGTGAAGCTTATCAGAATCAACATCTTCATTCTGACCTTGACTACCACCATGAGTTGCACCACCATAAGCTGTACTACCCTAAGCTCTATCCTGAGATGTACCCTGAGTTGTACCCTGAGCTAAACCCTGAACTGTACCCTGAGCTGTACCTGAGCTGCACCCTGATTAGTACTCTGAGATGTACCCTGACCATGAGCTTAAGGACTATCTTCATCCACTATCTCATTTACACCTTCATTCTCTGCCACTTCTCTTTCAACAGTAAGTTCATCTTCTTCTTGCATATCCCCGTCCCTATCCAAGCTGTGATCAGAGCTATAGTCAGAGTCCTCCAAACCACTATCAGAGTTGTAGTCAGCACCATCCTCCTCTGGACTAACTTCAATGTCATCAAACATTTCCAAGACAGCATGTACATCTACCACCACTTCACCTTCACTCAAACTTAATCCCATTCTTTTAACATCTTCATCATTTTTGCACAGGTATTAACTTTACCAAATCTCCATCTCAGGCATGGTAGTACCTATATTCTTTTGCCTCTAACCCTAACCCTATGATCTGACTGTTACTAACAAGCTCAGACATTGAACAAGTGGGCATAGTACATCAATATATCCTATTATAGAGTGATCATAACCTATATCAGGTCCCATTACAATTTTATGAACTCGTATACTGAAGTAATCATAATTGGGAGCTACACGAAGAAGTTGACATTAGGGTTAGAAGAAGAAATACAATAGTAGAGTAAAATACTATACCCAATGCATATAGATAAAAACTTACCATAAATTGGAGGTGCAAATCCATCTAAGTGAGTTCTCCATTGATTGTACATGTCTTCAACGAAGTTAGCAGCTTCAATTTGGGTTTATTTTATCAAAGATAAGTAAAATTAGGGTTACAAAAACAAAAAATTAGGGTTACGATCAAAATAAAATGTTGAATGTATCAATAATTGGATGAAACGCGAAGAGGAAGAGTATTAATTTAGGGTTCATCTTGTTTCAATGGGGGAATAGGGATTGATTTAGGTCTGAAAATGGATATGAAGAGTTTAACCCGTTTTTTTACTGCTTAGGGTTAAAGAATGGGGAGTGGTTATGTGGCACCAGGTGGCAGATATTGAATGGCACGTGGAGGAGAGATAATATGTGTAGTTTTCAGGCGAGTCACGTAGGCAAAAACACAGCAAATTGTGCGTTTTGGACAAAATAACCTCTTGTTGAAATATCTGGTTAAGCTGGTGACCATTATTTAACGATTTAAAACTCAGTACTCATTCTGTAATCCTGGGATAATTTAATGACCCCCACAGTTTAATATCCAAATAAACCCTCTCTTCTTTTATAAATTCTAGCCACAACAAGAAAAAGGTAAATTCTAGCTAATTTTTGGTTTAAAATCTCGTATTCATTTTATTTTGTATCTATAATCATCTAGTTGAGATCTATCGATATTTAACTTTATTTAACTTTATTTTTTCTATGGATGTTTTGTCCTTTTAAATGAAATTCTAGTTCAATTTGTTTTATATATTTTGCTATTTTTTAATGAAAATATTTTATATAGCGTAATCTGAAGTTTTATTAATAAAAAATAATTTCTAATATTCTCTCCATTGGATTCATTCAAAGATCAAAGAGTTCATTTGGAATTTGACATAACCATTAAGTAGAACAGATAGAGCACCGAGTTGCATATCCGTAGAGCTCCGTTAATACAGTTAAAAGAATTAGATATAATTTTTTGTTATTTTACTAATGTACTTTTAAATATATTAATTTATTTAATATTTGATTAAGTTGTATTTTTTGTTTCTCTATTGATGAATTTTTTATTATTTAAGAAAATGTAATAAATTATGATCAACTTATACAAATAGCATGCATTAATTTTTGATACTTTTTTACAAATACCGGAAAAAATAAAAATATTTACAAAACTACAATATGTATTTTTTTAACAGAAATATAAAAAATAATTACAAAAATATAAACTTTTAAAAAATATTTACAAATATACAACTTTTTTGTATACACATATAATTTGTATACTATCTATATATAATCTGTATATAATACGAATTATATACAAATTATATACGTCTTTTTTAAAAGAAAATTCAGATCTATCAGATCTGAAAATTTCATCTGTATATAATCCGTATATAATACGAATTATATACGTTTTTTTTAGATCTAAAAATAAAATTTCAGATCTGAAAAAAGGAGATGAGGATTTTAGACGAACTGAAAAATCAAATCACGAATCATATACAATAAATCTTAGATCTATACATACAACAAGAATAAAATCCTAGATCTATACATACAAATCCTACATCTAAACATACAAATTTGATTTTGTAACATTTAAAATCTGATTATAAGAAATAAATTTGAATGGAAGCGTGAGGGGATGAGCAGCGGCAGCGGTAACAGTGACAGCAAAGTGAGGAAAAGCGGCGGCGATGTGAGGGGAGAGCGACGACGCGAGAGGAGAACGGCGGCAGCGGAGAGGAGAGCGGCGACGGCGTAGAGGAAAGCGGCGATAGCAGTAAAAGATGGATAGAGATTGATGTTAGTGGTGGTGGATGTTAATGGAGGAAGAGAGAAAATAAAATTAGGGTTTAGACGGAGAAGATGAAGAAAAAGGGAGAAATGATATTTTTGTTAATAAAAAAGATAAAGTTGTATATTTAGAAATATGAAGAACACTCTTATAAAGAGAAAGTATAAGGTAATATGTTTGTAAATATTTTACCTTATTATCGTATGGAGTGTAAATATTTCTTAATTTTTTTTTGCACATCATTAATTTGGTGATTTTTAGTGCAATTACATTTTTATTTAAATGCGAACTTTTTGTCTAGATACCACTCAACGTTTATCCATAAGGTTTTAATGTCATCTTTCTTGAACCATCTAAAAGATAATGAAAGAATTCTACTCAAACTACAAATACTATAGAATAAAAACTCCTAATCCGGACTTTATTAGGTATGTCTAACCCCACTATTATATAAAGAGACTCGATGTATGTCAATCAACATATATTATTATCATTATTCTACAAACTCTTAAACTACTTCGTAAAGTCTAGACTAACTTTACTATCATAGTATTTATCAGACAACCAACATCAGGTCAGCAGTTTAACTTCTGTTTTACAGGTTATCCGTCGAAAAGACAGACTCCATCCCGTATGATAAAATAATGTAAAATTATTAGATCAAATAATATTACTCGTTAAGAAATAGAAAAAAAACAATACAAGAAAAAAATCTTGTCTATTTTTAACACGTCTTATACTAAAAATTTCGTCGGTCTATTTTGACATAATGTGAATCGTGTTAGATATATTCATTTATCAGTTAAAGAGTCTAATTTGTAAAAGTAAATTATAATTTAGTCTAGTAAAAATTTAAATTATCAATAAAATAAAAACTAAACTCAAGGGGTAATAATGATTAATAATTTTAATTTCAATTTTAAAATTTGAAATCAATAATTTTAAATAGCTAATTTGGCTTTTAATTATGTGCAATAATATTTTGATTTATTTTGTTATTATTTTTATCCTTTTCTATAAATTTTATACTTGATAACATATAAAATTAATCATTTTAGTGATATTATACTAATATTAATCAAATTTCATTTATTTAAGTTATTTATAAATTGTTGAAAATATATTGTTATTGTATTTTTTAAATAACTTAGATTAATTTATACTAAAATAAGTTAAGTTTTTTTGGCCAAAGATAACAATATATAAATATATAAAAAGAAAAGTCATTTCATGAAGATGATGAGAGCAATTCTTAGCTAAGAAAATAAAAATGGACTTCGCGGCTACTAATTGAGCCATCCAAATACACATTCGTTTAACAAATTAGAATACTGATGCTTGAACAATTTGTTAAACGAATGGTAGCTATATAGAACGATAAAACATAAAAATGGAAACTACTTACCGTTTATAGCATTAAAGTAATATAAGTATTATCTTGGATTTTGTAGAGCGCATAACTGAAATGTCAGGATCATTCAGAAAAAAAACACCGTATACAGCATAACTGATCATTTAAATTAATAAATAATAAAACAAATCAGTTTAATCTTATCTGATAGTAGAAGAGTTCTACCTATTGATGACGGAGAATGGGAGTTAGAGGGGCCTGTAGTAAGGGCCCTCTTATAGAATAAACTTTCTAGAGAAGCTCTTCCGATAAAAACTAAAAACAAGTTTAATAACTAAATTAGACTCTATTTTGACAATTGAATGACGCTAGCATTTTGTGGGAGAAAAGTTAAATAACTTAAAATTATCGTGTGTATATATATATATATATATATATATATATATATATATATATATAGGGGTGAGCAACGGTCGGTTCGGTCATCGAACCGTCCAAAAATTCAAAACTGTTCGGTTTTTTAAAAATTTCGGTCACCGAACCGTATTAACCAAATTATATCAAAACCGTATTAATCAAACCAAAATATTACGGTTTGGTTCGGTTCGGTCGAAAACCGTAATATTTTTTGTATGGTTTTTAGAAAGAAAAAAAAAACAGTTTTTTAAAAAATAAATAAAAAAAATGAAAAAAAAATAATCTAGAGAGTACATGTGCTTTAAATTAAATCTATATTTATCGTTTTTTATTATAAAACTATAAAATTAAACAAGTTAAATATATAAATGTGAGTATTTGAAAGTTTAAAACAACGTAATTTTTAAATACGGTCGGTTCGGTTATTACAGTTATTTTTTTGTAAAAACCATAAACCGAACCGAATAGTCAAAATTTCAAAAATTCGGACCGTAACCGAACCATATTTTCAAATTATATTTTGGTTTGATTAATTCGGTTCGGTTCGGTTATCGGTTTTGACCGTTTAATGCTCACCCCTATATATATATACTTCGTTATAATAAGTATAGACTAGTGATTATAAACATAAATTTGGGGATAATAGTCATTATTCTTAACAATTATTACTAAATACTTCCTCCGTTCCAATAGTGTTGTCCACAATAAAAAACAATTGTCCTAAAACTCTTATCCACTATCAAAAAATAATTAATTTTTGAGCAAATTATGCTAAGGTCCATGAGGTATACTATAATTAACAGTTTGGTACCTCTTGTTTCAAAAGTCTACTTAATGATCCCTCAGTTTCAATTCCGTTAACTATTAGGTCCCTATGTCGATCTCGACACTTATTTTCAAACGATTTGGTACCCCACCTTTTGTTTTGTGAACGTTGGTCCCTCATTTTTAATTTTTTTTAAACGATTTCCCTCACTTTTAAATGATTTAGTACCCGAATTTTAATCCGTTAAACGATTTGGTCCCTCAAATTAATAGAAGAATCTCTTAGTTAACGAAATCAAAACTGAAGGACCATTAAGTAGACTTTTGAAACAAGTGGTACCAAACTGTTAATTATGATATATATCTCATGGGCCTCTAAGTAATTTGCTCTTAATTTACACTTAATTTTGGGACGATGACAAAAGTACCTAAAATTTTAAAAATATTTACAAAAGTACCTGTAAACTTTTTTTATTTACAAAAATACGACTGATTTAAAATTAATTACAAAAGTATTAAAAAAATGAAAATTAATTACAAAAATACGATTTGTATAGTGTCGGTATAATTATGGTATAATTTTGGAATATTAAAACTATAAATCAGATAATTTAAAAATAATATTTGGTTTATTATTGGTATAATTTCAGTATATTTTTGGTATATTGATTATAAATTTTTATATATATTTTCTAGTGGTAATGATTTTTGGTTTATTATGTGTATTTTTCACTATAGTTGGTAATGAACTAGAAAATTTGTATACTCTTGGTATACTGATGGTATAATTTTGGTATATTATTAATTTAATTTTCAGTATACGATTTGATGTAATTTTGGTAAATTTTTATTTAATATTAATAAAATCTCAGTATGTATAATGTTGTTATAATTTTGGTATAATGTTGATATAATGTTAGTTTATTAGTATACTAACATCATACCCACAGTATACACCGTATGTTTGATATTATTTTTTACTTTTTTGTATTTTTGTAAATATTATTAATATTTTTGTAAATGAAAAAAGTCAACATATACTTTTGTAATTATTTTCATTTTTTTTTATAAATGGTGTAATTTCCTCCTTAATTTTCCTATATTATGTCTGTTTAAAATCCACTAATGAGTAAATTGAAAGTAAATTGTAAGTGAACCCTATATTAAATAAGAGTATGATAAGAAAAGTACAAAAAAATTTATAAAATTCGTAAACAATACTCCCTCCGTCCCAAATTGATAGACACTATTTTGAATTTTTTTGTTCCAAATTATAAACGTTAATTTATTGCTTTAATGTTTAAATGGCATATATATCCTCATTAATTGTAATCCGTGGACTAAGTTTATTGTAATTCTATAAAAACATACTACACTCCCTTATTTAATGCAGTGTTGACTTTATTTCTTAATAGGTTTTGCTATCTTTTCAGAGAGATTCTTAAGTAGACTCAGTATACCACGTCATCCGTGGACTAAGCCTATCAAATAATGACACGTCATTAAAATGATGGTAATCTTGTAATATTACTATTTAAAAGTGTAAATAAATAATAAACGAATTTACAAGGTTGTCATCATTTTAATTACGTGTCATTATATGATAGGCTTAGTCCACGGGTGACGTGGTGGACCAAGTCTACCTAAGAATCTCTCTAAAAAGATTAAAAAATAAAGTCAATACTGCATTAAATAAGGGTAAGTGTAGTACGTTTTTATAGAATTATAATAGATTTATTAATTTTTTTAATACTCGTGTTTATCTTAAACTGTCTATTAATTTGAGATGGAAGGAATAATTTTATTTTTTAAACTATGTGATAAAAGTAAAGTGAACAATTTTATTAAAATTGAGGGAGTAATTTGTAGTCAAAAAGTAAAAGGATCCTATCAAATTTATTACCTGTCAAGAAATTATTGGCCGAGAGAACCTTTTCGCAAAATTGAGCTTGAGTTGAACAATCATTTTCAGACCATATAGGGAAACTAACCACGTAGACAGGAACGTTGCCGACACTGTTCCCCTATGAATTAAAAAAAATGTTTAAAAGGTTTATAATTTTCATTTACGACCGAAAGTAATTTTAACAAACCAACAACGATTTTTAATTTAAACAAAGACTACTACATCACTACAAAAATGTTTTCTTATTAAAAAAATACTAAATTCTGTCCCACCTCAATATAAATAGCTTGTAAGGTGGACGTTTAATTTTGTATAGAAAGAAGAATTAAATGTTCGATATGAGCTATTTGTATTACATTTTTTTAGTTGTAATAAACACATGGAAAGAAATTTATAGTGGATTTTTCATCTATAGATAAAATTATTTTCTGTTCAGAAAAGGTTATATATTCGCCCATTCCCAATTTAATTACAAAATTTTCCTTTGCATATTATTTGAAAAAAAAAACATTAGTTTTATTAGTATATTTTCATGTCATTAAATTCTTTATATCTCTGTAATAAAAATTTATTGCTAAAGGTATTAACCAAAGATAAAAAAGAAATAGTATAATATTATTTCTAAAGATATAAAATTTATTTATAATAAAAACGAATTTTTTTTTTTTGATAATTGGGAAGGGGGGAGCACTTGTGGGAGGAATCGAACCCACGACCTAGCAGTTTGCTGTCTAGCGCTTATACCATTTAAGCTATATCTCATTGGTTAATAAAAACGAATATCAATTAGATAAGATAAGGAAGTATAATAATATATTTAAATAGATAAACAATCATTTGAAAAGAGAAATGAGTGAATTAAGCTAGAGATTCCCTTTTACATAAGTATAGTTTTAAATTTAAGTTTTTATTGATATTCACATATAGCACAACATTAAAAATAATAACAGTATTAATTACTACAACACATAATTTAAATATTTTTTAGAGAACTGCATATACTAAAAAAAAAAGATAGAGCAACCTCCAATTTTTATGAACTTAAAAGATAAATTCTCTCTCGAAAAAAATTATCTCCATTCTCTTTAAAAACACAAAACTAAAAACCATTGTTTTGAGGAGGTGGTTTTGGGTTTTGGCCGGAAAACCACCTCCTCCACTCTTTTTTCTTTTTTCACCTTCACTTCTTAATAAAATTTAGTTAGTTTATTTTTACAACAAACCTTCTTATTTGTAGATCTTTCATAATCTAGTGATTTGAAGAAACAAATCTTTAAAGAAAGTGATTTTTTAGGGATGGAAAACCACCTTTTAGTTTTTTACTTGTGCTTTCTTCAAATATCTAGAGTTATGAGTTTCTTTCCTCTTAAATGGTTGGCATGATCTTTAACCCGATTAAGGTTGTTGGGTTCCTTAAGCGGTTTTAAGATCTTCAACTTAAAAAGAAGAATAATAAAATTCTTGATTTTGGTCTTTTGAAAAAACTATTTTCTTAGAGAAAGTGGTTTTTTTGGGGTTGAAAACAACTTTTTAATTTTATCTAGCGGTTTTTTCAAATTCTAAAATTGAGTTTTTAATTAGAAGTCTTTTTCTTGTTTGTCTTTGATTTAAATTATGTGTTGGTGCTTTCTAATGTTATTTTTAGATCTATCTTGTTGGATTCATATTGAAGATGCGGATGGAGGCTAAGGAGCAAGCGGTTTCACGGTATAATCGAATGGGTTTGATGAATTAAGATCCCGCGTCTCGGACAAAGCGCCGTGTTTAAGTTTTGCGGAATTCGGCTTGATTTACTCCTTTTCGATTAATCTTTTGTTTGTTTTTTTATAGCTCCATATGTATTTTGTTGGTAGATTAGAGTTTTGAAAATTTATATGGTTGGTTGTGTATAACTTTCATCTTGTACTTTAATCTCATCTATGAATCTATCTTGGAAAAAAAAAACCTCCAATTTTTAATCAAATGGATGAACCAACCGAGTAGATAATTATGACCATAAGTATATAATATAATCCCTTTTTTCCATTTAAGAGAGGACATATGCCCTTTATACATAAATTAAGATGACACTGATTACAATTGTTTTATTATTCTATCGGTATTAATAATGGTGTTATAATTTGTGTATAGAATAATTGTTACTAATATTTAAAAAATAAAATGAGACAAAAGAGAAAATTATATAGTACTATAAAATAGCATAAAAACTATAATAAAAACTTTTTAAAGGGACACGTACAGTTTAAGAAAACATAATTATTATTGTGGAACTTATAGATTTTTCTCTACTTTTCTTGTTATACCCTTATTTAATGAAGGTTTTCTTTCAATTTACTTTATTAGTGGAATTTAAATAGAGATAGAATAGAAAGATTGATTTTTTTATAAATAGACAAGAATTTTAAGACTAAAAATTTTATTAAAGTGGACAACTCTATTAGGAGAGGGGGAATAAGATATATCCGGTATTAAAAAGGAAAGGAAGCAATTGGAGGTTAAAAAGAAGAAGAGAAGGCGGCTAAATATAGAAATGAGTAATAATAATAATAATAGTTGTATTGTGGGGGTTGCGTAAATAAATAGAAGGGATAGGATATAAAAAGGGGTCACGTGTCGGTGGGTTGATTGATGAATAATACTACTAGTACAAAGTTAAGGTTGAGTTCATTTTGTGTCTGAAAAAGAAAAGAAGAAACTGGCAGTGGCAGTGGCAGGGTTGAAGATCAGATGCAGTTTTAGAAGACGAGGCAGCCGCAGCAAAAACAAAGTTAATAGAATGGATTTGTGGCAAAAGATGATGTTTCCTCTTCGAACACTCTGGTTCGCTCTTTCCTCTCACCTCAAGCCTCCCAAAAATGGTTCATTTCTCTTCTTCCAATTTAACTCTCTACTTTTTCTATAAATTTAACTCCAATCAATATGATTGACCTCATAAAATATTGTGTTTATACAAGTCCTGCTGTGTAGTCTATATTATAAGTTGTATCGTGCCAAGTAAATAGGTCGTCTAGAATAGTAAAAAGTTGACTTACAAGTTTGGTTGCAGCTGCTGGACTTTTGAAGCTTCACAATGATGTCGAGAGCTGTGGCTATGAGGATGTTCGTGTGATGTGGGAAATGTTGCGAGAGACAGAGCAGGTATCTAACCATACAAAGCGCAAGCAACGGCCTTTCTGGAGACTCTAACCACAATGCTGCACCATCCTTCTTCTTTATATGATTTCCGCTACTAATAAGTAATCACGTGTCCTGCGCATAAACCATACTTCATCACTTTACTACCCAACGGCCTGCTTTGCAGTAGCATGGTTCAGAGCTGTTGCCGAGTGTATCCAAATTAGTGCAATATGTCAACAAAGTTTTTACCTTTCCTCTCAAATCACACACTCTTCTGTAAATACATATTATATTGTCATAACACACAATCAAATCTTACTACAATTGGCTTCCCATGTCATGAACTTTGTTTGCATCAGTATACCTGCCAACAGCCAAATCCAATGTTTTAACACAAAATTATTATCCAGACAAGCAACAAATTAAGTGGAAATGAAGGCAATCAGGTTTGACAAAACATGTAGATAGAATAGCATACACGGCATGGATAAAATTCTAGTAAAGCTAAGTTTCATCACGTTGGTTCGGGTTTAAATTTCGTTAATTAAGGATTTGCATATCCATATGCCAAAGAAAAGTTTCCGGTTACTTTTTCAGCCATTTGGATTTGCAAAACAAGGGACACCGGACATGAAATAAGGAAAGCCACCTAATGCATAGGACCTATCCTCATTTGGATAGTTTTTCTTCTTATATTTGGAAAGCACAAAAGTAGGATGAGAAATATGAAGAAACAAAGATACCTATGTAGTATGTAGAACGAGATGGATAAATTTGCATATCCAAATGGTCTTGCTGAATCCCAAAGGATGACAGAAAACCGGCAACCATAAAACGGGGATGGTCTTGACTCGTGGGGAATTCAAGACTACCTTCCCTCTGAGCCAATAGTAAAAGGAAAAAGGATACTTTGACAATTTGCCAACATCATGCATACAAAGTGGGCGAACTAGAAGCAATGATGTATGTTCAAGTTGTGCCTAAAATATAGCAGAAACTGAAAAACTGGAAGAAAAAAAAAAGAACATGCAGAATTTTTTGATATATTATCTTATAAATGAATAAAGTTTATTGTTTGTTACTTCTACTGAGTTCCAACAAGAGGTAGAAGTCGGTCCCATATGACATGTCCTTAGAGCAGTCACTTTCTGTTGGTTTCAAACGTTTGTTTTCTTAAAAAACAAAACAGCAGTAAAATAAAGAAAATAACTGGGAGAAGGTTGATATTATTTCATTGAGTAGTGATCGACTTAAATACAAAAACTTCAACATAAAAGGAGATATAAATGAAACAAACTTCCTACACTTAAGCTACTAATTCTAGCAGCTAGCTGAACAATAAATCATTACAAAATCACTAAAAAAACTGGTCTACTTAATTTGAATTTTAAAGCTGCTGATGCAATCAACTATCACCTTCCAAGTGCTCTCTATTTTCTACCAATGATTTACCTGATTAAACAACCGGGTAGCAAAAAAAAATTCTCTTAGAATTTTACAAAAAAAAATCAGCTACTCTAATTTTTGATACAACCCATACTCGGGGACACGGAGATGCAGGAAATAACCGAGGAGCACATGATTGAGAAGAGAAAAACTCGCAGCATTCAAGACATCACTGCCAAAATTAGGATGATGCAACTAATTGGTATTACCTTGAGCAGTCCACACGCAACTGTCACCCCCTTTCGCATAACTAAGTAGCAAAGGGCATATGCCTCTTCCTCAGCCTCAACTCTCTTAATCTCTATAAGAAGGAAGAGCCAATTCTTAATAGTTTCAGTGGAAGTGCTTAATGCGAGTGTGATGTTGCACTCTCCCAAAGCACCTACCTACATGAAACATCGATAGAAAAGAAAAGCATATGCAGTCAAAAGCAAATAGAAACAAAATTAGGAAATGGTGAATGATTATCCTCATTCAGTAGCTATTTAGTTAGCATCTGTGCTCCTCTCCACGACCGATAACACCTCTTTTAAATGTCAAGTCCAAACACATGTAATGTTACCAGAACCCTAATTTTCGACAGCCTACCCTAGTCCGAGCTAATGAAAATGGTGAATGATTATCCTCATTCAGTAGCTATTTAGTTAGCATCTGTGCTCATGTCCACGACTGATAACACCTTATTCAAATGTCAAGCCCAAACACATGTAATATTATCAGAACCCTAATTTTCAACAGCTTACCCTAGTCCAAGCTAACGAAACAGTCACGGGGAGGGGGGAGGACATAAATGAAAACATTTATTCCCTCGAACAGTAAAATGGACTTGGTCAATATTGTGATACCATAACAAAAGAAATCCACTACAGTGCTTCGTAAGACATATACAATATAATGAATTATAGTTTTAGGCTTATGCAGTAACAATTTGCAAAAAAAAAGGACTAGAATTCTGTAATGTAGGGATACAATGTGATAGCTAAAACTTAAGGCTCATCCAATGAACATCTTACCTGATATTTCCAGAAGAGAAAGGGAAGTCAAACATTGAAAGTAACACCTTCTTTCTACAGTAACTCTTTTTGTGCTAATCTTGCAATCTTCAAGTTGTCATGGACAAGCAGAAATTACTTGACAGAAGTCAAAATGACCATTTTATTTCCCAAATAGAAAGAAAAGATTAAAAAGTATTTTTGAAAAGTTGAAAATTGGTGAAAGAAGAAACTTAAGTTACATAATTGATGGTTGATACAGAAAAATCTGGAAAAAGAAATATAATATATGATTAAAATAGGACGAGGAAAGTTTTTACAATTATCGGCATTAGAGAGCAAAGTAAAAAATCTTTCAATTAATAATAAAAAAATGGCTTCAAAATGTTACATTCAGACCAATGAGCTATAGCTCTAGGTAGCATTCTGCTAAGGTCATGGGTTCAACTCCTCCCATAAGTGCTCCCCCTCGCCAATTATCAAAAAAAAAAAAAGTTACATTTAGTTTTCGTATTTTATCTTCTGCTGACCAAATTAGATAATGCTCAATGATTTAAAGCATGTTGATGAGGATTAGACTACAATAATCTAAGTCTTCAGGTCTTTATACAACAACCCTGGGTCTGGATTAAATCCTTTTGTCCTACTTTACCCACATTACTCAAAGTCGATCCCGCATCTCCTCTCATACAATTTCAACAAATTTGATGCAAACATTTGCTAGTCTACAATGCACATGCTCAAGGTTTAATTTTCTTGCATACATATGAAGAACAGGTAAATCCTACATCGGCACAAGGTAAATTAATTTGGACTAGGTAGTGCGACAGAAATAATCTGAAATGGGCATATTATTTATATGCCTCAGGCCTGGATCATTACTTAAAAAGAGTGAAATAGACAAATCTCATTATCAGTCTATGTTTTGACGGAGTCATATACTTAAGACACTTAAAAAATTCTTCCATAGCAATACAAGTAAAAATCATCAGGAAACGCTAGACTCTATATAGACAAATATGTTATCAGTAATGATATTAATTCAACCAGGACTCCAACTTGATTTGGTTCTAAGAATGCGTCAGAAAGAATACTAGTACGATCCGGATGAGATGCCTTTTGATCAACGGAAAGCATTGATTCATCTTTGCTCGTGAGTATTCTATTTGGCTATTACATACAAGTAATAGTTACAGTGCTTACAATGAATCAGCCTGCAACAACGGCCACTTTCATGCAGCTTATAGTCTGATGATCAACATTTGCATTTCTACTATCAACAGATATATGAATTAACGAATAATTCAAGAAACCCCTCTAGCTGATTATGTCTACATTTACAGAACTTAGAAAACGTACCTGACCAACCTCGACATGAAATGAAAGATCATCCAGAACATTTCCACAGCATAATCTGCTTAAAAAGGATGACAGCAGCTGCTCTTCAATAAGGAAAATCTTTGAAGTCAGGATACAAATATTTAGAATTCTCAATGATTATTTCAGAGATGGACATATTAGCTACATTTAGCGTTCAAGATTCTATTTTTCCCATTAGCTTACAATTAAACTCTGTTTAAGACACCCAATAAATCTGTTCCCAGTTAAGTCCTACAGATGACAGACAAAATATAACACTCCTCGCTATTAGGTTGAGCTACTCACAGCCAAAATGTTGGATATTTGACAGAGACGCTCCAGCAAAGCAGGGTCCTATAAGGAGTTACCGAATTGTATGCGTCAGCATCTCTCCTTCAAGATGCAACTGTGCCCTTGTAGTTCTCATGGGTAAATGCAAACAGCTAATACATTGTATGAGATCCCAATAATTACCGTCACAAATATCTTTCCACGCAACACTTGCAATGCTTAGATCAATAGGCATATACTACAGTCAACATTGGAGAAACTCAAACAATAAATTATATGCCATATCATGTGGAGGCTACATGCATGTCTCCAGATAAACATTATTCCGACAACCATGTGTCACTTGACTTCTGGCAATATATACCAAGAAAATGGAAAAAACAAAAAGTATCTTACATGTAGATAAGTTTAACAAATCAATTAATTCCATAGATAAATTTAAATCAGCACAAACAATCAGCATTTGATAACTTGCTAATACTGAGATCCCAACAATTCCAAGTGTAGAAGATAAATATACAGGAACTTTTACAACGTGCAGTATTTAACCTTCCTAACAAGCTACACAGATTATTCCTGCAAAACTGTTTCTAAATATTTCTCCTCATCAACTATAAATTACAGAAAATGCTGAAAACTATGCTAAGAAATACAACAGGGCAACCAAATGGGCATACTTTTCTTTGTGTACCTTTTAATTGGTTGCAGTGAAATGTGGTACACTATATGAACCACAAGCTTAAAAGCAAGAGAATATCCTACTCTGATTTACTTATCTTGCAAGGGTAGAATTTGATCTGGGAGCAGCAAAATGAATCTTGAAGACTATGTCAAGGTAACCAAGTCATCAGCAACCAAGCATAAAAGTCCATCTTCTTCGGGTCCCCTAACCAGATAACCAAATGAATCACATATAAAAAAACTTTATTTTGTGCAGGACCTTTATTCTTCAAATGCGTGTGTAATTTTCTCAAGCAGCAATGGCCAGTCTTCCCCTAGCCGCTGCGGATTAAGCTCCATTGCAATTTTGAAATCCAGCAAAGATATCGAGAAATGGGGTCTCTGTTCTTGCATTCCATCTAACTGCCTACTACTATTCTGCAACAGCAGATGATGACCAGACAAAAATCCGTTGACAAGCTTCCCATGAGAATTGTGCTTGTGGCTACTTTTTGTCATCAAACCACATCCACGCCTTGCACCCACAAGCTCAATGCAAGACTTTATCAGTCCTTTTAAATATGTATCCAAGCCACTGTTCAGCAAGTTGGCCGTATCCATAGATACCCCCTCCAGTCCCTGTGAAGCGGCAATTTGTTGCATTCTTTCTCTCAGTGACTGTATGTCTAGCAATCCGTCAGCATCAAATGAGCTAGCACATCTAGCACTGTGAGCCAAGGGTAAAGGCTTGCGAGCACCGCCCATACTCGGGCTGCAAAATGGAATTCCAAGTGGAGCCACAAGCGAACTTTTAGCATATACCTCTTTTCTGTCCGCAAATACAGATACTTCACTCTGTTCTTTACTCTGTACAGACACCAAGCCATCTGTTGACTGTTTTGCCGGCAGTAATTTAGTAGAATGGTGAAACAATGTATCTTCTTCTTTATCTCTGTCAAAGAGTACTTGATGATGCTGCACCGGCTTCCGTAAGCCATCTTGCAAAGTTTCATTATCACCTTTAATAGTTGATTGAAGAGAAACAATATCAACATTCCCATTCGGAAAAGTGTGGGACCCATCACTTGTAGATGTCGGATACTCCTTATTAGGAGCCGGTGGAGGTGCAACTTTAGCATTACAAGCATTTTTTAAAATTGAAGATATTAATTGATTGTGTAATGGAATATTCTCCTTTCCAAGAACCCGAAAACAAAGCTTATTGAACTCAACCTTGGTGAGCTTCAAATCCAGGAATTTATTCAAATAAAAGAAGTATAATTTTGCTTTTTCAGCCCCAATTCTTTTAAGTATCAGAGATTTCAACTCCGCGAGATTTACCCGCGAATGCTGATTCCACCTTTGCATTTCTCACAACATAGTCCACCAACAAAAACAGTACACACTACACTACCCGAAAAAAAAAAAAAAGTAACTGTGTCACCTTACACCCAAAGTTCCCCTCACTAAATTAGAGTTATTTCACTCTGTTTCGTAAATCCCATCTTAGAATTTCTTAAAAAGAAGAGCTCCACAGCTTCAAGAAAACACATCAATGCCAATACAAAGCACATCTTGTAAACACAAGTACAGCTTTGCCACCCAACAAGTAAATTTGAAAAACACAAATCAAAACCCTAGACATGCTTTTCAACTAGAGCTTATATAACATTATGAAAGGAAAAAACCCTTAATTCCGCCAATTACAATTAGCAAAAAATTGAATAATTAAGACACAATGTAAGTGCACCCGGAGAGAAGCAGCCGTTGAATTGTTAGAGATCAGGCCAGAAAGCTGAATGGGTATTGAAATTAAGCTGAATGGGTGTAGCTCTAAGTGACGCAGAAAAGAAGAAGAGGAGAAGGTTTGGAGTAGTCTGACCTGTTTGGTGTAGAGATTCAGATAGAAAAATAAAGCGTCGACGTTTAGCCTGTAGCTTCTTCCTCTTCCTCTTTCTTCTCTCTCGCATTCAATTCACAACTGCAATTTCAATTTTCTTCTTCTCTGTGTTTGGGTTTTTGGGTTTTTTCTAAATCACACCATATTATATTAATTAAAAACCTTTGATCCATCTCTTCTTTTGACACTCCTCGAGCTAATTTTCTGTTTTTCGTAAAAGCTTCAAAATTTTCCTCTTTCAAACACGCGCGTTCGGGTTTAATTTCACACGTGCTAAGAATGATATTGGATGGTGCATTACACGCTCCCTTTAAGAATGTAGGCAAAGACTGTAAACTTTTTTGTTTTTCCGAACTGAGGTTAATCAATTTATATTATATATAGCTGCTCATCAAAATTGAATGCATGAATAAGGTTGTGATCATCCAATAACCAGACTGAGAGATCCAACTTCTGCTCAGCTGTGAGCTATTCTGCAGAATTGGCTTCAAGCAAACTATGATTTGGCTTGCTATTACTTCATCCACTTCCCCAAAATGCTCTTACACATATGCACTTCCTCTACTTTCTTAAAGCTATGTAATTTTCTTTCTATAAATGAAATCCCTTTTGACTTAAATTAAATGCATCATCCATGATCGACTCTGAAACTTAGGCATATCATTGTAAAACCAACACAAGTAAAAAAGAAACCAAAACTGAAGAATCTTTTGGTACCTATATATAGACAATTTTCATTTTTTTTTTTTTTTGGAAAAATAGAGATAATATTGCAAAGAAGGAAGGATTACAGGAGGAAGTTTTTGTATCAATAATAGAGGAGATAACCACCAATGTTCTACTTTTGCTCCTCCTTACTTTGATAAAACCTACACTTTAAGAAAATGACATATACTTCTCTTTACACTGCGCATCTTCTCTTACTTCCTGCTTGACCTTGCCGCCAAAAATTTCAGAAAGAATGATCTGTAGCACCCAATACACAAATGCCAAACAAGCACCTGCACCAATTTATTTACATCCATCAAACTCCAGCTTCTCATACACAAATACTTTGTACAAATTACTCAAATGAGCAGGCCCATATGCATCAAGAGCCAAAATAAAATAAGTTTGAACCATGCTCAAAAATTCAGTTTGTGTATCAGTTTGGTTCTGACTCAAACCAAAATATTAAAAAATGAAAACCGAGGTTTGGAGGAACCAGAACTGAACCTAATCTAAACCAACTATATAAAATTTGGTTCCAGTATCTCAATTTATAAAATCACAACTTTCATCTCGATTTGGAACCCTGGTTGGAGTTTGCACATCCTCATATGCTCAGAGGCTTGATGCAATTGAACTTGCAAATACTATCTCATTTTCATCATTACAACCAGCACTAGCAACAATGCTAATAACTGTCGAATATTCAGTGAAATGTTTTGCTTCAGTAGATTACCTGTAAAAGCGATGCACCAGAATAAAACTATCATCTAAATACACAGTGCTCTTTGCGGATCAAGCTGCCCACTGCAGTAACTGGAGGGAACAACAGATAACTCCAGCCTTCCTTTCCACTCTTCACCAGGTTTCAGAGTAATGGGCTTTTCTGCACAAGCAGCATCTACACACAGCATATGTTTGTAGTCATCATCGCCAAAATCAGGAATTGCCTTTGCTTTCTTATCCCATGGGTTCCAGACCACTGCACAATGATCATTGATATGTGGTGAGTGTGATAACCCATCAAACATGGTAAACAACATGAACATTGACACACAATCGGGAACCTATAATAGCATAGTGACAAAAAGAATTCAGGAAGAGAAAGATCAAGACAATTATTTGCAATCCCAGGAAGGCAAGATCTAAATAAAGAATGGAGTACACACCCACCGACAACTTCCAGAACCTTTCCAGGAATTAGCCAACAACAACAAATTTAGATGCTCTGCAAGTATAAAGAAAAAAACTACAGCTCATACCGCAACAATATGTCAGAACTGTGAGCAGAAGCGTAGAAAGCTATTTGAATGACCCACACATAACCTTTAGTAGCTATCATAGCTACTCAAAGAAGCTATTTCACATACAGACAATCTAGCATTTAGCTACGTAACAATTTTCGTAGGAAGAACATTGTTAAAAGGGAGGAGGAACCCTAAGGCATAAAAGGATCTAAATCTTTTACATAGGAGACATTCAGAAACTGTTAGAACATTTGGATATTAAATTGAAACATAAGCGGTGTTTTCGTTGTAACAGAAGAACTCTTCTTTTACAAAAAGTAAGAACCTGTTTTTAGTATCAAATCGAGCAAAACATAAGCATAAATACTGATAACCTCCAATGTCCACAAATGCATCTTTCACAAACAAGCACTGCCTAGAATAGCTTGACAAATTGCTCAAAGGCACAAACCCAAAAAAACATAAGATATTATTTTGCTTCCCCCTATTCTGAGTATAAAATAATCCACTTAACGAAATGCAAGAAAAAGGAAAGTAATGGTGAATTAAAAAATTAAGGGATGAAAGCATGATTCACTCACCAGCATCAGGAAGTCCATCTTTCCGCAACACAAATGTTCTTTTCCTTTCATGGTCCAGAATAGCAATCTTAGTAGGTGTGCTGACATAGATTTTATCTACCTTTACCAAATAAAAATGAAGAGGAAAATCAACATACAACATTTGCATGGTCAGAAACCAAAAGAATATTGAAAAGAAAACATTAGCAGATCTGCAGACGTTTACTAACTTCTGATTCAAAGGTTATTGCGTCCCCTTGTTCGGTAAATCGCTCACGATCTTTTAGGCTATCCAAATAATCCAGCGTTTCAAGTCCTTCTACACGCACTTCACTGACAACAGCAAAGTTGGCAAATAATGAAGGAGCAGAGCTTTAAAAGGAAGTTTAATTGCTGTTTATTTAGCTGTAGTTCATCTGTTTATGATTTTATAGCACCTTCAAAATCAGGGTTAGATCCTCGTTAGGTCTTTAAATAACCTTATTTTGGGTGGCTGAGAATCATTTTAGTTTTTGCACTTTTCCTTAAGTTACTTTCTAAATATTTTCTCCTTATCAGAAAACAGGAGAATCAGTTTGTTGGCTGACCTTTGAATCTGTTTATTCTCTAGTCCCTACCTAAGATAATCTCTTACTCTTTCAATAACAAGGCAGATTAAGGAATACATCACTAAATGAATTGAAAATACAGATGATGTAGTTGAAAACCAATGTATTGCACAATATCATTCTCTGATGTATCAATTACTCAACTGCCAATAAGTATGACCACATAATACATAAAAAAAAGACAAAAAATCCATGTTCAAATGTGTCACACTCACATGTCAAAACTTCATGATTTCTTCTAAGCCTCGTTACATCAAATTCACCCTTCAATTTTATCTTGTGGATGTAGTGCATGTGATGAATACCTATTAACTATAATTACTACCAATCTCAATGAGAAAGAGCCATAAATTCATTTTAAAAAATAAACAGCCATTCCATTGTCAATAACCCTATACTTTATCAAATAAGTTACTCATTTATTTTACTGTATCCAAACTAGTAACGCCTATGCACTAAAACATCTCTAATAAATACTTAAACTGCCGGTCAAAATACATTGGTAAAGAAAGTGAAAGAAAAAACTTTTTATAGTGCAATCACTAATTACCATTAAATTTTTACTCCACCCTTACATTTTTCCTTCTACTAAATGCTCATAATCACCAACTCCGTCCTTAGTAAAGAATTCAATATCAATTACAGTATGAGACTTGCACATAGGATTCAAGGTTAACAAGTTTCTGATATTTGTTCAAATATATAGAGGTGTGCACCTTTCATATCTACTGTGTATGATACAAATAAGCCATTGGATTTCAAATCCTATGCACAGATTCTGAAATGCTGGAAGCCTGAAACTTACTAAAGAGCCGCCCATCAGATTTAGAATCTAATGGGACTCAACCTCCATTATATTTAAGAACAGGTGATCAGTATGATCAAAAATTCCAGACACACCTGTGTGAAGCACCCCAAACTAAAGATTGACGCTTCACCCCATGGCCAAACAAATTCCAAATATAACAAAACTCTAAAGATGACATTGATGAAATGATCGTGTTAACGAACCTGATATCGGTAACGGAAAGATAAGTGTGGTAGGCAAATGTAAATGTGAATGGCTTCCCATCAGTGTTCGTATTTCGAATGCGTGAGGTTAACATCAAATCTCCTCCAGGCCCCAGAGTTATCCTTAGGCGAAACTCATATCTGCATATAATAATAAGAAAGGGATTTATTAATAAACTAAAATAAAAATAATTGGCAGCTCAATATTGTAAAAAAGTCTAAAGGTGTGTTTGTGCATGAATGATAGGTAAATTGATATTGTGGAAAAAAATTCTATAAGTTGTTCTGTTGTTTCCACGATGAAACATCATTTATGAGATGATCAGTACTAAATTCATTCTCAAATTTAAGTTAGGCACCTGTGAGGCCAGATCTTTACTTCTTCTTCGGAATGTCTAAGTATTAAGTCAATGAAAGCCTTATTGGAAGTGATTGTCGGAAATGGAGGGGGATCTTTATCAATTTTCCAAAAGCTGTTCCTAGCAAATCCATGTCGTTCAAGAGCACCACTACCAAACTGCAGATACCAAAAGTATCATATTAATATGCAACTTTAGAAAGAAAAAAAAGAAATACTCAATTCAGAAAGGTAAAACACATACTTGAGGAAAGCAGATTTGAATACCTCCGCGAATAGGCTTTGGATGCTTAAAGATAGCCTGCACAATGCACTAACCTAGGTTAGAAGAATGAGAGTGCTTGCATAACTCATTCAAGACAGAGATGCCAGATATGATTTAAATTCCCAGCATTATTAGAAGACACCCATCTTAAATCCAACAATAAATGAAACTGTTATTATGCGAAACACAAAAAGAGATGAAATAGACTTTGTAAAAATGATCCAGGAACATAATAGAAGACAACATAAGATTTTTGAGATTTCAATGATCTTTTATAAGTAAAATTCTAAGTTATTCATCTAATTCTTATTTGTGAACGAGACATAAATAGAATAAGAAAACTATATCCCTGGCCAACATATAGTGTTTCAAATGATTTCAATGAATTAGAACTAGGTTTCACCTCCATTCACATAGAAATACACATATGGATCAATTACAAATTACCTTGCTACTAACAAAAAGCAAATCTTCACCATGTTCATTCTTCCAAGAAGTGACCTGGCCTCCATATAAGTAGACCTGTTTACAAACAAAGAGTACAAAAGACTCAAAACTCACAAGTTCCCTAACTAATGAGCTACTATGTGATTTCTACTTTCTTTTCTTTTGAAAGAAAACACTGCGGGAGAAAAGGACATATGAAAACACAATTTGTCAAAGATAAAGGATGCATTCAAGATTCTTCCGGCAATAAAAATTTAGAAATAATATGGACCTTGTTTGGATTAATCATGTTTGTTTTGAATTAATGCAAATTAAAATAATCAGAACTCTATGAGCATCATGTGATTTGGTGGAATGATTTTTATTTATTTTCAAAGCATTACTTCTAAAGTGAAAGAAGTGAAGTAACGCAACTATAATCTTCCCCAAACATGATAATATACTAAATAGAATTGAATCAAATTAAATTCATGTAATTTTTAAGCAATCCAAACAACATAATCTTAGCAGCATACTATCAAGAAAATATTGTCGGATACACAGATAAGCAAAGGATGATAGTCCTACTTGTATAAAGGAGACCCTAAACAAGAAACGATAAAAAAAAAACAGAGAGAAAATCGAATCACTAATCATCCATTTGCGACAAAATATAAACCCTAATCATATTTACACAGATCTAACGACGGTTGTTTATTAATTTAAAGAATCAAGCGGCATTTTGCGTTCCGAAAGAAACAGCAATTCGAAATTGGAATTGAATTAGGTTTTGTAAAAGATGAGAAGAGACCTGAGCAGAGGAACCGCGAACTTCACGCAAGATGATCTTATCAAGGCCGTTAGGGTCCTTACAATGCTGGACGAACTTGGAGCTCTCCTCTGACATTTCGTCACTAAAAAGTATGCAACGGAACTGTGTATTTGTGCGTGTCAAATGTGATAGAATCAGAATTTCTAAGCTTAAATCTTCTTTTTCTGTAACCGCTTTCTAGTAAACACTAATTAATACATTAATTAATTACTACGTTCAGCAAGAAGATACTTGTTTAATTTATTTTAGACCAAATTACTCTAAGGCCCCCACCTATGTTAAAATCTACACTTTGTATCTCTTATTTGAAAATCAAACGATTCGCTGCCTCAGTTTTAGTTTTGCAAATACTTGCACAATTTTCTCTTAAATATAGATATCAAATCATTAACGGAATTAAATATAAGGTACCAAATTATTTGAAAATGAGGTCGTTAATATAATAAAAAAATGAAGATAAAATTATAAAAATTTAAAATATTAATTATGTTTTTTGCAAATGTGTAAAAGTGATGGAATGTTCTCTTTAATGATTACGGTCAAATTTTAAAAATATTGTCTAATGTCTAAATATTATAAGAAATTAGGTTATAATTGATAAAAGACGTTAAAAAAATTAAAAAACAAGAAATTAAATTTTTTGACATAAATTAAAAAAAAACTTTTAAATTAGACATATATAATTTCAAAATCTAAAGATTTAGTGGTAATTAATAAAAGACATAAAAATTAGTTTGATCTAATTCAAAAACCTTTAACTTTTAGAATTAAACTAATGTTTAAAAAAAAATTAAATTATGTTAGTAATATGTGCTTTATGTCCATTTGATCATTATGGATCCAATGTCTTCTCGATGGGTTAATTAACCTGCAAAATAGAGGTTAGAACGCTTGATCAAACGACTTGTCCGATAAGCACTCTAATGCTTAAATTACTAATTTTTGTGTATAAAGTTGCAAAGTAATTGCAATGTCGAGTTTTTAGGCATACCTTCAACTCCTTATATAGTGGCAGTGGGCAATACCTATTAGAGTGCAAATAGAAAAGGATTTCTATTGAGGATGAGTATGAGGAGAAATGTTTCCTAATAGGAATATGATTCCTAAATAAGGTCATATTCATAAATATGAATAAGATTCTGGATAGGAATATATTTTTAGTTTTTTTTAGAAGGTTCAATTTTTTAGATAAATTTAAAATTTCCTGAATTTTTGATATTGTATTCGGATTAGGATTTTGAATCTTTGGACAAGATCCGTATTTATCTTAATGCCGATACTGACTCGATCATCTTTATCTTAAGCAAAACCATATGGGAGTCTCATGGGATTCGGTCCCTACTTATCGATCTACAAGTGTATCCCTTGTATGGCAATTAGCATTTGGCGAGTCCTAGAAGTCCACTTCAATGGACTGATCCTATGAGATTCGGCTTATTATATTGTTATGTGGAATCAAGTTTCCGTCAAATCATATGTACATTTGAAGAACTATATATGTGTGTGTGTTTATCATTAACGTCTAAGCGCTCATCTAATCATATTGCCATTATCACATTGTGAAAAAAAATTATTCTTAAATGTTCAGAATATGATTAAAATATTTTTTTATACAAGTGATCTAAATAACCGTTCACGACCATATTGAATCCTATGAATAAATAAAGATCGCATTTTTCCATATCGTCATCTATGTTTATTCCTCAATTAGTAAGAGTTACTAATGATCGGAGGTAGTGAGTCTCATACTACTCGATGGAAGATCAAAATAAATTTGTATACTCTCAAAGGTGAGTGGGTCGAAAAAGTGACGCTAGATGACTTGTATGTGGTATTTCATATAAATTAATATAATGTCATCTAGTTCATGTCTTTAAACTTGCGGTGACAATATCTTATATATAGGTGATTTGAGTTTGATATTTCAAATTTTTTCGACGGAAAACGAACACTTATCCGTTCACAATAAATCCTAACTCCAAATCATCGTGTAATCCATTTTTGAATTCAATTTAACCATATGATATAATCATCACACATGCTTTATATATATATATGTATATATATATATATGTATATAAAAAACGACACATCTCGTTGGATTTAGAAAGAGCATATGGTGATCAATTTTCTACTTTATAATTTTGAAATCTTTTAAAAGATAATAATATAGAATTTTCGAGTTTATCATATACGATGCATCATATGTCGGGTATTCTTACGTCATGACAGTGCGGAATATTACATTTGGAATAGGTGTAATTTGAGATTTGTAGAGGTGCGAGTCTTCATTGTTTCATGAGTTTGAAGGAAATCTATATATACATTTGGTGTCGTATTTCAGAATCTAATGAATAGCATGAATTAGGAATATGTATGGAAATAAGCATGAAATATTTGCCAGTTCACATTTCATCGGTTAGTGCATATTAGTCTTTTTTGAAAAATTAGAATCGGCATGCTTTAAAATCAAATCAAAAATCAAATAATAAGACCCATAATATATAATATGACTCAGTTTAATAAAATATACGACTCATAATGTTTTTAACCCTCATAAAATTAGTGTCTGAAGAGGTTTCCGGATAGATGAGTAAATTTCATTTTTATAGAAAGCTTGCAAATAATGGAATTGAAATAACTGAATGCCAATGAGAATCACACGCATGCACTAAGATCAATCATAATCATATCAGCTTGGCTAGAGTCACAACTACGTGCAAAGCCATCACAAACATAGCAACCCTAGTTCCTGTTCCAGCAATGCTAATTGCAGCAGCAGCAGGACGAGGAGTATCTGCAGCAGCAGGACCGTTTGCAAATGGAGAATCTGCTGCAGCAGGACCCATACCCGATGGAGAAGACGCCTCCGGAGTATCTGCACTTGGAGCAACTGATGGCGTGGATGCTTCAGGAGACGACCCCATCGGTGCATCTGAGGCTTGAGGAGACCCTGCAGGTGCAGGAGCCTCCGCTGCCTTAGGAGCTTCAGCCGGTGCGGGTGCCTTGCTAGGCGACGGAGGAGAACTTTTGGGAGATTCACCAGCAGATGGTGGTGGTGCTGATGTTGATTTTGCGCTTAAATTTATATCTCTAGGCATTATTATGTCGCTAACGTGCAATATTGAAACATTATAGGGCTGTGTCATAAGGGGTTTAATTAGCTTGGAATTAAGGCTTGACCCAGAAACAGCAGAGCCAAGAACAACGTCCCCATTCCTCATCAATGTGGCATTTAAGAACCCATCATCTCCTACAGCTTGACCGCTAGATTGATAAAGAGTGGTAAGAAGTTCAGTTTTATTAGGTAATTTTTGAAGCTTTGCATCATCATAATAATCTAAAATCACATGCATGCTCAAGATTGTCTTTTGCATGTCTAATGATTGAGTAGAAAGAGGAGAAATGTTAGCATTATCAACTGCTAATATGGTAATGGTTTGGCGGCTGTTAATGGTGGATGCAACTTGGGTTTTAGTTAAGATGTCATTAAAGGTGGTGAAATCCGAGTAATTACTCAAGATTTTTGTGATATTAAAAGCAGTAACAGCAGAGAAAAGAAGAAAGAATGAAAAACAAAGAGCAAGAAATGAAGAATAAGACATTTTTACAGTAGAAGATGATGATGATGTAGAATTTAAAAGAAAGTAAAATACACATATACAAGAGAAAATGAGTGGATGATAAAATTAGGGCTAGGCTAAATTTGTGAAAAGTATAGGTGGAAATGCATGCCTAATTTGCCATATGAGAGGTTCTTAAAATAGAATTCGTTGCATACCAAACTCATATCCACATCCTTTTCTTTTTGCTCTCTATTTCAGTTACACACTTTCTATTAGTGGCCAAATCCATCTTTACTTTCTATAAATTCTACCTTTAAAAAGGGACATATATAATCACCCTAAATTAAATTACAAAAAGTCATCCATATATAAAAAATATATTTAATTGCTTAAAAAATCACTAATTTTAGCGTGTTTTGTAATTTTAACACGGATTGTCAATTTTGACAATAATACATGATTTATTATTATTTTACGATTCAAAATATCGAACATTTTTCTGTAAAAAAATTGTTTATGTTGACACCGGAATAAACATTGTTTCGGCGTTGAACATTATTTTTTTGAAGGAAAATTGTTCGGTATTTTGAATTGCAAAAATTCAAAAAATTATATGGGATATTGCTAAAATTGCAAAATACGATAAAATTTGTGATTTTTTTAAACAATTAAGCCAAGAAAATAATACATTTGACTTGGATCAATGCATTGAATTTCAAACAAATTAGATTTCATTAATTTGTAGTATATCTTAATTTGGAGATTGTTGAGTTGAGAGAAACAATATGATCCAACCAGAAACTTTTTTTATTTAATGATCAGTTAAAAGTATTGTGATAATTAAATATTAAATTGATTTATTCCTTTGTTTGACGTACATTTTTATCACAATTATTGCACTATAAGAGTCAAATTAGTCAGATCTCACATATATAATTTAGTGGCACAACTATACAATTCAAACATGTGAATTTCTCATTTTAGTTAATATAATAATTAACTAAACTGAATTATTGAGTAAATCCCAAACTAGCTAGTTATAAAAGAGTTAATTGTATATAAAATTATCCCCTTTACATGTTTTTTCATTTTAATTATGTACTTTAAAAAATATTAAATAAATCACCATTTATATTTTTTTCAAATCTATCACCGATAAAAAAATCCAGTATAATTTTCCTTCTAAATAAATGTCTTAATCTGACTAATGCCCTAATTAACACAAAAAATACTTTCATCTTATTCTTTTTTTTGTTGATTTCGGTTGTCGAGTAATGAAAGATATACTGAATTTTCACATTTGTGAAAGATTTAACGGTGATGATTTTATTTGACAATTTTTAAAAGACATAATTAAAATAAAAAAAAACGTATAAAAGTGATGTTTTTATATGGAATTAATCCTTGATAAAATTTAGAAACATTGCTCTTGCGTAGACATTTAAAACAATTTAAAAATATTATGACTTGGCAGTGAATATTTCAATTTTCAAGATTGTATATGTTGTATATGAAGCTAGATGATACCTCTAAAACTTTATTTTACATCTCAAAACTTACTTGATTGACAATAACTAACAGCATGAACGAAAGGATGTGCACATAATTTGAAATATTCCTCCATCCTATACAAATAGTCGAAATAGAATTTGCATATGAATTAAAAAATAATGGTTAAAATAGTTATATTTTATTAACTTTCAATAATAACTTTAATTTTAATATTTAAATATTATTAATTTATATTATAGAAAAGGTAATTATAGTGTTGGAATTGTAATTAAATTTTGAAAAAATAAATTTTTTATTAATTTTTAGGCTTAAATGCACCAAAAGTCACCAACTTTAGCGTGTTTTTGCTATTTAACATAATCTTTTAATTTTGACAAAAAAGTACATGAACTTTAAATTTTTTACAATTAAAGACACGGACACCGTTTTAGATTAAAACGGCGCCGTTTTGGATGTAAAATGACATTATTTTTCAAAGGAAAACACACGTGGTCTTAATTGCAAAAAATTAGAAAGTTCATGTTAAATATGTCAAAATTAAAAGATTATGTTAAATACCAAAAATACGCGAAAATTTGTGATTTTTGGTGTATTTAAGCTAATTCTTATATTGTATAAAATGATAATTAATGATGACGTATAACAAAATTGGTTGAAATTAATGAAGGTTAATATTGATATTTTGCAAATTAATACAGTTACTTTGCCTATATTTTAATACGCCCAAAATAACCATTTTGCCATTTTTTGGGACGGAGGGAGTATGAGATTTTTCTTGGCCTCATTTGATGCCACTTATCTAGTGTTACGGAAAGGGTACTAAACTTCATTTCGTTATAAACAGATCATTGAATTACATTTTTGTTACAACGGGAGGTCACTGTGACTGATTTAGTTAAAAATTCTTTTTAACAATCGAATAATCTTTCATTTAAAATAAAGAGCAGTTACAGGCGTAAGAATTCAGAAAGGCTATAACTGTTTCTAATGACCTGACATGGAACAAGATATAAACCTTGATTCGCAGATCGCCTTACAAAATAAAATCAAAATTACATAACTGCTCTAATACAATAAGATCCAATTCTTTTCTGCCTAACAGAAGACTCACAAACTCTTCATAAGTTCAATTCCAAAAAGGGTATTGAACTTATTGTGAATTACAGAAAAATCACTTAATTATACCCCTTTTTGTAAATTCAGCTTGCCACATAAATAAAAACTTTGCATTTTAGTGTGAAAAACGGTGCACTTTATATGGATAACTTCTATTGTAACAAAGTGCAAAGATGAGAGACCTTTTTATAAGAAAATAAAGTTTGGTATCCTTTCTATAAGGACATGTAAGTTCAATGATCAGAGTGTTTAATATCCTTTTGATGCATAGCAATCTAAGAAAACTCAAAAGCAATAAAATGTATTATGAAAGTCCTGCTACCACCAAGCTTATGCAAGAGAAAGATGAGGAATATGAATAAATAATAAGCACGAGACTCCGAGAAACTCGGGGATTCGGACGAAATGTATCCGTAAAGTCATTCAGGGATTCGTACAAAATGTATCATTACTTCTTTGCTAGGTATTTAATGAAATAGGATCATCCAATTCCTAACCTAACAATACCCTATGTTTTGTTCAAGGTCTCCAATTCCTACAGAACGTATCACTAAAATATATATCCCCATAAGAGGATATGGCTGAATAGAGCTAAACAGGTTTTATATGCGATGAAAAATAAAAACTAAATCACTCCACACCAACAACTATCATATTATACATCGTACAACATAATTGATAATTTTTCTTTTTTAAATTTTTTAAGAGAATAATAGCAAGACAAAATTATTGGGACAAATAGCATTTTCTACAAGAAAACATACCTAATATTAAACTAAAGGTGTATTTACAACTACCGAATTGACTAAATAAATGAAAACATTAGTCATGTACACTTAATGGTGAATCTGCACAAGCTGGGAAATAAGTTTCTCTTCTAAGTACTAACTTACCAGAACAAAGCTATGCCTACAAATAATAAAATTCTCTTAATCACGCGTCTCTTGATCCCTGGTATGTAAAATTCTTTCTACATTCATCCAATGATCCCGATCGCTTCTGACATTATACCTGAAAGCTCTCCTGTTAGACGATAATGGTCGAACAAACAACACAAGCAAGCATGTCAGTAAAAACAAAACAAATATAAACCTGAGCATTTTCTGTTTTATGTTTTTGGAGTTCTTCTTGAGCACATATAAGTCTGTATAATCCAAAATAACTAAGCAGTTAGATTAGACAAAACATGTATAGAATGAGATCAGATGCATATACATCGCTATAGTATTTAGATACCTCCACTGCAGCTCGGTTATTTCATGAAGCAGCTCTTTCTCTCTATCATGAGCTGCTTCTAGCTGAAAATTTCAGACAGAAACCATTAGCTTGAAATATAACAGTAGCGTTACCAACTAAAAACCAAACCAAACAGAAAAATCAAACCGATAAATTTGACAATATAATAAAGCCAGTTTTGAAGTTCGCTTTGATTTTAGACGTAAACAATTTTATTTCAGTTTTAGTAAAAAGAACAGAAAAATCAGCCAAACCGACTGGTTCGTTTTAGTTCGGTTTGAAATTTCTTACATACCTATAATTTTGATTTGATTCAGTTTTAAAAAATAAAATTTTGGTTCAATTCGGTTCAAAGTGAATGCACACCCTACAGCCAACCCTTTTCATGCAAGGGCCTGGCCCTGGTAAGATAGTTTGCATTCATACATCTACACCATTCTGACCTATTTTCGTACTACTTTACCTAGTTCAAAAGTTCTATATAATTGTTTGATAAGTTCTCCATTTGTCTTTATGCCTCTTTCTAAAAACAATAGAAGTACCTCGTATATTTCTCTGCATGGATAAAGTCTACTTTCTTTTCTCGTCAGAGAAAAATCAAACCAAAACCCTCTTTGACAAAACAAAGATAAGGTTATTTGCAGAAAGAAAATTCCAGGACTTGTTACGGCAGCAATATACATCACAGAGCCAACTATAGAGTGGCATGACAATTTGGTTGGGAACTCTTTAAAGGAAATTAAAACGAGCAACCATTACATACCAAAGATTTCTCCGAGGAACCTGATTGTGCCGGTGCGGATCCTCCATCAATGGCACGGTTAGCTGAAGTTAGAAAAAAACCATTAAGGTAATAATCCTTAATTACAACAGCATGAGAAAAGGAAGTACAAGAAGAACCTAAAGCATTTGCACCTGGAGTGTCCAAACCACAGATTTGCCTCATTAGATTAAGAATACCATCCTGTTGAGGGGGAAAAGACCAACTATCAGAAGCAGGAACACCAGCAGCAGATTAATATAAGTAATAATACTAAGAAAAGCAATTGCTAACAATGCCATTGATGACACATACCCTTTGAACAATGTTGTTCTGCAAAACTGAATTCAGCAGTGGAAACAAAGAAGGACCAGAGAGACCTGATGATGTGGAATCAGGTGTTGGTGGTAAAGAAAGTCCATGGTGTTGGTGAAGCACCTAAATAACCCAAATCATTTTCGTAAGATGAGGAAAACTATACGGTTCTTCGGAGAAACATGGTTGCATATACCTAACATAAAAGGCTTTGAAGTGCCATCCTCAAAAACCAATACGCAGATCATCTTAATACATTTTGATTGAGGTTTAGCACAGATTACTCTATTTTAAAGAATGGTTCTAAATTCAAGGACTTGAACTGTTATATCAAACTTCTAACCTGTTCACTTCTTATTCCTCGAAAAGATGATCCTTACATTGATATTAAGTGCTAAGCATGACCATAATCCTAGATAATGCAGAGCTAATAATTCCGTACAGCAAGTCAAAATTGACATAGAAAACATTAAGTAGCAGAAAGTTGAAAGACTGCTTCCCTTGATATTCCCTATCCGACATAATATAAACATAGAAACTGGTTGCAGCAATTCTCATAATTGATGTCGTGAGAGAATCAAACCATAGTATGCTTTAAAGAGTTTACACATTTATTCATCATACAAAAAGGAATCCAACAGGGCGTCGGAATGCAATCATCATGTATGTAATGAACCCCATCAAAGCTAAGTTCCACAGCTAAATAATGGTTTATGCATAATAAACATGGTCTTCGGTGGGATTATTTGAAAAGAGCTAGGTTTATAGGCTATAAGGTTGTTTAATTACAGAAAACAACCGTTATTATACTTGGTTCATTTGAATTGATATGATTTTAGCATATAAGAGGAACATTAGAGATTATATAAGAAGATCTTCTGAAAAGCAGTTTTTTTGACTATGAAGCTTTTTATGCTCTTAAAAAATCACAATGTGCAATTTTGAAAAATAAACAATCTATCAGACATCATGGCATATATATGCTAACATCACAGACTACCAACCTGCATGCTATGACTCTTTTGCAATATAGGCAGTGGAGCCACCTGAAAATGAAAGTTGAGTTATGTCCTGTCTAGACAAAAGAAACATGAAGGCCAAGATCCTTTTAGTCACCTTTTCAATACCGACATTCTCAGAAGTAACTTTGAAACGTCCTCTTTGCTGAACAACAGGTGGCTTCGCTTTTTCATCACCTTCATCACTGCCTGATGCTGCAAGATTACTTTGATTAAATGGGACGTGAAACTTGAATTGTCAGGGTAGGAATATATGGCAATCATTCCAACGAAAGACAACAAAAAAAAATTGCACAAGGGAGAGAAAGCATAAGAAGAAGAAAGAGAGTTTAAGAACGTGCCTGAGACTTTAGGTACTTTAGGATGCATTTCACAAAGTACATCTTCTCCTTCCGTGCTTGAATTGTTGGATTGCTGATATAACAACTTATCGCTGCAAAAATTAAGAACTCTTGGTGAATTTAGGACCAGTAGGTTCAGATAATAAGATCCGAAAACATTGTAAGTGGATGTTTTTACTTGTATCCCTCCCCTTAACAAAACCCCTAATTTCATACACGATTAGGATTTACATATTCTCCTTTACTCTCCCAGAGCTTCTTTCTATTTTTCCATTGCATTTAAGTAAACTAGTGCCTTTGAACTTCACATGAAAGGCTCAGCAAAAGCCATGTTTGTACTTACCGAGTGTCAACCAAATCCAATATCAACATGATTTTATCATTATATTCATAATCATCATTCATCAATATCATACAAGACCATGTTATGCCAATCTTCTCTTATTCACCATTACATGAAGTCTTTCCCAGTTCTTGAATAGTTTAATGGCTAAACCCATCCCGAGGCCCCTGTACTTTACCACTTTTGTTTAGGAAGTCCCTACTGCAAAAAGGTTTTCTTCTGGTCCCTCTACTTACCTGATGTTTGATTTTCTTGCCCTTTTTTGTTTTCTTCCGGTCACAGTCCCAACAAAAGGGCATGCAAATCAAAATTGGGCAAGTCGAAGAACCTGACGTGAACAAGTTTGTGGTAAGGGATTCCTAAACAAAAATGGTAAAGTACAGGAGCCTCGGGATGGATTTTGCCTAAGTTTTATCACCACTGTTATGACAAAAGTTAAAACTATTTATCTAACAAGCTAGATTAAACATATTTCATATTTGGATAGAGACCATCAAACCAATTATGTTTGAGAATTAAGTAAATCAGCCTTTCGGAGGTGATTCATGAATGTCACATGTCAGTAAACCTATTAGTTCCTGGACGACAGTTGAAAAGTCACTCAAAAGAAAAGTATAAGGGAGTAAAAACCAGGTTGGTGCACCATTTATTTTCATTTCAATGTAAGATTGAGCGTCAAACCTTTCGCCTTTATTAGGAGGAGCTCCATTTTCTGCTAAATTAGAGCCATTTGATGCACCTCCTGTCTTCTGTTGTGAAGCTATGCCCTCCGTTGGTCGACCATTGATCTCAGAAAAAGGTTTTTCTGTCACATTGTTCTCCACATTACAATCACAACAAGGTGAAGAACTTTGTGAAATGCTCTGTTCATATTGTGGACTCATAATGCTGGAGTCATCATCAGACCTTTCATATCCCACTCTATGAACCAAAAAAACATGATTTTGATTAGATGTCTTCCAACTAGAAATTGAATTTAGAAACAATGATGCTTCTTTCACGTAAACCTTTGAGCATTAGCTTTGTCCTTGCAGAATAACTCATGTTTTACATTCTGATTAATTGCTATGAGTAGTGAACTGAAGATTAAAAGATTGGTTAGAAACGTACTTTGTTAGAGGAGTAAGTCGATTCTGTGTCAGGTCATTCTCATCCTGTGAAATTTATGATCATGAGGAACCAAAGGAATCCATTAAATGAAAAATAAAGATCAAAATTCAAGTAAGCTAACAAGCATCGAAAATAAAATTGAACTACCATTTCTGGGACTTGTGACAACGAGGAATGCCGAGAATCTAATTGCTTATCAAGTGCATCAAATGAGGATAATGAACTTGAGCTTCCTCCTGTACTCATATCAGCTACTGAATCCTCATCTTGTATCTGATAGGAAAATAAAGTAAAATCCAGGAAATTGTACTCATTGTTCCAGCTTAACGATCACAGTATAGAACAGCAGAGACGAGTGACATACCAGGGAAGCTTGAGCCTTCACATCTTCAAGATTAAAGTTCCAACCACTAATACCCCGTTTATACTCATTCTACAAATGTTCATAATGAAGTTTTATAAGGTAAAACAATGAGACACTTAAAAAAAACCTCAAAACTAACTGGTATAACAAGATGCAAAGATCATATAAGGTGAAATTTCTAGATAGGCCATAATTAAAAAAAAAAACAAGAGTTGTTTGAGGAAAAGCATACAACTCCTGAGGAAACATAAAATAGCATAGATAGACACATATCATAAATAAAGCTCACAGTCCATGTAAAATGATACCAAAAACATGATGCAAATTAAGCACAAGTAGCATCATTTCTAGGTGAAAGGTCAAGCGAACAAAAAAAAGGTACGTCTAAATATCAACTGTTACAGACAGATTAAATTTTGAAAAACAGAATTAAAAGGCTTTATTGTCCATGCAATTTCTTCTTTTATTGTATCTAAAAAGATTAATGATCTTTCACATTTTATATTTTCCGGACTAACAAGATAGATAGTGACAGAGAGAGTGCTTTTAAGAGAAGTAGAAGAACTATATAGTTCTTGTTTAAGAAAATGACGTGAAACGAAAAATCAGAACCTAGACTATGATTAAATGGGAAAATAACTGAAAGCAATATTTTATTTTCTTTACAGAACAACTTGGAAAAGGACAATAAGGGAGAACATTTTTTTTCTTCACAGGCCACATTATCTCTTCTTTAAAGAATACCTGTGATAATTCCTCCTTCTGCCCATCCGGCATCTTCTTTTGCGCAAGCATATCCTCTTCCTTTCTCTGGGTTTTAAATGACAGATTTTATAAGCATACGGTACACAACAGCATGTATAAAAAATATCTTGTGATCCCAAAATCAGCTGACTTACCTTCAATAATCTAATACGATCACCAAGAACAGGCAGTCCTTCCAAAACTGTCCTTGATAGGTAATCATTTGACCTTGCTTGCCTAAAAAAAGAGTGCTTCAACAGCTTCTTTGCCGAAGGCCGTTTTGAGGGATCTTTTACCAAGCAACTAGCTATCATCTGCTTAAAAGACTGGAGAAAAAAAAAAAGGGTAACGATATAAAACATAATTACTGAACAAAGGTACTGGTTTGTTTCTTGAAAGTATACCTTAGAGAACTTCTTGTCTCTTTCGTAATCCAAACCGGGGGGTGCATTTTGTAATGTCATAAGCAATACCTTTCAAAATAGAATTTGCTTCAGAATAGCTATGAAAGAAACAGAATTACACTAAGGGATAAGCGAGTAAGATAAACATTTTGCGTATTCATGAATGCACCTTCATAGGAGGATATTTTGAGAATGGAGCATGTCCATGAGCAAGCTCCAAAGCAGTAATGCCAAACGACCAAATATCAGCTCTGTAGGAAAATTTCCAAATAAAACATAAAGATTATGCTAGTCATCCAGAATGAAATGGGAATGGAAATAGTAAACTAACTTGAAGTCATATCCATGCAACTGCTCCATGACCTCAGGTGCCATCCTGCAAGAAGAAAATATCAAGAATTAGTACAGGTTAAAATCTAAATATGTCACAATATTTACAGTGAAAATTCTTTACCAGTGACAATTTAACATTATCACTCCAAAACTGGTGCATTAAGAGCATTATTTACTGACAACAATGCTTTTACGGAAAATGTTCTATAGATTGAAAGCATACCAGCAGGGTGTTCCCACAAATGTATTCCTCATACGTTGTCTATCACCTGAATCAAAAAGGCAAGCAGAAACACCAAAATCTCCCAACTTGATTGCACCCCGTGAATCAATGAGAATGTTTCCCGCCTTTGAAAACAAAAAGATATTTTTAAAATTAAATAATAAAAAGATTGATATTTCATATTTGTGCAAAGACTAATTATTACTATTAGCAATCTATATTGACACGTAAGTTTAAATTCTGCAGCCAAGACAGAATCAAATGTTCTGTTATTTGACATCTGAAATAAAAATTCCAAGCGTTTAAACATGGTGTAAAAGCCGATCTTGTCTGTATCAGAACCGAAGTATTAATATAACCTCCCTTTCACCGAATCCTAGCAAAAAAGTACCACTAGTCAACCTAAGTAACCTATCAAATTTGAAAGTTGAAAGAAAATTGAGACACATCAGACAGTAACACGTCTGGAGTTTACTTCACAGAAACATAATAAACAAATGACTTCGCTGAAGTGTTAGTAAAGAGTCCGGTGTGATGATTGAAGTAACATATGGAAGAGACTGAAAACGGATCATTTACTCACTTTAACATCTCGATGTATTTGTCCATGATGATGAAGGTACTCTAAGCCTTTTAATATCTCACGAAGTATCGTTGCTATCACAACTTCCTCAAAACCATCTGGATAAGCAGCCTTCAAAATGTGTAGGCAAGAACCTCCAGCCATGAATGGCATAACTACCCACAGATTATGATCAGAAACAAAGGAGCAGTGTGATTTGAGAACATTTGGATGGTCGATTAAGATCATTGTTTGCACTTCACGAGAAATGTTACTCTGTCGACATCACGTATCAAAAAGAGGGAGGGGAAAAGGCATTAAAAAGTCAGTTAAAAATGATAGGTGAATGCATAAAAAGGCAAAACACGTCTTTAGTCCAAGAATATCAAACTACAACAGTCAAGACTACCGGATTATTGTAAAGTGAAGGAAAATACTGCCAAACGTACTCACACAGCTGCGGAGAGTAAGAAACTCTTTCTTAACAGGGGGATTGTTAAAGGCAATTGCTGTTGGTATGCATAATAGCGCAAAATGAGAAAGCATTCATCAATTTATTCGGTAACTTTCATCTTTTAATAGTCAATTTCTGTTAGTTAGGATTGCTATGAATGCCCTATTCAAGCTGATATGCTTACAATTATTTAAAAAGAGGCCTATAAGCAATTAACACCGCACTGATTATAGAGTCGAAAACTAGCTAAAAGAAGCTGACAATAAACAAGCTTTAATCTTTCTACAATGATAACTCTGTAAAGGCAATGCAAAATCCAGTATCTGAGTTCCATTGTCATGAGTTGTATATTTTTGTAAGTATTAAGTCAATCCCTGCCTCCATGCATAGCATATATACCCAACCCATATATAGAAAGAAAGAAAAAGAAACATACGAGATCAGAATTATCGCGTTCAAAGTCGAGAATCTTGATAGCAACAATCTCATCAAAAGGAATACACAAAGCTCTGTGCACGGATGCACTCACTCCCTGTCCAACCTCTTCGTATAGGACGTAAGACTCTGCTCCTATGGGATACTTCTTCTTCTCCATCGATCGGATTATAATGTTAGAATCCCCACAGAGGAGTGATGAATAATAATATGCAGCAGCTGCTGAGAGATGATGAAATAGTGAAAAAGAATACGAAAAAAGTATTAAGGGGATCACATGAGAGAGAGAGAAGTGAAAAGGCAAGGCATTCCCGTGAAATTATGAACTTCAAAGCGGGACTCTCGGATAGCCGCTCAAACTTTGCACCATTCAGTATTTATATACCATACACCATTTTCAATCACACCAAATCCAAAATCGATATCTTTTAATTAATCAACTTTAATTGAAATTCAAAATTACTATACTTTTTTAAAATGCCTCCACTTCAAATTTATTTATTTCTATTTTTCTAATCAGTGTTAAATAAAAAAAAGTAGTCTATCGTTGAATCAAGCATAATTGTTAAGTTAATAAAATTTTAAGGATTACAAATTTACTTATGAATCAAATTAAAATTTTAAATCTACTATTTCAAATATGGGAAAATTACACCCTGTTTTCTATTTTTTTGAAATTTTTACAAGATAAGATTCTATGTATAAATATTTTTTTAGCACAATTAAGCGGTCGTGCTTTGAAAAGTGAACGACTAAACCCTCAATATAATTATAAAAAAGTAATGTCAATTTTAAATTATAATTATAATTTAAATAATACTACTATTTTATATGGTGGCGGATGGACTAGGACTACGAATAGCAATGGAGGAGTCATTGATTTCAGACCATTGATGATAAAGATGCTAGAGTAGTTTTAGTTGATATTCTTGATCTAGTTTCAAATTTTTAGAAAGTAGATTTTAATTGGGTGGCCCATTCGGTGGCTAAAAACGCCCTTGTGGATGACTGCTCTGCAGTTCTCATCATTTACTTGTGAAATGGCTTACTCATTAGTGTTGAGGAGTTATTTTCTAATTGTATATATCATTCTTCAATTAATGAAGTTTAATTTTTGACAAAAAAAAAAATAAGATAAAAAAAACTATAAGCAAAAATACAGTAAATGAATAATATTTGTGAGTGACGTGTTAGAGAGTTGAAACAGCCAGCATATAAAAAAAAAGAGGCGAAATAATGTTTTTAATTGTTGAAGCTAATTGCTTGTAGCAGCAATAAGCACCTATATCTTCGTGTAGGGTTTCTTCTGCTTCTTAGAAAGCTAAAACGCTGTCGTTTTTTCCTTCTTCTTCCCCAAATTCGCCGATATGAAGCTCACCGTTAAAACTCTCAAAGGCAGTCATTTTGAAATTAGAGTTCAGCCCACTGATACTGTGAGTCTGCTCTTTTCTAATTACCAATGCCTCGCTTCATTTTTTTCCTTATTATTATTTTCAGCTGAGTCCTAGAGTTATTGTTTTTGCGAATGAATACTAATTTAGATGTGTTGGGTTATGAAGGTTATGGCAGTTAAAAAGAATATAGAAGATGTGCAAGGAAAGGATAATTATCCATGTGGGCAACAGTTGTTAATTCATAACGGGAAAGTGTTGAAAGATGAGACTACATTGGCTAGTAATGACGTCTCTGAAGATGGTTTTCTAGTTGTTATGCTTAGTAAGGTATCTTCTTTATTAACTTTATTGCATTTCTCTATCTTATTCAACACTGCTTGTGATGCCAGACTTAAGATTTTGGAGGCCATGTTTCTGAATTGAATTGTCAAATCGCCTTCTAAAGATTTCATCTTAGTTAACAATTATGGTTTTTAAAAGTTATCACTTAGCTAAAACAATTTCCTTCAAACTATTCAAATGGTTATTTGGCTAGCACACTTTCTTTTTGGACATTCAATGTATGTATTAATTGACAACTTGCTAATTATGATGCTGATACTTTCTGACTTATTGTATTGCATTTGTAGTATAAGAATACATAACAAAGAAATAACCAAAAACAAATAGTGTATTGCGGATTAAGAATCTGTCTGCCACATCCGTTTTGGAAACTAACTACAGTGTGCCAACATATATTAAAAAAAAATTGTAAGGGCAGACTAAAAAACATTAGTTTTGCTTCTGACCTTGAATAATATATGAGGTCCAGATTAAAAATTGGGGGAATTTTCTTACTTACACTTTTAGCTAATAGAGACTTCCCAAATTATGATTATAGCAAAAGTATGAAATTGGGTGTCATCACCCTGCTAGCAGATGGGATAATATCTTAACTAAACTGAAATCTGAAGGTTATTGCATATAAATTATGCAAGTGCTGTTGCGAAATAAGGATTTTTGTGATTCTGAAGTTTATTCTTTAAAAAAAATTGTTTTTCTTAAGTATTCTATTCTATTTTTTATGGGTTCCGTTAACATATTTTTCTTTTCTTGTGGGGTCACTCAGGTTTGTCTGCAAAAGCACTTCTTTATTGTTTATTAATATCGTCTGTTACTGCATCCTAACGGTGCTCCACTCAATTTTCTATTTTGACAGAGTAAATCTTCAGGTTCATCTGGGACCTCATCAACCCAGGTAGATTTCTTATTTTGTTTGGTGTTTCCTGTTGGGATCTCTCTCTCTCTAAACTACAATTTATTTGGCTATAACAGCCTGTTGCATCAACTCCACCTACAACTGCGCCAACTTCAAATTCAACTCCAGCAGTTGAAGTTCAAGCACCGTGAGTCCACCCAGCCTGTGCATTTGCAAATATTGTCAGCCAGATTTATTTAATGCATTGTATATTTGTCATTGCAGGACCCCAAAGAATGCGACGTCTGCTTCGGACACAACAACAGCCACGTATGCACTCTATCTCTAGCATTATATTTTCTTTTTATGTACTAGTATAATCTAATAGCACAGATGGTATGCAAATGTCTTGTCTGAGCACTTAAATTCTTGCCTGTGAGGCTGGAATCATGAGAGGCTGTCTGCTCGAATTTTGTATATGAAACCTAAATTATGGTTCTGCCCCTTTTTCCATTGAAATGGATGATTGATATTGTTTCTATGTAACACTTTTCGGTTTAGATCTATTCATCTCAACAATGTCAGAAATTGCTGTTGTTAATTCAGTAATCATCTTTTGCTTTTATCCACTTTCTGCATAGGAAATAAATGTATCCAACTGTAATTTATAATCATGATGTATCTGTGTTGCAGTGCACAAAGTGAGACCTATGGTCAAGCTGCGTCAAATTTAGTTGCTGGTAATAACCTGGAACAGACTATTCAACAGTTAATGGATATGGGGGGTGGAACATGGGATAAGGAAACTGTTACCCGCGCACTTCGAGCTGCCTACAACAATCCAGAAAGGGCAGTAGACTACCTGTACTCCGTAAGGCCAACTCAGTATATACTCCACTTCGATATTTGTTTATATTAGTACTTATGCTGCTTGGTCTTCAGGGTATTCCAGAAACAGCAGAAGTTGCTGTTCCGGTGGCTCCTTTCTCTGCAGGTGAGGCAGCTGATACCGGTGCTGCTCCTGCTGCACCTGTATCTGGAGGACCAAATTCATCTCCTTTGGATATGTTTCCACAGGTATTACTTTATATTTCAGGGAAATTTCATCATTTATTGCACATGTTTATCACATAAGATTTTGGTGGGAGCTTGTCATCTATTGCACATGTTTGCTCCTTATTTAAGTTCTGTGAAACTTGTCCAGGGGACAATTTCTGCTGGTGCTGATGCCGGCGGTGGACTTGGCACCCTTGATTTCCTTAGAAATAACACACAGGTATGATTCTAGTTATTAGTTGTTGCTGCTCTATGTACGGGATTTGCAAAACTAAGCAGAAAAATAAGAGAGAGAGGGATATGGAAGGATGGAGACTTGGAGAGTTGGTTGAGCTATGGAACGGTTTCGTTTATTAGCATGCCTTTCTTCCATGAAATCAGTAAGCAGAATTATAGATAGCTTGCAACCAATATAGTTGAGATTAAAGAATACAAAGCCTTGATAATGGATGGGGGGAGGGACAATATTAGTGTACTGCCGCAGTAATATACTAAGGTGTGCATGCAAACGATGTCCACGGGTCTGTCAATGCCTGAAGTAACGTACAGGTATATACTGTAGTGGCACATTAGTATAGGCAGGCAAAATAGATGTGGATTTCGATTGGGTAGGTATTGCTTTGGATATGTTTACAAAAGGTTGGCTTTGCATGCTACACTTAGTGGATGATCCATATCTTATGTGTTGAGTTAGTTTGGTCTCACTAATAGCTTTCTATTTTCCATGTTAGTTCCAAACCTTGAGATCAATGGTTCAGGCAAATCCTCAAATATTACAGGTTTGTTCTGTTTTTATTAGTATTTCTTTTCTCTTTCTCCCATTGGATTTAATATATATTAGCATTGAGTTTTACGGTTTTGCTGCAGCCCATGCTTCAGGAGCTTGGAAAGCAAAATCCTCAGCTGTTAAGAATGATTCAAGAACATCAGGCAGAATTTCTTCAGTTATTAAATGAACCTCTAGAAGGTTCAGAAGGGTGAGTCTTTTATTTGTTTATTAATGATAAATGGATACTGTTTCTTCTTGAATGCCATCTGTATAATTTATTAATGAGATGTTTTTTCTTTTCAGGGATCTATTTGATCAGGGTGACCAAGATATGCCCCATGCTATAAATGTGACCCCCGCTGAACAGGAGGCTATTGAACGGGTATATTTCCATTCTTGTCGTGTCGTGTTACTTTTGCATTTCATTCACTTATTAGTTTCATTTTTCAATTTTAAATAGCTGGAGGCAATGGGATTTGATAGAGCCCTAGTTATTGAGGCATTTTTGGCTTGCGATCGCAATGAGGAATTGGCGGCTAATTATCTATTGGAAAATGCTGGAGATTTTGAGGATTGAAATACTGAGTTTGAGACATAGTTTTTTATTTGAATTATTATTTTTTAGATGGATCTGCCTCTTGGTTAGTGTTTGGAGTACATTGCAATTATTGTAAACCCTTATCACGAATCATTTGAAAATTAATTTTCATTTTGTGTTATGGCTTGTTGCTTTATACTTTTCACATTCTCCATTAACCCACTTGTTTCTACATGTACAGATAACTTTATTATTAGGCAACAATAATAATAATAATAATAATAAGGGTTATTAGCAAAATAAATTATAAATTTTAGCGTGTTATATGACTATAAATTTTAAAGTTAGTAGAAAAATTATTATTTTTTCATTATAATGAGATAAGAGAGAATTGAATCATATTCATATATGGAAAAGTAATACTCCTACCATTAGATTATATATGTGGAGATTATTAAAAAAAATTAGTTAATTCAGTGCAGATGATATGAGGTCGGGGATTCGACCGAAGTTGCGGTTTGCCTGTTTAAAAAATTTATAATACTACCAATTAATTGATCTCTGTTTTGTTTTTTTTTTTAAAAAGAAAAAAAAAAGAGGATTGCAGAATGCTACTCATTGGTTATTTTACTACCTTAGTAATAACACAACACATAACAGTAATAACTCTCTTAGACCGATATGAGACGTATGAAGTGAAATAGAAGCGGGTTGTCTTCAATGTTTGAAGAAGTGGTTCAAACTTGATGAGTATTATGAAAAGCAAATCAAACCTCAAAAATCACATGATACCCACAAATTTTCAGTCTCATCAGAGCATCAAACTAATAAAGTCTTGTTTATATTCCGGTGACTTAAAACATGCACGCTTCCTGTTCGATAAAATTCCTGACCCAGACTTGCCCACATGGACCATTTTAATTTCAGGCCATACTCAACATGGATTTCCTAAGAAAGCCATAGATATCTACTCCACATTGTTGTCGCGCCATGCAAAACCTGATAAAGTCGTGTTACTATCAGTAGCTAAGGCTTGTGCAGCTTCTGGTAATCTTGTCAAGGCTAAAGAGATACATAACCATGCAATTCGTTTCGGGTTTAACAAAGATCTTTTGTTAGGTAATGCTTTCATTGATATGTATGGGAAATGTAAGTCTGTTGATGGAGCTAGATGTATTTTTGACAATTTGGTTGTTAAAGATGTTGTTTCTTGGACTTGTATGGTTTCTTGCTATGTTAATTGTGGCATGTGTAGACAAGGAATATTAGCTTTTAGAGAGATGGGGTTGAATGGGATTAGAGCTAATTCGGTGACAGTTTCATCGCTTTTACCTGCTTGTACAGACCTGAAGGATGTGAAATTGGGAAGAGAGATTCATGGGTTTGTTTTTAGGAATGGAATGGATGGGAATGTTTTTGCGACTAGTGCACTAATGAACATGTACGCTAGTTGTTCAAGACTTAAGCAAGCCAGGTTTGTGTTTAATAGTATGTATCAGTGTGATGTTGTCTCATGCAATGTAATGTTAACAATGTACTTCTCGAATAAAGAATGTGACAAGGGTCTCGCTTTGTTTTATCAAATGAGAAAGGAAGGTTTCAAGCTAAATGAAGCTTCATGGAATGCTGCAATTAGTGGTTGTATGCAGAATGGTAAACATGAATTGGCATTGGAAATATTTTGTAAAATGCAAGATTCAGGGTTTAAACCCAATAAGATCACAATCGTTAGTGCCATACCTGCTTGCACAGATTTGGAAAGCTTCAAGGGTGGCAAAGAGATTCATGGTTACGCCCTTAGGACCTGTTTTATTGAAGACATAACAATAGCAACAGCTCTAGTTTTGCTGTATGCCAAGTGCGGGGATTTGGAATTTTCGAGAAAAGTTTTCAATATGATGCTAACAAAAGATGTCATTGCTTGGAACACCATGATCATTGCTAGTTCGATGCATGGGAACGGAGGAGAGTCATTGATGCTTTTCCACAAAATGTTGGCCATCGGGGTCAAACCCAATTCCGTTACATTTGTAGGTGTCTTATCGGGTTGTAGCCATTCTCAGCTTGCTGATGAAGGTCTTTTGATTTTCCATTCAATGGGTTCCAGACATTCAATAACTCCGGAGGCAGATCATTACTCGTGCATGGTTGATGTACTAAGCCGTGCTGGTCGGCTAGAACAAGCCTATGAGTTTATCCAGAAAATGCCTATAGAACCAACAGCTGCTGCCTGGGGAGCGTTGCTTGGGGCTTGTAGAGTGTATAAAAATGTGGATTTGGGGAGAGTAGCAGCAAGTAAGCTGTTTGAGATCGAACCACGTAACCCTGGAAATTATGTGCTATTATCCAACATTTTGGTTACTGCCAAACTGTGGGTTGAAGCGTCAGAAATAAGAAAAAAGATGCGAGACAAAGGACTTGCAAAAACACCAGGGCGTAGTTGGGTTCAAGTGAAAAATAAGGTATATTCTTTTACTGTTGGAGATAAATGTTATGAACAGAGTGAAATGGTGTATAGATTTTTGGAGGAGATGGGTGAGAAGATGAGGCAAAGTGGGTATCAGCCTGACGCTGATTTTGCTCTACAGAATCTAAACAAAGAGCAAAGAGAAGCAGCTCTTTGTAGCCATAGTGAAAGGCTGGCAGTTGCCTTTGGGATACTGAACTCGGGAGGAAAGTCGACAATTAGAGTGTTCAAGAATTTGAGGATATGTGGGGACTGTCATAATGCTATCAAGTTAATAGCCAAAATCGTCGACATGCCCATCACTGTAAGAGATTCCTTTAGATTCCACCATTTCAAGGACGGATCTTGTTCTTGCCGTGATTTTTGGTGATCAATCAAATTATTTCCGGATACAAATTTTATCACTTCAATTCATGAGTGCAGTAATGCCTGTTTTACCATGTCATAACCAACATTCGTCCATACAATCAGAAAGTTGCAATTACATCACATATACACACTAATGTGACCATCCATTAATATGGGTGGCAGTTGGCACCAATAGGAGACTCAGAAGTCCCTTTCTGGGAAGAGAACAGGAGCAAGCAGAGACCAAACATAGAGACCTGCAGTTGCCCAGGCCGTGATAATCCGGACCCACACAGAAGGCCACCCGACATCAACTAGCTTTCCGCTCTCCCCAACCGAGGTTGACCAACCAGTCAATAGCATTGCTGAATACATACTAGCAAGAGAAAAGATGATGTGGAAGAAAGCATAAGAATATGTGACTGGCTTACTTTTCTCCTTCTCTTCATGCTCTTCTGCTATCTTATTTTCCAAAGGCAGCAATGGTTTCCCTGCACATCAACAATAACAAAAGAATGAAGCAAAAAATGTTCATAAACATTCTTATGGCTACTGTACAAAGCTAGAGGAAAAATGACGGTGAGTTCTCGTACTCTAATTAATGGTTTGGGTTTTAAAACAAAATTGTTTACATATCTTCCCAGTCTTGGTATTTAATCCATTACAAAATAAAAAATTGCACATCTTTGCTCAAGATTTACCTGCACGAGGTGAACTTGGTGGTGAGAGAAGAGTTGTAGAGGATCCAGCACGTACTGCAGAATAGACTACAGATAGGACAGTCGTAAGCAGACCAATAGACAAGGTTCCTGTGGAAACAGCTTTTGAGTGTTTGTGAAGACCATTGCACTCGTAATCCCTTGGTTCACTGGAAAGTCCACTGTAACATAGGTACATGCAGTATACAGATATAACTGAAGCCGGCAAAATGCTACCATTTACCTGTTTACCACCAACACATAAATAATTATGGTGACAGTACTACTACTACAACAACATTTAAAAATCTTAAATTCTTCATAAGAAGAACAACAAGGGTACAGCTATTCAATCATAACTACAAACATCAGTTGAAAAAATTTGCTATCAACAACAGGCCATTCAAAATTACCAATCATGCCAGTACAAAGATGAGAGAAAGATTTTCAAGAATTTTGGAGGCACTCCTCTCCGAGAATACAAGATCTTGACAGTGGATAAAATTGTAAGATAAAAGTTACATTCTTTTGTTTTGCATGTTGCCAAGGGCCACATGAACAAAGTTCCATCCTAGACGGCGGCGCTCTATCATTTGAAGGTATAAAGAAACAATTAGATAATTTCTTATATGGACTGCTTTGGCCTATATTTTGCTTGAAACATTTTGGCATCAGCTTTTGGAGATTATGTGGAACAGTGAAAGGGTCCATTTGAATGTAATAGAAGGCATCAATGCTATTAAAAATCCCCAATAGAAGATACTCTACGTATTACATGTTTCAAGAGGCAAAAACGGGTTAAAAAACTACTCATGGGATCAAAAATCTAATGAATACTTAAACAAACGGGTTAAAAACTACTCATAGGACCAAACATCTAATGGATGCTTAAATGTACACTGAATATAATTTAATCAGCATTTTTGTATCAGTTGTACTTTTGTCAAATGAAAATCTCAAACTATATAGTATCTTTGTTTCATGCTCAAGTGTGAGAGGCATGCAACATGGTCAACAACCATCATAAGCAAATAAATAGGAGGAAAAAGTATAAACTTACAGCAGGGTGCAGTGCGACAATAGCAAAAACAACTGCAAAAATCAGGGTCATGGTAATGAAGAAAGTGTTTAACCCACAGTCCTGTCCAGATGGTGTGAACCAATGGAAAAGAAATCCCGAGAAGACGAATGTTGCCAAATAGCAAACAAGTGATACGGCAAATAGAGCAACGTACCTATATAATTTAGATTGCAAAATAAATGCTAGTTAAACGTCATTGCAGAATATGTTTAAAAAACATCATTGCAGAACATGAAAAACAAAAAGCACTATTAATATGGAAGTTTACTAAGGTGAGCTAACCAGAACTGTTCATCATATCCAACCCACTTGTCATTCCATCCATGAACAAAATCCAACAAAAGCACAACTTGAACAAGAAGAAAGAATCCTGATCCAAATTTAGATATCGACTCTACATGAAAACAAAAGTTTAATTGTTAGCTTAAGCAAACAATTTGACATTACAACGGAAGAGGTAGCAAATAGGACAATCAAAATCTTAAAAAAGAAAAACAAAGTGATTACCATAGAAGCTGACAATCTCATTTGGAAGGAAAAATGTAAAGATAACCAAAATACACCAAGAGATGATTTTCATCATCCAACCACCATGGTGTACACCATCACGAGGATCCTTCTGATTTTTGACACCAACCATCATAATGGCGAGAATAGTAAAGAAGAGAAAATTTCCCAAGCTAACACGCAGCACGGCATCAGTTTCAAACCACTCCCTATCGGGGGTCTTATGAAAGTGATTAATCCCTGCATGAACATGAGATCAAAATCAAAACAAGCTAACCCAGCTCAATGAAAAAACTAAAGCAAACTAACTGGAGAAATTGTATGTTACAAGGAAGCTTTTCCATGAGAGGAGCTGCAACTTCACGGAGAATCCATGAGACAATTAGAGACAAAGCAAATAAACCGCAGTAAGCAATCCTAGCTGACCGCCTGCTTATTCCTGATACGACAGTTCGGCATGCATCGCAGGCGCACGCAGCACAGCAGGACGCAAGGCAAGAAGCCGCCCACATCTTAGAAAACCTAAAATAAATAAATAAATCATCATCAACCTAATTCTCAATTTCCAGATTCAACTAGTTCAAGATAACATATTAATGGAATCATGAAGACAATCGATGATCATTGGGAAAAGAAAATTGAATTCCGGCTTAAATTAGATTAGATGACAAATCAAAACGAAAACCTAAACAAAAACTTAAAAAAATTAAGACATACTAATTAAAAGAATACCGGTCAGGAATTTAAAATTGGAGAATCAAAAATGCTTGATCGCTGAAACAAGACAAATTTCTAAAACAGGAATTCGCTTTTATAATAGGATGGATGATGATCCAACTTTGTGTATTTGTGTTCTCTGCAGCAAGCTTTTCTTTTATTGACTCACTCGCTGCCGTTCGTTCTGTAGGTTTTTTTTTGGACAAAGGATCAATTCACCCCTTCAACTTAGGCACAAAATATCAAATAAGTCATTCTCGCTGCTTTTGGTACAAACAAACCAAAACTTGCGTTTTCGTATCCAAAAACCCTTCCCTCACTCTCATCCAAATAAGTGAATCACACTCTCTAAAAAAGATATTAAAAGACCCATAATATTTTATTTATCTCTTAAATTAATATTTAATCCTTTTAAAATTTCAATTATATTTTTATAATTTTATAGATTTTAATTATTAATTAAAACTAAAGGACTCTTTTCTCCTTTTTTCCTTTCTTCTTCTTCCCCTTCCTTCTCCTCCTCTTTCTTCTTCTTCTTCTTCATTCTCCGACCAGTATCTGTCCTCTGCCCATTGCCGCTTCCATTCCCACCTCCACCACCGATGAACGATCGAGCGGCGACGGCGGATTTTGGTAGGCGGCGGTCGGTAGTGCGGCGGCGGTTATTGGGTTGGAATTAGATTTAATTATTTTTAATTAGATTTAAATAGGGTTTAATTATGTTTAATTAGGATTAAATTAGGATTAATTGTGTGTAATTAGTATTAAATTAAGATTAATTAGGTTTAAAAATTATAATTAGTTAATCCATTCACTTTTTTTGTGTCGAAGGGGTATTTTTTATACGAAAACACAAGTTGCGGGTTTTTTTTGATACGAAAACGCAAGTTGTGGGTTAGTTTGTATCAAGAGCGGCGAAATTGACTTATTTGATATTTTGTGACAAGTTGAGGGAGTGAATTGATCCTTTCTTCATTTTTTTTAATCAACTTAATATCATTGGCCATTCCTAATCAAAAAAAAAAAATGAATAAAGGATCAATTCACCCCCTCAACTTGATATGAAATATCAAATGAGTCATTTTAAAGCTTTTTAGGTCAAACACACCCGCAACTATGTCAAAGTGTATCAAATCAGCCCATCTCCACTTTTACCTCCGCAAGTGAGTTATACTTTTTCGTAAAAAAAATGGAAACTTTTTTTTTGAAAAAATCTTAATATTTCATTTATCTCTTAAACTTGAAAGTTTTACAATTTCAATATCTTTATAATTTTAAAAATTTAAAAATTTGCATTTTTTAATTAAAAAATAAAGATTTTTTTCTTTTTTTTTTCTTTTCCTTCTCCTTCTGTTTAGGTCGATGGTGGGAGTGGAGGTAGGGGTGGAGGCGTACGACAGTGGGTGGAGGTCGAAGCCGGAGAAAAAAAAATAAAAAAAATAAAAAAAGGAGGGAAGAAAAAGAAAAAGGAGAAAAAAGTCCCTATATTTTTATTAAAAATTAAAATTATTATTACTTCTAAAATTATAAAAATATAATTGAAATTTAAAAATTATCAATGATCAATTTAAAAGATAAATAAATATTAAGAGTTTTTTTAATTTTTTTATATTTTTGTATAGAGTGTAATTCACTTGTAGAGATGGGAGTGGAGAGGGGCTAATTTGATGTACTTTAACATAGTTACAAGTTTGTTTGACCTAAAAGATTCTAAAATGGCTTTTTTGATATTTTGTGCCAAGTTGAGGGAATGAATTGATCCTTCGTTTATTATGAAATTATTAGAAACCCATTTACGTTTATAACAAAAGATGTCATATTTATAAAAGATTTAAGTGGTAATATATTCGCTCAACTTATAAGCCGTAGTTAATTAACATATATTTTAATTGTATAGTTAAATTAGTATGTAAGAGCATCCCCAATGGAGTCTCTAAAATTGTCAAACTCTTTAAATTAAAGAGTTTGACAATAAATTAGGAGTCCAATGGACTCTCTATTCTTTATATTTAGAGTAAGAGTGAAAATGGCTCTCCACATGTAGAAAGTCATTTTCACTCTCTACTTCATTTTTCAAATAGTAAAATTTTAAATTTTAAAAAATAAGGTGGTTATTTTTACTTTTAAATATTATATTTTTACTTTTAATAAAAAAATTGAATAAAAAAATGAATAAAATATTAAATAAAAAAATTATTTTATTAATATTTAATATTTTATTAATATTTTTTATTAAAATAAAATAAAATAAAATTTAATATTAGAGAGGCAATTATTTTAATATTATTATTATTATTTAATATTTTTATTTTATTATTAATTATGAAAATTATATACAATAAAAAACTGATATTAAAGAGTCCATTGGAGTAAAATTTTAAACATCACTCTTTATCTTTAAGATGCTCTTTATTTTACAAAATATGCTCTTTATTTTAAAGAATACTATTGGGAATGCTCTAAGTATTTGTTATTAATTTGCCTCATTTTTTTTATCAGATTCAGCATGTGATATTTACCCTCGATTTTGTTAAGTACCAATTTTTTAAAGAAATTTGTTCGTTGTGGTCTATCAACACAAGAATTTAGTTTTTTGTTAATTCACCCCTGTTACTGTAAGTCCTTTTTTATCAACTAGTTTCGCATTACGTGCTATGCACGTGGCTCGTAACGTAACTCGTCAATGAACATATTAGTAAATTTATTATAATTATATTAATTTTTTATTTATAATAAATATTAAATTAATTAATAATTTTTGTAAAAATAAATATAATATATTCGGTTATTAAATTTTTTCCATACTGAATTTATTCTTCTTTTGACTTTATAATAAACATAATTAAATAACTAACTTAAATTTATTAATAATGTCTTTGAAAATAATAAGATAGAAATTTAAATAATATTATATTGACCAAATACAATATTTTAATTTTATAGTTCAATTAAACTAAAAGATAGGTATTCCTACTAATTTGGAGACAATTTAGTTAATTTTTACATACTTAAAACTAAATTGGAGATAATTTAGCTACCTATTCTAATTAGGACTTTAATTACAACAATGATTAATTAAATAACTAATTAGTTAATGACTATAAAACCTTTATTTAGTTGGAAACTGGAAAGGATTATTCAGTAAATTTGCATGTCCCCCCCCCCCCCCCATCCGTGCTTTTATATATAGAATAGATTATATCACATTATTACGTAAAGGCTCATTAACAAAAAAAAAGTTCAATTTTAGTCCATACATATGTCTTTAGTATAAATTAGTCTTAAAATAATAAAAACAAAAAACTACAATAATTAGTTATAATAATTTTTTAGAATCTAATAAAATTAAATATTTAATTGTTATTTATTTATAAAATATTTTTGTATAATATAAAAATTACTTACTAATAACTATAAATTCTTAATATCTTACAAATCAATTATTTGATTAATGATGGCGTCTCATCATCCGTGCCAAGAGCGACATCGTCAGACCACCATACGTTAATTTTAGATTCTCTGCAAAATAATATTACAATTATATTTAGTAAATTATTAAAAAGTTATATGATAAGATAGTATGGATTTTTTATTTAATGTTGAATTAATTATACATAAAATTTAAAAAAATTAAGATATTATTTATACATTAATTATTATTTATTTATTATTATTCCGAATTATTTGATAAATGATTAAGTTTAGCCATTTTAAAGATATTATATTAATTTTAATAATTATTAATTTATTAAACTTAATTTTTTTTGCTAATTAACTATAAAATTAAAATTTGTATTAATTGACCATTGTTTATAAGTTAAAGGAGAAAATTGGCTTTTAATTATAAGAGTGAACAATACGCGCGAAGTCTTGTGTAGAAATGGGGCTAATTGATAAAAAAGCAACTTTATATACTAAATTGACCACATAGTTAAAATACATGCTAATTGACCATGACTTGCAAGTTGAGAAGGCAAATTTGCCACTTATGTCTATTTATAAAATGTGATTAAATTAATATTTTTATTATTTAAATTCAAAACTATAAAAATTATATTCTTATTGGTTTGAGATATAAAACACAAAACATCATTGTTTTAACTCGCTTTTCATTAAATTTCTTAAATATAGATTATTTCAAAAACATGCCCTCTTTATAATATTAATTGTCAAAAATAGAACAATTTTTTTTCTTAAATCTAAATTTAAAAGGTTTAATATAGAAATTTATAATATTATATCCAAAATGTCTTTAAATTTATGTTTAATGATCTAGTTGTTCATGTTATGTTTTTTCTAACATTGTTAAATTTTACGGATATATCTAATTGGATAGTTCATATAGTGACGTATATGCCTATATAGTTAAAAAAAAATAGTTTTAAATTCAAAAAATTACACATCATACAAATGTGTGTGCGTGTGTGTGTTATAAACCATAGTTTATTTATACACATCATCTCTGATCTTTCTTCTTTCTCATCAAAATTATTAGGTTTGTGTTGGTAAAAATACGCAAGCGCGCGTATGCTAACTTATAATATAGACTGCGAAGTTCAGATATCGTACTCATCGAGAAAGTTTCTGAATACAACCATTTAGGAGACTCGAGTTGGATAGTTAAAAAGATAATTTGATTGAATTTGTGTAAATTAAAAAACAAAATTAAACTATAGCAAATCGAATAAAATAAAGCTGAAATTAATTTAAGATTTTAACAATAATAAAAAAAAATAGAGATTATTAATATTCATTATGCTATTTATTCGATTTAGGTTATAGATTAGATTGTTCTGATAAGGTTCGGACTAGTCGAAAACACCTAAAATTCCCTCTAGAGCAACTGCAGGCAAAAACATGAAACTGACTGATAAAAGGTTAATTATTCATTCTCGCACAATGATTAACCTAATTACTAGTTGATTAAATACTTATGAAGTGAATCCTATGGACACGCACTCGTTAATTCACTCTCGCGCAATTAACTCCTACGTTCTTAATTGTATTGGTCTATTTCAATTTTACTCTCTCGAGCTAAAACTAAAACACATGACATAACCTAAGTGATCAATTTAGATTAAGCCTTAAGAATAACAATTAAAACGTATCAAGAACAAAAATTCATAATCCCATTTCGTTTAAACAGACATAACTTCAATTAATAATTTCCAGCGAAAGGTTTAGCTACTCATGATTAAGGAGAATTCAACAATATAATAAATGAAATTCATAGTTGAATAATAGAAGATAGTATAGAAATCTCTAGTAAAATCGTACATTAAACGCATAAAAATCCAATAATCAATTGAAGATGAAAATTCAATAATCAAGAGTAATCAAAACTAAGACCAATAATTTCTAGCTAAACGTAGCGTTTATGTCTCAGAATCGGTAATTAATCGAACACTTTACAAGATGTAATCATAAACTATTTATACCCAAGTACAATTAGAGTCTAATTATGATTTCCAGCTCTTTGATATGTCTAAAAAGCCTCGGGACTTCATTCTTGAAAACACAACTCGTAATGGCAGTCTGGTAAAAATTGTTCCTTGTTGAATTTGGGGTCTCACGTCATGAGACACATATGTAAGGGCTAGCGACGCGAGCTTCAACGTGACAAGCTCGCGAAAACCTTCGTCTCAATTTGGCTGAGGGTCTCGCGTCGTGAGACATGAAATTTACAGGCTCACATCGTGAGCCATGTGACGAGGTCGTGAGTTACTTCGACTTTGAATGCTTTAATTCCAAACTTGTCTCACGTCGTGAAACTCATCAATCTTGCCCAGAAATTCCTCAAAGCAGCTCCTAAGCTTGTCGACTTTTCACCTATGTCCATTTACATTCTATTTAGCTCAGAATACGCTCATTTCCCCTCAAATGCTTGAAACACTTGGACAACACAAATCAAAACCAAAAAGAGATAAAATATAGCAATAAACACAAAGAAATCAATCTAAAAGCCCTCAGAAATAGAAGTATTTCTATTCCTATCAATTTGTATTTATAATTTTGGACTTTTGATATAAGTAGGAATACTAATATATTCTATGTGATTTTCAAGTTATTTATGTGCGTTTAGTTATAATATCTGAGCATTTTGAATCTTATCTATTGTTTGAGCGTTTCAAGTACTATCTCACGTATTTCATAGAGTTTCAGGCTAAATCATTGTAAATCGGATAAGGTTGAGAGTCATCAAAATTGGAATTGAAGTCAAGTGGAATGTTGTGAAAAAACCCAAAGAAAATAGACATTGATAACACAATTTGTTATTTATAATCTTGACCTTGTTGCATAAAGTGAAGATTTTGACACTTTTAGAGACTTCTAATGAATTTATGTTCTTTGTACAAAATAAAATAGACATCATAAACTTTTCAAGAAATCAAGAACCAACTTTCTGACATGTTTACATCGAGTTATGAAATTTTAAAGTTGGTGGCTGCGCATTAAAAATTGAGGTGTGATATAAGGAGCCATTGTGCCACACTGGAAAAAGTAAAAAAATCAAGTTTGCTCTCACTTAACTTCGATCACGTGCATGATTACAAAAAAGTAACTTCGAAATTACATCTAATTTCAATTGAGAACTCTAAATACAGAGAAAAAACTATAAAAAATGGATTCTCTATATCTTCTAGATTATATATAAACCTTAGTTTATCTAGATATTATAGTTGTTCACATAGAAAATAGTAGTTGTTATTAGCTCTTTTTAGCCTCGAACAACTATTGATACTGATCGGTAGAAAATTGCAGGGTCGCTTGAAAATCTTCTTGCACAGAAAATAGATAAGATTAAATGGTCTCAGGCTGGTGTTGCCTACAAGCCACTATATTGTTTAAGTCAGTTGAATTCTTCAATAAGTTAATAAATGTAAAGAGTATCTAGGTCTAAAAAACATTACCCATTTTAGCACATTTGGAATGGTAATAAACTTTGTGATCAAGGCATGCAACTTCAGAGAACGTGGCTTATTCCACGTTCTTTCATAGGCGTATGTAAGGAACCTTAATGATTGGTATTTACGCGTAGTGAGAATGGAAGTATGTTGCCTCTTATAGAACTAAGGCCATGTTTGGTTCATGGAATAGGTGCGGAATGGAATAGCTATTCCGTATAGAATGACAATTTTTTGCTTTGGTTCATGGAATAGGTATTCCAAAGAATTGCTATTCCATGATTTTGTGGAATAAGGACTCCTCTCAAAAACTAAAGAATGGCTATTCCATTCCTTATGGAATAGCTATTCTATTCCATACTATTCCATTCCATGAACCAAACATGGCCTAAGGGGAGACTAAAGTTTATCCTAGGAAGATATTAGAATGGCGCGAGCCATAAATGGTTGGGGCGATTCATGCTCGCTTTAGGTTCATATAATTTGAGGTTAGTATCAGATAAAAAAGATTCTACTTTTTAATTAGTTGTTTTAATTTTATTAATTATCTAAATACATTAAACTAAAATATATTAAATTTTTATAATATGTAATTTTTTATAAATTATTTTTCAAATAATCTAATAATTCATAAATTTTATATTTCAATTATTTATAATACATATATCAGTTAATTAATTAATCAATTTTTTTATATAAAGTAATATTTAAAATAAATATTATTTATAATTTTTATTATTAAATATATTTATAATATAAAAAATTATTAAAATTAAAATTATATCTTATAAGATCCTTTTATACATCAATAGCAACAACTAATAAAATCTCACCAAATAATTATTATCTAATCTCTCAGTCATAAAATAATTATTCTTTTTTTTTCAAACACTTGCCCATTTTCGATAAAAGCACAATCTTTAACATTAATATTTTTATATCAATTTTAGTTAAAGTTAATTATTTATTATGCCTATTCTAAAAAAGTGATTTGGTGATCGTATTTCATAAGGGTATAATAATAAAAAAAAACATAGAATATTATTAGATGTATTTAAACTGTGTACAAACGACAAAATAAATAATTATTTATTTAAAAAATTAATTATTTTCTCCGGTGAGCATAACCTTGATTGCATTGCCGTAGATATGGTTCGATTATTGAGGCATTTAACAGGAAATTGAGAGTTTTGTTTTCTTCCAATCATAGATATCATAGACTCTCTTAAGTGGTTCAGACTTCAGAGGTCAGAATAAGATGGATATTAAGTCAGATGCATTGAATTTTATTTTGGATACTCATAATTTAAATTTGGTTGAATTTAATGTTCTAGTTGAAGATGTGTCGAACTAGCAAAAGAAGTTCTTAATTTATCTTTTGTTTTTATAAAACAATATGCAAAAAATTAGTGCATGTTCTAACACAAAACGTTCGTTCCACTATAGGTCATCGAAGTGGTTTATAGACTTTTTTTTGTATTTCTTAATGAACAAAAGATCAATTCACCCCCTTAACTTGGCACGAAATATCAAATGAGTCATTTTGAAATTTTTTGGGTCAAACTAACCTACAACTTGCGTTTTCATAATAAAAGACCCCGCAACTTGCGCTTTCGTATAAAAAAGGCCCCTCTAACATGAAAAGAGAGAAGGATTAACTAATTGTAAATTTTAAACTTAATTAATCTTAATTTTATACCGATTAAACACAATTAAAATTATATTTAACATTTACTAAATCTAATTAAACCTAAACATAACCCATCGGAAACCTTCACCGCCGCCGCCCATTGACTGAAATCCGCAGTTGACCTTTTTTCATTTTATAATAGAGACCTTAATGTTTGGGGCAACAGAACTGAAGCGGGTAGGGGCTGAGACAAACATATAGTCTAAAGGAGCATCCACCTCAACAAATTTTTTTCCTTATAAAAACACCCTTCAAGGTTTTTTTTTTAATATAATTATTTTTATATCTTTTGTTCTTTCTAAAAAGAAGGGAAATTCTTACTTGAACATGGTCCATCCAATGAAGTGTTAGAAAATTAAAAACAGTTTTCTCTCTCTTCTCATTATTTTTTCTTTCTTCTCATTTCTCTAACATCTCTTTGGATGATTCATAAACTAGTCGGAAACCCGCGCATTAGCGCGGAATTAAATTAATATTTAATTTTAATAATAATTTTATTAATAAAACAATGTTAACAAAAACAATGTATTTTTTTTGTCAAAATCTGATAATATTATTGATTTTTATAGTAAATTGTTAATCGGGTACCATGATTTCAACTATTTAATGATATTCGTCAAAGTTGCTTGCATGATTTGATCTTTTGCAATTTTTCACAAAATAAATGTTCATTTTTATCTTCGATAATCGCATAGGAAAAGACTGCATACCTATTTATCCTTTATAACTGAAGTCCTTGTACGAATTTTTAAAAATATAAATTTCAATAATAAATAGAACAATTTTTTTTTGGCTCTTTTATATTTTAGTTGCATATCATTATAATTTTTTTAAATTTTACATGTGAATTATAAAGAAGTTCAAAGTTTAAATTTTTCAAATAATGTGAATTTTTTGTAGCAACATAAAATTTGAATTACATATAAAAGTATATAATTTATCAAATTATATTTTATTGCAGTTACAAAATAATTTATTAATTTTATATTTATGTTACTTGAAAATCATATTAATCAATCATGTTTTATTTTACCACTTCCATATTTTTCATAGGACTTTCAAATGTAATGATAGATTTTCTAGTCATTAACTCATTCTGATTAATATTAGTAAGAAGAACAATTATTTAAAATTAATATTGAATCAGTGTATTTAAAGAAAATTAATTTTATATGTCTAAAATATTGAAAATAATTGGACTAAAAGACAATTAATATAGAGTGTTAATTGCAAATTAAATCATAAAATTTAGTGTGATTTGCAATTGCATCACGAACTGTAAACATGGCAACATTACTTATCAGTTTTTATTTTTTGGTAAATCAGAACACCGAGCAAAATAAAAACTGACGTAGACATTAAAATATACAGTCACATCAATATTTTTGTTATTGCATGATTGGTCGGTATTTTAATTTTCCAAAAAGTGAAGTTGGTAATTGATGTTGCCAAGTTTCAAAATTCGTGTTATAATAATAAATCATGATAAAATTTATGATTTAATTTGCAATTAACCGTTATATATATCATTATAATTTAATTCCAGTATTTAATATACCAAATTTAGTTAAGGTCGTGTATTTATATTATTGATATGAAAATTAACATTTGAACTAAAATTAAAACAAAAATATAACTTATATCTTAATTTGTAACAATAATTTCATATTTTTAATCTCAGGGTTCTACTTCTATATGAATGGTTTCATGTTTAATTATTCTCTTTATTTTAAAATTCAATTATTATACAACAGAATAATGTGAGGTTAGAAGAGTGTTTGATAGAATTGTAAATAACTGGAGGCGAGTAAAATTCATGTTGATACTAATAAATAGACAATTTGTATTGATTAAGAAGTTTGTTTAGATTAAAAACTAATTAAATCAATTAAAGTAAAATAAGTAGTTTAAATAAATTGGAGACTACCACAATGCTCTATTTGGTGAGAATCAATGAGAGGGCTCCGTTGGTCCTCTCAATTATATAATATATAGATTTTTTATAGACCGGGTCTAGGTAAAAACTTTTCAAAAAAATTATTATATAATTACATTCTTCCATTTTATAAAATCTAGTTCAACCTCTGAAATCCGGCCCAATAAAGAGCAGCGTGAGATGGTCATCTAAAAAATAAAACGGCCTTCAAGTGTTGGAAGGGTCAATTATAGTAGTGCAAGTTTTGAGAAGGAGTCCAAAATAATGGCGTATTAAAATATTACCATTCTCTTCTAAATCTCTCTTATCTACACAAACAAATACTGGTGGTGCGTGTGAAGTTTCACGCCAAAATCCGACACACGCGGAGAACAGAACAGAACAGAACCCAATTCATTATACATTTTACTTCCACAACAAAAAGGGTCTTACTGCTTTCTTGATCCTTCCTCTAACCTGTAAGTTTCTCTCTATCTTTTAGATCTCACAAAAGCTCCCCCCCCCCCTTCCAATTACTCGTCTTTAAATCTGATTTATGGCTGTCTTCAATTCAAACTTGATTCTTGCAATGTGGAAATGAATCCAGATTCGAATGGGATCTAATTGATTAAGAAATGGGCAAATTGTAGCTGAAACATTCAAGTAATCAGAAAAGTTGACTGGGTGCCTAGCTTTTTTTTATATTACTTGTGTTGGATTGGTTCAATTTCATATAACTTGTCTCATATCATTGTCCTATTGTTGGTTTTACCTTCTTTACTTTAATTCTATCTATAATTCATCTCATTTACTAATTAATTCATTTTATGCCCATAAGCCGGACTAATTCTACATCAATGTACCATCATATTCATTTAGAAATGAATTCCACCAAATTTTATGGAATTCATTTGTGGCTGATTCACCATTACGGTGATTCTTTTGATGTCCCACGGGATGTGTCATCTAGCCTTTGCTCTAAATGCTATTTCCCCGGCCCGATTCAGCATAGCTACCCTTGTGGAACTCACATTCATGAGAGCTAATTGTTTTAGTATGCGGACTTTCTTTTGTCTTTGAGGCCAAACTTATTCTCTGAGTGAATATGTGTTATCTTCCATCCTGTACCATTGCTGGCATTCCATATGTTTGATCGCTCGTTAGCACGTCGAGGACAATCATCTTGTCCCAAGTAGAGTATGAAGTTAAGTTGCTCATGGGCATGATTAATAGGTCTTAATTATATAATTTCTTTTACTTTTCAGTCATTTGGATGATGCTTTCACGAGGCGCCTTTGATTCTATGTCTTATGCCTCTTGTGAATTTATTTATTTATATAGCTTTTTGTAACTGAATGCTTTCTTAGATTTATAAAGAAGAAATTCACTGCTTTCCATTGACTAAATACCTTGCATTGATCTCATTGTTGTCTAACAAATAAATATTTCCTTAAAATTGATTCTTCCTTGAATTCATTTGTTTCTTTTTGATGAAATCTTTGGATTTGCATCTTTCTACTTGCTACTGTTAAGTGTTAACATAAATTGGCATGACATTTCAGGTTGGCTGAGGAGGTTCGTTTAAAGGCTATGGTTCTCGACAATATTTTATCTTCACCTCATCGGAGGTCACCATCTTTCCGGAAACAATTCCCGCGGGATGAGTTGGGTAGCTGTTCGACTCTTGTTCAGAGGCACCGTTTCCTACTAACAGCTCTTGTTCTTTTGACTTTCCTGTGCACCGTCTATCTTTACTTTGCTATTACTTTAGGGGAGACGGGATCTTGTTCTGGGTTGTCGGGGAAACAGAAAGCATTGTGCAACTTACAGCTGGCGAAGTCATCGGTGAAGGGCAAAATGAAATTTCTTTAGCACATATCAATTGAATTGATAGTTTTGGTTGATCCTTTCTCATATGGAGGGGATGGCTGCACTTGCTGATGGTCAGTGTATACATGATTTGGTCTCAAAATTTATCATTAAAAAGTTATAATCACATCAAGTTATTGTCCTTAGTTTGGATATGATTTTGTAGGTTTTTTCGTTTGTTTTTCTTGTGGTTAAAATATCTTACATCAAACAGATAAATTAACATTCATGTTCACATGTCCCCTTTAGATAAATGAAAATTGCCTATATTGTTTTGCTTCCAGACTTCTACCGGAGAGTTTATCCTAGTAGGGTTGTACAGAAAAAATTCAAACCAACCAATTCAATCAAACCAAATCAAATTTTACGGTTTAAAAGATTGTTGGTTTGATATTGATTTAGAAAATAGAAAATAGAAAAAAAATCATTATTGGTTTGGTTTGCAGTTTTAAAAATTATAAACCAATATAAATCAAACCAAACCAATATATACATACAAACATATTTTTATTAAAATTAAAAATATTATAACTTAAAAATAAAATTTCTATCATTATTTTTTAAAACTGTACTTGACAAAATAATATATTTAAATATCATCTAATGAAATAACTATTGGTATATAAATATTTTATTTATTAGTCATTATTATAGTTTGTTATATAAATATAACATTTATTTTTATGGTGATAAATATTTTTAGATTTTTAAATAAATAATTTTTTAATGATGGTTTAAACTGGTTTTAAAGAAAAAATTATCAAACCAAACCAAATCAATTTTGCTAGTTTGTAATATATGTGGTTTGATTTTGGTTTGGAGATTTTCCAAACCAGTATAATTGGTTTGGATTAAAATATCAATGATAAACCAATCAAATCAAACCATGTACACCCCTAGCTGTGGGTGTATAACTATAGGGTGAGTAGAGTTGTTTAATGAGCCGGGTACCTGGTCAGCTTAGGCCCGGTCTGTTTGAGCTAGATTTGGCCACTTATATTTTTTTTAGGAATTTGAACAAAAGGCTCTTTTTTTGAATTTATTTGTTCACAATATCTCAATTTCAAAAATTTACTTTTTACTCTATTTTTTTATTGTTTTTAATTGTACTCTCAATTAGCAAAATAATTTATTTACATTTTTACTCTCCTTCTTTTAAATGTATGCACATCTCTTTTTTTTTTCTCTCTCCTCTTTCTCTTTCCTCTTTTTTCTCTCTCTTTATTTTCTTTCTCCCCCCTTTTTTTTCTTCTTCATCTTTTTCTTTTTTTTTTATACAACTTTTTCTCTGTCTCCTCTTTTTCTCTTTCTTCCTCCTTTTATTTCTTCTTTTTCTTCTTCTTCTTTTTCTTTTCGTTTTCTCTGCAACTATTTTTTTCTTTTTTCTTTTCCACTGAATTCTAAGTCAAAAAAATTTGAATAAAAAATCAAGAGTTTTACTTAGATGAGAAAGTTTGTAATTGTAAAAGAGTTCAAGAGATAATATGATAGATACTAGATGCGAAACTTCTTCTTCTTTTTTTCTTTGTATGAATTGTAGTATCGTTTTCTGGAATTTTTTCAACTTTTTTTGAAAAAATCGCAATTTTCTTCATTAATGATGTTTTGACCAGCTTTTCGAACGTTTTTAATTAATCTTAGAAATCGTTTGAAATTGTTTTTTCGAAACTATTTTATATTGTTCGAAATCTTTGTAAACGGTTTGAAACTGTTATTTTTTGGACTGTTTGAAAGTGTCTTTTAGAAACTGTTTTATACTGTTTGAGACCTTTGTAAACGGTTTGAAACTGTTTTATATTGTTCGAAACCTTTGTAAACGGTTTAAAATTATTTTTTGAAACTGTTATTTTTTAGACTGTTTGAAAGTGTTTTTTAAAAACTGTTGTAAACTGTTTGAGACCTTTGTAAACGGTTTGAAACTGTTTTTTAAGACTCTTTGAAAGTGTTTTTTTTAGAAACTGTTTGACACCTTTGTAAACGGTTTGAAACTGTTTTATACTGTTCGAAACCTTTGTAAACAGTTTGAAACTGTTTTTTTAACTGTTTGAAACTGTTATTCTCTCCGTCCCAATAGAGTTTTATACTTTGAGAAATTTTATTGTCCCAAAACTCTTGTCCCCTTTCAAAAAGTAACTAATTTTTATACTAAATTTTTCTATATTACCCCTATTTAATATCCACTAATGAGTAAATTGAAAGTAAATTGCAATTGAACCCTATATTAAATAGGGGTATGACAAGAAAAGTAAGGAAAAGTTTACAAAATCCATAAATAATAATTGTTTTTCTTAAATTGTGTGATAAAGGCAAAGTGGACAACTCTATTGGGACTAGGGGTGAGCATCGGTCGGTTCGGTTCGGTTCAGTACCAAAATTTTCAAAACCGACGGTGCCAAAGTACTGAAAAATAGAGACCGAACCGTTCCTAAAAATGGAAGTAACCGAAGTTTTAAATCACCGAAATTTTCTTTCGGTTCGGTTCGGTGTCGGTTTTTTAAATCGGTTTGGGCTTTCAACCGAAGCCCGTGTATTTTTGAGTCCAATTAATTTTTAAAAAGCCTTTTCAGATTAAAAGAAAAATCATTGCATTAAAATTTCACTTGCAAATAACATAACTTACATAGCTTGTTTTTACACTACAGTTGCTATAAAATTTACAGTGGAAGCAGATAAATACAAGTTATACTAAATAACTTATATGCAAAAAATAATTACCTATGCTATTACAAATAATTACCTATGCTATATGATCTGGAACAGACTCCATGATCACTTTAGCATCTGGTAACCTTAATGCCCACTAGTTTTCTGGTTCAACATTGATATTACCGTACTTGAGTCACATTCAACATTGAAATTTTAAATGCAATAAATGCTAATATTTTACCTATTTAGATATTCTCCTAATTATCCTTTTTTTTTTATCAAGTCTAGTATGATTTGGAAACCATACTACGCTAGTTTTTTATGTGCAAGTTTGAGTTTCTATTTTTTTGTTAAAAAAAGTAAAAAGCTAGAAACAGTTTGGTAGGTTCTGTTATAACTATGGAATGCAAGTACATGGCTTCTGTTATAATTATGGAATTATGCAACCCAATTTCCCATATCAAAATGAACTTGATTAACATGGAGGTAATGAAATAGTGTAGCATTTGGAATGAATCATCTATATTACATATGCCAAACTTATAGTCTTATGTTTCAGTGTTTTTAAAGAAATCCAGAAACTTTATTTTTATAAAAATAGAATTTGAATAAAATAAATAGTAGTGCCTATCAATTTGGGACGGAGTAAATTTTAGTTGCATAGAAGACTTAATCACCCAAAATTACTTCATCTTTTCGATTTTTTCCATTTATGGTTTCAGTTTTTAAAATTTTCAATTATAAGTCATTTTTCAATATTTACTTTCAATTGTAGCCATTTTTCCAAATTATAGTGAAAAAAGTCTAAATATATCGTTTATATTAATTTATATTATTCCAATTTGTATTTTTATCATAATAAATTTTAAATTGAGGATTAATGTTAAAAAAATTACGAACTTTATATATTTTCTCATTTTAATCACGCATTTTAAATTTTTTCATTTTCATGCACGAACTACCACTTTTTCTCAAATTCATGCACGGTGTTGAGGTGTCACTCATTTATTGGTTTAAAATGACCTCCACCTCAACGAATTACACCAATAGAGCCGTGACACCTCGGCACCGTGCATGAATTTGAGAAAAAGTGATAGTTCGTGCATGAAAATGAGAAAATTTAAACTGCGTGATTAAAATGACAAAATGTATAAAATTGGTGAATTCTTATTACATTAATCCTAAAATATTAAAGTTATATGAAATGTTTATTTGAATCTCTTTTAATCCCAATTTAAACAAATGTCTATAATTGAAAGTGAAGATAAAAAAATGAGCAAAATTGGAAGTTTTTTTTTTGGTAGAAACAAACAAAAAGCTCTATTGATAGACACTACAGAGATTACAATTGGGTAGCCCTAAATGACTTGGGCCAACCAAGACACTGCAACACCCCTGTTACAAAAGCCTCAGGGGACGAGCAACAAAACAAGAAATAAAACAACTTCCTGAAATACAGCCACACAGGAAAAACCAAACAAGAACAGCAATTCTATACTACTCTCTAAAGCCTGTTATAAAAGTCTCAGGCAAAGAAAGCAGAACAAACAGACACCACAGACAAACACAAAGACCATTAAAGCAGCTGCAGAAAAAAAATGGAAGAATTTAAAAAATAAAATTAGTAATAAAAAATTAAAAAGGTAAAATATTTTTAAATAATTAAAACTGCATACGTTGAAAGATGCAATGCATTACAGAAAAAGGATCCATCTTTACACCTTCCAAAACAGAAAAACACGGCTTGCGCAATTTATTAATTTAATAGAAACAATGTGATTGAGTGGGTTGTTGAAATGTTTTTTCTTTGTCATGCTAGCCATTGCTTGAGTTGTCATTTATCATAGTATAATTTAATCAACCTAATAAAAGTATTCCATTTGGTAAAGGAATAATTGTTCCTTTTAAATTGATACCTTGGCATGTAATTTATTTGATGTTGAGTTTCAGAGGTCGGACATTTTGTTCAACTTCACCGTCATTTTGTGTAATTTGTATATAATTTTTTAAATGAAGGCTAAAATTACTTATTTTTCTCTTTGACTTTTCATTTCAGAAATCGATATCTATATGCTCCCTGGGTCCCGTTTAAAAAATTCCATATTCTATTGAGTAAATCACAAAAATACCACAAAAATAACATGTATTTACACACATTACCACTTATATCACCTATTTATCATTCTTACCATAAAACACAAAAAGTTTTCATTAGCACCATTCCACTAGAATAGTGACATGTGTATCATTGAAGATTCCCCTTTTTTCTCTACAATAATAAATAACACCTATCCACTATTGACACATGGATATTTAATTTTTTTAAAATATATAAATTTTTATTTAAAAAAAAAATACTATTATAACATGACGCGCGTCAGGTCTGATGTGTTGACCTGACGCGCGTCAGGCCATGCAGGGCTGACGCGGGTCAGCCCTGCTTACTCATGCATCAGTTTATTAACTGATGCATGAGTCTTTGCTTTAAAAGAAATATTCTTTCTATTTTAATAAATATTTTATTTAAATATAAATATTTTATATTAAATTATATTAAAAATTTATTTATTAAATATAAATTTGAATTTTAATTTCAATTTAAATATATTTAATAATAATAATTAAATTTTAAAAATATAAATATAAATATATTTAAAACAATTAACTAAATTTTAAAAATATAAAATAAAATAATTAAAAATTTATATTAACAATTTATCTATTTAATATATTTTAAAAATATATCTTTATGTATAAAATATGTATCAGCGATGTATCTATTAAATACATTTTAAAAAAATATATACCATGTATGTATTTAGTAAAAATGTATCTATCATGTATCTATTTAAATACATTTAAAAATATATCTATCGTGTATAAATTATGTATCAGCGATGTATCTATTAAGTCTATTTTAAAAATATATCTATCATGTATAAATTATGTATCAGCGATGTATCTATTAAGTACATTTAAAAAAATGTATCTATCATGTATCAATTTAAATACATTTAAAAATATATCTATCATGTATAAATTATGTATCAGCGATGTATCTATTAAGTACATTTAAAAAATGTATCTATCATGTATAAATTATGTATCAGCGATGTATCTATTAAATACATTTAAAAAATGTATCTATCATGTATAAATTATGTATCAGCGATGTATCTATTAAGTACATTTAAAAAATATATCTATCATGTTTAATATTTTTTTTGATAAATATCACGTATAAATTATGTATCAAAAATATATCACATATGTATCTGAATGCATCAAATATATATATATTGGAGATGTATCAAATACTTATCGAATATTTTGCAATTCTACTCGTCTTTTCCCTTCCTTCCACCTAGGGCTTCCGGTCAAATCATAAAAATAAACCAGTCAAATATATATAAAACAATAAATATTTGGTTCATTTTAATTAGTATTATTGCATATATGTTTATAAACTTTTCTAAATATAAAAACGAACCAATCGAATTAGTCAGTTAATTCAATTAATGTATCAAATATGTATCTCTCATGTATAAATTATGTATCAGAGATGTATTGAAAATATATTCGAATTACAATTAAATGTATCAGAGATGTATCTATTAAATGAATTTTAAAAATGTATCAATCATGTATCGGAGATTTATTTAAATATGTATAAAAGATATACATGTAATATATATAAAAAAAATTCGACACATGTCAAAAATGTATCAAATAAGTATTAAAAAAATATGTGTAATAAAAGTATAAAAAAATAAGAAAAAAAGTTCGAACAATCGAATATTTATCAAGAATATATATATCGGCAAAATATATTATACAGTATATGAGAGACATATCAAAAATATATCAGAGATATAAAAGAAAAAGAGTAATATATTTATATTTATAAAATTTAAATTAAATTAATATTTTTAAAATTCAAATATAATAAATAACTTTGTTATACAATTTAAATGAATATATAAATATTTAATTTATATTAAAAAATAAAAAAAATAAAAAAAAATGTGTCAGGTGCACCAAAAGGTGCATCTGAATTTTGTTAAGAATGACCCGCGCGTGATGCGCAGGTCATTCATTATAGCAGATGACACTTTAAATTTGCAAGGTAGTGGACATGTGTAATGAAGGGCTTCTTTAGTCCTTTTTTATGCAGTGGTCTTTTTGTATGGAGGGATCTTTTTGATTCTTTTTTATGATTTCTCTTTATTATATAGGACATATGTAGTGGACACGTGTTTATTTGGGAGAAATGTGGTGTTGGTTGAAAAGTACAATAAAAGTTGGTATTTTGTGAAAGGAAAATTGTACTAAAGTAAACAAATTAATTAATATTGCATTATGTGAAATAGTGAGTCATTAATGTGGATTTTTTGTTATTTTCTCTATTCTATTTTGAAATGTCTCATTTAAAAAATTCATTTTCATTTTTATAATTTTTTATCATTAAATTTTTCATTTTATCCTAATTTTAGTCATTTTATTTTATTTTTGTGAAAAAATTCACTATCATTAACAAAGACAAAATATGAAAAAACATTAATTATTATAATTTTTTTATATCTTATTTTATTAATAAAGACATAACACGAAAAAAATAGATTTTATATTTATAAGTCCTATTCTCTCCATCCCGTTTAAGAAGGAACAAATGAATTTCACACATAAATCAAAAAAACGTTAATTTTTTTACTCCTATTATTAATGGTCTTTTAATTTGTGCATAAACTAATATGCCCTCCGTTTTTTTAAATGTCCATTTAACTAAATAAATTTGTCTATAATTATTTGCCCATTTTAGATTTCAAGATGAATTTAGCTATTATCTTCCAACTTCACCCCATCCTAATAAATGACTCTATAACTCAATTTACAAAACATTTATTAACTAGTATACTAGTATCTATTCCTATAATTTAAGATAAAAAGTTCGCTGTTTTAGTATGTAGAATTTTGCCTAAATGGACCATTAAAAAAAACACAGAGGGAGAAATCATTAATTATAGAGAAAAAAGAAAAAAAAAGAAAAAAATTCATATAAATTGAAAAAAAAGACATGATATGGACTTTTTAAGTAGGATATATAAAAATAAGGTTTTTTTTTTAAACGGAACAGAAGGAGTTTATTTTTTTGTGAGAGATAAATTCTATTTAACTTTATACTCCTTTTGTTTTTTTAATCGTCCATTTAATTATTTATCTATACATACTTATTTATTTCGAGATTCGAAGCGATATGAACTATTTATCTTCTAAGTTTAGCCACCTCATAAAACCTATGATATTACTATAATTTACAAAGAACTAATAGCTAATTATTCGGATTAAATTAATATTTTTTTATCTATTAAGACAAAAAAGGCATAGTTTGTGTGCTTTTAGTTAGATGGACAATTAAAAAGTTTGCTAAATGCCAAAGTTTTTTTCTCTTTCTGTGCATAAAATATGAGAGGAAAAACAATAAAAAATCTTACTGAACTTAGCTATTTTTATAAGTTTGATTGTCAAAATTAAAAAGAGGACAATTTCTCTAATAATAATTTAAAAAGGCCAAATGTCGTAAAAAAGCCAAACCTTGCATAAAAGTTTCACAAAAGTCTTGACCTTTCAATTTTATCGATTTTGGCCAAAAACAGATTATTTGGTTTCAATTGTGGCCAACTCTCAATCTGATTTCAATTTGCTATGTGGCGCCTACATCGCATGCACATATATTAAAAGGTCGGGATTTTTGTGAAACCAAATAATCCATTTTTGGCCAAAATCGACAAAATTGAAAGGTCAGGACTTTTATGAAATCAAATAATCAGTTTTTGGCCAAAATCGGCATAATTGAAAGGTCAGGAATTTTGTGAAAGATTTAGCCTTTTTACGACATTTGGCCATAAAAATAATATATTATAATTCTTCTTTTAAATATATATGAATGCCGTGGGATACAAAAACATAAGAAAAAAGGTCTAATTACTTAAGACTTTCACCTTTTAGTTTGTTTTCGATTTTCAGATGACATTAATATTTTATACATTGTTAATTTGGTGTTTCATCCCTGTTTGAAATATATACAGTCGACCCTCTATTAGTTAATATACATAGTGGATTAAAAATTTATTACTTATTAAATTTATTAATTTATTGAATTTGTATATAAAAAATTATAAAAATTATAAAATATATTTTAAAATATCTATATTCGTAGACCTAATATTAATATTATATTATAAAAAAAACCAACTAAATATACTTCACAATCAGTCAATAAAAAAAACTTTTTATTCAGTTCAAAAAATATCAATTTGATATTAAATCAAAAAATCATTATAAATAAACTATATTCATAAAATAAAATAACTTCTAATATTTTTTTTATACTAGGAATGTTTTACTTGTTTTTACTTGCTCATCTAATAATTTTTCAAATAAACAAAAAAATCATAATTTGATAGTATTTCAGCTTCCAGCTTATTTATACTATATATAAAAGCACGAATTGGGGTGGGGGGGAGGGGTAGGGGTGGGGGACATACACATTTACGTTAATGTCCTTTTCACTTTATAAAATATGATTATTAATTAAAAACTATTAAAATAATATTAAAGTTAGAGTACTAATTAAAATAAACTACTATGTTAAGATAACTATTAAAATTAGAGTACTAATTAAAATAAACTACTATGTTAAGATAATTGTTTAGAGTACTAACTAAAATAGAATACTTAAAATATATTTTAATTATTTTTTAATCATATGAAATTTTAAAAAAAATAAATTACTATTTTAATTATTATTTGATATTTTCTATTTAAATTTAATGTTAAACTATTAATAAATTATTTAAAATATTAAATAAAATAAACTATTACTAATTAACTATTATTTTAAATATATTTTGATAATTTTAGGAGTCACGCTACGAGTCACGTGTGAAACACGTAAAGCGACACTAGTAGATTAAGATTACTAGATTAGTGTTACCCCAAATAAATCATCAATTGTTTTATAATTATTTCCAAAAATCTCTCTAATAATTAATATTCCTATAGAATGTATTATAAATTTTATTAATTATTAAATAATAGAATTTTTAATTATCTGACGTGAAATAAATTTAGTTTTTTAATTTTTTATTAATTATTAATATTATTAATTTATTAAATATTAGAGAGTTTACTGTAGCTATATATTATCATTTCAACAGAGAAAAGTAGCTCTAGGCCGTGGGGAATGTATGCTTTATAAGGTGGGGTTCATAGGCTCCGTTGCCTTTTCAAAACAAAAAAATTTCCTATGCACCTATATACAGACCCTCTAATAGTTAATATTCTATAAATTGATAATTTTAATAATTAATAAAAAATTGAGAGAACAAACTTCGTTTCACGTCGGATAATTAATAATTCTATTATTTAATAATTAATAAAATTTAAAATATATTCTACATAATTATTAATTATTAGAGAGATTTTTTAAAGAAATATATAACAATTGATGATTTATTTGAGGTAATACTAACCTTATATCATAAAGCGGAAGTTAAAATACCATCAAACTATGACTTATTCTTTTGAGAAATTTAAAAAAAAATTATTAGATAAACAAATTAAAGTAAGTAAAGTATCTCTAGTATAAAAAATATTAAAAATTATTTTATTTTATGAATACAACTTCTTAATAATTATTTTTTGGTTTGATATCAATTGATATTTTTTAAATTGAGTGATTGTAAAATGTATTTAGTTAGTTTTTTTTTATAATATAATATTAATATTAGGTCTATTAATATAGATGCTTTAAAATATTTTTTATAATTTTTTTATACAAATTTAATAAATTAATAATTCTAATAATTAATAAATTTTTGATCCACCACGTGTATTTATTATTAGAGGATCGACTGTAGGTGAAACTCGAAAAATACAACTAAACCAGCCCCAATTAATCTATAGTTAGAGGTGTGAGAATTAGAATTACAAATTTGACAATTGAAAATAGGCAACAATAATGTGAACCTTTCTTATATTTTAAAATCAAAATTTATAAATGAAAGTGTTAACTAATGAACATTTGAAACCCTCAGCCATCTGGGCGCCAAAGGTCGCGGGTTCGAACCCTGGCTACGCTCTTTCTTAATATGGAGTGGTTGAGGTTGGATTGCTGGCCATTATAGCCCGGAATTAAAAGGTATGTGGGCTTGCGGGCGGTCCACATCCCAGGATTTGATAAGGGAAAATTAGGTATTTACCTAAATTAATAAAATAATAGGATAAATTACCTCAGCGCGGAAAAGTTGAAAAAAATACATCACGATTATTCCGTTTTTAAGTTTTGACTCTCCACATGTTATTATTTACGAATTTACTCCTACTATATAAGAAATTTATTTTTCCAGCTGACACTTTCATTCACATCGAGATCTCTTTTTCTCTATACCTAATTTTCCTTCTCTAAAAGCTCCTCCTTCAGCTCGTCTTCAAGCTCGCGATTTTGTTTAAAATTCTTTCAAAGCGATTTTGTTTAAAATTCTTTCATCGCGATTCTGTTTTGCTGAAGTATTCAATTATTGATCTCAAGAATAAGTAGAACTTCATCAAAAATTCATATATTCGAAAATCATAGATTCTTCAAGGTAATTAACTGTTTTCTAATTTTTGAGATATTTTGATAACTGTCAGAATATGTGCATAGAATTGTGTCGTATCTGCGAGTGATATTGAATTGTGTGATAATCAGTTGATGATATGTTGATAGATTTCAAGAGTTTGAGTAGTCTGTTATCATGAGAGTATATTTTGATAATCAGTTGATATATAAAAAGTCGGAGCTCTCTGTTATGTTATCATGATAGTATATTTTGATAATGAGTTAATAACATATTGAAAATTTTGTTGTGATAATAAGTTGATAACATGTTGATAGACTTCAAGTATAAGTTGAAGTAGTCTGTTATCATGAGAGTATATGTTATGATAATGAGTTGATAACATGTTGATAGCTTTCAAGTATAAGTAGGAGTTCTTTGTTATCATGAGAGTATATGTTGTGATAATGAGTTGATAACATGTTGTAGATTTCAAGTATAAGTAGGAGTTCTTTGTTATCATGAGAGTATATGTTGTGATGATGAGTTGATAACATGCTGATAGATTTCAACATGTTATCAACTCATTATCACTGTGTAGATAGGTATTAATATGTTATCAAATCATTATCACTACATGTTATCAGCTCATTATCACTGTGTTGATAAAATGATAATGAGTTGATACCTTTCATATAAAAGTATACTATCATGATAACAGAGCACTCCTAAATTTTATATGAAAGGTATCGACATGTTATCAACTCATTATCACAACATGTTATCAACTCATTATCACTGTGTAGATAGGTATTAATATGTTATCAACTCATTATCACAACATGTTATCAACTCGTTATCACTGTGTTGATAAAATGATAATGCATTGATAAAGGTATTAATATGTTATCAACTCATTATCACTACATGTTATCAACTCATTATCACTGTGTTGATAAAATGATAATGCGTTGATAATACATTCATAGTGATAATGAGTTTATACCTTTCATATAAAAGTATACTCTCATGATAACAGAGCACTCCTAAATTTTATATGAAAGGTATCGACATGTTATCAACTCATTATCACAACATGTTATCAACTCATTATCAATGTGTAGATAGGTATTAATATGTTATCAACTCATTATCACAACATGTTATCAACTCATTATCACTGTGTTGATAGAATGATAATGCGTTGATAAAGGTATTAATATGTTATCAACTCATTATCACTACATGTTATCAACTCATTATCAATGTGTTGATAAAATGATAATGCGTTGATAATATATTGATGGTGATAATGAGTTGATACCTTTCATATAAAAGTATACTCTCATGATAACAGAACACTCCTACTTTTTATATGAAAGGTATCGACATGTTATCAACTCATTATCACAACATGTTATCAACTAATTATCACTGTGTTGATAGGTATTAATATGTTATCAACTCATTATCACAACATGTTACTTATCTTATCTATTTATAATTGCAGAAATGGACAATATTCAAGTGATAATGCAATATAATGGAAAATGGACTGAAGCTGGAAAGTATACTGACTTCATGATATTGAGACTTTTGTTGGAAACAGACTGCACTTTCAAAGATTTTACTGAAACAATCTATCAACGATTGCAACTACAAGAAAGTATAATTCAGTTAGATATACAATATTTAATAAGTGAAGATTATCCTCCAATAAAAATTAGAGATGATGCAAGTCTCAGATTTTATATGGTATTAAAGAAGAAGGAAAATAATTTCACAAAATATCCAATTTGTGTTATTTTTAATGAGGCAGAATATAACAGGTTACTGGAATCATCATCATCATCAGCTGCCAATAAAGAAAAAAGTTCAAGCCTGGTTTATGAAGACAACATATCACAGCTGCATGAACAGTCCTATGTATCAAAGGAAATATCTAACACAAATTTGGATATGATTGAATATGTCAATCTTCTTTGCGACCTTCAAGATAATCTTCAAGAAGAAGATGTTGAAGAAATTAATGTTGGAAAAATACAAGCAAATCAGAAAATAGAAGAAAGGGGTATATTCATAGACAAAGAAACACTAATAACAGATATGAGTATGTATGGACTATCAGAACATTTTCAATACAAGGTAAATATTAAATAAACTTTTATTTTACACAATTTTAAAAAAAAAGTATTTTATATATCATTATCAGCTTATCATATATTTTATTATCATACGATTATCAACACTGATAATATGCTTATCTTATCTGTAACTGATAAAATAACAGGTGATAAAATCCTGCAAAAGACAGTACCGGCTAAAATGCATCGATGACTCTTTTGATTGGAATTTTTATGCATAAAGAGTTGGACATACAAAAATGTTTCAAGTGCGAAAATTTAATAATTTTCATACATGTTCTTTGGCAGAAATAATGGGAGAAAATAAGTATGTCAGCTCAAAGACCATAGCCAAAATCATAAAGCCAAATCTTTTGGATATCAAGACAATTTATACACCTAATGACATAATCAGAGATATGAGAAATGAGTATCACATTAAGTTGGATTACTGGAAGGCATGGAAATGTAGAGAAATTGCACTGGAGCTTTTAAGAGGGAAACCAGAAAATTCATTTGCTCAACTACCAAGATACTTGCACATGATAAAGCAAACAAATCCAGGTTCATTTGTAAATATAAAAAGAGATGTGGATGATACATTTCTCTATGCATTTATGTCACTGAAAGCTTCAATAACTGGATGGAGTCACTGTATACCTATTATGATTGTTGATGGAATATTTTTAAAAGGTTCATATGGAGGTACTCTTTTTTCAGCTTCAACTCATAACGCAGCTGGTAAGAATACTATATTTATCATCATATTATCTTAGTTGTGTCATCACATTATCAGAAACTGTATCATTGTATAATCATAAACTGTATCATCCTATTATCATTAGATGATCATATAATTGTCATTATCATAAACTTTATCATTATATTATCATAAATTGTATAATCCTATTATCATCAAATGATCATATAATTGTCATTCTCTTTTTTTTCCATCATCATAAACTGTATCATTATATTACAGTTTATCTTTATATTATCATAACATTATCATCAGATGATCATAACATTATCATTATCTTAAATCGTTAAATAATATTAATTTTTTTATTCTTAATTGCAGTAAAAATATTCCCACTTGCATTTGCAATTACTGATTCAGAAAATGATGCATCATGGAATTGGTTTTTTTCTAACATCAAAACTATTTTTGGGATAAGAGAAGAAATGTGTATAATTTCTGACAGACATGACAGCATCAAAAAGGCGATAGAGAGTGTGTTTGAAGGAAAAGTTCAGCATGACATTTGCATCTATCATTTACTGCAAAATGTGAAGTACAAATTCAAAAAAAACATAAATAAATTAAAGATATCTTCATGACAGCAGCAAGAGCATATACAAAAACTGAATTCGATATTCATATGACAGATCTGAGCAACACAAATCCAAAAGTTACAGAATATCTCAAGGGGATAGAATTTAAAAAGTGGGCAGTTTCACATTCTTTGAACAAAAGATACAATATTATGACATCTAATACAACAGAATCACTCAATGCAGCAGTTAACAGAGCAAGAGAATTACCAGTTACAATGATTATGGAATACTTAAGAAGCCTTGTTCAAAGATGGAGCTGCAACAACAAAAATCTTGCAAAAGGAACTTTCACAGTATTGTCTACTAAATATGAAACTCTTCTTAGAGAAAATTATTTAGAATCCCTACAACTCAAGGTAAATCTTTATTTTTTTGACTTATTAATCTGATTATATCATCATTATTTATATTTTGCATCATCATCAAACTGTCATTAATTATCATTCAGTTATCATACACACATGTTGTCATACTGATATCATAAAAATCATGATACTATATTGAATCCTATATTCAGATTATCAGATGAATTAAATAAAATATATTTTACATTATCATATGAGTATCATTAAATTATCATTCACTTATCATAACACATATTATTATTCTAATATGAACATTATATTCTGGTTATCAGGTGAATGGAACAACAAATGAATTCATTTTCAGTGTAGTTGAATTGGAAGACACTTATACAGTTAACATGAAGGAAAGGACTTGCACATGTAACAAATTTCAAATAGATATGCTTCCTTGTAAATATGCTACAGCTGTATGCTATGAGAAGCACCAAGACCCACATGAATATTGCTCAAAATACTTCAGAAATGAAGAAATGTTTGCTACATATTAAGAAATTGTATATCCAGTTGGTAAAGAAGACACATGGGATATCCCCTCAGATATTGAAGATATAACTGTATTATTTGTCATACAATATCCCCTCAGATATTGGCAGAATAAAAGTAGAAAGGCCAAAAAAGAGAAGAATCAAAGGTTCAGTCGAACAAAAGACTCAAAACAAGTGTAACAGATGTGGCTTTTATGGGCATAACCGTAAAACATGCAGAGGTATACCAAAAAAATCATAGAACTGTTATGTGTTCTTCAATCATAGAACTGTTATGTGTTCAATTCAAACATTTACTGTACTATTTTTCAATTAATAAATTTCTTATCATTCACTGTATTATTTGTCATACAATTATTATATTGTCATATAAATTATCATATATTATCAATATTATTATCATAACAAAATGTTCATAATTGAATAATTGATAAGGTAAAATGAACAACATTATCATACAGTTATCACTAGATTATCATGTACTTATCAGATCATATTAAAAGAATATTATAAAGTTAAACAATTGTTACTTACAATCATCATTCTGTCTTAATTATCATAACCTTATCATATAATTATCATATAATAGTCTGTAAAAATAGCAATTATAAAAACAATAAATGGTTGTCATACAGATTATCATACAATTCTCACTGAATTATCATATATTATCATATTATTATCATAAAAAAAATTCATAATTGAATCATTGGTCAGGTGAAATAAACAACACTATCATACAATTATCATTAGATTATCATGTACTTATCAGATCCTATTAAAAAATATTATAAAAGTTGAAATTGTTACTTACAATTATCATTCTGTCTTCATTATCATACAATTATCATAACCTTATCATATATTTATCATATAATAGTCTGCAAAAAGAGTCATCATAAAAACAATAAATGGTTCATACAGATTATCATACATTTCTCACTGAATTATCATATGTTAATCATACAAAAATAAAACCATCAAAACAATGTACCAGCTATCAATTACAATTTTCATCTACTAACAACGTACATTAAAATATTAACGGGTTATCTATTACATATGATCAAAATGAAGATACTCCAGGATACACCGCAATCTCTTCAGTCACATCCTTAGCATATATTTATCTGTATAACACAATTAAAAACTTAAAATGACCAATTATCATATACTTATCAAATTAAATTAGTTCTTCTATAAGTCTGATACACATCTGTAATTACATTATCATATGATTATCATAGAGTAATCATATGATTATCATACAGATTATCATAACATTATCATATATAAAAAAAACAGATTCTGTAAATCAACAATTCATATTAAAAAAGATATTGTCTTACAATAATTGTTCAAAAAAACATTTACAAAAACATCTAAATTTTACCAGAAATAAACAAATTACAACTAGTCTTCTTCAGAAATATAACCAGTCTTGTTCTTCCACCTACCATACATGTAAAGGTTAACTGCATATCTGTTACGTATTTGCTGAATACGCAGAGCCCTAGGACTACATTCACCTTCAATCAGATATTCAGCAAAAGCAGCAGCATACACACCATAATCACTGCATAAGTTTTAAATAACATGTTAATATAAATTTAAAATTTAAAACTACTAAATAAAAACAATGTAACAACTAATGATAAGCAAAAAATACTTACGAATCTTGTTGAACAGGAACATCTTCTACAAACGAAAAAGAAAAGGGATCACTTTTATTCTTTCCAATATAATGATCCGAGTAGAAGTTGATATCAGCACGATCATAAAATCCAACACATTCCAATATTAATGGCAGCAACGTTGAATATGCAGTAATAGCATTACGTGCAAACTCGTCATATAAGTCAGTTCTCAAAGAGTTATACCCATAAAAATTTCTGTCATCAAAACTTAACCTTCCAAGAATAAAATGGTCATTATTTTCGCCGTCAACTTTACGGTGAATTGGAAATAGCACATGCTTGACATCACCCCAGGCCCTCTTATAAAGTCCATCCTCTCCAACTATAAAATTGTAGATTGCTTCAAACTGTGGTAATTCAATAAGATTCTGAGTCTCCAAGTACAGTTTATACCCGTTTTGAATGTACTGGTCAAACCAGTTTCCACAAACCGTGTAATTATTGTTCAGAAATTTACACTTCTTCCTCAGGTATGCAAACAAATAGTCAATATGCTGAAGAAATAAACAAACTGAATGTAAGAAAAGACTATAACAATAATATTTACTTATCATAGTATTATCATAAACTTATCATAAAACAACACTATAACAATATACATACCAAGTTCACAAAAATAAATTAAAAGCTTGTAATCATATACTTATCATGACAGTATCATTTATTTATCATAATAAATAATATATATTTATAATGTTATCAGTATATTAATGAAAATAAAAATAATTATCATATACTTATCATGACAGTATCATGTATTTATCATAATAAAAAAATATAAATTTAAAATGTTACTTACACTCGATTCCAAATAACCACCGGGTGTATTCAGCTTATGAAAGAAATCTTTTATAGTTATACCCTCACCACCAAGTCTGAATCCTGGCCGTAAAATCTTTTCTCTCGGATAGTAAATTTCACCGCTATAAAATTAAAGCAAAATTAGTATTCAAAGCAATTAATATAAGCAATAAAAAATTATAAAAATAATCAAATAACAACTAACTTACCATGGATGTGGTTTCTTATATGTATTAGTTTCAATCCAATCATTAAATTCAGAAAGCCAGAACTGATTACACATATCATGAACACTTTCAATCAACAAAGAACAATGATTTACGAAAGCATTCCGAACGGCTGCAACTTTTTCAGGCGCATCTAAATTCTTCACTCTTTCGAGAAGTGCATATCCAGCTGCTACCTGATTCAGAGTTTGTTTCCTTTTAAAAACAAGCTGTTACAAATACATAAAAAAATTAGAAAAATCGAAAAAACAAAACAAAACAGGATACTTATTAAAAGAATGATAAAGTATATTACTTTTTGTCTACTTTTCGGAACAGCAACTATTGCATCATTTTTAGCTATGATATTAGGTAAATCAAGTTTTTCACCTAAATCAGCCGGTTCAGTCAACTGTTTCTGCATATAAAAGTACACAAATAAATATATATTTGTAACAAAAACAAAAAAAACTCAATTCTAAATTTGTTTAATAAATACCTCAGCAGGAATAAAAGCAGACATTGTATTAACAATCTTCAATATATCTGCCTCAGAAGAAGTCAGGTCAGCTATCTCATCCGATTGAGAGTTAACATTTTGTAATGATGCCTTTTCAGAAGGAACAGCTACAATAACATTTTCAGCAGCAACATCAGATGGATTTACTATAAACTCATCACTGCAGATATCACCAAGCTTATCAACTTCATCTTGCATTAGTTTTTTTAAATTTGAATCACCATCTTCATTAGCATCCTTGTTAACATTCTGTTAAAGCAAAAAACACAATTATGATACAGTTATCATATTATTATCATAAGATTATCATACAATTATCATACACTTACTATGATTCATACAATTATCATAAGATTATCATACAATTATGATACATTTATCATATTATTATCATAAAATTATAATGTATTTAACAGTTATCATATTATCTCAATTACATATTTCTTTTGTGACAATTCCCTTCCAGAACCAATAACATCAAAACCAAATCCAAAACATTCCGTTCTACGCACATTAACATTACTTACAAGCTCTCCCATTCCTCCATCTTTTCCAGCAGCCTCTCCAATTCCCAAAACTTCATTTTCATTAACAATATTAACTTCTACCATACCACCAGTATCCTTCTCAACAGCCCCACCCGCAACACCAACTTCTTCATATCGCTCATCCATATTAACATCAGCAGCAACTTCACCAGCAATAATTGGAGCATTGGATTCAACATTAATCTAAACACAGATATAAGTATAAAATTAAATTATCATCAAATTATCATATACTTATCATCATGTTATCATTAAAATAAAAAATAGTACAATATATAAAGACATTATCATATGCTTATCAAAAACTATAACAATGACAATTAAAAAAACAATAAAGCATATATAATAAACAGTTTACCTTTGCATTATCAAAATCAGCAACTTGCTCAATGGATTGATCATCAGCAGGATCAACATGATCATGTACCCCAACATTAACATTAACATTCTCATTAGCTTTATCTACCTCTGAAGACTCTTGGTGATAGTTATCAGAATTATAATTCATTACACCATCCATCTCAACATCACCAGTAATATCTTGAGCATTAGCATCAGCATCAATCTAAAAAGAAATACACAAATATGTGATTGTATTATCATAAAATTATCATTAATAATTATCACACAATTATCATCACATTATCATGTCGTTATCACATATAATAGAAACTTATAAAAAAACAAAAATTTACCTTTCCACTCTCAAGACCAGAAACATTCTCAGGACCAGAAACATTCTCAGCAATGGATTGATCATGTACTTCAGCATCAATCTATAGACAGAAAAAACTTTCATTAAAAAATATCAGAAAAATAACAGTATCATCATATTATCATTACAGTATCATCATATTATTATTATCAACATATTTTAAATAACATCTGAATTTAGAAATTAACATAAATTACTATTATCATACACTTATCATTAATTAGTATACATATTCATAAAAACTACAAGTAAAAATTTACCTCTCCACCATCTAAAACAGTAACATCCTCATTATTAAATTGTTGCTCTTCATTTTCAGTTTCTTCCTTGTAAGATTTATCATTATCCTTAGAAGAACTATCACCAACATCATTATCAGAAGAATATATCTGTTCTTCTACATTTTCATCCTACATTCACAAAAAATAAAAAAACATATTATATTATAAAAAAAGAAATTATCATATATTTATTATAAAAAAAACATAAGAACATACCTCTCCAGAATTATCCTTGAAAATATCAGTTAATTTGTTGTTTTCAAAATTCACAATAGAATCATAAATCTGCTTTCGAATATCTAACTCCAAATCAGAATATTCAACACCACTGTCAAACACCAAATCTTTAAGTTCATTCACAAAATCAAAGCAAGCAGACTTAGCAACTTCCAAAATACTTTCGTCATCCGAATTGGAAGCAACAATGAAGTGTTGATGATTGAGTCCAGTCACAATATTCTGACTTAACTCGAAATCAGTTGCTTTAATATTTGGACCAGCTTTAACCTACAATATAATATACAATAAACAATATAATGATTAAAAATGCAAAAACAATTAAAAAGTAAATTAAAGCAAAATATTTATACCTTTTCAGTTGGATCATCATAAACTTTAAAATCAAAGTTCTGAATCTTTTTAATATTCTTCGGACTCCAACGCAAAAACCGAGGAAACGCAGCAGCATTGCTCAACGAACACAAAAATTCAGGAACTGTAGTCAAGGTTTCATAAAACCAAAATTGAATGGCATGGGGGAAACCATACAGTCGATAAAACGTAGATTGTTTTGATGCCTGCAGAAATGTCCAAAGTTTGTTCTTTGTAGACTGGACGAATAACTGAAATGAATATTTTCCCCACGGAAAATCATCAAAATCTAGACAGTCCAACAAGTGAATGAAACGACTGTCAACCAATGTACTTTCAAGACTGCCCAACAGAAAATATTGCACAAAATACAGCTTTGCAAACTTCACAGCATCATCATCATTATCCCAAACTGCATCATTAAACTTAGCTTCTATAACCTGACGAGTAATTCTATTATCATCGCCAAAGAATTTACCAAAAAAGATTCCACCATCACAGTAATTGGAAAATCTAGACTCATCCCCACCGCAAACAAGACCACTAACCAATCCAAACTCATACAGACTAAAGCGCATGTTACGCGAACCAAAATTAAACCAAAGCTCGGACATATCTGGATAATGAACTTCCCTAAGCAGTATAGAATGTATAAGCCTAAGACTCAATACATCCTTTCCTAATCCCAGAAACACACCAAACCTACTGCTCTTGAATATAGACATTTGATTAGGACTAAGCTTGGAAATAATATTAGTTATCACATCAATGGAACAAGCCTTGCCAACTTTTCCCACGAACCGACTAGTAGGAGCAATTAACAGATCAAATTTCTGCAATAAAAAGTAAAAGTATTAAAAATATGTAAACAGTAGTAAATACAAAAAATAAAATGCATTATCATAACATTATCATCACAGTATCTATCTTCTGTAATCAGATAATCATGCTTAAAAATCATAAGTTAATGTCTCAAAAAGCTATTATCATTTAATTATCATACACTTATCATAATAAAATCATACCAGTACATAAAATAATATAATCAGATCAGTATTTATCAAACAAAAAAAGTTACCATTATCATAATGAGATCTACCAAAATCATCATATTATCTTAACAGTAGTATACAAATTACCATCAAATTATAATTCCAGTCAGAACTAAATCATAAAACTATGAGCATATTATCGTAATATAAACTAACATATGACAACACCATAAATCATATCAATTATAATCATATAGCATATTATAAATTATCATCATATTATCATGTTAGCATTGTATCATCATATTATCAACTAACATAAAAAAAAACCATCATTTTGTTCAACTAAAATATAACAGAATCATCTATTATCATCATGTTATCAACTAACATATAAAAACATTATCATAAACACTATCAGCATATTATCATAATATAAACTAACACATGACAACACCATTAATCATATCAACTATAATCATATTACAATATATAAATTATCATCATATTATCATATTAGCAAATGTATCATTATATTATCAACTAACATATAAATACCATCATATTTTCAACTGATATGTAACAGCCTTATCTACTATCATCATGCTATCAACTAACATATAAAAACATTGTCATAACATTATCACCAATTAAAAATAATATTAAAATACCTGAAGAGAATCATCTTTATTCAAATTATCACTGCCAAGCCTTCTCATCTTAATATCTCTTTTTAATATAACAGGTTCTGCTTTTCTTTTACCAGATGAAGACTTTTTTACTGCTTTTCTCTTCACAATTGCTTTTTCCTCAGTCTTACTCACAACATCTGGCTTTGACATTTTGATTCTTAAACTTTTCCGAACAGGAGACACAACTACATTCTCCAATTGATCATCACTATCATCAGGCTTTCTCATTTGCCTTATGATTTGAGTTACAGTTTTATTTAAATCAGATTCACTCATACTGTCGATTTAACTGAAATTAAAACACAAAATCAATCATTAAAAACAACAAAAAATCAAATACAAACACATGCATGGACAAACAAAGAGCATTTTACAATACATAATCAAAATAAAACCTAAAAAAATAAAAAATCAAAACAAAAACTAAAAACAATGCCAGAAAAATTGAAAAAATTACTAAAAAACGCAAAGAACAGAGTAAGTAAACCGATAACCACTTCTTAATCAACGAAAACGAAAATCAAAGAATAAAAACCGATGAAAAACAAAATCAATAATAAAAACAACAAAATATTAGGAAAACGAAATGCATTGACAAATAATTAAGCATTACACAAATACATAATCAAAATAAAACCTAAAACAACATAAAAAAACGATTATATACCAAAATAATTGAAAACAGTGGGAAGCAATACTCACTAACGCTAACAGATTAAGAAACACCGATAACCACGGCTCAATCAACGAAAACGAAAATCGCAGAGCCAAAAACGAAGAAAAATGACGAACAATAACAAGGAATATGAGAATGCGAAGCAACGAGAGGAGAGAGAATGAAATAATGAGAGGGAATGAAATATAAATGCTCAGAAAGTAAAAAAATAAATATTTAAAAGCTGAGAGTAAAAACATAAACTGCTAAGGCATAAACACAATTAAAACTGCCCAGGTGAGTAAAGACATAAATGTCCATAAAGTGAAGAGTATTTTCAATATCTTTTTCAGCATGAGGTAGGATTTCTAAATATTTTATAAATTGGAGTATATTTTCTAAATTTCTCATATTGATTTTCGACTCAGTAGGGTGAGTCATCGTCATCAAAAACATCATATATTACGTGTCGTTAAAAGTTGGCTCCGTATGATTTTTTGGGAAAGTCTTCATATGAGAAAAACAATAATTTAGAACTCTTATATCAATGTAATGCACGTGCTATATTTGCCATTTATTTACTGGAATTTCCCAACTGAATAAGAATGAAAAGAGTCAATAAGTTGCAACTCGTGAAAGGCAAAGCAGTTGAGGCGGATGATGTATTTGATTAGATTATAGTATATCAAAAGAATTACTAAAAGAAATTGTTTGGAAATAATAAGTACTCCTTTGCGATGATGTCCAAATCCAATACAAACAACTCCCGCCTCCTCCACAGCCGGCCAGCACCAATATTTTCAAATTTTGCAAAGTAAGTGCAAACTTCACTACGTATTACTATTTTGTTGATTGAAAGCATGAATCCTGTTTTTTTGGTGCTTAGTTTCTTGATTCTTGATGTTTCTGGTTTGAGTTCGGACGGGTTAGCTTTATTATCCCTCATCACCCACTGGACATCTGTCCCTCTTTCTCTAACCTCTAGCTGGAATCCTTCTGATTCCACCCCTTGTTCATGGCTTGGCATTCACTGTAGTAATACCACCCATCACGTCACCTCTTTAAGTCTTCCTGGTTATCAAATTTCTGGTCAATTAGGGCCCCAAATTGCACGCCTAACCCATTTGAAAACCCTTAATTTAAGCAATAATAGTTTCTCTGGCGCCATTCCCTCTCACCTCAGTAACTGTTCTCTCCTTCAAACACTCGATCTTTCTCAAAATTTCTTTGTTAGAGACATACCTTATAGCTTACAAAACCTGCACAATCTGAGGATGCTCAGTCTTCATACTAATTTGTTGAGTGGAGCAATTTCTGACTGGCTCTTCCAAATTCCACGTTTACACACTATTTTCTTGGATCACAACACCTTCGGTGGTTCAATTCCTAGCAATGCTGGAAACTCGAGTGAGCTATTGTATTTATGGTTAGAGTATAACGAGCTGGTAGGTGTAATTCCTAATTCAATAGGGAACTGCAGTCAACTAGCAGAGCTTAAGTTGAATAATAATGCTCTCCTCGGGGTTTTACCCGAATCTCTCAATAATCTTGCTAATATTCTTCTTTTAGATGTCAGCAATAACAGTCTTGCGGGTCATATCAATTATGGTTCAGGCAACTGCAAGAAATTGGAGTATCTATATTTGTCATTCAGTGGCTTTAGTGGGGTTCTGCCGCCGGAACTGGGCAACTGTAGTAGCTTAAAAGAGTTAGCCATCGTTGCCAACCAGTTAACTGGTACTATTCCTTCTTCTTACGGTCTGCTACGCAAGCTTTCGCTTCTTTACCTTACTGAAAACCGTTTGTCCGGAAGAATTCCCTCCGAACTTGGGAAATGCAAGTCGTTGATAGAGTTGAAGTTATATAGAAACCAACTCGAGGGAGAAATTCCCAGCGAATTGGGAATGTTGAGTGAACTACAGAACCTTGAATTGTTTCGCAACAACTTAACTGGTGAGATTCCAATTAGCATCTGGAAAATCCCAAGTCTTAGACATGTCCTTTTGTACTTTAACAACCTTTCAGGTGAACTGCCTTTAGAGTTGACATTGCTCAAAAATTTGGAAAGTATTACACTGTTTGACAACAAGTTCTTTGGAGACATACCTCAAGGTTTAGGAGTTAACAGCAGCTTAGAGATAGTAGACCTAATGAATAATGAGTTTACTGGTCAAATTCCCCCACAGCTATGTTTTAGAAAGCGTTTAAGAGTTCTGAATTTGGGCCACAACCACTTCCAAGGTAGCATACCATCTGATGTCGGGAACTGTCCGACTATTTGGAGATTGATCCTTCGCCATAATAATCTCTCGGGGGTTCTTCCAGAATTTCCAGCAAATCCAAGCCTTTCATACATGAATATTACTGATAATAACGTTACTGGAAAAATTCCATCAAGCCTGGGAAACTGCACCAATCTCACTTCCATCGACTTTTCAATGAATAAGCTTACTGGTTTTATACCCCCAGAACTTGGTAATCTTGTAAATCTCACAGAAATGATTCTAGCACATAACCATCTGCAAGGTTGTTTTCCACCTCAACTATCAACGTGGAAGAAATTAGACATATTTGATGCTGGTTTCAATTCATTTAACTGTTCCATTCCGTTAAGTTTGAGTAACTGGACGAGTTTATCTACTCTGATTTTAGAAGAGAATCATTTTACTGGGAGCATTCCGGCTTTTCTGTCGAAACTGAAAAAGCTAAGCCTATTACGAATGGGTGGAAACAAGATGGTGGGAGAGATACCCTCTTCCATTGGAGAACTGAGGAATCTGCGATATGGTTTGAGTCTCAGAGATAACGGACTGCTCGGTCACATTCCTCTGGAGCTTATAGGTTTAACCAACCTGATTAGTCTAGATATCTCTAGCAACAATTTAACAGGAAGTTTAGAAGTTCTTGATGAAATGCAGTCACTGTCGGAAGTTAATATTTCTCACAACCTCTTTACTGGTCCAATATCCAAAAAACTGATGGAAATGCTAAATAAATCCCCGTCGTCATTCTTGGGAAATCCTGGCCTTTGTGTCAATTGTTCAGTGTCAGGTGATTTAAATTGCACCGGAATCAGTTATTTTAGAAAATGTGACAATAAATCCAACAGCGGTAAAGCTCTTAGTAGGGTGGAAATCACAATGATTGCCCTGGGATCCTCTTTAGGTCTCTGCTTGCTTCTTGGATTGGCCTGTTTGTTTCTATTTTGCAGGAAAGGACGTCAGGAGGAACTGGGTAGGCTTATTCAAGAGGACGATGAGCCTCGATTCTGCCAGATAATGGCAGCCACTGAGAATCTAAATGACAGATATATAATTGGGAAGGGAGGTCATGGAACTGTTTTCAAGGCTGTATTGGGCCCAGACAATGTGTTTGCAGTGAAGAAGCTTGAATTTGCAGGGCATAGAGATGGAAGTCGAAGCATGGTCAGAGAGATTCAAACCATCGAGAAGATCAGGCACCGAAATCTGGTCAAGGTGGAAGACTTTTGGTTTAAAAAGAATTACGGATTAATTGTATACAAGTACATGGAAAATGGGAGTCTTCATGATGTTTTATATACAACGAGTCCACCACAAAAGTTGGAATGGAGCGTCCGCTATAATATAGCACTTGGAACTGCCCATGGATTGGCATATCTTCATTATGATTGTGACCCTTCTGTGTTGCACCGAGACATCAAGCCACAAAATATACTTTTGGACTCTGAAATGGAGCCTCACATCTCAGACTTCGGTATTGCCAAGCTTCTTGACTCATCCACATCAGCAGCATCCGTCTCAGTTTCTGGCACAATTGGATATATTGCACCAGGTAATTAATATTTCTTCACTATGTTATGCGAAAACTGAGAAAATCTAAATGAAAATGGTGAAACAACATATTTCACTAAATTAAGTTATAAATAAAAAGTTTCAAAATTTCAGAAGTCTTTCCAAAAATAGAAACTAAAAGGTAGCACTTGACAAGTTTCCGTGGAACATAGTTTCCACACAAACTGTGGTTCATTTTTCCTTCATAATACATTTTCAGCTTTCTAATATTAAGTGTATATTTGCATTGGCAGAAAATGCATATACAGCAGGCAGGGGGAAGGAATCTGATGTTTATAGTTACGGAGTTGTTTTGCTCGAGTTAATAACTCGAAAAACGCCTTCAGATAAACTATTTACAGAGGAAATGGATATTGTAAGATGGGTTAGATCTATTTGGAGTGAAACACAAGAAATCACCAGTATTGTTGATCCAAGTCTATTGGACGAAACTGTGGAGTCGGATATTTCAGAACAAGTCACCTGCATGCTTTTCATTGCAATGAAATGCACCGAGAAGGAACCAAAATATAGACCAACAATGAGAGCTGTTGTCAACCAATTGCTAGACCTGAAGTCATGAATCAATCTTTTTACAGAAACAGTCACAGAAAGAGTTCCAATTTTCTACATTTGATTTTTATCTAACTGTCAATTCATCACGATTCTTCATTTTCTGAAATAACACACACAACCATGTAGATAACTTTGTGATACTATATGAGTGTTATGTACATTATGTAGTGGCTGGTTTCTCATTATGTCTTAATTTTTGGGATTTATATACACCAGCCGTACTCCAATAACTGCAAAAATGAATTTGAAATATCTCAACTGCAGAGAGCTTTATGTATAGGGAAAATTTATATTAGCGCCGGTCTCAACTTTTATAAATTCTGTCTGTTTTTTTTTTAATTAGTGTTTTAGCTTTCTAAACTGTAGTCATTTTATGATCATCAGACTACTAATAAAACTAGAATTAAATTTCAACTTTATTATGATTGTCATCTTTTTTTGTTAGGCAAAGCCTAAAACAAACTAAGAACTAATAGTCCTATTATAACACTCCATGCAAATCATGCAACAGCCACGGAACCAAGCTAGGAGGAGGAGAATCGTGAATCGAGCAACCAATAAGGTAATCATCACCGATAGACGCCAGCTGACCCGCAGCGAAATTCGCTTTCCTATATACGTGACGCACCTTGACTTCCCACTCTCTACTAATTAAAGCCCGAATAGCGGCTACAATATTTGACAAATGTGCTGCATCCGAGCCATCTTTAATCTTCTCCACCACTATCTTGCTGTCCACTTCAAGAATAACTTTAGACAGACCCAGATCCCATCATAGCTGCAAGCCATGGAAAACTCCCCTGTACTCAGCATCCAACACCGATCCCTCTCCCAAGGTAGCTGAAAATCTCGCAAGCCACCTCCCTAAGTTATTATCTCTAACGATCCCACCCGCTTTAATTAGCTATACCTGTAGTTAAGATATAAGCACCATCCGTATTAATCTTAACCCAATGCTCCGGCGGACACTTTCAACTCACTTCAATTTCTTTGTTCTGGAGCTGAATACCAGCAACTGATCGGCGGTTAATGTCTAAAACCACTTGGCTTACCGACGAATTCTTGTTTCCCGGGACCGTACTATTACGCCAAACTGTCACCCCAAAAACGCACTGCCAGTCATCCATAATACCAAAATTCTCCTTCCCTGAAAGATTAATCAAAAGCCAGTCTTTGTCATCTTGATTCCACACAAGTATATCTTTAAGGATATTTAACATATCGACAACAATAACTAATTATATCCCATCAAACAAATATTATTTGTTAGTTATCAGCCACTAGCTATCAATAGCAACTTACTACTATCATCAACAAACAGACCTTAATAACTGTGGCAGAATCATATATGATTTTTTTATCCCGAACTTAACTTCTAATTTATCTGTGGTTTTTCGATAGCCTGAACTTGACCTCCATCTAACCCTAAATTTACTATAAATTTATTTTTATTTTTAAAATATTTACTTCTGTTTTTGTAAAAAATTAATTCTAGCTTGGAATGGAGCCTATCATAAATTAAAGGTATCCAATGACGGAGATAGGGGGAGGCATGGAAGTGTCATGACCCCCTCTAAAATTGTTAAAATTGGAACCAATTTTTTTTATTTTCTATAATTTAACCCCCCCTCCCCCCTAATGAAAATGTGGCTCCTGCCTAAGAATATGAAAGGGTGTGGTGCTTTTGAAATTCTCCAGGTTTTAAGATTATGGATAGCCTGCAAAAACCAATGAAAGCACCATCCCGCGCCATGCACTTTCTCTGTGTTATCGCATTCTCATTGAAGCGCCTCTGCCTCTACTCCATATTCATTTATGATTAGAATTGTTAGTAAAATAGATAAATCATTTTATCCAGGGCATTTGACTTATATTTTAACTATGATAAAAATAATATGTTTTTTTAACAATGTTTATAAATTTATTCTATTTTTATAATATTAAATGAATTTTCAAATAATATATAAAAAATATTGTCTTTTAGTTTGAATATGGGGAACACATTTATATATATATTTTTAAAACTAATACTACGTTGTGTGACAAAAAATAGACATTAAATGTTCAATCGAAAAAAGTAGTTATAGATCAAAATAACATGATCTAAAGGTCAAATAGAACAAATCATAAATATATATTTTTAGGTCAGAGCGTGTGTTATGTAGGAATGGTTTGAGAGTTAAATAGCATAAAATCAGAAATTAAGATGTTAAATAGAAAAATTAAAAATTAAAGGAATAAGATGAAATAAAATGGTAAAATTTAGAGTAGTTGACTGACACAAACTAGATTGTGCAATTTATTAACGGGAAAAGATGCAAAAATGACCCTAATGTTTTGTCAGTGTCTCACATATGCCACTAATGTATTTTTCATCTCAAAAATGACCTCAACGTTTCCAAAAGGGAGCACTTTAACCATTCTGTCAACATAAATTTATAACAGTGTTAACTCAATATAATGTGGCAACAAAACATATAAATTAATTAATTTTAATATATATAAATGCCATATGGCCAATAATAAACAATTAAAAGTAAAAAATTAAATCCACCTCATCATCATCATCATCTTCTTCTTCTTCTTTTCTTCTTCTCTTTATCAACACCAAACTCAAACAAATATCAAATCTTCACTCCTCTCATCATTCTCTTTTCCATTGTTTCTAACAATTCTCTGTTTGTTTCATTTTCTTTTTCACCATTTTTATTCATAATTCCAAACATAAGAAAAAGCTCATAGTTGTTATTTATATTGGATACGATTTTTTTCTGCTACTAAAGACCCAGAGGCATAATTTACATGTTTGTTTACAAAGTGTAGAAATCCAATAATTATAGTGTTATATTATGTTCTGTTTAGTTAGTTTTGAGAGGCCATGGTTGCTTAAATGCAGCAAAGATGTTAGAAATATATTTTTTTCTTTTTTAAATCATGTCATTTTGACTATAGTAACTGAATTAAGGCTAAACCCACAGAACCCTATCTCTCTGAACACCAAAAACGGTACCATACAATACTCATTTTGAGAAATTCCAGAAATGGTAGCAAAGAGATCAAGTTTCGGTCATGCATTTCGTCGAACACCTTCATAGCATATTGTAAAAGGTCGAGTTTCATGTACATGTCGGTCAGTGCAGTGGCTGTGTATATATTCAAGTAAAAGCCAGATTTAATGAGATGGGTTTGAATAATTTGGGATTAGAGATGGGAGTTAAGTTTGTCACATGCTTTAAAAAGATGAGGAAAAGTGAATAAGTGTGGATGTATAGAAGCAAAGTGGAGTTTTGCATGTAAAGAAATGGCTTCTCTGCATAATCCAGCAGGCTGCTACCAAAATTATGCGTTAATGGTGCTTTCCCTATGAAATCATTCATTAATTAACAAATAATTTAGCTTTCGTGGAAATTTATTACCAAAATAATATTTATTCATGTTCAGTTGGTTTATGATTTTTGTAAATTGATGTTAGTTGAACAGTGTATATTTGTTTAAGTTTGGTATAAAGAGATAAATGAACAAGAAGAACAAGAAGAAGAAGAAGATGATGATGATGAGATAGATTTAATTTTTTACTTTTAATTGTTTATTGTTGGCCACGTGGCATTTATTTGTATTAAAAATTAAATTATTTATATGTTTTGTTGCCACATCAGATTGAGTTAACACTGTTATAAATTTATATTAACGGAATGGTTGAAGTGTTCTCTTTTGGAAACGTTAAGGTCATTTTTGAGACGAAAAAAACATTAGTGGCATATGGGAGACACGGGTAAAACATCAGGGTCATTTTTGCACTTTGTGCAATTTATTAACCGAAGCAAAGGAAGGAAATGGCAGAGACTAAAACGATGATGATAGAGGAAGAATGGCTTGATGTTCTCACTAAAACTGGAGAGAAAACCGGAATTTCCAAGCCCAGGCAAGAGTCCGCAACTATTTCAATGACAATGACAATTTATTTTTGTTTCCGTACAATCAATTGATGGGGCCGATTGTGAGTGGTTCAGGGCAGAGGTACACAGAAATGGAGACTATCACCGGGCTGTACACGTGTGGATTTATGCGGAGAGCACACAGGAAGTGCTTCTTCAAAAGAGAGCTGATGGTAAGGATTCATGGGCTGGACTGTGGGATATATCCAGCGCTGGTCATATTTCTGCTGCCGATTCTTCTCTTATAACTGCTAGGTTAGTTAATAGTGAATCAAACTTATGCACTAATATTTCTATTTCTATTTCTATTTTATTTTTTGTATGTTAATGATTTACATTCAGGAGGGAACTTCAGGAAGAGCTAGGCATTGCCCTTCCAAAAGATGCATTTGAGTTGCTTTTTGTATTTCTTCAAGAGTGGTTAGTGTATCAATTCTTTTTAGGTTGAATTGCAGCAACCTTGTATTTTTAGACTTTATTTTGCAAATGTTTCTTTTGTTGGCGCTTTTTGTTTCTTTTAGTGATCAATAACCAAACCCATTGGCTTGCAAAAACATTTTTCCATATGCTCCTTTTGTTAATACAAACTTTCTGCCAATATAATTCTGCAGTCTAGTGTGTAAAGTAATTTTCTTTACTTCTACTCCCTTTGGCCCAGCACTAATTAGCTGCTAACTCTACGTCTTCGCAGCATCATAAATGACGGAAGTTATATCAATAATGAGTACAATGATGTGTATCTCGTAACAACTGTACATCCAATTCCTTTGGAAGCTTTCACTCTTCAAGTGAGTTTGCTAATATGTATATGATTATATCCGGTGGAAACATAAATATGATTGGTAATATAGGTACGATACAGTCTATAAATTTGAGAGATTCCACATTGATTGTGATAATTTTGTTACTTTCTACAGTTTAAGGGTCTGTGCACTTGATGCTTTTATGCTTTTTTCCACCACTACATAAGGAAATATCATTATTTGTTGTAAATTCTTGTTGTTGCACAATGTGCTGAGCAATTTACCATCACTATTGTAAAGCCACTAGAGTTGCTACGAATTATTTAGGCCTGAACTTAACCATGTAGAGCCACATCTTAAATCTGCAAGAATTTTCCTCTTATTTTAAATCTAATTCTACATATGATCTCAAACATGCTTTTTCCTAAGCTAAGTTAGTATCAACTCTTGTTTATAACAAATTGCTACAGGGCATCAGATTCAATAGTTTGTTCCTTTTATTATTCATTTGTATTGGAGGTTCCCCTATTTAACTTGGTAATCTTTAACATGGAGATGGTATAATTCTGTGCCACTTGCTAATTTTGAGTGCTTGTGATTAAATGGAAGAGCTGGGTTTTCATGTGCAATACTTGTTTAAATGAAGTTTACCACATTTCATTCTTTTTCTTCTCTGTCAGTTGCATTCTTTCTTGTTGATAAAGTATAATAACCTGAATGCATTTTTATGCTTCATTTTTAGGAAACAGAAGTATCTGCTGTAAAATATGTCTCCTTTGAAGAATATAGAAGCTTACTTACTAAAGAACATCCAGACTATGTCCCATATGATGTAAATGGGCAATATGGTCAACTCTTTGACATAATTCAGCAAAGGTATGTTAAGCTGTAATTACCACGGTCAAGTCTGCTTTACACCTTTTAGTAACCTTACAGGTTTTTGCCTTGTCCGTGTGAAATTAACTTTCCTTCCCTAAATAAATCTTAGGGGTGGATCGTGGAACAATTACTATTGTTTTATTGGATGATATTTGATTTCATCCTTTAGATTAAAAGCATTTATCAGAGATAGAATATTTCAATATTTCTTCATGCAAAATTATGTGTTGATGTTAAACAGCAGCATGTCAATTTTACTTGTTTATGCAAATTTATGTGTTGATGGTGAACAATATTCTCTTTTTTTAATCTCTTCTCTGTATTGATCTGTTCTTGGGCTGCCATAGCAAAACTTTACTTCTTATTTTTTTGGCAAGGAAATATGTTTTAATAGTTTACCTGGTCTTAATATTTTATCAAAGATAAATAGCAGGTAAATGCTATGCACCTCACTACATGGAGTTGTTAGTCTGACATAATCCTTTTTCTATTTACATTCAAAGGTATAAAGAAAACACCACAGCACGCAGCTTGACACTGCAGAAGCAGCTGTATCGATATGCTCCTGTTTCTCTTAGTGAGGAGGTTGCTGACTTTAATTTACTTTAATCTCTCTGATATATTTATTGCTATAATATTTATTTACTTATCACTATAAAGCTTAAAATCTCACTCAGATAATCTTTAGCATTCCGGTATATCATGCCCGTTTAGTTGTTGAACCTATTATTTCTTGATTTGAAAATATTTCATTGGAAAAACTTGTTGAATAATATGTCGACATGAACTGGTGTGAGTATGTTCTGTATCAACATGTTTGTTAGGTGCAAATTCTGGTGCGTAATTTCTGAAACAGTATTAGCATATGAAATCATGAACAAATGTTTTTTTATGAATCGCCATGTCGAATGAAATAAGTAAAAATCATAGTTTGCTTTTTCTAAAAAATAAATAAATAATTTTTTTTAACAGCTGAACAGGCTAGTTTAATTAAATATGCTATTTGGAGAGTTTTGCACGAGGAGAATTGTGTATGTTGGTATAAGAGACGCTGCTCATTTCTTATCTCATACATGCTCAATCTAATTATATCCTTAAGAAATGGAGCTGTTAAGGTTTAACCAAACTAAAGAAACGTGTAATAGTTAAGAATTTTCTAAACCTGACTTGATCTATGCCATGAGCATTCTATATTCCTTATATGCATATGGTTTTTCTACGCATTTCTTTTTTTACACTAATGATTAGCTTAATAATTTGATGAATTGAAATGGGATGCACATGTATTACTTTTCTTGTAAGTTGTATGCATCAGCTCATTCAGCTAATGGTTATCAGAATTATGCCAATTGCTTGAAGAAAGTCTTTACTGAAGTAGAATAATTGTCAACTAGTTCTATTTCAAACTTTTTATCATTCTAAAAACATGCTGCTGAATGTCTTTCCTGATTGATTATACATTGCCATTATCGTTTCCATTGTAAATTCATTTTTTTTGGCGAGTGACTTAAATACCTGTAATTTTAGATATTTCTATTCTTTCTCTTTGCTGCAGTTGTCGGGTCTATCTGACGGAGACAAGGAGGCATTATGTTTTCTTATTAAGGCTGCAAAAGTTGTGGATGAAATCTTCTATGTGCAGGTAAACTTATCTTTGTTGAATCATTTACGGATACACATACGCACAGTTGTAGGCTAGCTTGCATTTCTTTTAGGGATAAGTTCATTTAACTACCATGTGGTTTCGACTTTTGACACAAAGGGCCGTGTAAAAAAATTTACATTACGAGGGGTCTTATAAAGGGTATTGTGAAATTTTTAACATCACAAATGTCCTGTTAAATGAACTTTTAGCTAGAATTTATTAGTAAAATCAGTTAAAGGACCTACTTAATGTAATAAAGTACAATCTAATCGCTCAACTTGTTTTAGCTCAAATTAGTCTAAATATAAATAAAAACATGAAAAATACATTAACAAATTATTGTATTTTTTTAATAATTTAATAAATAAAAATAATTCTTAATAAATAATGATTATAATTTATTCATGTATTTTGTATGTTTTTATTTATTTTTGGACTAACTTAAACTAAAAGTAAGTTGAGCGACTAAATTTTATTTTATTTATATCAATGAAGTTGATTTTAATATAAGATGTATCATTTTTTACAGAAATTGGATCTTTTTTGCTAAAAAGTTATTTCACAGGACTCTGTGGTGTCAAAATTTTAGAGGACCCTTTGTGTCAAAAGTTGAAACTACATGGTGGTTAAAGAAACTTATCCCTTTTTTGAGCTGTTAGTGAATAATGATATGTTACAAACTAATCATGCTTGATCTTTACCTTGTGATTATACTTCAAATTAAGGCTTGGTTTTCTGCAATTATCCCTAAAAATATTTTATACTAGCTTTGGTCTCATACTATGCACATATTATTATATATTTAAATTATAAAATTTTATACATGAAAATATAAATTTAATTAATTATACAAAAATACTCATAGCATTTTATAAATATTGACATTCTAAATAAATAACGGTGTTTTAAAAGATAACTATACAAATAATTTCTATGCAATAAATTAAATATGTAGAATACAAATTTCCATTTGGTATCATTATAACTTGATAACTATCTTATTCTAATATATATACAAAATGAAATGTTATTTTTCACATTTTAAATAATTAGAAAAATGACTAATTATGATTTTATGAAGAATTTTTTCTATTTAAGTGAGGTGTTAATGTCAAATGAAACTCTACGCATAATTATATTTTTTTAACCTTTAAAGCACAACATGAGTCTTCATATGCAGGTGTCACTTGTCAACTCCATGGGAAATACGTCCTACTTCATAAATAGAGTATAGATTATAGATATAAACTACGTCGATGTTAGCGTGGTGCGCGGCTGAGATTAATTATCTAAAAAATACATATTTGAAGTTATAGCTAATTGCCCAAATTAAAATAAAAAATAGTTTTATAAAAACAAATATAGTTTGAATTATTACTAATATTAAAACTATTAGTGATCAAATTATTAACCATTAGAAAGTATTATTTAAACTTAAAGTTTAGACAAAAGAATCATGTTTCAATCGTAAAGTATGGGGGAAGTCTAGTTAGTAATATAAATAGCTCAGTAACTGAGAGTATAAATTTGCATGGAAAGTAGAACTATCATTGGAAATTTGTAACAGTTGAAAACATGTACAATTATTCTTACAATTAGTCTAGAAAATTACTCTAATTTTATGTAAGAAAAGACAATGTTAATTTAATAATGGCTTAAAGTCTGAAAAACAACCCACCTTTCAAATTTTTTTCAATTGCACCCTCACCTTGTAATTTCTTCAATAGCACCCTATTTCGTATTTTTGGCTTTTAATAGCACCCCGACCTTATAAAACAGTCAATTTTACCCTATTTTGTATTTTTGACTTTCAATAGCACCATAAATCATCAAATTAAACTCATTCATCAAAGACTTATTTGAATTTTTTTAAGTTGAAAGACTTGTTTAAAAGTGTCCAAGTAGAAAAAAGTATGATTTCACCTTTAAATTTAGTTTTTTTGAAACTTTTCATCCTTATAATAATCAAATCATCTAATTTTTTTGATTTAGAGTGCTATTGAAAGCCAAAAATACAAAATAGGGTGCTATTGAAAAAATTACAAGGTGAGGGTGCTATTGAAAAAAAATTGAAAGGTCGGTAGTTTTTCAGACCTTAAGCCTTTAATAATTTAAATTCATATTGTAATGCTAAATTACCTGATCAATATTTAGACATTAAAACGCCTTCATAATATAGTGTTATTAAATTGCTTTAGTAATTTAATGTTACTAAATTGCTTTAGCATATGGGTGAAACTCTGAAGATTTGAACTTCAATTGGAAAAGGTGATAAACATGGCACTGTTTAACTTTCTTTAACAAGTTAATTCATATATGATTTTTGAAGGATAAAAGATTTACAAAGTAGATGATAAGAATGCGTGAAGCAAGATTGCTCACCTCTTAAGTGCCTCCATTTTTTAATTTCATTGCGGCGAAGAATTTCTATATAAATGATGCTAACAACCACTGTTGTTAGACTCGTCCGAGTCACGAGTCGACTCGGACGAGTCGAGCCGAGTCACAGCAAAAACGATGCGACTCTATGGGTGAATCGGAGATGAGCTAGACTCGGTTGGGAATCGGCTGACTCGGTTGGGAATCGTCCGACTCGGTCGACTCGGACGATACAACCGATTCAGTTAAAATTTCATATTTTTGATACATTTTTTTGTGAAAAAGGGAAGAAAAATACGGAGAACAGCAATTTCTTAACACATAACTCCATATATTTTGTTTAACAAGAATTCAATTGCATAAAAATGGAGGATGAAGGATGAAGAAGAAGAAGAAACATTAAGGAAGAAGAAGATGAATAATGATGTGATTCTTTTACTTTATTATATTATATTGTTTAGTAGTAGAGTTTTATTGGAATTCGTAAAAAACCGTGGAAGAGAGCAAATAGGAGTACTTTTTGGGTAGGAGGGAGAAAATAGAAGTACTTTTTGTGTAGGAGAGATAATTATTCATATTTTATATTTTGACTTGTCAAATCAAGTCTTTTTTTTCTAAAAAACTTATATCTTATTAAAGCAAAAGTGTTGTAATTTACGAAGCAATGTTTATAAAAATACTAAAATTCTTTTCTTTTGGGAATAAATTCTATTATTTTTATAATATAACAATCCTATTACTATTCTAATATCACAATCTTATAGGAACTAGCTTTATTGATAATCTAGTTTAGTTTATTTAATTTTTCTATTAGATGATATTAGTTTATTTTAGAGTATTTTATTTTATTATAATATTTTATATTCACAATTATATATATTATTTTTTAAATATTATTTTTATTTATAATAGCCGAATCTTACGATTCGAATCGATTCTCGATTCTCGATTCTCAAAATTATAATTTCGATTCTCGAGTCGAATCTCGATTTGACAACTATGCTAACAACAACAAAGAGAAATCAAGGGGTAGAATTTGATTTACTTGTAGGTGTGCTTATTGAAATGAAATAGTGAATTTTAGGCTAGGAGACTGGGAGCATAAACTTTGGGTAGAGTAAAGAGGTTGACAAATTTAATCTAGTAATGAATTGTAGGAGCAAAAGCATGGGATACATATGCTAATTGAAACCTAAATGGAGAATGAGGCTCATTAAATGAGGAAGAAAATAATAAGCATATTTGAATTTATCAATGAAAACAAAAATAGTAGCAGACTCATAAAAAATTAATGGCAGTGGAGAAAAAGAGTTGCGAGAAATATAGTGAGCTAATAGAAAAGAAAGTTGGTTGGTAGAGGAAGAGTCATAAACAGGGGCAAAGCCAAACACTATTTTAAAGAGGGGTAAAATTCTATACTTTAGTATAAAATAAAGGCTAATCCTCTTAAATACTTCCCACTTTTCAACCCCCTTCGTTTGCACCCTCACCTTTCAAAATCTTCAATTTTATCTAAATTATCACCTTTTATTTTCAATTGCACCCTAAAAATACTAAATTGATCTATTTTCACTAGAAAATGTTCAAATCAGTACTTTATGTTTCAATAAATATTACAAATAGTACCTAACGTTAAATTTTAAATAAAAAACCATCTTCACTAAAATTTCAAAACACCGGCCACCACCGAAACCTGCCGCCACCAAGACCCGATGCCGCCGCCGAAAACCGTCCGCTCGTCCGAGAAGGAACTGCTCCTTATCAGGCGAGAGAAGGAGCAGTGCGAACTGCTCCTTCTCTCGCCTGAGGAGCGACCTGCTCCTTCTCAGAAGAGAGAAGGAGCAGCGCGATCTGCTCCTTCTCTCGCCTGAGAAGGAGCGACCTGCTCCTTCTCAGGCGAGAGAAGGAGCAGCGCGCCAGGGAACAACACCCTGTTCCTTCTCAGGCGAGAGAAGGAGCAGCACGATCTGCTCCTTTACTCGCCTGAGAAGGAGCGCCTGCTCCTTCTCGCCTGAGAAGAGGCAGATCAGCTCCTTCTTTGAGGCTGGCGGTCGGATCTTGTTGGCGGCGAGTCTCGGTTATGGCGGGTTCGTCACGACGAATAAATTCTTCGAAAAAATAAATTTTAATTAAAAAAATAATTTTCAACATTTATTTAAATTGAATAATAGTAAAAATTTTGCGTATATTAAACAGGAAATATTAATTATTTTAAATATATATTGGAGTCGAAGAAAAGACGAGATCTAGACTCTTCTTCCTTGAAGAACACCTCGATTTTTCATTATTTTGTTTTGTTAAAAATCGTTGAATATTTTATTTTATAATTTAATTTAATTAATATTGTGGAATTAAAACAGTAAATTTGATTGAAAGTGGATGTGAAATTTTAGTAATATTTTTAGGGAAGATGGTTTTATTGTTGAAATGGTAACATTGAGGACTATTTAGATTATAGGTTTAAATATAATGTATTGATTTGAACTTTTTTCCAGTAAAAATAGGTCAATTTAGTACTTATAGGGTGCAATTGAAAATGAAAGGTGATAATTTGGGTAAAGTTGAGGATTTTGAAAGGTGAGGGTGCAAACAAAGGGGGTTTGAAAGGTGGGGGGTGTTTCAGAGGATTAGCCTAAAATAAAAGAATAAAATGGTCAATATATATTGAAATTAAGTCCAATATGTATAATTTAGATTGATTAATATAATAGATTAATGTAATATTTTTGGAAAAAGTTGTCAATTAACCGCCTTCTCCCTAATGTGGCTTCACCACTGGTCATAAAGCAACAGAAAATAATAATGGAGAAAGAAAGTCTTGGAAAATAAAAGGATTGCATTTATAATAAGTTAATTAGAGTTACAGTGAGTTTATTGGGAATGAACTACTTAATGAAATTGCTAAATATTACTTGGCAATATCCCATTATGCCACTTGGCTACTTCTCATAGATTCTCTCTAATAGCTCAACTTTATATTATGTATAGATAGATTAAAGATATAAACTGTGATCAAAGTAAGTTTCAAATTCTTTCTTCAGCCTAAATAAATACATTTATGTAATGTAGTAGCAAATTAATAGAACCTTGTTGAAAGACTCGGTTTAATAAATATTTTTTTTCTTTGGGAAGACGAGACGGGAGTTAGAGAATGGGGTTCAAAGGTGATAGGAATAGGGGACGACCCTCTCTATGAAATTACTTGCTGGTACTTCACTAAAATCTGTATTTGAAATCTATCTTGCAATAATCAGTTGGTTCATTGCTTGATGTCATGTAAAGTGATTGTACAATTACTCTCCCAAGTAGGAGTAAGCGCAATTTGATATATATATGAGACGTTGAAAATAGAAAAATTGCTTACCTGTCCTAATGGTTTTGTAGCTTTCATCTTATTCAAATGTCATGGTATTAGGATGTATATTCACCAATTGTTTTTACCATTTCTTGTCAAATTTGATAAGAAAAATTAATTTATTAATAATTCGATCACCAATCTGTTTAACCGAGTCGGTCGAATTAAGAAGTTCGGTTCAGTTTTATTTTGAGGAAAATTGATCGATCAAGGGATGAGAGGTTCTGTGACCGAACCTCAACCGACTGCTGCTCACCCCTACACCTAAGGGTGCTTACAGAAAGAACAAACTTAGTTGCTTAAAGTAGCTTAACTGCTGCTGACATAATCCAATGAATAGTCATTTTCTAACTGGCAAAATGATATTGATGTGGATACTCATGATGAAACTTATAGTGGTTAATTAATTCTTTTTATCAACTGTATTGTCATTGGGATCTTCTTGTCCCATTGAAAATGTTGACATCCATTAGGTGACATTATAATTTCACTATTTTCTATCTATCTTTACATTTTTCCTTCTATCTCTAGGATTTCAAATCTCCTACTTTATTAGAAAAATAATGCAATTTCCCTTCAGAAAAATTGACGAATGAATTAGCCTTTATAATGCTGCTTTGGCTGATAATATCCACTAATTGCTTGTGGCCCCCTGTCCATTTGTTCTCCTCTTACTTAGGTTTGGCACAGCAATCCCTCTCTAAGAGATTGGTTGAAAGAGCACGCCGATGCATCAGAATTGGACAAGATGAAATGGATGTATTATTCAATTAATAAGAGCCCGTGGTAAGCTTTTTGGGGGGCTATTCCTTTTAAGTTCTCTGTTTTAAGTGTACTCTCTACTTAACGGCATAACTGAAGAAAGTCGTCATACCCCAATCTGCAAAGCCTTCATTCGAACCATACATAACTATGTTAAATATGCCTTTGGACGTTTCTCCTTTATGATTCCTTTTTGTCATTAACTCGTTCTTTTCCTAATAATTGGATGTTAAAAACAGCCAAGTTGTTCACCAAAAGTTGCTGAATTCTCGAATTATTGAACCTCATCCTAACGTAGACAAATTTTATCTCATGTGATATGATGATTTATTGCTTTTTTTTAGCAGTCAATATACTTTATGAAAGAATTGTGCATTGATCATATTTAATACTCTCTCAACAGGTCCTCTCTTGATGAAAATAAGGCATTTTTGACTACTGCTGATTCAGCTGTAAAGCTGCTTCCTGAAGCCACAAAGCCAGTTGGAGGATGGAAGGGTCTAGAATATAAGTCGGCATTTCCTATTCATATACCACCTGGTGCAAATTTTTATCCCCCAGACATGGATAAAATGGTATTATAGGAAAGCTCACTACACGCTGTTAAGAATATTTTAACAATATCCATCTTGTATTTGAGTTGCCATAAGCACTTGTTTTCTGGCATACTGCTGTGTGCAAGATTTATAAGCACTTGATTTCATTGTATATATTATAATTTCACTTTTTTTACTAGGAATTTGAATTATGGAAGAGCACTCTCACAGAGTCTCAACAAGAAGATGCAACCGGATTTTTCACTGTCATCAAAAGGCATAGTGAATTCAATTTGGACTCCTCTCTATTAAATCAAACAGTTGGTAGTGCAGGTCATTTGGTTGGTAAGCATGATCTGTTTAGCATTCCTTACTCTGGAGAGTATAATTCTCTCCTTGCAAAAGCTGCTGAGCTATTGCATAAAGCTGGGAACTTGGCTAGTTCACCAAGGTATGCTGTTTTATTTCTGTTTCTGAAATTTCATTTTTTAGACAGCATGCACATTTCTGTTCCATACACAAACATTTGTTTAATATGTTCTTCTATTATGTAGTTTGAAGAGGTTACTGCATAGCAAAGCTAATGCATTCCTTTCAAATGACTACTATGACTCAGATATAGCCTGGATGGAATTGGTCAGTATCCATTTAACTTCGTTTTCAGTCATGTAGATGATGTTCATTGTTGTATCACAGACTTGTACTCCCCCCATCTCATTTTAAAAGTCCCACTTTCCACTTTGGGATGTCCCATTTTAGAAGTTCCATTTCCATGTTTAGAGTAATATGACATTAACTTTCCTTTGTTATCCCCTTCTTCTAAACTTAAAATAAATTCTGTAAAGAGTGAGGGGGATTGGTAAATAAATTCTATAAAGCGTGAGGGGGGATTGGTTGCTCGGCCCGGTCACGCTACGCGTGAGGGGGAGTGTTGAAGTAGGAGTATCCCACATTGGTTGTTTGTGAACCGATATGTGTTTATCGGTTGGGCATCTCCACTCCACTTAGGCCATGTTTGGTTCACAGAATGAAATAATAAGGAATGAAATAGCTATGCTTTACTTTTTGAGAGGAGTAGTTATTCCATAAAATCATGGACTCAAAAATACAAGCATTTGTGGGTTCAATGCGAAAATTGTTATGGATTAAATTATAAGAAATTTTTGAAGTCCAGAATGAATGTAGCAATTACATGGAGTTACTATTTCACGAACCAAAGTGAGGAGTAGCTATTCAATACGGAATAGCTATTCTATTCCGGACCTATTCCATGAACCAAACAGAGCCTTAGTACCAATTGGTTTTAAGATGGAATCTAACATAGAAGTCTGTGGTTAAAGCTTACTTGAGCTTGTTTTCTTTCCTACATGTCTCACTTGTTTTCTCTTTGATGTCTGCTTCTCTAGTAGCGTTCCTTTATAGAAAGAAAGTGTTATAATCCAGTTAAACTGATTTGTATGATATCACAAGTTTACCTCCCTGGACATTTGCTTTATATTTATGCACTTTGGATGAGGGAAAATGAAAGTGGAAGGATCTTATAAAAAAGATGTACAATATATAAACAGTAAATGGTTTAAAATGAAAATATATTTAACTGTTGGGCTCTTCATCAAATCTAATCAGAAAGCAGATGATGCATCTTCTTCTATAGTGGTGATTAAAAAGGATTCTGTTGATCTCTGATTATTTGCAGGATTCCAAGTTGGATGTAACTATAGGTCCATATGAGACATATGAAGATACACTTTTTGGATATAAGGTAATACTTTTGCATGTCATGTGTTTATCTCTTCAATAACAATGATGTCAGGTATAGCATAAATCCATGGTCATTAGTGAAGATATGCTGCAAAGAATTGCTTACTATGCATCTGGTAAAATTCATGATTTTTTATTGAGTGAAGGTTCAATTTACCCCCTGTACTTGGCACGAAAGATCAAATAAGTCCAACCTCGCAAAACCGGATCAATTCACCCCACAACTATGCAAAACCGGATCGGTTTCACCCTTTTAACCAAAAAAGAGAGTGGAATAACCTAATTTTAAATATTAACCCTAATTAACACTAATTAATCATATTTAATTATAATTTAATTAATATAAAATTGAGGACCTTTTCTATTCTTTTTCCTAATTAAACTTAATTACTATCCTAATTCATCTTCTTCCACAATCAATCTCCGGTGACATAGCGGCGGCGGCGGAATAGCGGCGACGGCGGAGGAGAAGAGCAGATCCTTGCTCGTCTGAGACGAGCACAGATATGCTCGTCTGAGACGAGCAGATCCTTGCTCGTCTCAAACGAGCAGAGATCAGCTCGTCTCAGACGAGCACATCGCCGCTCGTCTGAGACGAGCACAGATATGCTCGTCTGAGACGAGCAGAGATCAGCTCGTCTCAGACGAGCAGAGATCAGCTCGTCTCAGACGAGCAGATCCTTGCTCGTCTGAGACGAGCTGATCTCTGCTCGTCTGAGACGAGCAAGATGCGGTTCGTCAACGGTGGAATTGCGGCGGCGGCGGCGGTGGAATCAGTGGCTGATTGGAGAAGAAGAAGTTGATAGTTGAAAAAAGGATAAAAAGATCCTTCAGTTTTTATTTTAAAATTAATTTGATTATTAAATTATTAAAATGTAATTGTTATAAAAGTAAATTAAATGTTTATTTTGTGAATGATATAGATATTAAGGATTATTTTAACCTTTTAACCCTCTCAAACCACCTAAATTCATTTAAAACCGGAGAGTGTGTTCACTTTCTAGGGTGAGAGTGGGGAAGGGGGTATTTGATACGTTTTTGCATACTTCTGGGGTAGTTTGATCCACTTTCGCGAGGTTGGGCTTATTTGATCCTTCGTGCCAAGTATAGGGGGGTTTTTGAACCTTCACTCATTTTTTATTCCATATTTTACTATGAAGATATTCTAAAATCTTAATTACAAAATCTTAAGATCGTAAGAAGTAATTTGCATGTAGGATATTTGTTGCATGTGTAGAAATTAGAGCAGAGCTTGAAAGTAAACAGAGAAGATTTTTCTTAAAGCTGGAGTTCTCTAGAGTATTCTCACAGCTTCTATATTTCTTATATTCAAAATATATTAACTTGTTTCTTACAAGGGAAGATTACATTTTGGCTCTAATATTAAATTCAAACTTCTGACATAAGCCATCATTACACAAAATATTAGTTTCCCTCCAAAAACTATTACATTAGAAAGTAACTAAACATAAACTAAGTTTCCAGCAACAATCTCATTAGTTCTAACACTCCTCCTTGAGATTGATGTTGGACACTCCAAGTTGATTCTTCAAAAAATCAATTCTGGGCCTTGATAAGGACTTGGTTAACAGATCAGCAAGTTGTGACTCTGAAGAGCAGTGCTTAACCTTGATCTGCAAATTCTTTTGAGCATCTCTGATAGAATGAAACTTCACATTGATATGCTTGGTTCTCCCATGATGTATTGGGTTTTCTGCTATGGCAATTGCAGATTTATTATCGAGAAAATTGTAGTTGCCTTCTTCAACTCAACACCAAGATCTGCTAACAATTTCCTTAGCCATATAGCTTGATTTGATGCCGCTGCAATCGAAATATATTCCGCTTCAGCTGTTGATTGAGCTACAACCTCTTGCTTCTTCGAATTCCAACATATGGCACCTGTACCAAGTGTGAAAATATAGCCTGAAGTGCTCTTCATATCATCAACACTTCCTGCCCAATCACTATCGGCGTATCCTTCCAGCTCAATTTCTTTAGAACTTAAATACCAAATTCCATCACTTGAAGTTCCCTTAAGAAATTTCAGCACTCTCTTAGCAACTCCTAGATGGATATTGCTAGGTGAACTCATGAACCTTGAAAGGAGACTAGCTGGATACATCAAGTCTGGTCTTGTTGTTGTTAGATAAAGCAAACTCCCAACTACACTTCTGTAAATAGTTGGATCTTCAAGCTTTTCTCCATCACTCTTCGACAGCTTCTCATTTTGAGCTAGAGGAGCTGCAACTTCCTTACAAGCTTCAAGCTTAAATTTCTTTAAAACATCAAGTGCATACTTCCTTTGTGAGATAAATATCCCCGATGAGCATTGATAAATTTCTATGCCGAGGAAGTAATTCATCAAACCCAAATCTGACATCTCAAAAACATTCTTCATCTGCTTCTTAAAATCAGCCACAACCTTTTCGTCGTTGCCGGTAACAAGGAGGTCGTCGACATATAAAGACAATACCAGCTATAAATTATTATCTTCATGCTTTAAGTATAAGGTAGGCTCATTTTCGCTCCTCCTAAATCCTTGTTGGATTGGGTGCGCATCTATTTTTTGATACCAGGCTCTTGGAGCCTGCTTAAGGCCATACAATGCTTTCTTGAGCCTATAAACTTTGTCCTCCATATAATGTACCTCGAAACCTTCAGGCTGACATACATAAATCTCCTCCTGAAGTTCTCCATTCAAGAATGCAGACTTTACATCTAAGTGGAACACTTTCCAACTCTTTTGGGCAGCAAATGACAATAGCAACTTGATTGTATCATGTCTTGCCACAGGAGCAAATGTGTCTCCGTAATCAATACCAGCAACTTGAGAATACCCTTTCACAACCAATCTCGCCTTGTACTTGTGTATTGAGCCATCCGGATTAAATTTGGTCCGATAAACCCACTTAACACCAATAGCATGCTTATTTTGCGGCAGATCAACAAGCTGCCAGGTTTGGTTTTTCTCAATCATCTCAATTTCATCTTTCATAGCTGCAATCCACTCTGGATTCTTGGAAGCTTCAGCAAAACTGCTTGGTTCGGCAAAGACAAAGTTGCATCTTTCATACACTTCAGCTAAAGGTCTGCTTCTTATGACTGCAGAATCGGTAGTGCTTTGCACGTCAAATAATTCATCCTCATCTTCATCTTGAGGGCGGACATCAGAAATGGACAAGGAAACTCATGTTTTTGAATTTCATGTGTCTCCCAATTCCAAAATGAGTTCTCATCAAAGTTGACATCCCTACTCAACTCAACTTTTTTGCTTTTAAGATCATATATTCTGTACCCCTTTGACTCATTTGAATAACCAATAAATATGCCCTTTGCTGCTCTTTCATCAAGCTTTGTTCTTTTAACTGAAAGAATATGAAAGTAGCAAATTGAGCCAAAAACTTTAAGATGATTAACCGAAGGCTTGAGACCTGTCCAAGCTTCATAAGGAGTTTTATCCTCAACTGCCTTTGTAGCTATTCTGTTCAGCAAATAAACTGAAGTCGCTACAGCTTCTGCCCAAAACAATCTTGGCATTTTCTTCTCAAACAACATACACCTTGCCATATTCATCACTGTTCTGTTTTTTCTTTCCGAAACCCCATTTTGTTGAGGAGAATAAGGAATTGTAAGCTGATGCAATACTCCTTCTTGTTGACAAAAGGACTTGAATTCCGAGGACGTGTATTCTCCCCCGTTGTCAGTTCTTAACACGTTCAATACACAACCACTTTGAGTTTCCACAAGCTTCTTAAAATTTTTAAATATTGAAAATACTGATGACTTGGTTTTCATGAAGTAAACCCATGTCATTCTTGTGAAGTCATCGATGAAAAGAGCAAAATATGTGCTGCCACTAATAGAGGGTGTCTGCATTGTGCCACAAATATCCGAGTGGACCAACTCAAGCTTTTGAGTAGCTCTAATGACTCCACCTTGTGGAAAAGGTGTTCTATGGGATTTGCCAAGTTTACAACCTTCACATTCAGTCTCACATGCTGTAATTTCAGGCAGATCAGAAACTAACTCTTTTTCATGCATCTGCTTCAAAGTTCTGAAATTATAATGACCCAACCGTCTATGCCATTCATGCTATCATCTTCTTTTGCACTAAATGCGCGTGAACTAACAGCATCGAGTTTCAAATAAAAGCCATTATCATGCATTTTCACTTTTGCAACCTCAAAACCATAAGCATCTACTATGTAGCAGCATGAATTTTTAAAATAAACACAATAGCCTTTTTTAATCATTTGAGGCACACTTAGCAGGTTTTGATCAAGTTGTGGAATGTAAAGAACATCTGAAATAATCTTGGTACCTTGCTTAGTGTTGATTGAAATTGAGCCTCTTCCTCTTGCCTGTACAATTGAGCCATTTCCTAGCTTCACCCTTGTCTAGATAGACTGATCAAGGCTGGTGAAAATTGTTGCATCGGGTGTCATGTGACTTGTACAACCACTGTCAATGAGCCAAGTAAAATTCTGAGATGCCTTCATTGCTTGAGAAACCACAAATAAATGCTCCCCTTGCTGCTGCTGCTCCTCCTCAATAACATTGGCCTGTTGTTGAAAGTGTTGTTGAGGTTGCTGACCCTTTTTGGCTCTGCAAAACTTCTCTGTGTGACCAAATTTTTTACAGAAATTGCATTTGAAATTTGGCTTTTCTTTGTCCTCGAACCAACAGTCACCCTCAGCATGATTCTTTCTTTTGCAATGTGAGCAAGGAGGAAACTTGCCTTGATTTGTTAAACTTGAGTCATCTAGATCTTTGTTCTTGTTGCCTTTCCCTTTTCTTTTCTTGATGTACTGCTTCTTTCCTTTGTGAAAAACAGAAAAAGCACCTTCTGTACATTCTTCAGATCTGAGAGAGGATCTTTGTTCTTGAGCTTGTAGCTTGCTCGTAAGCTCCGCAATAGTCATCTTTTCCAGATCACAAGACTCCTCAATAGCAGAAATTTTGGCCTCAAATTTTTGTGGAACACTGATCATAATCTTCTCCACAGCCTTCTGATCAGATAAAGTCTCACCATAAAGTCTGATTTGGTTGACTAAATCCATGATTCTTGCCGAATAATCCTTAATCAGCTCATCATCTTTCATCTTGAGGAGTTCAAACTCTCTCTTAAGAGTCAAAAGCTTGATCGCCTTGACTCGATCTGTGCCTTCATATGTTTCTTTAAGCTTGTCCCAGACAGCTTTTGGTGATTCTAAATCCATGATTCCAGTGAAAACATGATCTGCTAAACCCGAGTGCATACAGGTCAAGGCTTTATCTTTCTTGAGCAACTCATCTTCATGAGCTCTAATTTGAGCAATGGTTGGATTTCCTCTAAGAGCTGGTGGATCTTCCTCTGTCTCAACCACTCTCCAAAGCCCTTGTGATTTGAGATAAGTTTTCATCTTTACAGACCATAAATGATAGTGAACTCCCATAAAGATCGGAACTCCAGGAGTTGATGAACTTGTAGAGGCCATCTTTGCCCACAACTCTCTCAATCTCTCAAACCCCAAGTGTTTCTCTCCCTCACGTGTTTTACTCTCAAAGAAAACTCTTTCTAAAAACTCACAGCCCGTAGGAAATAAGCTTTGATACCACTGTAGAAATTAGAGCAGAGCTTGAAAGTAAACAGAGAAGATTTTTCTTAAAGCTGGAGTTCTCTAGAGTATTCTCACAGCTTCTATATTTCTTATATTCAAAATATATTAACTTGTTTCTTACAAGGGAAGATTACATTTTGGCTCTAATATTAAATTCAAACTTCTGACATAAGCCATCATTACACAAAATATTAGTTTCCCTCCAAAAACTATTACATTAGAAAGTAACTAAACATAAACTAAGTTTCCAGCAACAATCTCATTAGTTCTAACAGCATGGAAGATAAAATTTGAGTTAGAGTTTCTGAAAATGATATCGGTGAAAATATGATAGAATTACTTTTTCGAAGGCTCAAATGATAAGGTACGGAAAAAGACATAACCATTCAAGTTTCTTTATGTTGTTTCAGTGGAAAGATGGACAACGTTGCCTTTGCTTTGGTTGGTTTATGACATGTTAATGTGTCCACAGTTCTGAACTTTTCTTTCAGATAATTTCCATGACCTAATATATGGTTGCTCTAGTGTCATGACTAGATAATTATGGATGATTTTTTTGCCATGCCTCTGATCAGCCTCCTTTTACATTTGTTTACTAACATTGTTGGTGCTGTGTTAATTTGACTTAATGCTTTGCAAGGCCTATGCAACTTTGTGAAGTTATAACACCTATAGTCCTCTGACATACTAGTTGAAAGTGCTTAAGCCAGTTTACCCTAGCAGGCACATATCTTTAGTAAACAAAGAAGATTGCCTTGTCTTTGTTATTGAAATTAAATTATTAAATATTTTACATGGCCGACATTTGTTGGCATTGCTTTGCCATTCTTGCACAGTTTTAATACATTTCCTGTCAAATTTATACATTTGTTCATGCCTTGAGGGAATTTTTTTTTTGTGCTCGAGGGGCCTAAATATGTCTTAGAAATTTGGAATAATTTGCATGATAAATGGGGTTGCTGAGCATGGGGATAATTGTTAATGAAGCGTAACCTTGATCTCATATGAGCTTCAATTGAAAGCCAGTATCAATAATTTGCTTAAATGGATAATCTAAATTTGTATGCAGTTTAAGCCTGAAGTTTGAAATCAGGCCAGTCTGAGATTCAGCTTCAACAAAAGCGAGGATTGCCATTACGGTTAACAAATACCCCACCCGTCCTGTCTCAGTGTATTGTGCATGCCTTCTTTTAGTTTTGCACAAGGACATTTGTGCATATGTGTGCACGTGGACGTTTATACATATTCCTTGTGCTGTTAGATTTAACATGATGGTGCAGACTGAAAACTTTTTGTTAGAAAATAAGTTTTGTAACCATGAATCCCTGTTACTTTTTTCTTACATCTACCTTAGTAGGCACATATATTGCTTACGAATTGTGTTATTTTGAAATCAGGCTGCTTTTGAAGCATTCATTGGAGTCAGGGATGACAAAGCAACAGCTCAACTTAAGCTCTTCGGTGATAATTTGCAGGTATTTGGAGTTATCTGGAGCCAAAGTTCTAGCCCCTTTCCCTTTTGTTTTCTTCTTTAACTATGAATTCTTTCTCTATCCTATATATCCCAGTTACTGATGGACAATTGTACTTGTAGGTTTTGGAGCAAAATCTTCCAATAGATAATGCTTACAAATCAACTGGTGTTAATGCTGCTCCTATTCGTGTCATTCAACTTATCTTTAATGCGGGAGTGAGTTTGAATTTACATGTTGAAAATTTAATAGTTTCGATAATCAAAGATGGGTTGGCTAGATTATAATACAGAGGCTTCATACTCTATGAATCTTCTATATCATAATGATCAAAATGTTCTGTCAAAATTCATGGTTTTCCACTGATGGATAGTTAGAACCATATGGTTGATAGCTACCATTCCCTTGTAAGTGATCTTTTGTCCCCGTAAGAAACTGAGACGAACAGGTTTTTGTTTTACATCAGGATGTAAAGGGTCCTCAAACAGTTGCTTTTAATTTACCCAACGATGAGCGTATAGTTAAAGATCGAGGAACTTCAATGGTCATGCTCAAGAATGTTTCACAGGCCAAGTACATTTTTTCCCTTTTCCCTTTTTGTAGTTTATGTTGTCATTCTATCTTGTTTGTTTTTGTTGCCTTTCCTAGAATCTTTCACAGTTTTAGGAAATGTTTTAAATGTTGGACATGACTATGTCAACCAGGTTCAAGCATATTCTTCAGCCCATAGCCGATGTCTGTATTACCAAGGAACAGAAGGAACTTGTAGATTTTGAATCTTTCTTTACACACACCATCTGCCATGAATGCTGCCATGGTATTGGACCCCATTCAATTACACTCCCAAATGGTGAAAAATCTACAGTGAGAAAGGTTGGATTTATATCTACTTGCTACTACTCGCTCTATTATTATTAGATATCACAGGTCTAGATGTTGGAACATATTTTGGGAACATGGCTTGACCTTCAATTTTTAAAATAACAAAAGATGGCTTTATTTATGAAAACATATGGCAGCAATGAAATCACCATGTTACTGCTGATTACAAGATAAATAATCATATGATAAATTCATTATTTTCTAGGGCTAGTAAACTAGTTGCCTAAATTCCACTAGTTGTTCAAATTTTAACATGAAAAGGCAGGGGAACAACTTCAGATGGTATTCAATCATCATTTTCATTATAAAACCAGCATTATCATCTTTAATTGTCTTATGTTTTGATACATTGATACAGGAGCTACAAGAACTCCACTCAGCTTTAGAAGAAGCAAAAGCTGATATAGTTGGCCTTTGGGCACTAAAGTTCTTAATCGACAAGGTTAGTGGCCTACTTTACACGAAAATGACTATGTTCTACATATGGGATAATTTTTATTTTTCACCAGAGAATGAACAGTTTCAGTTGAAAACCTATTCTGGACTTGCTAACCAAAGTATCCAAACTCCAAATAAAATAGAACCAACACCGAACCGATTTAGGTGTCAAACCGAGCTGAACTGAGCCGGAGCAGTTGGTTAGATTTAGATTTTGGAAAAAGACATCCGTTTCCTTCTTTTACTTTAATAAAATGCTCATATGACCATAAAAGTATTACAGTATTACTTCAATTATGTATCTCTTAGAATTACATATATATTCTTTAAAACATATAATTTCATTGATTTTAATGCATGTTGTAATGACAAGATATTGAGCAAGGAATTGAATTTGCCACAATTTTTTTATTTGGGTACCATATAAATTTATGGCCTAATCACTCAAAAACCCCTCACCTTTAAACTTTTTTTCAATTCCACCCCGACGTTGAAAATTTGTCAATTTTACCCACTCTTGAATTTTCCGTTTTCAATTGTACCCCAATATTTTAATTTTTGTTAATTTTTACTTAAATAATAAAATCATTCAATTAATTAAGTCTAAATATGAAATTAAATTCTTTTTTATTCGAAAAAAGTACAAATAAGTCCTTTATTTTTAAAAACTAACTAAAAACCATAATCAAATTAACACTAATTTAAATTCTTAATTATTCTAACTAAATTTAAATAAATTTTAAAAATATACAATTAATATATGCGAGACATGGAGAATGTTTTAAACAAATTTCCAAACGCAAAAGACGTTAATTTAATTTTTCAGGGTACAATTGAAACACAAAAATGAAAAATAGGGTAAATTTGACAAATTTTCAACGTCAGGGTATGATTGAAAAGGGGCTAAAAGATCGGGGTTTTTTAAGACATTAGGCCTAAATTTATTATCAATGAGGATATTAATTTAAATGCTAATTCTTTGTTTAGGAACTACATGAATTTATAGTAGTGAAGATTTGATATAAAGACTATTCACGAGGATTTGAAAATCTTACATCTAAAATTTAATAATTCAGATGTAAAACAAATCAAATCCTTGCATCAATGGCCAGGTAATAGATTTTAAAGGAAGTTGTACTTTGGCTCCAAAACAGAAACAAACCACTTGGTCGGCTTGGCTTTTGCTTTCCTGTTAGGTGTTGTTTCCTCATATTTTCACCTGAAAGAAAATGAAATTTGTAATACATTTGTAAAGGTGTATAAAATGATGAGGTTTTGGTGTGAATGACCAAATACTAAAGATGAACATATTAAGATGGCGTTGGCCCAAGTAGTTTGTGTATGCTATTCTGATGTAAACTTTTGCTCCATAAGTTGTCTAATATAACATGAGGGTTGAGGCCCTGTATTTCATCAAGAAGCCAGGTAATACTTCTTCTTATTCAATTTAATTTGATACAAGAATCTTCTAATCTGATTAAAAAGCAGCTGTACAGCACAATATCAAAATATTCTTTATGCTCGCCACTAAGTATAGAAACTGCAGTATAGTAGGAATGTACTTGGTAAATTTGGATCATCTGTTTCTGTCTATTTAGCTCTTTTTGTGTCTGTCTGAGGAGTGCAGGATATGCTTTCAAAGAGTCTGGTGGAGTCTATGTATGTCTCTTTTCTTGCCGGATGCTTTCGCTCAGTTCGATTTGGTTTAAAAGAAGCTCATGGGTAAGCAAGATTCAGCATTCTTTATCCCATTATTGTCCTGTCAACTTCTTCTGATCATTCTGTATTTTTTGAGTATTTGCAGAAAAGGACAAGCAGTGCAGTTCAACTGGTTATTTGAGAAAAAAGCATTCATATTGCACCCTGATGGCACTTTCTCCATTGATTTTGCCAAGGTATACTCTTTCTAGCTACCCTTGTCAATGAATTTCTCTTACTGAAGTCTTAAGGCCATAAATGCTGTTTTCTTTTGAAAGGTTGAAGGGGCAGTTGAAAGCCTTAGCCGGGAAATACTAACTATACAGGCAAAAGGTGATAAAGCAGCTGCAAGGTTGCTGCTTCAGAAATACTGTGTAATGACAGAGCCCTTAAAACTAGCATTGAACAAATTAGAGGCTGTTCAGGTATGAGTCTGAAATTATGCTGCCTGATAATGCATGTGGGCATCTTGTGAGAACTAGATTACCAATAAAAGTGCCATATATTATTGTGCATGTCTATACACAAACATGCAGACACTCATTTTCAGAGAAAGATGGAGAGAGAAGAGATGCGGTGAGAACCGAGAAGGGGTCATTATTGAAATTATGTTCATTTTATAGGGCCCACCTACAAATTGTTTAGTTACCTAATCTATCTGTGAGAAGATCATAAGACTAACTGCTGCTGCTTCCTGATAAACTGCATTACTGAGGACTTTATTCTGGAAGCATGTAAATGTAGCCACTTTAGATTTTTTAATTCAATGCAGTAATTGGTTTACAATATCTAAAATTGTGCCACCAAATATGTAGATTACTGTTTTACGCCTGCTTGAAGAAAAATTATCGGTAGGAGCAGTAGAATACCCAATAGGAAGGTGTATATCCAGCAAGTTTTGTCCTAGAGGATAGATTTTACAAAGACCGAGAAGAAAATAAGACTTGCATTTTTTTACATATCGTCCTGTTACTTCTTTTTGGTGGATACGATTTCCTTATTATTGTCTATTCCTCTGTTTTTTTCAGGTGCCTGTGGATATAGTTCCCACATTTCCCATAGCCGATGAGATATCAGAGTAGAGGCAGTTTTACTGTGTTCAAGCATGAAAATTGCACAGCTTTCTTGCTCTGCGGATCAAATAACTGAAAATTTGACAATGGTAGATCATCTTCATTGTTTTTAGCAATAAATCTAGCACTCTTGGCGTGATATCTTCAATGTTGACTGCAATAAATCCAGAACAGTTGATGTCTTGGTAATGTCATTTTTTTCCGCATTCGCACTTGACCGTTATTGTGTTAATTACTTTGTTAAGTTTCTTGGATTACTAAAAATAATCCCTTGCAGATCCTATTGCTTTCTTGCATTAATTTGTATTTGGCTCATATTTTAGGGGAAAATGCTCTTCCACGTAATTTCGAAGTTCACATCTAGAGGAAAAAATACCAATGGCATTTCTCCCCTAACTTAGATCGCAAGTATCGAATATATGCTACCTCAAGAAAACAGTGTCAAATATACGAGTGAGATTTTCAAATAGATGTAAAATAAATGATCTGGAGAGCTATTTTGATTCTATTTTGCTGCAGCAAACGCTTTGATGATAAAATAGAAACCATGACTTTCAGTATTTGACTAGGGGTACAAACATGTGTTCTTCAATTTATAAAGTGAAACACTTATATAACCTTTAACTCCTTAAGCCAGGCAGTGTGCAGGGGACAAGGATCAGGCTTGCCTTCACCAATGGCTTTCTCTGAAAGAGAATAGAACCAGCCATTTCTCCATTTGAACTGCAACAATCAAAATTTAACAAGTTATTTTGACAGCGAAAAAACACTACGGGAAAGTTCATATTGATCCATGCGTGCTGAAAAAGCTAAGCTAGGAACTTTACCTCTTTAACAGCTGTTGGGAAATGGGCAACGGCTCTTGCATACGCACATAATCTTTCCTCAATACCCTCTTCAAATACTATCCCCTTTTCTGCAGCTGCGGCTGATGCAAGTTCTGCAATAAGGCTAGATGCCTGAACACAAACATCTAAATATTACAAGATAACATTTGAGGTTGAGCAAGAAACTTCCATCTCATTAATTCCACATGCTGCTATGTGCATTGGCCAATTCAAATAATGCACTGGGGAATCATATCCGCGAACCCAAAAAAAATCATGATAGTGATGGGCGATCAAGTTCCTTATGCAATAACATGTGTTTAGCGATCGTTTACACATGGACGTAAAAATGAATACAAGGGAAAAAGAATATAAGCAAACTGACACGCAAGCAGCATATAGCATCACTATGGTATGACCTAAATGAAGTACACCACAATAAGCAATATGGAGTTCACAAACATCATGTAGTCATCAGTTTCTTAACCACCAAAATGATTAAAACATACAGTCGTCATTTATAGACAAATCCACCATAGAAGTACACAACTCCTATGCATTTTAGTAGATGTAATCCATTTCGAATTGCAGAATTACCTCAGATCGGTATTCCTTCTCCACAATGCCAACTGTTGCCCCGGGATGACGAGCTCCAACAAGCATGAATGCTGCAATCCATACCAACTTCTCTAACATTTGCTTTTGAAAGGCCTCCTTGTCAAGGACCTGATCACATAAACAAAAAAGAAATTCAAATATGTTTGACTGAACTTTCCATATACTGTTAATTCCAAAAACAAATTCAAATGCTTCATGTCAACCTCCTGAAACTTAGGCAGCACAGAAGCTGAAATGTTGAAACAAAAACAATGGAGCTATTTTTTTTTTTATAATAGTAAGTTATAAATATAGGGTTTTGAAGTTTGAAAAGCGTTTCTGGAAATAGAAAAGAAAAGCAAGGGCTTAACGAGTTTCCCTGAAACATAGGGCCGAGGCCACTTGGTTGGGGTCTGATCTTAGTCGCTGGACGGGTCGATTGTTTAATCACTCAGTTAAGGGGTTTTGGTCGGCCTTGGTGAATACTCTCAAAGATGAAGATAATAGGACTGCAATCTTGTGTAAAACGGTATCCCTCTTCTGGTCCTTGTGGAAAGCTCGAAATGCTATAATTTTTTCGGAAGACGATAACGATCCTGTGACTGTATTGCATTCAGCGGCAGATTACCACACTGCGTTCTCTTCAATTTCTACTCCAAGGTCTCAGGTTGCTCCAATTCAGCATGCAGCGACTCTCACCCCACCTGCTTCTAGCTGGTTTCCGCCCCCGATCAATGAACTCAAATTTAACTTTGATGGAGCGTTTCAAAAGGAGAGCAATGCTGGTGTTGGAGCATGTGTTGTGCGCAATCATCAGGGTAAAGCAGTTTACTCCTTGGCAAAACAGTTCAGCAATGTTGAGTCCCCTGCTATGGTTGAGGCATTGGCACTTCGAGAAGCCATTCAGCTAGCTAGGCGCATGGGAGCTTCAAACCCGTTCTTTGAAGGCGACGCAAAGTCAGTCGTTGATGCTATGAACACGACTGCTACGGTAGGGAAGGACTGTGACGTGATTATACAAGATTGCAGGAATTTTTGCGAAGATTATGGGTATAATAGATTTATGTTTGTTTATCGCAATTGTAATTGTTGGCTAAAGGTTACCCCTATTTTTGATATAACATAAACTTTAAAGAAGTAAGGCTAATGTGGAGTATTCAGTGGAACTTGAGTAAATGCAGAACCAGGCTCAAGCTAATTCTGGAAGCAGAAGAACAGTCAAAGATCAAGAAAGAACAAAGTATGAACAAGTCTGGATCATCAAGTACAATGGGCCTCAAGAGTTTATAGATTTATCTGTAAAGGTAAATGGGCTAAATAAAGTCATTAAAATTCTGAAGCTCTAGAAAATGTTTTTGATTCTCTTTTGATCAAAACGGTTTTAAAGATTGTGACATCATCAAAATGTCCTTTTCAGTCACATGCACACACAAAGAATAAAAACATTCTCTTGTTTTCTGGTGCAACGGTTTCTTCACAAGCAATCATTTTCTCTTTCCTATTGCTTCTAGAAACTGGATAGGTGGCAAATCTTTAAAGGAATCTTTGAAAATATCTGAGGGCTTTTTGGAGAAAAGGTTTTCTATAAATAGACCATCTTCCTCACCTTTCTCCTTAAGCAAGATTTCTGAGTAAACAATCTTTTCAAAGCTTTTCAATGGAGGTTTTAATGTTTTGCTAAAAGATGCTTTTTACTCTTTGGTTTTAAATCTGAGCTTCATTATTTAATGCTTTACTTAACTCGGTTTACTTAATAGGTTGATTTGTATTCAACGAGTTATTTTTGCATAAACAGTTTTGGTTAAAGGTTTTTGTAAACACCTAGGTGATAAGTTTACTGGGTTTAAGTTTTCTGGATCTTGGTAAAACCAGTGGTTGGGAAATCAGACTAGAACGGGTAGTGTTTAGCTCTGTATTTCAAGGCTGTTGTTTCTTGCCCGTAAAAGAAACTGGATAGTGGAATTCCCAAGAAGTATTGCTTGGGGAGTGGATGTATGCAGTTGCAGAACCACTATAAAAATTCAGTGTTCTTCGTTTACTGCTTATCTGTTTATTTCCAGTTTAGCTTTAATCATACTTGCATTAGCTTTCGAATATTTTTATAAGTTATTTTTATCAAAGTTTTTAATTCTCAATTCACCCCCCCCCCCCTCTTGAGAAGCCATCTGGACCAACAATTGGTATCAGAGCAGGCTCTGCTTGCTTCTTGCTATTTTAGCATTCTCAGAGTTGATCAATGGCTACTCATGGTGGATCTTACCTAAGTGCTTCTGGGCTACCAGAAGGAAATTCCATTACTAGACCTCCTCTATTCAATGGATCTAATTATGACTACTGGAAAAACAGAATGAAAAGTTTTATTCAGTCACAGGACATTGAATGCTGGAAAAGCATCTTGTATGGAGTTACTCCTCCAACCAAGGTCAATGCTGATGGAACAGAAGTAAGAAAAGATGAAACTGAGTTTACTGAAGCTGATTGGAGAGTGGTACAGACTAATGCAAAAGCTATTACTATGATTCACTGTGCTCTTGACATCAGTGAATACAATCGTGTTAGAAACTGTGTCACTGCAAAACATGTATGGGAAAAACTACAGATTACCTATGAAGGAACCGACCAAGTAAGGGAAACTAAGATCAATCTTCTTCAACGTGATTATGAGCTTTTCCAAATGAAATCTGATGAAGGTATGTCTGAGTTTAGCTCCAGATTCTCTAACATCATAAATGGTCTCAAAAGTTTGGGAGAAAACTTTACTGATGAACAGCTGGTGAAAAAGATATTAAGATCTTTGACTGAGAAATGGGAAAGCAAGACCACAGCAATCATTGAAGCTAAAAATCTGAAAAACTACAGCTTTGATGAACTCATGGGTTCTCTCATGACACATGAAATGGTGAAATACAAGGGAAAGGAGATAGCTCAGGAAAGAAGGAAGAAAGCTGATCTGGCTCTGAAGATTGAATCTGAAAGTGATGATCAAATCAGCTCAGATGAAGAAATAGCTCTGATGACCAAGAGATTCTCAAAGATGTATCGCAAGGGAGACAAACGATACAGAAACAACATGAAGAAATTCATTAAAGGAAAAGTAGATTTGGAAGGAGCTGATGGCTTATGTTTTGGGTGTAACAAACCTGGACATTTCAAAGCTGATTGTCCAAAACTGAAAAGATCAACAAGAGTTGAAAAACCAAAGAAGGGTCTAGCAGCTTGGAGTGATTCTGATGACTCAGATGAAGATAAACCAGAAGAGAAAGCTAATCTCTGTTTAATGGCAATTGAAACCGGAGATAACAGTGGTCAAACTGATGCATATGAGGCTGATTCATCTGACAATGAGGTAGAAAACCTAAAACATTTATCTTATGATGAATTACTTCATAACTGTAATGATATCTTTATGGCTTATAAGGTTGTCTCAAAGAAGTATGTCAAACTGAAAGCTAAAACTAAAAATGTCATTTCTGAAGCTAATGTCAAAATTTCTCAAGCCAATGAAACTGAAAAAGAAAACATAATGCAAAAGGATTTTGACTTAATGACTGAAAAGATTCAGAAAGCTGAAACTGAGGTTTCATTCCTAAAGAAGGAACTTGAAACTTCAAACAACCTTAGAATCAATCTTTTGCAACAGAATGATGCTATGCAAAAGAAGATTGATCTTCTCATTCAAGATCTCGCAAAATTCACTAAGGGAAAAGCTAATCTGAACATGCTTTTGGGAAATCAACGTCCCTATGGAGATACTGGCGGTATTGGTTTTGAAGGTTTTACCAAACCAAAGAAAATGGAATCATTCCTAAAAAATATTCCCACAAAAATCAAAACCATAACCAAAAGGACCTTCATTCCTTACATGTCACATGCCACCTGTTTTTACTGCAATATCAAAGGTCATGTTTCGAAGTTTTGTAAAGCTAAACAGAAAATATCTCAGACTAAACTTATCTGGGTTGTCAAAGGAACTAAACCTGAGAAAGTCACTAACCCAGAAGGACCCAAATCAGTTTGGGTACCTAAACATGCTTGATTTGTTACAGGTCTGCCTAAGGAGCAAGGATGATCAAAATTGGCATATGGATAGTGCTTGCTCAAGGCACATGACTGGTGACAAGTCAAAATTCACCAGTATCAAACTAAAGGATAGAGGAACAGTTTGCTTCGGTGATGACAGTAAAGCTAAAATTATCGGAATTGGAGCTATTGGCAAATATCCATCTATTGAAGGTGTCTCTTTAGTGGATGGACTGAAGTACAATCTTTTAAGTGTAAGTCAGCTCTGTGATAAGCAAAACAGAGTCATCTTTGAACCAACTCACTGTGAGGTACAGGATCTACACAATAATAAAACTCTCTTCTTTGGTAAGAGATTTGAAAATGTGTATCTGGTTGATTTCAATGACTCTCCTATCCCTGATATTTGTCTTGCATCTCTTATGGATGAAAGTTGGCTTTGGCATAAAAGATTAGGACATGCTAGTATGCATCTCATTTCTAAACTCTCTAAAAAGGAACTGGTTCGTGGTTTGCCTAAACTGAACTATGAGAAAAACGATGTTTGTGATGCTTGCTTAAAAGGTAAACATGCTAGATCTTCTTTTAAATCCTCTGGTCATATTGCAACTACTAATTGTTTAGAGCTGCTGCATCTTGATTTATTTGGACCAATTACCCCTTCTAGCTTAGGAGGAAAATTCTATGCCCTTGTTGTTGTTGATGATCACTCCAGGTACTCGTGGACACTATTTCTAACTCATAAAGATGAAGTTTTTGAGAGATTCGAAGTTCTGTGTAAAAAGCTCCAAAATCAAAAAGGACTCAAAATCATCTCCATTAGAAGTGATCATGGAAAGGAATTTGAAAATAAGAAATTTGAGGATTTCTGCAACTCTCAAGGCATATCTCATAACTACTCTGCTCCCAGAACTCCTCAGCAAAATGGAGTGGTTGAAAGAAAGAATAGGTCTTTGCAAGAAATGGCTCGAACAATGATTAGTGAAGCTAATCTACCAAAGTACTTCTGGGCTGAAGCTGTGAGTACTGCCTGCTACATTCAGAACAGAGCCTTAGTAAGGTCTACTCTGAAAAAGACCCCGTATGAGCTATGGAGAGGAAGAAAACCCAATGTAAGTTACTTCAGAATTTTTGGCTGCATTTGTTATGTTCATAATAACAATAAAACTCATCTTGCAAAATTTGATGCTAAATCTGATGAAGCTATTTTTATGGGTTACTCTGAGCACAGCAAGGCTTATAGGGTTTTTAATAAACGATCTCTTCTTATTGAGGAATCCATGCATGTAGTCTTTAAAGAAACTAACAATCCTCTACCCAGTAGAGATTTGTCTGGAGATGAACTCTTTACAGGTAACAGCAACAACTCAGAAGAGAATCAGCAGCAAAATATCCTGGATGAACAGAACGTAAATCAGGAACAAATTGAAACTGAAGAAACAGAGAACCAGACTAATGAGCAGTCTGATCAAGCTAATTTTCAGAACGAAGCTGTTTCTAACAGCAATGAGGATCTGCCAAGAGAATGGAGATATCACAAGTATCACTCTCAAGAAAATCTTCTTACTAGTCCTTCTCACAAAATGATGACTAGGAGTGAGCTAAAAAAGATGATTGCCAATGTAGCTCACATAGCCTATGTCTCAAAAGTAGAGCCAAAAGGAATAGAAGAAGGGCTGAAAGATGAAAACTGGCTTCTAGCTATGCAAGAGGAGCTGAATCAGTTTGAGAGAAATGAAGTGTGGAATCTTGTGCCTCGACCAAGGAACAAAACCATTATTGGAACTAAATGGGTGTTCAGAAACAAACTTGATGATCAAGGCAATGTTGTCAGAAACAAAGCAAGACTTGTGGCTAAAGGTTATAATCAAGCTGAAGGCATTGACTATGATGAAACATTTGCTCCAGTTGCAAGGCTTGAATCCATAAGAATGCTTTGTGCATATGCCAGCTACATGAATTTCAAACTACAGCAAATGGATGTAAAAAGTGCCTTCCTAAATGGTTATCTGAATGAAGAGGTTTTTGTGGAACAACCTCAAGGTTTTGAAAGCTATGAGTTTCCTGATCATGTGTTCAAGCTAAAGAAGGCTCTGTATGGGCTAAAACAAGCTCCTAGAGCATGGTATGAAAGATTAAGCAACTTCATGCTTAAAAATGGTTTTTCCAGAGGGAGAGTTGATAAAACATTATTCATCAAAAAGCAACTCAGAGATATTCTCATTGTACAAATTTATGTGGATGACATAGTTTTTGGATCCACCAAAAATAGCTTGTGCAAAGAATTCTCTGACATGATGAAAAATGAGTTTGAGATGAGCATGATGGGAGAACTTAACTTCTTTCTGGGTCTGCAAATCAAGCAATGCAAGGATGGTACTTTCATTACTCAGTCTAAATATGTCAAAGAACTTCTCAAAAAGTTCAAAATGACCGAAGCTAAAGCTACCAAAATTCCAATGAGTGCCACCTTCAAAGTTGAGAAAGATGAAAAAGGTAAATCAGTTGACTGCAAACTCTATAGAGGTATGATCGGTTCATTACTTTATTTAACTGCCAGTCGACCTGATATTCATTTCAGTGTTTGTGTGTGTGCTAGATTTCAAGCTGATCCTAAAGAGTCTCATATTATTGCTGTAAAAAGAATTCTTAGATATCTTCTAGGTACTCAAGAACTTGGTCTTTGGTATCCAAGAGATATCTCATTTGATCTTGTGGGATATAGTGATGCTGATTTTGCAGGAAGCAAAACAGACAGGAAAAGCACTTCAGGAGCATGTCAATTCCTAGGTCATGCACTAATTTCTTGGTTCAGCAAAAAGCAAACCTCTGTGGCTTTATCCACAGCTGAAGCTGAATATATAGCTGCTGGAAGCTGTGTTGCTCAAATAATCTGGATGAAACAAGAGCTAGAAGATTACAACCTGAGGTACACCAAGATTCCCATTATGTGTGATAACACCAGTGCTATCAATTTGACAAAAAATCCTGTCATGCATTCTAGAACTAAGCATATTGAAATCAGACATCATTTCATTCGTGATCATGTTCAAGCTAATGACATTGAGCTAATTTTTGTTCCAACTGAAAAACAGCTTGCTGATATCTTCACTAAACCCTTAAATGAAGAAACTTTTTGCAGGATTCGTAGAGAGATAGGACTTATGATCCTAGAAAGTTGATTGGTCATGCATCTGCATTTTTTTTCTGCTCAAAATAATATCTTTCCTGTTTTTGGGTTTTAAATGCTTTTTCAGTTTATTTTTGATTTCTTCTAGCAATCAATCTGTGCTACTTCTCTTTTCTGAATTATTTTTTTTGCATCTTTATAATCTTATCTTTAATAGTTATTATATTAAAAAAAAAAAAAAAAGGTGTAGCTATTTTTTTAAAAGAGATCAGTTTTGTCATTTGAGCTCAAATAGCAGAAATTTGAAAAATAAATTATCATAAGTTATCTTTTCAAATTTCGAAGCATGCTGGTAAAAAGGGATAAAACTGTTTCTAACGGATCTTTAGCTTCTAGACTTCTCTTTAAAACGGTAATATGTCCTTGCCTCCTATCTCTGCCACGTGGAAAGATCTCCCTTTATTGTGAATATCCTTGATAACACGCAATCTCCACAGGATCAGCTCTTCAAAATTCAAAAAGGAACCACCTTTGGTTTCTTCTTTAAAAAGAAAATCACTTGACTGATTTATTTCTAAAGTTCAAATCCCTTAGAGTTACTCCTCAACACATCGGTCTCACTTGATTCTTGCATCTTCTCTCAACCGACTGCAATGGTTATTAAAGGAAGGAAAAGGGCTGCTGTCATTGAGTCTGATGGGTCTACCTCAAAGACTCCCACTTCGAAAAAGGCTTTGTGTCAAAAACAAAGAAATTTAAGGAGTCCAAAGAAATTGAAACAACTCAGTTTGTGGATGATGAAGAGCTGGCAAGTGGTGAAGATAAGACTGAGGAAAAGGAAAAATCAGAAGAGGCATCTGAGAAAGCGGTTAGCTCTGAGGAAAAGGAGGACTCAGAAGAAGAAGCAGAATCCTCAGAAAAAGAGATTTTTGAATCTGCAAAAGGCAAAGATTTGGCTTTGGAGGTTTCTGACTCTATCAATTCAGAGAAGACTGACTCAGAAGACATGGAGACTCTGCAAGAAGCTCTTCAAAAGAAAAGGAATCAAGCCATCCAGATCAAGGCAACTAGTACTCGAATTCCAAAGCTTCCAATCCGAAGAAAAATTGTGTTAACCAAGCATGGTGTTCCAAAAGAAACTGCTCACAGGAAGAAGGATTCAAAAACTCCCTCACAGGAGCTTCCAAGTTACAACATTGATGCCATTATGGAAACTGGGAAAAATACAGAGGAAGCAGACATTGAAACAAAGAAGGACTTTGAGCAGACAACTTTGGGGGACAACACAAAAGGAGAGACTAGCAAAACTAAGAAGACTGTTGAAGCTGCTTCCACTGAGGCTAATATGGACACATCTGAAGCTAAAGCTAGAGCTCTCCTAGCTGACAAATTTCAGATGTTTGATAGAGCTGCAAGGGAAAGCTTGGATTTATGGCTCACTGAGATGAAAAAGGAGCTTCTGAACTTGATGATTCCAACTGCTCCTATCCCTGCCTTATCTCCATTAAAGCAAGTTGAGAAGGAATCAAAAGGTACTGATGTGGTGAGAAGTATCTCTGGAGCTGATCCAGAAACTACTGAGCCTTTGAACATTGATTCTCCTATCTCAAAAGCTGTTCAGTCCAGCATTCCCCCTTCTGTTTCTAAAAGAGCCACCCGTTCATCCACCAAGTTTGAAACCGCAAAGATCTCACCTGGTGAAATAGGTTCCAAGGACAAACCTGCTGTGTTAAAAGATTAATCTAGCTGCTTCTAGATTTTTAGCACTTTTTATCTTCCCTTAAAACTATGCTCTTTATGTTTTGCTAAGATAGCTTATGCTTCATTTTATTTTCCTATCCATGCTATTTTGTTTATTCCCCTTACTCTTTTTGATGTCTGACAAAAAGGGGGAGTAAATACTTGTGCTTTTTCTTTCTTGCTCTTATATATATGAATGCCATTTGCTTGCAGAATTTTCTACATTATCTTTTCAGTATGGCTGTTTCTGCTATAAGTCTTATGTATTCTAACTGATCTTATCCACTTTTTGCTTCTATCAAGATAATTTGATTAAGAGTCTTCGTGCAGTTGTTTTTTAGAAAGAAGTTAAAGAAACTCTTGAAAATTAGTTTGGCACAAATTCAGGGGGAGCTAATTTGAGCAGAGATCAAACTAGTTTTCGAAAATCTGCATCTCATTCATTCATACTGTGATTTACTCCTTGTCTCTTAAATCATTCTACTTGTTCAAAGTTTTGTCATTATCAAAAAGGGGGAGATTGTTGGCTAAAGGTTACCCCTATTTTTGATATAACATAAACTTTAAAGAAGTAAGGCTAATGTGGAGTATTCAGTGGAACTTGAGTAAATGCAGAACCAGGCTCAAGCTAATTCTGGAAGCAGAAGAACAGTCAAAGATCAAGAAAGAACAAAGTATGAACAAGTCTGGATCACCAAGTACAATGGGCCTCAAGAGTTTATAGATTTATCTGTAAAGGTAAATGGGCTAAATAAAGTCATTAAAATTCTGAAGCTCTAGAAAATGTTTTTGATTCTCTTTTGATCAAAACGGTTTTAAAGATTGTGACATCATCAAAATGTCCTTTTCAGTCACATGCACACACAAAGAATAAAAACATTCTCTTGTTTTCTGGTGCAACGGTTTCTTCACAAGCAATCATTTTCTCTTTCCTATTGCTTCTAGAAACTGGATAGGTGGCAAATCTTTAAAGGAATCTTTGAAAATATCTGAGGGCTTTTTGGAGAAAAGGTTTTCTATAAATAGACCATCTTCCTCACCTTTCTCCTTAAGCAAGATTTCTGAGTAAACAATCTTTTCAAAGCTTTTCAATGGAGGTTTTAATGTTTTGCTAAAAGATGCTTTTTACTCTTTGGTTTTAAATCTGAGCTTCATTATTTAATGCTTTACTTAACTCGGTTTACTTAATAGGTTGATTTGTATTCAACGAGTTATTTTTGCATAAACAGTTTTGGTTAAAGGTTTTTGTAAACACCTAGGTGATAAGTTTACTGGGTTTAAGTTTTCTGGATCTTGGTAAAACCAGTGGTTGGGAAATCAGACTAGAACGGGTAGTGTTTAGCTCTGTATTTCAAGGCTGTTGTTTCTTGCCCGTAAAAGAAACTGGATAGTGGAATTCCCAAGAAGTATTGCTTGGGGAGTGGATGTATGCAGTTGCAGAACCACTATAAAAATTCAGTGTTCTTCGTTTACTGCTTATCTGTTTATTTCCAGTTTAGCTTTAATCATACTTGCATTAGCTTTCGAATATTTTTATAAGTTATTTTTATCAAAGTTTTTAATTCTCAATTCACCCCCCCCCTCTTGAGAAGCCATCTGGACCAACAGTAATTGGGCGGCTAATGATATAGCCAAGAAAGCCCTACGAGATCGCTTTTTCTGTAACAATTCTCTAGCGCAATTGGCGTGGCTAGATTCGAGACTATAAAAGTCGATTTTTAATTCTTTCGGTAAAAAAAAAACCAATCCTATCCACCATCGATTTAATATTAAAATCACAAAAAGAAAAGATTGAATTCTCATAACCTTACAAGATAGGCCGCCAGCATGTAATCTTGCAGCCAACGCAGAAGCCCATTTTCCATAAGCTGCAGTCAGTCCGTCAGGATTGGTGTCAGTTTTTCCATCAATAGGAGGTTCTCCAAGCTTTGCAACGGCAAAATATGCCAGCACTTGGTCTGCAACTCCAAGACCTTTACTTTCAAGCCATGGTTCCAGCATTCCATTCTGGAAAAACACCAAATCTGTGAATTTATAAATTTGAAACATTTTATAAATCACGATTAAAGAGGACGTCGGTGAATTTATACGTAAAAAAGAAAATAGTGATATTGTACCTTTCCATCTCGACTTAGGAGTGGCCTCAAGAACAGCTTCAAGATCATCATTTCTTGTACAAACTAAAATTGGACCTTCAAAATGGAGTGGAATAACCTCCCCTCTCTTTACAAGCACATCTTGTCCGCTGCCCATTTCTTGCAAAGCCCTACCAACTCTTCCACCACCAACGATCACAGCAGGGGACACCGCCATAGCTAGAATTGATATATTTTTACGAGGTCTGTTAATACTTTTAGAGCTAAAGAATGTTGTGACCAAAGTGCTAGCGATGGCGGCCATGGATTGTTGCTGTGATTGATATAAGCATAGTGGAGGAGGTTTGGGTTTAAAATGAGCGAGGCAGAGTGACAACAAAATTGGAAAACCGACTGCCACTCAATTTTTGCTATTTATCCATAGAATCACATTTATGCTGTTTGAAAAAAAAAAATTATGTTTGATTTATGGAATTCATTAATTGTTCAAAATTATCCAACAAACTAAAAACCTTTCGAGAAATTTATAGAAAACACCCCATTTTTATAAATATTTTCAAATTCTACTTCAACACGAGAAGTCGAGAACATTAAAAAAGTACTTTCGGTTTTTAGACTTCTTATGTTTTCACTTTCGAAAGTAAATTTTTATTTTATTACAAGAATTTTAGTTTACTTTCACCAGTCGTTCCTAACATTTGGATTTTCTATCAACATAGTCCCTAAATTTTATTTTCGATCAGTAAACCCCATGAGTTTTGATCTGATGGCCAGTAAATTTCTTTTGTCCAAATTTTTACAGACGCCGTTAACATTTAGTGACGTGGCAATTTAAAAAAATAAAAATATAATAAAACACACACATATTTAGCTCCACCTCAACTGGCATGTCACCAATCACCATCTAAAAAAGTCAAAATATCCTAAACCTAAAAACCCTAAAAATCAAAACTTACCTATCGCCACCACCGTCATCCTCGTCACCACCACCCCATCTGCTTAGCCACCACCAAAACTACTTACCTAATTACCTAAAAATCTAAAACTAATTACCTAATTATTACTTTACCTAACTCCAGCTGTCGCCATCCACATCCGTCGATGTTTGCCTCTCGGACAACTGCCACCACAAACAGTCATCTTCTCATCTTTGTTCGGCTTTAGACGATGCTTAAAATTAGATGTGATACTATCAATGATAACATTGTGATACAATTATAAAAAAAAGTAATGAAAATATTATAATGAAGTTGAAATACTGTCATGATAATATTATGATAAAATTATGAGACTGTTATTAAAATATTATGCTACAATTATGATAATATTACGATAAGATTATAATATGGTTATGACAAGGTTATAATAAGGTTAGGATAAGATTATGATAAAGTACGTATGCACAAATGCAGAAATAATAATAAAAAAAAACTAATTAAACGATATGTTTTTCCCCATCCTCACACTATTTCATGCAATGTCCTCGGAGCAATGCAATAAAAAAATTGAAAAACATGAGTGTAAGGTGAAAGGAAAAAACCTCTTGAGATTGCCTACCAAATGCGCTTTATTTAGAGTCGAAAGCTAGACTCTTCGCGTAAGGTTGTTAATGATACAACTTAACATGAAGAAGTCGTCTTGGTAGTATATTCTCCCTCTTCTTCCTTATTGGCTCCTTCAAATAAAACTCAGATGATATAAAGTATGCTTGTACTCTACAATAAGGAACATGAGGAGTATGAAGCATCTTCATATATTTGATATAGTTTCCGTCATACTTGGAATCAAACCCTTCTAGAAATGGGTCTTTATAATCAAAGGATTTGTTGATTTCTTCGTAGAGTACTGTAATACCAAATTATTTCCTACTTTCATCCTCATGGAACAAGTAAGTGAGTCAGAAATTTGAGCTTCAATTTCACTATCCTCACACTGTTTTTTCTCATGCTCTACAGTCACCTTTGTGGGACGAGGTTCCATAAATGCCTTTTCACTATCCAAATCCATAAATCTTTGATGGTCATCCAACTCGTGATTGTAAGGATTGGAATAATGGTCAATTACTTGGTTGTGATCACCGATACAATTATTATGCCCATTTAAAGCTTGAATAAGTATGGGGAAATCGCCTCCGGTATGGCCAAATTTCCAACAAATATCAGAGGTGTTTGGAAGTGCAGCAACTTCTCTGGCTTTGGCAGCAACCGCTTGCTCAATATGATACTCAAAATAAGCATTGAAGTTCTCCTCATTCAAAACTTGATTAAACTCGGGGCACTCGCTTCTGGTGTGGCCAAGATTCGTACAAATCTCACACTTCGGATCCCATGCCATTACTCCTCTCCGAATAGATTCACCATAAAAACAATATATGAAGATAGACCAACAAATACACGAATTTCTTGCACAACCAAAAACAAGAACAACCCACGTAAAATCACAAAACACAAGTATAACAAAAATAGTAAAAAATAGAAAATAAATGCTAACTCTATTCTCAATCTATTAAGTATGTAATTGTCCCCGGCAACATCGCCAAAAACTTGTTGGTTCAAACCGCAAATGTACGATATCGCAAGGAGTAGTATAATCCGTTAGACTAATATCGATCCCACAGAGCCAACTCTACTTAACACACCGATTTCATTTTGTAACTTTCATTCGTTTAGCAATAGTTTTTGAAACGTTAATAACTAAAATCAAACAACTAGGCGAATTAAACTAATCAACTAACAATTAAACAAACAATTAACTCAAACTAAACAAATTAACAATCAATGGTAAAGCAAAAATAGAGTGATAAAGGTTTAATGGTTCAAGGATTGAAACTTCAAAGCAATATAATCATGGAATACGATTTTTCTAGTGTTCTAAACAAGAGTCGAGTCGTTCTAAACCACCTAATCCCGCTCTCTCAAGCCTCAAGGAAAATTAAAAACGCAACCTAACTAATCAACTGACCTCTAACTCACTCTCACGAAATCAAATCCCAACTCAATTAACTAAGAAACATCTATTAAATGCACTCAAAGACTACCTAAAATCTAACCTGCTCTCACGGTGTTATATTTTACGCAATTGATTACTTAGGTCTATTTGGTTAACAATTTTTCAATTAATTACCTAAACACAAATCAAGGATTAAATGATCTAGCTAACCCTAGCGTTAAGCCCAATAATCAAAACATGAAATTAAACACTTATCTAACCACAATCAATCATATAATAAAATTCCAATCCATAACAACACTCAAACTTGGGGTTTGGCCACTCATGTCACCAACAACATAAGAAAAGAGATAATAATAAGCAATGTCTTGACCGAGAAGCTCTTTTTAAGCCAACTTCTCGATCAAGATATGTCTTAAATTGCACATGTCTTCTTTTCAGCTCACCTTCACTTTTGCTTAAGTCAACTTCTCTTCCCACACATGCTCCATGGTCTTGTTTCACTTCAATTCTTCATTCCAATTCCCAACTCCGCTAAATCTTCAATTCTTCAATCTTTTAGCCCAAAATAACCTTAAACTCTCGTGGGGCGCTAGTTGATTGAAATCAAGCCTTAGAGGAGGTGTTCCCCTTCATTTTCCCAAATTCGGCGTGATTCGTCCCGGGACCGTAAAGAAGGGCTGTATTTCGGGGTGCGCGAATCAGGCGATTTTGGAATGGAATTTGGGTGGAAACAGGCCAATAAGCAAGACTCATTGGGCTTAAACTTATGGGACCCGTCGGTTTTTGGCCAAATTCGGATGTTTAGGCCCCCAAATTAACTTTTTTATGTTCTGAGCGAGTTTGAATGTTGCCTTTCGAAGCTGAATAACTTCCCAAATTGACGTCGAATTAGGGTTTCACCCTTCTGTGTGCGTGCAAGTGAAACACTAGACTCTTGTGGGGCGCCCGTTGATTGAAATTAAGCCTTAGAGGAGGTGTTCCCCTTCGTTTTCCCGAATTCGGCGTGATTCGTCCCGGGACCCCAAAGAAGGGCCGTATTTTGGTGTGCGCGAATCAGGCGATTTTTAATTGGAATTTGGGTGGAAAAGGGCCAATAAGCAAGACTCATTAGGCTAAAGCCTCTGAGTCGTCGGTTTTTGGCCAAATTCGTCCGTTTAGGCCCCAAATTAGTTTTTTTTATGTTCTGAGCGAGTTTGAATGTTGCCTTTAGAAGCTGAAAGGCTTTCCAAATTGACGTTGAATTAGGATTTTATACCCTTCTGTGTGCGTGCAAGTGAAACCCTAAACTTTATGGGGCGCCCGTTGATTGAAATTAAGCCTTAGAGGAGGTGTTCCCCTTCATTTTCCCAAATTCGGCGTGATTCGTCTCGGGACCCCAAAGAAGGGCCGGATTTCGGGGTGCCCGAATCGGGAAATATTTGAATGGAATTTGGGTGGAAAAGGGCCAATAAGCAAGACTCATTAGGCTAAAGCTTATGAGCCTCGTCAGTTTTCGTCCAATTCGGCCGTTTAGGTTAGCTTTTTTTATGTTTTGAGCGAGTTTGAATGTTGCCTTTAGAAGCTGAATGGCTTCTCAAATTGACGTCGAATTAGGATTTTACACCCTTCTGTGCGCGTGAAAGTCAAACCGTAAACTCTTGCGGGGTGCCCGTTGATCGAAATTAAGCCCTAGAGGACGTGTTCCCCTTCGTTTTCCCAAATTCGGCGTGATTCGTCCCGGGACCCCAAAGAAGGGCCAGATTTCGGGGTGTGCGAATCTGGCGGTTTTTGAATAGAATTTGGGTGGAAACGGGCCAATAAACAAGACTAATTAGGCTAAAGCCTATGAGCCCCATCGGTTTTCGGCCTAATTCGGCCGTTTAGGCCCCCAAATTAGCTTTTTTATGTTCTGAGCGAGTTTGAATGTTGCCTTTAGAAGCTGAATGACTTCCCAAATTGACGCTGAATTAGAGTTTTACACCCTTCTGTGTGCGTGCAAGTGAAACCCTACACGTACCGTATGAAGGTCAAACCTAAAGGAAAGTTTTAGACGATTTTGCAGATTATAAGAATGTTCAATTTGTTTTGTAAGCGAACTGTTTTAAATAAGCGATTTGATAGCCGGAGTTGGTTAGAAAAACGGTTTCTGAAAAGTTGACTTTATTCGGAAAATGTTATTTTACGTACGGAAAATATTATCATATCTTCATTTCATTTGAAGATAGAAAATTAAAACCATGCTCGCTTGTCTGTTTTTGGGGCTATTCCGCAGTCCCCAAAACAGCTCACGGAAAGGAGTTTGGGTGCGTATTTTGAACCCATACGCCTACCGGATGAAGATCAAACCTAAACGGAAATTTTAGACAGTGTTGAAGATAATAAGAATGTGCAATTTGTTTGTTAATCAGACTGTTTTAAGTAAGCGTTTTGATAGCCCGAAGTTGGCTAGAAAAGCAGATTTTGAAAAGTTTAGTTTAACTAGATATTTTGTTAGCTCGATAATTTATCGGTTATATAGACAACGTTTTGAGTTGAGATTAATTATAATCATAGGAAAATTGTATTAATTATCGTTTGGCTGTTTTTGGGGCTGTTTTACAGTTCTCAAAATAGCTCAGGGAAGGGAGTTTAGGTGTGGTTTTTGACACCCTATGCATACCGGATGAAGTTCGAACCTAAACAAAATTTTTAGACGGTGTTGTAGACTATAAGAATGTACAATTTGTTTAGGTGCATATTTTGACACCCTACGCATACCGGACGAAGTTCGAACCTAAACGAAAGTTGTAGACGGTGTTGCAGACTATATTCAATTTGTTTAAGTGCGTGTTTTGACACCCTACGCATACCGGATGAAGTTTGAACCTAAACGAAAGTTTTAGACGGTGTTGCAGACTATAAGAATGTACTATTTTTTCTGTAATCAGACTGTTTGAAGTAAGAGTTTTGATAGCTCGAAGATGGTTAGAAAAGCGGTTTTTGGAAAAATTGAGTATATCCGGAACATGTTATCTAACGTACGGAAAATATTATCATATCTTCATTTCATTTGAAGACATAAAATTGAAACAATGCTCGTTTGGCTGTTTTGGCTGTTTTTGGGGCTGATCTGCAGTCCCCAAAACAGCTCAGGGAAGGGAGTTTGGGTGCGTTTTTTGACCCCACACGCCTACCAGATGAAGTTCGAATCTAAACAGAAGTCTTAGACAATGTTGCATATAATAAGAATGTTCAATATGTTTGGTAATCAGAGTGTTTTAAGTAAGCGTTGTGATAGGCCGAATTCGGCTAGAAAAGCGGTTTTTGAAAAGTTGTGTTTAACTAGGAATTTTGTTAGCTCGATAGTTTATCGGTTATTTGGACAACGTTTTGAGTTGTGATTAATTATAATCATAGAAAAATTGATTTAGTTATCGCTTGGCTGTTTTTGGGGCTATTTGCAGTTCCAAAAATAGCACAGGGAAGGGAGTTTGGGTATGTTTTTAACACTCTAAGCGTACCAGATGAAGTTCGAACCTAAACAAAAAGTTTGGACGGTTTTGCAGACTATAAGAATGTTTAATTTGTTCGGTTAGGATTTAGGGTTTAGGGTTTAGGGTTATGTGTTTAGTTCACAATGAGAACCATGATCATCTCTTTCTCAATTGTAAATTTGCAAAATCAATTTGGCAAAGTGTTTTTAATTTGTTTGGAAGAAGGGTGATTGAGGCAGGATCTCTGCAAAGCTTTATTGAGCAGGTTTTACTTTTCACTTTCAGCTCGCAGGTGTTCGGCGGTGGTGCAAACGATTTGGGTCATTTGGAAGCTATGAAACGCATCAATTTTTGAGGATTCAATCCCAAATATTCATTTCGCTCTTAGAAAGATATGGACATCTATCAAAGAATCTGATTTCTTTAGAATAGGTTGTATGCGCAACTCAATGGTAGACTTGAATATATTGAGGCTTCTGCAGATCACATGTAAACCTACAACTGCTCCTAAAATTATTCCGGTTACTTGGCATACTCCTCTGAATAATTGGACCAAAGTCAATACGTGCCTTGGGAGCGCCGGGAGCAGATGGCGGAGGGGGCATTTTTAGAAATTCGGCTGGTTTTACAAAAGGCTCATTTGCTTTTTCGTTGGGAAATGAATTTGCTTTCGCAGCTGAAATAGCGACTGCCATTATGGCAGTAGATATAGCTTGGAAGAGAGGATGGATTCTTTATGGTTGGAGTGTGACTCTACTTTTGTGGTTCAACTTTTTACTTCAAAATCGAAGAACGTTCCTTGGGAGTATCTACATGATTGGTTATCTTATCTTCATCAGATTTCTAAGATGAATTTTCAAGTCTCTCATATTTATAAGAAGGAATCCGAGTTGCCGACTTACTTGCAAAATACGGAGCTACAGCTGCATCTTATATTTGGTGGTCTTCTGTGCCAAATTTTTGTAATTCTGTAATTTATCAAGATTTTAGTAGGCATACATCTTATAGATCCTGCTAGTTGTTTTGGTTTGTTTTGTAAAACTTTTTACTTTATCTTTAATATATTTTTTGGTTTTTAGAAGCGTGATGCAAACGCTAAGAGGGTGTCAACCTAGTTGAGATGCTCGGGTGCGTTTCTTGATTTCTAAAATCCAAGCTTTTACTCAAAAAAAATCCAAGCTAATAAAATTGGTATGATATGATAGAAATTTTAAAACCGGACTATCAATTATCGTTTTGATTGTTAAATTGCTAATTGATTATATTATTTTAAATCTGAAAAAATACGATATTTTATTATAATTGGCTTGGTATTAATAATCGGGTTAATATCATAAAAATTCACCAACTTTACACGTTTTTTCATTTTAATTACGCCGTTTAAAAATCGTCATTTTCATACACAAACTATCAATTTTTCCCAAATCCATACACCGTTCAAAAATCCGGTGAAAATTGTTGAGTTGGCAATCAGATAGTGACATGCCATAACGAACCAAATAGTGAGACGTCAACAATTTTCGCCGGATTTTTGCAGGGTGTATGGATTTGGGAAAAATTGGTAGTTGTTGTATGAAAATGATGATTTTTAAACAACATGATTAAAATGAGAAAACGTGTAAAGTTTATGAATTTTTATGACATTACCCCTTAATAATTATATTCTAAAAACGGTAATTAATTTATAGTTTAAATTCATATAATTACTTAATATATAAGTTAGCTTGATAGTTTAGGTAACTCGGCTAACCCACTATTTGGAAATCGAATTAATATATTATTTAATAATTATTTAAATAATATTTTTCGAAGCGGATTTTAAAGCGAGAACTCAATAGACTTGTTTTGTTTGTGACTTATAATTTATTTGAGTACTGTGTTTACTCTGTGCGGCTATACCTTAACTTATTAATTGTGCTAGTTCTATGTGATGTCTAATACTCTCTAGAATTAAGGTCCGTTTTAATAATTATTTATATATTTTTAGACTCGTCGACTGTTCGTGCTTCTGAGGCGAGCCATGATTAGGTCGCTTGCCAGTTATCACATGGATAGCAACCAGTGAGTTTATATTTACTATTTACCGCTATATTAGGTAAATTGTTATTTTGCTATATATATATTGTATACGCATATTTCGAAATGTTTTCTCATTATGGCTCTTAGTCGGAACATGCTACCTGATGGGCATCATTAGGACTGCGTGGGCACCAGTATTGATCTGGTAAGATAAATTATGATTTGGGGTAACTCGGTGGTACCCTAACTCTCGGGACCTAGTAGAGTAACTCGGTGTAGCTCAGCTCTCGGGTCTTTAATTATGGATTAAGTACTATCAGTGTAACTCGGTGTAACTCAGCTCTCGGGACCAGGCATTTTGGATTAAAGTATACAAATTATATATTTGTGGTTTAGGGTTCCAACTATTAATCATAATGGTGATATAAAATGTTTTAAAGGTTTTCCACTTAATAAATGTAAATAGTGGTATGAAATTATCTCAGTATATCTGACCCCGTTGTTATCCCTATTTTCTAGGTTTATGATTTTGAGTGAGTCAGCCGATCTCTGATTCTTTATTTTTCCTTGGAGGTTTTTATTTCTTTTAATAAAGCTGTCAAACTAATTTCATTATTTGACCGCAGTAGATATTAGAAGTCTTTATTAGTCTACTTTATTGTCGGATTGGTCTGACTGGTTTTATTATTGTTCGGCATTATATTATTTAACTTTGGATTTATTATTATGCCATGTTTGGAGACTCAAAATTGATCGAGCGTTTATTTATTCAACAATTGATATTATGAATTGCTAGAATTAGGTTAGAGTCCTGGTTTCCCCCGAGTAGTGATTTTCTTGCAGGTTTATGTGTTTGTTTTTTCGTAAGGCTAGTTACAGGTTTTGTTACTACATTATCCATACCCTAGCGCCGGTCGCGATCCATGAAATTGGGTCGTAACACGTTTTGAGCTGAGATTAATTATAATTTAAGGAAAAGTGATTTAATAAATTAATTATCATTTTATCTCGATAATTAATTTATTTTAGATAATTTGGATAGCCAATTTAACAACATTCGGAAAATGTTATTTAACGTACAAAAAATATTATCGTATCTTCATTTCATTTGAAGATAGAAAATTAAAATCCTGCTTGCTTGGCTGTTTTTGGGGCTGTTCCGCAGTCCCCAAAGCAGTTCAGGGAAGGGAGTTTGGGTACATTTTTTGACCTCCTACGCATACCGGATGATGTTCGAACCTAAACAGAAGTTTTAGACGGTGTTGTAGACAATAAGAATATTCAATTTGTTTAGTAATCGAACTGTTTTAAGTAAGAGTTTTGATAGACCGAAGTTGGCTAAAAAAACGGTTTTTGAAAAGTTGAGTTTAATTAGGAATTTCATTAGGTCGATAATTTATCAGTTATTCGGACAATGTTTTGAGCTGAGATTAATTATAATCAAAGGCAAAAGTGATTTAATAAATTAATTATTGTTTTATCCCGATAATTAATTTATTTTAGCTAATTCGAATAGCTAATTAAATAACATTCGGAAAATGTTATTTAACGCAGAAAAAATGTTATCGTATCTTCATTTTATTTGAAGATAGAAAATTAAAACCTTGCACGCTTGGCTGTTTTTGTGACTGTTCTGCAGTCCCCAAAACAGCTTAGGGAAGGAAGTTTGGGTGCGTTTTTTTAACTCCCTACGCGTATCAGATGAAGTTCAAAACTAAACGGAAGTTTTTGACAGTGTTGCAGAAAATAAGAATGTTCAATTTGTTTAGTAACCAGACTGTTTTTTGTTAGCGTTTTGATAGCCCGAAGTTGGCTGGAAATGCGGTTTTTGAAAAGTTGAGTTTAACTAGGAATTCTGTTAACTCGATAATTTATCGGTTATTCGGACAACGTTTTGAGCTGAGCTTAATTATAATCATAAAAAAAGTGATTTAATAAATTAATTATTATTTAATCCTGATAATTAATTTATTTTAGCTAATTTGGATAGTCAATTAAAAAACATTCGGAAAATATGATTTAACGTATGAAAAATATTATCGTATCTTCATTTCATTTAAAGACAGAAAATTAAACCCTTGCTCGTTTGGCTATTTTTAGGGCTGTTCTGCAGTCCCCAAAATAGCTGAGGGAAGGGAGTTTGGGTGCGTTTTTTTAACCCCTACACATACCGAATGAAATTTGAACGTAAACAGAAGTTTTAGACGGTGTTGCAGATAATAAGAATGTTCAATTTGTTTGGTCATCAGACTGTTTTAAGTAAGTGTTTTGATAGTTCGAAGTTTGCTAGAAAAGTAGTTTTTGTAAAGTTGAGTTTAACTAGAAATTTTGTTAGCTCGATAATTTATCGGTTATTCGGACAACGTTTTGAGTTGAGGTTAATTATAATCATATGAAAGTGATTTAATAAATTAATTAATTATCATTTTATCCTGATAATTAATTTATTTTAGCTAATTAAATAACATTCGGAAAATATGATTTAAACATAAGGAAAATGTTATCATATCTTCATTTCAGGGAAGGGAGTTTGGGTGCGTTTTTTGACCACCACGCTTACCAAATAAAGTTTGAACCTAAACAGAAGTTTTAGAATGTGATGCACACATTAAGAATGCTCATTTTTTTTGGTAATCATACTATTTTAAGTAAGCGTTTTTATAGCCCGAAGTTGGCTTGAAAAGCGGTTTTTGAAAAGTTGAGTTTAACTAGTAATTTTGTTAGCTCGATAATTTATCGGTTATTCAGAAAACATTTTGAGTGGAGATTAATTATGATCATAGGAAAAGTGATTTAATAAATAAATTAATTATCATTTTATCCGATGATTAATTTATTTTAGCTAATTTGGATAGCTAATAAACTAACATTCGGAAAATGTTATTTAACGTACGGATAAATTAAGGAGCTTCAATCTCGGATAGTAATCTATGGCCATAGCATGTTGTGTTGGAGTAGCTTCAATTTCGGCTAGTAATCCCTTTTGGTTGTCCGGCGCCTTCTTGAGTCGACTCGGAAAAGGAACTTTTGGTACATAAGGAGGAGGAGGTGGTGGTCTAATATAAGGAGCTTCAATCTCAATTACCACATCCTCACTAGCACTTAACTCACTATAACTTGGCTCATCCTTAACCACCATAGGTCTCTTGCCATGAGGTCGTCAAGAGCTTTTCTGCTTCTAGGATCAATGTCCTTGAATTGCTCTCTGTGATTAGACTCGGTTGTAGTTGATACGCTACATTGTGCTCCACTTTGCATAAAAAGCGCTATTTGAGCAATTTGAGCCTCCATGCGACGACTAGTGGCGACATAAAATTTCTCACTTTGTCTCGCCTCGAGCTCTCTTTGCTTGCTATTAAGTTCCATTCAATCCAACTTCTCCAAGATCTTATCAAGCATACTATCCTCATAAAAAAATTCATTTTGTTGAAAGTCATGGGATTGTTGTGATTTATTTTCAAAATTAGAGTTGAAATCCCATTGGTTTTGATGTGGGTGATGACTTGAATTGAAATTCAAGTTTTTATTAAAGTTCTCCCAATTGTTGTTCCAACCAAAGTTTGATTGGTTGTTCCACCCTAGATCATACATGTCGGAATATAGGTCACTGTCTTGCCATTGATCACCCACATAATTGGCATGATCATTCCAATCTGTATAGAGATTAGGACACATACATCCAATATGAGCAAAATCCCCACAAATTTCACAATTCGAATCCCATGTCATTGCTCATGTCTAAATAGATTCACCATAAAATCAATATCTGTAGATAAACCAACAAATGCACAAATTTCCTGCACAACCAAAAAAAATAATACCACATGTAAAATCCAATAAAAATAAAAGAAATAAATAAACTAAATAAAAATAAATGCTAACACACCCAAGAATTCTTGACTCTTAATCTATTAAATACGCAATTGTCCCCGGCAACGGCGCCAAAAACTTGTTGATGCTAAACCGCAAGTGACTGTATCGCGCAAGTAATATAATCCGGAAGTACGGATATCGATCCCACAGAGACAATGGACTTAATGACTAATTTTAAGAATTATTTTGACCGGTTAGCTGCGAAAATGATTTGAAAATTTGTGACCAAAATAATTAAAAGAAACCAAGTAACAAATAAATTAAAATAATTAAAATTAATAAAGTTAAAATGATTTAAAGACTAATATTTGGAAATAATAAGAGTAAAAGGTTCAAGGGTTGAAAATTCCGAATAAGAATATAAAATCATGAACAATGAATATATTGGTGATTATCTAGAATCGAGCTATTCTAAAATATCAAATCCCGCTCTCTCGAGTCTTAAAGACCGAAACGATCACAACTCAGTTGTATTGCCAAATTATAGTTCATGCTAGTTTAAAGCACATATAGCTCTCTCTCGAGTTACTATAAATAAAAATAAGTAAATAACCAATTAATAAGCAAATTACTCACTCTCGTGTTATAATGAAGCTAGTCAAATGATTAAATGATATTTATTAAGAAAACCCTTAAGAACACGAATTCATTAACTCACTCTCGTGTTATTAATTCATACGTTGTTGATCAACTGATCTATTTTAACTAAGCTCTCTCGAGTCAGAATTAAAACGTAGGGCATTGAATGAATTGATCAAATACATTCAAGTATGAAGAATATTAATCACCACCAAATTTTAACACCTATTAATTAATCAATAATTAACTCGCTCTCGCGTTATTAAAAACCTATTAACCAACTAAATTGTGATTATGAAGCAAACTTAAGATTACTTAAATTCCAACCCACTTTCGTGGCGTTGTCCTTTAAGTTTCCAATTACTTATGTATATTTAACTAACAATTTCTCAATTAGTTAACTAAACATGCAACATGAATCAATTTCTCAATTTAATCCAAGCATTAAGTTCAATAATCGAAACACAATAAATCACCAATATATTCAAAGTCAATCAATTATATAATTAAACGCTCATATCAACCCTCGAATAAAAAGTTTAGTTGCCCATTGTCATATGTATTATAACAATGGATAAGTTACACCTTGAGTACATAAGAGATAGAAGATAGAAATAATTTATACTAAAAGTCTAACTACTATATGTCTAAGTCTAAGTGACTCTAACTATTTTTGTACATGTTTTTCATTACACAAATGAGGTCTATTTATGGAGCCACTAGGAGTGGAGTTCAAGCCAAAGATATCATCCTTCCATATAGAGCTTGAGTGATGATCAAGTTGAACATATCTTCTTTCCTTGGAGTAATGATCAAATCCTTCCATAATCGTCTTGAGTGGATCAATCTTGACTTATTTTGTTTTCAAAAAAGCATATCTTCTTCCCTTAATGAGCTTCTAACTTATTGTCAAAGCTCATTTCTTTGGGTGTAAGTCAAGGAAGATCACTTTTTGAATGTGAATCAAGCTTGTGTCGCTTATGGAAGGTCTATGAGTGCTCACCAAGGCCCCACACTTCCCAAAACTGTCAAAAATGGAGGTTGTGGGCTGGCTTCGGGCCGGCCGAAGGGCTGTTCCACCCAAATCCTCTGACTTTTGCCGATTCTCTTTTTGGTTCGCAAGTGTTCTATTTTGGAGGCCGATTTCGAGCCGGTTCAAGTCCGTGTTTTGACTTTGTTTCTTCATGAAAGTTGTAGATCTATCTCTTAACTTTCCATGACATGTTTAATCACATGATTTGGATATTTATTGCTCCAGATATGATCCAAATACGGAGATTTGTCCGGATTTTCAGCTTTTCGATCTAAACTTTCAGCGACTGATTTAGCGGCTATTTTGCTTGCACTTAGACTTGATTTTTCATTCTTCTTCTTCTTCATGGAACTGATAGAATCACTCCTTCTTGGCTTTCACTTTATGTAAGCTCTATTTATTCAATTAGACTCCAAAAATGCTATGCATTTACATTTTATATTAAAAATTTAAAACAAGTAAAAATAACTATATAAGCTTCTATTTTACGCAATAAAGCACTAAAATATAGCGAATAATGATATGTAAATTTTGTAAAATATAAGCTTATCAACAAACAACAAGAAATTACCTTTCCGAATAGGAGAAAGACAAAGGGAAGCTCAAACCAAAACGAAATACCACAACTAGCAGAAACAACTGAAAACCATAGCGAATCATCACGAGGCACATTCATCATCTTCCAAATCCATTTGAATAACAAATAACGATTTTTCAAATGAAGAGGAACAATATTAAGGCAACCGTCATTAAAAGGATAGAAAACGTCCCGCCCAGGTCATATTACCGAAGTAATTGCCAACAACAGCCCCACTCCAAAGAAATTTACGCATAAATTTCTCTAGGTAGCTAATCACTGAAGCAGGAGCACAAAACGAGAACATGTAATATACCGGTAAGCTACTCAATACGGACTTAATAAGAACCAATCGACTTGCAGGCGACAACAGACTTCCCCTCCAAGAAGAAAGCTGGGTTGAAAATGAATGAATTATCGGATCCTATTGCTTCACATTCAATTTTTTAATAGACAAAGGCAATCCTAAATAAGTAATAGGAAAATGCTCTATTTTACAAGATAGAATATCAGCCGCCAAACTCATAGAATAATCGTCCATATTGATACCTGTAATAGATGACTTATGGAAATTAATTTCCAACCCAAAAATCAATTCGAAACAGTGCAAAATACGCCTCAAATTCCTTACTTTTTCCAAATCATTAAGAAGGAAAACCAAAGTATCGTCTGCAAACTGTAAAAGCAAAACCGGGTTAGTGTACCCCTCAATTTGAATCCCATCAATAAAACTCTAGAGATAGCTTTCGAAAAAATAGCACGCAGACCCTCAATTGCTATAACAAAGAGAAGAGGCGATATTGGATCATCTTGGCGCACACCTTTCTCCATAAAAAATTTTCAGAAGGAGAACCATTAACCAACACAGCCAAATGAGAAGAACTGAAAAGAGAGGAAATCCAATTAATCCAAGAACCGTCAAAATTCATTCGCTTAAGCATAGAAATAATAAAGGACCAAGAAATTGAACCAAAAGCTTTTTTGAAATCCAGTTTAATCATATAAACCTTCTCCCCACGAGAATGAACCAGATGAATTATTTCTGAAGCGATTATATGGCAATCATGAATGTTTCTCCCTTTAACAAACCCATAACATTCTGAAATAATCGAGGGGAGAACAGGAGCAAGTCTGTCTGCTAGCACCTTCGAAATCCACTTCCTTATACCATTACCCAAACTAATTGGTCGAAAATCAACAATAGCAGAAGCTCCTTTAATTTAGGCAACAGAACCAAAAAAGCGGTATTTAATCCGACTGGAAAGTAGCCTGAATTGTAGAAAACGGAAAAAAGATCCAAAATGTCATACCTTGCCTTACTTAGCACGAGATTGACGGTTATTTAAAATATATTTATCTCCAAACCAACATTTTAAAACGTGTTCTATAAATAATTAAGCACAAATATATATGAAAAACTTTTATACAACATTTTATTTAAACCATTCTATGAAAACTAAGTATTGTTACAAACTTTTATGCATATGATTCAAAATATATATTTAGGTACAAATAAGTTTATTATAAACAAAAACATCAAGGCATCTCAAAACTCGGAGATGTGGCCAACCTCTATGTCTCAAGCCCAAACTCTAAGCCCAACTCCCTCTCTAGTCAACTGTACTGTAGATTGCCTTGCTAACTGAAAAGGTTTTAAAACAACTAAAATGAGCGAAAGCTCAGTGAATAGACATAACAAGCATAAAACATTTATATACTTAAAGTAAGTATATCATATAATGACGAATACTAGAAAACAGTTCAATACAACACAAAATACTTGTAAAATTCATCACGAACACATTTACAAATATAAACGATATCAAAACAATTTCACTTTAAATATGAAATGTAGTTCGTATCAATCATCAATTATAAGATTGATATATTACCCTGTAACAATAATATAAACCATAGACTTGTAATCAGGAACACAACACTGATCTACAGTCTAACCAACATATCTAGGAGCACTTGATGGCTAACCCTTCTCCATCATTAGCACGGCTCAGCCCTTCTCCCTTCACTGACCATCAATCAAGTGCCCTGTGACAAATGCGCATAGACACTCACAATATCTCACATGTGCATATAACTAACTTAGCACATAACCAAGTGCATATCACAACTCAGCACCACTCAAATATGTACCATTACAGAGTAGGCATATCATATAACAAGAATTCTCAAATCATTTCATCAAAACGCAATACAATTCAATAGTAAAACCATTTCAAATTCTCATTCAAAAGTTAACCAAATCAAACGAATGTTGAATTGCCGAAAGGCATTATACATTCATAAACAAATAATCACTATATAAAAAGCATCAAAGCTTTACTAAAATCAAATACTTATATAGATTTAAATCAATACTTTCATTATAAACAACATTTGCAAAAGATAGTATTCGAAACATTTAAACAAGACATTTCATCGAACACCTTTCATGCATTTCAAAACAACCATATATAACCATTTAAAACACAATAAACCTTGTCATTTTGAATATCAAAGTAACATATTGATTTCAGCAGCAAGGGCTAGTATATCTACTCACCAAAATTGCTTCCAAAACACACACCACGGGTTCACCGTTTCGCCTACTTCGCACCGGCACTTTTTTTCCCTTATCCGCACCTAAACCATATAAATGTAGACTATAGTCAAGTATTAAGTTTATATATACTCCCTATTGTACTTTCCAAATATACTATATACCCATTATACAACCCTTTGGATCAATTCTATATGAAAATGCATGAAAAGGAACAAAGTATCAATTCTGCCTACTAAGGCAGAACATATGTCTTGTACTAAACATGCTATAAAACTCAATATATAATCAATTGGATCAAACCCTTTGGCATAATTGTAGCCCTGTGAGTCTAGAATCATAATCAAAAGAAATATTCTTATTTCAATATCTAAGCAATGAGTTATACGAGTTTTAGTGAGGTGTGCTTAGACTGTCTTCACAGCTGAAGCAATAAAATGTCATGGTAAATTAAGGTATTAATAAGACCGAACCAGATTAACCTTAAAGAATAAAAGTTTTAGGAGACGCACTTAAGGTTCTGTAGAATCAAAAATTAATCAGTTTGGAGTTATAAATCCCACTATATATCCCTCGCAATAAGCTGGAATTTCTGGATTTAAAAACAGAACATGCTATTTCTTGTGTAAGCCCTAGATAAACAAGTTTAAAAGATGAATAACTTACCAATTGAGCTTGATTTCCTTCTTAGACTTCAAGAACTCAGAGAATTGATGTTTTAGGGTTTAGTTTAGGTCTGAATGAATGAAATTTTGTTTGAATATCTTCCACATTTTGTATACATATACTAATTAGCAAGTTACTAAAATAAGAATAGGTTATTAACCTAACTTGGGCACATAATCAAAATATAAGGGCATTATTGACATTTAGACTATCTAGATATACTCTAAATATAAAGTTCTTTTAGGCCCTTGATGCTATACTTACCATATCCTTTAATCCTCGAGTCTTTTATTTCGTTCAATTACATCAACTCAATTTAACTAATCGTAATTTTTGTTTTCAATTTAAATTTTGACATCTAAAATGCCTATATCCTTAATTCAATTTCTCTTTTATAATAATTATACATGATATGCAATGCATAATGAATTCTAAATAAAATTAATTAATAATTCTAAACGAGATTAGGTTACGGTTATGACACAAAATGTCTCCTTTCAAAATCTTCCAAGCTCGCTTGTAGAAAAAGAAATTAAAACCGCGAGGGCCCGGGGATTTATTATCGTCGAAGCTCGAAAGAGCTAAGAAAATTTCTGACTCCAAAAAGGGAGAAGTAAGATAATTAGCCTACTCATCCGATAGATTTTCAATTGGCAAAAAGGTGGGTTGTGCTTCTTTTGCTTGATACATTCTTATAGAAAGAATGAACATGCTTCTTAATATCATCCGAATCCGAGTAAAGAACATTATTAACCCAAATTTCTGAGATAAGATTAGATCTAGACCGAATAGTGGCTATCGAATGATAATACTTTGTATTCCTTTCCCCAAACTGATTCCAGTTTAATCTAGATTTCTGAAGCCACAATGAATCAAGTTGCCGCGATACCTTATCGAATTCAACATGAAGAGAAGATAATAATGTCAGCTCCGAATCATCCAAAGGCCGAGCATCAGCAGTATAATCCAAATCAGTAATTGATTTCTGGACAGCCCCCAACTTCGAATTCAAGTCTCCAAAATGATTCTTATTCCACAATTTTGATTACCGATCTTAATTCTTTCAACTTAGCAACAAGATTTCTTTTAGCAATAGATTCAGAGATAACAGCCTATGAACTATCAATAAGCGAGAAAAACTGAGGGTGAAACCACCAAGCATTGATAGACTTAAATGGTTTAGGACCCCAATCCGATATAACTTCTGAACAAAATAAGAGGAGAACATGATCCAAAAACAATCTCGCTAAAGCCTTAAGAGAAAGCTTCGGCCAAATGTTAAGGGAACTATATGAAACAAAACACCTATCAATTTTCGACCGCGACAATTTGTTATACCAAGTGAAGAAACGCCCTTGTAAAGGAACTTCGAACAAAGAAGAAGAATTAATAAAATTCGAGAAATCCTTCATAGAATTTGAAAAACCGAGCAGTTCAGCCTCTCACACGGATCCATAATTTCATTGAAATCCCCCAATAGAATACAAAGCTTGTCAGACTCAATTTATGTACTAATATCTTGCCAAAAAATTAAACGATCCCTTGGGCAATTACTTGCATAAACCAAAAGCTACCTAATAAACCTTGAAGAAGTAATCAATCTAGTAGGAGAAATCAATAGTTTACTCCAAATCAAAACCAAGCCACCAGAAGCACCTTGAGATGGAGCAAAAGTTAAAATTAGAATTATGCCAAAGTCTCCTTATTTCAAACTCGTCAAAACCCTTTTTTTTGTTTCAATCAATCCAATCCAAGAATCGATAAGTTATTATTAAGAACCAATGATCGAATAACCCGTTGTTTTCTAGAAAAAGAAAGCCCCCCTCTGCAATTCCAAGAGATAATATTTAAAGAGCACGACATGAAAAAATCAATAACCTGGAAAGAGATCCACAGATCAAGCAGACTTCAAAAAGTCCTGCTGATTACTACGAGTTAATAAACCCAAGATAGCTTCTTCATGTTCAGCTGCAAACAGAACCAGTTCCAGACCAATATTCCACGTCCTCCTTGCTTCTACTACCTTATTAGCTGCTGCAAAATTAAGTTTGGTCCTATGTCTAATAATTGCATTCGAGAAGGATGAATCCGAACATCCTGTACGAGTTAGATTGGAACATAAATTTCCCTTTCTATCAATTCGTTTAAATTTCGTCCTCGTTTCAATAAAGCCCATAAAACCTGTTGGAGTATGACCTGTTGGGGAGCCATAACTTGATGGAATACTCCTTTCCATATTAAGACTATTCTTTGAATTAGAATTAACCTGTTTCTCCATAACAGCAGAAGCATTTGCACAGATCGCATCATAGGCTGAGTTATGCAACAGAAACGCTGGTGATGATACATCTGACAACTCTTTCTTTTCTAAAGAATTCAGAAAATTCTCCTCCACTGGTTTATCCGAGATTGAAAAAGATCCATGACTTCTCGAAGAATCATCATTAGAGTCTGATTCCAGACCATCCCATTCCTCCAAAACTATTGGTAAGTGTGATTCAGAAATATGTATAGGAAATTCCTTATCAGCAAAAACTAACTGGACAGTTTGATGGATATTGTCTCTAGTAGTGCTAATCAAAACGGATCCTGTGTCTAATCTCTCCTTAGAAATAACCATAGGATGAACAGCAATAGAAACACCCAATCGATTCCCAACTTGCATGAATGAGTCCTCTTCCTATGCACCCGGGATACCAACAATATTAATCCAAATAAACTTGCTACTGCTCACATATAATCTGTCACAAGGCTTAAAAGAAGTAAAGAAGTCCAACAATGAGGGAAACATGATGGATTCAAAAACTACTCTTTCATCCTTAAAACGAAACCTAAGAATAATATTATCAGACCCACCCACAAAAGACATCGAAACATAATCAACATTCTTAGCTTGCAAGTAAGAGGAGACTTGTAATAAAGAACTGATATGTTTAATCGTCATGATAAGAGATTCTGAGAAGTCTGATAACATATTCAAAGGTGGAGTGTAGACTATAGGGTCAGCTTTCAGCACCTGAACAAATGACCTGCTATCTCGGATTGAAGGTTTGAAAATATGTTGTTGTTTCTGCCTATTCTGCTGAACTGATCGAGCTAGATATTTTTCCTTCAAACCATTATTCTCTAAAACCCTAGCTGGATATCTAGTGTCAAACACCTTATTACGATAATACCCAATACATAACAAATTCAATCTAGCTTTAACGGTGCTGATATCTTCCTCCGGATTAGGTCGAAAAAACCCAAATCGTTTGTTCCTAACGTTCCGTTTCCTTGCTAAAGTAACCCTACCAGCAACACCAAACTTCAAAAAAGCCTGTTGATGGTTAACATAATTCCAATTGTCTGGGTGATTCTCAAAGTAAAAGACTGGTGATTGAGCTGCTGAATGATGGTTAGGTGATAGAAAGGTTGCCCGAGTACGATGGTTGAGGGGTGGTTTAGGGTTGGAGTTAGGGTTTGGATGCGTTTTTTGACCGCTGCGTGTACCTGATGAAGTTCGAACCTAAACGTGTATTTTAGACGGTGTTTCAGACAATAAGAATATGTTTAATTAGTTTGGTAATCGGACTGCTTTAAGTAAGCGTTTTGATAGTCCGAAGTAGGCTGGAAAAGAGATTTTTGAAAAATTGAGTTTAACTAGGAATTATTTATCTTGATAATTATAATCACAAAAAAGTGATTTAATAAATTAATTATCATTTTACCCCGATATATAATTTATTTGAGCAAGTTTGGATGGTTAATTAAATAACATTTGCAAAAAGTATTTAACGTATTAAAAATGTTATCATATCATTATTTCATTTGAAGACAGAATATTAAAATCCTACTTGCTTGCCCGTTTTTGGGGCTGTTTTGCAATCCCCAAAACAGCTCAGGGAGGGGAGTTTTGGTGCGTTTTTTGACCCCTACGCGTACCGGATGAAGTTCGAACCTAAATGGGTATTTTTTACGGTGTTTAAGACAATAAGAATGTTCAATTAGTTTGGTAATCAGACTGTTTTAAGTAAGCCTTTTAATATCCCAAAGTAGGTTGGAAAAGAGATTTTTGAAAAGTTGAGTTTAACTAGGAATGTTTTAGCTTGATAATTTATCAGTTATTCAGACAACGTACATAATTTTTAAGCTTGACAAGAATGTTCAATTTATCGGTTATTTAATGTATGGAAAATGTTATCATATCCTCATTTCATTTAAAGACTGAAAATTAAAACCCTGCTCGCTTGGCCGTTTTTGCGGCTGTTTTGCAGTCCCCAAAAAAGCTCAGGGAGGGGAGTTTGGGTGCAGTTTTTTTGACCCCATACGTGTACCAGATAAAGTTTGAACCTAAACGGAAGTTTTAGACGGTGTTGCAGACAATAAGAATGTTCAATTAGTTTGGTAATCAGACTGTTTTATGTAAGCGTTTTGATAGCCCGAAATACGCTGGAAAATGGATTTTTAAAAAGTTGAGTTTAACTAGGAATATTTTTAGCTCGATAATTTATCGATTATTCGGACAACGTTTTGAGTTGAGATTAATTATAATCACATCAAAAGTGATTTAAGAAATTAATTATCATTTTATCCCGATAATTTATTTATTTGAGCTAATTTGGATGGCTAATTAAATAACATTCGCAAAATGTTATTTAACGTACGGAAAATGTTATCATATCCTCATTTCATTTGTAGACAGAAAATTAAAACCCTGCTCGCAAAGCCGTTTCTGGGGCTATTCTGCAGTCCCCAAAACATTTCAGGGCATGGAGTTTGGGTGCGTTTTTTTGACCCCCTACGCGTACCAGATGAAGTTCGAACCTAAACAAAGTTTTAGACTGTGTTTCTGACAATTATAATGTTCAATTAGTTTGGTAATCATACTATATTATGTAAGGGTTTTGATAGCCCGAAATAGGCTGGAAAAGGGATTTTTGAAATGTTGAGTTTAACTAGGAATTTTGTGAGCTCGATAATTTATCGGTAATTCGGACAACGTTTTGAGTTGAGATAGATTATAATCCTAAGTAAAGTCATTTAATAAATTAATTAAAGTTTTATCCCAATTATTAATTTATTTGAGCTAATTTGGATAGCTATTTAAGTAACATTCGCAAAATGTTATTTAACGTATGGAAAATGTTATCATAGCCTCATTTCATTTGAAAATAGAAAATTAAACCCTGTTCGTTTGGCGGTTTTGGGCTGTTCTGCAGTCCCGAAAACAGCTCAGGGAGGGGAATTTGGGTGCGCTTTTTGACCTCCTATGCATACCGGATGAAGTTCGAACCTTAACGGAATTTTTAGATAGCGTTTAAAACAATAAGAATGTTCAATTAGTTTGGTAATCAGACTGTTTTAAGTAAGCGTTTTGATAGCCCGAAGTAGGCTGAAAAAGGAATTTTTGAAAAGTTGAGTTTAACTAGGAGTTTTGTTAGCTCGATAAAATATCGGTTATTCGGACAAGTTTTGAGTTGAGATAAATTATAATCACAAGTAAAGTCATTTAATAAATTAATTAACGTTTTATCCCGATTATTAATTTATTTGAGCTAATTTGGATGGCTAATTAAATAACATTCGCAAAATGTTATTTAACGTACGAAAAATGTTATCATATCCTCATATCATTTGAAGAAAGAAAATTAAAATCCTGCTCGCTTGGCCGTTTTGGGGCTGTTCTGCAGTTCTGAAAACTGCTCGGGGAAGAGAGTTTGAGTGCATTTCTTGACCCCCTTACGCGTACCGGATGAATTTCGAACCTAAACGGAAGTTTTAGACGGTGTTTTAGACAATAATATGCTCAATTAGTTTGGTGATCAGACTATTTTAAGTAAGCGTTTTGATAGCCCGAGGTAGGCTGGAAAAGGAATTTTTGAAAAGTTGAGTTTAACTAGGAATTTTGTTAGCTCGATAAAATATCGGTTATTCGGAAAAGTTTTGAGTTGAGATTAATTATAATCACATGAAAAGTGATTTAACAAATTAATTATCGTTTTATCCCGATAATTAATTTATTTGAGCTAATTTGGATGGATAATTAAATAACATTCGCAAAATGTTATTTAACTTACGGAAAATGTTATCATATCCTCATTTCATTTGAAGAAAGAAAATTAAAACCCTGCTCGCTTGGCTATTTTTGGGGCTGTTGTGCAGTCCCAAAAACCACTCGGGGAGGGGAGTTTGGGTGCATTTTTTGACCTCCTACGCGTACCCGATGAAGTTCGAACTTAAACGAAAGTTTTAGACGGTGTTTCAGACAATAATATGGTCAATTAGTTTGGTAATCAGACTGTTTTAAGTAAGCGTTTTAATAGGCCGAAGTAGGCTGGAAAAGGGAAATTTGAAAAGTTGAGTTTAACTAGGAATTTTGTTAGCTCGATAAATTATCGGTTATTCGAACAACGTTTTGAGTTTAGATTAAATATAATCACATGAAAAGTGATTAAATATAATCACATGAAAAGTGATTTAATAAATTAATTATCGTTTTATTCCGATAATTAATTTATTTGAGCTAATTTAGATGGCTAATTAAATAACGTTCGCAAAAATGTTATTTAACGTGCGGAAAATGTTATTTAACGTACGGAAAATGTTATTTAACGTACGGAAAATGTTATCATATCCTCATTTTATTTGAAGAAAGAAAATTTAAACCCTGCTCGCTTGGCTGTTTTTGAGTACAGTCCTAAAAACAGCTCTGGAGCGGAGTTTGCGTGCATTGTTTTGACCCCCTACGCGTACCAGATGAAGTTCGAACCTAAACAGAAGTTTCAGACGGTGTTTCAGACAATAATATGATCAATTAGTTTGGTAATCAGATTGTTTTAAGTAAGCGTTTGGATAGCTCGAAGTAGGTTGGAAAATGGATTTTTGAAAAGTTGAGTTTGACTAGAAATTTTGTTAGCTCGATAAATTATCGGTTATTCGGACAACGTTTTGAGTTGAAATTAATTATAATAACATGAAAAGTGATTTAATAATTAATTATCGTTTTATCTCGATAATTAATTTATTTGAGCTAATCTGGACGGCTGATTAAATAACATTCGCAAAATGTTATTTAACGTACAGAAAATGTTATCATATCCTTATTTCAATTGAAGACAAAAATTTAAAACTCTGCTCGCTTGGCCGTTTTTGGGGCTGTTCTGCAGTCCCCAAAACAGCTAAGGGAAGAGAGTTTGGGTGCGTTTGTTTTACACCCTACGCGTACCGAATAATGGTCGAACCTCAACGGAAGTTTTAGACGGTGTTGAAGACAATTAGAATGTTTTATTTGTTTGGTAATCAGACTGTTTTAAGTAAGCGTTTTGATAGCCCGAACTTGACTAGAAAAGCAGTTTTTGATAAGTTTAGTTTAACTATGAATTTTGTTAGCTCGATAATTAATCGGGTATTCGGACAATGTTTTGAGTTTAGATCAACAATTATCATAGGAAAAGTGATTTAATAAATTAATTATCGTTTTATCTTGATAATTAATTTATTTTAGCTTAGTTGCATAGCTAATTAAATAACATTCGGAAAATATTATTTAACGTACGAAAAATATTATTTAACGTACGAAAAATATTATCATATCTTCAATTCATTTGAAGACAAAAAATTAAAACCCTGCTCTCTTGGCTGTTTTTGGGGCTGTTATGGAGTCCCCAAAACAGCTCAGAGAAGGATGTTTGGATATGTTTTTTGACCCCCTACGCGTACCAGATGAAATTCAAACCTAAACGCAAGTATTAGATGCTCTTACAGACAATAATAATGTTCAATTTGTTTGGTAATCAAACTGTTTTAAGTACGCGTTTTGATATCCCGAAGTTGGCTAGAAAAGCGGTTTTTAAAAAGTTGAGTTTAACTAGAAATTTTGTTAGCTCGATAATTTATCGGTTATTCGAAAAATGTTTTGAGTTGAGGTTAATTATAATCATTGGAAAAGTGATTTAATAAATTAATTATCGTTTTATCCCGATAATTAATTTATTTTTGCTAATTTTGATAGCTAATTAAATAACATTCGGAAAATGTTATTTAACGTACGAAAAATGATATTATATCTTCATTTCATTTGAAGATAGAAAATTAAAACCCTGTTCGCTTGGCTGTTTTTAGGGCTGTTCTGCATTCCTTAAAACAACTCGGGAAATGATGTTTGGGGGCATTTTTTCACCCCCTCCGCGTATCGCATAAAGTTCGAACCTAAACGGAAGTTTTAGAAGGTGTTACAAACAATAACAATGTTCAAATTTGTTTGGTAATCAGACCGTTTTGAATAAGTGTTTTTATATTCCGTGTTTGGCTAGAAAAGCGGTTTTTGAAAAATTGAGTTTAACTAGAAATTTTGTTAGCACGATAATTTATAGGTTATTCGGAAAACATTTCGAGTTGGAATTAATTATAATCATAGAAAAAGAGATTTAATAAATTAATTATCGTTTTATCACGATAATTACTTTATTCTAGCTAATTTGGATAGCTAATTAAATAATATTTGAAAAATATTATTGAACGTACGTAAAATGTTATCATATCTTCATTTCCTTTGAAGACTAAAAATTAAAACCCTGCTCGCTTGGCTGTTTTTGGGGCTGTTCTGCAGTCCCTAAAATAGCTCAGGGAAGGATGTTTAGGCGCAGTTTTTGACCTCCTATGCGTACCAGATGAAATTGAAACCTCAACCGAAGTTTTAGACGGTGATGCAGACAATAAAAATGTTCAATTTATTTGGGAATCAGACTGTTTTGAGTACGCGTTTTGATAGCCAAAAGTTGGATGGAAAAGGGGTTCATAAAAATTTGAGTTTAACTAGGAATTTTGTTAGCTCGATAATTTATTGGTTATTCGAAAAACGTTTTGAGTTGAGATTAATTATAATCATAGGAAAATTGATTTAATAAATTAATTATCGTTTTATCCCGATAATTTATTTATTTTAGCTAATCAAATAAAATTCAAAAAATGTTATTTAATGTACGGAAAATGTTAGCATTTATTTATTTTATTTGAAGACAGAAAATTAAAACCCTGCTCGCTTGGCTGTTATTAGGAATGTTCTACAGTCCCCAAAACAGTTCAGGGAAGGATGTTTGGGTTTGTTTTTTGACCCCCTACGCGTACTAGATGAAATTCAAACCTAAACGGAAATTTTAGACGGTGTTGCAGAAAATAAGAATGTTCAATTAGTTTGGTAACCAAACTGTTTTAAGTACATGTTTTGATAGCCCAAACTTGGCTAGAAAAGCGGTTTTTAAAAAATTGAGTTTAACTAGGAATTTTGATAGCTCGATAATTTATCGGTTATTCTGTCAACATTTCTAGTTGAGATTAATTATAATCATAAGAAAAATGGTTTAATAAATAAATTATTGTTTTATCCCGATAATTAATTTATTTTAGCTAATTTGGATAGGTAGTTAAATAAAAATTTATAAAATGTTATTCAACGTACATAAAATGTTATCATATATTCATTTTATTTGAAGGCAGAAAATTAAAACCCTGCCCGCTTGACCGTTTTTAGCGCTGTTCCGCAGTTCCTAAAACAACTCAGGGAGGGGAGTTTGGGTGCGTTTTTTAACCCCTTGCACGAATTGGATGAAGTTAGAACCTAAACGAGAGTTTTAGACAGTGTTGCAGACAATAAGAATGTTCAATTATTTTTGTAATCAGACTATTTTAAGTAAGCGTTTTGATTGCCCGAAGTTGGCTAAAAAAGCAATTTTAAAAAAATGAGTTTCACTACGAATTTTGTTAGCTCGATAATTTATCGGTTATTCAGACAACATTTTGAGTTGAGATTAATTATAATCATAGGAAAAGTGATTTAATAAATTAATTATCGTTTTATCCCGATAATTAATTTATTTTAGCTAATTAAATAACATTCGGAAAATGTTATTTAATGTACGCAAAATATTATCATATGTTCATTTCATTTGAAGATAGAAAATTAAAAACCTGTTCGCTTGGCTGTTTTTGGGGCTGTTCTGCATTCTCCAAAACAACTTAGAAAAGGATGTTTGGGTGCGTTTTTTGACCCCCTGTGCGAACCAGATGAAGTCCGAATGTAAATGAAAGTTTTAGACGGTGTTGTAGACAATAAGAATGTTCAATTAACTTTGTAATCAAACTATTTTAAGTAAGCGTTTTGATAGCCCGAAGTTGGCTAGAAAAAGAATTTTTGAAAAGTTGATTTTGACTAGGAATTTTGTTATCTCGATATTTTATCAATTATTCGGACAACGTTTATAGATCAGATTAATTATAATTATAGGAAAAGTGATTTAATAAATTAATTATCGTTTTATCCCTATAATTAATTTATTTTAGCTAATTTGGAGAGGTTGTTAAATAACATTCGGAAAATGTCATTCAATGTACGGAAAATTTTATCATATCTTCATTTCATGAAAAAATAGGAAATTAAAACCCTGCTCGCTTGGCCGTTTTTGGGGCTGTTTTGCAGTCCCCAAATCAGCTCAGGGAGGGCCGTTTTTAGGTGCGTTTTCGACCCCCTGCGCGTACCAGATGAAGTTCGAACCTATACAGATGTTTTAGAAGATGTTGTAGAAAATAAGAAAATTAAATTTATTTGGTAATCAGACTGTGTTAAGTAAACGTTTTGATATCCTGAAGTTGGCTAGACAAAGCGGTGTTTGAAAAGTTGAGTTTAACTAGGAATTTTGTTAGCTCGATAATTTATCGGTTATTCAGACATCATTTTGAGTTAAGATTAATTATAATCATAGGAAAAGTGATTTAATAAATTAATTATCATTTTATCCCGATAATTAATTTATTTTAGCTAATTTGGATAGCTAGTTAAAGAACTTTCAAAAAATGTTATTCAATGTACGGAAAATGTTACCATATTTTCCTTTCATTTGAAGCCATTAAATTAAAACCTTGCTCGCTTGGCCGTTTTTAGGCTGTTTTGCAGTCCCCAAATCAGCTCAGGGAGGAGAGTTTGAGTGCGTTTTTGACCCCCTGCGCGTACCAGATGAAATTCGAGCCTAAACGGAAGATTTAGACGGTGTTACAGACAATAAGAATGTTCAATTAGTTTGGTAATCAGACTGTTTTAAGTAAGTGTTTCGATAGCCCGAAGTTGGCTAGAAAAGGGATTTTTGAAAAGTTGAGTTTAACTAAGAATTTTTTTTGCTCGATAATTTATCGGTTATTAGGATAATGTTTTGAGTTGAGATTAATTATAATCATAGGAAAAGTAATTTAATATATTAATTATCGTTTTATCTTGATAATCAATTTATTTTAGCTAATCTGGATAGCTAGTTAAATACTATTTGAAAAATGTTAATGAACGTATGAAAAATGTTACCACATTTTCTTTCATTTGAAGGCATAAAATTAAAACCCTGCTCGCTTGGCCGTTTTGGGCTGTTCTGCTGTTCGCACATCAACTCAGGGAGGGGAGTTTGGGTGCGTTTTTTGGACCCTTCATGTACTAGATGTAGTTCGAACCTAAACGAAGGTTTTGCAGACAATAAGAATATTCAATTAGTTTGGTAATTAGACTGTTTTAAGTAAGAATTTTGATTGCCCGAAGTTGGCTAGAAAAGAGATTTTTGAAAAGTTGAGTTTAATTAGAAATGTTGTTAGCTCAATAATTTATCGGTTTTTCGGACAACGTTTTGTGTTGAGATTAATTATAATCATAAGAAAAATGGTTTAATAAATAAATTATTGTTTTATCCCGATAATTAATTTATTTTAGCTAATTTGGATAGGTAGTTAAATAAAAATTTATAAAATGTTATTCAACGTACATAAAATGTTATCATATATTCATTTTATTTGAAGGCAGAAAATTAAAACCCTGCCCGCTTGACCGTTTTTAGCGCTGTTCCGCAGTTCCTAAAACAACTCAGGGAGGGGAGTTTGGGTGCGTTTTTTAACCCCTTGCACGAATTGGATGAAGTTAGAACCTAAACGAGAGTTTTAGACAGTGTTGCAGACAATAAGAATGTTCAATTATTTTTGTAATCAGACTATTTTAAGTAAGCGTTTTGATTGCCCGAAGTTGGCTAAAAAAGCAATTTTAAAAAAATGAGTTTAACTAGGAATTTTGTTAGCTCGATAATTTTTTGGTTATTCAGACAACGTTTCTAATTGAGATTAACTATAATCATAGAAAAAGTGATTTAACAAATTAATTATCTTTTTATCCTGATAATTAATTTATTTTAGCTAATTTGGATATCTAGTTAAATAACATTCTGAAAATATTATTTAACGTACGAAAAATGTTATCATATCTTCATTTCATTTGAACACATAAAATTAAAATCATGCTTGCTTGGCCGTTTTTTGGGCTGTTCTGCTGTAATACCCCAAAATATTTAATTGTTTAATTAGGCCACGTGTCCAGTTTTGACTCGTCAGAGTGGCAATATCAGAAGGATTTTCGAAAAGATTAAGTAAATACCAACCCAAGTAGGTCGGTTTCGAAAGGTCGACAATGAAGTATTTAATATTATTGTCTAGCTAGAAAGTTGCAATTTGAATTAAGAGGAGAAATGTTAAGAAAAGCCTCAAAATAAAGTTCAGGGAATAAAGTGGTAATTTAGCCACTATATTTCGAAAATGGAAATTTTGGATTTTTGACGGGAAAATATTAATATCGGAATTCGTAATATTTATCGGGTATAAATAATACGTATAAGTTATAATAAAAGAATTTATTGATTTAGCTATGGCCTAAATTGAACAAAAGGAAAGTTCAAAAGATAATTTGTAATAAAGAAAGAAAGGAGGGATCAAAGTAATCTTTTATCCAAATCATATATATGATTTTGATTTGAAAAAATGATGATCAGAAGAGAATCCAGAAGCTTCACACTACCATCGTTCCTCACCGTCGTTTCGCCGCCGTTTCTCCGTTCGAGGTCCGATTCGAGCGATTTTCGCGGCGATTTCTTCAGAATCAAGAGCTCTATCCGTTCTAAGCTTCGTTTCAAGGTAATATCTCAAAAATTGATGCTAAAAATCGAGTTGTATGGCTGTTTTAGTTAAGGATATTGACTTTGACGTTTTTAGCTCGATTTTAGCGTTTTAGTAAAAACTAAATGACGGGTTTTGTGAGAAGTGAAGTTGTTGATGTGTGGAAAAGTCAGGGTGCGGCGAAAGAGCCTGGAAACGACGTTTCCGGGTCTGTGCATAGCAAGCAGCTATGCGCCCGCATAGCATAGCTCAAGCTATGCGAGCGCATAGCCAAGAAGCTATGCGCCCGCATAGCTCAGGCTAGGCGAGTGCATAGCCAAGCTGTGCACCGCACAGCTTATACGAGCTACTCGCTCGCACAACGGGTTCGAAGGGACCAAAATGGACATTTGTCCCGATTGACCTAGGTTTTGGACATTTTCGAGTATTGAACTTTAAAAACAAATTAAGGACTCCGATGACTTAAAAAGTAAGGTTTTAGCTCGACGTTTACGATGATTTACGAAAACAAAAAACACTAAGAATGTTATACGATTCTCGAATACGAGTAGCAGTACTCATTAAGTCGTAAGTACGACTAAGAGTTATCGAACACGTGAATAACATTAAGATTTAAACTAAACCCTAAAATTTAAAAGTATTATACATATAAAGCATGAAATTCACGTCTAAGTATTAAACGCTTTATCAGACCTGTCAGCGAGAAGAGAGGTCAGTAGACGTGGGATAGCGAGAGCATATCATTACATTGACCACGTGTGTCACGACCCAAAATATTAAGCCGAGACCGGCGCTAGGGAATGGGAGTGGTAGCTCCGAAACCCGTAACAAGTCTAAAACTACTAATAATTTTTCGCAAACAAAAACATAATATCGTATATGAAATATTTTCAGAAAATTCTTTTAGATAATACAACTATAGATATTAAAATATTATATCATACTTTACATTTTAAATAAACTATTTAAAAACAATTCACAAATCATATACTGAGACCTACAGACTATTGCAGCTCTAATGAATTCATACATTGTGCAAGCCCATCGACTTCTGGCACAAAGAGAATGGTCTGTCTGATCCGACTCCAGTCACCTGAAAGACATCAAAAGTGAGGGGTCAGTATTTGAGAAAATACTAACTGAGTATACAAATTACTAACAGTATTATCAAAATACAGCATCACATGCTTAATACGTATGTAAATTCCATACATGATATAAGCACACAGCAAACATTCTTAAGTAACAAACCTTATCGAAACTCTAATCCTTGACTCGCTAAACGTACATACTTAATTTAGCTTGACCCAAATGGTCCGACCCGGGAGTCTTCACACTCAACCACGTCAGTCGCGACGTGTCTCTTAATTCCAAAGTGTGAGTCAAACTCACTGGTGGGTCCAACCCATTGGATACGGGGCTCAGGTTATCTAACCGAGTTCACTCTCGTGGGGCTCAGGTTAGTCTAACCGAGTTCACTCTCGTATCGCGTACTTTTTCTAATTATTATAATCCTGTGTAATCTTATATCATCACAAACAGTCTAATTACACTAGACTGACTCATTGGTAATCTTTTATCCTATTGACACTCAATAGGTAATTGATTCCTATAGATCTCATACTAGCTACTCATATTCAAAACAATGAATATAATGGCAATTATATAATCCATTTCATCAAACATAACATCTCATGCAAGCAAATCGTATACATGCGATGTATTGATAATAATACTAATAAGGTATGAAAATAACTTTTATAACAATAATAATAATACGCGAAAGTAAATTTGCCACTCACAGTGACCGCTTTCCGAATAATATAATAATAATAAGATCCCATGAACTTCCATTCGTCATTTGATCCCTTAGCTATTCCAGCTCGTCGACCTGGTAGCTTGTCGATACGTCCATTTTCGAGTATTGAACTTTAAAAACAAATTAAGGACTCCGATGACTTAAAAAGTAAGGTTTTAGCTCGACGTTTACGATGATTTACGAAAACAAAAAACACTAAGAATGTTATACGATTCTCGAATACGAGTAGCAGTACTCATTAAGTCGTAAGTACGACTAAGAGTTATCGAACACGTGAATAACATTAAGATTTAAACTAAACCCTAAAATTTAAAAGTATTATACATATAAAGCATGAAATTCACGTCTAACTATTAAACGCTTTATCAGACCTGTCAGCGAGAAGAGAGGTCAGTAGACATGGGATAGCGAGAGCATATCATTACATTGACCACGTGTGTCACGACCCAAAATATTAAGCCGAGACCGGCGCTAGGGAATGGGAGTGGTAGCTCCGAAACCCGTAACAAGTCTAAAACTACTAATAATTTTTCGCAAACAAAAACATAATATCGTATATGAAATATTTTCAGAAAATTCTTTTAGATAATACAACTATAGATATTAAAATATTATATCATACTTTACATTTTAAATAAACTATTTAAAAACAATTCACAAATCATATACTGAGACCTACAGACTATTGCAGCTCTAATGAATTCATACATTGTGCAAGCCCATCGACTTCTGGCACAAAGAGAATGGTCTGTCTGATCCGACTCCAGTCACCTGAAAGACATCAAAAGTGAGGGGTCAGTATTTGAGAAAATACTAACTGAGTATACAAATTACTAACAGTATTATCAAAATACAGCATCACATGCTTAATACGTATGTAAATTCCATACATGATATAAGCACACAGCAAACATTCTTAAGTAACAAACCTTATCGAAACTCTAATCCTTGACTTGCTAAACGTACATACTTAATTTAGCTTGACCCAAATGGTCCGACCCGGGAGTCTTCACACTCAACCACGTCAGTCGCGACGTGTCTCTTAATTCCAAAGTGTGAGTCAAACTCACTGGTGGGTCCAACCCATTGGATACGGGGCTCAGGTTATCTAACCGAGTTCACTCTCGTGGGGCTCAGGTTAGTCTAACCGAGTTCACTCTCTCGTATCGCGTACTTTTTCTAATTATTATAATCCTGTGTATTCTTATATCATCACAAACAGTCTAATTACACTAGACTGACTCATTGGTAATCTTTTATCCTATTGACACTCAATAGGTAATTGATTCCTATAGATCTCATACTAGCTACTCATATTCAAAACAATGAATATAATGGCAATTATATAATCCATTTCATCAAACATAACATCTCATGCAAGCAAATCGTATACATGCGATGTATTGATAATAATACTAATAAGGTATGAAAATAACTTTTATAACAATAATAATAATACGCGAAAGTAAATTTGCCACTCACAGTGACCGCTTTCCGAATAATATAATAATAATAAGATCCCATGAACTTCCATTCGTCATTTGATCCCTTAGCTATTCCAGCTCGTCGACCTGGTAGCTTGTCGATACGTCCATTTCCTATTCAAATCATATATACGTTTAATTCATAAAAGTAGGCTTAGTATTAAAACCCTAAGTTATAAACTTAGGTTTAATATAATCGTATTTCGAATATGACTCTTAACTTCGATCATATTCTAATACTTAGTTGAGATATTTGTTATATCTCTTATTCATCGATTTCTTAAACTTAGGTTGTTTATATCCCGAAACCCTAATCGAACTCGTTATGTTCAATATCCAAATTTCTCGTTTTCGAGGTCCGGGATTCACTTTTAATGTTCGACGTACTTAAAGTCGAAAATTTAGGTCGAAGCGGGGTTAAATGTCCAAACAGGCACGATTGCTGGCTGTGCCAACGTCCGAAGGGCCCCGTGCATATGCATGGCCCAGTGTGCGTTCGCACACCAAGTGTGCGTTCGCACACTGCGGTGTTCCGGGCGCTTCGCCGCTTGCCGACTTTTCCGACATGCTTCCCATTCTCTATAACACATATTCCAACTTAATTCTCACTAAAAACGATTATAGAAACGCGATTACGATTCGTTTAATTCGTTAAAACGAAATAACCCTTATTTACAAATTTTCAAAATAAAACGTCGAGCTTACCTCGATCTGAAGTTCAAAGATGATAGAGAATTGAATTCTGAACAAATCGATATAAAGAACGCTCGATTTGGACGAGAAACATCGAAATGGCGGCGGATCGAATCGATCACCAAAACCTTCTCTTTCTTTCTTCCGGATCATCTGAGCCTTTATGTTTCCTTAATCCTAAGGAAAGGATGTATATATATTTGGCTAATTGACAACTTTGATCCTTCGTTTCTTTAACTTAAACCAATTCTCTTTTAAACTTTCTAATTTAACCAGATGGTTAAATTATCCTTTTAACTCTATTACTTACGTATTATTTATATTCAAATAAATAATACTAACTCAAAATATTATTTTTCGTCCATAATCTTTTAATTGCTATTTCCGAGACTTAATTGGCTAATTTACGTTTTGGCCCTTAAACTTTTCAAAAATTGCAATTTAGCCCAAAACGCATCCGCGTCCAAATTTTAAAAGGTCTCCGATTGACCCGAAACTTTCACCACATATATTATAAAACATTTCGCGGACCTTGGCGAAATAATTTCCCTTTTCGGGACTTAACTGGTTAAAGTGCCACTTTAGTCCCTTTGAGAAAATTGCTGCAAGTGCACAGTATCAACTCGTAATATAGACTGTGAAGTCCAGATATCGTACCCACAAGGAAAGCAACTAAATACACCCAATTAAGACACTCAATTTGGATAGCGAAAAAGATAATTTGGTTGAAGTGATTTAAAATTAATAAAATTGAATTAAACAAATTTAATTTAGAATAAAATTAAGCTTTGAATAAAAAATGGGCTTAAACAATTATAAGGAAGATCAGGGATTATTAATTTTCTTTATGTCATTAATCTCATGGGATATTTGGTTTATGTTATCAATTTATGGTTCAGGCTAGTCTAATGCATCTATAACTCTCTCTCAAGCCGCTATAGATAAAAATATACAAATAACCAATTAACAGGCAAATTACTCACTGTCGTGTTATAAAATACCAAATCAAGTGATTAAATGATATTTATTAAGCAAACCTCAAGAACACGTATTCATTAACTCACTCTCGTGTTATTAATTCATACGTTGTTAATTAACTGATCTATTTCAATTAAGCTCTCTCAAGTCATAATTAAAACATAGGGCAGTGAATGAATTGGGCAAAAACATTCAAGCATTATGAGCATTAATTAACACATCATTTTAATAACAATTCAATATCTCAATATGATTAAGTATACAGAAGTCCAATTAATAATCCCCGAAAATGGGCTTAGCTACTCATATTTAAAGGAAATTCAACAATAACATATATGGAATTCATGATTAACAAGAACACAACGGTAATTGATCTCTCAATAATGTTGTACCTTAACTCTGAAATTCCAATATGTTTTGTGTAATAATCCCAAACTATAGAGTAGAAATGATACTAAAATAGACTACCTCTAATGGCTTTGTCTATGATCTGAGATGAAAACTACAAAGGTGATCTCAAAGATGTTTAAGATCCCAAAATATTATTGATCTCTAAAAGAAGATGATTTTTCTCTACACAAATGCAAGCTATTTATAAAGTTGCTAGGAGTGGAGCTTAAGCCAAGAATCTCTATTCTCTTCATGGAATTTGAGTGATGATCAAGCTTTGGATCTCTTCTTTCCATGTAGAGCGGAGTAGGGATCAAGTTCTTCTATAACCGTCTTGAGTGAATCATGGTTCACTTATCTCGTTTCCAAAGATAGCTTGATTAAATCTCATCGTGATTCATACTTTGAGTGCAAGGCAAGGAAGATCTCTTTGAGTGTGAACCCAATATATGTTGCTTATGGAAGGTGTGTCAGTGTATCGACCAAGAATCCCCATGCGATTCCCAAGAATCGGAGTTGAACTCTGAGATTAGAAATCAGCCGGCCCTTGGCCGGCTCATAGTTGTGGGCCGACTGAAGGCCGGCTGAGCTGCTGCTTCTAGCTCATTTCTGGTTCAGTTCGGTTTTGACTCGGTTCGACCCGGAACTTGGTTGGCTTTCTTGAACTTGACTTAAATTCTTCTGACTCTGATTATTTTTGCATTTTAACTCTGTTTTATTCCTAAAACTCATAAAATACTAAAAACTAGTAAATAAATGACCTCTAAATGGCGTAAAATATACACTTATCAGAGGACAGTTTGGGTGCGTTTTTTGACCCTATAAGCGTACCGGATGAAGTCGGAACCTGAACAAAAGATTTAGACAGTGTTACAGACAACATGAATATTCAATTAGGTTGTTAATCAGACCATTTTATGTAAGCATTTTGATAGCCCGAAGTAGGCTAGAAAAGGGATTTTTGAAAAGTTGAGTTTAATTAGGAATTTTGTTACCTCGATAAGTTTTCTGTTACTGGGACAACATTTCTAGTTGGGATTATTTAAAATCATAGAAAAGTTATTTGATAAATAAATTATCGTTTATCCCGTTTTTGGGGCTTTTGTGCATTCCCCAAAACGGCCTAGGGAGGGGAGTTTGGGTGCGTTTTTTGCCCCTATAAGCGTACCGGATGAAGTTGGAACTTGAAAAAAAGATTTAGACAGTGTTACAGACAAAATGAATATTCAATTAGTTTGTTAATCAAACCGTTTTATGTAAGCATTTTGATAGCCCGAAGTAGGCTAGAAAAGGGATTTTTGAAAAGTTGAGTTTGACTAGGAATTTTGCTAGCTCGATAAATTACCGGTTATTCGGACAACGTTTCTAGTTGGGATTATTGAAAATCATATAAAAATTATTTGATAAATTAATTATCATTTTATCCTGTTTTTGGGGCTTTTATGCATTCCCCAAAACAGCTCAGGGAGGGGAGTTTAGGTATGTGTTTTGACCCCCTACGCGTACCGGATGAAGTTCGAACCTGGACGGAAGTTTTAGAGGGTGTTGAAGACAATAAGAATGTTCAATTAGTTTGGTAATCAGACTGTTTTAAGAAAGAGTTTCGATAGCCCGAAGTAGGCTATAAAAGGAATTTTTAAAAAGTTGAGTTTAACTAGGAATTCTGTTAGCTCGATAAGTTATCGGTTATTCAGAAAACGTTTCTAGTTGGGATTAAATAAAATAATAGAAGAGTTATTTGATAAATAAATTATCGTTTTATCCCATTTTTGGGGCTTATCCGCATTCCCCAAAACAGCTCAGGGAGGGGAGTTTGGGTGCGTTTTTTGACCCCTTAAGCGTACCGGATGAAGTTTGAACCTAAACAAAAGATTTAGACAGTGTTACAGACAATATGAATATTCCATTAGGTTGTTAATCAGACCGTTTTATGTAAGCATTTTGATAGCCCGAAGTAGGCTAGAAAAGGGATTTTTGAAAAGTTGAGTTTATCTCGGAATTTTGTTAGCTCGATAAGTTATCTGTTACAGGGACAACATTTCTAGTTGGGATTATTTAAAATCATTTGATAAATAAATTATCGTTTAATCCTGTTTTTGGGGTTTTTGTGCATTCCCCAAAACAGCTCAGGGAGGGGAGTTTGGGTGCGTTTTTTGCCCCTATAAGCGTACCGGATGAAGTTGGAACCTGAACAAAAGATTTAGACAGTGTTACAGACAAAATGAATATTCAATTAGTTTGTTAATTAAACCGTTTTATGTAAGCATTTTGATAGCCCGAAATAGGCTGAAAAAGGGATTTTTGAAAAGTTGAGTTTGACTAGGAATTTTGCTAGCTCGATAAATTACCTGTTCTTCGGACAACGTTTCTAATTGGGATTATTGGAAATCATATAAAAATTATTTGATAAATTAATTATAGTTTTATCATGTTTTTGGGGCTTTTATGCATTCCCCAAAACTGCTCAGGGAGGGGAGTTTGGGTATGTTTTTTGACCCCCTACGCGTACCGGATGAAGTTGGAACCTCAACGAAAGTTTTAGAGGGTGTTGAAGACAATAGGAATGTTCAATTAGTTCAGTAATCAGACTGTTTTAAGTAAGAGTTTCGATAGCCCGAAGTAGGCTAAAAAAGGAATTTTTAAAAAGTGGAGTTTAACTAGGAATTTTGTTAGCTCGATAAGTTATCGGTTATTCGGAAAACGTTTCTAGTTGGGATTATTTAAAATAATAGAAGAGTTATTTGATAAATGAATTATCGTTTATCCCATTTTTGGGGTTTTTCTGCATTCCCCAAAACAGCTCAGGAGGGGAGTTTGGGTGCGTTTTTTCACCCCTTAAGCGTACCGGATGAAGTTGGAACCTAAACAAAAGATTTAGACAGTGTTACAGACAATATGAATATTCAATTAGGTTGTTAATCAGACCGTTTTATGTAGGCATTTTAATAACCCGAAGTAGGCTAGAAAAGGGATTTTTGAAAAGTTGAGTTTATCTAGGAATTTTGTTTGCTCGATAAGTTATCTGTTACAGGGACAACATTTCTAGTTGGGATTATTTAAAATCATTTGATAAATAAATTATCTTTTTATCCTGTTTTTGGGGTTTTTTGTGCATTCCCCAAAACAGCTCAGGGAGGGGAGTTTGGGTGCGTTATTTGCCCCTATAAGCGTACCGGATGAAGTTGGAACCTGAACAAAAGATTTAGACAGTGTTACAGACAATATGAATATTCAATTAGGTTGTTAATCAGACCATTTTATGTAAGCATTTTGATAGCCCGAAGTAGGCTAGAAAAGGGATTTTTGAAAAGTTGAGTTTAACTATGAATTTTGTTAGCTCGATAAGTTTTCTGTTACTGGGACAACATTTCTAGTTGGGATTATTTAAAATCATAGAAAAGTTATTTGATAAATAAATTATCGTTTATCCCGTTTTTGGGGCTTTTGTGCATTCCCCAAAACAGCTCAGGGAGGGGAGTTTGGGTGTGTTTTTTGCCCCTATAAGCGTACCGGATGAAGTTGGAACCTGAAAAAAAGATTTAGACAGTGTTACAGACAAAATGAATATTCAATTAGTTTGTTAATCAAAACGTTTTATGTAAGCATTTTGATAGCCCGAAGTAGGCTAGAAAAGGGATTTTTGAAAAGTTGAGTTTGACTAGGAATTTTGCTAGCTCGATAAATTACCGGTTATTCGGACAACGTTTCTAGTTGGGATTATTGAAAATCATATAAAAATTATTTGATAAACTAATTATCATTTTATCCTGTTTTTGGGGCTTTTATGCATTCCCCAAAACAACTCAGGGAGGGGAGTTTAGGTATGTGTTTTGACCCCCTACGCGTACCGGATGAATTTCGAACCTGGACGGAAGTTTTAGAGGGTGTTGAAGACAATAAGAATGTTCAATTAGTTTGGTAATCAGACTGTTTTAAGAAAGAGTTTCGATAGCCCGAAGTAGGCTATAAAAGGAATTTTTAAAAAGTTGAGTTTAACTAGGAATTCTGTTAGCTCGATAAGTTATCGGTTATTAAGAAAACGTTTCTAGTTGGGATTAAATAAAATAATAGAAGAGTTATTTGATAAATAAATTAACGTTTTATCCCATTTTTGGGGCTTATCTGCATTCCCCAAAACAGCTCAGGGAGGGGAGTTTGGGTGCGTTTTTTGACCCCTTAAGCGTACCAGATGAAGTTTGAACCTAAACAAAAGATTTAGACAGTGTTATAGACAATATGAATATTCCATAAGGTTGTTAATCAGACCGTTTTATGTAAGCATTTTGATAGCCCGAAGTAGGCTAGAAAAGGGATTTTTGAAAAGTTGAGTTTATCTCGGGATTTTGTTAGCTCGATAAGTTATCTGTTACAGGGACAACATTTCTAGTTGGGATTATTTAAAATCATTTGATAAATAAATTATCATTTAATCCTGTTTTTGGGGTTTTTGTGCATTCCCAAAAACAGCTCAGGGAGGGGAGTTTGGGTGCGTTTTTTGCCCCTATAAGCGTACAAGATGAAGTTGGAACCTGAACAAAAGATTTAGACAGTGTTACAGACAAAATGAATATTCAATTAGTTTGTTAATCAAACCATTTTATGTATGCATTTTGATAGCCCGAAGTAGGCTGAAAAAGGGATTTTTGAAAAGTTGAGATTGACTAGGAATTTTGCTAGCTCGATAAATTACCTGTTCTTCGGACAACGTTTCTAATTGGGATTATTTAAAATCAGTTGATAAATAAATTATTGTTTTGTCCTGTTTTTGGGGTTTTTGTGCATTCCCCAAAACAGCTCAGGGAGGGGAGTTTGGGTGCGTGTTTTGCCCCTATAAGCGTACCGGATGAAGTTGGAACCTGAAAAAAAGATTTAGACAGTGTTACAGACAAAATGAATATTCAATTAGTTTGTTAATCAAACCGTTTTATGTAAGCATTTTGATAGCCCGAAGTAGGCTGAAAAAGGGATTTTTGAAAAGTTGAGTTTGACTAGGAATTTTGCTAACTCGATAAATTACCAGTTATTCGGACAACGTTTCTAGTTGGGATTATTGGAAATCATATAAAAATTATTTGATAAATTAATTATCGTTTTATCATGTTTTTGGGGCTTTTATGCATTCCCCAAAACTGCTCAGGGACATGAGTTTGGGTATGTTTTTTGACCCCCTACGCGTACCGGATGAAGTTGGAACGTCAACGGAAGTTTTAGAGGGTGTTGAAGAAAATAAGAATGTTCAATTAGTTCGGTAATCAGACTGTTTTAAGTTAGAGTTTCGGTAGCCCGAAGTAGGCTAAAAAAGGAATTTTTAAAAAGTTGAGTTTAACTAGGAATTCTGTTAGCTCGATAAGTTATCGGTTATTAAGAAAACGTTTCTACTTGGGATTAATTAAAATAATAGAAGAGTTATTTGATAAATGAATTATCGTTTATCCCATTTTTGGGGCTTTTCTGCATTCCCCAAAACAGCTCAGGAGGGGAGTTTGGGTGCGTTTTTTGACCCCTTAAGAGTACCGGATGAAGTGGGAACCTAAACAAAAGATTTAGACAGTGTTACAGACAATATGAATATTCAATTAGGCTGTTAATCAGACCGTTTTATGTAGGCATTTTAATAACCCGAAGTAGGCTAGAAAAGGGATTTTTGAAAAGTTGAGTTTATCTAGGAATTTTGTTTGCTCGATAAGTTATCTGTTACAGGGACAACATTTCTAGTTGGGATTATTTAAAATCATTTGATAAATAAATTATCGTTTTATCCTGTTTTTGGTGTTTTTGTGCATTCCCCAAAACAGCTCAGGGAGGGGAGTTTGGGTGCGTTTTTTGCCCCTATAAGCGTACCGAATGAAGTTGGAACCTGAACAAAAGATTTAGACAGTGTTACAGACAAAATGAATATTCAATTAGTTTGTTAATCAAACCATTTTATGTATGCATTTTGATAGCCCGAAGTAGGCTAGAAAAGAGATTTTTGAAAAATTGAGTTTATCTAGGAATTTTGTTAGCTCGATAAGTTATCTGTTACAGGGACAACATTTCTAGTTGGGATTATTTAAAATCATTTGATAAATAAATTATCGTTTAATCCTGTTTTTGGGGTTTTTGTGCATTCCCCAAAACAGCTCAGGGAGGGGAGTTTGGGTGCGTTTTTTGCCCCTATAAGCGTACCGGATGAAGTTGGAACCTGAACAAAAGATTTAGACAGTGTTACAGACAAAATGAATATTCAATTAGTTTGTTAATCAAACCGTTTTATGTAAGCATTTTGATAGCCCGAAATAGGCTGAAAAGGGATTTTTGAAAAGTTGAGTTTGACTAGGAATTTCGCTAGCTCGATAAATTACCTGTTATTCGGACAACGTTTCTAGTTGGGATTATTGGAATCATATAAAAATTATTTGATAAATTAATTATCATTTTATCATGTTTTTGGGGCTTTTATGCATTCCCCAAAACTGATCAGGGAGGGCAGTTTGGGTATGTTTTTTGACCCCCTACGCGTACCGGATGAAGTTGGAACCTCAACGGAAGTTTTAGAGGGTGTTGAAGACAATAGGAATGTTCATTTAGTTTGGTAATCAGACTGTTTTAAGTAAGAGTTTCGATAGCCCGAAGTAGGCTAAAAAAGGAATTTTTAAAAAGTTGAGTTTAACTAGGAATTTTGTTAGCTCGATAAGTTATCGGTTATTCAGAAAACGTTTCTAGTTGGGATTATTTAAAATAATAGAAGAGTTATTTGATAAATGAATTATCGTTTATCCCATTTTTGGGGTTTTTCTGCATTCCCCAAAACAGCTCAGGAGGGGAGTTTGGGTGCGTTTTTTGACCCCTTAAGCGTACCGGATGAAGTTGGAACCTAAACAAAAGATTTAGACAGTGTTACAGACAATATGAATTTTCAATTAGGTTGTTAATCAGACCGTTTTATGTAGGCATTTTAATAACCCGAAGTAGGCTAGAAAAGGGATTTTTGAAAAGTTGAGTTTATCTAGGAATTTTGTTTACTCGATAAGTTATCTGTTACAGGGACGACATTTCTAGTTGGGATTATTTAAAATCATTTGATAAATAAATTATCTTTTTATCCTGTTTTTGGGGTTTTTGTGCATTCCCCAAAACAGCTCAGGGAGGGGAGTTTGGGTGCGTTTTTTGCCCCTATAAGCGTACCGGATGAAGTTGGAACCTGAACAAAAGATTTAGACAGTGTTACAGACAATATGAATATTCAATTAGGTTGTTAATCAGACCATGTTATGTAAGCATTTTCATAGCCCGAAGTAGGCTAGAAAAGGGATTTTTGAAAAGTTGAGTTTAACTAGGAATTTTGTTAGCTCGATAAGTTTTCTGTTACTGGGACAACATTTCTAGTTGGGATTATTTAAAATCATAGAAAAGTTATTTGATAAATAAATTATTGTTTATCCCGTTTTTGGGGCTTTTGTGCATTCCCCAAAACAGCTCAGGGATGGGAGTTTGGGTGTGTTTTTTGCCCCTATAAGCGTACCGGATGAAGTTGGAACCTGAAAAAAAGATTTAGACAGTGTTACAGACAAAATGAATATTCAATTAGTTTGTTAATCAAACCGTTTTATGTAAGCATTTTGATTGCCCGAAGTAGGCTAGAAAAGGGATTTTTGAAAAGTTGAGTTTGACTAGGAATTTTGCTAGCTCGATAAATTACCGGTTATTCGGACAACGTTTCTAGTTGGGATTATTGAAAATCATATAAAAATTATTTGATAAATTAATTATCATTTTATCCTGTTTTTGGGGCTTTTATGCATTCCCCAAAACAGCTCAGGGAGGGGAGTTTAGGTATGTGTTTTGACCCCCTACGCGTACCGGATGAATTTCGAACCTGGACGGAAGTTTTAGAGGGTGTTGAAGACAATAAGAATGTTCAATTAGTTTGGTAATCAGACTGTTTTAAGAAAGAGTTTCGATAGCCCGAAGTAGGCTATAAAAGGAATTTTTAAAAAGTTGAGTTTAACTAGGAATTCTGTTAGCTCGATAAGTTATCGGTTATTAAGAAAACGTTTCTAGTTGGGATTAAATAAAATAATAGAAGAGTTATTTGATAAATAAATTAACGTTTTATCCCATTTTTGGGGCTTATCTGCATTCCCCAAAACAGCTCAGGGAGGGGAGTTTGGGTGCGTTTTTTGACCCCTTAAGCGTACCGGATGAAGTTTGAAACTAAACAAAAGATTTAGACAGTGTTACAGACAATATGAATATTCCATTAGGTTGTTAATCAGACCGTTTTATGTAAGCATTTTGATAGCCCGAAGTAGGCTAGAAAAGGGATTTTTGAAAAGTTGAGTTTATCTCGGGATTTTGTTAGCTCGATAAGTTATCTGTTACAGGGACAACATTTCTAGTTGCGATTATTTAAAATCATTTGATAAATAAATTATCGTTTAATCCTGTTTTTGGGGTTTTTGTGCATTCCCCAAAACAGCTCAGGGAGGGGAGTTTGGGTGCGTTGTTTGCCCCTATAAGCGTACCAGATGAAGTTGGAACCTGAACAAAATATTTAGACAGTGTTACAGACAAAATGAATATTCAATTAGTTTGTTAATCAAACCGTTTTATGTATGCATTTTGATAGCCCGAAGTAGGCTAGAAAAGAGATTTTTGAAAAATTGAGTTTATCTAGGAATTTTGCTAGCTCGATAAATTACCTGTTCTTCGGACAACGTTTCTAGTTGGGATTATTTAAAATCATTTGATAAATAAATTATCGTTTAATCCTGTTTTTGGGGTTTTTGTGCATTCCCCAAAACAGCTCAGGGAGGGGAGTTTGGGTGCGTTTTTTGCCCCTATAAGCGTACCGGATGAAGTTGGAACCTGAACAAAAGATTTAGACAGTGTTACAGACAAAATGAATATTCAATTAGTTTGTTAATCAAACCGTTTTATGTAAGCATTTTGATAGCCCAAAATAGGCTGAAAAAGGGATTTTTGAAAAGTTGAGTTTGACTAGGAATTTTGCTAGCTCGATAAATTACCTGTTATTCGGACAACGTTTCTAGTTGGGATTATTGGAATCATATAAAAATTATTTGATAAATTAATTATCATTTTATCATGTTTTTGGGGCTTTTATGCATTCCCCAAAACTGATTAGGGAGGGGAGTTTGGGTATGTTTTTTGACCCCCTACGCGTACCGGATGAAGTTTGAACCTCAACGGAAGTTTTAGAGGGTGTTGAAGACAATAGGAATGTTCATTTAGTTCGGTAATCAGACTGTTTTAAGTAAGAGTTTCGATAGCCCGAAGTAGGCTAAAAAAGGAATTTTTAAAAAGTTGAGTTTAACTAGGAATTTTGTTAGCTCGATAAGTTATCGGTTATTCAGAAAACGTTTCTAGTTGGGATTATTTAAAATAATAGAAGAGTTATTTGATAAATGAATTATCGTTTATCCCATTTTTGGGGTTTTTCTGCATTCCCCAAAACAGCTCAGGAGGGGAGTTTGGGTGCGTTTTTTGACCCCTTAAGCGTACCGGATGAAGTTGGAACCTAAACAAAAGATTTAGACAGTGATACAGACAATATGAATATTCAATTAGGTTGTTAATTAGACCGTTTTATGTAGGCATTTTAATAACCCGAAGTAGGCTAGAAAAGGGATTTTTGAAAAGTTGAGTTTATCTAGGAATTTTGTTTGCTCGATAAGTTATCTGTTACAGGGACAACATTTCTAGTTGGGATTATTTAAAATCATTTGATAAATAAATTATCTTTTTATCCTGTTTTTGGGGTTTTTGTGCATTCCCCAAAACAGCTCAGGGAGGGGAGTTTGGGTGCGTTTTTTGCCCCTATAAGCGTACCGGATGAAGTTGGAACCTGAACAAAAGATTTAGACAGTGTTACAGAAAATATGAATATTCAATTAGGTTGTTAATCAGACCATTTTATGTAAGTATTTTGATAGCCCGAAGTAGGCTAGAAAAGGGATTTTTGAAAAGTTGAGTTTAACTAGGAATTTTGTTAGAAAAATTGAGTTTTCTGTTACTGGGACAACATTTCTAGTTGGGATTATTTAAAATCATAGAAAAGTTATTTGACAAATAAATTATCGTTTATCCCGTTTTTGGGGCTTTTGTGCATTCCCCAAAACAGCTCAGGGAGGGGAGTTTGGGTGTGTTTTTTGCCCCTATAAGCGTACCGGATGAAGTTGGAACCTGAAAAAAAGATTTAGACAGTGTTACAGACAAAATGAATATTCAATTAGTTTGTTAATCAAACCGTTTTATGTAAGCATTTTGATAGCCCGAAGTAGGCTAGAAAAGGGATTTTTGAAAAGTTGAGTTTGACTAGGAATTTTGCTAGCTCGATAAATTACCGGTTATTCGGACAACGTTTCTAGTTGGGATTATTGAAAATCAAATAAAAATTATTTGATAAATTAATTATCATTTTATCCTGTTTTTGGGGCTTTTATGCATTCCCCAAAACAGCTCAGGGAGGGGAGTTTAGGTATGTGTTTTGACGCCCTACGCGTACCGGATGAATTTCGAACCTGGACGGAAGTTTTAGAGGGTGTTGAAGACAATAAGAATGTTCAATTAGTTTGTTAATCAGACTGTTTTAAGAAAGAGTTTCGATAGCCCGAAGTAGGCTATAAAAGGAATTTTTAAAAAGTTGAGTTTAACTAGGAATTCTGTTAGCTCGATAAGTTATCGGTTATTAAGAAAACGTTTCTAGTTGGGATTAAATAAAATAATAGAAGAGTTATTTGATAAATAAATTAACGTTTTATCCCATTTTTGGGGCTTATCTGCATTCCCCAAAACAGCTCAGGGAGGGGAGTTTGGGTGCGTTTTTTGACCCCTTAAGCGTACCGGATGAAGTTTGAACCTAAACAAAAGATTTAGACAGTGTTACAGACAATATGAATATTCCATTAGGTTGTTAATCAGACCGTTTTATGTAGGCATTTTAATAACCCGAAGTAGGCTAGAAAAGGGATTTTTGAAAAGTTGAGTTTATCTAGGAATTTTGTTTACTCGATAAGTTATCTGTTACAGGGACAACATTTCTAGTTGGGATTATTTAAAATCATTTGATAAATAAATTATTGTTTTATCTTGTTTTTGGGGTTTTTGTGCATTCCCCAAAACAGCTCAGGGAGGGGAGTTTGGGTGCGTTTTTTGCCCCTATAAGCGTACCGGATGAAGTTGGAACCTGAACAAAAGATTTAGACAGTGTTACAGACAAAATGAATATTCAATTAGTTTGTTAATCAAACCGTTTTATGTAAGCATTTTGATAGCCCGAAGTAGGCTGAAAAAGGGATTTTTGAAAAGTTGAGATTGACTAGGAATTTTGCTAGCTCGATAAATTACCTGTTCTTCGGACAACGTTTCTAATTGGGATTATTGGAAATCATATAAAAATTATTTGATAAATTAATTATTGTTTTATCATGTTTTTGGGGCTTTTATGCATTCCCCAAAACTGCTCAGGGAGGGGAGTTTGGGTATGTTTTTTGACCCCCTACGCGTACCGGATGAAGTTGGAACCTCAACGAAAGTTTTAGAGGGTGTTGAAGAAAATAGGAATGTTCAATTAGTTCGGTAATCAGACTGTTTTAAGTAAGAGTTTCGATAGCCCGAAGTAGGCTAAAAAAGGAATTTTTAAAAAGTTGAGTTTAACTAGGAATTTTGTTAGCTCGATAAGTTATCGGTTATTCAGCAAACGTTTCTAGTTGGGATTATTTAAAATAATAGAAGAGTTATTTGATAAATGAATTATCGTTTATCCCATTTTTGGGGCTTTTCTGCATTCCCCAAAACAGCTCAGGTGGGGAGTTTGGGTGCGTTTTTTGACCCCTCAAGCGTACCGGATGAAGTTGGAACCTAAACAAAAGATTTAGACAGTGTTACAGACAATATGAATATTCAATTAGGTTGTTAATCAGACCGTTTTATGTAGGCATTTTAATAACCCGAAGTAGGCTAGAAAAGGGATTTTTGAAAAGTTGAGTTCATCTAGGAATTTTGTTTGCTCGATAAGTTATCTGTTTCAGGGACAACATTTCTAGTTGGGATTATTTAAAATAATTTGATAAATAAATTATCGTTTTATCCTGTTTTTGGGGTTTTTGTGCATTCCCCAAAACAGCTTAGGGAGGGGAGTTTGGGTGCGTTTTTTGCCCCTATAAGCGTACCGGATGAAGTTGGAACCTGAATAAAAGATTTAGATAGTGTTACAGACAAAATGAATATTCAATTAGTTTGTTAATCAAACCGTTTTATGTAAGCATTTTGATAGACCGAAGTAGGCTAGAAAAGGGATTTTTGAAAAATTGAGTTTATCTAGGAATTTTGTTAGCTCGATAAGTTATCTGTTACAGGGACACCATTTCTAGTTGGGATTATTTAAAATCATTTGATAAATAAATTATTGTTTTATCCTGTTTTTGGGGTTTTTGTGCATTCCCCAAAACAGCTCAGGGAGGGGAGTTTGGGTGCGTTTTTTGCCCCTATAAGCGTACCGGATGAAGTTGGAACCTGAACAAAAGATTTAGACAGTGTTACAGACAAAATGAATATTCAATTAGTTTGTTAATCAAACCGTTTTATGTAAGCATTTTGATATCCCGAATTAGACTGAAAAAGGGATTTTTGAAAAGTTGAGTTTGACTAGGAATTTTGCTAGCTCGATAAATTACCGGTTATTCGGACAACGTTTCTAGTTGGGATTATTGGAAATCATATAAAAATTATTTGATAAATTAATTATCGTTTTATCATGTTTTTGGGGCTTTTATGCATTCCCCAAAACTGCTCAGGGAGGGGAGTTTGGGTATTTTTTTTGACCCCCTACGCGTACCGGATGAAGTTGGAACCTCAACGGAAGTTTTAGAGGGTGTTGAAGACAATAGGAATGTTCAATTAGTTCGGTAATCAGACTGTTTTAAGTAAGAGTTTCGATAGCCCGAAGTAGGCTAAAAAAGGAATTTTTAAAAAGTTGAGTTTAACTAGGAATTTTGTTAGCTCGATAAGTTATCGGTTATTCAGCAAACGTTTCTAGTTAGGATTAATTAAAATAATAGAAGAGTTAATTGATAAATGAATTATCGTTTATCCCATTTTTGGGGCTTTTCTGCATTCCCCAAAACAGCTCAGGAGGGGAGTTTGGGTGCGTTTTTTGACCCCTTAAGCGTACCGGATGAAGTTGGAACCTAAACAAAAGATTTAGACAGTGTTACAGACAATATGAATATTCAATTAGGTTGTTAATCAGACCGTTTTATGTAGGCATTTTAATAACCCGAAGTAGGCTAGAAAAGGGATTTTTGAAAAGTTGAGTTTATCTAGGAATTTTGTTTGCTCGATAAGTTATCTGTTACAGGGACAACATTTCTAGTTGGGATTATTTAAAATCATTTGATAAATAAATTATCGTTTTATCCTGTTTTTGGTGTTTTTGTGCATTCCCCAAAACAGCTCAGGGAGGGGAGTTTGGGTGCGTTTTTTGCCCCTATAAGCGTACCGGATGAAGTTGGAACCTGAATAAAAGATTTAGATAGTGTTACAGACAAAATGAATATTCAATTAGTTTGTTAATCAAACCGTTTTATGTAAGCATTTTGATAGCCCGAAGTAGGCTAGAAAAGGGATTTTTGAAAAATTGAGTTTATCTAGGAATTTTGTTAGCTCGATAAGTTATCTGTTACAGGGACACCATTTCTAGTTGGGATTATTTAAAATCATTTGATAAATAAATTATTGTTTTATCCTGTTTTTGGGGTTTTTGTGCATTCCCCAAAACAGCTCAGGGAGGGGAGTTTGGGTGCGTTTTTTGCCCCTATAAGCGTACCGGATGAAGTTGGAACCTGAACAAAAGATTTAGACAGTGTTACAGACAAAATGAATATTCAATTAGTTTGTTAATCAAACCGTTTTATGTAAGCATTTTGATATCCCGAATTAGACTGAAAAAGGGATTTTTGAAAAGTTGAGTTTGACTAGGAATTTTGCTAGCTCGATAAATTACCGGTTATTCGGACAACGTTTCTAGTTGGGATTATTGGAAATCATATAAAAATTATTTGATAAATTAATTATCGTTTTATCATGTTTTTGGGGCTTTTATGCATTCCCCAAAACTGCTCAGGGAGGGGAGTTTGGGTATTTTTTTTGACCCCCTACGCGTACCGGATGAAGTTGGAACCTCAACGGAAGTTTTAGAGGGTGTTGAAGACAATAGGAATGTTCAATTAGTTCGGTAATCAGACTGTTTTAAGTAAGAGTTTCGATAGCCCGAAGTAGGCTAAAAAAGGAATTTTTAAAAAGTTGAGTTTAACTAGGAATTTTGTTAGCTCGATAAGTTATCGGTTATTCAGCAAACGTTTCTAGTTAGGATTAATTAAAATAATAGAAGAGTTAATTGATAAATGAATTATCGTTTATCCCATTTTTGGGGCTTTTCTGCATTCCCCAAAACAGCTCAGGAGGGGAGTTTGGGTGCGTTTTTTGACCCCTTAAGCGTACCGGATGAAGTTGGAACCTAAACAAAAGATTTAGACAGTGTTACAGACAATATGAATATTCAATTAGGTTGTTAATCAGACCGTTTTATGTAGGCATTTTAATAACCCGAAGTAGGCTAGAAAAGGGATTTTTGAAAAGTTGAGTTTATCTAGGAATTTTGTTTGCTCGATAAGTTATCTGTTACAGGGACAACATTTCTAGTTGGGATTATTTAAAATCATTTGATAAATAAATTATCGTTTTATCCTGTTTTTGGTGTTTTTGTGCATTCCCCAAAACAGCTCAGGGAGGGGAGTTTGGGTGCGTTTTTTGCCCCTATAAGCGTACCGGATGAAGTTGGAACCTGAATAAAAGATTTAGATAGTGTTACAGACAAAATGAATATTCAATTAGTTTGTTAATCAAACCGTTTTATGTAAGCATTTTGATAGACCGAAGTAGGCTAGAAAAGGGATTTTTGAAAAATTGAGTTTATCTAGGAATTTTGTTAGCTCGATAAGTTATCTGTTACAGGGACACCATTTCTAGTTGGGATTATTTAAAATCATTTGATAAATAAATTATTGTTTTATCCTGTTTTTGGGGTTTTTGTGCATTCCCCAAAACAGCTCAGGGAGGGGAGTTTGGGTGCGTTTTTTGCCCCTATAAGCGTACCGGATGAAGTTGGAACCTGAACAAAAGATTTAGACAGTGTTACAGACAAAATGAATATTCAATTAGTTTGTTAATCAAACCGTTTTATGTAAGCATTTTGATATCCCGAATTAGACTGAAAAAGGGATTTTTGAAAAGTTGAGTTTGACTAGGAATTTTGCTAGCTCGATAAATTACCGGTTATTCGGACAACGTTTCTAGTTGGGATTATTGGAAATCATATAAAAATTATTTGATAAATTAATTATCGTTTTATCATGTTTTTGGGGCTTTTATGCATTCCCCAAAACTGCTCAGGGAGGGGAGTTTGGGTATGTTTTTTGACCCCCTACGCGTACCGGATGAAGTTGGAACCTCAACGGAAGTTTTAGAGGGTGTTTAAGACAATATGAATGTTCAATTAGTTCGGTAATCAGACTGTTTTAAGTAAGAGTTTCGATAGCCCGAAGTAGGCTAAAAAAGGAATTTTTAAAAAGTTGAGTTTAATTAGGAATTTTGTTAGCTCGATAACTTATCGGTTATTCAGCAAACGTTTCTAGTTAGGATTAATTAAAATAATAGAAGAGTTAATTGATAAATGAATTATCGTTTATCCCATTTTTGGGGCTTTTCTGCATTCCCCAAAACAGCTCAGGTGGGGAGTTTGGGTGCGTTTTTTGACCCCTCAAGCGTACCGGATGAAGTTGGAACCTAAACAAAAGATTTAGACAGTGTTACAGACAATATGAATATTCAATTAGGTTGTTAATCAGACCGTTTTATGTAGGCATTTTAATAACCCGAAGTAGGCTAGAAAAGGGATTTTTGAAAAGTTGAGTTCATCTAGGAATTTTGTTTGCTCGATAAGTTATCTGTTTCAGGGACAACATTTCTAGTTGGGATTATTTAAAATAATTTGATAAATAAATTATCGTTTTATCCTGTTTTTGGGGTTTTTGTGCATTCCCCAAAACAGCTTAGGGAGGGGAGTTTGGGTGCGTTTTTTGCCCCTATAAGCGTACCGGATGAAGTTGGAACCTGAATAAAAGATTTAGATAGTGTTACAGACAAAATGAATATTCAATTAGTTTGTTAATCAAACCGTTTTATGTAAGCATTTTGATAGACCGAAGTAGGCTAGAAAAGGGATTTTTGAAAAATTGAGTTTATCTAGGAATTTTGTTAGCTCGATAAGTTATCTGTTACAGGGACAACATTTCTAGTTGGGATTATTTAAAATCATTTGATAAATAAATTATTGTTTTATCCTGTTTTTGGGGTTTTTGTGCATTCCCCAAAACAGCTCAGGGAGGGGAGTTTGGGTGCGTTTTTTGCCCCTATAAGCGTACCGGATGAAGTTGGAACCTGAACAAAAGATTTAGACAGTGTTACAGACAAAATGAATATTCAATTAGTTTTTTAATCAAACCGTTTTATGTAAGCATTTTGATAGCCCGAAGTAGGCTGAAAAAGGGATTTTTGAAAAGTTGAGTTTGACTAGGAATTTTGCTAGCTCGATAAATTACCGGTTATTCGGACAACGTTTCTAGTTGGGATTATTGGAAATCATATAAAAATTATTTGATAAATTAATTATCGTTTTATCATGTTTTTGGGGCTTTTATGCATTCCCCAAAACTGCTCAGGGAGGGGAGTTTGGGTATTGTTTTTGACCCCCTACGCGTACCGGATGAAGTTGGAACCTCAACGGAAGTTTTAGAGGGTGTTGAAGACAATAGGAATGTTCAATTAGTTCGGTAATCAGACTTTTTTAAGTAAGAGTTTCGATAGCCCGAAGTAGGCTAAAAAAGGAATTTTTAAAAAGTTGAGTTTAATTAGGAATTTTGTTAGCTCGATAAGTTATCGGTTATTCAGCAAACGTTTCTAGTTAGGATTAATTAAAATAATAGAAGAGTTAATTGATAAATGAATTATCGTTTATCCCATTTTTGGGGCTTTTCTGCATTCCCCAAAACAGCTCAGGAGGGGAGTTTGGGTGCGTTTTTTGACCCCTTAAGCGTACCGGATGAAGTTGGAACCTAAACAAAAGATTTAGACAGTGTTACAGACAATATGAATATTCAATTAGGTTGTTAATCAGACCGTTTTATGTAGGCATTTTAATAACCCGAAGTAGGCTAGAAAAGGGATTTTTGAAAAGTTAAGTTTATCTAGGAATTTTGTTTGCTCGATAAGTTATCTGTTTCAGGGACAACATTTCTAGTTGGGATTATTTAAAATAATTTGATAAATAAATTATCGTTTTATCCTGTTTTTGGGGTTTTTGTGCATTCCCCAAAACAGCTTAGGGAGGGGAGTTTGGGTGCGTTTTTTGCCCCTATAAGCGTACCGGATGAAGTTGGAACCTGAATAAAAGATTTAGATAGTGTTACAGACAAAATGAATATTCAATTAGTTTGTTAATCAAACCGTTTTATGTAAGCATTTTGATAGACCGAAGTAGGCTAGAAAAGGGATTTTTGAAAAATTGAGTTTATCTAGGAATTTTGTTAGCTCGATAAGTTATCTGTTACAGGGACAACATTTCTAGTTGGGATTATTTAAAATCATTTGATAAATAAATTATTGTTTTATCCTGTTTTTGGGGTTTTTGTGCATTCCCCAAAACAGCTCAGGGAGGGGAGTTTGGGTGCGTTTTTTGCCCCTATAAGCGTACCGGATGAAGTTGGAACCTGAACAAAAGATTTAGACAGTGTTACAGACAAAATGAATATTCAATTAGTTTGTTAATCAAACCGTTTTATGTAAGCATTTTGATAGCCCGAAGTAGGCTGAAAAAGGGATTTTTGAAAAGTTGAGTTTGACTAGGAATTTTGTTTGCTCGATAAGTTATCTGTTACAGGGACAACATTTCTAGTTGGGATTATTGGAAATCATATAAAAATTATTTGATAAATTAATTATCGTTTTATCATGTTTTTGGGGCTTTTATGCATTCCCCAAAACTGCTCAGGGACATGAGTTTGGGTATGTTTTTTTGACCCCCTACGCGTACCGGATGAAGTTGGAACGTCAACGGAAGTTTTAGAGGGTGTTGAAGACAATAAGAATGTTCAATTAGTTTGGTAATCAGACTGTTTTAAGTTAGAGTTTCGGTAGCCCGAAGTAGGCTAAAAAAGGAATTTTTAAAAAGTTGAGTTTAACTAGGAATTTTGTTAGCTCGATAAGTTATCGGTTATTCAGAAAACGTTTCTAGTTGGGATTAATTAAAATAATAGAAGAGTTATTTGATAAATGAATTATCGTTTATCCCATTTTTGGGGCTTTTCTGCATTCCCCAAAACAGCTCAGGAGGGGAGTTTGGGTGCGTTTTTTGACCCCTTAAGAGTACCGGATGAAGTGGGAACCTAAACAAAAGATTTAGACAGTGTTACAAACAATATGAATATTCAATTAGGTTGTTAATCAGACCGTTTTATGTAGGCATTTTAATAACCCGAAGTAGGCTAGAAAAGGGATTTTTGAAAAGTTGAGTTTATCTAGGAATTTTGTTTGCTCGATAAGTTATCTGTTACAGGGACAACATTTCTAGTTGGGATTATTTAAAATCATTTGATAAATAAATTATCATTTTATCCTGTTTTTGGTGTTTTTGTGCATTCCCCAAAACAGCTCAGGGAGGGGAGTTTGGGTGCGTTTTTTGCCCCTATAAGCGTACCGGATGAAGTTGGAACCTGAACAAAAGATTTAGACAGTGTTACAGACAAAATGAATATTCAATTAGTTTGTTAATCAAACCATTTTATGTATGCATTTTGATAGCCCGAAGTAGGCTAGAAAAGGGATTTTGGAAAAATTGAGTTTATCTAGGAATTTTGTTAGCTCGATAAGTTATCTGTTACAGGGACAACATTTCTAGTTGGGATTATTTAAAATCAGTTGATAAATAAATTATTGTTTTGTCCTGTTTTTGGGGTTTTTGTGCATTCCCCAAAACAGCTCAGGGAGGGGAGTTTGGGTGCGTTTTTTGCCCCTATAAGCGTACCGGATGAAGTTGGAACCTGAACAAAAGATTTAGACAGTGTTACAGACAATATGAATATTCAATTAGGTTGTTAATCAGACCGTTTTATGTAGGCATTTTAATAACCCGAAGTAGGCTAGAAAAGGGATTTTTGAAAAGTTGAGTTTATCTAGGAATTTTGTTTGCTCGATAAGTTATCTGTTACAGGGACAACATTTCTAGTTGGGATTATTTAAAATCATTTGATAAATAAATTATCGTTTTATCCTGTTTTTGGTGTTTTTGTGCATTCCCCAAAACAGCTCAGGGAGGGGAGTTTGGGTGCGTTGTTTGCCCCTATAAGCGTACCGGATGAAGTTGGATCCTGAACAAAAGATTTAGACAGTGTTACAGACAAAATGAATATTCAATTAGTTTGTTAATCAAACCATTTTATGTATGCATTTTGATAGCCCGAAGTAGGCTAGAAAAGGGATTTTTGAAATATTGAGTTTATCTAGGAATTTTGTTAGCTCGATAAGTTATCTGTTACAGGGACAACATTTCTAGTTGGCATTATTTAAAATCAGTTGATAAATAAATTATTGTTTTGTCCTGTTTTTGGGGTTTTTGTGCATTCCCCAAAACAGCTCAGGGAGGGGAGTTTGGGTGCGTTTTTTGCCCCTATAAGCGTACCGGATGAAGTTGGAACCTGAACAAAAGATTTAGACAGTGTTACAGACAAAATGAATATTCAATTAGTTTGTTAATCAAACCGTTTTATGTAAGCATTTTGATAGCCCGAAGTAGGCTGAAAAAGGGATTTTTGAAAAGTTGAGTTTGACTAGGAATTTTGCTAACTCGATAAATTACCGGTTATTCGGACAACGTTTCTAGTTGGGATTATTGGAAATCATATAAAAATTATTTGATAAATTAATTATCGTTTTATCATGTTTTTGGGGCTTTTATGCATTCCCCAAAACTGCTCAGGGACATGAGTTTGGGTATGTTTTTTTGACCCCCTACGCGTACCGGATGAAGTTGGAACGTCAACGGAAGTTTTAGAGGGTGTTGAAGACAATAAGAATGTTCAATTAGTTTGGTAATCAGACTGTTTTAAGTTAGAGTTTCGATAGCCCGAAGTAGGCTAAAAAAGGAATTTTTAAAAAGTTGAGTTTAACTAGGAATTTTGTTAGCTCGATAAGTTATCGGTTATTCAGAAAACGTTTCTAGTTGGGATTAATTAAAATAATAGAAGAGTTATTTGATAAATGAATTACCGTTTATCCCATTTTTGGGGCTTTTCTGCATTCCCCAAAACAGCTCAGGAGGGGAGTTTGGGTGCGTTTTTTGACCCCTTAAGAGTACCGGATGAAGTGGGAACCTAAACAAAAGATTTAGACAGTGTTACAGACAATATGAATATTCAATTAGGTTGTTAATCAGACCGTTTTATGTAGGCATTTTAATAACCCGAAATAGGCTAGAAAAGGGATTTTTAAAAAGTTGAGTTTATCTAGGAATTTTGTTTGCTCGATAAGTTATCTGTTACAGGGACAACATTTCTAGTTGGGATTATTTAAAATCATTTGATAAATAAATTATCATTTTATCCTGTTTTTGGTGTTTTTGTGCATTCCCCAAAACAGCTCAGGGAGGGGAGTTTGGGTGCGTTTTTTGCCCCTATAAGCGTACCGGATGAAGTTGGAACCTGAACAAAAGATTTAGACAGTGTTACAGACAAAATGAATATTCAATTAGGTTGTTAATCAGACCGTTTTATGTAGGCATTTTAATAACCCGAAGTAGGCTAGAAAAGGGATTTTTGAAAAGTTGAGTTTATCTAGGAATTTTGTTTGCTCGATAAGTTATCTGTTACAGGGACAACATATCTAGTTGGGATTATTTAAAATCATTTGATAAATAAATTATCGTTTTATCCTGTTTTTGGTGTTTTTGTGCATTCCCCAAAACAGCTCAGGGAGGGGAGTTTGGGTGCGTTGTTTGCCCCTATAAGCGTACCGGATGAAGTTGGATCCTGAACAAAAGATTTAGACAGTGTTACAGACAAAATGAATATTCAATTAGTTTGTTAATCAAACCATTTTATGTATGCATTTTGATAGCCCGAAGTAGGCTAGAAAAGGGATTTTTGAAAAATTGAGTTTATCTAGGAATTTTGTTAGCTCGATAAGTTATCTGTTACAGGGACAACATTTCTAGTTGGCATTATTTAAAATCAGTTGATAAATAAATTATTGTTTTGTCCTGTTTTTGGGGTTTTTGTGCATTCCCCAAAACAGCTCAGGGAGGGGAGTTTGGGTGCGTTTTTTGCCCCTATAAGCGTACCGGATGAAGTTGGAACCTGAACAAAAGATTTAGACAGTGTTACAGACAAAATGAATATTCAATTAGTTTGTTAATCAAACCGTTTTATGTAAGCATTTTGATAGCCCGAAGTAGGCTGAAAAAGGGATTTTTGAAAAGTTGAGTTTGACTAGGAATTTTGCTAACTCGATAAATTACCGGTTATTCGGACAACGTTTCTAGTTGGGATTATTGGAAATCATATAAAAATTATTTGATAAATTAATTATCGTTTTATCATGTTTTTGGGGCTTTTATGCATTCCCCAAAACTGCTCAGGGACATGAGTTTGGGTATGTTTTTTTGACCCCCTACGCGTACCGGATGAAGTTGGAACGTCAACGGAAGTTTTAGAGGGTGTTGAAGACAATAAGAATGTTCAATTAGTTTGGTAATCAGACTGTTTTAAGTTAGAGTTTCGGTAGCCCGAAGTAGGCTAAAAAAGGAATTTTTAAAAAGTTGAGTTTAACTAGGAATTTTGTTAGCTCGATAAGTTATCGGTTATTCAGAAAACGTTTCTAGTTGGGATTAATTAAAATAATAGAAGAGTTATTTGATAAATGAATTACCGTTTATCCCATTTTTGGGGCTTTTCTGCATTCCCCAAAACAGCTCAGGAGGGGAGTTTGGGTGCGTTTTTTGACCCCTTAAGAGTACCGGATGAAGTGGGAACCTAAACAAAAGATTTAGACAGTGTTACAGACAATATGAATATTCAATTAGGTTGTTAATCAGACCGTTTTATGTAGGCATTTTAATAACCCGAAATAGGCTAGAAAAGGGATTTTTAAAAAGTTGAGTTTATCTAGGAATTTTGTTTGCTCGATAAGTTATCTGTTACAGGGACAACATTTCTAGTTGGGATTATTTAAAATCATTTGATAAATAAATTATCATTTTATCCTGTTTTTGGTGTTTTTGTGCATTCCCCAAAACAGCTCAGGGAGGGGAGTTTGGGTGCGTTTTTTGCCCCTATAAGCGTACCGGATGAAGTTGGAACCTGAACAAAAGATTTAGACAGTGTTACAGACAAAATGAATATTCAATTAGGTTGTTAATCAGACCGTTTTATGTAGGCATTTTAATAACCCGAAGTAGGCTAGAAAAGGGATTTTTGAAAAGTTGAGTTTATCTAGGAATTTTGTTTGCTCGATAAGTTATCTGTTACAGGGACAACATATCTAGTTGGGATTATTTAAAATCATTTGATAAATAAATTATCGTTTTATCCTGTTTTTGGTGTTTTTGTGCATTCCCCAAAACAGCTCAGGGAGGGGAGTTTGGGTGCGTTGTTTGCCCCTATAAGCGTACCGGATGAAGTTGGATCCTGAACAAAAGATTTAGACAGTGTTACAGACAAAATGAATATTCAATTAGTTTGTTAATCAAACCATTTTATGTATGCATTTTGATAGCCCGAAGTAGGCTAGAAAAGGGATTTTTGAAAAATTGAGTTTATCTAGGAATTTTGTTAGCTCGATAAGTTATCTGTTACAGGGACAACATTTCTAGTTGGCATTATTTAAAATCAGTTGATAAATAAATTATTGTTTTGTCCTGTTTTTGGGGTTTTTGTGCATTCCCCAAAACAGCTCAGGGAGGGGAGTTTGGGTGCGTTTTTTGCCCCTATAAGCGTACCGGATGAAGTTGGAACCTGAACAAAAGATTTAGACAGTGTTACAGACAAAATGAATATTCAATTAGTTTGTTAATCAAACCGTTTTATGTAAGCATTTTGATAGCCCGAAGTAGGCTGAAAAAGGGATTTTTGAAAAGTTGAGTTTGACTAGGAATTTTGCTAACTCGATAAATTACCGGTTATTCGGACAACGTTTCTAGTTGGGATTATTGGAAATCATATAAAAATTATTTGATAAACTAATTATCGTTTTATCATGTTTTTGGGGCTTTTATGCATTCCCCAAAACTGCTCAGGGACATGAGTTTGGGTATGTTTTTTTGACCCCCTACGCGTACCGGATGAAGTTGGAACGTCAACGGAAGTTTTAGAGGGTGTTGAAGACAATAAGAATGTTCAATTAGTTTGGTAATCAGACTGTTTTAAGTTAGAGTTTCGGTAGCCCGAAGTAGGCTAAAAAAGGAATTTTTAAAAAGTTGAGTTTAACTAGGAATTTTGTTAGCTCGATAAGTTATCGGTTATTCAGAAAACGTTTCTAGTTGGGATTAATTAAAATAATAGAAGAGTTATTTGATAAATGAATTACCGTTTATCCCATTTTTGGGGCTTTTCTGCATTCCCCAAAACAGCTCAGGAGGGGAGTTTGGGTGCGTTTTTTGACCCCTTAAGAGTACCGGATGAAGTGGGAACCTAAACAAAAGATTTAGACAGTGTTACAGACAATATGAATATTCAATTAGGTTGTTAATCAGACCGTTTTATGTAGGCATTTTAATAACCCGAAATAGGCTAGAAAAGGGATTTTTAAAAAGTTGAGTTTATCTAGGAATTTTGTTAGCTCGATAAGTTATCTGTTACAGGGACAACATTTCTAGTTGGCATTATTTAAAATCAGTTGATAAATAAATTATCATTTTATCCTGTTTTTGGTGTTTTTGTGCATTCCCCAAAACAGCTCAGGGAGGGGAGTTTGGGTGCGTTGTTTGCCCCTATAAGCGTACCGGATGAAGTTGGAACCTGAACAAAAGATTTAGACAGTGTTACAGACAAAATGAATATTCAATTAGTTTGTTAATCAAACCATTTTATGTATGCATTTTGATAGCCCGAAGTAGGCTAGAAAAGGGATTTTGGAAAAATTGAGTTTATCTAGGAATTTTGTTAGCTCGATAAGTTATCTGTTACAGGGACAACATTTCTAGTTGGCATTATTTAAAATCAGTTGATAAATAAATTATTGTTTTGTCCTGTTTTTGGGGTTTTTGTGCATTCCCCAAAACAGCTCAGGGAGGGGAGTTTGGGTGCGTTTTTTGCCCCTATAAGCGTACCGGATGAAGTTGGAACCTGAACAAAAGATTTAGACAGTGTTACAGACAAAATGAATATTCAATTAGTTTGTTATTCAAACCGTTTTATGTAAGCATTTTGATAGCCCGAAGTAGGCTGAAAAAGGGATTTTTGAAAAGTTGAGTTTGACTAGGAATTTTGCTAACTCGATAAATTACCGGTTATTCGGACAACGTTTCTAGTTGGGATTATTGGAAATCATATAAAAATTATTTGATAAATTAATTATCGTTTTATCATGTTTTTGGGGCTTTTATGCATTCCCCAAAACTGCTCAGGGACATGAGTTTGGGTATGTTTTTTGACCCCCTACGCGTACCGGATGAAGTTGGAACGTTAACGGAAGTTTTAGAGGGTGTTGAAGACAATAAGAATGTTTAATTAGTTCGGTAATCAGATTGTTTTAAGTTAGAGTTTCGGTAGCCCGAAGTAGGCTAAAAAAGGAATTTTTAAAAAGTTGAGTTTAACTAGGAATTCTGTTAGCTCGATAAGTTATCGGTTATTAAGAAAACGTTTCTAGTTGGGATTAATTAAAATAATAGAAGAGTTATTTGATAAATGAATTATCGTTTATCCCATTTTTGGGGCTTTTCTGCATTCCCTAAAACAGCTCAGGAGGGGAGTTTGGGTGCGTTTTTTGACCCCTTAAGAGTACCGGATGAAGTGGGAACCTAAACAAAAGATTTAGATAGTGTTACAGACAATATGAATATTCAATTAGGTTGTTAATCAGACCGTTTTATGTAGGCATTTTAATAACCCGAAGTAGGCTAGAAAAGGGATTTTTGAAAAGTTGAGTTTATATAGGAATTTTGTTTGCTCGATAAGTTATCTGTTACAGGGACAACATTTCTAGTTGGGATTATTTAAAATCATTTGATAAATAAATTATCGTTTTATCCTGTTTTTGAGGTTTTTGTGCATTCCCCAAAACAGCTAAGGGATGGGAGTTTGGGTGCGTTTTTTGCCCCTATAAGCGTACCGGATGAAGTTGGAACCTGAACAAAAGATTTAGACAGTGTTACAGACAAAATGAATATTCAATTAGTTTGTTAATCAAACCGTTTTATGTAAGCATTTTGATAGCCCGAAGTAGGCTGAAAAAGGGATTTTTGAAAAGTTGAGTTTGACTAGGAATTTTGCTAACTCGATAAATTACCGGTTATTCGGACAACGTTTCTAGTTGGGATTATTGGAAATCATATAAAAATTATTTGATAAATTAATTATCGTTTTATCATGTTTTTGGGGCTTTTATGCATTCCCCAAAACTGCTCAGGGACATGAGTTTGGGTATGTTTTTTGACCCCCTACGCGTACCGGATGAAGTTGGAACGTCAACGGAAGTTTTAGAGGGTGTTGAAGACAATAAGAATGTTTAATTAGTTCGGTAATCAGATTGTTTTAAGTTAGAGTTTCGGTAGCCCGAAGTAGGCTAAAAAAGGAATTTTTAAAAAGTTGAGTTTAACTAGGAATTCTGTTAGCTCGATAAGTTATCGGTTATTAAGAAAACGTTTCTAGTTGGGATTAATTAAAATAATAGAAGAGTTATTTGATAAATGAATTATCGTTTATCCCATTTTTGGGGCTTTTCTGCATTCCCTAAAACAGCTCAGGAGGGGAGTTTGGGTGCGTTTTTTGACCCCTTAAGAGTACCGGATGAAGTGGGAACCTAAACAAAAGATTTAGACAGTGTTACAGACAATATGAATATTCAATTAGGTTGTTAATCAGACCGTTTTATGTAGGCATTTTAATAACCCGAAGTAGGCTAGAAAAGGGATTTTTGAAAAGTTGAGTTTATATAGGAATTTTGTTTGCTCGATAAGTTATCTGTTACAGGGACAACATTTCTAGTTGGGATTATTTAAAATCATTTGATAAATAAATTATCGTTTTATCCTGTTTTTGAGGTTTTTGTGCATTCCCCAAAACAGCTCAGGGAGGGGAGTTTGGGTGCGTTTTTTGCCCCTATAAGCGTACCGGATGAAGTTGGAACCTGAACAAAAGATTTAGACAGTGTTACAGACAAAATGAATATTCAATTAGTTTGTTAATCAAACCGTTTTATGTAAGCATTTTGATAGCCCGAAGTAGGCTGAAAAAGGGATTTTTGAAAAGTTGAGTTTGACTAGGAATTTTGCTAACTCGATAAATTACCGGTTATTCGGACAACGTTTCTAGTTGGGATTGTTGGAAATCATATAAAAGTTATTTGATAAATTAATTATCGTTTTATCATGTTTTTGGGGCTTTTATGCATTCCCCAAAACTGCTCAGGGAGGGGAGTTTGGGTATGTTTTTTGACCCTCTAAGCGTACCGGATGAAGTTGGAACGTTAACGGAAGTTTTAGAGGGTGTTGAACACAATAAGAATGTTCAATTAGTTCGGTAATCAGAATGTTTTAAGTTAGAGTTTCGGTAGCCCGAAGTAGGCTAAAAAAGGAATTTTTAAAAAGTTGAGTTTAACTAGGAATTTTGTTAGCTCGATAAGTTATCGGTTATTCAGAAAACGTTTCTAGTTGGGATTAATTTAAATAATAGAAGAGTTATTTGATAAATGAATTATCGTTTATCCCATTTTTGGGACTTTTCTGCATTCCCCAAAACAGCTCAGGAGGGGAGTTTGGGTGCGTTTTTTGACCCCTTAAGCGTACCGGATGAAGTGGGAACCTAAACAAAAGATTTAGACAGTGTTACAGACAATATGAATATTCAATTAGGTTGTTAATCAGACCGTTTTATGTAGGCATTTTAATAACCCGAAGTAGGCTAGAAAAGGGATTTTTGAAAAGTTGAGTTTATCTAGGAATTTTGTTTGCTCGATAAGTTATCTGTTACAGGGACAACATTTCTAGTTGGGATTATTTAAAATCATTTGATAAATAAATTATCGTTTTATGCTGTTTTTGGGGTTTTTGTGCATTCCCCAAAACAGCTCAGGGAGGGGAGTTTGGGTGCGTTTTTTGCCCCTATAAGCGTACCGGATGAAGTTGGCACCTGAACAAAAGATTTAGACAGTGTTACAGACAAAATGAATATTCAATTACTTTGTTAATCAAACCGTTTTATGTAAGCATTTTGATAGACCGAAGTAGGCTAGAAAAGGGATTTTTGAAAAATTGAGTTTATCTAGGAATTTTGTTAGCTCGATAAGTTATCTGTTACAGGGACAACATTTCTAGTTGGGATTATTTAAAATCATTTGATAAATAAATTATTGTTTTATCCTGTTTTTGGGGTTTTTGTGCATTCCCCAAAACAGCTCAGGGAGGGGAGTTTGGGTGCGTTGTTTGCCCCTATAAGCGTACCGGATGAAGTTGGAACCTGAACAAAAGATTTAGACAGTGTTACAGACAAAATGAATATTCAATTAGTTTGTTAATCAAACCGTTTTATGTAAGCATTTTGATAGCCCGAAGTAGGCTGAAAAAGGGATTTTTGAAAAGTTGAGTTTGACTAGGAATTTTGCTAACTCGATAAATTACCGGTTATTCGGACAACGTTTCTAGTTGGGATTATTGGAAATCATATAAAAATTATTTGATAAACTAATTATCGTTTTATCATGTTTTTGGGGCTTTTATGCATTCCCCAAAACTGCTCAGGGACATGAGTTTGGGTATGTTTTTTTGACCCCCTACGCGTACCGGATGAAGTTGGAACGTCAACGGAAGTTTTAGAGGGTGTTGAAGACAATAAGAATGTTCAATTAGTTTGGTAATCAGACTGTTTTAAGTTAGAGTTTCGGTAGCCCGAAGTAGGCTAAAAAAGGAATTTTTAAAAAGTTGAGTTTAACTAGGAATTTTGTTAGCTCGATAAGTTATCGGTTATTCAGAAAACGTTTCTAGTTGGGATTAATTAAAATAATAGAAGAGTTATTTGATAAATGAATTACCGTTTATCCCATTTTTGGGGCTTTTCTGCATTCCCCAAAACAGCTCAGGAGGGGAGTTTGGGTGCGTTTTTTGACCCCTTAAGAGTACCGGATGAAGTGGGAACCTAAACAAAAGATTTAGACAGTGTTACAGACAATATGAATATTCAATTAGGTTGTTAATCAGACCGTTTTATGTAGGCATTTTAATAACCCGAAATAGGCTAGAAAAGGGATTTTTAAAAAGTTGAGTTTATCTAGGAATTTTGTTTGCTCGATAAGTTATCTGTTACAGGGACAACATTTCTAGTTGGGATTATTTAAAATCATTTGATAAATAAATTATCATTTTATCCTGTTTTTGGTGTTTTTGTGCATTCCCCAAAACAGCTCAGGGAGGGGAGTTTGGGTGCGTTTTTTGCCCCTATAAGCGTACCGGATGAAGTTGGAACCTGAACAAAAGATTTAGACAGTGTTACAGACAAAATGAATATTCAATTAGTTTGTTAATCAAACCATTTTATGTATGCATTTTGATAGCCCGAAGTAGGCTAGAAAAGGGATTTTGGAAAAATTGAGTTTATCTAGGAATTTTGTTAGCTCGATAAGTTATCTGTTACAGGGACAACATTTCTAGTTGGCATTATTTAAAATCAGTTGATAAATAAATTATTGTTTTGTCCTGTTTTTGGGGTTTTTGTGCATTCCCCAAAACAGCTCAGGGAGGGGAGTTTGGGTGCGTTTTTTGCCCCTATAAGCGTACCGGATGAAGTTGGAACCTGAACAAAAGATTTAGACAGTGTTACAGACAAAATGAATATTCAATTAGTTTGTTATTCAAACCGTTTTATGTAAGCATTTTGATAGCCCGAAGTAGGCTGAAAAAGGGATTTTTGAAAAGTTGAGTTTGACTAGGAATTTTGCTAACTCGATAAATTACCGGTTATTCGGACAACGTTTCTAGTTGGGATTATTGGAAATCATATAAAAATTATTTGATAAATTAATTATCGTTTTATCATGTTTTTGGGGCTTTTATGCATTCCCCAAAACTGCTCAGGGACATGAGTTTGGGTATGTTTTTTGACCCCCTACGCGTACCGGATGAAGTTGGAACGTCAACGGAAGTTTTAGAGGGTGTTGAAGACAATAAGAATGTTTAATTAGTTCGGTAATCAGATTGTTTTAAGTTAGAGTTTCGGTAGCCCGAAGTAGGCTAAAAAAGGAATTTTTAAAAAGTTGAGTTTAACTAGGAATTCTGTTAGCTCGATAAGTTATCGGTTATTAAGAAAACGTTTCTAGTTGGGATTAATTAAAATAATAGAAGAGTTATTTGATAAATGAATTATCGTTTATCCCATTTTTGGGGCTTTTCTGCATTCCCTAAAACAGCTCAGGAGGGGAGTTTGGGTGCGTTTTTTGACCCCTTAAGAGTACCGGATGAAGTGGGAACCTAAACAAAAGATTTAGATAGTGTTACAGACAATATGAATATTCAATTAGGTTGTTAATCAGACCGTTTTATGTAGGCATTTTAATAACCCGAAGTAGGCTAGAAAAGGGATTTTTGAAAAGTTGAGTTTATATAGGAATTTTGTTTGCTCGATAAGTTATCTGTTACAGGGACAACATTTCTAGTTGGGATTATTTAAAATCATTTGATAAATAAATTATCGTTTTATCCTGTTTTTGAGGTTTTTGTGCATTCCCCAAAACAGCTAAGGGAGGGGAGTTTGGGTGCGTTTTTTGCCCCTATAAGCGTACCGGATGAAGTTGGAACCTGAACAAAAGATTTAGACAGTGTTACAGACAAAATGAATATTCAATTAGTTTGTTAATCAAACCATTTTATGTATGCATTTTGATAGCCCGAAGTAGGCTAGAAAAGGGATTTTGGAAAAATTGAGTTTATCTAGGAATTTTGTTAGCTCGATAAGTTATCTGTTACAGGGACAACATTTCTAGTTGGCATTATTTAAAATCAGTTGATAAATAAATTATTGTTTTGTCCTGTTTTTGGGGTTTTTGTGCATTCCCCAAAACAGCTCAGGGAGGGGAGTTTGGGTGCGTTTTTTGCCCCTATAAGCGTACCGGATGAAGTTGGAACCTGAACAAAAGATTTAGACAGTGTTACAGACAAAATGAATATTCAATTAGTTTGTTATTCAAACCGTTTTATGTAAGCATTTTGATAGCCCGAAGTAGGCTGAAAAAGGGATTTTTGAAAAGTTGAGTTTGACTAGGAATTTTGCTAACTCGATAAATTACCGGTTATTCGGACAACGTTTCTAGTTGGGATTATTGGAAATCATATAAAAATTATTTGATAAATTAATTATCGTTTTATCATGTTTTTGGGGCTTTTATGCATTCCCCAAAACTGCTCAGGGACATGAGTTTGGGTATGTTTTTTGACCCCCTACGCGTACCGGATGAAGTTGGAACGTCAACGGAAGTTTTAGAGGGTGTTGAAGACAATAAGAATGTTTAATTAGTTCGGTAATCAGATTGTTTTAAGTTAGAGTTTCGGTAGCCCGAAGTAGGCTAAAAAAGGAATTTTTAAAAAGTTGAGTTTAACTAGGAATTCTGTTAGCTCGATAAGTTATCGGTTATTAAGAAAACGTTTCTAGTTGGGATTAATTAAAATAATAGAAGAGTTATTTGATAAATGAATTATCGTTTATCCCATTTTATGTAGGCATTTTAATAACCCGAAGTAGGCTAGAAAAGGGATTTTTGAAAAGTTGAGTTTATATAGGAATTTTGTTTGCTCGATAAGTTATCTGTTACAGGGACAACATTTCTAGTTGGGATTATTTAAAATCATTTGATAAATAAATTATCGTTTTATCCTGTTTTTGAGGTTTTTGTGCATTCCCCAAAACAGCTAAGGGAGGGGAGTTTGGGTGCGTTTTTTGCCCCTATAAGCGTACCGGATGAAGTTGGAACCTGAACAAAAGATTTAGACAGTGTTACAGACAAAATGAATATTCAATTAGTTTGTTAATCAAACCATTTTATGTATGCATTTTGATAGCCCGAAGTAGGCTAGAAAAGGGATTTTGGAAAAATTGAGTTTATCTAGGAATTTTGTTAGCTCGATAAGTTATCTGTTACAGGGACAACATTTCTAGTTGGCATTATTTAAAATCAGTTGATAAATAAATTATTGTTTTGTCCTGTTTTTGGGGTTTTTGTGCATTCCCCAAAACAGCTCAGGGAGGGGAGTTTGGGTGCGTTTTTTGCCCCTATAAGCGTACCGGATGAAGTTGGAACCTGAACAAAAGATTTAGACAGTGTTACAGACAAAATGAATATTCAATTAGTTTGTTAATCAAACCGTTTTATGTAAGCATTTTGATAGCCCGAAGTAGGCTGAAAAAGGGATTTTTGAAAAGTTGAGTTTGACTAGGAATTTTGCTAACTCGATAAATTACCGGTTATTCGGACAACGTTTCTAGTTGGGATTGTTGGAAATCATATAAAAATTATTTGATAAATTAATTATCGTTTTATCATGTTTTTGGGGCTTTTATGCATTCCCCAAAACTGCTCAGGGAGGGGAGTTTGGGTATGTTTTTTGACCCTCTAAGCGTACCGGATGAAGTTGGAACGTTAACGGAAGTTTTAGAGGGTGTTGAACACAATAAGAATGTTCAATTAGTTCGGTAATCAGAATGTTTTAAGTTAGAGTTTCGGTAGCCCGAAGTAGGCTAAAAAAGGAATTTTTAAAAAGTTGAGTTTAACTAGGAATTTTGTTAGCTCGATAAGTTATCGGTTATTCAGAAAACGTTTCTAGTTGGGATTAATTTAAATAATAGAAGAGTTATTTGATAAATGAATTATCGTTTATCCCATTTTTGGGACTTTTCTGCATTCCCCAAAACAGCTCAGGAGGGGAGTTTGGGTGCGTTTTTTGACCCCTTAAGCGTACCGGATGAAGTTGGAACCTAAACAAAAGATTTAGACAGTGTTACAGACAATATGAATATTCAATTAGGTTGTTAATCAGACCGTTTTATGTAGGCATTTTAATAACCCGAAGTAGGCTAGAAAAGGGATTTTTGAAAAGTTGAGTTTATCTAGGAATTTTGTTTGCTCGATAAGTTATCTGTTACAGGGACAACATTTCTAGTTGGGATTATTTAAAATCATTTGATAAATAAATTATCGTTTTATCCTGTTTTTGGGGTTTTTGTGCATTCCCCAAAACAGCTCAGGGAGGGGAGTTTGGGTGCGTTGTTTGCCTCTATAAGCGTACCGGATGAAGTTGGAACCTGAAAAAAAGATTTAGACAGTGTTACAGACAAAATGAATATTCAATTAGTTTGTTAATCAAACCGTTTTATGTAAGCATTTTGATAGACCGAAGTAGGCTAGAAAAGGGATTTTTGAAAAGTTGAGTTTATCTAGGAATTTTGTTAGCTCGATAAGTTATCTGTTACAGGGACAACATTTCTAGTTGGGATTATTTATTATCATTTGATAAATAAATTATTGTTTTATCCTGTTTTTGGGGTTTTTGTGCATTCCCCAAAACAGCTCAGGGAGGGGAGTTTGGGTGCGTTTTTTGCCCCTATAAGCGTACCGGATGAAGTTGGAACCTGAACAAAAGATTTAGACAGTGTTACAGACAAAATGAATATTCAATTAGTTTGTTAATCAAACCGTTTTATGTAAGCATTTTGATAGCCCGAAGTAGGCTGAAAAAGGGATTTTTGAAAAGTTGAGTTTGACTAGGAATTTTGCTAGCTCGATAAATTACCGGTTATTCGGACAACGTTTCTAGTTGGGATTATTGGAAATCATATAAAAATTATTTGATAAATTAATTATCGTTTTATCATGTTTTTGGGGCTTTTATGCATTCCCCAAAACTGCTCAGGGAGGGGAGTTTGGGTATGTTTTTTGACCCCCTACGCGAACCGGATGAAGTTGGAACCTCAACGGAAGTTTTAGAGGGTGTTGAAGACATTAGGAATGTTCAATTAGTTCGGTAATCAGACTGTTTTAAGTAAGAGTTTCGATAGCCCGAAGTAGGCTAAAAAAGGAATTTTTAAAAAGTTGAGTTTAACTAGGAATTTTGTTAGCTCGATAAGTTATCGGTTATTCAGCAAACGTTTCTAGTTGGGATTATTTAAAATAATAGAAGAGTTATTTGATAAATGAATTATCGTTTATCCCATTTTTGGGGCTTTTCTGCATTCCCCAAAACAGCTCAGGAGGGGAGTTTGGGTGCGTTTTTTGACCCCTTAAGCGTACCGGATGAAGTTGGAACCTAAACAAAAGATTTAGACAGTGTTACAGACAATATGAATATTCAATTAGGTTGTTAATCAGACCGTTTTATGTAGGCATTTTAATAACCCGAAATAGGCTAGAAAAGGGATTTTTAAAAAGTTGAGTTTATCTAGGAATTTTGTTTGCTCGATAAGTTATCTGTTACAGGGACAACATTTCTAGTTGGGATTATTTAAAATCATTTGATAAATAAATTATCATTTTATCCTGTTTTTGGTGTTTTTGTGCATTCCCCAAAACAGCTCAGGGAGGGGAGTTTGGGTGCGTTTTTTGCCCCTATAAGCGTACCGGATGAAGTTGGAACCTGAACAAAAGATTTAGACAGTGTTACAGACAAAATGAATATTCAATTAGTTTGTTAATCAAACCATTTTATGTATGCATTTTGATAGCCCGAAGTAGGCTAGAAAAGGGATTTTGGAAAAATTGAGTTTATCTAGGAATTTTGTTAGCTCGATAAGTTATCTGTTACAGGGACAACATTTCTAGTTGGCATTATTTAAAATCAGTTGATAAATAAATTATTGTTTTGTCCTGTTTTTGGGGTTTTTGTGCATTCCCCAAAACAGCTCAGGGAGGGGAGTTTGGGTGCGTTTTTTGCCCCTATAAGCGTACCGGATGAAGTTGGAACCTGAACAAAAGATTTAGACAGTGTTACAGACAAAATGAATATTCAATTAGTTTGTTATTCAAACCGTTTTATGTAAGCATTTTGATAGCCCGAAGTAGGCTGAAAAAGGGATTTTTGAAAAGTTGAGTTTGACTAGGAATTTTGCTAACTCGATAAATTACCGGTTATTCGGACAACGTTTCTAGTTGGGATTATTGGAAATCATATAAAAATTATTTGATAAATTAATTATCGTTTTATCATGTTTTTGGGGCTTTTATGCATTCCCCAAAACTGCTCAGGGACATGAGTTTGGGTATGTTTTTTGACCCCCTACGCGTACCGGATGAAGTTGGAACGTCAACGGAAGTTTTAGAGGGTGTTGAAGACAATAAGAATGTTTAATTAGTTCGGTAATCAGATTGTTTTAAGTTAGAGTTTCGGTAGCCCGAAGTAGGCTAAAAAAGGAATTTTTAAAAAGTTGAGTTTAACTAGGAATTCTGTTAGCTCGATAAGTTATCGGTTATTAAGAAAACGTTTCTAGTTGGGATTAATTAAAATAATAGAAGAGTTATTTGATAAATGAATTATCGTTTATCCCATTTTTGGGGCTTTTCTGCATTCCCTAAAACAGCTCAGGAGGGGAGTTTGGGTGCGTTTTTTGACCCCTTAAGAGTACCGGATGAAGTGGGAACCTAAACAAAAGATTTAGACAGTGTTACAGACAATATGAATATTCAATTAGGTTGTTAATCAGACCGTTTTATGTAGGCATTTTAATAACCCGAAGTAGGCTAGAAAAGGGATTTTTGAAAAGTTGAGTTTATATAGGAATTTTGTTTGCTCGATAAGTTATCTGTTACAGGGACAACATTTCTAGTTGGGATTATTTAAAATCATTTGATAAATAAATTATCGTTTTATCCTGTTTTTGAGGTTTTTGTGCATTCCCCAAAACAGCTCAGGGAGGGGAGTTTGGGTGCGTTTTTTGCCCCTATAAGCGTACCGGATGAAGTTGGAACCTGAACAAAAGATTTAGACAGTGTTACAGACAAAATGAATATTCAATTAGTTTGTTATTCAAACCGTTTTATGTAAGCATTTTGATAGCCCGAAGTAGGCTGAAAAAGGGATTTTTGAAAAGTTGAGTTTGACTAGGAATTTTGCTAACTCGATAAATTACCGGTTATTCGGACAACGTTTCTAGTTGGGATTGTTGGAAATCATATAAAAATTATTTGATAAATTAATTATCGTTTTATCATGTTTTTGGGGCTTTTATGCATTCCCCAAAACTGCTCAGGGAGGGGAGTTTGGGTATGTTTTTTGACCCTCTAAGCGTACCGGATAAAGTTGGAACGTTAACGGAAGTTTTAGAGGGTGTTGAACACAATAAGAATGTTCAATTAGTTCGGTAATCAGAATGTTTTAAGTTAGAGTTTCGGTAGCCCGAAGTAGGCTAAAAAAGGAATTTTTAAAAAGTTGAGTTTAACTAGGAATTTTGTTAGCTCGATAAGTTATCGGTTATTCAGAAAACGTTTCTAGTTGGGATTAATTTAAATAATAGAAGAGTTATTTGATAAATGAATTATCGTTTATCCCATTTTTGGGACTTTTCTGCATTCCCCAAAACAGCTCAGGAGGGGAGTTTGGGTGCGTTTTTTGACCCCTTAAGCGTACCGGATGAAGTGGGAACCTAAACAAAAGATTTAGACAGTGTTACAGACAATATGAATATTCAATTAGGTTGTTAATCAGACCGTTTTATGTAGGCATTTTAATAACCCGAAGTAGGCTAGAAAAGGGATTTTTGAAAAGTTGAGTTTATCTAGGAATTTTGTTTGCTCGATAAGTTATCTGTTACAGGGACAACATTTCTAGTTGGGATTATTTAAAATCATTTGATAAATAAATTATCGTTTTATGCTGTTTTTGGGGTTTTTGTGCATTCCCCAAAACAGCTCAGGGAGGGGAGTTTGGGTGCGTTTTTTGCCCCTATAAGCGTACCGGATGAAGTTGGCACCTGAACAAAAGATTTAGACAGTGTTACAGACAAAATGAATATTCAATTAGTTTGTTAATCAAACCGTTTTATGTAAGCATTTTGATAGCCCGAAGTAGGCTAGAAAAGGGATTTTTGAAAAATTGAGTTTATCTAGGAATTTTGTTAGCTCGATAAGTTATCTGTTACAGGGACAACATTTCTAGTTGGGATTATTTAAAATCATTTGATAAATAAATTATTGTTTTATCCTGTTTTTGGGGTTTTTGTGCATTCCCCAAAACAGCTCAGGGAGGGGAGTTTGGGTGCGTTGTTTGCCCCTATAAGCGTACCGGATGAAGTTGGAACCTGAACAAAAGATTTAGACAGTGTTACAGACAAAATGAATATTCAATTAGTTTGTTAATCAAACCGTTTTATGTAAGCATTTTGATAGCCCGAAGTAGGCTGAAAAAGGGATTTTTGAAAAGTTGAGTTTGACTAGGAATTTTGCTAGCTCGATAAATTACCGGTTATTCGGACAACGTTTCTAGTTGGGATTATTGGAAATCATATAAAAATTATTTGATAAACTAATTATCGTTTTATCATGTTTTTGGGGCTTTTATGCATTCCCCAAAACTGCTCAGGGACATGAGTTTGGGTATGTTTTTTTGACCCCCTACGCGTACCGGATGAAGTTGGAACGTCAACGGAAGTTTTAGAGGGTGTTGAAGACAATAAGAATGTTCAATTAGTTTGGTAATCAGACTGTTTTAAGTTAGAGTTTCGGTAGCCCGAAGTAGGCTAAAAAAGGAATTTTTAAAAAGTTGAGTTTAACTAGGAATTTTGTTAGCTCGATAAGTTATCGGTTATTCAGAAAACGTTTCTAGTTGGGATTAATTAAAATAATAGAAGAGTTATTTGATAAATGAATTACCGTTTATCCCATTTTTGGGGCTTTTCTGCATTCCCCAAAACAGCTCAGGAGGGGAGTTTGGGTGCGTTTTTTGACCCCTTAAGAGTACCGGATGAAGTGGGAACCTAAACAAAAGATTTAGACAGTGTTACAGACAATATGAATATTCAATTAGGTTGTTAATCAGACCGTTTTATGTAGGCATTTTAATAACCCGAAATAGGCTAGAAAAGGGATTTTTAAAAAATTGAGTTTATCTAGGAATTTTGTTTGCTCGATAAGTTATCTGTTACAGGGACAACATTTCTAGTTGGCATTATTTAAAATCAGTTGATAAATAAATTATCATTTTATCCTGTTTTTGTTGTTTTTGTGCATTCCCCAAAACAGCTCAGGGAGGGGAGTTTGGGTGCGTTTTTTGCCCCTATAAGCGTACCGGATGAAGTTGGAACCTGAACAAAAGATTTAGACAGTGTTACAGACAAAATGAATATTCAATTAGTTTGTTAATCAAACCATTTTATGTATGCATTTTGATAGCCCGAAGTAGGCTAGAAAAGGGATTTTTGAAAAATTGAGTTTATCTAGGAATTTTGTTAGCTCGATAAGTTATCTGTTACAGGGACAACATTTCTAGTTGGCATTATTTAAAATCAGTTGATAAATAAATTATTGTTTTGTCCTGTTTTTGGGGTTTTTGTGCATTCCCCAAAACAGCTCAGGGAGGGGAGTTTGGGTGCGTTTTTTGCCCCTATAAGCGTACCGGATGAAGTTGGAACCTGAACAAAAGATTTAGACAGTGTTACAGACAAAATGAATATTCAATTAGTTTGTTATTCAAACCGTTTTATGTAAGCATTTTGATAGCCCGAAGTAGGCTGAAAAAGGGATTTTTGAAAAGTTGAGTTTGACTAGGAATTTTGCTAACTCGATAAATTACCGGTTATTCGGACAACGTTTCTAGTTGGGATTATTGGAAATCATATAAAAATTATTTGATAAATTAATTATCGTTTTATCATGTTTTTGGGGCTTTTATGCATTCCCCAAAACTGCTCAGGGACATGAGTTTGGGTATGTTTTTTGACCCCCTACGCGTACCGGATGAAGTTGGAACGTCAACGGAAGTTTTAGAGGGTGTTGAAGACAATAAGAATGTTTAATTAGTTCGGTAATCAGATTGTTTTAAGTTAGAGTTTCGGTAGCCCGAAGTAGGCTAAAAAAGGAATTTTTAAAAAGTTGAGTTTAACTAGGAATTCTGTTAGCTCGATAAGTTATCGGTTATTAAGAAAACGTTTCTAGTTGGGATTAATTAAAATAATAGAAGAGTTATTTGATAAATGAATTATCGTTTATCCCATTTTTGGGGCTTTTCTGCATTCCCTAAAACAGCTCAGGAGGGGAGTTTGGGTGCGTTTTTTGACCCCTTAAGAGTACCGGATGAAGTGGGAACCTAAACAAAAGATTTAGATAGTGTTACAGACAATATGAATATTCAATTAGGTTGTTAATCAGACCGTTTTATGTAGGCATTTTAATAACCCGAAGTAGGCTAGAAAAGGGATTTTTGAAAAGTTGAGTTTATATAGGAATTTTGTTTGCTCGATAAGTTATCTGTTACAGGGACAACATTTCTAGTTGGGATTATTTAAAATCATTTGATAAATAAATTATCGTTTTATCCTGTTTTTGAGGTTTTTGTGCATTCCCCAAAACAGCTAAGGGAGGGGAGTTTGGGTGCGTTTTTTGCCCCTATAAGCGTACCGGATGAAGTTGGAACCTGAACAAAAGATTTAGACAGTGTTACAGACAAAATGAATATTCAATTAGTTTGTTAATCAAACCGTTTTATGTAAGCATTTTGATAGCCCGAAGTAGGCTGAAAAAGGGATTTTTGAAAAGTTGAGTTTGACTAGGAATTTTGCTAACTCGATAAATTACCGGTTATTCGGACAACGTTTCTAGTTGGGATTATTGGAAATCATATAAAAATTATTTGATAAATTAATTATCGTTTTATCATGTTTTTGGGGCTTTTATGCATTCCCCAAAACTGCTCAGGGACATGAGTTTGGGTATGTTTTTTGACCCCCTACGCGTACCGGATGAAGTTGGAACGTCAACGGAAGTTTTAGAGGGTGTTGAAGACAATAAGAATGTTTAATTAGTTCGGTAATCAGATTGTTTTAAGTTAGAGTTTCGGTAGCCCGAAGTAGGCTAAAAAAGGAATTTTTAAAAAGTTGAGTTTAACTAGGAATTTTGTTAGCTCGATAAGTTATCGGTTATTAAGAAAACGTTTCTAGTTGGGATTAATTAAAATAATAGAAGAGTTATTTGATAAATGAATTATCGTTTATCCCATTTTTGGGGCTTTTCTGCATTCCCTAAAACAGCTCAGGAGGGGAGTTTGGGTGCGTTTTTTGACCCCTTAAGAGTACCGGATGAAGTGGGAACCTAAACAAAAGATTTAGACAGTGTTACAGACAATATGAATATTCAATTAGGTTGTTAATCAGACCGTTTTATGTAGGCATTTTAATAACCCGAAGTAGGCTAGAAAAGGGATTTTTGAAAAGTTGAGTTTATATAGGAATTTTGTTTGCTCGATAAGTTATCTGTTACAGGGACAACATTTCTAGTTGGGATTATTTAAAATCATTTGATAAATAAATTATCGTTTTATCCTGTTTTTGAGGTTTTTGTGCATTCCCCAAAACAGCTCAGGGAGGGGAGTTTGGGTGCGTTTTTTGCCCCTATAAGCGTACCGGATGAAGTTGGAACCTGAACAAAAGATTTAGACAGTGTTACAGACAAAATGAATATTCAATTAGTTTGTTAATCAAACCGTTTTATGTAAGCATTTTGATAGCCCGAAGTAGGCTGAAAAAGGGATTTTTGAAAAGTTGAGTTTGACTAGGAATTTTGCTAACTCGATAAATTACCGGTTATTCGGACAACGTTTCTAGTTGGGATTGTTGGAAATCATATAAAAATTATTTGATAAATTAATTATCGTTTTATCATGTTTTTGGGGCTTTTATGCATTCCCCAAAACTGCTCAGGGAGGGGAGTTTGGGTATGTTTTTTGACCCTCTAAGCGTACCGGATGAAGTTGGAACGTTAACGGAAGTTTTAGAGGGTGTTGAACACAATAAGAATGTTCAATTAGTTCGGTAATCAGAATGTTTTAAGTTAGAGTTTCGGTAGCCCGAAGTAGGCTAAAAAAGGAATTTTAAAAAAGTTGAGTTTAACTAGGAATTTTGTTAGCTCGATAAGTTATCGGTTATTCAGAAAACGTTTCTAGTTGGGATTAATTTAAATAATAGAAGAGTTATTTGATAAATGAATTATCGTTTATCCCATTTTTGGGACTTTTCTGCATTCCCCAAAACAGCTCAGGAGGGGAGTTTGGGTGCGTTTTTTGACCCCTTAAGCGTACCGGATGAAGTGGGAACCTAAACAAAAGATTTAGACAGTGTTACAGACAATATGAATATTCAATTAGGTTGTTAATCAGACCGTTTTATGTATGCATTTTAATAACCCGAAGTAGGCTAGAAAAGGGATTTTTGAAAAGTTGAGTTTATCTAGGAATTTTGTTTGCTCGATAAGTTATCTGTTACAGGGACAACATTTCTAGTTGGGATTATTTAAAATCATTTGATAAATAAATTATCGTTTTATGCTGTTTTTGGGGTTTTTGTGCATTCCCCAAAACAGCTCAGGGAGGGGAGTTTGGGTGCGTTTTTTGCCCCTATAAGCGTACCGGATGAAGTTGGCACCTGAACAAAAGATTTAGACAGTGTTACAGACAAAATGAATATTCAATTAGTTTGTTAATCAAACCGTTTTATGTAAGCATTTTGATAGACCGAAGTAGGCTAGAAAAGGGATTTTTGAAAAATTGAGTTTATCTAGGAATTTTGTTAGCTCGATAAGTTATCTGTTACAGGGACAACATTTCTAGTTGGGATTATTTAAAATCATTTGATAAATAAATTATCGTTTTATCCTGTTTTTGGGGTTTTTGTGCATTCCCCAAAACAGCTCAGGGAGGGGAGTTTGGGTGCGTTGTTTGCCCCTATAAGCGTACCGGATGAAGTTGGAACCTGAACAAAAGATTTAGACAGTGTTACAGACAAAATGAATATTCAATTAGTTTGTTAATCAAACCGTTTTATGTAAGCATTTTGATAGCCCGAAGTAGGCTGAAAAAGGGATTTTTGAAAAGTTGAGTTTGACTAGGAATTTTGCTAACTCGATAAATTACCGGTTATTCGGACAACGTTTCTAGTTGGGATTATTGGAAATCATATAAAAATTATTTGATAAATTAATTATCGTTTTATCATGTTTTTGGGGCTTTTATGCATTCCCCAAAACTGCTCAGGGACATGAGTTTGGGTATGTTTTTTTGACCCCCTACGCGTACCGGATGAAGTTGGAACGTCAACAGAAGTTTTAGAGGGTGTTGAAGACAATAAGAATGTTCAATTAGTTCGGTAATCAGACTGTTTTAAGTTAGAGTTTCGGTAGCCCGAAGTAGGCTAAAAAAGGAATTTTTAAAAAGTTGAGTTTAACTAGGAATTTTGTTAGCTCGATAAGTTATCGGTTATTCAGAAAACGTTTCTAGTTGGGATTAATTAAAATAATAGAAGAGTTATTTGATAAATGAATTATCGTTTATCCCATTTTTGGGGCTTTTCTGCATTCCCCAAAACAGCTCAGGAGGGGAGTTTGGGTGCGTTTTTTGACCCCTTAAGCGTACCGGATGAAGTGGGAACCTAAACAAAAGATTTAGACAGTGTTACAGACAATATGAATATTCAATTAGGTTGTTAATCAGACCGTTTTATGTAGGCATTTTAATAACCCGAAGTAGGCTAGAAAAGGGATTTTTGAAAAGTTGAGTTTATCTAGGAATTTTGTTTGCTCGATAAGTTATCTGTTACAGGGACAACATTTCTAGTTGGGATTATTTAAAATCATTTGATAAATAAATTATCGTTTTATGCTGTTTTTGGGGTTTTTGTGCATTCCCCAAAACAGCTCAGGGAGGGGAGTTTGGGTGCGTTTTTTGCCCCTATAAGCGTACCGGATGAAGTTGGCACCTGAACAAAAGATTTAGACAGTGTTACAGACAAAATGAATATTCAATTAGTTTGTTAATCAAACCGTTTTATGTAAGCATTTTGATAGACCGAAGTAGGCTAGAAAAGGGATTTTTGAAAAATTGAGTTTATCTAGGAATTTTGTTAGCTCGATAAGTTATCTGTTACAGGGACAACATTTCTAGTTGGGATTATTTAAAATCATTTTATAAATAAATTATTGTTTTATCCTGTTTTTGGGGTTTTTGTGCATTCCCCAAAACAGCTCAGGGAGGGGAGTTTGGGTGCGTTGTTTGCCCCTATAAGCGTACCGGATGAAGTTGGAACCTGAACAAAAGATTTAGACAGTGTTACAGACAAAATGAATATTCAATTAGTTTGTTAATCAAACCGTTTTATGTAAGCATTTTGATAGCCCGAAGTAGGCTGAAAAAAGGATTTTTGAAAAGTTGAGTTTGTCTAGGAATTTTGCTAACTCGATAAATTACCGGTTATTCGGACAACGTTTCTAGTTGGGATTATTGGAAATCATATAAAAATTATTTGATAAATTAATTATCGTTTTATCATGTTTTTGGGGCTTTTATGCATTCCCCAAAACTGCTCAGGGACATATGAGTTTGGGTATGTTTTTTTGACCCCCTACGCGTACCGGATGAAGTTGGAACGTCAACAGAAGTTTTAGAGGGTGTTGAAGACAATAAGAATGTTCAATTAGTTCGGTAATCAGACTGTTTTAAGTTAGAGTTTCGGTAGCCCGAAGTAGGCTAAAAAAGGAATTTTTAAAAAGTTGAGTTTAACTAGGAATTTTGTTAGCTCGATAAGTTATCGGTTATTCAGAAAACGTTTCTAGTTGGGATTAATTAAAATAATAGAAGAGTTATTTGATAAATGAATTATCGTTTATCCCATTTTTGGGGCTTTTCTGCATTCCCCAAAACAGCTCAGGAGGGGAGTTTGGGTGCGTTTTTTGACCCCTTAAGAGTACCTGATGAAGTGGGAACCTAAACAAAAGATTTAGACAGTGTTACAGACAATATGAATATTCAATTAGGTTGTTAATCAGACCGTTTTATGTAGGCATTTTAATAACCCGAAGTAGGCTAGAAAAGGGATTTTTGAAAAGTTGAGTTTATCTACGAATTTTGTTTGCTCGATAAGTTATCTGTTTCAGGGACAACATTTCTAGTTGGGATTATTTAAAATCATTTGATAAATAAATTATCGTTTTATGCTGTTTTTGGGGTTTTTGTGCATTCCCCAAAACAGCTCAGGGAGGGGAGTTTGGGTGCGTTTTTTGCCCCTATAAGCGTACCGGATGAAGTTGGAACCTCAACAAAAGATTTAGACAGTGTTACAGACAAAATGAATATTCAATTAGTTTGTTAATCAAACCATTTTATGTAAGCATTTTGATAGCCCGAAGTAGGCTAGAAAAGGGATTTTTGAAAAATTGAGTTTATCTAGGAATTTTGTTAGCTCGATAAGTTTTCTGTTACTAGGACAACATTTCTAGTTGGGATTATTTAAAATCATAGAAAAGTTATTTGATAAATAAATTATCGTTTATCCCGTTTTTGGGGCTTTTGTGCATTCCCCAAAACAGCTCAGGGAGGGGAGTTTGGGTGCGTTTTTTGCCCCTATAAGCGTACCGGATGAAGTTCGAACCTGAAAAAAAGATTTAGACAGTGTTACAGACAAAATGAATATTCAATTAGTTTGTTAATCAAACCGTTTTATGTAAGCATTTTGATAGCCCGAAGTAGGCTAGAAAAGGGATTTTTGAAAAGTTGAGTTTGACTAGGAATTTTGCTAACTCGATAAATTACCGGTTATTCGGACAACGTTTCTAGTTGGGATTATTGGAAATCATATAAAAATTATTTGATAAATTAATTATCGTTTTATCATGTTTTTGGGGCTTTTATGCATTCCCCAAAACTGCTCAGGGACATGAGTTTGAGTATGTTTTTTGACCCCCTAAGCGTACCGGATGAAGTTGGAACGTTAACGGAAGTTTTAGAGGGTGTTGAACACAATAAGAATGTTCAATTAGTTCGGTAATCAGACTGTTTTAAGTTAGAGTTTCGGTAGCCCGAAGTAGGCTAAAAAAGGAATTTTTAGAAAGTTGAGTTTAACTAGGAATTTTGTTAGCTCGATAAGTTATCGGTTATTCAGAAAACGTTTCTAGTTGGGATTAATTTAAATAATAGAAGAGTTATTTGATAAATGAATGTTTATCCCATTTTTGGGGCTTTTCTGCATTCCCCAAAACAGCTCAGGAGGGGAGTTTGGGTGCGTTTTTTGACCCCTTAAGCGTACCGGATGAAGTGGGAACCTAAACAAAAGATTTAGACAGTGTTACAGACAATATGAATATTCAATTAGGTTGTTAATCAGACCGTTTTATGTAGGCATTTTAATAACCCGAAGTAGGCTAGAAAAGGGATTTTTGAAAAGTTGAGTTTATCTAGGAATTTTGTTTGCTCGATAAGTTATCTGTTACAGGGACAACATTTCTAGTTGGGATTATTTAAAATCATTTGATAAATAAATTATCGTTTTATGCTGTTTTTGGAGTTTTTGTGCATTCCCCAAAACAGCTCAGGGAGGGGAGTTTGGGTGCGTTTTTTGCCCCTATAAGCGTACCGGATGAAGTTGGAACCTCAACAAAAGATTTAGACAGTGTTACAGACAAAATGAATATTCAATTAGTTTGTTAATCAAACCATTTTATGTAAGCATTTTGATAGCCCGAAGTAGGCTAGAAAAGGGATTTTTGAAAAATTGAGTTTATCTAGGAATTTTGTTAGCTCGATAAGTTATCTGTTACAGGGACAACATTTCTAGTTGGGATTATTTAAAATCAGTTGATAAATAAATTATTGTTTTGTCCTGTTTTTGGGGTTTTTGTGCATTCCCCAAAACAGCTCAAGGAGGGGAGTTTGGGTGCGTTTTTTGCCCCTATAAGCGTACCGGATGAAGTTGGAACCTGAACAAAACATTTAGACAGTGTTACAGACAAAATGAATATTCAATTAGTTTGTTAATCGAACCGTTTTATGTAAGCATTTTGATAGCCCGAAGTAGGCTGAAAAAGGGATTTTTGAAAAGTTGAGTTTGACTAGGAATTTTGCTAGCTCGATAAATTACCGGTTATTCGGACAACGTTTCTAGTTGGGATTATTGGAAATCATATAAAAATTATTTGATAAATTAATTATCGTTTTATCATGTTTTTGGGGGCTTTTATGCATTCCCCAAAACTGCTCAGGGAGGGGAGTTTGGGTATGTTTTTTGACCCCCTACGCGTACCGGATGAAGTTGGAACCTCAACGGAAGTTTTAGAGGGTGTTGAAGACAATAGGAATGTTCAATTAGTTCGGTAATCAGACTGTTTTAAGTAAGAGTTTCGATAGCCCGAAGTAGGCTAAAAAAGGAATTTTTAAAAAGTTGAGTTTAACTAGGAATTTTGTTAGCTCAATAAGTTATCGGTTATTCAGCAAACGTTTCTAGTTGGGATTATTTAAAATAATAGAAGAGTTATTTGATAAATGAATTACCGTTTATCCCATTTTTGGGGCTTTTCTGCATTCCCCAAAACAGCTCAGGAGGGGAGTTTGGGTGCGATTTTTGACCCCTTAAGCGTACCGGATGAAGTTGGAACCTAAACAAAAGATTTAGACAGTGTTACAGACAATATGAATATTCAATTAGGTTGTTAATCAGACCGTTTTATGTAGGCATTTTAATAACCCGAAGTAGGCTAGAAAAGGGATTTTTGAAAAGTTAAGTTTATCTAGGAATTTTGTTAGCTCGATAAGTTATCTGTTACAGGGACAACATTTCTATTTGGGATTATTTAAAATCATTTGATAAATAAATTATCGTTTTATCCTGTTGTTGGGGTTTTTGTGCATTCCCCAAAACAGCTCAGGGAGGGGAGTTTGGGTGCGTTTTTTGCCCCTATAAGCGTACCGGATGAAGTTGGAACCTGAACAAAAGATTTAGACAGTGTTACAGACAAAATGAATATTCAATTAGTTTTTTAATCAAACCGTTTTATGTAAGCATTTTGATAGCCCGAAGTAGGCTGAAAAAGGGATTTTTGAAAAGTTGAGTTTGACTAGGAATTTTGCTAGCTCGATAAATTACCGGTTATTCGGACAACGTTTCTAGTTGGGATTATTGGAAATCATATAAAAATTATTTGATTAATTAATTATCGTTTTATCATGTTTTTGGGGCTTTTATGCATTCCCCATAACTGCTCAGGGAGGGGAGTTTGGGTATGTTTTTTGACCCCCTACGCGTACCGGATGAAGTTGGAACCTCAACGGAAGTTTTAGAGGGTGTTGAAGACAATACGAATGTTCAATTAGTTCGGTAATCAGACTGTTTTAAGTAAGAGTTTCGATAGCCCGAAGTAGGCTAAAAAAGGAATTTTTAAAAAGTTGAGTTTAACTAGGAATTTTGTTAGCTCGATAAGTTATCGGTTATTCAGCAAACGTTTCTAGTTGGGATTATTTAAAATAATAGAAGAGTTATTTGATAAATGAATTACCGTTTATCCCATTTTTGGGGCTTTTCTGCATTCCCCAAAACAGCTCAGGAGGGGAGTTTGGGTGCGATTTTTGACCCCTTAAGCGTACCGGATGAAGTTGGAACCTAAACAAAAGATTTAGACAGTGTTACAGACAATATGAATATTCAATTAGGTTGTTAATCAGACCGTTTTATGTAGGCATTTTAATAACCCGAAGTAGGCTAGAAAAGGGATTTTTGAAAAGTTGAGTTTATCTAGGAATTTTGTTTGCTCGATAAGTTATCTGTTACAGGGACAACATTTCTATTTGGGATTATTTAAAATCATTTGATAAATAAATTATCGTTTTATCCTGTTGTTGGGGTTTTTGTGCATTCCCCAAAACAGCTCAAGGAGGGGAGTTTGGGTGCGTTTTTGCCCCTATAAGCGTACCGGATGAAGTTGGAACCTGAACAAAAGATTTAGACAGTGTTACAGACAAAATGAATATTCAATTAGGTTGTTAATCAGACCATTTTATGTAAGCATTTTGATAGCCCGAAGTAGGCTAGAAAAGGGATTTTTGAAAAGTTGAGTTTAACTAGGAATTTTGTTAGCTCGATAAGTTTTCTGTTACTAGGACAACATTTCTAGTTGGGATTATTTAAAATCATAGAAAAGTTATTTGATAAATAAATTATCGTTTATCCCGTTTTTGGGGCTTTTGTGCATTCCCCAAAACAGCTCAGGGAGGGGAGTTTGGGTGCGTTTTTTGCCCCTATAAGCGTACCGGATGAAGTTGGAACCTGAAAAAAAGATTTAGACAGTGTTACAGACAAAATTAATATTCAATTAGTTTGTTAATCAAACCGTTTTATGTAAGCATTTTGATAGCCCGAAGTAGGCTAGAAAAGGGATTTTTGAAAAGTTGAGTTTGACTTGGAATTTTGCTAGCTCGATAAATTACCGGTTATTCGGACAACGTTTCTAGTTGGGATTATTGAAAATCATATAAAAATTATTTGATAAATTAATTATCGTTTTATCCTGTTTTTGGGGCTTTTATGCATTCCCCAAAACAGCTCAGGGAGGGGAGTTTAGGTATGTGTTTTGACCCCCTACGCGTACCAGATGAAGTTCGAACCTGGACGGAAGTTTTAGAGGGTGTTGAAGACAATAAGAATGTTCAATTAGTTTGGTAATCAGACTGTTTTAAGAAAGAGTTTCGATAGCCCGAAGTAGGCTATAAAAGGAATTTTTAAAAAGTTGAGTTTAACTAGGAATTCTGTTAGTTCGATAAGTTATCGGTTATTCAGAAAACGTTTCTAGTTGGGATTAATTAAAATAATAGAAGAGTTATTTGACAAATAAATTATCGTTTTATCCCATTTTTGGGGCTTATCTGCATTCCCCAAAACAGCTCAGGGAGGGGAATTTGGGTGCATTTTTTGACCCCTTAAGCGTACCGGATGAAGTTTGAACCTAAATAAAAGATTTAGACAGTGTTACAGACAATATGAATATTCCATTAGGTTGTTAATCAGACCGTTTTATGTAAGCATTTTGATAGCCTGAAGTAGGCTAGAAAAGGGATTTTTGAAAAGTTGAGCTTATCTCGGAATTTTGTTAGCTCGATAAGTTATCTGTTACAGGGACAACATTTCTAGTTGGGATTATTTAAAATCATTTGATAAATAAATTATCGTTTTATCCTGTTTTTGGGGTTTTTGTGCATTCCCCAAAACAGCTCAGGGAGGGGAGTTTGGGTGCGTTTTTTGCCCCTATAAGCGTACCGGATGAAGTTGGAACCTGAACAAAAGATTTAGACAGTGTTACAGACAAAATGAATATTCAATTAGTTTGTTAATCAAACCGTTTTATGTAAGCATTTTGATAGCCCGTAGTAGGCTAGAAAAGGGATTTTTAAAAAATTGAGTTTATCTAGGAATTTTGTTAGCTCGATAAGTTATCTGTTACAGGGACAACATTTCTAGTTGGGATTATTTAAAATCAGTTGATAAATAAATTGTCGTTTTATCCTGTTTTTGGGGTTTTTGTGCATTCCCCAAAACAGCTCAGGGAGGGGAGTTTGGGTGCGTTTTTTGCCCCTATAAGCGTACCTGATGAAGTTGGAACCTGAACAAAAGATTTAGACAGTGTTACAGACAAAATGAATATTCAATTAGTTTGTTAATCAAACCGTTTTATGTAAGCATTTTGATAGCCCGAAGTAGGCTGAAAAAGGGATTTTTGAAAAGTTGAGTTTGACTAGGAATTTTGCTAGCTCGATAAATTACCGGTTATTCGGACAACGTTTCTAGTTGGGATTATTGGAAATCATATAAAAATTATCTGATAAATTAATTATCGTTTTATCATGTTTTTGGGGCTTTTATGCATTCCCCAAAACTGCTCAGGGAGGGGAGTTTGGGTATGTTTTTTGACCCCCTACGCGTACCGGATGAAGTTGGAACCTCAACGGAAGTTTTAGAGGGTGTTGAAGACAATAGGAATGTTCAATTAGTTCGGTAATCAGACTGTTTTAAGTAAGAGTTTCGATAGCCCGAAGTAGGCTAAAAAAGGAATTTTTAAAAAGTTGAGTTTAACTAGGAATTTTGTTAGCTCGATAAGTTATCGGTTATTCAGCAAACGTTTCTAGTTGGGATTATTTAAAATAATAGAAGAGTTATTTGATAAATGAATTATCGTTTATCCCATTTTTTGGGCTTTTCTGCATTCCCCAAAACAGCTCAGGAGGGGAGTTTGGGTGCGTTTTTTGACCCTTTAAGCGTACCGGATGAAGTTGGAACCTAAACAAAAGATTTAGACAGTGTTACAGACAATATGAATATTCAATTAGGTTGTTAATCAGACCGTTTTATGTAGGCATTTTAATAACCCGAAGTAGGCTAGAAAAGGAATTTTTGAAAAGTTGAGTTTATCTAGGAATTTTGTTTGCTCGATAAGTTATCTGTTATTGGGACAACATTTCTAGTTGGGATTATTTAAAATCATTTGATAAATAAATTATCGTTTTATCCTGTTTTTGGGGTTTTTGTGCATTCCCCAAAACAGCTCAGGGAGGGGAGTTTGGGTGCGTTTTTTGCCCCTATAAGCGTACCGGATGAAGTTGGAACCTGAACAAAAGATTTAAACAGTGTTACAGACAAAATGAATATTCAATTAGTTTGTTAATCAAATCGTTTTATGTAAGCATTTTGATAGCCCGAAGTAGGCTAGAAAAGGGATTTTTGAAAAATTGAGTTTATCTAGGAATTTTGTTAGCTCGATAAGTTATATGTTACAGGGACAACATTTCTAGTTGGGATTATTTAAAATCATTTGATAAATAAATTATTGTTTTATCCTGTTTTTGGGGTTTTTGTGCATTCCCCAAAACAGCTCAGGGAGGGGAGTTTGGGTGCGTTTTTTGCCCCTATAAGCGTACCGGATGAAGTTGGAACCTGAACAAAAGATTTAGACAGTGTTACAGACAAAATGAATATTCAATTAGTTTGTTAATCAAACCGTTTTATGTAAGCATTTTGATAGCCCGAAGTAGGCTGAAAAAGGGATTTTTGAAAAGTTGAGTTTGACTAGGAATTTTGCCAGCTCGATAAATTACCGGTTATTCGGACAACGTTTCTAGTTGGGATTATTGGAAATCATATAAAAATTATTTGATAAATTAATTATCGTTTTATCATGTTTTTGGGGCTTTTATGCATTCCCCAAAACTGCTCAGGGAGGGGAGTTTGGGTATGTTTTTTGACCCCCTACGCGTACCGGATGAAGTTGGAACCTCAACGGAAGTTTTAGAGGGTGTTGAAGACAATAGGAATGTTCAATTAGTTCGGTAATCAGACTGTTTTAAGTAATGTTTCGATAGCCCGAAGTAGGCTAAAAAAGGAATTTTTAAAAAGTTGAGTTTAACTAGGAATTTTGTTAGCTCGATAAGTTATCGGTTATTCAGCAAACGTTTCTAGTTGGGATTATTTAAAATAATAGAAGAGTTATTTGATAAACGAATTATCGTTTATCCCATTTTTGGGGCTTTTCTACATTCCCCAAAACAGCTCAGGAGGGGAGTTTGGGTGCGTTTTTTGACCCTTTAAGCGTACCGGATGAAGTTGGAACCTAAACAAAAGATTTAGACAGTGTTACAGACAATATGAACATTCAATTAGGTTGTTAATCAGACCGTTTTATGTAGGCATTTTAATAACCCGAAGTAGGCTAGAAAAGGGATTTTTGAAAAGTTGAGTTTATCTAGGAATTTTGTTTGCTCGATAAGTTATCTGTTATTGGGACAACATTTCTAGTTGGGATTATTTAAAATAATTTGATAAATAAATTATCGTTTTATCCTGTTTTTGGGGTTTTTGTGCATTCCCCAAAACAGCTCAGGGAGGGGAGTTTGGGTGCGTATTTTGCCCCTATAAGCGTACCGGATGAAGTTGGAACCTGAACAAAAGATTTAGACAGTGTTACAGACAAAATGAATATTCAATTAGTTTGTTAATCAAACCGTTTTATGTAAGCATTTTGATAGCCCGAAGTAGGCTAGAAAAGGGATTTTTGAAAAGTTGAGTTTATCTAGGAATTTTGTTTGCTCGATAAGTTATCTGTTATTGGGACAACATTTCTAGTTGGGATTATTTAAAATCATTTGATAAATAAATTGTTGTTTTATCCTGTTTTTGGGGTTTTTGTGCATTCCCCAAAACAGCTCAGGGAGGGGAGTTTGGGTGCGTTTTATGCCCCTATAAGCGTACCGGATGAAGTTGGAACCTGAACAAAAGATTTAGACAGTGTTACAGACAAAATGAATATTCAATTAGTTTGTTAATCAAACCGTTTTATGTAAGCATTTTGATAGCCCGAAGTAGGCTGAAAAAGGGATTTTTGAAAAGTTGAGTTTGACTAGGAATTTTGCTAGCTCGATAAATTACCGGTTATTCGGACAACGTTTCTAGTTGGGATTATTGGAAATCATATAAAAATTATTTGATTAATTAATTATCGTTTTATCATGTTTTTGGGGCTTTTATGCATTCCCCATAACTGCTCAGGGAGGGGAGTTTGGGTATGTTTTTTGACCCCCTACGCGTACCGGATGAAGTTGGAACCTCAACGGAAGTTTTAGAGGGTGTTGAAGACAATAGGAATGTTCAATTAGTTCGGTAATCAGACTGTTTTAAGTAAGAGTTTCGATAGCCCGAAGTAGGCTAAAAAAGGAATTTTTAAAAAGTTGAGTTTAACTAGGAATTTTGTTAGCTCGATAAGTTATCGGTTATTCAGCAAACGTTTCTAGTTGGGATTATTTAAAATAATAGAAGAGTTATTTGATAAATGAATTATCGTTTATCCCATTTTTGGGGCTTTTCTACATTCCCCAAAACAGCTCAGGAGGGGAGTTTGGCTGCGTTTTTTGACCCTTTAAGCGTACCGGATGAAGTTGGAACCTAAACAAAAGATTTAGACAGTGTTACAGACAATATGAATATTCAATTAGGTTGTTAATCAGACCGTTTTATGTAGGCATTTTAATAACCCGAAGTAGGCTAGAAAAGGGATTTTTGAAAAGTTGAGTTTATCTAGGAATTTTGTTTGCTCGATAAGTTATCTGTTATTGGGACAACATTTCTAGTTGGGATTATTTAAAATAATTTGATAAATAAATTATCGTTTTATCCTGTTTTTGGGGTTTTTGTGCATTCCCCAAAACAACTCAGGGAGGGGAGTTTGGGTGCGTATTTTGCCCCTATAAGCGTACCGGATGAAGTTGGAACCTGAACAAAAGATTTAGACAGTGTTACAGACAAAATGAATATTCAATTAGTTTGTTAATCAAACCGTTTTATGTAAGCATTTTGATAGCCCGAAGTAGGCTAGAAAAGGGATTTTTGAAAAGTTGAGTTTATCTAGGAATTTTGTTTGCTCGATAAGTTATCTGTTATTGGGACAACATTTCTAGTTGGGATTATTTAAAATTATTTGATAAATAAATTGTTGTTTTATCCTGTTTTTGGGGTTTTTGTGCATTCCCCAAAACAGCTCAGGGAGGGGAGTTTGGGTGCGTTTTATGCCCCTATAAGCGTACCGGATGAAGTTGGAACCTGAACAAAAGATTTAGACAGTGTTACAGACAAAATGAATATTCAATTAGTTTGTTAATCAAACCGTTTTATGTAAGCATTTTGATAGCCCGAAGTAGGCTGAAAAAGGGATTTTTGAAAAGTTGAGTTTGACTAGGAATTTTGCTAGCTCGATAAATTACCGGTTATTCGGACAACGTTTCTAGTTGGGATTATTGGAAATCATATAAAAATTATTTGATTAATTAATTATCGTTTTATCATGTTTTTGGGGCTTTTATGCATTCCCCATAACTGCTCAGGGAGGGGAGTTTGGGTATGTTTTTTGACCCCCTACGCGTACCGGATGAAGTTGGAACCTCAACGGAAGTTTTAGAGGGTGTTGAAGACAATAGGAATGTTCAATTAGTTCGGTAATCAGACTGTTTTAAGTAAGAGTTTCGATAGCCCGAAGTAGGCTAAAAAAGGAATTTTTAAAAAGTTGAGTTTAACTAGGAATTTTGTTAGCTCGATAAGTTATCGGTTATTCAGCAAACGTTTCTAGTTGGGATTATTTAAAATAATAGAAGTGTTATTTGATAAATGAATTATCGTTTATCCCATTTTTGGGGCTTTTCTGCATTCCCCAAAACAGCTCAGGAGGGGAGTTTGGGTGCGTTTTTTTGACCCTTTAAGCGTACCGGATGAAGTTGGAACCTAAACAAAAGATTTAGACAGTGTTACAGACAATATGAATATTCAATTAGGTTGTTAATCAGACCGTTTTATGTAGGCATTTTAATAACCCGAAGTAGGCTAGAAAAGGGATTTTTGAAAAGTTGAGTTTATCTAGGAATTTTGTTTCCTCGATAAGTTATCTGTTACAGGGACAACATTTCTAGTTGGGATTATTTAAAATCATTTGATAAATAAATTATCGTTTTATCCTGTTTTTGGGGTTTTTGTGCATTCCCCAAAACAGCTCAGGGAGGGGAGTTTGGGTGCGTTTTTTGCCCCTATAAGCGTACCGGATGAAGTTGGAACCTGAACAAAAGATTTAGACAGTGTTACAGACAAAATGAATATTCAATTAGTTTGTTAATCAAACCGTTTTATGTAAGCATTTTGATAGCCCGAAGTAGGCTAGAAAAGGGATTTTTGAAAAATTGAGTTTATCTAGGAATTTTGTTAGCTCAATAAGTTATCTGTTACAGGGACAACATTTCTAGTTGGGATTATTTAAAATCATTTGATAAATAAATTGTTGTTTTATCCTGTTTTTGGGGTTTTTGTGCATTCCCTAAAACAGCTCAGGGAGGGGAGTTTGGGTGCGTTTTTTGCCCCTATAAGCGTACCGGATGAAGTTGGAACCTGAACAAAACATTTAGACAGTGTTACAGACAAAATGAATATTCAATTAGTTTGTTAATCAAACCGTTTTATGTAAGCATTTTGATAGCCCGAAGTAGGCTGAAAAAGGGATTTTTGAAAAGTTGAGTTTGACTAGGAATTTTCCTAGCTCGATAAATTACCGGTTATTCGGACAACGTTTCTAGTTGGGATTATTGGAAATCATATAAAAATTATTTGATAAATTAATTATCGTTTTATCATGTTTTTGGGGCTTTTATGCATTCCCCAAAACTGCTCAAGGAGGGGAGTTTGGGTATGTTTTTTGACCCCCTACGCGTACCGGATGAAGTTGGAACCTCAACGGAAGTTTTAGAGGGTGTTGAAGACAATAGGAATGTTCAATTAGTTCGGTAATCAGACTGTTTTAAGTAAGAGTTTCGATAGCCCGAAGTAGGCTAAAAAAGGAATTTTTAAAAAGTTGAATTTAACTAGGAATTTTGTTAGCTCGATAAGTTATCGGTTATTCAGCAAACGTTTCTAGTTGGGATTATTTAAAATAATAGAAGAGTTATTTGATAAATGAATTATCGTTTATCCCATTTTTGGGGCTTTTCTGCATTCCCCAAAACAGCTCAGGAGAGGAGTTTGGGTGCGTTTTTTGACCCCTTAAGCGTACCGGATGAAGTTGGAACCTAAACAAAAGATTTAGACAGTGTTACAGACAATATGAATATTCAATTAGGTTGTTAATCAGACCGTTTTATGTAGGCATTTTAATAACCCGAAGTAGGCTAGAAAAGGGATTTTTGAAAAGTTGAGTTTATCTAGGAATTTTGTTTCCTCGATAAGTTATCTGTTACAGGGACAACATTTCTAGTTGGGATTATTTAAAATCATTTGATAAATAAATTATCGTTTTATCCTGTTTTTGGGGTTTTTGTGCATTCCCCAAAACAGCTCAGGGAAGGGAGTTTGGGTGCGTTGTTTGCCCCTATAAGCGTACCGGATGAAGTTGGAACCTGAACAAAAGATTTAGACAGTGTTACAGACAAAATGAATATTCAATTAGTTTGTTAATTTGACCGTTTTATGTAAGCATTTTGATAGCCCGAAGTAGGCTAGAAAAGGGATTTTTGAAAAATTGAGTTTATCTAGGAATTTTGTTAGCTCGATAAGTTATATGTTACAGGGACAACATTTCTAGTTGGGATTATTTAAAATCATTTGATAAATAAATTATTGTTTTATCCTGTTTTTGGGGTTTTTGTGCATTCCCCAAAACAGCTCAGGGAGGGGAGTTTGGGTGCGTTTTTTGCCCCTATAAGCGTACCGGATGAAGTTGGAACCTTAACAAAACATTTAGACAGTGTTACAGACAAAATGAATATTCAATTAGTTTGTTAATCAAACCGTTTTATGTAAGCATTTTGATAGCCCGAAGTAGGCTGAAAAAGGGATTTTTGAAAAGTTGAGTTTGACTAGGAATTTTGCTAGCTCGATAAATTACCGGTTATTCGGACAACGTTTCTAGTTGGGATTATTGGAAATCATATAAAAATTATTTGATAAATTAATTATCGTTTTATCATGTTTTTTGGGGCTTTTATGCATTCCCCAAAACTGCTCAGGGAGGGGAGTTTGGGTATGTTTTTTGACCCCCTAAGCGTACCGGATGAAGTTGGAACCTCAACGGAAGTTTTAGAGGGTGTTGAAGACAATAGGAATGTTAAATTAGTTCGGTAATCAGACTGTTTTAAGTAAGAGTTTTGATAGCCCGAAGTAGGCTAAAAAAGGAATTTTTAAAAAGTTGAGTTTAACTAGGAATTTTGTTAGCTCGATAAGTTATCGGTTATTCAGCAAACGTTTCTAGTTGGGATTATTTAAAATAATAGAAGAGTTATTTGATAAATGAATTATCGTTTATCCCATTTTTGGGGCTTTTCTACATTCCCCAAAACAGCTCAGGAGGGGAGTTTGGGTGCGTTTTTTGACCCCTTAAGCGTACCAGATGAAGTTGAAACCTAAACAAAAGATTTAGACAGTGTTACAGACAATATGAATATTCAATTAGGTTGTTAATCAGACCGTTTTATGTAGGCATTTTAATAACCCGAAGTAGGCTAGAAAAGGGATTTTTGAAAAGTTGAGTTTATCTAGGAATTTTGTTTGCTCGATAAGTTATCTGTTACATGGACAACATTTCTAGTTGGGATTATTTAAAATCATTTTATAAATAAATTATCGTTTTATCCTGTTTTTGGGGTTTTTGTGCATTCCCCAAAACAGCTCAGGGAGGGGAGTTTGGGTGCGTTGTTTGCCCCTATAAGCGTACCGGATGAAGTTGGAACCTGAACAAAAGATTTAGACAGTGTTACAGACAAAATGAATATTCAATTAGTTTGTTAATCAAACCGTTTTATGTAAGCATTTTGATAGCCCGAAGTAGGCTAGAAAAGGGATTTTTGAAAAATTGAGTTTATCTAGGAATTTTGTTAGCTCGATAAGTTATCTGTTACAGGGACAACATTTCTAGTTGGGATTATTTAAAATCATTTGATAAATAAATTATTGTTTTATCCTGTTTTTGGGGTTTTTGTGCATTCCCCAAAACAGCTCAGGGAGGGGAGTTTGGGTGCGTTTATTGCCCCTATAAGCGTACCGGATGAAGTTGGAACCTGAACAAAAGATTTAGACAGTGTTACAGACAAAATGAATATTCAATTAGTTTGTTAATCAAACCGTTTTATGTAAGCATTTTGATAGCCCGAAGTAGGCTGAAAAGGGATTTTTGAAAAGTTGAGTTTGACTAGGAATTTTGCTAGCTCGATAAATTACCGGTTATTCGGACAAAGTTTCTAGTTGGGATTATTGGAAATCATATAAAAATTATTTGATAAATTAATTATCGTTTTATCATGTTTTTGGGGCTTTTATGCATTCCCCAAAACTGCTCAGGGAGGGGAGTTTGGGTATGTTTTTTGACCCCCTAAGCGTACCGGATGAAGTTGGAACCTCAACGGAAGTTTTAGAGGGTGTTGAAGACAATAGGAATGTTCAATTAGTTCGGTAATCAGACTGTTTTAAGTAAGAGTTTCGATAGCCCAAAGTAGGCTAAAAAAGGAATTTTTAAAAAGTTGAGTTTAACTAGGAATTTTGTTAGGTCGATAAGTTATCGGTTATTCAGCAAACGTTTCTAGTTGGGATTATTTAAAATAATAGAAGAGTTATTTGATAAATGAATTATCGTTCATCCCATTTTTGGGGCTTTTCTGCATTCCCCAAAACAGCTCAGGAGGGGAGTTTGGTTGCGTTTTTTGACCCCTTAAGCGTACCGGATGAAGTTGGAACCTAAACAAAAGATTTAGACAGTGTTACAGACAATATGAATATTTAATTAGGTTGTTAATCAGACCGTTTTATGTAGGCATTTTAATAACCCGAAGTAGGCTAGAAAAGGGATTTTTGAAAAGTTGAGTTTATCTAGGAATTTTGTTTGCTCGATAAGTTATCTGTTACAGGGACAACATTTCTAGTTGGGATTATGTAAAATCATTTGATAAATAAATTATCGTTTTATCCTGTTTTTGGGGTTTGTGCATTCCCCAAAACAGCTCAGGGAGGGGAGTTTGGGTGCGTTGTTTGCCCCTATAAGCGTACCGGATGAAGTTGGAACCTGAACAAAAGATTTAGACAGTGTTACAGAAAAAATGAATATTCAATTAGTTTGTTAATTTGACCGTTTTATGTAAGCATTTTGATAGCCCGAAGTAGGCTAGAAAAGGGATTTTTGAAAAATTGAGTTTATCTAGGAATTTTGTTAGCTCGATAAGTTATCTGTTACAGGGACAACATTTCTAGTTGGGATTATTTAAAATCATTTGATAAATAAATTATTGTTTTATCCTGTTTTTGGGGTTTTTGTGCATTCCCCAAAACAGCTCAGGGAGGGGAGTTTGGGTGCGTTTTTTGCCCCTATAAGCGTACCGGATGAAGTTGGAACCTGAACAAAAGATTTAGACAGTGTTACAGACAAAATGAATATTCAATTAGTTTGTTAATCAAACCGTTTTATGTAAGCATTTTGATAGCCCGAAGTAGGCTGAAAAGGGGATTTTTGAAAAGTTGAGTTTGACTAGGAATTTTGCTAGCTCGATAAATTACCGGTTATTCGGACAACGTTTCTAGTTGGGATTATTGGAAATCATATAAAAATTATTTGATAATATCGTTTTATCATGTTTTTGGGGCTTTTATGCATTCCCCAAAACTGCTCAGGGAGGGGAGTTTGGGTATGTTTTTTGACCCCCTACGCGTACCGGATGAAGTTGGAACCTCAACGGAAGTTTTAGAGGGTGTTGAAGACAATAGGAATGTTCAATTAGTTCGGTAATCAGACTGTTTTAAGTAAGAGTTTCGATAGTCCGAAGTAGGCTAAAAAAGGAATTTTTAAAAAGTTGAGTTTAACTAGGAATTTTGTTAGCTCGATAAGTTATCGGTTATTCAGCAAACGTTTCTAGTTGGGATTATTTAAAATAATAGAAGAGTTATTTGATAAATGAATTATCGTTTATCCCATTTTTGGGGCTTTTCTGCATTCCCCAAAAAGCTCAGGAGGGGAGTGTGGGTGCGTTTTTTGACCCCTTTAGCGTACCGGATGAAGTTGGAACCTAAACAAAAGATTTAGACAGTGTTACATACAATATGAATATTCAATTAGGTTGTTAATCAGACCGTTTTATGTAGGCATTTTAATAACCCGAAGTAGGCTAGAAAAGGGATTTTTGAAAAGTTGAGTTTATCTAGGAATTTTGTTTGCTCGATAAGTTATCTGTTACAGGGACAACATTTCTAGTTGGGATTATGTAAAATCATTTGATAAATAAATTATCGTTTTATCCTGTTTTTGGGGTTTGTGCATTCCCCAAAACAGCTCAGGGAGGGGAGTTTGGGTGCGTTGTTTGCCCCTATAAGCGTACCGGATGAAGTTGGAACCTGAACAAAAGATTTAGACAGTGTTACAGACAAAATGAATATTCAATTAGTTTGTTAATTTGACAGTTTTATGTAAGCATTTTGATAGCCCGAAGTAGGCTAGAAAAGGGATTTTTGAAAAATTGAGTTTATCTAGGAATTTTGTTAGCTCGATAAGTTATATGTTACAGGGACAACATTTCTAGTTGGGATTATTTAAAATCATTTGATAAATAAATTATTGTTTTATCCTGTTTTTGGGGTTTTTGTGCATTCCCCAAAACAGCTCAGGGAGGGGAGTTTGGGTGCGTTTTTTGCCCCTATAAGCGTACCGGATGAAGTTGGAACCTGAACAAAAGATTTAGACAGTGTTACAGAAAAAATGAATATTCAATTAGTTTGTTAATCAAACCGTTTTATGTAAGCATTTTGATAGCCCGAAGTAGGCTGAAAAGGGGATTTTTGAAAAGTTGAGTTTGACTAGGAATTTTGCTAGCTCGATAAATTACCGGTTATTCGGACAACGTTTCTAGTTGGGATTATTGGAAATCATATAAAAATTATTTGATAATATCGTTTTATCATGTTTTTGGGGCTTTTATGCATTCCCCAAAACTGCTCAGGGAGGGGAGTTTGGGTATGTTTTTTGACCCCCTACGCGTACCGGATGAAGTTGGAACCTCAACGGAAGTTTTAGAGGGTGTTGAAGACAATAGGAATGTTCAATTATTTCGGTAATCAGACTGTTTTAAGTAAGAGTTTCGATAGTCCGAAGTAGGCTAAAAAAGGAATTTTTAAAAAGTTGAGTTTAACTAGGAATTTTGTTAGCTCGATAAGTTATCGGTTATTCAGCAAACGTTTCTAGTTGGGATTATTTAAAATAATAGAAGAGTTATTTGATAAATGAATTATCGTTTATCCCATTTTTGGGGCTTTTCTGCATATCCCAAAAAGCTCAGGAGGGGAGTTTGGGTGCGTTTTTTGACCCCTTAAGCGTACCGGATGAAGTTGGAACCTAAACAAAAGATTTAGACAGTGTTACAGACAATATGAATATTCAATTAGGTTGTTAATCAGACCGTTTTATGTAGGCATTTTAATAACCCGAAGTAGGCTAGAAAAGGGATTTTTGAAAAGTTGAGTTTATCTAGGAATTTTGTTTGCTCGATAAGTTATCTGTTACAGGGACAACATTTCTAGTTGGGATTATGTAAAATCATTTGATAAATAAATTATCGTTTAATCCTGTTTTTGGGGTTTGTGCATTCCCCAAAACAGCTCAGGGAGGGGAGTTTGGGTGCGTTGTTTGCCCCTATAAGCGTACCGGATGAAGTTGGAACCTGAACAAAAGATTTAGACAGTGTTACAGACAAAATGAATATTCAATTAGTTTGTTAATTTGACCGTTTTATGTAAGCATTTTGATAGCCCGAAGTAGGCTAGAAAAGGGATTTTTGAAAAATTGAGTTTATCTAGGAATTTTGTTAGCTCGATAAGTTATATGTTACAGGGACAACATTTCTAGTTGGGATTATTTAAAATCATTTGATAAATAAATTATTGTTTTATCCTGTTTTTGGGGTTTTTGTGCATTTCCCAAAACAGCTCAGGGAGGGGAGTTTGGGTGCGTTTTTTGCCCCTATAAGCGTACCGGATGAAGTTGGAACCTGAACAAAAGATTTAGAAAGTGTTACAGACAAAATGAATATTCAATTAGTTTGTTAATCAAACCGTTTTATGTAAGCATTTTGATAGCCCGAAGTAGGCTGAAAAAGGGATTTTTGAAAAGTTGAGTTTGACTAGGAATTTTGCTAGCTCGATAAATTACCGGTTATTCGGACAACGTTTCTAGTTGGGATTATTGGAAATCATATAAAAATTATTTGATAATATCGTTTTATCATGTTTTTGGGGCTTTTATACATTCCCCAAAACTGCTCAGGGAGGGGAGTTTGCGTATGTTTTTTGACCCCCTACGCGTACCGGATGAAGTTGGAACCTCAACGGAAGTTTTAGAGGGTGTTGAAGACAATAGGAATGTTCAATTAGTTCGGTAATCAGACTGTTTTAAGTAAGAGTTTCGATAGTCCGAAGTAGGCTAAAAAAGGAATTTTTAAAAAGTTGAGTTTAACTAGGAATTTTGTTAGCTCGATAAGTTATCGGTTATTCAGCAAACGTTTCTAGTTGGGATTATTTAAAATCATAGAAGAGTTATTTGATAAATGAATTATCGTTTATCCCATTTTTGGGGCTTTTCTGCATTCCCCAAAACAGCTCAGGAGGGGAGTTTGGGTGCGTTTTTTGACCCCTTAAGCGTACCGGATGAAGTTGGAACCTAAACAAAAGATTTAGACAGTGTTACAGACAATATGAATATTCAATTAGGTTGTTAATCAGACCGTTTTATGTAGGCATTTTAATAACCCGAAGTAGGCTAGAAAAGGGATTTTTGAAAAGTTGAGTTTATCTAGGAATTTTGTTTGCTCGATAAGTTATCTGTTACAGGCACTACAACAATATGTATTTTTTGTGGCAATTTTTTAGTGGAAAATTATTTTTTGCCACTAAATTAATTAAATTTTAAAACTTTTGTGGTGAGATTAAATTATGCCACTATACTCCGTGCAATAATGGAATAATTATAAATTGCCACTGTTATCTTTGCATTAGTGACAATATTACGTTATTTGCCATTAAATTAGAAATATTTTAGGCGCTAAGTAGATTTTTTGGCACTAAATAATTGATGAACAGCGAGAGTTACAATAAAAAATGAAAAATTCTATTGAGCAGTTTCATTATCTCTCTAATTGTATGATAAGTTGGACTATTTGTAAAACAAAACACTGAAACCTAAACAAAATATATCCACGATTCCAAACCAACGATTCTAAAAATTTTGACAATTTCCTAATTCAGCAAAGACGAAACATTTCGAATTCGTTGTTGATTTACATTGGAGGCTCTTCTCTCTTAGCTATTCTCATCAATTGTTTCGCTTGCAGTGTTGCTCCTGTTGTCAATTGCAATAGGTATGTAATGATGTAGGTGTCCTTCAATTTTTACTCAAGAACACGTATGAACTTGAATGGTTTCCTTTTTTATTGTGGTGTAAGGAAATTTGGGTATCTGACATCAAAGAGTATAATTATAAAATTATAACTACAGAATTTTAATTACGAAATTTGGGTATTTAATGGGTATTCTTTGTGACGTAGTGAACTTTGTGCATTTGACATAAAATTTAATTCTAAAATTTCTAAAATTTTCAAAAGCATCTTCAATTTTCATGAGACCTCTTTGCGGCTCTGTATTTCATTTTCATAGGCTGAAATTCTCTTTGTGAAAAAGTGCAATTGGATGATATAGTGCAAGTTTGAATTAAGTAAATTACAATTGTATCTATAATCCTGGAAAATGTCTTTAATCATATTTATATATATATATATATATAGATAAATAGAAAATATAGGTTAGCTATATCATTACTTTCTTGGGTCCTCTCCACAGTTTGTGGATTTACATGTTGAATTTTAAATCAATTGTTCATATTATATTTTAAAATTGGATTCAATTCCTTGTTAACTATATTCAAGGAGTACTTTGATATTAAATTGACAATTTAACTGTATCTAAGGAGTATAAAATTGTTGATTTGTTTAATTGGAGAATAAATGTATTATGTAGAGTATAAATTAGACTTATGATTGGGGATTATATGCAATTGATTTTTATTTTAAATTTAGTTTAGGGTTCACATGGTTTATATTATTGCTATGTTTAAAGTTTGGATTGTCATTGTTTATGATTGGATCAATTATCAATTTTTGTAAGAGAATAGTGTACTTCTTTATAATTATTAATTAATTTTAAAAAAATTAAGAATTGATTAGCGGATAATTTAAGTAATGCAGGTTGTAGTATTGCTAAGGTTAGAAGTTTTACATGTGTGGGTTTATGTTTATTATGTTTTCATTTTTAAAGTTTAATGGGTTTTGATAAAAAAATAAATGGGTTAACTCATTACAGAAAAATACAGAATGCAGAGATTCTGTAATATATATATATATATATATATATGCTTAATTACTATTAGATGAATTTTTCTATAGTCAAAATCTTTCCCCAAAAGTTCATCTATTTCTGCTGTATCTATATACTTTGACCTCATGTATCTCAATTTTTGACATGCATTATTATTTTTGATTCTTACAAACTATTATGCTTGTTTTGAAATGGAAGCTGACCTACTTTTGTATATGAGATTGTAAAGACACAAACTTATAATTTTTCATTTTCATTTTATTGTGTTACTTCCATATCCCATTGCAGGGGAAGTCTTTCGGTGATAATATGTTTCTTACATTATTTTTTATTGGCCAGCCTAAACAACAATATTTATGTACTTAAAATGCAAGACTGTATATATATGTGGAGCTTATAATGGGTTGCAAACGAATTCCAAATTCTTGTCTTTCATTGTTTACTTTTCTTTTTAAAATTTTCAGTAATGCTACTTAATTTGGAAAAAATCATTGGCAATTTTTAGGCTGTAGTTACCATATCCCTTTCCTCTATTTTGTCGTTGGACCACTTTTTTTTCTTCAGAAATTAGTGAGACTCAGATGTTTAGATTGCAACTATTCTTTGTTTGCTTTTTTTTTCTTTCATTGAATTCCTTCATTTTTTACAGGATTCAAGGCTTCAATTAGAGTTGAGATCATTTAAAATCTGCTCGTTGGAACATATTTTCTTGCTAACAAGTTTTGAGGTAGTGCAGGTATGTAATCTACTGTTTTAAAACTCTCATATATTTAAAAAAAAATTATGAACTGCTGCAAAATTAATTAGTCTATATCTAATCAGCTGCAAAATTGTATGTCTTGTATGTGGATTTTAAATGAATAAATACAAATGGAAACTATATAAGTTATTACTTTTATGATTGAAGTTTTTTTTAATGCAGCATCTACTCGAAGTAAGCTTTTGAAATTGACGAAATTGCGTTTTTAAGGATTCTTCTAGTGAAGCTTGGAGTTAAACAGTGACTTTCGTTGACTCAAAATCTAGTAAGTCGTCTTTGAATAGTTGTCCATTATCTTTCTCGTATATATTTTAATGCAGATTATTGTTCTGTTTTTGATTATTTTGTCCAACATACAAATTTAGTGCTGAATGTATTTTCTAAATACGCGCATAACTGTATCATTATATATTTATACTATGTTTTTTTCATTTAACTTAGATACATTTTCTTGAAGCAAATTTGATATGGATAGAAATTGGATAAATCATAAGGGTATAAGTGATAGAAGAAAGCCGGATTACATTAAGGGAGTTAATGAGTTTCTAGATTTTTCTTTTATTAAGATAGGGAGATGTGGTAAAATACGATGTCCATGCAATATTTGTATGAATGGAAAATTTCAGACGCGAGAATCTGCATTCAACCATTTGATTGTTTATGGAATATTAACTGATTATAGGAAATGGTCTTTTCATGGAGAAGAGAGTGACGAGGAGTTAGAAGACGATGAAGATGATTTAGAGGTTGATGAAACAATTAAATTGGTTCATGATGTCACTAATGTTAGAGTGTCAGATTTTACTTTTAGGGAAAGCGAGATGTGTTGTGAAAATATAGAAAATGATGTGCCTGAAAAGTTTTCCAGATTAATGAATGATGCTGATAAAGAGCTCTTTCCTGGTTGTAAGAACTTTTCAAAGTTAGAATTCATTCTACATCTTCTCCACATCAAGTGCATCAACAGTTGGAGCGATAAATCCTTCACCATGTTACTTACACTGTTAAAGAAAGTATTTCTTCATGATGAGACATTTCCACATAATTCTTATGAAGCAAAGAAGTACATGCGAGACCTGGGATTAAATTACAATAAGATTCATGCTTGTAAAAACGATTGCATCCTTTATCGGAAAAATTATGCAAATGCAGAAAGTTGTCACGTGTGTGGTTGCTCTCGGTGGAAAAGTAATGAGGATAAAACTGATATTGAAAAATCAAAGGCAGTTAAAGGAAAAAAAATTCCTAACAAAGTCTTGCGTCATTTTCCGCTAATACCAAGACTTCAACGGCTGTATATGTCCTCAAAGCTAGCATGCCATATGAGATGGCATAAAGAAAAACGTTGTGATGATGGCATTTTGAGGCATCCAGCTGATTCAAAGGCTTGGAAAACTGTTGATCAGACATATCCAAACTTCTCATCAGATCCACGCAATATTAGACTTGGTCTATCAACAGATGGGTTTAACCCATTTGGAAATCTAAGCACTTCATATAGCATTTGGCCTGTCATAGTAGTTCCATATAACTTGCCACCATGGATGAGCATGAAAAGTGATTTTTTGATGTTATCATTGTTGATCCCAGGGGATAAAGCCCCGGGAAATAACATTGATATTTATTTGGAACCTTTGATAGAAGAGCTAGAAGAATTATGGGAGGTTGGTGTTGAGACTTATGATGCTTTTAGTTCAACTACTTTTAGTCTACATGCAGTTTTATTGTGGACTATAAGCGACTTTCCGGCTTATGCAAATTTGTCCGGTTGGAGCACAAAAGGGAAATTGGCATGTCCTTCTTGCAACATCAACACATGCTCCCTCCAACTGAAACATGGCCATAAGTATTGCTACATGGGGCATCGTAGGTTCATAGAAGCTAATCATAAGTGGAGGTTTGATAAAAAATCTTTTGATGGTAATGTGGAAACGAGGGCTGCTCCTAAACAACTCTCAGGTGATGATATCCTTCGTCAATGGCATGGTTGTGAGAATATTGTTTTTGGAAAGCTGAATAAAAAAATAAAAAGAAAAAGGAAAAATCAAAGTTATGAACATGAACTGAAATATAATTGGAAGAAAAAAAGCATATTTTTTCGACTTCCGTATTGGAGTAAGCTTCTTATTCGTCATAACTTAGATGTGATGCATATTGAAAAAAACATTTGTGACAGTATATTAGGAACACTCATGGGGATTGTTGGAAAGAGTAAAGATACTGTGAATTCTCGAATCGACATTGAAAAACTTGGTATTCGAAAGGATTTGCATCTTGTACCAAAAGTAGGGGGTAAATATGAAATGCCAGCAGCTGCATACACTTTAACATTGCAAGAAAAAAGAGCGGTGTGTGAGTTCTTATCGAATGTGAAAGTTCCTGATGGGTATTCTTCTAATGTTGGCAGGTGGGTTAATGTAGGAGAGGGAAAAAAATTTGGGATGAAAAGTCATGACTGCCATGTGTTTATGGAAGATCTAATTGGTCCAACTTTTCATGGTATCTTGAGTAAAGAAGTATATGAGCCATTAGTTGAGATGGGAATGTTCTTTAAGCAATTATGTTCGAAGTCTTTAAAGATGGAGGTGTTAGAGAAATTGGAATATAATATTGCAAGAACTCTTTGCAAACTTGAGCAAATATTTCTGCCATCATTTTTTGATATCATGCCCCATTTGCCTGTGCACTTAGCAGCTGAAGCTAAATTGGCTGGACCTATCCAATACCGCTGGATGTTTCCTTTTGAAAGGTAAGAATATTACCTATCAATTTTGTAGGTACTTTTACCAAGGATTAAGTATAATAGCTTTATTTATTATTAATTTATAGGTGTATGCAGAAATATAAGTGTAATGTGCGCAGTAAAGCTCGACCAGAAGGATCAATAGCTGAAGGCTATATTGCAGATGAGTGTTTAACTTTCTGCTCTAGGTATTTAGGAAGGACCGAAACACGATTTAATCGTAAAGAAAGGAATTTTGATGGTGGGATTGTACAAAGAGCGGGTCCATCTATATTCGTGAATTGTGGAAAGCCCTTAGGCACTGAAAGGACAAAGGAATTAAGTTTCCAAGATCGAAAAAGAGCACAACTTTATATCTTAAGAAATTGTGACGACGTACAACCATTTTTGCAGTAAGTAATCAAATTATTAATTGTATTCTTGTATCTCAATCGTTAAATTTTATCATATTTTTAATTCATTAATCATCAGGGAGCATGAAAGTGATGGCTTTAGAGAAGAAGCAGATTGTTGCAAATGGTTCGAATGCAAAGTACGGCAGAAAACTAGTAATTTAAAACATAAATAAAATTTGATTGATTCTAATTTATTTTCATTTTCTGTTGTAAGTAGATCACATACCTATGGAATAAAGGGGATCGGAAAGTAAGCAAAAAACTTCTTCATTTAGCACAAGGACCCTCTAAGAGGGTAAGCTATTATAGTGCATATGTCGTTAATGGATTTAGGTTCCACACTACAGAATACGCCTCACGGTGCACCACCCAAAATAATGGAGTTGTTGTCAAAGGGGATATCCATAGTGGTGAGAGAGATTATTTTGGCTTATTGAAGGAGATTATTGAACTAGAATACTTACACGATAGTAAGGTGGTACTCTTTCGATGTGATTGGTATAATGTATATGATGATCTTAAAGGTATAAAGGAAAAAAATGGGCTTATTTCTGTAAATGTTACTCAATTTTTACAAACTGACGAGCCATATGTCTTAGCAAGCCAGGTGGGACAAGTTTATTATATGATGAATCAAGTATACCCACATTGGCGGTTTGTAGTGAAAACTTTGCCTCGCAACCTTTATAATATGTCTTTGGAAAGTGAAAAAGATGCTGACGTAGAGGCAGAGTGGAGCCATATGGAATATTCATTGGGTGAGAATTCAAATTGTTATGTAGTTGAGGCAGAGGATGTTAAATATCCTGTTGTAAGAACTGATATAGAGCCAGAAGTTATCGATCATATTCATATTACAGAACTAAAAGAAAAAGTAAGACAATATAAAAAAAAGATAAGGAAGTGGAGGATGTGGTGGAGGAAGAGGGGGAAGAGGAAAACGAAGAAGACGAAGAAGAAAAAAGAGATGACGAGTATGAAGAAAAAGAACAAGAAGATGATAATAAGTGAGGCTACAGTACCATGATTGTTTTATTTGATTTTAGATAACAGTATTTGTAATTCTATTTTTGTGTTTTAATTCAACTAATTTTTTTTCCTTAATATGCTTTTCTAGATTATGTAAAACCTTATAATTTATATTTCAATCTTATAATTTTATTGCTTTTGAATTATGCAGTTCAAATGGCTGTTGAAATGAACTCCTCAAGTGGACTAGATGGTGCTTCGAGATCAGATAAGGAAAATCAATGTATGTTGTTAATCTTCTCTTTTTTGTTTTTACTTTTATATTAGATATATCAATATGTTTAAATTTTATATTTCTGATTTTTCTTTTCAGTTGAAAAAGCTAAAAGAGGAAAGACTCGAGGTGCAAAATGGAAGAAAAAAAGGGACTTGGAGAAAACAAGAGTGCATATAGATATACCTCCATGCTTGCAGCGAGTTGTAGGACCAAATGCACAACAATTCATTACCGAGACAAGCTATCACTACTAAAAAACAGCTATTTTGTGACGGAAATTTGTGACGGACAAATCCCTCACAAATTTGTGACGGATTTGTGACAGACTAGTGTAGGATTTATATTTTTGTGACGGAATTATTGACGGATAAAACTTTTGGTTGCAAATTTTTTCGGAAAGAAAATAGTTACGGATTTGTGACGTATTTATGACGGATATTAATGACGGATTTATTTTCCGTCACAAATACTTATTATTGTGACGGAATAGTGAAGGATATATCTGTCACAAATCTTTGTGACGGACTCGGCCGTCACAATTATGGAATTGTGATTGTCCGTCACAATTCCGTCACAAAATTGTGACGGAATTGTGACGGATATATTTTATTAACTGCAAAACACAAATAGGTGTTGCCGTTTTCTTTCGATTAATCAAAACACAATATTTCCTTCTTCACAAATCCATGGCAAAAACCTAACTCAACACTCCTCAATCGACCTCATTCTCTAAGATATCATTCCACCACCTCAACACTCCTCAATCGACCCACTTCTTCATTCTCTCGCCTCTCTTCTCCAGCACCACAAGAATCAGCAGACACCCAATTTTCACTCTAATACCAAACCTAACGCCCATAAAAATCATCACCAAATATCACATTTTCAGTCGCCACGAATCAGTACGCTTGAGGCTTCTCTTCACCATTTTTCTGCTTCTAATAAGCGTTTTCAGGGCTCGTTTTCTTTGAGAGAAGCAGCTGCTAAGGTTATTCAAGAACCCTAAGTCAGCTCCAGGAGCTTGCTTTTATCAAATCCACCTTTAACGCTCTCAAATCTTCCGCTTTGAATAAAACCCATTTTAATTATGGCAAAAACCCTAATTTCAGTTTGAGTAAGGGACAGTATGAGTGATTCCATTTCAGTCTCTACCTGAGTACAGTGTGAGTGATTCCCTAACTCAACAAATCCTTCACTCCTTCAAGTTCAGGTGAGTACATTCTCTTTTTTGTTAAGGAATTTCAGTTTCCCCTATTTTTCTCAACAAATCACTAACTCAACAAATCCCTAATTTCAGTCTCTACCGTTGGCTACGAGTACTGTACTATTTGAACGATTTTAATCCCAGAGAATGATGCTACTTGAACCGTTTCAACTGAGACGCTGCTATCGGTAAGCATTCCAAAGCTCTATTTCCTTTTCGATTAATTTTTTGGAGATGGAATGATTTTAAAGAATACATGGAAATTTCAATATTTGTGTATGTGCAGTTAAGTTGTAGAAACTGACAGCAAATTTATATATATTTCTGTTTGATGACCTGCTATGATATTTTAGCCAATTGTTTCTTTTGCACTAGTGCTAGGAAGAATTAATGGGTGATTTAGACTCATGTAATTAATGTCTTGCTCTCAAGTAGTTGCTCAATGCAATCATTTGATACTCTAACAGTAACTTTTGAACTTGATAAACCAATCATTTACTTTTGAACTTTCTGACAGTTTATAGAATGTAGCTTTGATATAGTTGTGAATTAATTAGTTTATAAAATGAGTAGCCAGTGATAATGTTGTTTGGAAGTCAGAATCCCATCACAATTAATTAGTTTAGTAGACGTCACATGTTTCTGAATTAGTTTAGTAGACGTCACATGTTTCTGAATCTCTTTTTTTAATACATGTTACTGAAGCTCTTTCTGAATTACATGTTTCTGAAGCTTATTTTGAATTACATGTTTCTGAAGCTGCTCTTTCATTTTAATGTCAAAGAATTAATGGGTGAGTACACTGCTAGTGATTTGAATTTCCTCTTGATTTGTATTAATCATTTTGACAACTTGGAAAACTGAGATCTAATTTCCTCTTGATTTGAATATTTTGACATCAATTATTTTAAGTAGTTGGTTTTATCTTTAGATTGAGCCTGGTCATTTATTTGTCTAGCTTAAAATTGTTTTCCTCCTTTCTATTTTAGCTCGTCACTTGAATGTGCATACAATGTCTCTTATTGCAATTTCATAACATACTCATCATTTCCTTCTTACATCAATTATTAACTTACTCATAATGATATTTTTTATTTTTCAAGTTTAAAGTTTGGACTGTTTTATTAATTTTATTTCCTTCTAATAGCAAATGTCTCTCAATTTTGCAGGTATTTACTTTGTTTTCTATACTAGTCTCATTACTATTTCAGGCCCTTACGCTAGGGCTCCATAAAGGTATGTGCTCACTTGAAAGTGGAATCAACTGGCTGTACTTCTGAATTGAGTTCATATAGAAGAATTGTTTTATTTTTCGCTATTGATTGAGGACAATTTGCAGGTCCATATTTGTCATTGGGTTTATGTGTTGATTGAAGAGATTGAAAGATAAGCTGTTGATGTGAAAAACTCATTTCCATAATATTTGTGACGTAAGAACAAGTACTGTTTTACTACTCATAGACGTATGTATTTCTTCTCTCTCTATATATAAAGCTTGTGACGGTGGAAATGAATCAGTAGCTTCATTTCCACTCTGTTTGGTTAGTCAGTGAGCAGCTGAGTGCAAGTCACCTTCATTTTATCATTGACTTTATTTAGTTATCTCATTAATTAATACTGTTTCATGCATAAATCTGTTGTTTGTGACTTATTTAGACTAAATTTGCATCAATTAATACTCTTTATGGTTGGTTGGTTGGTATGTTAAAACCTGATTATGTTCATGAGATGTTTGCATATAGTTTCTGCTTAGCTTCTTCTTTGTTATAGTAGTGTCCACCCATGAAGTGCTGCATTTGATTTAGCTTTCTTCATTTACTAAATTGATTATTCTATAGACTTTTCATATATATTGATAAGGAATAACAATGTATAATGTTAGTATGCTTTAACATAAAAAAATGCATAATGGTTGGCAGAAATTTAGAAAGTACAAGTATGAACCGAGAATGGATGAAATTTGGAAGTATAAGTATGATCCGAGAAATTTCATCCCAGGTGATGTACTGATTGGAGACACCTTTGTGATAGTGTTAAGGATAGACTTATTCTGTGTTTGCATTTGGTATGATGCTAAGAACTAGAGAACAATGCATTTATGTATCTGATATATGTCTAATTGTTTACAAGATTTAAATGATTGGTTATGCTAGATTTTAACAAGATTTAGGTCATTAACTATCTGATATATATCGTTAACTTAAGTTTTTAAAGAATTAGTTACTAGTAATCTGGACACTTCTAGCTGCACAGAAACTTTAAATTTCTTGCCAAGGGAGCATGTAGTTTTGGTGGGTTTGCCTATCCTTGCTATATCATTCTTAGCTTTCTTTTTAGTGCTTATATTTTCTCCTCTACCCTCCCACATTTTTGCATAACAAATAGTATATTGACTGTCATATTAGATGATAACTGAAGTATGAACCAAATGATTAGTAATTGAATATGTATCAATAATATTTCATTGTACAAGTCAATGAGAAGATTATCAAGTGATTGTTGATCTTTCTTTTTATGTATTGTATAAATTATTTCCTTTGCTTGTTTTTAAATCAAAGTTTATTGAATTTTTAAATATATATGAAATCGATCTGAATTTGCCTTGATTAGCTATGTCAGTCCATGTTATAAAATAAGATGCAGTGTTATCAAATCATGTTGTTCTTATCAATTTTTTCATAATTATATATTTTACATGAACATATCATAATATATATTATTTAATTGAATGCAGAGACTTTCTAAAATATTAACAGCCATAGAAACCGCTACTTCTACCGCAGCAGTTAAGTATTGGAGGAACTGTGACGTCTACTAAACTAATTGTGAAGGTCAGTGTTTTCTTGTAACATTAGTAGATCTTTAGACCATGCATGCTTGTGTTTGATGAATTTGCAGTTTTTTTGTGTTTATAATTTAGTTCTAATTAGGCTTGAAGACTTGCGTTTTCTTAGAGTTTGTTTATGTGCTAATTTTGTTTATTTATATTGCATGTAAACAAATGAAAATAGTTTAACAATTAATCAAACCAGTTGGTAAACAATAGACAATGTAAATGTTATTATGCTTAGTTTTGGGTTTAAAATGAAATTGATAAACAATAGACATTGTAAATGTTATTATGCTTTAACATAAAAAAAAAAACAATGTATACTGTTTGGCAGAATTTAGAAAGTATAAGTATGGACCGAGAATGGATGTATGTTCGACTACAAGATGGATTTTTGCATCCACGATTTGCTCAAGGCGTGGAGGAATTTGTAGAATTCGCTAAAAGACATCCTGAATTCATGGATGGTGCGAAGATAAGATGTCCTTGTAATCTTAAAAAATGTCGAAACAAATGCTATCTGGATGAGATGACAGTAATGTGTCATCTTGGAAGAAATGGTTTTGTGAAAAACTACTATTGCTGGTACAATCATGGGGAAACTTATGTGCCCAATTTAGTCCATCCTAGTCATAATATAGATCTAGAGAATCAACTCCACCAAGCTGAATCCAATAACGCTGGTGATTTATTTCGATCTATGATGGATGATGTTATCGGTCCTTCTAGTGTTCCTTGTTCGACGGAAGATGTTATTGGTCCTTCCCATGTTTCGCATTCAATGGAAGAGGGCCCGAACTTGGAAGCACAACGTTTGTATGATATGCTTAGGGCATCTGAACAAGAGTTGTGGGAAGGAAATCCAGGAGGACATTCTCAGTTATCTGCTGTTGCTAGACTTATGAATTTGAAAGCAGAATTTCATTTTTCAGAAAGGTTATACGATGAACTTTGTAAGTTTTTGTCTGAGGTACTACCTACTGATAATGTAATGACTGATAGCTACTATGACACGAAGAAGCTAGTTCGAAAATTGGGTTTACCAGTAGAAGTGATTGATTGTTGCAAGCAAGGATGTATGCTGTTTTGGAATGACGATGTTGGCCTTACTAGCTGCAAGGTCTGTGGTCATCCTCGATTTAAGAAGCAAGGACGTGGTTCCAATAAGCGGAAAACAAATATACCTTATACTAAGATGCATTATTTTCCGCTAAAACCACGTTTGCAGAGGTTGTATGCTTCACATGCAACGGCAAATCATATGAGGTGGCATGGTGAACATGAATGGGAAGAAGATGGTATAATGCGACATTGTTCAGATTCTCCGGCTTGGAAGCATTTTAATGCGGAAAATCCCTTATTTGCTTCTGAAGTTCGAAATGTTAGATTGGGTTTATGTACAGATGGGTTCCAACCTTTTGGACAAACAGGGCGACAGTATTCTTCTTGGCCAGTTATAATGACACCGTACAATTTACCGCCCGGCATGTGCATGAAAGACGAGTACATGTTCTTGACGGCGATCATTCCCGGTCCAAAAAATCCAAAGGACAAGTTGGATGTTTTTTTGCAGCCTCTAATCGCTGAGTTGAAATATTTATGGGAGGTTGGCGCCAACACGTACGATATATCAACCAAGAAAAATTTTCAAATGCGAGCAGCCCTTATGTGGACGATTAGCGATTTTCCAGCTTACTCAATGTTATCCGGGTGGAGTACAGCAGGAAAGTTAGCTTGTCCTCATTGCATGAATGATTCTGATGCTTTCTCATTGACTAAAGGTCGCAAGACATCGTGGTTTGACAATCATCGAAAATTTCTGCCGTCAGATCATTCATTTAGAAGGAACAAGAAGTGGTTTATAAAAGGTAAGGTAGTGCTCGAAGTTGCTCCTGATATGTTATCTGGCTCAGAAATACTTGATCAAATAGAGTATCTTGGCCTGAAAAAAGCAACAGAGGTAAATGCAGAACAAGAAAATGCGTCTATTTGTAAATCAAAAGGATGTGGATGGAAAAGAAGAAGCATTTTTTGGGATTTGCCTTATTGGAGTTCTAATTTAATAAGGCATAATTTAGACGTCATGCATATTGAGAAAAACTTCTTTGATAATATATTTAATACAGTGATGAATGTTTCGGGGAAAACAAAAGATAATGCAAAATCAAGAGAAGACTTGAAGGAGTTTTTTTGTCGTCCGGAGCTGCACAAAGATGAACATTCTGGAAAATATCCAAAGGCTACTTTCACACTTGACAAAAAAGGGAAGGAAGAATTGTGTAATTGGGTTAGAGAACTCAGATTTCCAGATGGGTATGTTTCTAATATGGGTCGATGTGTTGACATGAAGAAGTTAAAATTTTATGGAATGAAGAGCCATGATTCTCATGTCTTTATGCAGAGACTAATTCCAATTGCCTTTCGTGAATTGTTGCCTGCCAATGTGTGGCAAGTATTGGCAGAATTAAGCCTTTTCTTTAAAAGTCTAACATCCACTGTAATTACGAGGGAAGAAATGATACGTTTAGAGCAAGAGATTCCAATAATCTTGTGTAAGCTTGAGCGTATCTTTCCTCCAAGCTTCTTCGACTCAATGGAGCATCTTCCTATTCATTTGCCACACGAAGCGCGAATAGCTGGCCCAGTTCAATATCGATGGATGTACCCCTTTGAGAGGTATTGATAATTACAACTTCATCTATGCTATAATCTGTAACAAAATTGTATCAAAAAATTTAAGTAAATGTTTTAATTAAATCATATACTTGTAGGTACCTTCGCAGGCTGAAAAATAATGTGGCAAATAAATCTCAAGTTGAAGGTTCGATTGCTAATGCATATTTGGTTGAAGAAACTGCTTCGTTTTTTGCACACTATTTCAAGCCTACTATTCATACGAGGCATAGGAGAGTGCCACGTAATGATGATGGTGGAGTTGATATATATGTGCCTCCCGGTATGCTGTCAATTTTTAAATACCCAGGTCGATCTATGGGTCAAGCTAAATCAATCTTTATGAAGGATAAAGAATATCATGCAGCTCGTACTTATATACTATTGAATTGCGTTGAAGTGAAACCATATATAAAGTAAGTATATATTTAATTATATAATATATTCTAATGAAAAGATTAATCCTAATTTTTTACTTTTTCCTGTAGTATATATGAAGATGAATTGAGATTCAATAACCCAACTATTTCCAGCATTGAGGTTGAGTTGAAACTGGAAAATGATTTTGCAGAATGGTTTGAGAAATATGTAAGCATATAAATACTTAATAACGATTTTAACTATACTCAATATTTTTTGCACCTTCCAATATTTTGAATTTTTGTTATTTGACTCTTTCATCAGGCACATAAGGAGTTATCAAACATTACAAATCCAATTATGCGAGACTTGGCGAAAGGCCCGTTGCATAAAGTGAAATGCTACTCCGGATACTATGTCAATGGATATAAGTTTCACACGGAAGAACATGGTTCAAGTAGATTAACCATGAACAGTGGAGTATGCATTAGGGGTTCAAGTAGTAGCACTGGTGAATTTGACTATTATGGTAAATTGACTGAGATATTAGAGTTGGATTATCCGGCTTCACCAATAAAAAAGATCGTCCTTTTTAAGTGCTCTTGGTTTGATCCGACTCCAAGACTAGGCACAAGAGTACATCCACAACTTAAACTAGTGGATGTTAATTGTCGTAGGGTTTTCAATAAATATGAGCCATTTATTATGGCTGTTCAAGCAGAACAAGTGCATTATCTAAGATATCCTACTTCAAAGAGAATTGACTGGTTAGCTGTATGTAAAATTAAACCAAGGTTTGTTGTGGAGATACCAGATAGAAGCAACATATCAGTGTCACCAACAGTGTTGGCATATCAAGAGGATTCTATTGAACATCATGAAGTGGATGGACAAGTGGATGTGAATGAAACTTTGGTTGATCCAAATGATTCTTCAACTGAAATAGACGATGTGGATGATGTACAGAATGACGTTGAATCAGAAGCAGACTTCGATGATGAAGACGAGGAAGAGGAGGAGGAGGAGGAGGAGGAGGAGGATGGTGATTTCGATGATGGCAACAATTAACTAAACACCTCCTTAGATCAATATGAAAATTTGCTGCTGTTATTTTCTGTTAAATTTTATTTAAGTTTTCAGCAGAAAGACTCATAGGGAATGAGTAATCCTTGAATTATTTCATGCATTTTGAGCTTTTAATTAGCAGTTTACATATATATATAATAGAATTTGTTGATGTTTCTTGAGCTGTCATTGATGATTTTTGAGCTGTCAATTAGTATTATTACATATTAGGATGCAGTCTTATAATTATATGTCTTTTTGCTTCAGATTAATAACATTAATTCAGATCAGCGCTTGTTTAAAGTTTCCTCTCTCAGCCCAAATTTGCAAGGATTTTGTATCAGATTCAAGAAGCATTTAAAGCAGCAGGTATCAAATCTTGATTCCTTTCACAAATTACTAATCAAGAAAGTTGTTTTTGAGCTGTCATTTGGTGATTTATCATATATTTAGTACTTGTTATATATCTATTGCTGTTTTTATCCAGCTTGCCATTGATTCTCACAGCAAAAGCTTGGCTTTTGGTGGTGTATATATATTCATTAAGATTTAGGTGATTGGTTCTGTTCAATAATTTGGCTAGATGATTTTAGGACATGATAAGGTGTTTTTGAGAATATAAGTAAACATTGCACTGAGTTTAATTGAGCTTTCTTATAAAATTATGAATGTCCAAGTACTGACCTTTTCTTTTGTTTGTTCTTTCTTATAGGATATGAAACGTAAGACTTATATAACGTCAAAAGAACTATCACAAGCAGCAACGACAAAAGCTAGACGACATAAAACACCAGCATGGACACCACCCCCGCCGCCGCCGCCTTTAGCACGGTCACAACTAGAATCATCAATGCCACCGCCACCACAGCCAGTACTACAAGAAGCATCAATACAATCACCACCACTACGGCGACTATTAGATACATCATTACACGTACCAACACGACCAGAATCATCATCACGACAACGGCCACCACAAGTATTAATACCACCTGTGCCACCTATACAAGACTCACTCACTTCGCCAATAAACGGTGATGATCATTTAGAGAATCCACCTACACCACAGTCATGTAGTACACCTATTCCTAATCATTCTACTGGATCCAACACGAACTACCGGCATTCATCGGACATTTCTTACATATATGTCGAGAATAAAAAGTAAGATAATTTATCAACTTATTTTACTTGTATCAGTTTATTGTAGTACAATTTTGTTAATATTTTTTGTTGATGTTTTTGTTCCTTTTAAAGATTTCTACCTGACGGTAATTCTATAGCTCGAAACATTAGCTCCGTATTTAGTGAGAAACAAGATCCAACGGGATATACCTGGAGTGTTGTAAATGCAGATATGAAAACATTTTACTGGCAGGATTTTGAGGTCACTACTAACCTAACTAATGTTAAATATTTCTTTTATGTTTATCTTGTCTTTGATCAATAATGTATTTTGTTGCTTTATAATTTCAGAGAATATACTCCTGGAATCCTAGTGATGCAAAGGTTATTAAAGCCACATGGAACAGAGTTGCATCAACTCACTATAACCAAACTCTTGCTAAGTGGAGAAGTTCGTGGAAAAGGAAGAAAAGCATACCTGAAGGTGTTAAAGAAGAAATTTGGAATTCTTGGCTTAAAAAATGGGAATCAGAGGATTGGAAAAAGAAATCCGAGCAGGCTTCAAAAAATAGAAATTCAGAACCGTGTGGTCCCGGTACCGGTGTCGCTAAGCATACAGGAGGATCCAAAAGTGCGTTAGAGCACGCGAAAACGATGGTAAATATGTTTATAGATTAAACTTTTATTTACTTTAGAGCATTGCATAATCTTTTTTACTTATAGTGTTTTCATTTCAATACCGACTTACATTTTTCTATCTTGTTCATACTGGTTGCTTCATCTTATTTGAAGCATTTCCTTCCTTAACCAATGATGTGAATTTGAGTGTTTAAGGCTTTAGATGTAATCACACAATTGTTTGCATGCAACTGAAAAGCTGAATAAGAGAGAAATTAAATAACCAGTCATGTAGTAACTTAAACTAGGGCTAGGGGTACTTTGGAGTGTGTGCCATTTTCGCTTCAGTTGATTATAACAAGTATGATAGTTTTGGAAGGTATGAGATTGTTAAAAATGAAGTTCATGTTCATGGTTCTACTACAACTGATGCCTCTTCTCCTTCATCTTCTTGATCTACCATTTCATTTTCTTTCTTCTGCTCTCTGTTTTTTGTTTGATAGTGATTAGTGATCACTAATTATTTTAGAAGTAGAATGGTAGCTAGGATGACAAGTATCCCTACTATTGAATAGTTAGATTATCTATTAACTCGTATTAATTAATCCCAAATTGTTGGTTTCTTAAATTTTGCATTTACTTATGATATTATGAAGCAGGATTGTGCATTATTAGGCATGGATGCATGTGACTTCTTGGTAGGTACTATTTATTGAGAGTACATTGGTTAGGTGAATGTCCATCTAGTTATCAATGTTTTAATTTTAAACCATACTCGGATAAATTTAATGTAATGAAGGTTTTGTTGATATATACTAGTGAAGGCAGCAGCTTCCTTGAGGGGGGTAAAAATGAATAAAAACAAAAGAAGCCATACTGATTTGTTATGTCTTAGTAGCGGTTGAAATTATAGCTTCAACAAATGTGATTGACAAAGTCTTGTGTTTCATCATGATAGATTTAGCATTTGTTGTTGATGAATTCATGCGAGAATTCGATAACCAAATGAAAAAGGTACTGATAGATTTTGCTACCACATCTATTGATTCAATGTTAGAAAATTCAAAAACAGAAGTAGAACTAACAATAGATTGTCTCTAAACCTGGTGTGCGAGCAATAGATTGTCTCTAAACCTCTAAGGATTGAATGGCCCCACAATTGCCATGCCTGGCCTGTAATTGTTTGCATGTATTAATGATAATCCATTAATAGGGAAATGCTCAGTTTTGTCAAATATATGGGTTATGAAATTGTTTGCCCGTAATTGTTTGCGATGCCTTACCTGCAATTACTTATTATAGGGAAATGCTCAAGTTTGTCAAATATATGAGTTATGAAATTCGATCTGCACTAAACTGATTCATTATTTTATTTTCTTATAACTTTTAGGTAATTGAAGGTGGTGTGAATGAATGGACATTTTTTCGAAAGTTCCATATGAGGAAAGATGGGGAATTTGTTGATAGCAAATCTCGTATTACTAATGTAAGTATATATTTTGAATCATAACTATTAAAAAAGTTCACATTATGTATTTAATTTATTGGTTTAATGCATATGTAGGATAAGATACAAGCCGCCGTCGATCTTGCCAGTCAACCATTAGAAGATGGAACTACACCCGTAGTTGACATTAATGCAATATATTATGATGTTGTTGGTGGTGAGAAGAAGAGGCGTGTATATGGATTGGGATCTCAAGCATCGGTCTTTTATCCTCGACATTTGCCATCTACGTCTACCCCGTCCAATTGTTCAACCTCAGATGATGTGAAAAGGATGATGGAGTCTTTGAAGGAACAACATGAGTTCTTGTCTAAGAAGGAAGAAGCTATAACAGAAAAGCTGAACTTTTTATCTGAAAAAGAAAAAACTATAGAAGAGAAGATGGAAAAATTAGAACGTATGCAACAAGATTGTTTGCGGGGTTTTCAAAGCTTAAACAATGATATGTAGGCTTTGGTGGTTGTATCTCTACCGTAGTAGTTTTTTATCGTTGTTTTTCGTAATATTCGTACTTAGACTACTTTTGATATTATTAATAACTATTATGTATTATATTTTGAATTTAATGAATAGGTACCATTAAACTTATATTGGTTTCATATTTTTTTATTTAGAAATTTTATTTATTGTTATAGTAATTATTTCTAATATTTTGTCAAAAAACTGTCACAAGTTGTGACGGATTTATGAGGAAATGTATTAGTTAACAAATGAATTTCCTTCACAAATCTGTCACTAATGTGACAAACAGGTTAGTCATAACTGAATTTCCGTTACAAATCCGTCACAATATTGTGACGGCTTTGTGACGGATTTGTGATGGAAAGTTCCATCACGAATGATATCCCGTCATAAATCCCTCACAAATATTGTGACGAATTTATGACGGACATCTCCGTATTCCGTTACAAATCCGTCACAATTAGTAACAGATTTGTGAACGAACAATCCGTCACAAATTTGTGACGGATTTTTTAAAAATTGACCATTGACTTTAGTGACAGATATGTGAGTCACTAATCCGTCACAAATTTGTGACGGATTAGTTTTTCCGTCACAAAGTGTTTGTGACGCCTTTTTTTGCAACCGATTAAAATCCGTCACAAATCCGTCACAAACAGCTGTTTGTGACGGATTTGTGACGGATTTTGCCGTCACAAATCAGCTGTTTTTTAGTAGTGTATATTGTGAAGCAATATTGCCCGCTTAATGTTCCGAATTGGGCTGCAATAAATGAAGATAAAAAGAAGAAGTTGATGGATGCTGTTAAGGTTAATTCTGCATTTTAATTTTTTTCAGTATCTTTTAGATTATAAAAACTTATTATCAGCTTTTTGCATTATTTTAGGGAATGTATGTCTTCCCGGAAGGTTCTTATGTTGACCGAGCTGTTCGCAACGTACTTATGAGAAGTTTGAGAACGTGGCGATATAACTTGAGAAAAAGTTATTATCGAAAGTATAAGACTGACAAAGAAAGGTTAAGTCATTGTCCACCTGAAGTTGATCCAGAAGATTGGAAGTGGCTAGTGGAACATTGGGGAACCCAGAAATTTCGGGTATGGTTTTACTCTAAAGGTTTGCTTCATCTTTTTGTTAGATTTCTTTTAAGACTACCCAGTAGATACCTAAATGATTTAGATAATGTGACTTCTCTTCAAGGTAAATTACATCAATTATTTCATCTTCATCATGCTGAAGCTATTATTGAATTGGAAAATCATTTTGATTATACTGTTTGTTTATGTGAATTTGAGCCCGGAAATAAACTCAGATTGTTACCTAAATATACTCATGCTTTTCATATGGACCGTATTGATACTTGGTTATTGTCTCACTCTACTTGTCTTATTTGTATAAGTAATTTGCTGCCTGAATTCTCAGAAAACAATACCTTGTCTTGTTGTTCTTGTACTTGAATCTGATAATGAGAGTTTAAGAGAGAATAGTAATGGAAATAACATTATTGGTAGGAGTAATTTAGTTTAAATTAATAATTTCCGGAGAAAGTGAATTACTGTCATTAAGAATTAAAATTTCACTAAATTCAGATGCGATTTTGACTAAATATAATAACAATGAGTGTGGCGATTTTGGTAGTAGTACTACTACTACTACAATAGTGATGGATTTAGGGGGAAAAGTTGTTTGTTAAGTTAGGTATATTTATAGCTGTTGATATTATTTAATTGGGTGGTAGCTAAATTAATGATATAAAGTGTTTTTAAATAGGTTCATTTGAGTATTGTGTTTTATCATAAACATTGCTTATCTGGAATGATTTGTGGCTTGGTTAGTTGATGAAAACTAAAAGTTAGAATTACTTTACTCTATCAGTTAAGTGTTGAAATTTATAATGATGTATGATTCTCCAAGACTAGGTCTGTGCATGTCCTATACTTATTGCATAGTAATCCCATGACTAAACTGAATTTTAAATTGTGTTGCTCACTTGTATTTATGTCTTTATGATATTTGCAATTTAAATCCACTAATTATCATTTCCTGTTTTTTTTTCAATTGAAGAATTTAAGTGAGACACTTATGGCAAATAGGGAAAAGCAGAAGATGCTTGCTTGTGTAGGGACAAAGTCTATCTAAAGAATCGCACACGAAATGGTATATTTTCTATTTTTATTTCTAAATGCGGAATATAAACTTTATCACGTAATATTAATAATTGTTATTTTCAATTATTGTATTTATGTTTTAATTTTATTTTATTTGAATACAAACAACTTGGGACTTTTAAACTCTTTTCAGCGTAGCGTTCCACCTCGAGAAGAAAATGATGAACCAATCCTACCGGAATATGTAAGGCTTTTTGAGAAACAAAAAAAGAAAAAGAATGGCAATTGGGTAGATGATGAGGCTGAGGAAGCATATAAAAAGCTATTGGATTTACATAACGAGCAGCTCGAGAAACATGGTGTAGATAATCTTTTAACATCAGAGGCTTATACAATTGTTTTAGGTCACAAATCAGGGTATCAGAGAGGGTTGGGTCAAGGACCTCCACCTTTTAGAGGTGTAAATGCGGGTGGACAATTTCGCTGCAGTGACATTGTGGATCAAAATGCTATAAATGCTCGAATTCAAGCAGAAGTAGAACAAAAAGTTACTGAGTTATCAGCTAAAAAAGAAGTTGAATTCAATGAAAAGCTACGATCCGAATTAGATGCATTCTCTAGAGAAAAAGAAGTGGAACTTCGAGTGAAAATTCAAAATGAGCTAGAAAGTAAATTGCGTAATGAGTTGCAACAAGAAATGCAAAATCAAATGCGCTTAATGTTTGAACAAGAGTTTTCCACCATGAAACAAGCTCAAACTGCTGTAAGTTTTACTTCTTTTTTGTTTTCAATTTTTCATTTGTATTGTCTATAAAATACTTGTTCTACTGTAGTTAATGTGTCTTAACACAGGATTCACATTCATCTTCAGAAGCTGCTGCAAATATATTAGATAAAGGGTCCAATATAGCACGAAGCAAAGTTGTACGTTAAATGATTAATGTTTGTTTTATTAATATGGTCAATATGCAATTGTATAATTGTGTTAGTTTAGTTGCAAAAGTGCGTTACAATTTTGTATATTATAGAGTGATTACAAAGTTTAGATATGTCAATGGTTGCTTTTAAGATTTTATTTTAAAAAATACTGACAAACTTTTGCTACAGATTCCATATTATTGCAAAATGTCTGCAATGTCATTCAAAGATGTAACAACTTATATGACTCATATTCGGGGAGACCAACGTGAGTTAACCACTTATGTTAGCATGACCATTATATTTGTCAGATTATATTTACCTTTTGTTTTATTTTCAGATAAAAGACGTGTATATGGAAATTCATACGATAAAGAAGCAGTCAAGAAACGATTTATTCCACCTAATAAAATGTTCTTTATCCTTTCATATATTAATTTTTTTTATGTCTTGTGATATTATTATATATGTACTTTTTGTTAATATTTTCAGTTACATATTGTTATTAACAACTTTTTGGCTTTTTTTTTAGAAAAATCAAACTGGAAAGATGAAGTGTGTGGCATCTCTCATCGATTCTGCATTAATTTGAACGTCTTAAGACAAGTGAGTTTATTTTTATTTTTTTTGTTATTCAATTTACTGCTTATGAAGTGTTTAACAGTTATACTAAAGTTTGATGATGGTTGCACTTGTCAATTGTTGGTGTAAACTTTTTAAATTGCATGATAGAATGATATGCTTTTATGTCCATAAGCTTGTTTCTTTTACTACGATGATGACTCTTCATACTGTTATGTGAAATAAAGTGTATTTATTAGCTAATTAATCTTATGCCTCAATGACTACGCTGGAGGAATTTATATTTTTGAATTAGGTTGTGTTGGTTTTAAACCACAAATATTTATGACATGGGAGTAGGAAACTTGAATCTTAGTAGAAATTTAAGTGATATTTGTCTTGTGCTAGAGAAATAATAAAAATACTATTAAGTACTGCTAAAAGTAAAATTTAGAACTGGGATTAGGTGGTGATTACATGTAACAATCTGGGTTATGGGAACCTATGGCTATGCTGCTCTACAGTAAATTTCAATGGGTGATAATTTATGTAGCAAAATCTGAATTAGTGTTCTATGTAGCATGCAACTCTTGAAATCACATGCAATGGGTTAGGATAGTTGATGAAAATATTGTCAATTAATACAAGAAAGAATATTGTCACTTTTGAAGTTCGGTTAAATCTATTGTTTTTCCATGAATTCAAATTACTTTTCATTTTTTGTTAACATTTTAGTACATTTTTTTGTTTCAGATCAATTTGTCTTCCTTTAGAGACGTTATTAACTGGAAACTTGTTAGATGACATGGTTACAAATTTAATTTAACTAACCAAAGATTATGGTGACGTATGGTATAATTCACATTTTATATACTTTTCTAGGTAAGTTGTTTTTATAAAATGCTCATGTCATTTATTGCTTTGAGACCTTTAGCTTGGTTCTATATGTGTTATCTGTAATGCTTGGTTAGGGTCTTTAATCTATTGTTCCTAGTGGATAATTTTTTGGAGATTTATTTTATAGGTTGCGCCTCTTCAGTTCTTGCATTCACTCCTTGCTTTTCTTGGCGAGTTTATTACCAGTGTTACATAGTCTCAAATCATCTCGGGGTTCTAGTCCATCATCAATGCCATCTTGGAACTAAAGCACCTGTTAAAGGTTTTGGTAGATTTTGCATCAAACTTCAGATATTCTTTCAATAAGAGTAGAAGTAGTTGTTCTTTTTATTTAATTTGTCATATGAATCAGTTGTTTTTATTTGGTAATACAAATTATAGCTCATTCTCTATAGCTCATTGGGAAGGATTAATGTATAGTGAATTTTAGTTTTGTTGGAAAGTACGATAGAATTATTAGTCAATGATGATTATAAATTTCTTGTAAAGTCAGATGTATTTTTTGAATTCTTTTCAAAATATTAGATTGGAATCAAAAGTTATTTAATGTATGTATTTAATGGTATATAAATATTTGTCAATAAATGTTCTCATAAGTTTGTTATAATTATTTGCCACTAAAGTGATAACAAATTAATTTAGTGTCAAGAGAAGTATGCAGCAAAGTTTATAAATTTAGTGACACCATTAAAAATTATGCCACAAAAAAATTATATTTTATGATAAAATTATATTGCCACTATATGTTAGTGACAAATACCGTTTTGCCACTAAAACATTTTATTAGTGGCAAATCCTGAGTTGCCACTAAAATGTTTGATTAGTGGTAAAACCGTTTTGCCACTAAAACGTTTTGTTACTGGCAAGAGTATATTTTGCCACTAAAATGTTTTATTAGTGGCAAAAGAAAAATTTTCAACTAAGACCTTTAGTGACTCATTTTCAGTGGCAAACCAGTGGCAAAATACATTTTTGCCACTAATGGTTTTAGTGGCAATATTTTAGCATTTTGTGGTAAAAAAATTTGCCACAAAAACTCAAATTTGTTGTAGTGAGGGACAACATTTCTAGTTGGGATTATGTAAAATCATTGGATAAATAAATTATCGTTTTATCCTGTTTTTGGGGTTTGTGCATTCCCCAAAACAGCTCAGGGAGGGGAGTTTGGGTGCGTTGTTTGCCCCTATAAGCGTACTGGATGAAGTTGGAACCTGAACAAAAGATTTAGACAGTGTTACAGACAAAATGAACATTCAATTAGTTTGTTAATTTGACCGTTTTATGTAAGCATTTTGATAGCCCGAAGTAGGCTAGAAAAGGGATTTTTGAAAAATTGAGTTTATCTAGGAATTTTGTAAGCTCGATAAGTTATCAATTACAGGGACAACATTTCTAGTTGGGATTATTTAAAATCATTTGATAAATAAATTATTGTTTTATCCTGTTTTTGGGGTTTTTGTGCATTCCCCAAAACAGCTCAGGGAGGGGAGTTTGGGTGCGTTTTTTGCTCCTATAAGCGTACCGGATGAAGTTGGAACCTGAACAAAAGATTTAGACAGTGTTACAGACAAAATGAATATTCAATTAGTTTGTTAATCAAACCGTTTTATGTAAGCATTTTGATAGCCCGAAGTAGGCTGAAAAAGGGATTTTTGAAAAGTTGAGTTTGACTAGGAATTTTGCTAGCTCGATAAATTACCTGTTATTCGGACAACGTTTCTAGTTGGGATTATTGGAATCATATAAAAATTATTTGATAAATTAATTATCATTTTATCATGTTTTTGGGGCTTTTATGCATTCCCCAAAACTGATCAGGGAGGGGAGTTTGGGTATGTTTTTTGACCCCCTACGCGTACCGGATGAAGTTGGAACCTCAACGGAAGTTTTAGAGGGTGTTGAAGACAATAGGAATGTTCATTTAGTTCGGTAATCAGACTGTTTTAAGTAAGAGTTTCGATAGCCCGAAGTAGGCTAAAAAAGGAATTTTTAAAAAGTTGAGTTTAACTAGGAATTTTGTTAGCTCGATAAGTTATCGGTTATTCAGCAAACGTTTCTATTTGGGATTATTTAAAATAATAGAAGAGTTATTTGATAAATGAATTATCGTTTATCCCATTTTTGGGGCTTTTCTGCATTCCCCAAAACAGCTCAGGAGGGGAGTTTGTGTGCGTTTTTTGACCCCTTAAGCGTACCGGATGAAGTTGGAACCTAAACAAAAGATTTAGACAGTGTTACAGACAATATGAATATTCAATTAGGTTGTTAATCAGACCGTTTTATGTAGGCATTTTAATAACCCGAAGTAGGCTAGAAAAGGGATTTTTGAAAAGTTGAGTTTATCTAGGAATTTTGTTTGCTCGATAGGTTATCTGTTACAGGGACAACATTTCTAGTTGAGATTATTTAAAATCATTTGATAAATAAATTATCGTTTTATCCTGTTTTTGGGGTTTTTGTGCATTCCCCAAAACAGCTCAGGGAGGGGAGTTTGGGTGCGTTTTTTGCCCCTAAAGCGTACCAGATGAAGTTGGAACCTGAACAAAAGATTTAGACAGTGTTACAGACAAAATGAATATTCAATTAGTTTGTTAATCAAACCGTTTTATGTAAGCATTTTGATAGCGCGAAGTAGGCTAGAAAAGTGATTTTTGAAAAATTGAGTTTATCTAGGAATTTTGTTAGCTCGATAAGTTATCTGTTGCAGGGACAACATTTCTAGTTGGGATTATTTAAAATCATTTGATAAATAAATTATCGTTTTATCCTGTTTTTGGGGTTTTTGTGCATTCCCCAAAACAGCTCAGGGAGGGGAGTTTGGGTGCGTTTTTTGCCCCTATAAGCGTACCGGATGAAGTTGGAACCTGAACAAAAGATTTAGACAGTGTTACAGACAAAATGAATATTCAATTAGTTTGTTAATCAAACCGTTTTATGTAAGCATTTTGATAGCCCGAAGTAGGCTGAAAAAGGGATTTTTGAAAAGTTGAGTTTGACTAGGAATTTTGCTAGCTCGATAAATTACCTGTTATTCGGACAACGTTTCTAGTTGGGATTATTGGAATCATATAAAAATTATTTGATAAATTAATTATCATTTTATCATGTTTTTGGGGCTTTTATGCATTCCCCAAAACTGATCAGGGAGGGAGTTTGGGTATGTTTTTTGACCCCCTACGCGTACCGGATGAAGTTGGAACCTCAACGGAAGTTTTAGAGGGTGTTGAAGACAATAGGAATGTTCATTTAGTTCGGTAATCAGACTGTTTTAAGTAAGACTTTCGATATCCCGAAGTAGGCTAAAAAAGGAATTTTTAAAAAGTTGAGTTTAACTAGGAATTTTGTTAGCTCGATAAGTTATCGGTTATTCAGCAAACGTTTCTAGTTGAGATTATTTAAAATAATAGAAGAGTTATTTGATAAATGAATTATCGTTTATCCCATTTTTGGGGCTTTTCTGCATTCCCCAAAACAGCTCAGGAGGGGAGTTTGGGTGCGTTTTTTGACCCCTTAAGCGTACCGGATGAAGTTGGAACCTAAACAAAAGATTTAGACAGTGTTACAGACAATATGAATATTCAATTAGGTTGTTAATCAGACCGTTTTATGTAGGCATTTTAATAACCCGAAGTAGGCTAGAAAAGGGATTTTTGAAAAGTTGAGTTTATCTAGGAATTTTGTTTGCTCGATAGGTTATCTGTTACAGGGACAACATTTCTAGTTGAGATTATTTAAAATCATTTGATAAATAAATTATCGTTTTATCCTGTTTTTGGGGTTTTTGTGCATTCCCCAAAACAGCTTAGGGAGGGGAGTTTGGGTGCGTTTTTTGCCCCTAAAGCGTACCAGATGAAGTTGGAACCTGAACAAAAGATTTAGACAGTGTTACAGACAAAATGAATATTCAATTAGTTTGTTAATCAAACCGTTTTATGTAAGCATTTTGATAGCCCGAAGTAGGCTAGAAAAGTGATTTTTGAAAAATTGAGTTTATCTAGGAATTTTGTTAGCTCGATAAGTTATCTGTTGCAGGGACAACATTTCTAGTTGGGATTATTTAAAATCATTTGATAAATAAATTATCGTTTTATCCTGTTTTTGGGGTTTTTGTGCATTCCCCAAAACAGCTCAGGGAGGGGAGTTTGGGTGCGTTTTTTGCCCCTATAAGCGTACCGGATGAAGTTGGAACCTGAACAAAAGATTTAGACAGTGTTACAGACAAAATGAATATTCAATTAGTTTGTTAATCAAACCGTTTGATGTAAGCATTTTGATAGCCCGAAGTAGGCTGAAAAAGGGATTTTTGAAAAGTTGAGTTTGACTAGGAATTTTGCTAGCTCGATAAATTACCGGTTATTCGGACAACGTTTCTAGTTGGGATTATTGGAAATCATATAAAAATTATTTGATAAATTAATTATCGTTTTATCATGTTTTTGGGGCTTTTATGCATTCCCCAAAACTGATCAGGGAGGGGAGTTTGGGTATGTTTTTTGACCCCCTACGCGTACCGCATGAAGTTGGAACCTCAACGGAAGTTTTAGAGGGTGTTGAAGACAATAGGAATGTTCAATTAGTTCGGTAATTAGACTGTTTTAAGTAAGAGTTTCGATAGCCCGAAGTAGGCTAAAAAAGGAATTTTTAAAAAGTTGAGTTTAACTAGGAATTTTGTTAGCTCGATAAGTTATCGGTTATTCAGCAAACGTTTCTAGTTGGGATTATTTAAAATAATAGAAGATTTATTTGATAAATGAATTATCGTTTATCCCATTTTTGGGGCTTTTCTGCATTCCCCAAAACAGCTCAGGAGGGGAGTTTGGGTGCGTTTTTTGACCCCTTAAGCGTACCGGATGAAGTTGGAACCTAAACAAAAGATTTAGACAGTGTTACACACAATATGAATATTCAATTAGGTTGTTAATCAGACCGTTTTATGTAGGCATTTTAATAACCCGAAGTAGGCTAGAAAAGGGATTTTTGAAAAGTTGAGTTTATCTAGGAATTTTGTTTGCTCGATAATTTATCTGTTACAGGGACAACATTTCTAGTTGGGATTATTTAAAATCATTTGATAAATAAATTATCGTTTTATCCTGCTTTTTGGAGTTTTTGTGCATTCCCCAAACCAGCTCAGGGAGGGGAGTTTGGGTGCGTTGTTTGGCCCTATAAGCGTACCGGATGAAGTTGGAACCTGGACAAAAGAATTAGACAGTGTTACAGACAAAATGAATATTCAATTAGTTTGTTAATCAAACCGTTTTATGTAAGCATTTTGATAGCACGAAGTAGGCTAGAAAAGGGATTTTTGAAAAATTAAGTTTATCTAGGAATTTTGTTAGCTCGATAAGTTATCTGTTACAGGGACAACATTTCTAGTTGGGATTATTTAAAATCATTTGATAAATAAATTATTGTTTTTTCCTGTTTTTGGGGTTTTTGTGCATTCCCCAAAACAGCTCAGGGAGGGGAGTTTGGGTGCATTTTTTGCCCCTATAAGCGTACCGGATGAAGTTGGAACCTGAACAAAAGATTTAGACAGTGTTACAGACAAAATGAATATTCAATTAGTTTGTTAATCAAACCGTTTTATGTAAGCATTTTGATAGCCCGAAGTAGGCTGAAAAAGGGATTTTTGAAAAGTTGAGTTTGACTAGGAATTTTGCTAGCTCGATAAATTACCTGTTATTCGGACAACGTTTCTAGTTGGGATTATTGGAATCATATAAAAATTATTTGATAAATTAATTATCATTTCATCATGTTTTTGGGGCTTTTATGCATTCCCCAAAACTGATCAGGGAGGGGAGTTTGGGTATGTTTTTTGACCCCTTACGCGTACCGGATGAAGTTGGAACCTCAACGGAAGTTTTAGAGGGTGTTGAAGACAATAGGAATGTTCATTTAGTTCGGTAATCAGACTGTTTTAAGTAAGAGTTTCGATAGCCCGAAGTAGGCTAAAAAAGGAATTTTTAAAAAGTTGAGTTTAACTAGGAATTTTGTTAGCTCGATAAGTTATCGGTTATTCAGCAAACGTTTCTAGTTGGGATTATTTAAAATAATAGAAGAGTTATTTGATAAATGAATTATCGTTTATCCCATTTTTGGGGCTTTTCTGCATTCCCCAAAACAGCTCAGGAGGGGAGTTTGGGTGCGTTTTGTGACCCCTTAAGCGTACCGGATGAAGTTGGAACCTAAACAAAAGATTTAGACAGTGTTACACACAATATGAATATTCAATTAGGTTGTTAATCAGACCGTTTTATGTAGGCATTTTAATAACCCGAAGTAGGCTAGAAAAGGGATTTTTGAAATTTTGAGTTTATCTAGGAATTTTGTTTGCTCGATAAGTTATCTGTTACAGGGACAACATTTCTAGTTGGGATTATTTAAAATCATTTGATAAATAAATTATCGTTTTATCCTGTTTTTGGGGTTTTTGTGCATTCCCCAAACCAGCTCAGGGAGGGGAGTTTGGGTGCGTTGTTTGGCCCTATAAGCGTACCGGATGAAGTTGGAACCTGGACAAAAGATTTAGACAGTGTTACAGACAAAATGAATATTCAATTAGTTTGTTAATCAAACCGTTTTATGTAAGCATTTTGATAGCCCGAAGTAGGCTAGAAAAGGGATTTTTGAAAAATGAAGTTTATCTAGGAATTTTGTTAGCTCGATAAGTTATCTGTTACAGGGACAACATTTCTAGTTGGTATTATTTATAATCATTTGATAAATAAATTATTGTTTTATCCTGTTTTTGGGGTTTTTGTGCATTGCCCAAAACAGCTCAGGGAGGGGAGTTTGGGTGCGTTTTTTGCCCCTATAAGCGTACCGGATGAAGTTGGAACCTGAACAAAAGATTTAGACAGTGTTACAGACAAAATGAATATTCAATTAGTTTGTTAATCAAACCGTTTTATGTAAGCATTTTGATAGCCCGAAGTAGGCTGAAAAAGGGATTTTTTAAAAGTTGAGTTTGACTAGGAATTTTGCTAGCTCGATAAATTACCTGTTATTCGGACAACGTTTCTAGTTGGGATTATTGGAATCATATATAAATTATTTGATAAATTAATTATCATTTTATCATGTTTTTGGGGCTTTTATGCATTCCCCAAAACTGATCAGGGAGGGGAGTTTGGGTATGTTTTTGACCCCCTACGCGTACCGGATGAAGTTGGAACCTCAACGGAAGTTTTAGAGGGTGTTGAAGACAATAGGAATGTTCATTTAGTTCGGTAATCAGACTGTTTTACGTAAGAGTTTCGATAGCCCGAAGTAGGCTAAAAAAAGGAATTTTTAAAAAGTTGAGTTTAACTAGGAATTTTGTTAGCTCGATAAGTTATCGGTTATTCAGAAAACGTTTCTAGTTGGGATTATTTAAAATAATAAAAGAGTTATTTGATAAATGAATTATCGTTTATCCCATTTTTGGGGTTTTTCTGCATTCCCCAAAACAGCTCAGGAGGGGAGTTTGGGTGCGTTTTTTGACCCCTTAAGCGTACCTGATGAAGTTGGAACCTAAACAAAAGATTTAGACAGTGTTACACACAATATGAATATTCAATTAGGTTGTTAATCAGACCGTTTTATGTAGGCATTTTAATAACCCGAAGTAGGCTAGAAAAGAGATTTTTGAAAAGTTGAGTTTATCGAGGAATTTTGTTTGCTCGATAAGTTATCTGTTACAGGGACAACATTTCTAGTTGGGATTATTTAAAATCATTTGATAAATAAATTATCGTTTTATCCTGTTTTTGGGGTTTTTGTGCATTCCCCAAACAAGCTCAGGGAGGGGAGTTTGGGTGCGTTGTTTGGCCCTATAAGCGTACCGGATGAAGTTGGAACCTGGACAAAAGATTTAGACAGTGTTACAGACAAAATGAATATTCAATTAGTTTGTTAATCAAACCGTTTTATGTAAGCATTTTGATAGCCCGAAGTAGGCTAGAAAAGGGATTTTTGAAAAGTTGAGTTTACCTAGGAATTTTGTTAGCTCGATAAGTTTTCTGTTACTGGGACAGCATTTCTAGTTGGGATTATTTAAAATCATAGAAAAGTTATTTGATAAATAAATTATCGTTTTATCCTGTTTTGGGGTTTTTGTGCATTCCCCAAACAAGCTCAGGGAGGGGAGTTTGGGTGCGTTGTTTGGCCCTATAAGCGTACCGGATGAAGTTGGAACCTGGACAAAAGATTTAGACAGTGTTACAGACAAAATGAATATTCAATTAGTTTGTTAATCAAACCGTTTTATGTAAGCATTTTGATAGCCCGAAGTAGGCTAGAAAAGGGATTTTTGAAAAGTTGAGTTTACCTAGGAATTTTGTTAGCTCGATAAGTTTTCTGTTACTGGGACAGCATTTCTAGTTGGGATTATTTAAAATCATAGAAAAGTTATTTGATAAATAAATTATCGTTTATCCCATTTTTGGGGCTTTTGTGCATTCCCCAAAACAGCTCAGGGAGGGGAGTTTGGGTGCGTTTTTTGCCCCTATAAGCGTACCGGATGAAGTTGGAACCTGAAAAAAAGATTTAGACAGTGTTACAGACAAAATGAATATTCAATTAGTTTGTTAATCAAACCGTTTTATGTAAGCATTTTGATAGCCCGAAGTAGGCTAGAAAAGGGATTTTTGAAAAGTTGAGTTTGACTAGGAATTTTGCTAGCTCGATAAATTACCGGTTATTCGGACAACGTTTCTAGTTGGGATTATTGAAAATCATATAAAAATTATTTGATAAATTAATTATCATTTTATCCTGTTTTTGGGGCTTTTATGCATTCCCCAAAACAACTCAGGGAGGGGAGTTTAGGTATGTGTTTTGACCCCCTACGCGTACCGGATGAATTTCGAACCTGGACGGAAGTTTTAGAGGGTGTTGAAGACAATAAGAATGTTCAATTAGTTTGGTAATCAGACTGTTTTAAGAAAGAGTTTCGATAGCCCGAAGTAGGCTATAAAAGGAATTTTTAAAAAGTTGAGTTTAACTAGGAATTCTGTTAGCTCGATAAGTTATCGGTTATTAAGAAAACGTTTCTAGTTGGGATTAAATAAAATAATAGAAGAGTTATTTGATAAATAAATTAACGTTTTATCCCATTTTTGGGGCTTATCTGCATTCCCCAAAACAGCTCAGGGAGGGGAGTTGGGGTGCGTTTTTTGACCCCTTAAGCGTACCGGATGAAGTTTGAACCTAAACAAAAGATTTAGACAGTGTTACAGACAATATGAATATTCCATTAGGTTGTTAATCAGACCGTTTTATGTAAGCATTTTGATAGCCCGAAGTAGGCTAGAAAAAGGATTTTTGAAAAGTTGAGTTTATCTCGGGATTTTGTTAGCTCGATAAGTTATCTGTTACAGGGACAACATTTCTAGTTGGGATTATTTAAAATCATTTGATAAATAAATTATCATTTAATCCTGTTTTTGGGGTTTTTGTGCATTCCCCAAAACAGCTCAGGGAGGGGAGTTTGGGTGCGTTTTTTGCCCCTATAAGCGTACCAGATGAAGTTGGAACCTGAACAAAAGATTTAGACAGTGTTACAGAAAAAATGAATATTCAATTAGTTTGTTAATCAAACCGTTTTATGTAAGCATTTTGATAGCCCGAAGTAGGCTGAAAAAGGGATTTTTGAAAAGTTGAGATTGATTAGGAATTTTGCTAGCTCGATAAATTACCTGTTCTTCGGACAACGTTTCTAATTGGGATTATTGGAAATCATATAAAAATTATTTGATAAATTAATTATCGTTTTATCATGTTTTTGGGGCTTTTATGCATTCCCCAAAACTGCTCAGGGAGGGGAGTTTGGGTATGTTTTTTGACCCCCTACGCGTACCGGATGAAGTTGGAACCTCAACAAATGTTTTAGAGGGTGTTGAAGACAATAGGAATGTTCAATTAGTTCGGTAATCAGACTGTTTTAAGTAAGAGTTTCGATAGCCCGAAGTAGGCTAAAAAAGGAATTTTAAAAAAGTTGAGTTTAACTAGGAATTTTGTTAGCTCGATAAGTTATCGGTTATTCAGCAAACGTTTCTAGTTGGGATTATTTAAAATAATAGAAGAGTTATTTGATAAATGAATTATCGTTTATCCCATTTTTAGGGCTTTTCTGCATTCCCTAAAACAGCTCAGGAGGGGAGTTTGGGTGCGTTTTTTGACCCCTTAAGTGTACCGGATGAAGTTGGAACCTAAACAAAAGATTTAGACAGTGTTACAGACAATATGAATATTCAATTAGGTTGTTAATCAGACCGTTTTATGTAGGCATTTTAATAACCCGAAGTAGGCTAGAAAAGGGATTTTTGAAAAGTTGAGTTTATCTAGGAATTTTGTTTGCTCGATAAGTTATCTGTTACAGGGACAACATTTCTAGTTGGGATTATTTAAAATCATTTGATAAATAAATTATCGTTTTATCCTGTTTTTGGGGTTTTTGTGCATTCCCCAAACCAGCTCAGGGAGGGGAGTTTGGGTGCGTTGTTTGGCCCTATAAGCGTACCGGATGAAGTTGGAACCTGGACAAAAGATTTAGACAGTGTTACAGACAAAATGAATATTCAATTAGTTTGTTAATCAAACCGTTTTATGTAAGCATTTTGATAGCCCGAAGTAGGCTAGAAAAGGGATTTTTGAAAAGTTGAGTTTACCTAGGAATTTTGTTAGCTCGATAAGTTTTCTGTTACTGGGACAGCATTTCTAGTTGGGATTATTTAAAATCATAGAAAAGTTATTTGATAAATAAATTATCGTTTTATCCTGTTTTGGGGTTTTTGTGCATTCCCCAAACAAGCTCAGGGAGGGGAGTTTGGGTGCGTTGTTTGGCCCTATAAGCGTACCGGATGAAGTTGGAACCTGGACAAAAGATTTAGACAGTGTTACAGACAAAATGAATATTCAATTAGTTTGTTAATCAAACCGTTTTATGTAAGCATTTTGATAGCCCGAAGTAGGCTAGAAAAGGGATTTTTGAAAAGTTGAGTTTACCTAGGAATTTTGTTAGCTCGATAAGTTTTCTGTTACTGGGACAGCATTTCTAGTTGGGATTATTTAAAATCATAGAAAAGTTATTTGATAAATAAATTATCGTTTATCCCATTTTTGGGGCTTTTGTGCATTCCCCAAAACAGCTCAGGGAGGGGAGTTTGGGTGCGTTTTTTGCCCCTATAAGCGTACCGGATGAAGTTGGAACCTGAAAAAAAGATTTAGACAGTGTTACAGACAAAATGAATATTCAATTAGTTTGTTAATCAAACCGTTTTATGTAAGCATTTTGATAGCCCGAAGTAGGCTAGAAAAGGGATTTTTGAAAAGTTGAGTTTGACTAGGAATTTTGCTAGCTCGATAAATTACCGGTTATTCGGACAACGTTTCTAGTTGGGATTATTGAAAATCATATAAAAATTATTTGATAAATTAATTATCATTTTATCCTGTTTTTGGGGCTTTTATGCATTCCCCAAAACAACTCAGGGAGGGGAGTTTAGGTATGTGTTTTGACCCCCTACGCGTACCGGATGAATTTCGAACCTGGACGGAAGTTTTAGAGGGTGTTGAAGACAATAAGAATGTTCAATTAGTTTGGTAATCAGACTGTTTTAAGAAAGAGTTTCGATAGCCCGAAGTAGGCTATAAAAGGAATTTTTAAAAAGTTGAGTTTAACTAGGAATTCTGTTAGCTCGATAAGTTATCGGTTATTAAGAAAACGTTTCTAGTTGGGATTAAATAAAATAATAGAAGAGTTATTTGATAAATAAATTAACGTTTTATCCCATTTTTGGGGCTTATCTGCATTCCCCAAAACAGCTCAGGGAGGGGAGTTGGGGTGCGTTTTTTGACCCCTTAAGCGTACCGGATGAAGTTTGAACCTAAACAAAAGATTTAGACAGTGTTACAGACAATATGAATATTCCATTAGGTTGTTAATCAGACCGTTTTATGTAAGCATTTTGATAGCCCGAAGTAGGCTAGAAAAAGGATTTTTGAAAAGTTGAGTTTATCTCGGGATTTTGTTAGCTCGATAAGTTATCTGTTACAGGGACAACATTTCTAGTTGGGATTATTTAAAATCATTTGATAAATAAATTATCATTTAATCCTGTTTTTGGGGTTTTTGTGCATTCCCCAAAACAGCTCAGGGAGGGGAGTTTGGGTGCGTTTTTTGCCCCTATAAGCGTACCAGATGAAGTTGGAACCTGAACAAAAGATTTAGACAGTGTTACAGAAAAAATGAATATTCAATTAGTTTGTTAATCAAACCGTTTTATGTAAGCATTTTGATAGCCCGAAGTAGGCTGAAAAAGGGATTTTTGAAAAGTTGAGATTGATTAGGAATTTTGCTAGCTCGATAAATTACCTGTTCTTCGGACAACGTTTCTAATTGGGATTATTGGAAATCATATAAAAATTATTTGATAAATTAATTATCGTTTTATCATGTTTTTGGGGCTTTTATGCATTCCCCAAAACTGCTCAGGGAGGGGAGTTTGGGTATGTTTTTTGACCCCCTACGCGTACCGGATGAAGTTGGAACCTCAACAAATGTTTTAGAGGGTGTTGAAGACAATAGGAATGTTCAATTAGTTCGGTAATCAGACTGTTTTAAGTAAGAGTTTCGATAGCCCGAAGTAGGCTAAAAAAGGAATTTTAAAAAAGTTGAGTTTAACTAGGAATTTTGTTAGCTCGATAAGTTATCGGTTATTCAGCAAACGTTTCTAGTTGGGATTATTTAAAATAATAGAAGAGTTATTTGATAAATGAATTATCGTTTATCCCATTTTTAGGGCTTTTCTGCATTCCCTAAAACAGCTCAGGAGGGGAGTTTGGGTGCGTTTTTTGACCCCTTAAGTGTACCGGATGAAGTTGGAACCTAAACAAAAGATTTAGACAGTGTTACAGACAATATGAATATTCAATTAGGTTGTTAATCAGACCGTTTTATGTAGGCATTTTAATAACCCGAAGTAGGCTAGAAAAGGGATTTTTGAAAAGTTGAGTTTATCTAGGAATTTTGTTTGCTCGATAAGTTATCTGTTACAGGGACAACATTTCTAGTTGGGATTATTTAAAATCATTTGATAAATAAATTATCGTTTTATCCTGTTTTTGGGGTTTTTGTGCATTCCCCAAACCAGCTCAGGGAGGGGAGTTTGGGTGCGTTGTTTGGCCCTATAAGCGTACCGGATGAAGTTGGAACCTGGACAAAAGATTTAGACAGTGTTACAGACAAAATGAATATTCAATTAGTTTGTTAATCAAACCGTTTTATGTAAGCATTTTGATAGCCCGAAGTAGGCTAGAAAAGGGATTTTTGAAAAGTTGAGTTTACCTAGGAATTTTGTTAGCTCGATAAGTTTTCTGTTACTGGGACAGCATTTCTAGTTGGGATTATTTAAAATCATAGAAAAGTTATTTGATAAATAAATTATCGTTTATCCCATTTTTGGGGCTTTTGTGCATTCCCCAAAACAGCTCAGGGAGGGGAGTTTGGGTGCGTTTTTTGCCCCTATAAGCGTACCGGATGAAGTTGGAACCTGAAAAAAAGATTTAGACAGTGTTACAGACAAAATGAATATTCAATTAGTTTGTTAATCAAACCGTTTTATGTAAGCATTTTGATAGCCCGAAGTAGGCTAGAAAAGGGATTTTTGAAAAGTTGAGTTTGACTAGGAATTTTGCTAGCTCGATAAATTACCGGTTATTCGGACAACGTTTCTAGTTGGGATTATTGAAAATCATATAAAAATTATTTGATAAATTAATTATCATTTTATCCTGTTTTTGGGGCTTTTATGCATTCCCCAAAACAACTCAGGGAGGGGAGTTTAGGTATGTGTTTTGACCCCCTACGCGTACCGGATGAATTTCGAACCTGGACGGAAGTTTTAGAGGGTGTTGAAGACAATAAGAATGTTCAATTAGTTTGGTAATCAGACTGTTTTAAGAAAGAGTTTCGATAGCCCGAAGTAGGCTATAAAAGGAATTTTTAAAAAGTTGAGTTTAACTAGGAATTCTGTTAGCTCGATAAGTTATCGGTTATTAAGAAAACGTTTCTAGTTGGGATTAAATAAAATAATAGAAGAGTTATTTGATAAATAAATTAACGTTTTATCCCATTTTTGGGGCTTATCTGCATTCCCCAAAACAGCTCAGGGAGGGGAGTTGGGGTGCGTTTTTTGACCCCTTAAGCGTACCGGATGAAGTTTGAACCTAAACAAAAGATTTAGACAGTGTTACAGACAATATGAATATTCCATTAGGTTGTTAATCAGACCGTTTTACGTAAGCATTTTGATAGCCCGAAGTAGGCTAGAAAAAGGATTTTTGAAAAGTTGAGTTTATCTCGGGATTTTGTTAGCTCGATAAGTTATCTGTTACAGGGACAACATTTCTAGTTGGGATTATTTAAAATCATTTGATAAATAAATTATCATTTAATCCTGTTTTTGGGGTTTTTGTGCATTCCCCAAAACAGCTCAGGGAGGGGAGTTTGGGTGCGTTTTTTGCCCCTATAAGCGTACCAGATGAAGTTGGAACCTGAACAAAAGATTTAGACAGTGTTACAGAAAAAATGAATATTCAATTAGTTTGTTAATCAAACCGTTTTATGTAAGCATTTTGATAGCCCGAAGTAGGCTGAAAAAGGGATTTTTGAAAAGTTGAGATTGATTAGGAATTTTGCTAGCTCGATAAATTACCTGTTCTTCGGACAACGTTTCTTATTGGGATTATTGGAAATCATATAAAAATTATTTGATAAATTAATTATCGTTTTATCATGTTTTTGGGGCTTTTATGCATTCCCCAAAACTGCTCAGGGAGGGGAGTTTGGGTATGTTTTTTGACCCCCTACGCGTACCGGATGAAGTTGGAACCTCAACAAATGTTTTAGAGGGTGTTGAAGACAATAGGAATGTTCAATTAGTTCGGTAATCAGACTGTTTTAAGTAAGAGTTTCGATAGCCCGAAGTAGGCTAAAAAAGGAATTTTAAAAAAGTTGAGTTTAACTAGGAATTTTGTTAGCTCGATAAGTTATCGGTTATTCAGCAAACGTTTCTAGTTGGGATTATTTAAAATAATAGAAGAGTTATTTGATAAATGAATTATCGTTTATCCCATTTTTAGGGCTTTTCTGCATTCCCTAAAACAGCTCAGGAGGGGAGTTTGGGTGCGTTTTTTGACCCCTTAAGTGTACCGAAGAAGTTGGAACCTAAACAAAAGATTTAGACAGTGTTACAGACAATATGAATAATCAATTAGGTTGTTAATCAGACCGTTTTATGTAGGCATTTTAATAACCCGAAGTAGGCTAGAAAAGGGATTTTTGAAAAGTTGAGTTTATCTAGGAATTTTGTTTGCTCGATAAGTTATCTGTTACAGGGACAACATTTCTAGTTGGGATTATTTAAATCATTTGATAAATAAATTATCGTTTTATCCTGTTTTTGGGGTTTTTGTGCATTCCCCAAAACAGCTCAGGGAGGGGAGTTTGGGTGCGATTTTTGCCCCTATAAGCGTACCGGATGAAGTTGGAACCTGAACAAAAGATTTAGACAGTGTTACAGACAAAATGAATATTCAATTAGTTTGTTAATCAAACCGTTTTATGTAAGCATTTTGATAGCCCGAAGTACGCTGAAAAAGGGATTTTTGAAAAGTTGAGTTTGACTAGGAATTTTGCTAGCTCGATAAATTACCGGTTATTCGGACAACGTTTCTAGTTGGGATTATTGGAAATCATATAAAAATTATTCGATAAATTAATTATCGTTTTATCATGTTTTTGGGGCTTTTATGCATTCCCCAAAACTGCTCAGGGATGGGAGTTTGGGTATGTTTTTTGACCCCCTACGCGTACCGGATGAAGTTGGAACGTCAACGGAAGTTTTAGAGGGTGTTGAAGACAATAGGAATGTTCAATTAGTTCGGTAATCGGACTGTTTTAAGTAAGAGTTTCGATAGCCCGAAGTAGGCTAAAAAAGGAATTTTTAAAAAGTTGAGTTTAATTAGGAATTTTGTTAGCTCGATAAGTTATCGGTTATTCAGCAAACGTTTCTAGTTGGGATTACTTAAAATAATAGAAGAGTTATTTGATAAATGAATTATCGTTTATCCCATTTTTGGGGCTTTTCTGCATTCCCCAAAACAGCTCAGGAGGGGAGTTTGGGTGCGTTTTTTGACCCCTTAAGCGTACCGGATGAAGTTGGAACCTAAACAAAAGATTTAGACAGTGTTACAGACAATATGAATATTCCATTAGGTTGTTAATCAGATCGTTTTATGTAGGCATTTTAATAACCCGAAGTAGGCTAGAAAAGGGATTTTTGAAAAGTTGAGTTTATATAGGAATTTTGTTTGCTCGATAAGTTATCTGTTACAGGGACAACATTTCTAGTTGGGATTATTTAAAATAATTTGATAAATAAATTATCGTTTTATCCTGTTTTTGGGGTTTTTGTGCATTCCCCAAAACAGCTCAGGGAGGGGAGTTTGGGTGCGTTTTTTGCCCCTATAAGCGTACCGGATGAAGTTGGAACCTGAACAAAAGATTTAGACAGTGTTACAGACAAAATGAATATTCAATTAGTTTGTTAATTTGACCGTTTTATGTAAGCATTTTGATAGCCCGAAGTAGGCTAGAAAAGGGATTTTTGAAAAATTGAGTTTATCTAGGAATTTTGTTAGCTCGATAAGTTATCTGTTACAGGGACAACATTTCTAGTTGGTATTATTTATAATCATTTGATAAATAAATTATTGTTTTATCCTGTTTTTGGGGTTTTTGTGCATTCCCCAAAATAGCTCAGGGAGGGGAGTTTGGGTGCGTTTTTTGCCCCTATAAGCGTACCGGATGAAGTTGGAACCTGAACAAAACATTTAGACAGTGTTACAGACAAAATGAATATTCAATTAGTTTGTTAATCAAACTGTTTTATGTAAGCATTTTGATAGCCCGAAGTAGGCTGAAAAAGGGATTTTTGAAAAGTTGAGTTTGACTAGGAATTTTGCTAACTCGATAAATTACCGGTTATTCGGACAACGTTTCTAGTTGGGATTATTGGAAATCATATATAAATTATTTGATAAATTAATTATCGTTTTATCATGTTTTTGGGGCTTTTATGCATTCCCCAAAACTGCTCAGGGACATGAGTTTGGGTATGTTTTTTGACCCCCTACGCGTACCGGATGAAGTTGGAACGTCAACGGAAGTTTTAGAGGGTGTTGAAGACAATAAGAATGTTCAATTAGTTCGGTAATCAGACTGTTTTAAGTTAGAGTTTCGGTAGCCCGAAGTAGGCTAAAAAAGGAATTTTTAAAAAGTTGAGTTTAACTAGGAATTTTGTTAGCTCGATAAGTTATCGGTTATTCAGAAAACGTTTCTAGTTGGGATTAATTAAAATAATAGAAGAGTTATTTGATAAATGAATTATCGTTTATCCCATTTTTGGGGCTTTTCTGCATTCCCCAAAACAGGTCAGGAGGGGAGTTTGGGTGCGTTTTTTGACCCCTTAAGCGTACCGGATGAAGTGGGAACCTAACAAAAGATTTAGACAGTGTTACAGACAATATGAATATTGAATTAGGTTGTTAATCAGACCGTTTTATGTAGGCATTTTAATAACCCGAAGTAGGCTAGAAAAGGGATTTTTGAAAAGTTGAGTTTATCTAGGAATTTTGTTTGCTCGATAAGTTATCTGTTACAGGGACAACATTTCTAGTTGGGATTATTTAAAATCATTTGATAAATAAATTATCGTTTTATCCTGTTTTTGGGGTTTTTGTGCATTCCCCAAAACAGCTCAGGGAGGGGAGTTTGGGTGCGTTTTTTGCCCCTATAAGCGTACCGGATGAAGTTGGAACCTGAACAAAAGATTTAGACAGTGTTACAGACAAAATGAATATTCAATTAGTTTGTTAATCAAACCATTTTATGTAAGCATTTTGATAGCCCGAAGTAGGCTAGAAAAGGGATTTTTGAAAAATTGAGTTTATCTAGGAATTTTGTTAGCTCGATAAGTTATCTATTACAGGGACAACATTTCTAGTTGGGATTATTTAAAATCAGTTGATAAATAAATTATTGTTTTGTCCTGTTTTTGGGGTTTTTGTGCATTCCCCAAAACAGCTCAAGGAGGGGAGTTTGGGTGCGTTTTTTGCCCCTATAAGCGTACCGGATGAAGTTGGAACCTGAACAAAACATTTAGACAGTGTTACAGACAAAATGAATATTCAATTAGTTTGTTAATCAAACCGTTTTATGTAAGCATTTTGATAGCCCGAAGTAGGCTGAAAAAGGATTTTTGAAAAGTTGAGTTTGACTAGGAATTTTGCTAACTCGATAAATTACCGGTTATAAGGACAACGTTTCTAGTTGGGATTATTGGAAATCGTATAAAAATTATTTGATAAATTAATTATCGTTTTATCATGTTTTTGGGGCTTTTATGCATTCCCCAAAACTGCTCAGGGACATGAGTTTGGGTATGTTTTTTGACCCCCTACGCGTACCGGATGAAGTTGGAACGTTAACGGAAGTTTTAGAGGGTGTTGAACACAATAAGAATGTTCAATTAGTTCGGTAATCAGACTGTTTAAGTTAGAGTTTCGGTAGCCCGAAGTAGGCTAAAAAAGGAATTTTTAAAAAGTTGAGTTTAACTAGGAATTTTGTTAGCTCGATAAGTTATCGGTTATTCAGAAAACGTTTCTAGTTGGGATTAATTAAAATAATAGAAGAGTTATTTGATAAATGAATTATCGTTTATCCCATTTTTGGGGCTTTTCTGCATTCCCCAAAACAGCTCAGGAGGGGAGTTTGGGTGCGTTTTTTGACCCCTTAAGCGTACCGGATGAAGTTGGAACCTAAACAAAAGATTTAGACAGTGTTACAGACAATATGAATATTCAATTAGGTTGTTAATCAGACCGTTTTATGTAGGCATTTTAATAACCCGAAGTAGGCTAGAAAAGGGATTTTTGAAAAGTTGAGTTTATCTAGGAATTTTGTTTGCTCGATAAGTTATCTGTTACAGGGACAACATTTCTAGTTGGGATTATTTAAAATCATTTGATAAATAAATTATCGTTTTATCCTGTTTTTGGGGTTTTTGTGCATTCCCCAAAACAGCTCAGGGAGGGGAGTTTGGGTGCGTTGTTTGCCCCTATAAGCGTACCGGATGAAGTTGGAACCTGAACAAAAGATTTAGACAGTGTTACAGACAAAATGAATATTCAATTAGTTTGTTAATCAAACCGTTTTATGTAAGCATTTTGATAGCCCGAAGTAGGCTAGAAAAGGGATTTTTGAAAAATTGAGTTTATCTAGGAATTTTGTTAGCTCGATAAGTTATCTGTTACAGGGACAACATTTCTAGTTGGGATTATTTAAAATCAGTTGATAAATAAATTATTGTTTTGTCCTGTTTTTGGGGTTTTTGTGCATTCCCCAAAACAGCTCAAGGAGGGGAGTTTGGGTGCGTTTTTTGCCCCTATAAGCGTACCGGATGAAGTTGGAACCTGAACAAAACATTTAGACAGTGTTACAGACAAAATGAATATTCAATTAGTTTGTTAATCAAACCGTTTTATGTAAGCATTTTGATAGCCCGAAGTAGGCTGAAAAAGGATTTTTGAAAAGTTGAGTTTGACTAGGAATTTTGCTAACTCGATAAATTACCGGTTATAAGGACAACGTTTCTAGTTGGGATTATTGGAAATCGTATAAAAATTATTTGATAAATTAATTATCGTTTTATCATGTTTTTGGGGCTTTTATGCATTCCCCAAAACTGCTCAGGGACATGAGTTTGGGTATGTTTTTTGACCCCCTACGCGTACCGGATGAAGTTGGAACGTTAACGGAAGTTTTAGAGGGTGTTGAACACAATAAGAATGTTCAATTAGTTCGGTAATCAGACTGTTTAAGTTAGAGTTTCGGTAGCCCGAAGTAGGCTAAAAAAGGAATTTTTAAAAAGTTGAGTTTAACTAGGAATTTTGTTAGCTCGATAAGTTATCGGTTATTCAGAAAACGTTTCTAGTTGGGATTAATTAAAATAATAGAAGAGTTATTTGATAAATGAATTATCGTTTATCCCATTTTTGGGGCTTTTCTGCATTCCCCAAAACAGCTCAGGAGGGGAGTTTGGGTGCGTTTTTTGACCCCTTAAGCGTACCGGATGAAGTGGGAACCTAAACAAAAGATTTAGACAGTGTTACAGACAATATGAATATTGAATTAGGTTGTTAATCAGACCGTTTTATGTAGGCATTTTAATAACCCGAAGTAGGCTAGAAAAGGGATTTTTGAAAAGTTGAGTTTATCTAGGAATTTTGTTTGCTCGATAAGTTATCTGTTACAGGGACAACATTTCTAGTTGGGATTATTTAAAATCATTTGATAAATAAATTATCGTTTTATCCTGTTTTTGGGGTTTTTGTGCATTCCCCAAAACAGCTCAGGGAGGGGAGTTTGGGTGCGTTGTTTGCCCCTATAAGCGTACCGGATGAAGTTGGAACCTGAACAAAAGATTTAGACAGTGTTACAGACAAAATGAATATTCAATTAGTTTGTTAATCAAACCGTTTTATGTAAGCATTTTGATAGCCCGAAGTAGGCTAGAAAAGGGATTTTTGAAAAATTGAGTTTATCTAGGAATTTTGTTAGCTCGATAAGTTATCTGTTACAGGGACAACATTTCTAGTTGGGATTATTTAAAATCAGTTGATAAATAAATTATTGTTTTGTCCTGTTTTTGGGGTTTTTGTGCATTCCCCAAAACAGCTCAAGGAGGGGAGTTTGGGTGCGTTTTTTGCCCCTATAAGCGTACCGGATGAAGTTGGAACCTGAACAAAACATTTAGACAGTGTTACAGACAAAATGAATATTCAATTAGTTTGTTAATCAAACCGTTTTATGTAAGCATTTTGATAGCCCGAAGTAGGCTGAAAAAGGGATTTTTGAAAAGTTGAGTTTGACTAGGAATTTTGCTAGCTCGATAAATTACCGGTTATTCGGACAACGTTTCTAGTTGGGATTATTGGAAATCATATAAAATTTATTTGATAAATTAATTATCGTTTTATCATGTTTTTGGGGGCTTTTATGCATTCCCCAAAACTGCTCAAGAGGGGAGTTTGGGTATGTTTTTTGACCCCCTACGCGTACCGGATGAAGTTGGAACCTCAACGGAAGTTTTAGAGGGTGTTGAAGACAATAGGAATGTTCAATTAGTTCGGTAATCAGACTGTTTTAAGTAAGAGTTTCGATAGCCCGAAGTAGGCTAAAAAAGGAATTTTTAAAAAGTTGAGTTTAACTAGGAATTTTGTTAGCTCGATAAGTTATCGGTTATTCAGCAAACGTTTCTAGTTGGGATTATTTAAAATAATAGAAGAGTTATTTGATAAATGAATTATCGTTTATCCCATTTTTGGGGTTTTTCTGCATTCCCCAAAACAGCTCAGGAGGGGAGTTTGGGTGCGATTTTTGACCCCTTAAGCGTACCGGATGAAGTTGGAACCTAAACAAAAGATTTAGACAGTGTTACAGACTATATGAATATTCAATTAGGTTGTTAATCAGACCGTTTTATGTAGGCATTTTACTAACCCGAAGTAGGCTAGAAAAGGGATTTTTGAAAAGTTGAGTTTATCTAGGAATTTTGTTAGCTCGATAAGTTATTTGTTACAGGGACAACATTTCTAGTTGAGATTATTTAAAATACTTTGATAAATAAATTATCGTTTTATCCTGTTTTTGGGGTTTCTGTGCATTCCCCAAAACAGCTCAGGGAGGGGAGTTTGGGTGCGTTTTTTGCCCCTATAACCGTACCGGATGAAGTTGGAACCTGAATAAAAGATTTAGACAGTGTTACAGACAAAATGAATATTCAATTAGGTTGTTAATCAGACCATTTTATGTAAGCATTTTGATAGCCCGTAGTAGGCTAGAAAAGGGATTTTTGAAAAGTTGAGTTTAACTAGGAATTTTGTTAGCTCGATAAGTTTTCTGTTACTAGGACAACATTTCTAGTTGGGATTATTTAAAATCATAGAAAAGTTATTTGATAAATAAATTATCGTTTATCCCGTTTTTGGGGCTTTTGTGCATTCCCCAAAACAGCTCAGGGAGGGAAGTTTGGGTGCGTTTTTTGCCCCTATAAGCGTACCGGATGAAGTTGGAACCTGAAAAAAAGATTTAGACAGTGTTACAGACAAAATGAATATTCAATTAGTTTGTTAATCAAACCGTTTTATGTAAGCATTTTGATAGCCCGAAGTAGGCTAGAAAAGGGATTTTTGAAAAGTTGAGTTTGACTTGGAATTTTGCTAGCTCGATAAATTACCGGTTATTCGGACAACGTTTCTAGTTGGGATTATTGAAAATCATATAAAAATTATTTGATAAATTAATTATCATTTTATCATGTTTTTGGGGCTTTTATGCATTCCCCAAAACAGCTCAGGGAGGGGAGTTTAGGTATGTGTTTTGACCCCCTACGCGTACCAGATGAAGTTCGAACCTGGACGGAAGTTTTAGAGGGTGTTGAAGACAATAAGAATGTTCAATTAGTTTGGTAATCAGACTGTTTTAAGAAAGAGTTTCGATAGCCCGAAGTAGGCTATAAAAGGAATTTTTAAAAAGTTGAGTTTAACTAGGAATTCTGTTAGCTCGATAAGTTATCTGTTATTCAGAAAACGTTTCTAGTTGGGATTAATTAAAATAATAGAAGAGTTATTTGATAAATAAATTATCGTTTTATCCCATTTTTGGGGCTTATCTGCATTCCCCAAAACAGCTTAGGGAGGGGAGTTTGGGTGCATTTTTTGACCCCTTAAGCGTACCGGATGAAGTTTGAACCTAAATAAAAGATTTAGACAGTGTTACAGACAATATGAATATTCCATTAGGTTGTTAATCAGACCGTTTTATGTAAGCATTTTGATAGCCCGAAGTAGGCTAGAAAAGGGATTTTTGAAAAGTTGAGTTTATCTCGGAATTTTGTTAGCTCGATAAGTTATCTGTTACAGGGACAACATTTCTAGTTGGGATTATTTAAAATCATTTGATAAATAAATTATCGTTTTATCCTGTTTTTAGGGTTTTTGTGCATTCCCCAAAACAGCTCAGGGAGGGGAGTTTGGGTGCGTTTTTTGCCCCTATAAGCGTACCGGATGAAGTTGGAACCTGAACAAAAGATTTAGACAGTGTTACAGACAAAATGAATATTCAATTAGTTTGTTAATCAAACCGTTTTATGTAAGCATTTTGATAGCCCGAAGTAGGCTAAAAAAGGGATTTTTGAAAAGTTGACTTTGACTAGGAATTTTGCTAGCTCGATAAATTACCTGTTATTCAGACAACGTTTATAGTTGGGATTATTGGAATCATATAAAAATTATTTGATAAATTAATTATCGTTTTATCCTGTTTTTGGGGCTTTTATGCATTCCCCAAAACTGCTCAGGGAGGGGAGTTTGGGTATGTTTTTTGACCCCCTACGCGTACCGGCTGAAGTTGGAACCTCAACGTAAGTTTTAGAGGGTGTTGAAGACAATAGGAATGTTCAATTAGTTCGGTAATCAGACTGTTTTAAGGAAGAGTTTCTATAGCCCGAATTAGGCTAAAAAAGGAATTTTTAAAAAGTTGAGTTTAACTAGGAATTTTGTTAGCTCGATAAGTTATCGGTTATTCAGCAAACGTTTCTAGTTGGGATTATTTAAAATAATAGAAGAGTTATTTGATAAATGAATTATCGTTTATCCCATTTTTGGGGCTTTTCTGCATTCCCCAAAACAGCTCAGGAGGGGAGTTTGGGTGCGTTTTTTGACCCCTTAAGCGTACCGGATGAAGTTGGAACCTAAACAAAAGATTTAGACAGTGTTACAGAAAATATGAATATTCAATTAGGTTGTTAATGAGACCGTTTTATGTAGGCATTTTAATAACCCGAAGTAGGCTAGAAAAGGGATTTTTGAAAAGTTGAGTTTATCTAGGAATTTTGTTTGCTCGATAAGTTATCTGTTACAGGCACAACATTTCTAGTTGGGATTATTTAAAATCATTTGATAAATAAATTATCGTTTTATCCTGTTTTTGGGGTTTTTGTGCATTCCCCAAAACAGCTCAGGGAGGGGTGTTTGGGTGCGTTGTTTGCCCCTATAAGCGTACCGAATGAAGTTGGAACCTGAACAAAAGATTTAGACAGTGTTACAGATAAAATGAATATTCAATTAGTTTTTAATCAAACCGTTTTATCTAAGCATTTTGATAGCCCAAAGTAGGCTAGAAAAGGGATTTTTGAAAAATTGAGTTTATCTAGGAATTTTGTTAGCTCGATAAGTTATCTGTTACAGGGACAACATTTCTAGTTGGGATTATTTAAAATCATTTGATAAATAAATTATTGTTTTATCCTGTTTTTGGGGTTTTTGTGCATTCCCCAATACAGCTTAGGGAGGGGAGTTTGGGTGCGTTTTTTGCCCCTATAAGCGTACCTGATGAAGTTGGAACCTGAACAAAAGATTTAGACAGTGTTACAGACAAAATGAATATTCAATTAGTTTGTTAATCAAACCGTTTTATGTAGGCATTTTGATAGCCCAAAGTAGGCTGAAAAAGGGATTTTTGAAAAGTTGAGTTTGACTAGGAATTTTGCTAGCTCGATAAATTACCGGTTATTCGGACAACGTTTCTAGTTGGGATTATTGGAAATCATATAAAAATTATTTGATAAATTAATTATCGTTTTATCATGTTTTTGGGGCTTTTATGCATTCCCCAAAACTGCTCAGGGAGGGGAGTTTGGGTATGTTTTTTGACCCCCTACGCGTACCGGCTGAAGTTGGAACCTCAACGTAAGTTTTAGAGGGTGTTGAAGACAATAGGAATGTTCAATTAGTTCGGTAATCAGACTGTTTTAAGGAAGAGTTTCTATAGCCCGAATTAGGCTAAAAAAGGAATTTTTAAAAAGTTGAGTTTAACTAGGAATTTTGTTAGCTCGATAAGTTATCGGTTATTCAGCAAACGTTTCTAGTTGGGATTATTTAAAATAATAGAAGAGTTATTTGATAAATGAATTATCGTTTATCCCATTTTTGGGGCTTTTCTGCATTCCCCAAAACAGCTCAGGAGGGGAGTTTGGGTGCGTTTTTTGACCCCTTAAGCGTACCGGATGAAGTTGGAACCTAAACAAAAGATTTAGACAGTGTTACAGAAAATATGAATATTCAATTAGGTTGTTAATGAGACCGTTTTATGTAGGCATTTTAATAACCCGAAGTAGGCTAGAAAAGGGATTTTTGAAAAGTTGAGTTTATCTAGGAATTTTGTTTGCTCGATAAGTTATCTGTTACAGGCACAACATTTCTAGTTGGGATTATTTAAAATCATTTGATAAATAAATTATCGTTTTATCCTGTTTTTAGGGTTTTTGTGCATTCCCCAAAACAGCTCAGGGAGGGGTGTTTGGGTGTGTTGTTTGCCCCTATAAGCGTACCGGATGAAGTTGGAACCTGAACAAAAGATTTAGACAGTGTTACAGACAAAATGAATATTCAATTAGTTTGTTAATCAAACTGTTTTATGTAAGCATTTTGATAGCCCGAAGTAGGCTAGAAAAGGGATTTTTGAAAAATTGAGTTTATCTAGGAATTTTGTTAGCTCGATAAGTTATCTGTTACGGGGACAACATTTCTAGTTGGGATTATTTAAAATCAGATGATAAATAAATTATTGTTTTATCCTGTTTTTGGGGTTTTTGTGCATTCCCCAATACAGCTTAGGGAGGGGAGTTTGGGTGCGTTTTTTGCCCCTATAAGCGTACCTGATGAAGTTGGAACCTGAACAAAAGATTTAGACAGTGTTACAGACAAAATGAATATTCAATTAGTTTGTTAATCAAACCGTTTTATGTAGGCATTTTGATAGCCCGAAGTAGGCTGAAAAAGGGATTTTTGAAAAGTTGAGTTTGACTAGGAATTTTGCTAGCTCGATAAATTACCGGTTATTCGGACAACGTTTCTAGTTGGGATTATTGGAAATCATATAAAAATTATTTGATAAATTAATTATCGTTTTATCATGTTTTTGGGGCTTTTATGCATTCCCCAAAACTGCTCAGAGAGGGGAGTTTGGGTATGTTTTTTGACCCCCTACGCGTACCGGATGAAGTTGGAACCTTAACGGAAGTTTTAGAGGGTGTTGAAGACAATAGGAATGTTCAATTAGTTCGGTCATCAGACTGTTTTAAGTAAGAGTTTCGATAGGCCGAAGTAGGCTAAAAAAGGAATTTTTAAAAAGTTGAGTTTAACTAGGAATTTTGTTAGCTCTATAAGTTATCGGTTATTCAGCAAACGTTTCTAGTTGGGATTATTTAAAATAATAGAAGAGTTATTTGATAAATGAATTATCGTTTATCCCATTTTTGGGGCTTTTCTGCATTCCCCAAAACAGCTCAGGAGGGGAGTTTGGGTGCGTTTTTTGACCCCTTAAGCGTACCGGATGAAGTTGGAACCTAAACAAAAGATTTAGACAGTGTTACAGAAAATATGAATATTCAATTAGGTTGTTAATCAGACCGTTTTATGTAGGCATTTTAATAACCCGAAGTAGGCTAGAAAAGGGATTTTTGAAAAGTTGAGTTTATCTAGGAATTTTGTTTGCTCGATAAGTTATCTGTTACAGGGACAACATTTCTAGTTGGGATTATTTAAAATCATTTGATAAATAAATTATCATTTTATCCTGTTTTTGGGGTTTTTGTGCATTCCCCAAAACAGCTCAGGGAGGGGAGTTTGGGTGCGTTGTTTGCCCCTATAAGCGTACCGGATGAAGTTGGAACCTAAACAAAAGATTTAGACAGTGTTACAGACAAAATGAATATTCAATTAGTTTGTTAATCAAACCGTTTTATGTAAGCATTTTGATAGCCCGAAGTAGGCTAGAAAAGGGATTTTTAAAAAATTGAGTTTATCTAGGAATTTTGTTAGCTCGATAAGTTATCTGTTACAGGGACAACATTTCTAGTTGGGATTATTTAAAATCAGTTGATAAATAAATTGTTGTTTTATCCTGTTTTTGGGGTTTTTGTGCATTCCCCAAAACAGCTCAGGGAGGGGAGTTTGGGTGCGTTTTTTGCCCCTATAAGCGTACCGGATGAAGTTGGAACCTGAACAAAACATTTAGACAGTGTTACAGACAAAATGAATATTCAATTAGTTTGTTAATCAAACCGTTTTATGTAAGCATTTTGATAGCCCGAAGTAGGCTGAAAAAGGCATTTTTGAAAAGTTGAGTTTGACTAGGAATTTTGCTAGCTCGATAAATTACCGGTTATTCGGACAACGTTTCTAGTTGGGATTATTGGAAATCATATAAAAATTATTTGATAAATTAATTATCGTTTTATCATGTTTCTGGGGCTTTTATGCATTCCCCAAAACTGCTCAGGGAGGTGAGTTTGGGTATGTTTTTTGACCCCCTACGCGTACCGGATGAAGTTGGAACCTCAACGGAAGTTTTAGAGGGTGTTGAAGACAATAGGAATGTTTAATTAGTTCGGTAATCAGACTGTTTTAAGTAATGTTTCGATAGCTCGAAGTAGGCTAAAAAAGGAATTTTTAAAAAGTTGAGTTTAACTAGGAATTTTGTTAGCTCGATAAGTTATCGGTTATTCAGCAAACGTTTCTAGTTGGGATTACTTAAAATAATAGAAGAGTTATTTGATAAATGAATTATCGTTTATCCCATTTTTGGGGCTTTTCTGCATTCCCCAAAACAGCTCAGGAGGGGAGTTTGGGTGCGTTTTTTGACCCTTTAAGCGTACCGGATGAAGTTGGAACCTAAACAAAAGATTTAGATAGTGTTACAGATAATATGAATATTCAATTAGGTTGTTAATCAGACCGTTTTATGTAGGCATTTTATTAACCCGAAGTAGGCTAGAAAAGGGATTTTTGAAAAGTTGAGTTTATCTAGGAATTTTGTTTGCTCGATAAGTTATCTGTTATTGGGACAACATTTCTAGTTGGGATTATTTGAAATCATTTGATAAATAAATTATCGTTTTATCCTGTTTTTGGGGTTTTTGTGCATTCCCCAAAACAGCTCAGGAGGGGAGTTTGTGTGCGTTTTTTGCCCCTATAAGCGTACCGGATGAAGTTGGAACCTGAACAAAAGATTTAGACAGTGTTACAGACAAAATGAATATTCAATTAGTTTGTTAATCAAACCGTTTTATGTAAGCATTTTGAAGCCCGAAGTAGGCTAGAAAAGGGATTTTTGAAAAATTGAGTTTATCTAGGAATTTTGTTAGCTCGATAAGTTATCTGTTGCAGGGACAACATTTCTAGTTGGGATTATTTAAAATCATTTGATAAATAAATTGTTGTTTTATCCTGTTTTTGGGGTTTTTGTGCATTCCCCAAAACAGCTCAGGGAGGGGAGTTTGGGTGCGTTTTTTGCCCCTATAAGCGTACCGGATGAAGTTGGAACCTGAACAAAAGATTTAGACAGTGTTACAGACAAAATGAATATTCAATTAGTTTGTTAATCAAACTGTTTTATGTAAGCATTTTGATAGCCCGAAGTAGGCTAGAAAAGGGATTTTTAAAAAATTGAGTTTATCTAGGAATTTTGTTAGCTCGATAAGTTATCTGTTACAGGGACAACATTTCTAGTTGGGATTATTTAAAATCAGTTGATAAATAAATTGTTGTTTTATCCTGTTTTTGGGGTTTTTGTGCATTCCCCAAAACAGCTCAGGGAGGGGAGTTTGGGTGCGTTTTTTGCCCCTATAAGCGTACCGGATGAAGTTGGAACCTGAACAAAACATTTAGACAGTGTTACAGACAAAATGAATATTCAATTAGTTTGTTAATCAAACCGTTTTATGTAAGCATTTTGATAGCCCGAAGTAGGCTGAAAAAGGCATTTTTGAAAAGTTGAGTTTGACTAGTAATTTTGCTAGCTCGATAAATTACCGGTTATTCGGACAACGTTTCTAGTTGGGATTATTGGAAATCATATAAAAATTATTTGATAAATTAATTATCGTTTTATCATGTTTTTGGGGCTTTTATGCATTCCCCAAAACTGCTCAGGGAGGTGAGTTTGGGTATGTTTTTTGACCCCCTACGCCTACCGGATGAAGTTGGAACCTCAACGGAAGTTTTAGAGGGTGTTGAAGACAATAGGAATGTTTAATTAGTTCGGTAATCAGACTGTTTTAAGTAATGTTTCGATAGCCCGAAGTAGGCTAAAAAAGGAATTTTTAAAAAGTTGAGTTTAACTAGGAATTTTGTTAGCTCGATAAGTTATCGGTTATTCAGCAAACGTTTCTAGTTGGGATTACTTAAAATAATAGAAGAGTTATTTGATAAATGAATTATCGTTTATCCCATTTTTGGGGCTTTTCTGCATTCCCCAAAACAGCTCAGGAGGGGAGTTTGGGTGCGTTTTTTGACCCTTTAAGCGTACCGGATGAAGTTGGAACCTAAACAAAAGATTTAGACAGTGTTACAGACAATATGAATATTCAATTAGGTTGTTAATCAGACCGTTTTATGTAGGCATTTTATTAACCCGAAGTAGGCTAGAAAAGGGATTTTTGAAAAGTTGAGTTTATCTAGGAATTTTGTTTGCTCGATAAGTTATCTGTTATTGGGACAACATTTCTAGTTGGGATTATTTAAAATCATTTGATAAATAAATTATCGTTTTATCCTGTTTTTGGGGTTTTTGTGCATTCCCCAAAACAGCTCAGGAGGGGAGTTTGTGTGCGTTTTTTGCCCCTATAAGCGTACCGGATGAAGTTGGAACCTGAACAAAAGATTTAGACAGTGTTACAGACAAAATGAATATTCAATTAGTTTGTTAATCAAACCGTTTTATGTAAGCATTTTGAAGCCCGAAGTAGGCTAGAAAAGGGATTTTTGAAAAATTGAGTTTATCTAGGAATTTTGTTAGTTCGATAAGTTATCTGTTGCAGGGACAACATTTCTAGTTGGGATTATTTTAAATCATTTGATAAATAAATTGTTGTTTTATCCTGTTTTTGGGGTTTTTGTGCATTCCCCAAAACAGCTCAGGGAGGGGAGTTTGGGTGCGTTGTTTGGCCCTATAAGCGTACCGGATGAAGTTGGAACCTGGACAAAAGATTTAGACAGTGTTACAGACAAAATGAATATTCAATTAGTTTGTTAATCAAACCGTTTTATGTAAGCATTTTGATAGCCCGAAGTAGGCTAGAAAAGGGATTTTTGAAAAGTTGAGTTTACCTAGGAATTTTGTTAGCTCGATAAGTTTTCTGTTACTGGGACAGCATTTCTAGTTGGGATTATTTAAAATCATAGAAAAGTTATTTGATAAATAAATTATCGTTTATCCCATTTTTGGGGCTTTTGTGCATTCCCCAAAACAGCTCAGGGAGGGGAGTTTGGGTGCGTTTTTTGCCCCTATAAGCGTACCGGATGAAGTTGGAACCTGAACAAAACATTTAGACAGTGTTACAGACAAAATGAATATTCAATTAGTTTGTTAATCAAACCGTTTTATGTAAGCATTTTGATAGCCCGAAGTAGGCTGAAAAAGGCATTTTTGAAAAGTTGAGTTTGACTAGGAATTTTGCTAGCTCGATAAATTACCGGTTATTCGGACAACGTTTCTAGTTGGGATTATTGGAAATCATATAAAAATTATTTGATAAATTAATTATCGTTTTATCATGTTTTTGGGGCTTTTATGCATTCCCCAAAACTGCTCAGGGAGGTGAGTTTGGGTATGTTTTTTGACCCCCTACGCGTACCGGATGAAGTTGGAACCTCAACGGAAGTTTTAGAGGGTGTTGAAGACAATAGGAATGTTTAATTAGTTCGAAAATCAGACTGTTTTAAGTAATGTTTCGATAGCCCGAAGTAGGCTAAAAAAGGAATTTTTAAAAAGTTGAGTTTAACTAGGAATTTTGTTAGCTCGATAAGTTATCGGTTATTCAGAAAACGTTTCTAGTTGGGATTACTTAAAATAATAGAAGAGTTATTTGATAAATGAATTATCGTTTATCCCATTTTTGGGGCTTTTCTGCATTCCCCAAAACAGCTCAGGAGGGGAGTTTGGGTGCGTTTTTTAACCCTTTAAGCGTACCGGATGAAGTTGGAACCTAAACAAAAGATTTAGACAGTGTTACAGACAATATGTATATTCAATTAGGTTGTTAATCAGACCGTTTTATGTAGGCATTTTATTAACCCGAAGTAGGCTAGAAAAGGGATTTTTGAAAAGTTGAGTTTATCTAGGAATTTTGTTTGCTCGATAAGTTATCTGTTATTGGGACAACATTTCTAGTTGGGATTATTTAAAATCATTTGATAAATAAATTATCGTTTTATCCTGTTTTTGGGGTTTTTGTGCATTCCCCAAAACAGCTCAGGAGGAGAGTTTGTGTGCGTTTTTTGCCCCTATAAGCGTACCGGATGAAGTTGGAACCTGAACAAAAGATTTAGACAGTGTTACAGACAAAATGAATATTCAATTAGTTAGTTAATCAAACCGTTTTATGTAAGCATTTTGAAGCCCGAAGTAGGCTAGAAAAGGGATTTTTGAAAAATTGAGTTTATCTAGGAATTTTGTTAGCTCGATAAGTTATCTGTTGCAGGGACAACATTTCTAGTTGGGATTATTTAAAATCATTTGATAAATAAATTGTTGTTTTATCCTGTTTTTGGGGTTTTTGTGCATTCCCCAAAACAGCTCAGGGAGGGGAGTTTGGGTGCGTTTTTTGCCCCTATAAGCGTACCGGATGAAGTTGGAACCTGAACAAAAGATTTAGACAGTGTTACAGACAAAATGAATATTCAATTAGTTTGTTAATCAAACCGTTTTATGTAAGCATTTTGATAGCCCGAAGTAGGCTAGAAAAGGGATTTTTGAAAAATTGAGTTTATCTAGGAATTTTGTTAGCTCGATAAGTTATCTGTTCCAGGGACAACATTTCTAGTTGGGATTATTTAAAATCATTTGATAAATAAATTGTTGTTTTATCCTGTTTTTGGGGTTTTTGTGCATTCCCCAAAACAGCTCAGGGAGGGGAGTTTGGGTGCGTTTTTTGCCCCTATAAGCGTACCGGATGAAGTTGGAACCTGAACAAAAGATTTAGACAGTGTTACAGACAAAATGAATATTCAATTAGTTTGTTAATCAAACCGTTTTATATAAGCATTTTGATAGCCCGAAGTAGGCTAGAAAAGGGATTTTTGAAAAATTGAGTTTATCTAGGAATTTTGTTAGCTCGATAAGTTATCTGTTACAGGGACAACATTTCTAGTTGGGATTATTTAAAATCATTTGATAAATAAATTGTTGTTTTATCCTGTTTTTGGGGTTTTTGTGCATTCCCCAAAACAGCTCAGGGAGGGGAGTTTGGGTGCGTTTTTTGCCCCTATAAGCGTACCAGATGAAGTTGGAACCTGAACAAAAGATTTAGACAGTGTTACAGACAAAATGAATATTCAATTAGTTTGTTAATCAAACCGTTTTATGTAAGCATTTTGATAGCCCGAAGTAGGCTGAAAAAGGGATTTTTGAAAAATTGAGTTTATCTAGGAATTTTGTTTGCTCGATAAGTTATCTGTTATTGGGACAACATTTCTAGTTGGGATTATTTAAAATCATTTGATAAATAAATTATCATTTTATCCTGTTTTTGGGGTTTTTGTGCATTCCCCAAAACAGCTCAGGGAGGGGAGTTTGGGTGCGTTTTTTGCCCCTATAAGCGTACCGGATGAAGTTGGAACCTGAACAAAAGATTTAGACAGTGTTACAGACAAAATGAATATTCAATTAGTTTGTTAATCAAACCGTTTTATGTAAGCATTTTGATAGCCCGAAGTAGGCTAGAAAAGGGATTTTGAAAAATTGAGTTTATCTAGGAATTTTGTTAGCTCGATAAGTTATCTGTTACAGGGACAACATTTCTAGTTGGGATTATTTAAAATCATTTGATAAATAAATTGTTGTTTTATCCTGTTTTTGGGGTTTTTGTGCATTCCCCAAAACAGCTCAGGGAGGGGAGTTTGGGTGCGTTTTTTTGCCCCTATAAGCGTATCGGATGAAGTTGGAACCTGAACAAAACATTTAGACAGTGTTACAGACAAAATGAATATTCAATTAGTTTGTTAATCAAACCGTTTTATGTAAGCATTTTGATAGCCCGAAGTAGGCTGAAAAAGAGATTTTTGAAAAGTTGAGTTTGACTAGGAATTTTACTAGCTCGATAAATTACCGGTTATTCGGACAACGTTTCTAGTTGGGATTATTGGAAATCATATAAAAATTATTTGATAAATTAATTATCGTTTTATCATGTTTTTTGGGCTTTTATGCATTCCCCAAAACTGCTCAGGGAGGGGAGTTTGGGTATGTTTTTTGACCCCCTACGCGTACCGGATGAAGTTTGAACCTCAACGGACGTTTTAGAGGGTGTTGAAGACAATAGGAATGTTCAATTAGTTCGGTAATCAGACTGTTTTAAGTAAGAGTTTCGATAGCCCGAAGTAGGCTAAAAAAGGAATTTTTAAATAGTTGAGTTTAACTAGGAATTTTGTTAGCTCGATAAGTTATCGGTTATTCAGCAGACGTTTCTAGTTGGGATTATTTAAAATAATAGAAGAGTTATTTGATAAATGAATTATCGTTTATCCCATTTTTGGGGCTTTTCTGCATTCCCCAAAACAGCTCAGGAGGGGAGTTTGGGTGCGTTTTTTTACCCTTTAAGCGTACCGGATGAAGTTGGAACCTAAACAAAAGATTTAGACAGTGTTATAGACAATATGAATATTCAATTAGGTTGTTAATCAGACCGTTTTATGTAGGCATTTTAATAACCCGAAGTAGGCTAGAAAAGGGATTTTTGAAAAGTTGAGTTTATCTAGGAATTTTGTTTGCTCGATAAGTTATCTGTTATTGGGACAACATTTCTAGTTGGGATTATTTAAAATCATTTGATAAATAAATTATCGTTTTATCCTGTTTTTTGGGGTTTTTGTGCATTCCCAAAACAGCTCAGGGAGGGGAGTTTGGGTGCGTTTTTTGCCCCTATAAGCGTACCGGATGAAGTTGGAACCTGAACAAAAGATTTAGACAGTGTTACAGACAAAATGAATATTCAATTAGTTTGTTAATCAAACCGTTTTATGTAAGCATTTTGATAGCCCGAAGTAGGCTACAAAAGGGATTTTTGAAAAATTGAGTTTATCTAGGAATTTTGTTAGCTCGATAAGTTATCTGTTACAGGGACAACATTTCTAGTTGGGATTATTTAAAATCATTTGATAAATAAATTGTTGTTTTATCCTGTTTTTGGGGTTTTTGTGCATTCCCCAAAACAGCTCAGGGAGGGGAGTTTGGGTGCGTTTTTTG